>NC_092720.1:219852872-221209042 GCF_047496885.1 Scyliorhinus torazame
TCCAGCACCTCCGCGATTCTCCAGACCCGGTATCCTCCAGCACCTCCGCGATTGTCCCGACCCGGTACCCTCCAGCACCTCCGCGATTCTCCAGACCCGGTACCCTCCAGCACCTCCGCGATTCTCCAGACCCGGTACCCTCCAGCACCTCCGCGATTGTCCCGACCCGGTACCCTCCAGCACCTCCGCGATTCTCCAGACCCGGTACCCTCCAGCACCTCCGCGATTCTCCAGACCCGGTACCCTCCAGCACCTCCGCGATTCTCCAGACCCGGTACCCTCCAGCACCTCCGCGATTCTCCAGACCCGGTACCCTCCAGCACCTCCGCAATTCTCCACACCCGGTACCCTCCAGCACCTCCGCGATTCTCCAGACCCGGTACCCTCCAGCACCTCCGCGATTGTCCAGACCCGGTACCCTCCAGCACCTCCGCGATTGTCCCGACCCGGTACCCTCCAGCACCTCCCCGATTCTCCAGACCCGGTACCCTCCAGCACCTCCCTGATTCTCCAGACCCGGTATCCTCCAGCACCTCCGCGATTGTCCAGACCCGGTACCCTCCAGCACCTCCGCGATTCTCCGTCTCCGATGGGCTGAGTGGTTCACTTGTGCTTTTAAAAATGGTGAAACCGGCATCGTGGCTGCTGAGGGAGAGAGAGGGGTGCGGAATATGTCCATCATCACCATAGTTTACTGACAGGTTGCTGGCTGGGGTCTTCTGCCAGGGCCGGGGGGAGTACGAGGGGGTGGCTAGGAGATGGGCTGTAGGGTTGGGTTGGACGGGCACAGGACACCATTGCCGCAGCCGGCAAGGCCGCCACGTAGCTGCGCCAACCGCTGACTGCCCACTTTGAACCTGGTGCCAGGGGTCGTATAGGTGTCCCCCCAGGGCACCCCCCCTGAGTGCCCTCTGGCCCCAAATGACCCACAGCTGTGTGGGCACACTCCAGCACAGCCAGTGCCATGGTTTTGTCTGGAGTAAGTATGTGTGGGGAGTGTAATGTGTATGTGTGGCTGCAGCATGTCAGCCTCCCGAGTGTCGAATCCCGCACCGTTTTTCATTGGAATAATTGTGTTCCACGAGGCCCCGGTGCTCGGCCCTGAATGGAAGCGGAATTGGTCCAGGGGCGGCGCCGCTTTTTCTGTCGTAAAAGTCCACAGATTCTCCGCGGCGTCGACACTTCGGGCTGGATTCTCCCATTTTGTGGCTAAGTGCCGACGGCGGCATGGAAACCGTGGCGTTTTCGACGCCAAAATCGGCGCCCAATCCTCACCGATCCTGGGACCGGTGCAGGGCCAGCAGCCGCGGTGGGTGAAACTCCCGGCTCCCACGACACAAACGGCGGAGGAATGGCCGGGTCCGTGACGCGCAGGCGCATGGCGACGACCAGCTTTAGCTGCCGATACGGCCCCGCCAGCCGTGCGCGGAACAACCTGCCAAATACTGCCCCCATGGCTACCCCATGGCCACCCCCGGCAGTCCCCCCTAGCCCTCGCGGAAGCCCCACCCCCAGCCAGCAGCATGCCTCCCGGCCGACTGTGGCACCGCTGGTCACAGTCCGCAACCCCCACTCCGGGTTCCCAACCGCTGAGACTACACGTCCCCCGCGCGGTGGGGAACTCGGCCCATCGGGGGCGGAGCATCAGGGGAGGGCCTTCCGATGGTGCGTCAATGCAGGCGTCTCCGCCCAATCGCTGATTTTGATATCAGCGTCGGGCAACGGAAACTCCCACCCAGGGTCGCCACAATGCATCATAGACCCAGCATCGGCGCACGACACCATGACTGCCCAGTGTGAATCCCTCCATCCATCACACCAGCTTTTCCCAGTGATGGATTCGGTTATCAGGTTAGTGCTGTGGATCCTATTGACTCGCCTCCCACTCCACAGACCCAAGTGAAACTTAACAACAAATGAGGAGTCCATTATGTGTGCTGGCTCTGTGACAGCAACTCAAAACTAATCCTACTGTTGTGGTGGACGTCTTCCATCTAACCACAGGAGACCCTGGGACAGGTTGCAATGGTTTATTCATGATTCAAACATGGAGTCGACTACCCCAGAGAAACCTCGGAAGCAGCGCCCTCCTCTAATACAGCCCACTCCCAGGTCACAGATACACACTGTGTTTGTACAGTTAGTCAGCACACAGAACATTGGTTAAAAACCCCATGTTGTCCACAGAGGTTTATAATTAAACCTTCGCTCAGAAGAAGGACCATTATCTCCTCCTAGCTGGAGACTATCTGCTCTGACATAAACAACCAAGGCCTTGCTGGAGGTATCTTGCTGATCTCAACCCTGCGGTGTGCACAAGATTCACTGCTGTGAAAAGGGTTTGAGCTCCAACCCTATTTTATTAAATCTATTCATTTACCCTAACTCCACTCATCAGATTCCTATCATCTTATCAGAAAATAATAATACTAATCGCTTATTGTCACAAGTAGGCTACAATGAAGTTACTGTGAAAAGCCCCTAGTCGCCACATTCCGCCGCCTGTTCGTGGAGGCTGGAACGTGCTGCTGGTCTGGTTCTGCATTACAAGCCACTGTCTTAGCCCACCGTGCTAAACCAGCCCTGGCACACTGCCCGTGATTCTCCGTTCCGGAGGCAAAGTGTTCCCACCAGCAGAGAATTGCTGCTGGTAACCGCTGGTGACAGGAACGGGGCCCAGACTGTGAGGGCTGGATTCTCTGATTCTGGGACAATGTCCCCACGCCGGCATTTTGCGCCAGCAAAAAGGGCGTAAAATGGCCGCCGATTCCCCGTGTTGCTGGGGGCTAGCATGAACGCAGCGTAGAGCACCCGGCTCTAGCTGCCGTTACAGCCCGGAGAATTGCCGGATCCATGGCCGCGCATGCGCGTGGCGGCAGCCTGCAGCGGCCTCGCCGTGCTACATGGCCGAGGCCGCTCGCGGACCCGGCCCGCGAAATAGTGCCCCCCCACTTTCGCCGGCTCGCACGCCCCGGACCATCCCCCCACAGTGGTCCCAGACCCTCATAAAGTCCCCCCCTGCCCGTGGATCAGCTCTCCCCTGTCTGTGGCGGAGCTGGACTGAGTCCGTAGCCGCCACGCCGAGTTCCCGACGGATGAGACCACGCGTGACCGTCGCCTTCGGGAACTTGGCCGGTCGGGGGCAGAGCATCGGGGGGTGGGCCTCAGGCAATGTCCTGAGGCCGTCGATACGTGGCGGGCGGACTCGGAGAGTACGCTTTGGAGGGGCGGAGCATCGCAAAAGCGATGCCGCCGCTGATTTGGTCGGGAACTGTGATTCTCCGGCCGAACGTGATTTAGGCGTCCGGAGAATCCAGCCCTGAGTCTCTCTCCTTTAACAGGGGCCAGTGTCAGGGGCAGGTCCTCTGGGGAGCTCCATTGGGGGCATTCAGGAAAGAGGGCACACATAATTACCCAGAAATGTAAGGGTCCAGTGAGAGGGTGGAATTGAAGGAAATCAGTATCAGTAAGATAATGGTGCTGGGAAATGAATGGGGTTAAACGCTGACAAATCACCAGGGCCTGATAATCCCCATCCCAGATTATTAAAGGAATTGGCTCTGGAAATGTTGGACACATTGGTGACCATCTTCCAAAATTCTATAGACCCTGGAGCAGTTCCTGCAGATGGAGGGTGGCAAATATAACCCCACTGATTAAAAAGGGAGGGAGAGAAAAAAGGGAGAATTACAGATCGTCTGATACCAGGGGCGAAATTCTCCACCCCGCCCCGCCACATTTCTGCGCCGACCCGCCGGCGGGAGTCTCCGTAACACCGGCCGGTCAATGGGGTTTCCCATTGTGGGGCAGCCCCACGCCGTCGGGAAACCCCCGGGCGCCGGCAAAACGGAGACTCCCGCCAGCGGAGAATGACGCCCCAGGAGTGGGGAAGGTTCTAGAGTCAATTGAGGGGTTCCAAGAAGTGGAGGGGAGTACTTAGGGGAGGAGAAGAGCACCGGGTATCTTTGTATGCGGACGATTTGCTACTATACGTGGCGGACCCAGCGGAGGGGATGCCAGAAATAATGCGGATACTTGGGGAGTTTGGGGATTTTTCAGGGTATAAATTGAACATGGGGAAAAGTGAGTTGTTTGTGGTGCATCCAGGGGAGCAGAGTAGAGAAATAGAGGACCTACCGCTGAGGAAGGTAACAAGGGACTTTCGTTACCTGGGGATCCAGATAGCTAAGAATTGGGGCACATTGCACAGGTTAAATTTAACGCGGTTGGTGGAACAGATGGAGGAAGATTTCAAGAGATGGGATATGGTAGCACTGTCAATGGCAGGGAGGGTGCAGGCGGTTAAGATGGTGGTCCTCCCGAGATTCCTCTTTGTGTTTCAGTGCCTCCCGGTGGTGATCACGAAGGCTTTTTTTAAAAGGATTGAAAAGAGCATCATGGGTTTTGTCTGGGCCGGGAAGACCCCGAGAGTGAGGAAGGGATTCTTACAGCGTAGCAGGGATAGGGGGGGGCTGGCACTACCGAGCCTAAGTGAGTATTATTGGGCCGCTAATATTTCAATGGTGAGTTAGTGGATGGGAGAGGAGGAGGGAGCGGCGTGGAAGAGATTAGAGAGGGCGTCCTGTAGGGGGACTAGCCTACAGGCTATGGTGACAGCCCCATTGCCGTTCTCACCAAGGAACTACACCACAAGCCCGGTGGTGGTGGCTACACTGAAGATTTGGGGACAGTGGAGACGGCATAGGGGAAAGACTGGAGCCTTGGGGGGGTCCCCGATAAGAAACAACCATAGGTTTGCCCCGGGGGAAATGGATGGGGGATATGGAATGTGGCAAAGAGCAGGAATAACGCAACTGAAAGATCTATTTGTGGATGGGAAGTTTGCGAGTCTGGGAGCGCTGACCGAGAAATATGGGTTGCCCCAAGGGAATGCATTCAGGTATATGCAACTGAGGGCTTTTGCGAGGCAACAGGTGAGGGAATTCCCGCAGCTCCCGACACAAGAGGTGCAGGACAGAGTGATCTCAAAGACATGGGTGGGGGATGGTAAGGTGTCAGATATATATAGGGAAATGAGGGACGAAGGGGAGACTATGGTAGATGAACTAAAAGGGAAATGGGAAGAAGAGCTGGGGGAGGAGATCGAGGAGGGGCTGTGGGCAGATGCCCTAAGCAGGGTAAACTCGACGTCCTCGTGTGCCAGGCTAAGCCTGATTCAGTTTAGGGTATTACACAGGGCACATATGACTGGAGCACGGCTCAGTAAATTTTTTGGGGTGGAGGATAGGTGTGCGAGGTGCTCGAGAAGCCCAGCGAATCATACCCATATGTTTTGGTCATGCCCGGCACTACGGGGGTTTTGGATGGGGGTGACAAAGGTGCTTTCAAAAGTAGTGGGGGTCCGGGTCGAACCAAGCTGGGGGTTGGCTATATTTGGGGTTGCACAAGAGCCGGGAGTGCAGGAGGCGAGAGAGGCCGATGTTTTGGCCTTTGCGTCCCTAGTAGCCCGGCGCAGGATATTGCTAATGTGGAAAGAAGCCAAGCCCCCGGGGGTGGAGACCTGGATAAATGACATGGCGGGGTTTATAAAGCTAGAGCGGATTAAGTTCGTCCTAAGGGGGTCGGCTCAAGGGTTCACCAGGCGGTGGCAACCGTTCGTCGAATACCTCGCAGATAGATAGACGGAATGGGAAAAAGAAGGCAGCAGCAGCAGCCCAGGATCGGGGAGGGGTGGGGGGGGGGGGGGGGGGGGGAGGAGGAAACAGAAGGACTCTCAGGGTTGTTAATATATACTGTATAGTATGTATAGGTCGTTGCCACAGATAATTATATATTGGACTGTTAAATTATATTTTTGGAGAGTGTTACTTGTGACAAGGCAGTTGCCAATTAGGGCTAGTTTTCATTTTTGTTATTTATTATTTATTCATTTTTTGTTTATAAAATAGGTCATTGTTATTTGTGCTGTTATAATATTGTGTAAAGGATGCACAATGTACTGTGTTGGTTGACCAAAAATTTTCAATAAAATATTTAATAAAAAAAAAATAAAAGATGCAATAACAGAACATTTGGAAAGCATTAACAGGATTGGACAAAGCCAGCATCGGCTTATGAAGGGCTTCAATAATCCATTGGACTGTTTTCAGGATGTAACTAGTAGAATAGATAAGGGAGAACCAGCAGGTGTGGTATATTTGGATTTTCAGAAGGATTTTGATAAGGTCCTTCACAAGAGATTAGTTGGCAAAAATTAAAGCACATGGGATTGTGGGAATGTACGTGGATCAGGAATTGGTGACAGACAGGAAACAGAGTGGGAATCAATGGATCTTGTTCCGAGTCACAGGCAGTGACTAGTGAGGTACCACAGGGGTCAGTGTTTGGGCCCGAGCTGTTCACGATATATATACACAACCTGGATGAGGGAACCAAATGTAACATTTCCAAGTTTGTGGATGACACAAAACTGGGTGGAACTGTGAGTTGTGAGGAGGATGCAAGGAGGCTTCAAGGCGATTGAGACAAGTTGAGTGAGTGGACAAACACATGGCAGATGCAGGATAACGTGGCTAAATGTGAAGTTATTCACTGCGGTGTGAAAAACAGAAAGGAAGAGGATTATTTAAATGGTGATGTATTGGGAAGTGTGGATGTACAAAGGGATCTGGGTCCTTGTACACCAGCCAATCAAAGTGGAGAGGCAGCTGCAGCAAACAATTAGGAAGGTGAATGGTTTGTTGGCCTTCATTGTGAGAGGATTGGAGTTCAGAAGTAGGGATGTGTCACTGCAGTTATACAGGGCCTTGGTGAGACCACACCTGGAGTATTGTGAGCAGTTTTGGTCTCCCTGCCTGAGAAAGGATTTACTTGTCACAGAGGAAGGGCAGCGGAGATTCACTCGGCTAATACTGGGGTTGGGGGGACAGTGCAATGAGGAGAGAATGATTCGACTGGGCCTGTGTTCACTCGGGTTTAGAAGGATGAGAGGAGATCTGGGGCGAAATTCTCCCCCAACGGCGCGATGTCCGCCGACTGGCGCCAATCAGACGGGCATCGCGCCGGCCCAAAGGTGCGGAACGCTCCGCATCTTTGGCGGCCTAGCCCCAACATTGAGGGGCTAGGCCGACACCGGAGGGATTTCCGCCCCGCCAGCTGGCGGAAATGGCGTTTGTTGCCCCGCCAGCTGGCGCGGAAATGCGGCGCATGCGCGGGAGCGTCAGCGGCCGCTGTCAGTTTCCCGCGCATGCGCAGTGGGGAGAGTCTCTTCCGCCTCCGCCATGGTGGAGGCCGTAGCGGAGGCGGAAGGGAAAGAGTGCCCCCATGGCACAGGCCCGCCCGCGGATCGGTGGGCCCCGATCGCGGGCCAGGCCACCGTGGGGGCACCCCCCGGAGTCAGATCGCCCCGCGCCCCCCCCAGGACCCCGGAGCCCGCCCACGCCGCCTGGTCCCGCCGGTAAATACCAGGTTTGATTTACGCCGGCGGGACAGGCATTTTCTGGGCAGGACTTGGGCCCATACGGGCCGGAGAATCCAGCGGGGGGGTCCCGCCAACCGGCGTGGCCCGATTCCCGCCCCCGCCCAATCTCCGGTACCGGAGACTTCGGCGGGGGCGGGGGCGGGATTCACGGCGGGGGGTCGGAGAATGACGCCCCTGATTGAAACGTATAAAATTCTAACAGGGCTGGACAGACTAGATTCAGGGAGGATGTTTTCCCTGTCTGGGGAATCTCGAACCAGGGGACACAGTCTCAGGATACGGGGAAGACCATTCAGGACTGAAATTAGGAAATATTTCTTCATTTAAAGGGTTGTGAACCTGTGGAATTTTTGACCACAGGAGGTTACCACAAGTCACTGAATATATTCAAGAAAGAGACAGATACTTTTTACATTTCAATGGCATCAAGGGGTTTGGGGAGAAAGCGGGAATGTGGGATTGAGATAGAGGATCAGACACAATCATATTGAATGGTGGAGCAGGCTCGAAGGGCCGAATGGCCTACTCCTTTTTTATACGTTTCTGTGTTTATGTGTGGGGTTTGGGGGGGGGGTTGCCCCTGTGCTTGTGGGGGGTGGGGTTGCCCCTGTGCTTGTGGGGGGTGGGGTTGCCCCGGTGCTTGTAGGGGAGGGGGTTCCCCGTATCCGTGGGGGGTGGGGCTGTATTATTTTAACACAGATCAGGGCGCCCCGATCTCGGTGGAGCCGGCGTTGCCGGATCTATCAGGCCCCGCCCTGCCAGCGTGAAGGTGAAAACCACGGCCATAGATTTTCTGAGCTCAGAGTGCCAGAGAATCTGGAGAGAAAACTCAGCTGTGCAGCTGGAGAGCTACACACCGGCTTTCTCTCTCTAACCAGCTCTCTGTGCACAGAGAGCAAAATCCCACCCACTGTGTCAAAGAGCAGCACGGAGTTAATTCCTTATGTATTGTGAAAAAGGGTCAGGAATGACCAGGATGCTGAAGAGAATGGAGATTCTCGTCATTCACAAAAAGTCCCATCTGGTCAGTGTGTGAAATAGTCCCTCCGAATCAAACTGCCTCTGCCCGGCTTCACACACTGATCCCTGTTTGGGCAGAGATGTGAAAGTGAGTGTCTGCCTCCTCAAAACCAGACCGTTCCCGATTGGCAGCTTTGATTGGCAGCCTGCCCTGGGGAAGGAAAACTCTGATTTGAAACCCCAGCCATGGGTCAAATAGTAAAGTCTTCATTGGCTGACAGTGCGGAAGGAGACAGACAAGACCAATGGTCTGGATGTAGAAAGAGCTGCTGAGGCCCTCCAGCTTGTTCAGTATCGAGGAAAAGGACAAGTGTAAAGTTAAAAGCTGCAGCCTTTCAGCTGCTACACTGTGACACACATTACACCAGTGCAGCAATAGCTGCCTCAGAGCAGAGAGCGGCTCTGTACAAACCTCACCCACTTCAATATACTCACTGTGCAGCTTGTTCAACAAATCAACTCAACCAACACCCCCAGCATCAGTATGAAAAGCCCTGAGGGCTGGGGGAGGAGTCAGCCAGCACCATAGACATTTCAGACTCGCTTTTAAATCAAATATTATTCTTGGAAGAAATTCAGACAACCTTGTAATTCTCCAAAGCTGATTTTTATCAAAAAATCGTCATTTTCACAGTGATATAAGTTTCAGTCAAAATTCATAACAAATAAATACCAAACATCTAACTTGAGTTGGAGTCAGGCTGGGTTTACGTAAAGGGACAGGTCAGGAGGAGCTGGACAATATGTTTCAGTTTGTGTTTCCCACAAAGTAAAACACAACTTGACCATCCATGCCTGGGGTTGCTTTGAGACAGAAGTATATGAAGGAGAGCAGCAGGCTGCCAGTCACTCACAGGACAAAATCCCCACCTCCTCCCATCCTCTCTCCACCCACCCCCCACCACCAACAGACCTTCACTCCCATCGCCTGGGTTCAATTATTCCCTGTTGCTCACTCTAATCCTGTTTACTCTTGATTCTGCTCCGGGTTTTGTCTCCAGCTCTCAAAGTGGGCAGGACCGAGAGCAGCAAATAACAATAATTCCTCGATGTGGAGATGCCGGCGTTGGACTGGGGTGGGCACAGTAAGAAGTCTAACACCAGGTTAAAGTCCAACGGGTTTGTTTCGAATTGCTAGCTGTCAGAGCACTGCTCCTTCCTCAAGTGAATTCCGTGAGTATTGCAGTGAACATCATGAGGGAATTACTGAACTGAATATGTTCAGTAGCGGAGCAGAAACATTGAAACTGAAAGTGGTTTGAATCAGGAAGTGCTGAGTGTGAACATGGCTTCCACACAGCAGGAGGAAAGTGGGTCCGAGGATTTAATTTGTTCCATTTGTCTTGATTTCTTCACTGATCCAGTTTTACTGGAGTGTGGACACAACTTCTGCCGCTCCTGTATCACCCAGTGTTGGGAAAAGAAGGAGAGAAACTCCTGCCCGGAATGTAGACAGGAGTTTCCAGAAAAAAACCTCAGGGCCAATCGGATCTTAGTGAACCTGGCTGAGAAAGCTCGAAAATTAAAGCTGAATGGGAAAGGGAAGGAAAGTAAACTTCACTGCGAGGAACATCAGGAAGAACTGAAGCTGTTTTGTGAAACTGACAAGAAATTGACCTGTGTGAATTGTGTAGTTTCGCGTGAACACAGAGAACACCGCTTCATCCCGATTAAAGAAGCTGTTGAAATCTACAAGGTAAAAGTGAACAGATTTGATCCCCTGATTATCTGATCACATTTTCAGGATCTAACACTTTTATTTTCTGATTTTCTCTCCCAATCCCAGGATGGGGTGAAATCTTCCTTCGATTCTCTCACAGAGAAGAAATCGACGGTTCTTGAAATGGAGCAGCAGCAGAAACAGAAGATTTCCCAAATTAGGGTAAAGTCTCCCTGTGCTGAGCTTCCAAATTTAATCCATTATTTTGTTGTTTTTATTACAGAAACATATTATTTTTAATGTTTCTTCTTATAGAAACAGTCGGTCAGTCTGCAGAGCCACATCACATCCGAGTTCACTAAAATGCACCAGATTCTCACTGAGAAAGAGCAGCGTTTCATCCGAGATCTCAGGGAAGAAGAGGAAAAAATTCTAAAACCAATGGAGGAAAATCTTTGTGAAATTCAGGAGAATTTAAATTCTATTCAGGAGAAACTCTCAAAGTTGGAAAACCAGTTGGAACAAAAAGACGGAGTGAGATTTCTGAAGGTGAGGGATTATATTTCAGTTTCGTTCAGTGAAAGTTCACAGTCACATGATCCACACGAGCCTCCTCCCATCCTACTTCATTTCCCTGTCAATATATCCTTCTGTTCCTTTCTCCATCATGTGTTTATCAAGCTTCTCCTTAAATGTACCCCTGGCTTTCCCTGGCTGGGTGGAATTTAATGCTGTTCCCCCCCAGGGTACATTTAGTCAGGGTGTGGGGTGAGTGGAAGGGGACATGGGGAATGACACTGTGGAGTTTCTGTTGTCTTTCCATCTCTACACAGATTAAGTCCGTGGTGGTAAGTCTTGAGGGACAGCCTTCCTCTAACCAATTCAGCCCCTTAACAGGGCAATGAATGTTCTCATCCTGCTGTCACTGGTATTCCCCCAGCAATGAGCAGGGGTCTCACAATACGGGAAGCCTGAAAACCAAACCCTGTTGGGGTTACTGGTGGGATTCTGGGAGGGGGTGAGGGAGAGGTGGTGGGATTGAGGATGTAGCGGGAATGCCCTTGTTCAGTTGCACTGTGTACCTGATTGAGGGACTTTTTGTAAGGGCCACGAAGAATCCAGCACGAGTTTTAAGGATACAAAGTAATAACATTTATTTACTATAACATATATACATAACAGTAGCAGTAACTTCCCTTGCTACATACTCCTTCCTCCTGGTTCCTGAACTGGCCAGCTTATTTATACTAGGAGTTTACTAGTGGTTTCTCCGCCCCCCTCATTGGGGAAGCTCATACTCCCACAGGATTGTGGGATAGTCATTAGTCCCCAGCCAATGGTAGGTAGGCAGGTTATAACATCCCTCCCCCCCAAAGTCCAAGGAATCCACCGAAGACCCTGGCGAAGGAGGGCGTCGGACTCGTTTGGCCGCAGGCCGGACGCCATTTGCACGCGGCGCTGGATCAGGCGGTGTGTAACGAGACGGAGACTGGCGCTTCCGTGATGAACGGCGCGGTTGTACATCCACGGCCCGTGGACCCGAGGATTCCCCCTCTGATGCATCCTGTGTCTCCATCTCGGAGTCAGAGTCTGCTGCCTCCGTCATGTCAGCGTCTCTATCTCCATTCGGTCCCGTAACGACCTGCGCAGGCTTCGAGTGAGGCACCAGTGGAAGATTGTGAGGACTACCTTCCCTTGTCTCTGGTCTCTGCGGCTGTTGAAATGAGCTCCGGGGGCGGGGAATCTTTTGAGGGGATGATCTTCTGGACCGAACGTGGTCTACATGTTTTCGCTGGAGACGACCCTGGGCTTGCACTTGGTAAGATATAGGCCCCGTTTGGCGAAAGATTACACCAGGAACCCATTGGGCACCACCAGCAAAATTCCGAACGAATACTGGGTCACCGGGCGCAAACTGCCGAATCGGACGATGCCGAGAAAATCCCTGTCCCTGCCGTTCTTGTGTGCGGCGTACTTTTGCGCCAATGTCCGGGAAAACCACACTAAGGCGGGTGCGAAGTCTCCGGCCCATTAGGAGTTCTGCGGGAGCTACCCCAGTCACTGCATGGGGGGCGGTCCTGTACGTAAACAAAAAGCGAGCCAGTCTCGTGTCAATTGATCCGGAAGACTGCTTCTTTAGGCCTCTTTTGAATGTCTGCATTGCGCGCTCTGCCAACTCATTTGAAGCCGGGTGGTAAGGGGCAGTGCGGATATGGCGGATGCCGTTCATCTTTGTGAACCTAGCAAACTCCTCACTCGTGAATGGAGTGCCATTATCCATGACCAGCACCTCGGGGAGGCCATGTGTACTAAACGATAAACGCATCTTTTCAATTGATGCGCAGGACGTTGTTCCCTGCATCTTATGCACCTCCAGCCATTTGGACTGGGCGTCAATTAGTAGAAGGAACATGGATCCTTGAAAAGGGGCTGCGAAATCTGCATGCAAGCGTGCCCAAGGCCGCCCTGGCCATTCCCAGTGATGTAGGGGCACGGCCGGCGGAAGCTTCTGATGCTCCTGCCAAATGGAGCAGTTTTGGGCCACCTTCTCAATGTCGGTGTCGAGGCCTGGCCACCAGACATAACTCCGGGCCAACATTTTCATTTTGGTCACGCCTGGATGCCCATTGTGCAAGTCTGATAGTATCAGCTCCTGGCCTTTTTCCGGGACAATCACACGCGTCCCCCACAAGAGGATGCCGTCTTCCACGCTGAACTCTGACAGCTTGGAGGAAAATGCCCGCAACTCGCCTGGGAGCTGTCTATGCTGCCCACCATACAGGACTATGTGCCGAACCTTTGACAGGACTGGCTCCGTCTGGGTCCACTCATGGATCTGTGATGCCGTGACAGGCAAGGTGTCCAGAAAATTTAGGGTTGCAACCACCTCACCGGTCGTGGGGGTCGACCTGGGGCCGGTCGATAAAGGCAATCGGCTCAGTGCGTCGGCATTTGCTATCTGCGTACCTGGTTTGTGCTCCAGAGAATACTCGTATGCAGAAAGCCCTCCTTCTCGATCTGCGCATACTTTTTCTCCGCTGCAGTCAATGTGCGGGAGGCGAAAGCTATCGGTCGCTCGGCCCCGTTCTCCATCTTGTGGGACAGGACGGCCCCAATACCATACGGGGATGCATCACATGTGACGAGCAAAGGCTTTCCAGGATCATAGTGGGTTAGTAACCCAGACGACGACAATTGTTGCTTTACCCGCCGGAAAGCGGTTTCTTGCGGCTGACCCCAAACCCAGGTGTGATTTTTCTTTAGCAGAAGGTGCAAAGGGGCCAGCGTAGTTGCCAGATTGGGGAGGAACTTCCCGTAATAGTTTACGAGACCGAGAAAAGAACGAAGGTGCGAAGTGTCAGTCGGGGCGGGGGCCTGTTGAATTGCACGCACCTTCTCTGCGACGGGGTGCAGACCTTCGCGGTCCACCCGATAACCTAGGTAGACTACTTCCTTTGCCTGAAATACGCACTTTGTGCGACGTAAACGGACTCCAGCCTCCGAAAGGCGTCTAAGGACAGCCTCCAGATTTTCCAAATGTTCCTGCTCCGACGTCCCTGTAATCAACACGTCATCTAGGTAGACAGCCACACGTGGTAAACCTCTCAAAATTCCCTCCATAACACGTTGAAAAATTGTGCAGGCAGAGGATACTCCAAAGGGCAACCGTGTATATTCATACAGGCCCCGGTGTGTATGAATCGTTACATATGGTCGGGAGGCAGGGTCTAGCTCCAACTGCAGGTAGGCGTGACTCATATCTAATTTTGTGAACGAGAGTCCACCTGCAAGTTTCGCGTAGAGATCCTCTATGCGAGGCATTGGATATCGGTCGAGTCGGGAAACCGTATTCACTGTAAGTTTATAGTCGCCACACAAGCGAACTGTGGCATCTGGCTTCATTACAGGTACAATTGATGCTGCCCAGTCAGCAAAACGGACGGGCCTGATAATACCCAAACTCTCCAAACGAGTGAGCTCCCCTTCTACCTTCTCGAGCAAGGCATAAGGCACTGGGCGCGCCCGGAAATAGCACGGCGTGGCTCCTGGTTCAACTTGGATACGGGCTACGGCCCGGCCCCTTTTATTTTCCCCAACCCAGGCTGGAATACATCTGGGTATCGTCCTAGCACCTCAGTCAACCCTTCAGAAACTGTTTGGAGGATGTGCTGCCATTGCAACCGCAAATGGCGCAACCAGTCCCGACCCAACAGGCTGGGCCCATGGCCATGCACCACGATAAGTGGGAAACACCCCTCCTGGCGTCCATAGACAACAGGGGTCATTGTAGTTCCTGCAATGTCCAGTGGTTCCCCTGTGTAGGTGGCCAACCTGGCCTGTGAGTCAGTTAATGTAAGGGTCTGTATACCCTGCTTGATGCGGTCGAATGTCCTCTGGGCGATCACGGAGACCGCTGCGCCAGTATCCAACTCCATCTCAAGCGGGTGGCCATTGACCCGTACTGTCACCTTAATGGGGGCCACACGGGGAGCTGCCACACAATGCAGCTGCAGGCAGTCGTCCTCCGTCTCCACATCCTCAGGAGTAGTCGCCGCAGGTTCATCCACATGGAAGGTACGGCCTCTGGGCTGGTCCCAGTTACGGCCCCTGGGCTGGTCCCAGTTTCGGTCGGAACGACGGTGCCTCTGGCGTCCCCAGGACCACCGTCCGTGACGGGGTCGGCGCCTACAAGTCTGACACGGACATGGCTCCTCATCCATTGGCTCTGGAGAAGGCTCCCTTCGGGGAGGAATGTCCGATGGCCACTGGCGTCGGTGTGGACGTTGCCTCGCCCAAGGTACCGCAGGAGTGCGGGGGGACGTTTTCGGTCGGAAAGGGTTGCGCCCCAAGGCATGCACTTCCATTCCCTGTAGCTCCTGTACTCCTCGCTCTGCGCTCTCTCGGGACAATACTATTTGAATGGCCTGTTGAAAAGTCAATGTTGGCTCAGCTAACAACTTTCTCTGGGTGGCCGCATTGTTAATACCGCAAACCAAACAGTCGCGTAACATTTCTGACAAGGTCTCACCATAGTCACAGTATTCCACAATCCTGCGTAGCCTGGATAGAAAATCGGCAAGGGATTCTCCAGGGGTCCTCTCAGCGGTATTAAACCGGTAATGCTGGACTATCGTGGACGGGGTTGGGTTAAAGTGTTGCCCCACTATATTCACAAGTTCATCAAACGTTTTGGTGTCCGGCGCAGCTGGGTACGTAAGGCTCCTAATCACCCCAAACGTATGCGGGCCGCAGGTGGTGAGCAATATGACCACCTGGCGCTCGTTTTCAGTGATATTGTTTGCCCGGAAATAGTAACGCATCCGTTGTGTGTACTGGTTCCAGCTTTCCAGCGCAGCATCAAAAACATCCAAACGTCCGTACAGAGGCATGGTATAATAGAAAACAACTTCCAACCTGTATCCAACAAAAATCCAGGGAGGTGGCTTCAGCAGTGTAGACAGCTATTCACTTTTACCTTCGCCGCCAGTTTTGTAAGGGCCACGAAGAATCCAGCACGGGTTTTAAGGATACAAAGTAATAACATTTATTTACTATAACAATATATACATAACAGTAGCAGTAACTTCCCTTGCTACCTTCTCCTTCCTGCTGGTTCCTGAACTGGCCAGCTTATTTATACTAGGAGTTTACTCGTGGTTTCTCCGCCCCCCTCATTGGGGAAGCTCATACTCCCACAGGATTGTGGGATAGTCATTAGCCCCCAGCCATTGGTAAGTAGGCAGGTTATAACAGGACTGTAAGAGGTTCACGCTCCCGTTTCCTCTGACTGATGGTTCTTGACTTGAGGATTTTATAAAGAACAAAATTACACAGACACGGGGATTGGCTCAACCACAAACTTGTTGTTTTGTAAAAACACTCCCAACACCCGAATACAAAGAGCTGTAAATAGTGTAAATCACATCACACAGCATTTAATTGGTTTTCCAATTGAAATCCCTCCACAATTTAACCTCAGCTTCCACATAAACACACAAATCACCACAACTTATTAAAAAGCATCTCCTGAAAATCCACAGACAAAACCCCACATTTCAGCCCAAACGTTCCTCAATTCAAACCCAAATCCCCCCAGGATTTGGATGTTACACTGAAGTTATTTTAAAACCTCAGCCCCAATCCCCCTCGGATTTGGCTGATAAATTACAATTCCCCACCCGGCTGCTCCTTCTGGTGTGAATTGTAGGCCCGGGAGCCAGGTTGACCGTTCTTGACCCTCCTTCTTGACTGCAGTGCCAGACCCTTGGATCTTGTCCTTTTAATGATAATTCTTATCGGAATATCACAAACACATTTCCTGAAGCCATCCTGCTGGAGGGTCAGTGCTCAGCACCTTTCAATCTCTTTACACAGTCATTTTCAATCCCAGGGTCGCGGCGTTCCTGATCACAGGAAGTGGGATCCTCATAAAATCCAACCCATGGGGTTTAAACTGAATTGGAAAAGCAGCAGTTAATGATGTTGGAATCAGGTTTAAACTGGCTTCACAAACTCATTAATGAGACTAATTAACTTCCTGCCGCTAGTCCGGTGCATTGACCCCTTCCCGACTCTGACTTAATCCCGGGAGGTTTTCCTGCCATCGACAGACTGAGCCGTGTCCTCTCGTGTGATTCCCTATATCCGGACACCATGCTCGCTGCTGTGACAGACTGGAGTAAATTCCACCCCGTGTGATAGTGAGTTCCACATTCCCATCACTCTCTCGGCAAAGAAGTTTCTCCTGAACTCCCGATTGGATTTATTTGTAACTTTATAGTTGTGTTATGTAATTTGGAAGAATACAAGCTGCCACTTGATGCAGTTTTGAGTAAAAGTTGCTCCAAACTTTGAAGTGAGTTCAATGTGTTTCATTGAACTATTAGCACAGTTCTCAATGAGTTTGACTCTCTGCTAATCTAAATGTCGTAACTCAGTCTAACTGAACCAGCCTTGCTCTAAGCCACGTGCTGGGGTGTGATGCTGAGGATACACCCTGTCTCACTCTGTAGATGTTGGTCTGTGGAAAGAGGCGGGGTGTGAGTGCCTCATCCCTTTTATAGTGAGATACCACCCCTCAGTGTCCTGACTGCTCATTGGTCGTGTCCAAATTCTGTGTGTTCATTAGCTGCATGTTTGCATATCATAGAACATACTGTGCAGAAGGAGGCCATTCGGCCCATCGAGTCTGCACCGACCCACTTAAGCCCTCACTTCCACTCTAATCCCATAACCCAACAACCCTCCAAACCTTTTTGGACACTAAGGACAATTTAGCATGGCCAATCCACCTAACCTGCACGTCTTTGGACTGTGGGAGGAAACCGGAGCACCCGGAGGAAACCCACGCACACACGGGGAGAACGTGCAGACTCCTCACAGTTAGTGACCCAGTGGGGAATCGAACCTGGGACCCTGGCGCTGTGACGCCACAGTGCTAGCCACTTGTGCTACCGTGCTACTATATCATGACATATATTATGTTTCTATCCCTATTTCTGGATTCTCTACAGTGTAAACATCTTCACTGAATCTATCAAACCCGACCCCTTTCATCATTTGAAAGATCTCTATCAGGTCTTCTCTTTTCTACAGTAAAGTTGATCAATCTTTGCTGTTAGTTGAAGCCTCTCAGTTGCTGTCAATCTTTTTGATACTTTCTCCTGTGCTTCAATATCCTTTGTGTAACATCCTCTTTCTATTCCATGTCTGCAGCAATGGGAATTGACAATTCTCAGCAGCTTGTAACAATGTGAGGGTCATTTCTGCTTTCTGGATATAGACAGTCCGTCTCTGTCAACTCAGATTTGTGTTTTGTTTATTTCAGGAGGAAGCATCTCGGAAGAGGAGGTAGGACATGAACTTTACTGAAACTCAGGGCAAGTTGGTAAAATTACTCAGCAAAGTGTTTATGGTCAATTTATAATCAACTCTTTAATATTTACAGGATTAGCGATGAGAGGAAAAAGCTGTCACTAGCAGATGGTGTCCTGTCCATCGGAAAATACAACAGCCTTGTACAGTTCTCAATGTGGAGAGAAATGCTGGATGTCATTAACCCTGGTAAAACTCAGATAAGTTCCTCTGTCCTGATTTATATCTTATATTTCAATCATTATCCATATAAATATCAAAGACACCGGGCGGGATTCTCCGGTCCGCCAGCCCCCTTTTCCTGGGCAGCGGCCCTCACCAGCAGCGGGATTCTCCGTCTCCGCCACCTGCCAATGGGATTGCCCATTGTGGCCACCCCACACCGCCGGGAAACCCGTGGGCGTGGGGGCGCTGCCGGCGCAACGGAGAATCCGTCGGCAGAGAGAATGTTTAAGAGCTTTGTTATAAAGAAATGAGGATAAAAATGGTCCTGATTGGAATTAAAGTCTGATTCATGCACCTAATCCACTTTCTAAACATCATTCTCAGCTCGGTCAGCTGAAACTGTCAGCTCCCCAAACATCACCAATACAGGAACTCTCAGATGAAGCTCTGTCTCCAGAACCCATCGATACTTTACAAACTTCAGCAAGTGGAAACTCCGCCATTCCCAGCTGAACCTTTCCTCCCCGAAAATCCCGGAGTGATCGTATTTAACCGCGTGTTTCCCGGCGCTCGCAGTGCCGAGAAACACATGGCGATAAAACGCCCCCCACGTTGGGTAAGGTGCCTGTGGGGAACGCGGGGCCGAGGCCGCTCATCGCCCCGTTTTGTGCAGTGAGGAGCTCCGCTCGTCCGAACTGCTCACTGCAGCGAGAGGTCGGGACGCCATTTTAAAATGATCTCCCGATCTCCCAGGCCACCGACGCCACCCCGACACCCCCCCCCTCCCAAGGACCAACTCACTTTGGGAGGGTCCCCAGCTCCCCCCGCAACACACACGCTGGGCTCCCCCCGCAACACACACGCTGGACACCCCCAGCCCGATCACCAGCACACAGAAAATGGCAGCTTGGCACATTGGCAGTGACAGCCTGGCAGTGCCCTTGTCAGCTAGCAGTGTGATGCAACCATCAATTCACTCAAAGACACGAGGAGAAGTAAACCGTGGTTTTAATCAGCTTAGAACAGTGCCTGCCTGCGACTGGACAATACTGGGAACCGCCTGCAGGTCAGCTGCTCTTTATACTTCCTTTCAAGCGGAGGAGCCATGGGCGGAGCCCGTACATGCACCAACATATCCCCCTGTGGGTGAAGCCACACAATGGCCCATAGGTGGAGCCCACAGGGTTAACAACATAACACAACAGCAGAACATGGTACAAATGCACTGGTGAATTATTAGCACTATACATTCCCCACACAGGGCCACCTGGGTGCCTGTGTGCTTTGTTTGGGGTGAGCTCTGCTATTCCCCTGCTTCCCCTGCAGTGGGGCTGAGCTTCTGATGAGTGAACTGAGGAGTGGCAGCACCTGGTGTGTCACTGATTGAGCTTGGCCACGCCCATCCCGGTGATGGCTCAGCCGGGGTCTGAGGCTTTCCAGAGGGGCGGCCTGGGGGGGTCCCAAATGACCAGAGGCTCTGTGAACATTTCCAGGACACAGTGAGCAGTCAGCAGAGTGAGCAGCCAGGGGCCTGTGAGTAGCACCAAAGGGGTGTGTTTAAAACCCAGACTGCAGCAATGGGGGTCTGAGCCAGGCCACCCCGATCCCGAGGGGGACACCCCGAGTGCACAGACCTGTCACCAAGTCGCTCCCCGTTACTCCCCCCGGCCCAGGCAGCCCCCCCAGCAAGTCCCACAATTATTGAGGCTTTTTGAGGGTTTTTCCCCTCTCTCTGCCCCTCAGCAGCCATGGAGCCCAGTCCCCGTTTGTAAATACTTGCACTAATTCACACCCGCGTGACTTCTGCCTGAGAGGGGCGGAGCATCGTGGAAGGGCGGAGCATACTGTGTCCAATCCGCTGATTATATTTAAATCTATGTAAATGAGGGTGTGACATGGGCCCGCTGCAGGGCACAAACTTTGATTTCACCGCCAGGGAGGGACAGGAGCCTGGCGCGGAATCAGTGCCGGGCACAAACCTCGATTTGTGCATTACGCCCGATTCTCCGCCCGATCGCACTTCCGGTGCCGTGAAGCGGAGAATCCACCATATTTGTTTCCACGGAGCAGAACGGAAATATCTCGGTGTTGAGATCTTCATCTAAATTTGAGAAGAGATTTGTTTATTTTGTTGATGTCACCCACACCCCACAGTTACACACACACACACACACACACACACACACAGTTACACACACACCCAGTTACACACACACACACAGTTACACACACACACACAGCACACAGTTACACACACACACAGTTACACACACACACACACAGTTACACACACACACACACACAGTCACACACACACACACAGTTACACACACACAGTTACACGCACACACAGTTACATACACAATTACACACAGCTACACACACAGTTACACACACACAGTTGCAGAGACACACACACACACAGTTACACACACACAGCACACAGTTACACACACACACAGTTACACACACACACACACAGTTACACACACACACACACACAGTCACACACACACACACACGCACACACAGTTACACACACACACAGTTACACACACACAGTTACACGCACACACAGTTACATACACAATTACACACAGCTACACACACAGTTACACACACACAGTTACACACAAAGTTACACACACACAGTTACACACGCACAGACACAGACACACACACACAGTTACACACACACAGTTGCAGAGACACACACACACACAGTTACATACACACACAGTTACACACACACAGTTACACGCACACACAGTTCCATACACACACAATTACACACACACAGTTAGACACACACACAGTTACACACAAAGTTACACACACACACAGTTACACACGCACAGTTACATACACATGCACACAATTAGACACACCCACCCACACACACACACACCGACACACACAAAGTTACACACACACACACACAGTTACACACACACACAGTGACACACGCACAGTTACAGACACACACACACACAGTTACACACACAGAGTTGCAGACACACACACACACAGTTACACACACACACAGTTACATACACACACAATTACACACACACAGTTAGACACACACACAGTTACACACAGTTACACACAAAGTTACACACACACAGTTACACACGCACAGTTACACACACTGCACACAATTACACACACACAGTTACACACACACCCACACACCCACACACACCGACGCACACAAGGTTCCACACACACACACGGTTACACACACACAGTTACGCACCCACACACAGTTACACGCAGTTACACACACACAGTTACACACACACAGTTACACCCACCCACACACAGTTACACACACGCACACAGTTACACACACAGTTACACACACGCAGTTGCACACACACACAATTACACACACATACACACAGTTACACACACACAGTTACACGCAAACACAGTTACACGCACACACACAGTTATACACATAGTTACACACACACGCACACACAGTTACACGGACACAGTTACACACACACACAGTTTCACACACCCACACCGTTACACACAAACAGTTTCACACCCACCCACCCACACAGTTACACACACATAGTTACGCAGTTATACACACACACACACACACAGTTTCACACACACTTACACACAGTTACACACACACATACAGTTACACACACACATACACAGTTACACACACACACAGTTACACGCACACACACAGTTACACACACACACACATTTACACACACACACACAGTTACACACACGCACACATAGTCTCTCCCCGATCCCCAGTGACTCTCCCCCGATCCCCAGTAAGTCTTTCCCCCGAACCTGTGAGTCTCTCCCCCGATCCCCAGTGAGTCTCTCCCCCCGATCCCCAGTGTGTCTCCCCCGATCCCCAGTGACTCTCCCCCTGAGCCCCAGTGAGTCTCCCCCCCGATCCCCAGTGAGTATCTCCCCGATCCCCAGTGAGTCTCTCCCCCCGATCCCCAGTGAGTCTCTCCCCCGATCCCCAGTGTGTCTCTCCCCCGATCCCCAGTGAGTCTCTCCCCCCATCCCCAGTGAGCCTCGCCGATCCCCAGTGACTCTCGCCCTGATCCCCAGTGAGTCTCCCCCGATCCCCAGTAAGTCTTTCCCCCGAACCTGTGAGTCTCTCCCCCGATCCCCAGTGAGTCTCTCCCCCCGATCCCCAGTGAGTCTCCCCCGATCCCCAGTGACTCTCCCCCTGATCCCCAGTGAGTCTCCCCCCCGATCCCCAGTGAGTATCTCCCCGATCCCCAGTGAGTCTCTCCCCCCGATCCCCAGTGAGTCTCTCCCCCGATCCCCAGTGTGTCTCTCCCCCGATCCCCAGTGAGTCTCTCCCCCCGATCCCCAGTGAGCCTCGCCGATCCCCAGTGACTCTCGCCCTGATCCCCAGTGAGTCTCCCCCGATCCCCAGTGACTCTCCCCCGATCACCAGTGAGTCTCTCCCCGATCCCCAGTGAGCCTCTCCCCAATCCGCAGTGAGTCTCCCCCTGATCCCCAGTGAGTCACCCCCCCAAGCCCCAGTGAGGATCTCCCCGATCCCCAGTGAGTCTCTCCCCCCGATCCCCAGTGAGTCTCTCCCCCGATCCCCAGTGTCTCTCCCCCGATCACCAGTGAGTCTCTCCCCGATCCCCAGTGAGCCTCTCCCCAATCCGCAGTGAGTCTCTCCCCCCGATCCCCAGTGAGATTCCCCCGATCCCCAGTCACTCTCCCCCAATCCCCAGTGAGTCTCCTCCCTATCCCCAGTGAGTCTCCCCCTGATCCCCAGTGAGTCTCTCCCCGATCCCCAGTAAGTCTCCCCCGATCCCTACTGAGACTCTCCCCCGATCCCCAGTGAGTCCCCCCCAATCCCCAGTGAGTCTCTGCCCGATCCCCAGTGAGTCTCTCCCCCGATCCCCAGACTCTCCCCCCATCCCCAGTGAGTCTCCCTCCGATCCCCAGTGAGTCTCTCACCCTGATCCCCAGTGAGTCTCTCCCCCGATCCCCAGTGTGTCTCTCCCCCGATCCCCAGTGAGTCTCTCCCCCCGATCCCCAGTGAGCCTCGCCGATCCCCAGTGACTCTCGCCCTGATCCCCAGTGAGTCTCCCCCGATCCCCAGTGACTCTCCCCCTGATCCCCAGTGAGTCTCCCCCCCGAGCCCCAGTGAGTATCTCCCCGATCCCCAGTGAGTCTCTCCCCCCGATCCCCAGTGAGTCTCTCCCCCGATCCCCAGTGTGTCTCTCCCCCGATCCCCAGACTCTCCCCCCATCCCCAGTGAGTCTCCCTCCGATCCCCAGTGAGTCTCTCACCCTGATCCCCAGTGAGTCTCTCCCCCGATCCCCAGTGTGTCTCTCCCCCGATCCCCAGTGAGTCTCTCCCCCCGATCCCCAGTGAGCCTCGCCGATCCCCAGTGACTCTCGCCCTGATCCCCAGTGAGTCTCCCCCGATCCCCAGTGACTCTCCCCCTGATCCCCAGTGAGTCTCCCCCCCGAGCCCCAGTGAGTATCTCCCCGATCCCCAGTGAGTCTCTCCCCCCGATCCCCAGTGAGTCTCTCCCCCGATCCCCAGTGTGTCTCTCCCCCGATCCCCAGACTCTCCCCCCATCCCCAGTGAGTCTCCCTCCGATCCCCAGTGAGCCTCTCCCCAATTCGCAGTGAGTCTCTCCCCCCGATCCCCAGTGAGACTCCCCCGATCCCCAGTCACTCTCCCCCGATCCCCAGTGAGTCTCCTCCCTATCCCCAGTGAGTCTCCCCCTGATCCCCAGTGAGTCTCTCCCCGATCCCCAGTAAGTCTCCCCCGATCCCTACTGAGACTCTCCCCCGATCCCGAGTGAGTCCCCCCCAATCCCCAGTGAGTCTCTGCCCGATCCCCAGTGAGTCTCTCCCCCCGATCCCCAGTGAGTCTCTCCCCCCGATCCCCAGTGAGTCTCCCCCGATCCCCAGTGAGTCTCTCTCCGATCCCCAGTGAGTCTCTCACCCTGATCCCCAGTGAGTCTCTCCCCCGATCCCCAGACTCTCCTCCCATCCCCAGTGAGTCTCCCTCCGATCCCCAGTGAGTCTCTCCCCCCGATCCCCAGTGAGTCTCTCCCCCGATCCCCAGTGTGTCTCTCCCCCGATCCCCAGTGAGTCTCTCCCCCCGATCCCCAGTGAGCCTCGCCGATCCCCAGTGACTCTCGCCCTGATCCCCGGTGAGTCTCCCCCGATCCCCAGTGACTCTCCCCCTGATCCCCAGTGAGTCTCCCCCCCCGAGCCCCAGTGAGTATCTCCCCGATCCCCAGTGAGTCTCTCCCCCCGATCCCCAGTGAGTCTCTCCCCCGATCCCCAGTGTGTCTCTCCCCCGATCACCAGTGAGTCTCTCCCCGATCCCCAGTGAGCCTCTCCCCAATCCGCAGTGGGTCTCTCCCCCCGATCCCCAGTGAGACTCCCCCGATCCCCAGTCACTCTCCCCCGATCCCCAGTGAGTCTCCTCCCTATCCCCAGTGAGTCTCCCCCTGATCCCCAGTGAGTCTCTCCCCGATCCCCAGTAAGTCTCCCCGATCCCTACTGAGACTCTCCCCCGATCCCCAGTGAGTCCCCCCCAATCCCCAGTGAGTCTCTACCCGATCCCCAGTGAGTCTCTCCCCCCGATCCCCAGTGAGTCTCTCCCCCCGATCCCCAGTGAGTCTCCCCTGATCCCCAGTGAGTCTCTCTCCGATCCCCAGTGAGTCTCTCACCCTGATCCCCAGTGAGTCTCTCCCCCGATCCCCAGACTCTCCTTCCATCCCCAGTGAGTCTCCCTCCGATCCCCAGTGACTCTCGCCCTGATCCCCAGTGAGTCTCCCCCGATCCCCAGTGACTCTCCCCCTGATCCCCAGTGATTCTCCCCCCCGATCCCCAGTGAGTCTCTCCCCGATCCCCAGTGAGTCTCTCCCCCCGATCCCCAGTGAGTCTCTCCCCCGATCCCCAGTGTGTCTCTCCCCCGATCACCAGTGAGTCTCTCCCCGATCCCCAGTGAGCCTCTCCCCAATCCGCAGTGAGTCTCTCCCCCCGATCCCCAGTGAGACTCCCCCGATCCCCAGTCACTCTCCCCCGATCCCCAGTGAGTCTCCTCCCTATCCCCAGTGAGTCTCCCCCTGATCCCCAGTGAGTCTCTCCCCGATCCCCAGTAAGTCTCCCCCGATCCCTACTGAGACTCTCCCCCGATCCCCAGTGAGTCCCCCCCAATCCCCAGTGAGTCTCTGCCCGATCCCCAGTGAGTCTCTCCCCCCGATTCCCAGTGAGTCTCTCCCCCCGATCCCCAGTGAGTCTCCCCCGATCCCCAGTGAGTCTCTCTCCGATCCCCAGTGAGTCTCTCACCCTGATCCCCAGTGAGTCTCTCCCCCGATCCCCAGACTCTCCTTCCATCCCCAGTGAGTCTCCCTCCGATCCCCAGTGAGTCTCTCCCCCCCGATCCCCAGTGAGTCTCTCCCCCCGATCCCCAGTGAGTCTCTCCCCCCCGATCCTCAGTGAGTCTCTCACCCTGATCCCCAGTGAGTCTCTCCCCCGATCCCCAGTGAGTCTCCCTCCGATCCCCAGTGAGTCTCTCCCCCCGATCCCCAGTGAGTCTCTCCCCCGATCCCCAGTGTGTCTCTCCCCCGATCCCCAGTGAGCCTCGCCGATCCCCAGTGACTCTCGCCCTGATCCCCAGTGAGTCTCCCCCGATCCCCAGTGACTCTCCCCCTGATCCCCAGTGAGTCTCCCCCCCGAGCCCCAGTGAGTATCTCCCCGATCCCCAGTGAGTCTCTCCCCCCGATCCCCAGTGAGTCTCTCCCCCGATCCCCAGACTCTCCCCCCATCCCCAGTGAGTCTCCCTCCGATCCCCAGTGAGCCTCTCCCCAATTCGCAGTGAGTCTCTCCCCCCGATCCCCAGTGAGACTCCCCCGATCCCCAGTCACTCTCCCCTGATCCCCAGTGAGTCTCCTCCCTATCCCCAGTGAGTCTCCCCCTGATCCCCAGTGAGTCTCTCCCCGATCCCCAGTAAGTCTCCCCCGATCCCTACTGAGACTCTCCCCCGATCCCCAGTGAGTCCCCCCCAATCCCCAGTGAGTCTCTGCCCGATCCCCAGTGAGTCTCTCCCCCCGATCCCCAGTGAGTCTCTCCCCCCGATCCCCAGTGAGTCTCCCCCGATCCCCAGTGAGTCTCTCTCCGATCCCCAGTGAGTCTCTCACCCTGATCCCCAGTGAGTCTCTCCCCCGATCCCCAGACTCTCCCCCCATCCCCAGTGAGTCTCCCTCCGATCCCCAGTGAGTCTCTCCCCCCGATCCCCAGTGAGTCTCTCCCCCGATCCCCAGTGTGTCTCTCCCCCGATCCCCAGTGAGTCTCTCCCCCCGATCCCCAGTGAGCCTCGCCGATCCCCAGTGACTCTCGCCCTGATCCCCAGTGAGTCTCCCCCGATCCCCAGTGACTCTCCCCCTGATCCCCAGTGAGTCTCCCCCCCCGAGCCCCAGTGAGTATCTCCCCGATCCCCAGTGAGTCTCTCCCCCCGATCCCCAGTGAGTCTCTCCCCCGATCCCCAGTGTGTCTCTCCACCGATCACCAGTGAGTCTCTCCCCGATCCCCAGTGAGCCTCTCCCCAATCCGCAGTGGGTCTCTCCCCCCGATCCCCAGTGAGACTCCCCCGATCCCCAGTCACTCTCCCCCGATCCCCAGTGAGTCTCCTCCCTATCCCCAGTGAGTCTCCCCCTGATCCCCAGTGAGTCTCTCCCCGATCCCCAGTAAGTCTCCCCGATCCCTACTGAGACTCTCCCCCGATCCCCAGTGAGTCCCCCCCAATCCCCAGTGAGTCTCTGCCCGATCCCCAGTGAGTCTCTCCCCCCGATCCCCAGTGAGTCTCTCCCCCCGATCCCCAGTGAGTCTCCCCTGATCCCCAGTGAGTCTCTCTCCGATCCCCAGTGAGTCTCTCACCCTGATCCCCAGTGAGTCTCTCCCCCGATCCCCAGACTCTCCTTCCATCCCCAGTGAGTCTCCCTCCGATCCCCAGTGAGTCTCTCCCCCCCGATCCCCAGTGAGTCTCTCCCCCCGATCCCCAGTGAGTCTCTCCCCCCCCGATCCCCAGTGAGTCTCTCCCCCCGATCCCCAGTGAGCCTCGCCGATCCCCAGTGACTCTCGCCCTGATCCCCAGTGAGTCTCCCCCGATCCCCAGTGACTCTCCCCCTGATCCCCAGTGAGTCTCCCCCCCGAGCCCCAGTGAGTATCTCCCCGATCCCCAGTGAGTCTCTCCCCCCGATCCCCAGTGAGTCTCTCCCCCGATCCCCAGTGTGTCTCTCCCCCGATCACCAGTGAGTCTCTCCCCGATCCCCAGTGAGCCTCTCCCCAATCCGCAGTGAGTCTCTCCCCCCGATCCCCAGTGAGACTCCCCCGATCCCCAGTCACTCTCCCCCGATCCCCAGTGAGTCTCCTCCCTATCCCCAGTGAGTCTCCCCCTGATCCCCAGTGAGTCTCTCCCCGATCCCCAGTAAGTCTCCCCCGATCCCTACTGAGACTCTCCCCCGATCCCCAGTGAGTCCCCCCCAATCCCCAGTGAGTCTCTGCCCGATCCCCAGTGAGTCTCTCCCCCCGATTCCCAGTGAGTCTCTCCCCCCGATCCCCAGTGAGTCTCCCCCGATCCCCAGTGAGTCTCTCTCCGATCCCCAGTGAGTCTCTCACCCTGATCCCCAGTGAGTCTCTCCCCCGATCCCCAGACTCTCCTTCCATCCCCAGTGAGTCTCCCTCCGATCCCCAGTGAGTCTCTCCCCCCCGATCCCCAGTGAGTCTCTCCCCCCGATCCCCAGTGAGTCTCTCCCCCCCGATCCTCAGTGAGTCTCTCCCCCCATCCCCAGTGAGTCTCTCCCCCCCGAAACCCAGTAAGTCTCTCCCCCCGATCCCCAGTGAGTCTCCTCCCCGATGCCCAGTGAGTCTCTCCCCCCGATCCCCAGTGAGTCTCGCCCGCCGATCCCCAGTGACTCTCCCCCTGATCCCCAGTCTCTCCCCGATCTGCAGTGAGTGTCACCCCGATCCCTATTAGTCTCTCCCCCGATCCCCAATGAGTCTCTCCCCGATCCCGTGAGTCTCCCCCTGATCCCCAGTGAGTCTCCCCGATCCCTAGGAGTCTCCCCCTGATCCCCAGTGAGTCTCCCCCGATCCCCAGTGAGTCTCCCCCCAATCCCCAGTGAGTCTCCCCCTGATCCCTAGTGGGTCTCCTCCGATCCCCAGTGAGTCTCCCCCGATCTCCAGTCAGTCTCCCTCCCGATCCCCAGTGAGCCTCTCCCCCGATCCCCAGTGAGTCTCTCCCCCCCGAAACCCAATAAGTCTCTCCCCCCGATCCCCAGTGAGTCTCCTCCCCGATGCCCAGTGAGTCTCTCCCCCTGATCCCCAGTGAGTCTCGCCCCCCGATCCCCAGTGACTCTCCCCCTGATCCCCAGTCTCTCCCCGATCTGCAGTGAGTGTCTCCCCGATCCCCAGTTAGTCTCTCCCCCGATCCCCAGTGAGTCTCTCCCCGATCCCCAGTGAGTCTCCCCCTGATCCCCAGTGAGTCTCCCCGATCCCCAGTGAGTCTCCCCCTGATCCCCAGTGAGTCTCCCCCGATCCCCAGTGAGTCTCTCCCCGATCCCCAGTGAGTCTCCCCCGATCCCTAGTGGGTCTCTCCCCGATCCCGAGTGAGTCTCCCCCCCCGATCCCCAGTGAGTCTCGCCCCCCGATCCCCAGTGACTCTCCCCCTGATCCCCAGTCTCTCCCCGATTCCCAGTGAGCCTCCCCCCGATCCCCAGTGAGTCTCTCCCCCCGATCCCCAGTGAGTCTGCCCCCGATCCCCAGTGGGACTCTCCCCCGATCCCCAGTGCGACTCTCCCCCGAACCCGTGAGTCTCTCCCCCGATCCCCAGTGAGACTCTCCCCACGATCCCGTGAGTCTCTCCCCGATACGCAGTGAGTGTCTCCCCGATCCCCAGTGAATCTCTCCCCCGATCCCCAGTGAGTCTCTCCCCGATCCCCAGTGAGTCTCCCCCTGATCCCCAGTGAGTCTCCCCCGATCCCCAGTGACTCTCCCCGATCCCCAGTGAGTCTCCCCCTGATCCCCAGTGAGTCTCCCCGATCCCCAGTGAGTCTCCCCCCGATTCCCAGTGAGTCTCCCCCTGATCCCCAGTTGGTCTCTCCCCGATCTCCAGCGAGTCTCTCCCCGATCCCCAGTGAGTCTCTCCCCAATCCCCAGTGAGCCTCTCCGCCCAATCCCCAGTGAGTCTCTCCCCGATCCCCAGTGAGTCTCTCCCCCGATCCCCAGTGGGTCTCTCCCCGATCCCCAGCGAGTCTCTCCCCGATCCCCAGTGAGTCTCTCCCCGATCCACAGTGAGTCTCCCCCTGATCCCCAGTGAGTCTCCCCCCGATCCCCAGTGAGTCTCCCCCTGATCCCCAGTGGGTCTCTCCCCGATCCCCAGCGAGTCTCTCCCCGATCCCCCGTGAGTCTCTCCCCGATCCCCAGTGAGTCTCTCTCGCCAATCCCCAGTGAGTCTCTCCCCGATCCCCAGTGGGTCTCTCCCCCGATCCCGTGGCTCTCTCCCCGATCCCCAGTGAGTCTCCCCCGATCCCCAGTGAGTCTCCCCCCGATCCCCAGTGAGTCTCCCCCGATCCCCAGTGAGTCTCCCCCTGATCCCCAGTGAGTCTCCCCCTGATCCCCAGTGAGTCTCCCCCGATCCCCAGTGAGTCTCTCCCCGATCCCCAGTGAGTCTCTAATTTTCTGTTTTTTCTCCCAGTCTCTGTGACCCTGGATGTGGAAACAGCGAATCCCCAGCTCGAGGTGTCTGAGGATCTGAAGAGTTTGAGATTTACCGGGACCCAGAGGAGTCTCCCTGACACCAGGAAGAGGTTTACACACAGGCCCTGTGTGCTGGGATCAGAGGGATTCACATCGGGGAGACATTACTGGGAGGTGGAGGTGACGGGGAATCGGCGCTGGGGTCTGGGAGTAGCCGCAGAGTCTGTGGAGAGGAAGGACCCGGTCAGACTGAGCCCAGAGAATGGATTCTGGACCATTGGGCGGTTTGTTGATCAGTTTTATATAAATTCCTCTCCTCGATCCCGTCTCCGTGTCGGTCAGATCCCCGGGAAGGTGGGAGTTTATCTCAGTTATGAGTCTGGGACAGTTTCATTTTACAACGTGGACACCAAGTCCCATCTCCACACCTTCACCGGGAATAAATTCACTGAGAAACTTTATCCTTTCTTCGGGACTTTGGATGTAAACCAGTTTCTGAGAATCTGCTCCGGTTCTGATCCGGATCGGGAAAGGGGCGGGGCCTCCGGGTGGTGACATCATCACTGACATCACAATGACTTGAGGGTCAGGGGCAGAGGTCAGGGGTTGGGGGTCAGAAACTGCCATTGACAACAGTTTGTCACTAAATGTGTTGTTTAATTTGCAAATTGTAAAATCCCAATCAGACTGTAAATAAAAACAACCCAAATAAAAACGTCAGAGGATTAAAATAAAAAGGAAATTAAATATCTTGAACTTTCCCTTGCAGTTCATTGTAGTGCCGATTTCAGCCACACGATGGTGATGTTGAGCTGTACAAAGATCAGTAACGTTTTACAGCGCAGTATCGCCACCTGCTGCTGGATACATGGTACTGGCAGGAATACCAACAACTCAAAATGCTTAATCGCTGATCAGACAATTCAGGCAGGACCTTTCTTCACAACTGAAAGAGAATTGAATCAGAAACAAAGGAGGGAAAATAAACATGAGCCTGGACTTCCCACTTCCATGTTCCTGTCACACACCGAGTCGCTATCGGGAAATTCCACACAGCCGGTCGGGACAATGTTCAGGAAATCCCAGGTTGGGAGAGTGAGATTTCCCAGTTTGGGATCTTGCTGTGTGTCAGGAGCTGAATTCACAAATCTGAGCGTGTATTCCGAGTACAGAGAGGATAAGAATGTCCTCCTGGTTTAATAACTGGGACATTGGTGGATAGTTCGAATGTGCGAATGAAAGTCAAATTAATAACTGGATAGTTCGAATGACCAAAAAGGTGAGGAGGGGTTATTGGGTTACGGGAGCAACTCCACATCATGTGTGACTGACCAGGAGTCTCTCCCGCTCTTACCACCGGCCATTGGCACGTTTGGAAGGATTTACAGGTGAACAATCAGCCTGTTTGGCCACGTTTTGAACGCACCTTTCTTGGCCGTCAGGTCCGAAGGTGGGACTCGAACCTGGGATTTCTGACTCAGAGCCAGGGACATGACCCACTGCACCACAAGACCTCCCAGTAACCAATGGTTGATCCCTCACTCTGAGATTGTGATCCCTAGTTCTATTCTCCCCAGCCAGGGCAAACATTCTCCCAATATACACTCTGGGCAGGATTTTCCAGTCCCCCCTGTTGCCAGGATCATCCACTCCCACTGAAAGTCATTGGCTGGGCCACCGAATCTACCGTGGCGGGTCTCACCTCGACAGGCCACAACATCCCTACCTCTCTAAAGCCCCTTAACCATTGTGCATTTCAATGCGACCGCTGCTCATTAATCTGAACACCAAGGTGGGAATTTCACGTGCTTCCTGCCCGCGGTGTGTTCCGGTCCCACCAAAGTCAACTCTCCACAGCGGGTTCTTTGGTGGCCACACAAGAGGGGGCGGCATGTGTGGTGGGATAATTCCGGCCTAAGGAAAATATGCCTGGGATGAAACGTCCCAGTACAGCCAGTGGAATGTTCCAGTCCAGCCCGTGGAATGTTCCAGTCCAGCCAGTGGAATTTTCCAGTCCAGCCAGTGGAATGTACCAGTCCAGCCAGTGGAATATTCCAGTCCAGCAAGTGGAATGTTCTAGTCCAGGCAGTGGAATGTTCTAGTCCAGCCAGTGGATTGTTCCAGTCCAGCCCGTGGAATTTTCCAGTCCAGCCAGTGGAATGTTCCAGTCCAGCCAGTGGAATGTTCTCGTCCAGCCAGTGGAATTTTCCAGTCCAGCCAGGGGAATGTTCTAGTCCAGTCAGTGGAATGTTCCAGTCCAGCCAGTGGAATGTTCTCGTCCAGCCAGTGGAATTTTCCAGTACAGTCAGTGGAATTTTCCAGTCCAGTCAGTGGAATTTTCCAGTCCAGTCAGTGGAATTTTCCAGTCCAGCCAGTGGCATATTCTAGCCCAGCCAGTGGAATGTTCTAGTCCAGCCAGTGGAATGTTCGAGTCCAGCCCGTGGAATATTCCAGTCCAGAAAGTGGAATTTTCCAGTCCAGCCCGTGGAATTTTCCAGTCCAGCCAGTGGAATGTTCTAGTCCAGCCAGTGGAATGTTCTAGTCCAGCCAGTGGAATGTTCTAGTCCAGCCAGTGGAATTTTCCTGGTCAGCCAGTGGCATGCATCACCACAGGATCCCATCCCTCTACCAATGGGAAGGGCAGGAAAATCCCAGCCCTGTCTACTCAATTTTTCCTGTTATGGTACCTGAACCAGATCCCAATTCATATTGAGACCCCAACTATTTTTCAATTTGTAAACTGTGAGGAAAGGCATCTTCACTCCAGGAGCGATTCGACTGATGAGTGTTAAAGGAAACTTTATTATTCACACAGAATTTATCGCATTGTAATCCAAGAAAAAAATGCCTTTTAATTAATAGTTAAACAGTTCTATAAAAACAACGTAAGGTCTTTTCTAAATTTGTGAAAAGATTAGTGTATTTTGATGATGTCATCCACACACCCAGTTACACACACACAGTTACACACACACAGTTACACACACACACAGTTACACACAGTTACACACACACACAGTTACACACACACACAGTTACACACACACACAGTTACACACACACACACAGTTTTACACACAGTTACACACACACACAGTTACACACAGTTACACACACAGTTACCCAGTTACCCAGTTACACAACACACACAGTTTTACACACAGTTACACAACACACAGTTTTACACACAGTTACACAACACACACAGTTACACACCCAGTTACACACACAGTTACACACACACACACAGTTACACACACACAGTTACACAACACAGTTGCACACATAGTTACACACACAGTTACACACAGGCAGACAGACTTTGGATGAAAAACAGTTTCTGAGAATCTGCTTCGGTTCTGAACAGGATCTGGAAAAGGGGCGGGGCCGAGGGGTGGTGACATCATCCCTGACATCACAATGACTTGACCCCGTGATCAGGGTCAGAGGCAGAGTCAGGGGTCAGAGGCAGAGGTCGGGGTTGGGGGTCAGAAACCGCCATTGACAACAGGTTATCACTAAATGTGTTTGTTTAATTTGAAAATTGTAAAATCCCAATCAGACTGTAAATAAAAACAACCCAAATAAAAATGTCAGAATTAAAATGAAAAAGAAATGAAATATCATGAACTTTCCCTTGCAGTTCATTGTAGTGCCACTTTCAGCCACACGATGGTGATGTCGAGCTGTACAAAGTTCAGTGAGGTTTTACAGCGCAGTATCGCCACCTGCTGCTGGATACCTGGTACTGGCAGGAATACCAACAACTCAAAATGCTTAAACACTCGCTGATCAGACAATTCAGGCAGGACCTTTCTTCACAACTGAAAGAGAATTGGATCAGAAACAATGGAGAGAAAATAAACACGATCCTGAACTTTCCACTTCAATGTTACTGTCACACACCAAGACCCGATCGGGAAATTCCACACAGCCGGTCTGGACAATATTCCAAAAATCCCAGGTTGGGAGAGTGAGATTTCCCAGTTTGGGATCCTGCTGTGTGTCAGGAGCTGAATTCAAAAATCTGGGCCTGGATTCCGAATACAGAGAGGATAAGAATGACCCCCTGGTTAGGGCAGCACGGTGGCGCAGTGTTAGCACTGCAGTCTCATGGTGCCAAGATCCCAGGTTCAATCCCGGCTCTGTGTCACTGACTGTGTGGAGTTTGCACAATCTCCCTGTGTTTGCATGGGTTTCGCCCCCACAACCCAAAGATGTGCAAGGTAGGTGGATTGAACACGCTAAATTGCCCCGTAATTGGAAAAAATGAATTGGGTACTCTAACTTTATATTTAAAAAAAGAATGACCTCCTGGTTTAATAACTGGGACATTGGTGGATAGTTAGAATGGGAGAATGAAAGTGATATTAGACAGAGCAACACCACCTCCCCCTGGCTGACAATGGTATTACAGCAATAAAATTGGATTTTTCAAAATCAGTGCAGCAGCTCCTGGTGAGACTGGAACAACTTGGGCGTCATTGTCCGACCCCCCAGCGGGTTGGAGAATAGCCGTTGGCCACCGTGAATCCCGCCCCCGCCTAAGTCTCCGGTACCGGAGATTGGGCAGGGGCGGGAATCGGGCCGCGCCGGTTGGTGGGACCCCCCGCTCAATTCTCCGGCCCGGATGGGCCGAAGTCCCGCCCAGAAATTGCCTGTCCCGCCGCCGTAAATTAAAGCTGGTATTTACCGGCGGGACCAGGCGGCATGAGCGGGCTCCAGGGTCCTGGGGGGGGCGCGGGGCGATCTGACCCCGGGGGGTGCCCCCACGGTAGCCTGGCCCGCGATCGGGGCCCACCGATCCACGGGCGGGCCTGTGCCGTGGGGGCAATCTTTCCCTTCCACCACCGCCACGGCCTCCACCATGGCGGAGGCGGAAGTGACTCTCCCCACTGTGCATGCGCGGGAAACTGTCAGCGCCCGCTGACGCTCCGCGCATGCGCCGCATTTCCACGCCAGCTGGCGGGGCAACAAACGCCATTTCTGCCAGCTGGCGGGGCGGAAATCCCTCCGGCGCCGGCCTAGCCCCGACATTGAGGGGCTAGGCCGCCAAAGATGCGGAGCATTCCGCACCTTTGGGGCGGCGCGATGCCCGTCTGATTGGCGCCGATTTGGGCGCCAGTCGGCGGCCATCGCGCCGTTTGGGGAGAATTTCGCCCCATGTTTCCCTGTTCAATTGACCAGCAGATCAAATTAATAACAAAAACAGAAAGTTCTACAAAATGTACAGCAGTTTAATTTTACTGGTTGTCTGCACGTTCTCCCTGTGTCTGCGTGGGTTTCCTCCGGGTGCTCCGGTTTCCTCCCACAGTCCAAAGACGTGCAGATTAGATGGATTGGCCATGATAAATTGTCCTTAGTGACCAAAAAGATGAGGAAGGGTTATTAGGTTACAGGGATAGGGTGGATGTGTCACACCCAGGACCCACATCACACTGCAGCTAAGCTCCCAGCAGACACACACTGCCCAGCCTCACCCCCATCTGTAGGACCTGCCCACACACAAGCCTCTAAGCATGGAGGCGATTGGAGGCACACGGTTACCCTCTCCACTCCACGACCATGTGCCACCCTGCTGGTGGGATAGCACACGGCCCACCCACTGAGGAGACCCGCAGTAAACCCCACTGGAGGAAACAGGACACATGCCAGAGAGCCTGTCGCTGACACGGGTTTCGTCACCCACCGGTACCCCTGTCGACAGGGATGATCGGTGAGGATAGAGCCTCCCCACATCACAGGCCCTGTCCCTCCTCCCTACACTCCACCTTCCCTGTCCCTCCTCCATTCCCTGTCGCTCCTCCATTCCCTGTTCCTCCTCCCTTCCCTGTCCCTCCTCCCTTCCCTGTCCCTCCTCCATTCCCTGTCGCTCCTCCCTTTCCCGTGGCTCCTCCCTTCCCTGTCCCTCCTCCCCTCACTCCATCCCACTACCCCAGCTTCTCCTCCCTCCCTCCGAGGGTCCTACCAGCATCACCACAGGGTGTTGGCACTGGGTTGGCAGTATCAGCGGGTCTTGTCCGCGGGACGGAGGATGATGACGACTCGCTGGGAGATGAGCTCTGGATCTCCTCATCGTTTGATACAGTCTGACTCCTGCCTTTAGGATCACATTCCACTGTCCACCCGGGTCATCCCTGCATGTGTGCCGGCCAATCCATCTCACAGGCCCATATAGCTTGTGGGGAGGGGGTTTGGGGAGATAGTGAGTGGTAACGGCTCACTCACTGGGTAAGCTGACATACACGGCGGCCTCACACTTCTGGCCCTGTTTCCTGCCACCTCTCACTGAGGGGGACCCCAGGTGGGACGTTCAAGTGTCCTGGGGCCCTGCCCCCGCCATACATTCCAGAAGCTCGATCCCTGTCCGGACTACAGCTGCTTCCTGGGATCGGGCAGCCCTCCGACCGCCCGCTCCCTCGGGAGTCCCTGCCTCCACCTGATGTGCTGCAGCCTGTGTGAAGTGAGCACCAGAAGGTGACCCAGGAGCCTCTTCACTAAAATGCCCCCCGAGGTGATAGTCTCTGCGATGGTGGAGGGTGCAGGTGACAGCAGTGACGAGAAGTCGGTGTCTTCCCCGGACTGGTGCTCCGGGGTGTTCTGGGGATGTGGCTGGGGGCCAGCGAGCGGAGCTCCTCACTGCACAAAACGGGGCGATGTGCGGCCTCGGCCCCGCGTTCCCCACAGGCACCTTACCCAACGTGGGGGGCGTTTTATCGCCATGTGTTTCTCGGCATTGCGAGCGCCGGGAAACACGCGGTTAAATACGCTCGCTCCGGGACTTTGTTCCCTTTTAGTTGAATCGCGCCCTTACTCTCCCAAATGGAAAATCCCGGCCATAATATTTGATATGAGGGCACATGTGGAGGTGGTTATTCAATGTGATCCTCCACAGACAAACCTCTACCTTAATCCTCTCCCTGGATGTATAAAAGATATTCATCCGGAGCGAGTGCAATGTTTCCTCAAGACAATTGAGAAAATGGGCTTTGCTGACACTTTGAGGAAATGGATTGCAATCCAGGGCTTGTTCCCCAGGTCCACAGTGAACAGCAGCTGACTCCATCCCCCTCAGCTCTCCTCCTCCCTCAACAGGCAGACAAAGCCTCATTCCCAGGCTTCCTGCCCCAACCTTGGTCAGGGACATGAGTCTGGTCCACAAGGTGGAGATGTATCAGGAGGATGAGGATTGTAGAGCAGGAAAGGTTCAGCTGGGAATGGCGGAGTTTCCACTTGCTGAAGTTTGTAAAGTATCGATGGGTTCTGGAGACAGAGCTTCATCTGAGAGTTCCTGTATTGGTGATGTTTAGGGAGCCGACAGTTTCAGCTGACCGAGCTGAGAATGATGTTTAGAAAGTGGATTAGGTGCATGAATCAGACTTTAATTCCAATCAGGACCATTTTTATCCTCATTTCTTTATAACAAATCATTTAAACATAAACTCACTTTGATATTTATATAGAAAATGATTCAAATATAAGGAGCGGGATTCTCCGTCCCGCCGCCCCGGATTTCAGGTTCACCCCGCCGGCGGGATTCTCCGTCCCGCCGCACCGGATTTCAGGTTCACCCCGCCGGCGGGATTCTCCGTCCCGCCGGCTGGTCAATGGGGTTCCCCATTGTGGGGCAGCCCCACACCATCGGGAAACCTCCGGGCTGCCGGCAAAATGGAGAATCCTGAATCCAGCCCAAGATATAAATCAGGACAGAGGAACTTATCTGAGTTTTACCAGGGTTAATGATGTGGTGTTGGGTGTTCTAACACACAGAAGAGCCAACACAGTTGCATATGGTACAACACTTGTTTATTTAAACTCACTATTTACAACTTGGTCTTTGCACTCTGCACGTGGGGGGCTCCCTGCTTGTGGTGTTTCAACAGCTCTTTCATGCTTCCTTCTCCCCAGACCTACTGACCTCCAGGTGTCGTGCTCGTGCTTTTTATGTGGTTGGTGTTCTTGTCTGTGATTGGTTGTGGTGTTGTGTACTCTGATTTGCCTGTTAGTGTGTCCATCATGATGTGTGTGTTTGAATATCATGACATCCCCCCTTTTTACAAAGATATGTGCCTACGTGGTAATAAATATGATCGTGACGTGAGTGCATCTAAGAGTGTGTGTGTGTCGTGTGCAGCATGTGTCTATGACGGAACTATGTACATGGGGCGATGTCGAGTGCGTCACATGAATCCAGTTGTACCATAACATAACAGAAATTCGAACGAGAGAAGAAGAAAAAAAATTTTGAACAGTTGTCCAGTCAGACGACATCTGGAACGATAAACAACAACAGGTTATCATGTAAAATTGTCCAACTTATTAAACATATGAACTGTATTATAAGTCCATTCTAATGGGTTTGCGACGAATTCGGGTTGACCGCCTTAAGGGTGGATCAAGAACCACCGGCTGCTGTGCAGGCATGGCCATGGGTGGCGATGGAAAGGGCGTGATGTGCGGCAGCTCCACAAAGTCATCCTCGGAAGCCTGTTGAGGATCTGGCGTGTTGTGTGGCTGTGAACGTGGAAGTCGGCGAAGGGCGCGCCGATTGCGGCGACGCACGGAACCATCCGGCATGCGAACCAGGAACGAGCGGGGAGCCACTTGTCGGAGGACTTCGGCCGGTGCTGACCAGCCACCATACGGTTGATGGACGCGTACTTTGTCTCCGGAGGACAGGGGGGGCAGGTCCGTCGCTCGTGTGTCGTACCGACCTTTCTGGCGATCACGCTGCAGTTGCATGTCCCGAAGAACCGCCTCATGGTCTGTTGTCGGTGCCAGGACGGAAGGTACCGTCGTCCTGAGGGAGCGACCCATTAGTAGCTGCGCTGGCGAGAGGCCCGTGGATAACGGGGCCGATCGATAGGCCAGCAAGGCAAGGTTAAAGTCCGATCCGGCATCAGCCGCCTTGCACAGGAGCCGCTTTGCGATGTGGACACCCTTTTCAGCCTTCCCGTTCGATTGTGGATGCAGAGGGCTGGATGTCACATGAGTGAAACCATATGCTGCGGCAAAGGACGACCATTCACGGCTGGCAAAACAAGGTCCATTGTCTGACATGACAGTCCTTGGAATGCCATGGCGAGCAAACGTTTCCTTGCAGGCCCCAATGACTGCGGACGACGTCAGATCATGGAGAGGCATGACTTCCGGGTAGTTTGAGAAGTAGTCTATAATAACAATGTAATCTCTGCCGAGCGCGTGAAATAGGTCAACACCCACCTTCGCCCAGGGGGACGTCACCATCTCGTGTGGTAGAAGTGTTTCCGGAGGTTGCGCCGGCTGAAACCTCTGACAGGTTGTGCAGTTGAGCACCATGTTGGCTATGTCTTCATTAATACCCGGCCAATATACCGCCGCCCGGGCCCTTCGTCTGCATTTTTCGACACCCAGGTGGCCTTCGTGTAGTTGACGAAGAATCATCTGGCGCACACTGTGTGGAATGACGATCCTATGCGATTTCATAAGGACCCCGTCTATATTGGTGAGATCATCTCGCACATTGTAAAACTGGGGGCACTGCCCTTTTAGCCACCCTTCCGTCATGTGGCGCATCACTCGCTGCAGCAGAGGGTCAGTCGCCGTCTCTGCGCGTATGTGGGCCAGACAAGGATCATCAGCTGGCATATTTGCTGCTGTCAGAGTCACGTGTGCCTCAATTTGACGCACGAACCCCTCCGCATCTGGTGGTGTGCTCACTGCTCGGGAAAGAGTGTCCGCCACTATGAGTTCCTTCCCCGGAGTGTAGATCAGTTCAAAATCGTACCTCCTGAGTTTGAGTAAGATGCGCTGGAGGCGAGGAGTCATGTCGTTCAGGTCTTTGTTAATGATGTTGACCAGGGGGCGGTGGTCAGTTTCGACCGTGAATCGTGGCAGGCCATACACATAGTCGTGGAACTTGTCCAGTCCAGTTAACAAGCCCAGGCATTCTTTTTCGATTTGCGCGTAGCGCTGTTCGGTAGGGGTCATGGCTCGTGAGGCATACGCAACCGGGGCCCATGATGACGTGCTGTCTTTTTGCAGGAGTACCGCTCCAATACCAGATTGGCTGGCGTCTGTTGAGATCTTTGTAGGGCGAGTCGCGTCAAAGAAGGCCAGCACTGGTGCCGTGACCAGTTTGTGCTTGAGCTCCTCCCATTCCTGCTGATGCGACTGGTGCCAGTTGAATTCCGTCGATTTTTTTACGAGATGGCGCATGTTTGTTGTATGAGAAGCCAGGTTGGGAATGAACTTCCCAAGGAAGTTGACCATGCCCAGGAATCTTAAGACAGCCTTCTTGTCAGCCGGTCGTGGCATGGCTGTGATGGCGCTAACCTTGTCTGCATCGGGACGGACCCCGGACCTTGAGATGTGGTCCCCGAGGAATTTCAGCTCCGTCTGGCCGAAAGCACACTTCGCACGGTTGAGACGCAGGCCATTTTGCCGTATGCGGGTGAAGACACGTCGAAGACGATGCATGTGTTCCTGCGGAGTGGTGGACCAAATGATGATATCGTCCACATATACACGTACCCCTTCGATGCCTTCCATCATCTGCTCCATAATGCGGTGGAATACTTCAGATGCCGAAATGATGCCGAATGGCATCCGGTTGTAGCAGAATCTGCCAAAAGGGGTGTTGAATGTGCATAGTCTTCGGCTGGCCGGGTCCAGTTGGATCTGCCAGAATCCTTTGGACGCATCCAATTTAGTGAATATGTTGGCTCGCGCCATCTCGCTGGTGAGGTCTTCTCGTTTTGGGATGGGATAGTGTTCCCGCATGATGTTGTTGTTCAGATCTTTTGGATCTATACATATACGGAGCTCGCCAGAGGGCTTCTTTACACAGACCATGGAGCTGACCCATGGCGTGGGCTCCGTGACCTTGGATAGGACCCCTTGGTCCTGAAGAATCTGCAGTTGTGCCTTGAGGCGGTCTTTGAGAGGCGCAGGAACCCTGCGAGGTGCGTGAACGACAGGGATGGCGTCCGGTCTGAGTCGAATCTTGTACGTGTGTGGCAATGTCCCCATGCCTTCAAAAACCTCCTGGTTGTGAGCGAGGAGGGAATGGAGATTCGCGTGGAACTCAGCATCCGGGAAGTCGGATATCTCATCTGGAGAGAGAGACATGATGCGCTGTACCAGGTGAAGGACCTTACACGCTTGTGCGCCCAGTAACGAGTCCTTTGATGAGCCCACAACTTCGAAGGGGAGTGTGGCCGTGTACCCCTTGTGAGTCACCTGTAGCTGGCAAGATCCTGCGGACGGGATAACGTTCCCGTTATAGTCAACCATCTTAAGCCGGGATGGTGTGATGAGTGGTTTGACCTTCATGGCCTGGACTGCAGAGTAAGCAATCAGGTTGGCGGATGCGCCGGTGTCCAGACGGAAGGCGACGCGCGATCGGTTGACCGTCAGGGTGGCACACCACTCATCGTCTGGATTGATGGCATTGACCTTGTTGACATCAATGACGGCAACTCTGAAGTCATCCTGGTCATCTGCATCACTTAACTGGAAGTCTTGATGCGTGGGCTGGACGGTCCTGACTCGTGTGCGAGGTTGTCGAGGATGCGCCGGATCCATGGGTTGAGCCGCACGACAGCGGGCTGCGTAGTGGCCTATCATGGCACATCTGTTGCACTGTTGGTATTTTGCAGGACATTGCCCTTTTAAGTGTAGACCTCCACACTTGCTGCACGTCATGACGTCACGGCGTTCGTTGCGCCACTGCGCATGCGCAGTGCGATCTTGCGGTGGGCGCGCCTGCGCAGTGCGTCCCTCGTTGTGGCCGTTATTCTTGGCGCGCACCTGCGCGGGAGACCGCGAAAAGCGCGGGAAGCGGCCGCTGTCGTCCGGGCCGTGGGGCGGGAAGAAATCGACGGCCTGGATGCGTTCAACGTCGTGGGCGGCCTGGCTTGCCGATTCGACGGCTGGGGACCCCCTCCGTGCCAACTCGGACGCCTGAAATCGGGCAAAACGGCAGGTCGCATTTTCATGGAGGACACAGGCTTCCACAGCAGACGCTAAGGTGAGGCTCTTTATTTTAAGAAGCTGCTGGCGTAGGCCACTGGAGGCAACGCCAAAAACAATCTGGTCCCTGATCATGGACTCTGTGGTGGTGCCGTAACCGCAGGACTGCGCTAGAATCCGGAGGTGCGTCAAAAAGGGTTGAAAAAGCTCCTCCTTACCTTGCAGGCGTTGCTGAAAGATGTATCTTTCGAAAGTTTCGTTTACTTCAGTTTGAAAGTGCTGGTCCATTTTGAGGATGACCGTGTCATATTTGGCCTGGTTTTCGCCTTCCTCGAACACCAGTGAATTAAAGACATCATTTGGGTGGGGGCCTGCGTAGAAGAGGAGCATTGCAATCTTCGAATCATCCGAGACATTCTGTTTTTCGGTGGCACGGATGTACAGGTCAAATCGCTGCCTGTAGAGCTTCCAGTTGGTGCCTAGGTTCCCCGTGACTTGCATCGGCTGCGGTTTGCCGGTGTGGTCCATGTCCAGAATGGCAGGTTGGTAGGCAGGTATCGATCCACTCCTGTACCATGTGGTGTTGGGTGTTCTAACACACAGAAGAGCCAACACAGTTGCATATGGTACAACACTTGTTTATTTAAACTCACTATTTACAACTTGGTCTTTGCACTCTGCACGTGGGGGGCTCCCTGCTTGTGGTGTTTCAACAGCTCTTTCATGCTTCCTTCTCCCCAGACCTACTGACCTCCAGGTGTCGTGCTCGTGCTTTTTATGTGGTTGGTGTTCTTGTCTGTGATTGGTTGTGGTGTTGTGTACTCTGATTTGCCTGTTAGTGTGTCCATCATGATGTGTGTGTTTGAATATCATGACAAATGACATCCAGCATTTCTCTCCACACTGGGAACGGGAAAGGGCTGTTGAATTTTCCGATGGACAGGACACCATCTGCTCCTGACAGCTTTTTACCCCGATTGTGAATCCTGTAAATAGTTGATTATAAATTGACCATAAACACTTTGCTGAGTAATTTTCCCGACTTGCACTGAGTTTCAGTAAAGTTCATGTCCTACCGGTCTTCCGGTGACAGCCATGGAGTGAGTGGTCGCACATTTGGGAGCTCCCGCTCGTGGCGGTCTTTTTTGGGCTTTTCCCCCGGTTTTCAAGTGGAAGTGAGGCGGAAAAAGGTTCAGGAGTGTGAGTCGAGGAGATTGACCCTCTAGTTTATGGAGCTGAGGACCAGAAGTGCCCGAAAAAGAAGGAACAAGTTGGTCGAAGTGGGTGCAGAGCTGGAAATGCACGTGGAGATGGCGAAGGGGCAGGAAGCGGCCTTGCCGGCTCAGTGGTCGGCGGAGCAGCTGGTGAGCTTCTTGAATGAGGAGTTCACCCAGCAACGAAAGGAGAGTCTGGAGGACCTGGTCCAGGCGGTGGACTCGATCAAGGCGGTGGTTGACCGCGTGGAGACGAGACTGACAGCTCAGGGTCGGGCAATCCAGACGTTGGAGGAGTTGGCGGGGGAGCACGACGAGCAGGTCACCTCGATGGCAGTGGAGATGGGGCTGATGCGGGACCACCAGAAGCAGTTGGAGGAGAAGGTGGAGGAGGTGGAGAACCGGTCACGCAGGCAGAATATTGGGATCATGGGTCTGCCGGAGACGTGCGAAGGGGCCGATGCTGGCACGTCCACAGGGAAGATGCTCGAGAAGCTGCTTGGTGAAGGTGCGTTTGACCGGCCGTTGGAGGTGGACCGAGCTCACAGGGCGTTGATGAGGAGGCTCCGGGGGGAACGAGCCGCCGAGGGCGATGGTGGTGCGGCTGCACCGGTTCCTTGGTAAGGAGCGAATCATGAGGTGGACCAGGCAGGCGAGGCGCTGCGCCTGGGAGGGCAGTGAGATTCGCGTGGACCAGGACCTGAATGCAGAGCTGGCCAAGAAGAGGGCAAGTTTCAATAAGGTCAAGGCGTCCCTCTACAAGAAGGGGGTGAAGTTTGGACTATTGTACCCGGCACGCCTATGGGTGACGTATGGGGCCGGGAACTATATTTTGGATCTTTGGAAGAGGCAGCGGTGTTTATGACAGACAATGGACTGGCAGGAGAAGGTAGACCTTGAACTCTGGTGGAAGGACTTTTGTTCGGGACCATTCCTGTTTTCCCTTGGTTTCTGGCTGCAGTTCTGTTTTTTTCTTTTTTGTTCTTTGTCAAGGGATGAGGGCGGCTGGTTTCTTTGTTCTGTTCCTATTGATTGTTTGCACTAATGTTTGAGCAGGGGGGAGGGGAGCAGGGGGAGGGGAGTGGGGTGAGGGGGAGGGGAGCGGGGTGGGGGGAGGGGAGCGGGGGGGAGGGGAGCAGGGCGGAGGGGAGCGGGGTGGGGGAAGGGGAGCGGGGTGGGGGGGAGGGGAGCAGGGGGAGGGGAGCGGGGCGGAGGGGAGCAGGGTGGGGGGGAGGGGAGCGGGGTGGGGGGAGGGGAGCGGGGGGGAGGGGAGCGGGGTGGGGGGGAGGGGAGCAGGGGGAGGGGAGCGGGGTGGGGGGGAGGGGAGCGTGGGGAAGGGAGTGGGGTGGGGGGGAGGGGAGCGGGGGGAAGGGAGTGGGGTGGGGGAGGGGAGCGGGGAGGGGAGCGGGGTGGGGGGAGGGGAGCGGGGGGAGGGGAGTGGGGGAGGGGAGCGGGGCGGGGGGAGGGGAGCGGGGTGGGGGGGAGGGGAGCAGGGGGAGGGGAGCGGGGTGGGGGAGGGGAGCGGGGGGAAGGGAGTGGGGTGGGGGGGAGGGGAGCGGGGGGAAGGGAGTGGGGTGGGGGGAGGGGAGCGGGGGGAGGGGAGCGGGATGGGGGGGAGGGGAGCAGGGGGAGGGGAGCGGGGTGGGGGGGAGGGGAGCGGGGGAGGGGAGTGGGGGGAGGGGAGCGGGGTGGGGGGAGGGGAGCGGGGGGAGGGGAGTCAGCGGACCAGATCAGGTTGAGGGAGGGATGGGTTGGGCAAGTATTCCACTCGGGGTTGGACTTTAAAACGAAGGTGGTGCCGATTCTGGTCAATATGTGGGTGGTGTTCGAGGTGGGGAATATAGTGGCGAATCCGGGGAGGAGATATGTCATGGTTAGTGGGAAACTGGAGGGAATATTTATGCCCAAAACTGGGACAATGTGGAATTCATGAGGCCGGTGCTGGGGAGGATTCCAGACCTGGATTCTCATTGGCTGATTATGGGGGGAGACTTCAACACGGTCCTGGATCCAAGACTGGACCGGTCAAGCCCTAGGTCAGGGAAGGTATCAGTTACGGCGAAGGAGCTCCGGGGGTTCATGGAGCACATGGGGTGGGGGTGGGGGGTCAATCCGTAGAGATTTGGGAGGCCGAGGGGGAAAGAGTTTTCGTTCTACTCCCATGTGCACAAGGTGTATTCCCGGATAGATTTCTTTGTGCTGGATAAAACCCTGCTGGCAGAGGTGATAGATGCTGAATATTCAGCAATAGTGGTGTCGGACCACACCCCACATTGGCTAGACCTTCGAGTGAGCAAAGGAAGGGCCCAGCGGCCACAATGGAGGTTGGATGTGGGGCTGTTAGCGGAGGAGGAGGTGTGTGGGCGGGTGAGGAAGGCAATCCGGGGGTATGTAAACATCAACGATACGGGTGAGGTGTCGGCGGATATGGTCTGGGAGGCGCTGGAGGAAGTTATCGGGGGGAATTAATTTCTATTCAGGCACACCAGGAGAAGGCGGAGCAGGGGGGGAGAGAGAGAGGCTGGTGGGAGAAATTCTACAGGTGGACAGATGGTTCGCAGAGATCTCAGAGGAAACGCTTTTGAAGGAACGCCAGAGGCTACAATTGGAATTTGGTCTCCTATCCACGGGCAAGGCGGTGGGACAGCTGAGGAGGGTGAGAGGGGCGGTGTATGAGTACGGGGAATTAGCGAGCAGGATGCTCGTACATCAGTTGTGGAAGCAGGAGGCAGCATATCGAGAATATATATATGATTCAATGCTCTTACAAACTACATTGGACTCTTGCCACCTAGTTGCCATGGAACTCAGTCCTTGGCCTTGACAATTAGCACAAGCAGTGTCAAATTGTCTTGCAACTGTGCTGCTATAATCTTATAATGGAATTTTATGCTGTTTCATGTATCATATTGAAGTCCTGAATTTATGTGTGCTGAAATTCTCATTTTTAAAAATGGGTACTAAAACTATCTATTACCTATACTAGTTGTATTTGAAATACCTGGCTTCTACAGTTGGCCCTTTGATAAATCGAAAAATTGAGATATATCAGGAAAGATTAAAATGCATCATTAATGCGATAGGATAGGTAAAAGCGCAAAGAATCATTGCAGTTTTAAACAATAATTATTATAATTAATAAATTAATCAAATTTGATCACATTGGTATTTTATGTAAATGATGAATACAGCTACACAGGAGAATAGGATTATTCTTATTGTGGACATTCCAGTGTGTCCAAGCCACCCACAAATTTTATCCCAGAGAGAGATAAATTGGGGTGGATCAAGTTTTTTGATTTCGTTTTGGATATGTAATGCCAAATCTTTAACTTCTTTCGAGTTATCGGGAATGAAAGTACAACACTCTGCACCAATCAGGGCGCAGGTGCCACCTTTTTCAGCTAGCACATAGTCAAGTGTCATTCGATTTTGTAATAATACGGTTAATCATTTTACAGATCTTACCATTGATATCATGATTACATAATTCAGCAATAAACAATTAATAATAACTTCTTGTATACAAATAAAATGATTATACAATAAAAGTTGAACATATGATCTAGTAATAAATGGTAAAATGATTATCAAAATTGATGTCAAGTCTTTGACATCTTCTGGATAATACACAAAAGCTTGTTGAAAGGGTTAATTCTCTTACAGAGACAAAAGAGGCGTATAGCTTGGAATGATGCCATTCGCATCTTTAAACTTTTTTTTTCGCTCAAATGGACTGGGAGTAAAAGTTGGATTGCTGCCAAATTCCCGTTATCAAATTTCTTTGAACGATCTGTTCTTGTGGCTTTTAATCAAAGATTGTTGGTTTTTTTTAAAAATCAGCTTCCACATTGTTTGAAGTTTTAACTTCCAGGCTAATTTTAAACATTTATTTTAAAATATCAAATACAATAACTTATTAAATATATAACTGAACCAATCTTGTGCTGTATCTTGATTTTCTGTAGATGAATTTGTCGATTCTGTTAAAGGAAACACAGCTAACAAGATATGTTAATTTCTTTAAATTAATAAAGCAACATTCAGAATAATGACAGTTTTCTTAAGTTGACAGTTCTTGGCAACTTTTTAGCGATACATTGAGGATTCTTTAGCTGCTTTGATGGCAGCCGTTCTGTTCTGAGTAAGTTCTCTTTTTCGTTTGGAAATTTTCTGTCCCAAGTAAACATCTTTCTGGGCAATTTGTGCTTTGTGAAAGCTAGCTTTGTGACTGTTAGTACTGAGGTGGTTCAAGACCACCTGTAAATCTTTGTCATGATCATCTTTATTGATAGAGGTTATCAGAACATCATCTTCATATTGGATAATGGTGGAAGGCCGAACAGGCAGTTGCCTGAGATGATTCTGTAAAGCCATGTGGTAAACAGTTGGGCTATTATAATACTGTTGTTGATTAACTGTAAAAGCAAACCATGGTTGTAGTTGCTTAGCCAGTGTTGCTGACCAGAAGCCATACTGGGTGTGTCTTGTTGGTACGTGTTACATGGTTGACCACGAGGTGGAGATGTATTGTAGTGAACATTGTCTACTTCATTATCATCTCTCAAATCCATCCGTTGTTTTTGATAGCATTTTGCCATCCAGTGTCCTACTCTAGCACAGAAAAGACATTGTGGTATTTCCTTCCGTGATTTTAATGGAGCAAGGGTACATGTTTGTTCTAGCGCTGGTGGTGAAATTGTAGTTACTGCTGATATTCCTGCAGGTGCTGCAACAGCCGCCGCTGGAGCAGCAGGTAACATGGGCTGGATTTGAACACTATCTTCGTCTGATTCATCTGACAAAGTAACTGATTTATTCGTGACATTTGTTCTTGGCTGTGCAATTGCCGATTGTGCCACTAGGTGGGGTGCTTGGGCTGCTTTCTGAGTTTGTGCTGTTTGTTCAAATTTCTGCACAGACATTTTGCAGTGTTCAGCTAAAACACATCTTTCTTCGATTAACTTGCAATTTTCAAGTTCAATTCGCTCAGTTTTTAATTGCAATTGTCGGTATTTTGACTCCACTTCAAAGACTTGATTTTGGAATTCTGTTATTTGAAAAGATAACTGCTGGAGTTCAGAGGTTTTGTTTTGCAAATCTGTTTTAATTTCATCATAATGCTCAAGTTTGGATTTTGCATCTTGCAATTCTTTAACAACTGCAATTAGTTGCTTTTTAGTGGACCTATACTCATCATCACTTCGCTCACTATTGAATTGCAACTGTTGGTATTTTGACTCCACTTTAAAAACTTGGATTTGAAATTGCTGGAGTTCAGAGGTTTTGTTTTGCAAATCTGTTCTAATTTCATCATAATGCTCAAGTTTGGATTTTGCATCTCGCAATTCTGTTTTAATTTCATCATAATGCTCAAGTTTGGATTTTGCATCTTGCAATTCTTCAACAACTGCAATTAGTTGCTTTTTAGTAGACCTATACTCATGATCAAATTTAATTTTTGCAATTGTCTCTTGATGTTTTTGGAGCTGTGCCATTACTGCAAAAGACCATTTCATACGTCTTCCACCGTTTAACCGTGTGGTCTTACCCCATGCCTTCTTGATATTATCAAGGGACCACTGTCCTTTGGGGATATCATATTTTGATTCAATTTTTGTAGCAACTTCAGACAGTCCAAATTGTCTACGAATGAAAGATCTAAAATCCCCCAACATATCTTCAACAGAAACATCTGGTATTCCAGCACCCCCCTTGGATGTAGTGGGGAGTAATTTTCTGTCTGCCAAAGACTCTGAATCTACACTTTGATTTGGATCAGCCATAACTTTTCTTGATCGCTGACTGCCGTTTTATTTTAGTTACTGCAGTGACTAATCTTCCAGTCACGTCTATGATAATCTGAACGACTGGCACTTGATTTATTTAACACAGTCTATAAAAAATGTTCTTTTCAAGGGTCGAAGTACTGATTGATGCGGCTTTAAGGCTTTTAATGGGTGAAAAAGATATTTCTTACTCTAGTCTAGCCGTGGGTTCCGGCTGTCTTCTGGGCCTCCTCTGACTATCTCCGAAGCTTCCCGAAGGTTCAGGACCTCCTCCAATTATCTTCAAAGCTTTCCGTCGTCACCTGGGCCTCCGAATGTCGTTCAGTACTCTCCCCTTCTGCCTGACTACGCCAAAATGAATGACTTGTAATCAGAAGATTCTAGGTTCGACTCCTGGCTGGCTCGCCAATTATAAGGAATCTTTAATTTATAGGGATGTAGTGGGATCTTAACCTGTCGAACTACGCCAAGTTTGGGGGAAGCTTAATTGATGAATCAAGTCCTAGCGCAATACGACAAGTTGTAAGATTTGTAATATTTGTAGACAAGTTGTTCGATTCCTTGTATTATTCGACTGTGTATAGTTGAAGGAATTTATATCATCTCTGCTATTCGGTTATCAGTAGCACTTTGCGAATACTGGGACTCAGCAGAAATTTGCAGTATAAACTCCTCAGGTGCCAAAAAGAATTGTTTTATTTGTAGTCGCTTGATTACAATTTGAAAGTCATTTAAAAGGCAATTCGTAGACAATTCGAAGCTTTCAGAGAATTACAGACATTATCTTTCTTTGCTTAGGCAGACAGCTCAAAAGTAACTTTTAAAGGTCAAAGTCTGGCAATGAAACATGAAGAGAGAGAGAAAGCTAATCTTCAGCTAAACTCCAACTCAAAGTCAAAAGTGGACTAACATCACTGACACAGACTGTTAGACTGACAACCCCCAAAGATAATAACTAAAATGGAGACTATAAAGGACAAAACTGACTAAACTAACAGAAAGACAACACAAAGACAATACAAAGACATCTTCGCACAACACCCCCCCAAAGACAATACACACAAAGACAATACACTAAAATGGCGGGCGGAAACTTTTCAGTTATACACTTTCATATCTGTCTTAAGTCATCTAATTATACCCCAATATAATCCTAATTGGTTTGGGTTAGACTCAAACACATTTGATTTGATGGCAAGCCATCCATCTTCAATGTGCAACATCAGCTTTTTAATTGTTTCATGTCTACATGTTATGGAATGTGATATTTTGCTAATCTTTTAGCTGGCTTGGCTAATGTAACAATTGAGACTTCATATCGAGAATATATATATGATTCAATGCTCTTACAAACTGCATTGGACTCTTGCCACCTAGTTGCCATGGAACTCAGTCCTTGGCCTTGACAATTAGCACAAGCAGTGTCAAATTGTCTTGCAACTGTGCTGATGGACTTGAGGTTGAGGTTGTTTTCGTTAGAGAGAAGAAGGTTAAGAGGAGACTTAATAGAGGCATACAAAATGATCAGAGGGTTAGATAGGGTGGACAGTGAGAGCCTTCTCCCGCGGATGGAAATGGCTAGCACGAGGGGACATAGCCTTAAACTGAGTGGTAATAGATATAGGACAGAGGTCAGGGGTAGGTTCTTTACGCAAAGAGTAGTGAGGCCCTGGAATGCCCTACCTGCTACAGTAGTGAACTCGCCAACATTGAGGGCATTTAAAAGTTTATTAGATAAACATATGGATGATAATGGTATAGTGTAGGTTAGATGGCTTTTGTTTCGGTGCAACATCGTGGGCCGAAGGGCCTGTACTGCGCTGTATTGTTCTATGTTCTATGTTCTATGTGCTGCTATAATCTTATAATGGAATTTTATGCTGTTTCATGTATCATATTGAAGTCCTGAATTTATGTGTGCTGAAATTCTCATTTTTAAAATGGGTACTAAAACTATCTATTACCTATACTAGTTGTATTCGAAATACCTGGCTTCTACAGCCGGGCCACAGGGTCAACCGCCTCTCCTCCACCCCGTCCAGGAGGGTCCATTAATCATGAAGCTGCTCTCCTCGCTGCCATCTTGGTGACTGGGATGGTGTGTGTGAGGAGTGAAGTGTGTCTATGTAGCTGCAGCTTGTCAGCCTCCTGAGTGTCAATCTCAGGCCTGACGAATCCAGCACCGTTTCTCATTGGAATCGATTGTGTTCCACGTGGCGTCGGTGCTAATCCCTCAACAGTCGCTGAATCGCTCCAGATGCGGCGCCAGTTTTGCTGTTGTGGAGCTCCATGAATCCTGCCCCAGAGTCAACACTGAGCCTCACGAACAGAGAATTCAGCCCAATGTAGTTACAAATATATCCAATAGGGAGTTCAGGAGAAACGTCTTTACTGAGAGAGTGATGAGAGTGCCGACCTCAGGATCACACAGTGTGTTTGGGGTGAAGGGTAAAGATATATTTAATGAGAAACTAGATAAGAACATGAGGGGGAAAGAAACAGAAGGGCATGTCGACAGGAATCAAGTGTTCCCGGAAATCTCACATCAATTTCCTGTCAGTTTCTCAAAACAGCTTCAGTTCTTCCTGATGTTCCTCACAGTGAAGTTTACTTTCCTTCTCTTTCCCATTCAGCTTTAATTTTCGAGCTTTCTCAGACAGATTCAACAAAGAACAATACAGCACAGGAACAGGCCCTTCGGCCCTCCAAGCCTGTACCTGTCATGATGCCAACCTTTGCCAAAAACCCTCAGCACTTCCTTGTGCCGTATCCCTCTATACCCATCCTATCCATGTGCTTGTCAAGATACCTTTTGTTTTTTTATAAAACATTTTATTGAGGTATTTGTGGTTTTATAACAACAAAAGGCACAAGTGCAGATATTTTTTTAAAATTTAGAGTACCTAATTATTTTATTTTCCAATTAAGGGGCAATTTAACGTGGCCAATCCACCTAACCTGCACATTTTTGGGTTGTGGGGGAGAAGCCCACGCAGACACGGGGAGAATGTGCAAACTCCACACAGACAGTGACCCAGGGCTGGGATTCGAACCCGGGTCCTCAGCGCCGCAGTCCCAGTGCTAACCACTGCGCCACATGCCGCCCTGCAAGTGCAGATATAAACATAGTTCAACGCGGAACACACCAACACACCCCTCCATCTCCCACAGTTCTTGCCTAAGCTAGACCGACATAGTCTAACTCCCTCCCCCCTACCCCCCCTTGCACCCTGACCCCCCCAAGTAGTCGATAAACGGCTGCCACCTCCGAACAAATCCTAGTGATGATCCTCTCAGGGTGAACTTGATTTTCTCAAGCCTGAGAAACCCATCCATGTCGCTAACCCATACGCCTGTTTTCAGGGGCTTTGAGTCCCTCCACGCGAGCAATATCCGTCTCCGGGCTACCAAGGACGCAAAGTCCAAAACCTCAGCGTCTCTCGCCCCCTGGACTCCCGTGTCTTCCGACGCTCCAAAAATCACCACCTCTGGACTCGGTGCCCCCTCACCTTTAACGCCCTGGACATGACATCAATGAAAAAAAATAAAACATCTGCAAATCCCGGCCAGGATCCCCTAACATGTGGACATGATTTGCGGGCCCTCCTGCACATCGCCCACACCTTCCTCTCCCCCAAAAACCTGCTCATCCGGGCCACAGTCATGTGTGCCCGGTGAACCACCTTGAATTGTATCAGGCTGAGCCTAGCACATGATGAGGACGTATTGACTCGGCTCAGGGCATCCTCCCACAGACCCGCCTCTACCTCCCCTCCCAACTCATCTTCCCATTTACGCTTTGTCTCTCCTATCTAGGGTTCCTCCCACTCCATAGGTTCCTTGTAAATTTCCGATACCTTCCCCTCCCCCACCCCCGTTCTAGAAACTACCTTGTCCTGTATCCCCTGTGGCAGTAGGAGCAGATAGGTAAAAACCTGCCTTGGCACAAAATCCCTTACCTGGAGATATCGGAACCCATTCCCTCCCGGCAATTCACACTTCACTTCCAGATTCTCCAGACCGGGAAAGCTCCCATCAATAAACAGATCCCCCAGCCTCTCAATACCCGCTCTCTGCCACCTCCGAAACCCTCCATCCATCATCCCCGGCACAAACAGGTGATTACCACAGATTAGAGCCCACACTGACACTCCCTCCACTCCCATATGCTTCCACCATTGCCCCCAGACTCTCAGGGCCGCCACTACCACCGGGCTTGTGGAGTACCGGGCCAATGAGAACAGCAGAGGTACCGTTACCAATGCCCCCAAACTTGTGCCCTTACATGATGCCACCTCTACCCGCTCCCACACCGACCCCTCCCCAACTACCCACTTCCTAATCATGGCTAAATTCACTGCCCAGTAGTAGTTCCAAAGTTCGGCAGTGCCAACCCTCCCTCCACTCGGCTCCGCTCCAGCAACATTTTCTTTACTCGCTGGGTTTGATGCGCCCACACAAACCAAGTTCACCCGCTTAAAAAAGGCCTTTGGAATAAAAATAGGGATACACGGAAAAACAAACAAAAATCTTGGGAGAACCGTCACCTTTACGGTCTGTACCCTCCCCGCCAGTGACAACCGGAGCATGTCCCACCTCCGGAAGTCCTCCTTCATTTGTTCAACTAACCGGCCCAGATTTAATTTGTGGAGCTACTCCCATCTCCTTGCCACCTGAATACCCAGGTACCGAAAACTATTGTGAAGTACGCCACGCCACCGGGGGGCCATTGCCAAAGGGCCGCTCAGAAATCCTCCGCTCACGACCGGCTGAGTTCCCGACGGCGTGGAACTAACCACCTATTGCCGGTCGGGATGCTCGCGTGGAGCTATGAAGCAATTGTGCTATCCACAATGCTACCGTGCTGCCCGATAGGCGGCTGGCGATTTAATGTGCGGGGGTTGAGGCTCGGGCGCATCATCGGGATGGCTCCACAGTCCGAGTCCGCCATGGAGCACGGCGCGGCCGCTGGAGGTCGCCGCCGTGCGCAGGCGCGGCCTCTGACCCAGAAGTGCAGGGGCGCATATCTGCAGCAAAAGCTGCGAGATTCACTCCGGGTCCCTGCTAGCCCCCTGCAGGGCTATGAATTCATGTAACCTTTTGCAGGAATTTCAGGAGTAAAACTCCACGGTTTTTACACCGGCGTGGGGACATAGCCTCAATAATGGAGAATCCAACCCCTTTTCTTCGGTCAACATCGATGCAAACTATTCATTTAGTACCTCGCCCATTTCCTCTGACTCAACACATAGATGCCCCCCACTGTCCTTAAGTGGTCCAATCCTTTCCCTGGCCACCCTCTTGCTTTTTACATATCAATAAAAAGCTTTGGGATTCACCTTAACCCTACTTGTCAAGGACTTTTCATGACTCCCCCTAGCCCTCCTAATTTCCCACTTCACTACCTTCCTACATTCTTTATACTCCTCAAGAGTTTCCACTGTCCCCACCCTTCTCGACCAGACAAAAGTCTCCTTTTCTTTTTGACGAGGTTCACAATATCCCTCGTTATCCAAGGCTCCTCAAATTTCCCAGACTTATTCTTCGTTCTCTCAGGAACGTGACTTTTCTGAATCCTAATCAACTGTCACTAAGACCCGATTGGCTCTGAGGTTTCTTTCTGGAAACTCCTGTCTACATTCCTGGCAGGAGTTTCTCTCCTTCTTTTCCCAACACTGGGTGATACAGGAGCGGCAGAAGTTGTGCCCACACTTCAGTGAAACCGGATCAGTGAAGAAATCAAGACAAATGGGACAAATTGCCTTCCCGGACAAACTTTTCTCCTGCTGTCTGGAAGCCATGTTCACACTCAGCACTTCCTGATTCAAACCACTTATAGTTCCCATGTTCCTGCTCTGCTGCTGAACTCATTCAGTTCAGTAATTCCCTCAGGATGCTCACTGCAATCCTCAAGAAATTATTGTTATTTGCTGATCTCAGTCCCGCCCACTTTGAGAGCTGGAGACATAACCCGGAGCAGAATGAAGAATAAACAGGGTTAGAGTGAACGACAGGGAATAATTGAACCCAGGCGATGAGAGTGAAGGTCTGTTGGTGGTGGGGGTGGGTGGAGAGAGGATGGGAGGAGGTGGGGATTTTGTCCTGTGAGTGACTGGCAGCCTGCTGCTCTCCTTCATATACTTCTGTCTCAAATGTCAGATGTCAGAGGTAGGTTCTTTACTCAGAGTAGTAAGGGCGTGGAATGCCCTGCCTGCAACAGTAGTGGACTCGCCAACACTAAGGGCATTCAAATGGTCATTAGATAGACATATGGGCGATAAGGGAATAGTGTAGATGGGCTTTAGAGTGGTTTCACAGGTCGGCGCAACATCGAGGGCCGAAGGGCCTGTACCGCGCTGTACTGTTCTATGTTCTATGTTCTCTTTGCCCCAGCTGTTTGTCTCTGTCCTGCACATTCAAACTTGGCTGTTTGAATTCCATTCAGGCCTGTCTGTGGTTCTGACTGTGGTGCAGTTAAAGTATCCAATTGTATATTGGCCATTTTACCACAATCATTTCTCCTGGGTCACTGTAGGTTCCCACTTAATACAGTCCAGAGATTCCTCCATGGAAATGCAACCCCAAGGTTAGGCCATAATAAGACCATGAGGCAGAATTGGCCATTAGGCTCATTGAGTCTGCTCCGCTATTCAATGAGGTCATGGCTGATCTGATATAATCCTCCACTCCATTATCCCGCCTTAGCCCCAAAATCCTTGATTCTGGACTGGACTGTACGCAGAACAATACTTTTCACTGTAACTTGGTACACGTGACAATAAAACAAATTCAACAAATCCAATCAAATCCGATTCCCTCACTGATTAAAAATCTGTCTATCTCAGCCGTGAACATGCTTAACGACCCAGCCTCTACAGCTCTGTGCGGGAAAAAATTCCACAGATTCACTCCTCTCTGAGAGAAGAAGGGCGGGAATCTCCCTTCTGGGGACTAAGTCCCCATGCCCGCCGGAAAACGGGCGAGAATCACTCCGGACGGGGTGATTCTCCATTTTCCAGGGGGCTAGCAGAGCCCCGGCCTGTGTCCAGCAGCTCTGGCCGCCCGCGGGGCCCTGCTAGCCAGACCGCGCGTCCGCGCAGGCGCATAGCGGCCGCAAGCGGGTCCGTGAATGTGCGCGGCGGCCCACCTCGGCTCGGGCGCTGCCGACATGGCGGAGCCATACAGCAGGCCCGCGCGGATGAAGGTAGGTCCCCCACAGATCGCGATGGCCCACCAATCGGTGGCCCCCAATCGCGGGCCTGGCCACCGCTGAGGCCCCCCCTGGAGTCAGATTCCCCCGCCCTCCCCACCACGACCGCGGGTCCCAGCTCCCGCCGGGTGGTACCACATGAATACCACGCCGGCGGGAGTTCCGCAGAGAATCGCCGCAGGGGCCTCTTCCAACAGCCCCCGACAGGCGCCACGTCAACCACACGCATGCGACTGGCGGGTCCACGGAAAATCGCGGATGCGCCGTCGCGCCGGGTTTCAGGCGTGAACGGCTATTCTCAACCCCCGCACCGGGCGTGATACCGGCGTGGAGGGTCGGAGATTCCCGCCCAAAATTCGTCATCATCTCTGTCTTAAATGGGCCACTCCTTACTCTGAGATGGTACCTTCTGTTCCTAGTCTCTCACACACAGGGAGCATGGTAGCACAGTGGTTCGCGCTCCTGCTTCACAGCGCCCGGGTCCCAGGTTCGATTCCCGGCTTGGGTCACTGTTTGTGCGGAGTCTGCACGTTCTCCTGTGTCTATGTGGGTTTCCTCCGGGTGCTCCGGTTTCCTCCCACAAGCCCTGAAAGAAGTACTGTTAGGAAATTTGGACATTCTGAATTCTCCCTCAGTGTACCCGAAGACGCGTCGGGATGTGGCGACTAGGGGATTTTCACAGTAACTCATTGCAATGTTAATGTAAGCCTACTTGTGACAATATTAAAGATTATTATTATTCTATCAGGGGAAACATCCTCTCAGCATCTCCCCTGTCCAGCTGCCTGAGATTCCTCTATGTCTCAATAAGGTCACCTCTCATTCTTCTAAACTCCAATGGGTACAGGCCCAACCTACTCACCCTCTCCTCATAAAAAAATCCCCCCATACCCGGGATCAACCTGGTGATCCTTCTTTGCACTGCCTCCAATGCCAGTGTCTCTTTCCTTAGATAAGGGGACCAAAACTGTTCACAGTAATTCTAGGTGATGTCTAACTCGTGCCTTGTACAGTTTTAGCAGGATTTCCCTATTTTCCTCCTCCATTCCCTTTGGAATAAGGATCCACATTCCATTTGCCTTCCCCAGTACCTGCTGAACTTGCACGTTGTTTTTTGTGATTTATTCACGAGGACCCCCCAATCCCTCAGTGCTGCAGCTTTCTGCAGTCTCTCTCCATTTAAATAATATTCAGCTCCTTTATTCTTCCCACCAAAACATTTTCCTACATTATATTCCATCTGCCAAGTTTTTGCCCACTCCCATACCTGCCTCTGTCCCTGTGTAGACTCTTTGTGTCATCCTCAACACTTGCCTTCCCACCTATTTTTTGTCATTTGCAAACTCGGCAATTCATAATCAAATGAAATGAAAATCGCTTATTGTCACAAGTAGGCTTCAAATGTGTTACTGTGCAAAGCCCCTAGTCGCCACATTCCGGCGCCTGATCGGGGAGGCTATTACGGGAATTGAACCGTACTGCTGGCCTAGCTTGGTCTGCTTTCAGAGCCAGCGATTTAGCCCAGTGTGCAAAACAATTCACCTTTAAATGGTACCTTCCTCTCCTGGAGAGGGGGTCGGGGGGACGGGGACGTGGGTTATTCATGAGACCCAGTGTCCTTTCCTTCACTTCAGCGTTCAGTTGAATTCACAAAGAGGATCCAGTTTCAGTGTCAAGGATTCTAGATCAGTGATCATACAGCGGGGGGAGGGATTCTCCATTAGCTGCCGCCGAAATGGTGAAATGCGATTGGGCGGAGAATAGCTTCCAACGCCAACATCGCGGCAGCCGCCGATTTGACGCCAAATCGTGATTCTCCGTCACCTCAAAAATGGCGTCAATGCATTTCACTCCGCACGTAGAGTAGGCACCGTTTGCATATCATTAGCGGGACCGACCCGGTACCCTCCAGCACCTCCGCGATTCTCCACACCCGGTACCCTCCAGCACCTCCGCGATTGTCCAGACCCGGTACCCTCCAGCACCTCCGCGATTCTCCACACCCGGTACCCTCCAGCACCTCCGCGATTCTCCAGACCCGGTACCCTCCAGCACCTCCGCGATTGTCCAGACCCGGTACCCTCCAGCACCTCCGCAATTCTCCAGACCCGGTACCCTCCAGCACCTCCGCGATTCTCCAGACCCGGTACCCTCCAGCACCTCCGCGATTGTCCAGACCCGGTACCCTCCAGCACCTCCGCCATTCTCCAGACCCGGTACCCTCCAGCACCTCCGCGATTCTCCAGACCCGGTACCCTCCAGCACCTCCACGATTCTCCAGACCCGGTACCCTCCAGCACCTCCGCAATTCTCCAGACCCGGTACCCTCCAGCACATCCGCGATTCTCCAGACCCGGTACCCTCCAGCACCTCCGCGATTCTCCAGACCCGGTACCCTCCAGCACCTCCGCGATTGTCCAGACCCGGTACCCTCCAGCACATCCGCGATTCTCCAGACCCGGTACCCTCCAGCACCTCCGCGATTCTCCAGACCCGGTACCCTCCAGCACCTCCGCGATTGTCCAGACCCGGTACCCTCCAGCACATCCGCGATTCTCCAGACCCGGTACCCTCCAGCACCTCCGCGATTCTCCAGACCCGGTACCCTCCAGCACCTCCGCGATTCTCCAGACCCGGTACCCTCCAGCACCTCCGCGATTCTCCAGACCCGGTACCCTCCAGCACCTCCGCGATTCTCCAGACCCGGTACCCTCCAGCACCTCCGCGATTCTCCAGACCCGGTACCCTCCAGCACCTCCGCGATTGTCCAGACCAGGTACCCTCCAGCACCTCCGCGATTCTCCACACCCGGTATCCTCCAGCACCTCCGCGATTGTCCAGACCCGGTACCCTCCAGCACCTCCGCGATTCTCCAGACCCGGTACCCTCCAGCACCTCCGCGATTCTCCAGACCCGGTACCCTCCAGCACCTCCGCGATTCTCCAGACCCGGTACCCTCCAGCACCTCCGCGATTCTCCAGACTCGGTACCCTCCAGCACCTCCGCGATTGTCCAGACCCGGTACCCTCCAGCACCTCCGCGATTCTCCAGACCCGGTACCCTCCAGCACCTCCGCGATTCTCCAGACCCGGTACCCTCCAGCACCTCCACGATTCTCCAGACCCGGTGCCCTCCAGCACCCCCGCGATTCTCCAGACCCGGTACCCTCCAGCACCTCCGCAATTCTCCAGACCCGGTATCCTCCAGCACCTCCGCGATTCTCCAGACCCGGTACCCTCCAGCACCTCCGCGATTCTCCAGACCCGGTACCCTCCAGCACCTCCACGATTCTCCAGACCCGGTACCCTCCAGCACCCCCGCGATTCTCCAGACCCGGTACCCTCCAGCACCTCCGCAATTCTCCAGACCCGGTATCCTCCAGCACCTCCGCGATTCTCCAGACCCGGTACCCTCCAGCACCTCCGCGATTCTCCAGACCCGGTACCCTCCAGCACCTCCGCGATTGTCCAGACCCGGTATCCTCCAGCACCTCCGCGATTCTCCAGACCCGGTGCCCTCCAGCACCTCCGCGATTGTCCAGACCCGGTACCCTCCAGCACCTCCGCGATTCTCCAGACCCGGTACCCTCCAGCACCTCCGCGATTGTCCAGACCCGGTACCCTCCAGCACCTCCGCGATTCTCCAGACCCGGTACCCTCCAGCACCTCCGCCATTCTCCAGACCCGGTACCCTCCAGCACCTCTGCGATTGTCCGTCTCTGATGGGCCGAGTGGTTCACTTGTGCTTTTAAAAATGGTGAAACCGGCATCGTGGCTGCTGAGGGAGAGAGAGGGGTACGGAATATGTCCATCATCACCATAGTTTACTGACAGGTTGCTGGCTGGGGCCTTCTGCCAGGGCCGGGGGGAGTACTAGGGGGTGGCTAGGAGATGGGCTATAAGGTTGGGGTGGGCGGGCACAGGACACCATTGCCACAGCCGGCAAGGCCGCCACGTAGCTGCGCCAACCGCTGACTGCCCACTTTGAACCTGGTGCCAGGGGTCGTATAGGTGTCCCCCCAGGGCACCCCCCCTGAGTGCCCTCTGGCCCCAAATGACCCACAGCTGTGTGGGCACACTCCAGCACAGCCAGTGCCATGGTTTTGTCTGGAGTAAGTATGTGTGGGGAGTGTAATGTGTATGTGTGGCTGCAGCTTGTCAGCCTCCCGAGTGTCGAATCCCGCACCGTTTTTCATTGGAATAATTGTGTTCCACGAGGCCCCGGTGCTCGGCCCTGAATGGAAGCCGAATTGGTCCAGGGGCGGCGCCGCTTTTTCTGTCGTAAAAGTCCACAGATTCTCCGCGGCGTCAACACTTCGGGCTGGGTTCTCCCATTTTGTGGCTAAGTGCCGACGGCGGCATGGAAACCGTGGCGTTTTCGACGCCAAAATCGGCGCCCAATCCTCACCGATCCTGGGACCGGTGCAGGGCCAGCAGCCGCGGCGGGTGAAACTCCCGGCTCCCACGACACAAACGGCGGAGGAATGGCCGGGTCCGTGACGCGCAGGCGCATGGCGACGACCAGCTTTAGCTGCCGATACGGCCCCGCCAGCCGTGCGCGGAACAACCTGCCAAATACTGCCCCCATGGCTACCCCATGGCCACCCCCGGCAGTCCCCCCTAGCCCTCGCGGAAGCCCCCCCCCAGCCAGCAGCATGCCTCCCGGCCGACTGTGGCACCGCTGGTCACAGTCCGCAGCCCCCACTCCGGGTTCCCAACCGCTGAGACTACACGTCCCCCGCGCGGTGGGGAACTCGGCCCATCGGGGGCGGAGCATCAGGGGAGGGCCTTCCGATGGTGCGTCAATGCAGGAGGCTCCGCCCAATCGCTGATTATGATATCAGCGTCGGGCAACGGAAACTCCCACCCAGGGTCGCCACAATGCATCATAGACCCAGCATCAGCGCACGACACCATGACTGCCCAGTGTGAATCCCTCCATCCATCACACCAGCTTTTCCCAGTGATGGATTCGGTTATCAGGGGCGGAATTCTCCCGAAACGGCGCGATGTCCGCCGACTGGCGCCCAAAACGGCGCCAATCAGACGGGCATTGCGCCGCCCCAAAGGTGCGGAATGCTCCGCATATTTGGGGGCTGAGCCCCAACATTGAGGGGCTAGGCCGACGCCGGAGGAATTTCTGCCCCGCCAGCTGGCGGAAACGGCCTTTGTTGCCCCGCCAGCTGGCGCGGAAATGACATGTCGGGGCGGCGCATGCGCGGGAGCGTCAGCGGCCGCTGACAGTTTCCCGCGCATGCGCAGTGGAGGGAGTCTCTTCCGCCTCCACCATGGTGAGACCGTGGCGGAGGCAGAAGGGAAAGTGCGCCCCCACGGCACAGGCCCGCCCGCGGATCGGTGGGCCCCGATCGCGGGCCAGGCCACCGTGGGGGCACCCCCCCGGGGTCAGATCGCCCCCTCGCCCCCCCCAGGACCCCGGAGCCCGCCCACGCCGCCTTGTCCCGCCGGTAAGGTAGGTGCTTTAATTTACGCCGGCGGGACAGGCAATTTATCGGCGGGACTTCGGCCCATACGTGCCGGAGAATCGAGCTGGGGGGGCCCGCCAACCGGCGCGATTCCCGCCCCCGCCGAATCTCCGGTGCCGGAGACTTCGGCAACCGGCAGGGGCGGGATTCACGGCAGCCCCCGGCGATTCTCCAACCCGGCGGGGGGGTCAGAGAATGACGCCCCAGGTTAGTGCTGTGGATCCTATTGACTCGCCTCCCACTCCACAGACCCAAGTGAAACTTAATAACAAATGAGGAGTCCATTATGTGTGCTGGCTCTGTGACAGCAACTCAAAACTAATCCTACTGTTGTGGTGGACGTCTTCCATCTAACCACAGGAGACCCTGGGACAGGTTGCAATGGTTTATTCATGATTCAAACATGGAGTCGACTACCCCAGAGAAACCTCGGAAGCAGCGCCCTCCTCTAATACAGCCCACTCCCAGGTCACAGATACACACTGTGTTTGTACAGTTAGTCAGCACACAGAACATTGGTTAAAAACCCCATGTTGTCTACAGAGGTTTATAATTAAACCTTCGCTCAGAAGAAGGACCATTATCTCCTCCTAGCTGGAGACTATCTGCTCTGACAGAAACAACCAAGGCCTTGCTGGAGGTATCTTGCTGATCTCAACCCTGCGGTGTGCACAAGGTTCACTGCTGTGAAAAGGGTTTGAGCTCCAACCCTATTTTATTAAATCTATTCATTTACCCTAACCCCACTCATCTGGGGCGACATTATCTGACCCCCCCGCCGGGTCGGAGAATCGCCGGGGGCTGGCGTGAATCCCACCCCCGCCGGTTGCCAAAGTCTCCGGCACCGGATATTAGGCGGGGGGCGGGAATCGCACCGCAATGGTTGGCGGGCCCCCCCCCGCTCGATTCTCCGGCCCGGACGGGCCGAAGTCCCGCCGATAAATTGCCTGTCCCGCCGGCGTAAATGAAATCACCTACCTTACCGGCGGGACAAGGCGGCGCGGGCGGACTCCGGGGTCCTGGGGGGGGGCGCGGGGCGATCTGACCCCGGGGGGTGCCCCCACGATGGCCTGGCCCGCGATCAGGGCCCATCGATCCGCGGGCGGGCCTGTGCCGTGGGGGCACTCTTTCCCTTCCGCGTCCGCCACAGTCTCCACCATGGCGGAGGCGGAAGAGACTCCCTCCACTGCGCATGCGCGGGAAACTGTCAGCGGCCGCTGACGCTCCCGCGCATGCGCCGCCCCGACATGTCATTTCCGCGCCAGCTGGCGGGGCACCAAAGGCCGTTTCCGCCAGCTGGCGGGGTGGAAATTCCTCCAGCGTCGGCCTAGCCCCTCAATGTTGGGGCTCGGCCCCCAAAGATGCGGAGCATTCCGCACCTTTTGGGCGGCGCGATGCCCGTCTGATCGCGCCGTTTCGGGAGAATTTCGCCCCAGGAGTGGGGAAGATTCTAGAGTCAATTATAAAAGATGCAATAACAGAACATTTGGAAAGCATTAACAGGATTGGACAAATCCAGCATAGCCTTATGAAGGGCTTCAATAATCCATTGGACTGTTTTCAGGATGTAACTAGTAGAATAGATAAGGGAGAACCAGCAGGTGTGGTATATTTGGATATTCAGAAGGATTTTGATAAGGTCCTTCACAAGAGGTTAGTTGGCAAAAATTAAAGCACATGGGATTGTGGGAATGTAAGTGGATCAGGAATTGGTGACAGACAGGAAACAGAGTGGGAATAAATGGATCTTTTTCCGAGTCACAGGCAGTGACTAGTGAGGTACCACAGGGGTCAGTGTTTGGGCCCCAGCTGTTCACGATATATATACACAACCTGGATGAGGGAACCAAATGTAACATTTCCAAGTTTGTGGATGACACAAAACTGGATGGAATTGTGAGTTGTGAGGAGGATGCAAGGAGGCTTCAAGGTGATTGAGACAAGTTGAGTGAGTGGACAAACACATGGCAGATGCAGGATAACGTGGCTAAATGTGAAGTTATTCACTGCGGTGTGAAAAACAGAAAGGAAGAGGATTATATAAATGGTGATGTATTGGGAAGTGTGGATGTACAAAGGGATCTGGGTCCTTGTACACCAGCCAATCAAAGTGGAGAGGCAGCTGCAGCAAGCAATTAGGAAGGTGAATGGTTTGTTGGCCTTCATTGTGAGAGGATTGGAGTTCAGAAGTAGGGATGTGTCACTGCAGTTATACAGGGCCTTGGTGAGACCACACCTGGAGTATTGTGAGCAGTTTTGCTCTCCCTGCCTGAGAAAGGATTTACTTGTCACAGAGGGAGTGCAGCGGAGATTCACTCGGCTAATACTGGGGTTGGGGGGACAGTGCAATGAGGAGAGAATGATTTGACTGGGCCTGTGTTCACTCGGGTTTAGAAAAACGAGAGGAGATCTGATTGAAACGTATAAAATTCTAACAGGGCTGGACAGACGAGATTCAGGGAGGATGTTTTCCCTGGTTGGGGAATCTCGAACCAGGGGACACAGTCTCAGGATACGGGGAAGACCATTCAGGACTGAAATTAGGAAATATTTCTTCATTCAAAGGGTTGTGAACCTGTGGAATTCTTGACCACAGGAGGTTACCACAAGTCACTGAATATATTCAAGAAAGAGACAGATACTTTTTACATTTCAATGGCATCAAGGGGTTTGGGGAGAAAGCGGGAATGTGGCATTGAGATCGAGGATCAGACACAATCATATTGAATGGTGGAGCAGGCTCGAAGGGCCGAATGGCCTACTCCTTTTTTATATGTTTCTGTGTTTATGTGTGGGGTTTGGGGGGGGCGGGGTTGCCCCTGTGCTTGTGGGGGGTGGGGTTGCCCCTGTGTTTGTGGGGCGGGGGTTCCCCGTATCCGTGGGGGGTGGGGCTGTATTATTTTAACACAGATCAGGGCGCCCCGATCTCGGTGGAGCCGGCGTTGCCGGATCTATCAGGCCCCGCCCTGCCAGCGTGAGGGTGAAAACCACGGCCATAGATTTTCTGAGCTCAGAGTGCCAGAGAATCTGGAGAGAAAACTCAGCTGTGCAGCTGGAGAGCTACACACCGGCTTTCTCTCTCTAACCAGCTCTCTGTGCACAGAGAGCAAAATCCCACCCAATGTGTCAAAGAGCAGCACGGAGTTAATTCCTTATGGATTGTGGAAAAGGGTCAGGAATGACCAGGATGCTGAAGAGAATGGAGATTCTCGTCATTCACAAAAAGTCCCATCTGGTCAGTGTGTGAAATAGTCCCTCCGAATCAAACTGCCTCTGCCCGGCTTCACACACCGATCCCTGTTTGGGCAGAGATGTGAAAGTGAGTGTCTGCCTCCTCAAAACCAGACCGTTCCCGATTGGCAGCTTTGATTGGCAGCCTGCCCTGGAAAAGGAAAACTCTGATTTGAAACCCCAGCCATGGGTCAAATAGTAAAGTCTTCATTGGCTGACAGTGCGGAAGGAGACAGACAAGACCAATGGTCTGGATGTAGAAAGAGCTGCTGAGGCTCTCCAGCTTGTTCAGTATCGAGGGAAAGGACAAGTGTAAAGTTAAAAGCTGCAGCCTTTCAGCTGCTACACTGTGACACACATTACACCAGTGCAGCAATAGCTGCCTCAGAGCAGAGAGCGGCTCTGTACAAACCTCACCCACTTCAATATACTCACTGTGCAGCTTGTTCAACAAATCAACTCAACCAACACCCCCAGCATCAGTATGCAAAGCCCTGAGGGCTGGGGGAGGAGTCAGCCAGCACCAGAGACATTTCAGACTCACTTTTAATTCAAATATTATTCTTGGAAAAAATTCAGACAACCTTGTAATTCTCCAAAGCTGATTTTTATCAAAAAATCTTCATTTTCACAGTGATATAAGTTTCAGTCAAAATTCATAACAAATAAATACCAAACATCTAACTTGAGTTGGAGTCAGGCTGGGTTTACGTAAAGGGACAGGTCAGGAGGGGCTGGACAATATGTTTCAGTTTGTGTTTCCCACAAAGTAAAACACAACTTGACCATCCGTGCCTGGGGCTGCTTTGAGACAGAAGTATATGAAGGAGAGCAGCAGGCTGCCAGTCACTCACAGGACACAATCCCCACCTCCTCCCATCCTCTCTCCACCCACCCCCACCACCAACAGACCTTCACTCCCATCGCCTGGGTTCAATTATTCCCTGTCGTTCACTCTAACCCTGTTTATTCTTGATTCTGCTCCGGGTTTTGTCTCCAGCTCTCAAAGTGGGCAGGACCGAGAGCAGCAAATAACAATAATTCCTTGATGTGGAGATGCCGGCGTTGGACTGGGGTGGGCACAGTAAGAAGTCTGACACCAGGTTAAAGTCCAACAGGTTTGTTTCGAATTGCTAGCTGTCAGAGCACTGCTCCTTCCTCAGGTGAATTCCGTGAGTATTGCAGTGAACGTCATGAGAGAATTACTGAACTGAATATGTTCAGTAGCGGAGCAGGAACATTGAAACTGAAAGTGGTTTGAATCAGGAAGTGCTGAGTGTGAACATGGCTTCCAGAGAGCAGGAAGAAAGTTTGTCCGAGGATTTAATTTGTTCCATTTGTCTTGATTTCTTCACTGATCCGGTTTCACTGGAGTGTGGACACAACTTCTGCCGCTCCTGTATCACCCAGTGTTGGGAAAAGGAGAGAAACTCCTGCCCGGAATGTAGACAGGAGTTTCCAGAAAGAATCCTCAGGGCCAATCGGATCTTAGTGAATCTGGCTGAGAAAGCTCGAAAATTAAAGCTGAATGGGAAAGAGAAGGAAAGTAAACTTCACTGTGAGGAACATCAGGAAGAACTGAAGCTGTTTTGTGAAACTGACAAGAAATTGATCTGTGTGAATTGTGTCGATTCGCAGGAACACAGAGAACACCGCTTCATCCCGATTCAGAAAGCTGTTGAAATCTACAAGGTAAAAGGGAACAGATTTGAGCCCCTGATTATCTGATCACATTTTCAGGATCTAACACTTTTATTTTCTGATTTTCTCTCCCAATCCCAGGATGGGGTGAAATCTTCCTTCGATTCTCTCACGGAGAAGAAATCGACGGTTCTAGAAATGGAGCAGCAGCAGAAACAGAAGATTTCCCAAATTAGGGTAAAGTCTCCCTGTGCTGAGCTTCCAAATTTAATTCATTATTTTGTTGTTTTTATTACAGAAACATATTATTTTTAATGTTTCTTCTTGTAGAAACAGTCGGTCAGTCTGCAGAGCCACATCACATCCGAGTTCACTAAAATGCACCAGATTCTCACTGAGAAAGAGCAGCGTTTCATCCGAGATCTCAGGGAAGAAGAGGAAAAAATTCTAAAACCGATGGAGGAAAATCTTTGTGAAATTCAGGAGAATTTAAATTCTATTCAGGAGAAACTCTCAAAGTTGGAAAACCAGTTGGAACAAAAAGACGGAGTGAGATTTCTGAAGGTGAGGGATTATATTTCAGTTTAGTTCAGTGAAAGTTCACAGTCACATGATCCACACGAGCCTCCTCCCATCCTACTTCATTTCCCTGTCAATATATCCTTCTGTTCCTTTCTCCCTCATCTGTATCCAGCTTCTCCTTAAATGTACCCCTGGCTTTCCCTGGGTGGGTGGAATTTAATGCTGTTCCCCCCAGGGTACATTTAGTCAGGGTGTGGGGTGAGTGGAAGGGGACATGGGGAATGACACTGTGTGGAGTTTCTGTTGTCTTCCATCTCCACACAGATTAAGTCCGTGGTGGTAAGTCTTGTGGGACAGCCTTCCTGTAACCAATTCAGCCTCTTAACAGGGCAATGAATGTTCTCATCCTGCTGTCACTGGTATTCCCTCAGCAATGAGCAGGGGTCTCACAATACGTGAAGCCTGAAAATCAAACCCTGTTGGGATTACTGGTGGGATTCTGGGAGGGGGTGAGGGAGAGGTGGTGGGATTGAGGATGTAGCGGGAATGCCCTTGTTCAGTTGCACTGTGTACCTGATTGAGGGACTGTAAGAGGTTCACGCTCCCGTTTCCTCTGACTGATGGTTCTCGACTTGAGGATTTTATAAAGGACAAAATGACACAGACACGGGGATTGGCTCAACCACAAACTTGTTGTTTAGTGAAAACACTCCCAACACCCGAATACAAAGAGCTGTAAATAGTGTAAATCACATCACACAGCATTTAATTGGTTTTCCAATTTAAATCCCTCCACAATTTAACCTCGGCTTCCACATAAACACACAAATCACCACAACTTATTAAAAAGCCTCTCCTGAAAATCCACAGACAAAACCCCACATTTCAGCCCAAACGTTCCTCAATTCAAACCCAAATCCCCCCCGGATTTGGATGTTACACTGAAGTTATTTTAAAACCTCAGCCCCAATCCCCCTCGGATTTGGCTGATAAATTACAATTCCCCACCCGGCTGCTCCTTCTGGTGTGAATTGTAGGCCCGGGAGCCAGGTTGACCGTTCTTGACCCTCCTTCTTGACTGCAGTGCCAGACCCTTGGATCTTGTCCTTTTAATGATGATTCTTATCGGAATATCACAAACACATTTCCTGAAGCCATCCTGCTGGAGGGTCAGTGCTCAGCACCTTTCAATCTCTTTACACAGTCATTTTCAATCCCAGGGTCGCGGCGTTCCCGATCGCGGGAAGTGGGACCCTCATAAAATCCAACCCATGGGGTTTAAACTGAATTGGAAAAGCAGCAGTTAATGATGTTAGAATCAGGTTTAAACTGGCTTCACAGACTCATTAATGAGACTAATTAACTTCCTGCCGCTAGTCCGGTGCATTGACCCCTTCCCGACTCTGACTTAATCCCGGGAGGTTTTCCTGCCATCGACAGAATGAGCCGTGTCCTCTCGTGTGATTCCCTGGGCGTCATTCTCCGACCCCCCAGAGGGTCGGAGAATGGCCGTTGGCCGCCGTGAATCCCGCCCCCGCCAGTTGCCGAAGTCTCCGAAGGGAGAAAAGTCGGCGGGGCGTTAATGTCGCCGCTGCCGTGGAGAATGTCACGGGTCTGCGCAAGGCAGCCGATTTTCGGTCTGCCGATATTCTCCCTTCCGGATGGGCCGAAGTCCCGTCGGCGTGATGACCGTTCACGTCGACGTGAATTAAACCTCCTTTTCATCGGCGTGACCCTGTGCTCCAGGTTCACGCCGACCAGCGTGGAGGTGAGTGACGGCCTGGGGGGTTGGCTCTGGGCAGGCGATGGCGTGGCCGCAGTCTGAATGCGTGAGGAGAGGTGTGTCTCGGGTTGTGTGTGTGTGTGTGCGGTGGGTGGGGGGGGTGGTTAGAGTAGGCTGGGCTCCGGGGGAGTGCCAGGAGGGGGTCCGTGCCGGGGAGGGGGATGGGGGGGTCCGTGCCGGGGTGGAGGTTGGGGGGGGTCCGTGCCGGGGAGGGGGATGGGGGGGTGTCCGTGCCGGGGAGGGGGATGGGGGTGTCCGTGCCGGGGTGGAGGTTGGGGGGGGGTCCGTACCGGGGAGGGGGATGGGGGGGTCCGTGCCGGGGTGGAGGTTGGGGGGGGGTCCGTGCCGGGGAGGGGGATGGGGGGGGTCCGTGTCGGGGAGGGGGATGGGGGTGTCCGTGCCGGGGTGGAGGTTGGGGGGGGGGTCCGTGCCGGGGAGGGGGATGGGGGGGTCCGTGCCGGGGTGGAGGTTGGGGGGGGTCCGTGCCAGGGAGGGGGATGGGGGGGTCCGTGCCGGGGAGGGGGATCCGTGCCGGGGAGGGGGATGGGGGGGTCCGTGCCGTGGAGGGGAATGGGGGGGGGTCCGTGCCGGGTTGGGGATGGGGGGTCCGTGCCGGGGAGGGGGATGGGGGGGTGGTCCGTGCCGGGGAGGGGGGTGGGGGTGTCCGTGCTGGGGTGGAGATTGGGGGGGGGTCCGTGCCGGGGAGGGGGATGGGGGGGTGGGGTCCGTGCCGGGGAGGGGGATGGGGGGGGTCCGTGCCGGGGAGGGGGATGGGGGTGTCCGTGCCGGGGTGGAGGTTGGGGGGGGTCCGTGCCGGGGAGGGGGATGGGGGGTCCGTGCCAGGGTGGAGGTTGGGGGGGAGTCCGTGCCGGGGAGGGGGATGGGGGGGGGGGTCCGTGCCGGGGAGTGGGATTGGAGGGGGCCCGTGCCGGGGAGGGGGATGGGGGGGTCCGTGCCGGGGAGGGGGATGGGGGGGGGTCCGTGCCGGGGAGGGGGGTGGGGGGGTCCGTGCCGGGGTGGAGGTTGGGGGGGGGCGGATCCGTGCCGGGGGGGGGTCCCTGCTGGGGAGGGGGATGGGAGGGCAAGTGAGTTGGTCCACCTGGCCAGGTGCCAGCCTCCAACAGTTGGACCCATGCAGTCCATGCCACCTGGCTGGGGGGTGGAGGGGATATGGGCAATGATGACATGTCGTCGTTCCCCTCCCCCACCAGGCCGTCATGTTTTCAGATCATCCAGCGATGTTGGCCGCCGTGGTGGCAGCCGCTCATGTCTATGTTGCCCTGGATGAGGAGGAGCGTGCCAGAGAGGCGGCGCAGGCTGCCGCAGAGGGGCAGGCGGCAGCCGCCCAGGCTGGAGGGACACCCGACCGACAGGACGAGGAGGGGGAGGAGGACGTCGTGGCCCAACGGCAACGGAGGCACCCGAGGGCGCCCCGTGTGTACCGGCCCCGGCAGTCATACCAGGACCTCACGGACCGGGAATGCAGGAGGAGACTCCGGATGAGCCAGGAAACCGTGGCACACATCTGCCACCTGCTGGCACACCTGTCACCGCGTGGCACTGGCGGGGGACACCCTCTCCCCGTGTCCGTCAAGATTACGGTGGCCCTGAACATTTATGCAAAGGGGTCATTCCAGGCACCGAGTGGGGACCTGTCCGGCATATCGCAGACATCGGTGCACCGGTGCATCCGGGCAGTGACAGATGCCCTATATGCCATGGCGCACCGCTACATCCGCTTCCTCGTGGACCGGGCCAGCCAAGATGCCCAGGCCGTGGGCTTCTCTGCCGTGGCCGGGTTCCCCATGGTCCAGGGCGCGATCGATGGGATGCACGTCGCCGTGCGGCCACCTGCAGATAACAGGGCCGTGTTCACTCATAGGAAGGGGACCTATTCGATGAACGTACAGGTGGTCTGCGACCACCGCATGATGATCCTGCACGTCTGCGCCCGTCACCCGGGCAGTGTACACGACTCATTCGTGTTGTCGCGGTCATCCATCCCCGGCATGTACGAGGGACGCCATCCCCGGCTGAGGGGCTGGTTGCTGGGCGACAGGGGCTATCCATTGCGATCGTGGCTGATGACGCCTATACGGAGGCCACGCAATGAGGCGGAGAACCGCTACAATGATGCCCATGTAGCGACAAGGGGAGTGATAGAGAGGTGCTTTGGCGTGCTGAAGATGCGTTTCAGGTGCCTGGACCTCTCTGGGGGTGCCCTCCAGTATCGGTCAGATAGGGTCGGCCGCATCATTGTGGTGTGCTGCGTCCTGCACAACATAGCCCAACAGAGGGGCGATGTGCCGCAGGCAGAGGAGGGCGGAGTGGAGGAGCAGCAGGAAGAGGCGCAGTCCTCCCCAGATGAGGGGGATGGGAGTAATGGTCAGGGCAGACGGGGTAGACACAGGCGGGTGGCTGTCCACCGTTACCGGCTGGCCCAGCGGGCACAGGACAGACTGATAGACGCCCGCTTCACTGACTAGATGGGCGTGGGAATCGGGTAGTATGGCCACAGACCGCACACCATGGCAACAGCCGACCACCCACACCCCCCACCCATCCACCCACCCAGCACCCTCACCCCCCTCCCCAACCCCACCCACCCCACCCGCATGCACCCCCCCCCCCCCCCACCATTGCCGATCCACCTGCGGCACAACGGGCCGGGCTCACACAGTTGCGGGTGGACGCGTGTCTATCGCAGGCCATGGAGGATGATGACAACCCGCCCTGCGGTGAGCTCCTGGCTCTACATCGTTGGACTATGTCTGACCCATGGCCACAGTACCACCATCCACCCGGACCATCCCTGCATGCGGCTGTGACACTGCAGCGCACGGTCCCGTCCTCTGCCCGGGGGATGTTGGTGGTGTCCCAGGGGGAAGGGGGCAGACTCACCTGGGGCTGAAGTAAGACCACCCCTCACACACACACTTGCGCTCAACGTACATGACACCCCCGCACACTTTGGACAGAGCACAAAGGCAGCTTCTGTAGGTGTAACATTGACTTTAATAACAAAAGGAGTTCATGCATGTGCCCTAGCCCCTAAAACTCATCTGTGCCCTGCAACCGTGCCAACTTACTCAGTGTCTAATTGTTTGGCCTTACGGGCCCTTTGACTACGTCTACGTGGTTCCCCAGACGGTACAGCAGAACTGGAGGTGGACTCCTGTGATTCCTGCCCTCTGACACTGGATCCCTTTGGCGGCCGTTTCCTGGGGCGTCCTGGCCTAGATGGGCCAGGCTGCGGCCCGGGCGACTGGGATGGCGAGCTGCCAGCCTGTCCTGCCCGTTGCCCACCCGATGCACCTGGGACGGAAGGAGGGGAGTCCGAGGTGTCGCGGTGTACCGGGACCTCCCCTACAGAGGGAGCCGGGACGGACCACACCACCTCCTCCTCCCTCGGGGTGCCCGATGGCCCCCAGGCCTCTACATGGGTGGGGGATGCGAACGGACTGGCCATCCGACGCCCCCCCGACATCTGGCGCTGCCAGTCCTGGAGGCCCGTGCTGGTATCGACAGGGGTCTGCAGGTTTGCAGCCATGGAGCCCAGGGGGTTGGCAAACCCTGTCTGTGACAGCGCGACGCCGGCTCGCACATGGCCACTGGCGCCGGTGCCCTCAGCGATGGCCTGCTGAGACTGGGCCATGGCCTGCTGAGACTGGGCCATGGCCTGCAGAGACTGGACCATGGCCTGCTGAGACTGGGCCATGGCCTGCAGAGACTGGGCCATGGCCTGCTGAGACTGGGCCACGGCCTGCAGAGACTGGGCCATGGCCTGCTGAGACTGGGCCATGGCCTGCAGAGACTGGGCCATGGCCTGCTGAGACTGGGCTATGGCGTTGAGCGCCTCTGCCATCTGGCGCTGGCACTGGCCTCCTGTGAGAGGGAAGCTATTTACTGGGCCACAGACGCCGCCTGCACGGAAAGCCCCAGGCCTCGCAAACCGTTCCCCATGTCTGACACCGTCGCACCCATTGCCTCCACCGCGGACGCCACCCGTGCGGTGTCGGCCTGGGTGGCATGCATGACCGGCACCACTCCCAGCTCCTGGACGCGGGTGGACTCCTCCACCTGCGACCGCAGCCGCCGCAAGCCGCCCGTCACCCTCTTCGCTTGTCTCCGGGTCGGTGGTTGCATCGGATCTATGTGTGGGTGTGGTAACTCCAGGAACCCGGGATCCATCTGGGCGGCAGATGTTCGCTTGGGCTGGGCTGCCCTCCGACCAGCCGGCCCCTCTGCTGCTCCTACCTCCACCTGCTGTACCGGGACGGCTGTGTTGTGCGCACCAGTGAGTGTACCAGACGCCTCATCACTAAAGTGCCCAACCGAGGTGAGTGTTTCTGCGATGGTGGAGGGTGTTGGTGACAGCAGTGGCGTTGTGTCATGCTCTTCGTCCCACTCTGAGTCCATGGCACTTTGGGGTGGGGGTTCGTCTCCACCCATCCACTCTGAATCACTGTCCGGTATTTCGTCTTCCTGGGTAGTGCTGTCCCGGGTACTGCTGTCCCGGGTAGTGGTGTCCTGGGTAGTGGTGTCCTGGGTAGTGGTGTCCTGGGTAGTGGTGTCCTGGGTAGTGGTGTCCTGGCTCGGATGTGACGGGGGCCTGTGGCTGCCCCCCTCGTCGCTGGGTGGTCGCTCCCGCACGTGACGGGGGTGTCGTCCCCCTGTTGCTCCAGGTCTCTCCGTCTCCCGTGGTGTGCGAGGGGCATCCTGCGGGCATCGCATGCTGGAGGGTGCCGGTCTCTCCGTCTCCCGTGGCCTCCGAGGGGCATCCTGCGGGCGGTCTGCATCTGCGGGGATGGGTGCCTGGACGTTTGGTCCTGCGATACACAATGAAGCATGCATGGTTAGACATCAGGCAGTGATCAGGTGATACGGGGGAGGGGGATATAGGGGAGGGGGGATATGGGGACGGGCTGTCGGTGGCTCACTTGCTACTACGCCCCCGACCTCTGCATCAGCAACCTCCCGGTCCTCAGGTCCACCAGCCAGTTCCAGGGCCCTTTCCTGGTGTTCGGTCAGTGGCCTCTCATCAGCGGGGCCTCCTCCAGTCCTCACATGCTCCCTATTGTTGTGTGCGCGCTTCTCCTGTGGCGGGGGGGGGGGGCAGGGGTAAAAGGCAACAGTGTTAGGCAGGTATATGAATGCACGCCATCGGTTGCGTGTGCATTGCAGAGGTTAAGGTTAGGCTGGATTCACTTGGGGATATGGGGGAGGGGGGATATGGGGGAGGGGGGAATATGGGGGAGAGGGGGATATGGGGGAGGGGGGATATGGGGGAGGGGGGATATGGGGGAGGGGGGGATATGGGGGAGGGGGGCTATGGGGAGGGGGGATATGGGGGAGGGCGGGATATGGGGGAGGGGGGATATGGGGGAGGGGGGATATGGGGGAGGGGGGATATGGGGGAGGGGGGATAAGGGGGAGGGGGGATATGGGGGAGGGGGATATGGGGGAGGGGGGATATGGGGGAGGGGGGATGTGGGGGAGGGGGGATATGGGGAGGGGGATATGGGGGAGGGGGATATGGGGAGGCTCACCCCGCCTGCTCTGACGAGGTCGTTCACCTTCTTCTGGCACTGGGTGCCTGTCCGTGGTGTCAGGGCCACACCGGTGACGGCCTCTGCCACCTCCCTCCACAGACGCCGGCTGTGACGTGGGGCAACTCTGCGGCCGTGCCCGGGATACAGGGCGTCCCTCCTCTGCTCCACCGCGTCCAGGAGCGCCTCCACATCCCGTGACTCGAACCGCGAGGCTGAGCGGCGGCCAGCCATCCAGTCGGGTGTTGCGGTCGGGTGTTCCGGTCGGGTGGGGGGGGAGCAGCGCGGCCTTATGAGCCGTCACGCCGTGCGGCGCGTATGACGCTGCACGGCGTGAACCACTGCGCAATCGCGGATCCCGTTACGTCGCTGCTCGCCCATTTCGGGCCGGAGACTATCGTCCCATTTTTCTGACGTGACGCAAGTCGGATTTGCGCCGTTTTTTGCGCCGATCGGCGGACTTTCAGCCGATAACGGAGAATTTTGCCCCCTATGTCCGGACACCATGCTCGCTGCTGTGACAGACTGGAGTAAATTCCACCCCGTGTGACAGTGAGTTCCACATTCCCATCACTCTCTCGGCAAAGAAGTTTCTCCTGAACTCCCGATTGGATTTATTTGTAACTTTATGGTTGCGTTATGTAATTTGGAAGAACACAAGCTGCCACTTGATGCAGTTTTGAGTAAAAGTTGCTCCAAACTTTGAAGTGAGTTCAATGTGTTTTATTGAACTATTAGCACAGTTCTCAATGAGTTTGACTCTCTGCTAATCTAAATGTAGTAACTCAGTCTAACTGAACCAGCCTTGCTCTAAGCCACGTGCTGGGGTGTGATGCTGAGGATACACCCTGTCTCACTCTGTAGATGTTGGTCTGTGGAAAGAGGTGGGGTGTGAGTGCCTCATCCCTTTTATAGTGAGATACCACCCCTCAGTGTCCTGACTGCTCATTGGTCGTGTCCAAATTCAGTGTGTTCATTAGCTGCATGTTTGCATATCATAGAACATACTGTGCAGAAGGAGGCCATTCGGCCCATCGAGTCTGCACCGACCCACTTAAGCCCTCACTTCCACTCTAATCCCATAACCCAATAACCCTCCAAACCTTTTTGGACACTAAGGGCAATTTAGCATGGCCAATCCACCTAACCTGCACGTCTTTGGACTGTGGGAGGAAACCGGAGCACCCGGAGGAAACCCACGCAGACACGGGGAGAACGTGCAGGGTTCGCACAGTTAGTGACCCAGTGGGGAATCGAACCTGGGACCCTGGCGCTGTGACGCTACAGTGCTAGCCACTTGTGCTACCGTGCTACTATATCATGACATATATTATGTTTCTATCCCTATTTCTGGATTCTCTACAGTGTAAACATCTTCACTTAATCTATCAAACCCGACCCCTTTCATCATTTGAAAGATCTCGATCAGGTCTTCTCTTTTCTACAGTAAAGTTGATCAATCTTTGCTGTTAGTTGAAGCCTCTCAGTTGCTGTCAATCTTTTTGATACTTTCTCCTATGCTTCAATATCCTTTGTGTAACATCCTCTTTCTATTCCATGTCTGCAGCAATGGGAATTGACAATTCTCAGCAGCTTGTAACAATGTGAGGGTCATTTCTGCTTTCTGGATATAGACAGTCCGTCTCTGTCAACTCAGATTTGTGTTTTGTTTATTTCAGGAGGAAGCATCTCGGAAGAGGAGGTAGGACATGAACTTTACTGAAACTCAGGGCAAGTTGGTAAAATTACTCAGCAAAGTGTTTATGGTCAATTTATAATCAACTCTTTAATATTTACAGGATTAGCGATGGGGGTAAAAAGCTGTCACTAGCAGATGGTGTCCTGTCCATCGGAAAATTCTTCAGCCCTTTCCCGTTCCCAGTGTGGAGAGAAATGCTGGATGTCATTAACCCTGGTAAAACTCAGATAAGTTCCTCTGTCCTGATTTATATCTTATATTTCAATCATTATCCATATAAATATCAAAGACACCGGGCGGGATTCTCCGGTCCGCCAGCCCCCTTTTCCTGGACGGTGACCCTCACCGGCAGCGGGATTCTCCGTCTCCGCCACCTGCCAATGGGATTGCCCATTGTGGCCACCCCACACCGCCGGGAAACCCGTGGGCGTGGGAGCGCTGCCGGCGCAACGGAGAATCCGTCAGCAGAGAGAATGTTTAAGAGCTTTGTTATAAAGAAATGAGGATAAAAATGGTCCTGATTGGAATTAAAGTCTGATTCATGCACCTAATCCACTTTCTAAACATCATTCTCAGCTTGGTCAGCTGAAACTGTCGGCTCCCTAAACATCACCAATACAGGAACTCTCAGATGAAGCTCTGTCTCCAGAACCCATCGATACTTTACAAACTTCAGCAAGTGGAAACTCCGCCATTCCCAGCTGAACCTTTCCTCCCCGGAAATCCCAGAGTGACCGTATTTAACCGCGTGTTTCCCGGCGCTCGCAGTGCCGAGAAACACATGGCGATAAAACGCCCCCCACGTTGGGTAAGGTGCCTGTGGGGAACACGGGGCCGAGGCCGCTCATCGCCCCGTTTTGTGCAGTGAGGAGCTCCGCTCGCCCGAACTCCTCAGTGCAGCGAGAGATCGGGACGCCATTTTAAAATGATATCCCGATCTCCAGGCGACCGACGCCACCCCGACACCCCGCCTCCCAAGCACCAACTCACTTTGGGAGGGTCCCCAGCTCCCCCCGCAACACACACGCTGGACACCCCCAGCCCGATCACCAGCACACAGAAAATGGCAGCTTGGCAGTGACAGCCTGGCAGTGCCCTTGTCAGCTAGCAGTGTGATGCAACCATCAATTCACTCAAAGACACGAGGAGAAGTAAACCGTGGTTTTAATCAGCTTAGAACAGTGCCTGCCTGCGACTGGTACAATACTGGGAACCGCCTGCAGGTCAGCTGCTCTTTATACTTCCTTTCAAGCGGAGGAGCCATGGGCAGAGCCCGTACATGCCCCAACATATCCCCCTGTGGGTGAAGCCACACAATGGCCCATAGATCATAGACCATTCCAGCGCAGTACAGGCCCTTCGGCCCTCGATGTTGCGCCGACCTGTGAAACCAATCTAAAGCCCATCTACACTATTCCATTATCGTCCATATGTTTATCCAATGACCATTTAAATGCCCTTAGTGTTGGCGAGTCCACTACTGTTGCAGGCAGGGCATTCCACGCCCTTATTACTCTCTGAGTAAAGGACCTAACTCTGACATCTCTCCTATATCTATTTCCCCTCAGTTGAAAGCTATGTCCCCTCGTGCTAGACATCACCATCCGAGGAATAAGGTTCTCACTGTCCACCCTATCCAATCCTCTGATCATCTTTTATGCCTCCATTAAGTCACCTCTTAACCTGCTTCTCTCTAACGAAAACAGCCTCAAGTCCCTCAGCCTTTCCTCATAAGATCTTCCCTCCATCCCAGGCAACATCCTGGTAAATCTCCTCTGCACCCTTTCCAATGCTTCCACATCCTTCCTATAATCCGGCGACCAGAACTGCACGCAATACTCCAAATGCGGCCGCACCAGAGATTTGTACAGCTGCAACATGACCTCATGGCTCCGAAACTCAATCCCTCTACCAATAAAAGCTAACACACTGTGCGCCTTCTTAACAACCTTCTCAACCTGGGTGGCAACTTTCAGGGATCTATGTACATGGACACCAAGATCTCTCTGCTCATCTACACTGCCAAGAATCTTACCATTAGCACTGTACTCTGTATTCCTGTTACTCGTTCCAAATGAATCACCTCACACCTTTCTGCATTAAACTCCATTTGCCACCTCTCAGCCCAGCTCTGCAGCTTATCTATGTCCCTCTGTAACCTGCAACATCCTTCCGCACTGTGCACAACTCCACCAACTTTAGGGTCATCTGCAAATTTACTCATCCATCCTTCTACGCCATCCTCCGGGTCATTTATAAAAATGACAAACAGCAGTGGCCACAAAACAGATCCTTGTGGAACACCACGAGTAACCGAACTCCAGGCTGAACATTTCCCATCAACCACCACCCTCTGTCTTGTTACAGCTAGCCAATTTCTGGTGGAGCCCACAGGGTTAACAACATAACACAACAGCAGAACATGATACAAATGCACTGGTGAATTATTAGCACTATACATTCCCCACACAGGGCCACCTGGGTGCCTGTGTGCTTTGTTTGGGGTGAGCTCTGCTATTCCCCTGCTTCCCCTGCAGTGGGGCTGAGCTTCTGATGAGTGAACTGAGGAGTGGCAGCACCTGGTGTGTCACTGATTGAGCTTGGCCACGCCCATCCCGGTGATGGCTCAGCCGGGGTCTGAGGCTTTCCAGAGGGGCGGCCTGGGTGGCTCCCAAATGACCAGAGGCTCTGTGAACATTTCCAGGACACAGTGAGCAGTCAGCAGAGTGAGCAGCCAGGGGCCTGTGAGTAGCACCAAAGGGGTGTGTTTAAAACCCAGACTGCAGCAATGGGGGTCTGAGCCAGGCCACCCCGATCCCGAGGGGGACACCCCGAGTGCACAGACCTGTCACCAAGTCGCTCCCCGTTACTCCCCCCAGCAAGTCCCACAATTATTGAGGCTTTTTGAGGGTTTTTCCCCTCTCTCTGCCCCTCAGCAGCCATGGAGCCCAGTCCCCGTTTGTAAATACTTGCACTAATTCACACCCGCGAGACTTCTGCCTGAGAGGGGCGGAGCATCGTGGAAGGGCGGAGCATACTGTGTCCAATCCGCTGATTATATTTAAATCTATGTAAATGAGGGTGTTACATGGGCCCGCTGCAGGGCACAAACTTTGATTTCACCGCCAGGGAGGGACTGGAGCCTGGCGTCGGAATCAGCGCCGGGCACAAACCTCGATTTGTGCATTACGCCCGATTCTCCGCCCGATCGCACTTCCGGTGCCGTGAAGCCGAGAATCCCCCATATTTCTTTCCACGGAGCAGAACGGAAATATCTCGGTGTTGAGATCTTCATCTAAATTTGAGAAGAGATTTGTTTATTTTGATGATGTCACCCACACCCCACAGTTTTACACACACACACACAGTTACACACACACACAGTTACACACACACACACACACAGTTACACACACACAGTTACAGACACACACACACACAGTTTTACACACACACCCAGTTACACACACACACACACACACAGTTACACACACACACACACACAGTTACACACACACACACACACACAGTTACACACACACACACAGCACACAGTTACACACACACACAGTTACACACACACACACAGTTACACACACACACACACAGTTACACACACACACAGTTACACACACACAGTTACACACACACACAGTTACACACAGTTACACACACACAGTTACACACACACACAGTTACACACACACACATACACACACACACACAGTTACACACACACACAGTTACACACACAGTTACACACAGTTACAGACACACACAGTTACACACACACAGTTACAGACACACACACACACACACACACAGTTACACACACACACAGTTACACACACAGTTACACGCACACACAGTTAAACACACAGTTACACACACACACACAGTTACACACACACAGTTACACACACACAGTTACACACACACACACACAGTTACACGCACACACAGTTACATGCACAGTTACACACATACACACACACAGTTACACACACACACAGTTACACACACACAGTTACACACACACACAGTTACACGCACACACACAGTTACATGCACACAGTTACACACATACACATACACACACACACAGTTACACACACACACACAGTTACACACCCACACACACACAGTTAAACACAGTTACACACACGCATACACACATTTACACGCACACACACAGTTACACACATACACAGTTACACACACCCACACACAGTTACACGCGCACACACACACTGTTATACACACACACACAGTTTCACACACCCACACCCACAGTTACACACACACACAGTTACACACACACACACAGTTTCACACCCACACAGTTACACACACACACACATAGTTACACACACACACACACAGTTACACACACACAGTTACACACACAGTCACACACACACAGTTTCACACACACACACACAGTTACACACACACACAGAGTTACACACACAGAGTTACACACACACAGTTACACACAGACACAGTTACACACACACAGTTACACACACACACAGTGACACACACAGTTACACACAGTTACACACACGCACCCAGAGTCTCTCCCCGATCCTCAGTGAGTCTCCCCCCCGATCCCCAGTGAGTCTCTACCCCCGATCCCCAGAGAGTCTCTGCCTGATCTCCAGTGAGTCTCTCCCCCCGATCCCCAGTGAGTCTCTACCCCCGATCCCCAGTGAGTCTCTCCACCGATCCCCAGTGAATCTCTCCACCGATCCCCAGTGAATCTCTCCCCCGATCCCCAGTGAGTCTCTCCCCCCGATCCCCAGTGAGTCTCTCCCTGAGCCACTGTGAGTCTCCCCCGATCCCCAGTGAGTCTCTCCCCCCGATCCCCAGTGAGTCTCTCCCCAATCCCCAGTGAGTCGCTCCCCCGATCCCCAGTGAGTCTCTCCCCCCGATCCCCAGTGAGTATCCCCCGATCTCCAGTGAGTCTCTCCACGATCGCAAGTGAGTCTCCCCCCGATCCCCAGTGAGTCTCTCCCCAATCCCCAGTGAGACCCTCCCCCGATCCCCAGTGAGTCTCTCCCCGATCCCCAGTGAGTCTCCTCCCGATTCCCAGTGAGTCTCTCCCCCGATCCCCAGTGAGTCTCTCCCCGATCCCTAGTGAGTCTCCCCCCGATCCCCAGTGAGTCTCTCCCCCTGATCCCCAGTGAGTCTCCCCCGATCCCGTGAGTCTCTCCCCCGATCCCCAGTGAGTCTCCCCCGATCCCCAGTGAGTCTGTCCCCGATCTCCAGTGAGTCTCCCCCGATCCCCAGTGAGTCTCCCCCGATCCCCAGTGAGTCTCCCCCGATCCCCAGTGAGTCTCCCCCGATCCCCAGTGAGTCTTCCCCGATCCCCAGTGAGTCTCCCCCCGATCCCCAGTGATTCTCTCCTCCGAACCCCAGTGAGTCTCTCCCCCCGATCCCCAGTGAGTCTCCCCCCGAACCCCAGTGAGTCTCTCCCCCCGATCCCCAGTGAGTCTCCCCCCGATCCCCAGTGAGTCTCTCCCCCCGATCCCCAGTGAGTCTCTCCCCGATCCCCAGTGAGTCTCCCCCCAATCCCCAGTGAGTCCCCCGATCCCCAGTGAGTCTCTCCCCCGATCCCCAGTGAGTCTCCCCCCCGATCCCCAGAGTCTCTGCCCCCGATCCCCAGTGAGTCTCCCCCGATCACCAGTGTGTCTCTCCCCGATCCCCAGTGAGTCTCCCCCGATCCCCAGTGAGTCTCCCCCGATCCCCAGTGAGTTTCTCCCCCCGATCCCCAGTGAGTCTCTCCCCCCGATCCCAAGTGAGTCTCCCCTGATCCCCAGTGAGTCCCTCTCCGATCCCCAGTGAGTCTCTCCCCCCGACCCCCAGTGACTCTCCCTCCGATCCCCAGTGAGTCTCCCCCGATCCCCAGTGAGTCTCCCCCGATCCCCAGTGAGTGTCTCCCCGATCCCCAGTGAGTCTCTCCCCGATCCCGTGAGTCCCTCCCCGATCCCCAGTGAGTCTCCCCCCCCAGATCCCCAGTGAGTCTCTCTCCCCGATCCCGTGAGTCTCCCCCCGATCCCCAGTGAGTCTCTCCCCGATCCCGTGAGTCTCCCCCCGATCCCCAGCGAGTCTCTCGCCCGATCCCCAGTGAGTCTCTCCCCCGATCCTCAGTGAGTCTCTCCCCGATTCCCAGTGAGTCTCCCTCGATCCCCAGTGAGTCTCTCCCCGATCCCGTGAGTCTCCCCACGATCCCGTGAGTCTCTCCCCGATCCCCAGTGAGTCTCTCCCCGATCCCCAGTGAGTCTCCCCCCGATCCCCAGTATGTCTCCCCCGATCCCCAGCGAGTCTCCCCCCGATCCCCAGTGAGTCTCCCCCCGATCCCCAGTGAGTCTCTCCCCGATCCCCAGTGAGTCTCTCCCCGATCCCCAGTGAGTCTCCCCCCGATCCCCAGTGAGTCTCCCCCCGATCCCCAGTGAGTCTCTCCCCGATCCCCAGTGAGTCTCCCCCCGATCCCCAGCGAGTCTCTCCCCGATCCCCAGCGAGTCTCTCCCCGATCCCCAGTGAGTCTCTCCCCGATCCCCAGTGAGTCTCTCCCCCGATCCCCAGTGAGTCTCTCCCCGATCCCCAGCGAGTCTCTCCCCGATCCCCAGTGAGTCTCTCCCCCGATCCCCAGTGAGTCTCTCCCCCCGATCCCCAGTGAGTCACTGCCCTGATCCCCAGTGAGTCTCCCCCTGGTCCCCAGTGAGTCTCTCCCCGATCCCCATTGAGTCTCTAATTTTCTGTTTTTTCTCCCAGTCTCTGTGACCCTGGATGTGGAAACAGCGAATCCCCAGCTCGAGGTGTCTGAGGATTTGAAGAGTTTGAGATGGACCCGGACCCAGAGGAGTCTCCCTGACACCAGGAAGAGGTTTACATACTGGCCCTGTGCGCTGGGATCAGAGGGATTCACATCGGGGAGACATTACTGGGAGGTGGAGGTGACGGGGAATCGGGGCTGGAGTCTGGGAGTAGCTGCAGAGTCTGTGGAGAGGAAGGACCCGGTCAGTCTGAGCCCAGAGACTGGAGTCTGGACCATTGAGCGGTTTGATGATCAGTTTTATATAAATTCCTCTCCTGGATCCCGTCTCCGTGTCGGTCAGATCCCCGGGAAGGTGGGAGTTTATCTCAGTTATGAGTCTGGGACAGTTTCATTTTACAACGTGGACACCAAGTCCCATCTCCACACCTTCACCGGGAATAAATTCACTGAGAAACTTTATCCTTTCTTCGGGACTTGGGATGTAAACCAGTTTCTGAGAATCTGCTCCGGTTCTGATCCGGATCGGGAAAGGGGCGGGGCCTCGGGGTGGTGACATCATCCCTGACATCACAATGACTTGAGGGCCAGGGGCAGAGGTCAGGGGTTGGGGGTCAGAAACTGCCCTCGACAACAGTTTGTCACTAAATGTGTTGGTTAATTTGCAAATTGTAAAATCCCAATCAGACTGTAAATAAAAACAACACAAATAAAAACGTCAGAGGATTAAAATAAAAAGGAAATTAAATATCTTGAACTTTCCCTTGTAGTTCATTGTAGTGCCGATTTCAGCCACACGATGGTGATGTCGAGCTGTACAAAGGTCAGGAAAGTTTTACAGCGCAGTATCGCCACCTGCTGCTGGATACCTGGTACTGGCAGGAATACCAACAACTCAAAATGCTTAATCGCTGATCAGACAATTCAGGCAGGACCTTTCTTCACAACTGAAAGAGAATTGAATCAGAAACAAAGGAGGGAAAATAAACATGAGCCTGGACTTCCCACTTCCATGTTCCTGTCACACACCGAGTCGCTATCGGGAAATTCCACACAGCCGGTCGGGTCAATGTTCAGAAAATCCCAGGTCGGGAGAGTGAGATTTCCCATTTTGGGATCTTGCTGTGTGTCAGGAGCTGAATTCACAAATCTGAGCGTGTATTCCGAGTACAGAGAGGATAAGAATGTCCTCCTGGTTTCATAACTGGGACATTGGTGGATAGTTCGAATGACCAAAAAGGTGAGGAGGGGTTATTGGGTTACGGGGATAGGGTGGAAGTGAGGGCTGAAGTGGGTCGGTGCAGACTCGATGGGCCGAATGGCCTCCTTCTGCACTGTATGTTCTATGTTTAGGTCCAGTCTGTGGAGAGGGAAACAGACTTGACGTCTCGAGTGGAATATGAATCTTTTTCAGATGATTTCCAGCAGTCTCAGTATTTTGCTTCTATTACAACAGATCGAATTGTTAGATTGTATAAATATAGTTTACTTGATACAACAACATTACTTGTCAAAAAAACAGTAAACCTAAAACCACAAACTGTTTATGGATTTATTTTTAACCCAGCAATTTCTCAGAATCTTTATGTTATTCAGACCCTCAAATATATTTCAATGTTCAATTAGTTCATACACCTTCACTTCAGTCACTAATATCTGATGATGTCTGTTATAACCTGCCTACTTACGATTGGCAGGGGACTAATGACTATCCCACAATCCTGTGGGAGTATGAGCTTCCCCAATGAGGGGGGCGGAGAAACTCCTAGTATAAATAAGCTGGCCAGTTCAGGAACCAGCAGGAAGGAGAAGGTAGCAAGGGAAGTTACTGCTACTGTTATGTATATATTGTTATAGTAAATAAACGTTATTACCTTGTATCCTTAAAACTTTTGCTGGATTCTTCGTGGACCTTACAAAACTGGCGATGAAGGTAAAAGTGAATAGCTGTCTACACTGCTGAAGCCACCTCCCTGGATTTTTGTTGGATACAGGTTGGAAGTTGTTTTCTATTATACCATGCCTCTGTATGGATGTTTGGATGTTTTTGATGCTGCGCTGGAAAGCTGGAGCCAGTACACACAATGGGTGCGTTACTATTTCTGGGCAAACAATATCACTGAAAACGAGCGCCAGGTGGTCATATTGCTCACCGCCTGCGGGCCGCATACGTTTGGGGTGATTAGGAGCCTTACTTACCCAGCTGCGTCAGACACCAAAACGTTTGACAAACTTGTGAATATAGTGGGGCAACACTTTAACCCAACCCTGTCCACGATAGTCCAGCGTTACCGGTTTAATACTGCTGAGAGGACCCCTGGAGAATCCCTTGCCGATTTTGTTTATCCAGGCTACGTGGGATTGCGGAATACTGTGACTATGGTGAGACCTTGTCAGAAATGTTACGCGACCGTTTGGTTTGCGGTATTAACAATGCAGCAACCCAGAGAAAGTTGTTAGCGGAGCCAACATTGACTTTTCAACAGGCAATACAAATAGTCTTGCCCCGAGAGAGCGCAGAGCGAGGAGTACAGGAGTTACAGGGAATGGAAGTGCATGCCTTGGGGCGCAACCCTTTCCGCCCAAAAACGTCCCCCCGCACTCCTGCGGTACCTTGGGCGAGGCAACGTCCGGACCGACGCCAGTGGCCATCGGACATTCCTCCCCGAAGGGAGCCTTCTCCAGAGCCAATGGATGAGGAGCCATGTCCGTGTCAGACTTGTAGGCAACGACCCCGTCGCGGACGGCGGTCCTGGGGACGCCAGAGGCGCCGTCGTTCCGACCGAAACTGGGACCAGCCCAGGGGCCGTAACTGGGACCAGCCCAGAGGCTGTACCTTCCATGTGGATGAACCTGCGGCGACCACTCCTGAGGACGTGGAGATGGAGGACGACTGCCTGCAGCTGCATTGTGTGGCAGCTCCCCGTGTGGCCCCCATTAAGGTGACAGTACGGGTCAATGGCCACCTGCTGGAGATGGATACTGGCGCAGTGGTCTCCGTGATCGCCCAGAGGACATTCGACCGCATCAAGCAGGGTATCCAGACCCTTACATTAACTGACTCACAGGCCAGGTTGGCGACCTACACAGGGGAGCCACTGGACATTGCAGGAACTACAATGACCCCTGTTGTCTATGGACGCCAGGAGGGACGTTTCCCACTTATCGTAGTGCGTGGCCATGGGCCCAGCCTGTTGGGTCGAGACTGGTTGCGCCATTTGCGGTTGCAATGGCAGCACATCCTCCAAACAGTTTCTGGAGGGTTGACTGAGTTGCTAGGATGATACCCAGAGGTATTCCAGCCTGGTTTGGGGAAAATAAAAGGGGCCGTAGCCCGTATCCAAGTTGAACCAGGAGCCACGCCGCGCTATTTCCGGGCGCGCCCAGTGCCTTACGCCTTGCTCGAGAAGGTAGAAGGGGAGCTCACTTGTTTGGCGAGTTTGGGTATTATCAGGCCCGTCCGTTTTGCTGACTGGGCAGCACCAATTGTACCAGTAATGAAGCCAGATGCCACAGTTCGCTTGTGTGGCGACTATAAACTTACAGTGAATACATTTTCCCGACTCGACCGATATCCAATGCCTCGCATAGAGGATCTCTACGCGAAACTTGCAGGTGGACTCTCATTCACAAAATTAGATATGAGTCACGCCTACCTGCAGTTGGAGCTGGACCCTGCCTCCCGACCATATGTAACAATTAATACACACCGGGGCCTGTATGAATATACACGGTTGCCCTTTGGAGTATCCTCTGCCTGCGCAATTTTTCAACGTGTTATGGAGGGCATTTTGAGAGGCTTACCACGTGTGGCTGTCTACCCAGATGACGTGTTGATTACAGGGATGTCGGAGCAAGAGCATTTGGAAAATCTGGAGGCTGTCCTTAGACGCCTTTCGGAGGCTGGAGTCCGTTTACGTCGCACAAAGCGCGTATTTCAGGCAAAAGAAGTAGTCTACCTAGGTTATCGGGTGGACCGCGAGGGTCTGCACCCCGTCGCAGAGAAGGTGCGTGCAATTCAACATGCTCCCACCCCGACTGACACTTTGCATCTTCGTTCTGTTCTCGGTCTCGTAAACTATTACGGGAAGTTCCTCCCCAATCTGGCAACTACGCTGGCCCCTTTGCACCTGCTGCTAAAGAAAAATCACACCTGGGTTTGGGGTCAGCCGCAAGAAACCGCTTTCCGGCGGGTAAAGCAACAATTGTCGTCATCTGGGTTACTAACCCACTATGATCCGGGAAAGCCTTTGCTCGTCACATGTGATGCATCCCCGCATGGTATTGGGGCCGTCCTGTCCCACAAGATGGAGAACGGGGCCGAGCGACCGATAGCTTTCGCCTCCCGCACATTGACTGCAGAGGAGAAGAAGTACGCGCAGATCGAGAAGGAGGGACTGGCAGTGGTTTTCGCGGTGAAACGCTTCCACCAGTATGTGTACGGCCACCATTTCACTATCGTGACTGATCATAAGCCCCTGCTGGGACTCTTCAGAGAGGATAAGCCAATACCGCCCATTGCTTCTGCACGGATCCAGCGCTGGGCTTTGTTGCTTGCTGCATATGAGTATTCTCTGGAGCACAAACCAGGTACGCAGATAGCAAATGCCGACGCACTGAGCCGATTGCCTTTATCGACCGGCCCCATGTCGACCCCCACGACCGGTGAGGTGGTTGCAACCCTAAATTTTATGGACACCTCGCCTGTCACGGCATCACAGATCCGTGAGTGGACCCAGACGGAGCCAGTCCTGTCAACGGTTCGGCACATAGTCCTGTATGGTGGGCAGCATAGACAGCTCCCAGGCGAGTTGCGGGCATTTTCCTCCAAGCTGTCAGAGTTCAGCGTGGAAGACGGCATCCTCTTGTGGGGGGCGCGTGTGATTGTCCCGGAAAAAGGCCAGGAGCTGATATTATCAGACTTGCACAATGGGCATCCGGGCGTGACCAAGATGAAAATGTTGGCCCGGACTTATGTCTGGTGGCCAGGCCTCGACACCGACATCGAGAAGGTGGCCCAAAACTGCTCCATTTGCCAGGAGCATCAGAAGCTTCCGCCGGCCGTGCCCCTACATCACTGGGAATGGCCAGGGCGGCCTTGGGCACGCTTACATGCAGATTTCGCAGGCCCTTTTCAGGGATCCATGTTCCTTCTACTAATTGACGCCCAGTCCAAATGGCTGGAGGTGCATAAGATGCAGGGGACTACGTCCTGCGCAACAATTGAAAAGATGCGTTTATCGTTTAGTACGCATGGCCTCCCCAGGTGCTGGTCACGGATAATGGCACTCCATTCACGAGTCAGGAGTTTGCTAGATTTACAACGATGAACGGCATCCGCCATATCCGCACTGCCCCTTACCACCCGGCTTCAAATGGGTTGGCAGAGCGTGCAGTGCAAACATTCAAAAGAGGCCTAAAGAAGCAGTCTTCCGGATCAATGGACACGAGACTGGCTCGCTTTTTGTTTACGTACAGGACCGCCCCCGCCCCCCATGCAATGACTGGGGTAGCTCCCGCAGTACTCCTAATGGGCCGGAGACTCCGCACCCGCCTTAGTGTGATTTTCCCGGACATTGGCGCAAAGGTACGCCGCACACAAGAACGGCAGGGACAGGGATTGTCTCGGCATCGTCCGATTCGGCAGTTTGCGCCCGGTGACCCAGTATTCGTGCGGAATTTTGCTGGTGGTACCCAATGGGTTCCTGATGTAATCTTTCGCCAAACGGGCCCTATATCTTACCAAGTGCAAGCCCAGGGTCGTCTCCAGCGAGAACACGTAGACCATGTCCGGTCCAGAAGATCATCCCCTCAAAAGACTCCCCGCCCCCGGAGCTCATTTCAACAGCCGCAAAGACCAGAGACAAGGGAAGGTAGTCCTCAAAATCTTCCACTGGTGCCTCACTCGAAGCCTGCGCAGGTCGTTACGGGACCGAATGGAGATAGAGACGCTGACATGACGGAGGCAGCAGACTCTGACTCCGAGATGGAGACACAGGATGCATCAGAGGGGGAATCCTCGGGTCCACGGGCCGTGGATGTACAACCGCGCCGTTCATCACGGAAGCGCCAGTCTCCGTCTCGACACACGCCGCCTGATCCAGCGCCGCGTGCAAATGGCGTCCGGCCTGCGGCCAAACGAGTCCGACGCCTTCCTTCGCAAGGGTCTTCGGTGGATTCCTTGGACTTTGGGGGGGGAGGGATGTTATAACCTGCCTACTGACGATTGGCTGGGGACTAATGACTATCCCACAATCCTGTGGGAGTATGAGCTTCCCCAGTGAGGGGGCGGAGAAACTCCTAGTATAAATAAGCTGGCCAGTTCAGGAAGGAGAAGGTAGCAAGGGAAGTTACTGTTATGTATATAGTGTGACAGTAAATAAACGTTATTACTTTGTATCCTCAAAACTTGTGCTGGATTCTTCGTGGACCTTACAAAAATGTCTCTCCAGGGTTCCTCTGTTTTGAGCTTTATTCAGGTAAATAAATAAAAACATTTTTTACATAAAAATCCTAATTTCCGTGGAGCCACACCGCCACCTGCTGGTTGAGATCTGGACTCCAGAGATTTATTTGTCCTGCATTACTGACTTTGCTGGTGGTGCTGGAACACAGCTGTTTCTTTTTGGGGAGACGATTCTGTTGACTGTTTACAAACTTAACTATAACTAGCGAAGGGAGCATCACTGTTTGTGTCAGTGAGTGGCTCCATTAGTCTGTGTAGATATGAGGGATGGACAACAAATGCTGGCTTTGCCATTGACACCCGCCTGTTCTGAGCTGCCACCATGTTCTGAGATTGGGTTCTTTGGCTCGGACTCTGGGTCTGGGACGTGGTTCTCAGACAGACTGGAGACAGACTTTAGGATCTGCTTCAACACTTGTTTATTAGGATTACTTCTGAACCGGTTACAGAATAGGCACGTAGCTCTTAGGCATGATTCCAAACTCTCCCTCGAGAGTCGAACACATGACTGACGAGAGTCATTGTTACATCATCATCAACGTCACACAATAGAATATCCCACCTGTTAACCCTTAAAACACATCAACCCTTTCTAGACACGTTTGTCATAATATACACCAGTATATCATGGTGCAGACACACACTGATGGACACACAGTGGGACCAATCAACATACCAACACCGCAGCCAATCACCAGTGAGAGCACACGCACTATAAAGACAGGGGGCATCAGAGTTCCCGCTCATTCGAGTAGCAGCTAGCTAGGAGCACAGAGCTCCCAGCCTGTAACACAGACATTCACCATGTGCTGAGTGCATCTACTGGTTAGGACAAGGCAAAGGTCTTTAGTTAAAGCTGGTATCGTATTTACCCACAGTTCAAGTATGTTTAAATAGTTAATCTTTCAATAAAATAGTGTTGCACTACTTCAAGTGTTGGTGACCTAATATGATCCAGAACACCCAACACATCATGATACCAGGAGTGGTTGCATACTAGCACTTCTTAGACCTACCTGCAAGTGATCTGCCTTCCGCCAGCATTCCGTCATCCTGCAACATGGACAACATCAGCCCGCCGCCGCCGCTCCGCATCGCCGGCAACCTCGGGACCAACTGGAAGATTTTCAAACTTCGCTTCCAGCTCTTCCTCGAAGCCACGGACAGGGAGGGTGCCTCGGACACCAGAAAGATTGCTCTTCTCCTCTCCACGGCCGGGGACCATGCCATCCACATTTTCAACTCTCTCACCTTTGCAGATGACGAAGACAAGACGAAGTTCAAGACGGTTCTACTCAAATTTGACACTCACTGCGGCGTGGAGGTGACTGAAAGTTTAGAACGCTACGTGTTGCAGCAGCGTTTGCAGGGTAAGGATGAACCTTTCCAATCCTTTCTAACGCACCTCCGCATCCTTGCGCAATCTTGCAGCTACGGGCCCACCTCCGACTCCATGATACGCGACAAGATCGTTTTCGGTGTTCAGTCGGACCCCCTACGTCAGCAGCTCCTCAAAGTAAAGCAACTCACCCTTGCGGCCGCCATCGAGCCCTGTGTCCTACATGAAAATGCCACGAGTCGCTATTCCCATATACAAGCGGCTGTAACGGCGCGGCAAGGTCCCCATGAGGCACAACGGGTCCAAGTGATTGAGCACCTCCAGGGCCTCAGCCTGGATGAGGGCGGCCATTTCGCGCGCTTTTCACGGACTCCCGCGCTTGTACACACCAAACAGGGGGACGGCGACGTGGAGGAACGTAATGCGCAGGCGCGCACCATGCATGACCGCACCACGCATGCGCGGTGGCGCAGCGAACGTGCTGACGTCACAACGTGCGGCAACTGTGGCTCCGCCCATTTAAAGCGGCAATGCCCCGCAAAATCTCGACAATGCGTACGATGTGGAAGACTTGCCCACTATGCTGCCTGCTGTCGAGCAGCTCAGCCTTCCAATTCATATCGCTTCAGCCAGCCTCGCAGGAATGTTCGGGCAATTCAACCCACGGTCAATGAGTCCGATTCCGACCTCCCACACAGCAGTGACACCGAGGACCTGAAGGCGCCTTTTCGAGTCGGTGTCGTAACGATAAACAGGCTGTCCCCGAAGCAAAGACACCAGCCGCTGTCGGTATACAGCATCGATCCAGACGATGAGTGGTGTGCCACTCTGAAGGTCAACCGGTCCCAAATACGACTCCGCCTGGACACTGGTGCCTCCGCCAATCTCCGTGTCCCGAGATACAGTGAAAAGTATTTTTTTGTTGAGCTGCTCGCAGAAAAATACTTTTCACTGTACCTCGGTACACGTGACAATAAACAAATCCAATCTCATGGCGTGGTCTGCTTTTCAAAGCCTTCGTGTCAAACCAACCATTCTTCCATCGACCTGCCAGCTATTGGACTGCAATGGCAACATCATTCCTGCTACCGGCTCATGCCAACTCGAAGTGACGCACAAGTCACGAAAAGCCATCCTTCCATTCGAGATCGTGGGCTCCTCGAAGGACTCTCTGCTTGGCGCACAGGCGTGCAAGCTGCTAAATCTCGTTCAAAGAGTTCACTCTCTCTCTCCTGATGGCACGTCTGCCTTCCAGGATGCTGACTTCAGGGCGCAACTCAACGCCATCATCGACCAGCACCGCGACGTCTTCGAAGGCATGGGCACGCTCCCATATACTGACAAGATCCTACTCAAACAGAACGCCACGCCTGTGGTGCATGCACCTCGCAGAGTCCCAGCACCCGTCAGGACCGCCTCAAGCAGCAGCTGCAGGACCTCCAAGACCAAGGAGTGATCTCCAGAGTTACGGAACCAACCGACTGGGTCAGTTCCATGGTGTGTGTAAAAAAGCCTTCAGGCGATCTCAGAATCTGCATTGATCCAAAGGATCTGAATCGCAACATAATGAGGGAGCATTACCCAATCCCCAAGCGTGAAGAGATTACATGTGAGAAGGCTCGCGCCAAGCTCTTCACCAAACTTGATGCCTCAAGGATTCTGGCAAATCCAACTAGACAGATCCAGTCGGAATCTGTGTACCTTGAACACCCCTTTTGGCAGATATTGTTACAACAGGATGCCGTTTGGGATCATATCGGCGTCAGAAGTGTTCCACAGGATCCTGGAACAAATGATGGAAGGCATTGAATGTGTTCGCGTCTATGTCTACGACATAATCATTTGGTCCACCACCCCGCAGGAGCATGTCAGTCGCCTCCAGCGCGTCTTCAAACGCATACGGGAGCAGGGCCTACGCCTCAACAGAGCCAAATGTTCCGTCTGACCGAAGGAACTCAAGTTCCTAGGGGACCACATCTCCCAGTTGGGTGTGCGGCCGGATGCGGACAAGGTGGCTGCTATCACGGACATGAAAAGGCCAGAGGACAAGAAGGCGGTCCTCCGATTTCTGGGCATGGTCAACTTCCTAGGGAAGTTCATCCCTAAGCTTGCCTCTCATACCACAGCTCTCAGGAACCTGGTCAGGAAGACGACAGACTTCCAATGGCTTCTTGCCCACGAGCGCGAATGGAAAGAACGTAAAACCAAACTTACCACGGCCCCGGTATTGGCCTTTTTTGATCCCGCGAAAGAGACAAAAATTTTGACCGATGCCAGCCAATCTGGCATTGGGGCAGTGCTCCTGCAATGCGATGAGGCCTCATCATGGGCCCCCGTTGCATATGCGTCACGTGCCATGACCCCCACGGAACAGTGCTACGCGCAGATAGAAAAGGAGTGCCTGGGCCTTTTGACCGGTGTCGTCAAGTTTCATGATTATATGTACGGCCTTCCCGAATTCACCGTCGAGACCGACCATCGCCTGCTGGTCAATATAATACAGAAAGACTTGAACGACATGACGCCTCGCCTCCAGCGCATTCTGCTTAAACTCCGGCGATACGACGTCCAGCTCGTATCCACCCCGGGCAAAGACCTGATCATAGCCGACACTCTGTCCAGGGCAGTCAACACCCCGTGTGACCCAGCGGGATTCATCTGCCAGGTTGACGCCCATGTGGCCTTCGTGGCCTCCAATCTACCTGCCACGGATGAACGCCTCGTCCAAATTCGGCACGAGACAGCGGCTGACCGCCTGCCAGAGCGTGTCATGTGCTACCTAACATACGGGTGGCTCAAGGGCCAATGCCCGCAGTTCTACAACATCAGAGACGATCTGGCGGTAGTCGATGGTGTTCTCCTGAAGCTGGACCGCATTGTCATCCCGCACAGCATGCGCCAGCTCGTCTTGGAACAGCTACACGAGGGCCATCTTGGCGTGGAGAAGTGCCGCCGACGGGCCCGAGAGGCAGTGTACTGGCCCGGCATCAATGACGACATCGCCAACACAGTGCTCAACTGCCCCACCTGTCAGCGCTTCCAGCCGGTCCAACCACGTGAGACCCTACAGCCCCATGAGCTGGTCACGTCCCCTTGGTCCAAGGTCGGCATCGACCTGTTCCATGCGCTGGGCAGGGATTATGTTCTGATTGTAGACTATTTTTCTAACTACCCGGAGGTGGTACGTTTGAACAACATCACATCGTCTGCAGTTATCCGTGCCTGTAAGGACACCTCTGCTCGTCACGGCATCCCACTCACTGTGATGTTGGACAATGGCCCCTGCTTCACAAGCCAGGAATGGTCCAACCTTGCCAGGAGGTACAACTTTGTGCATGAGACACCCAGTCCAGCACAAGTGGGTAGCACTGTGGCTTCACAGCGCTAGGGTCCCAGGTTCGGTTCCCCGCTGTGAATCACTGTCTGTGCGGCGTTTGCACGTTCTCCCCGTGTGCGCGTGGGTTTCCTCCGGGTGCTCCTGTTTCCTCCCACATCCAAAGACGTGCAGGTTAGGTGGATTGGCCATGATAAATTGCCCTTGGTGTCCAAAAAGGTTAGGAGGGGTTATTGGGTTACGGGGATAGGGTGGAAGTGAGGGCTTAAGTGGGTCGGCGCAGACTCGATGGGCCGAATGGACTCCTTCTGCCCTGTATGTTCTATCTCTGCTCTGACTGAGGCTCCCGAGAGACGCTCTGCATTTCTTTGACAGCCCCTGACCAGAAGATTCTGGAAGAAATGCACAGCGGCAGCCAGATGAGGTGGAGGGGGAAATTTATAGTGTAGCGGAAATCTGCAAATTATAGACACAAATTGGAAAGATTGGGGTCATTATCTCAGGCTACTGATCCTGGTATGGAGGGAAGATCTTATGAGGAAAGGCTGAGGGACTTGAGGCTGTTTTTGTTAGAGAGAAGAAGGTTAAGAGGTGACTTAATTGAGGCATACAAGGTGATCAGAGGATTGGAGACGGTGGACAGTGAGAGCCTTTTTCCTTGGATGATGATGTCTCGCACGAGGGGACATAGCTTTAAATTGAGGGGAGATAGATATAGGACAGATGTCAGAGGTAGGTTCTTTACTCAGAGAGTAGTAAGGGCGTGGAATGCCCTGCCTGCAACAGTGGTGGACTCGCCAACACTAAGGGCATTAAAATGGTCATTGGATAGACATATGGACGATAAGGGAATAGTGTCGATGGGCTTTAGAGTGGTTTCACAGGTCGGCGCAACATCGAGGGCCGAAGGGCCTGTACTGCGCTGTAATGTTCTATGTTCTTTGTCAGAACTGGACAAAGCTAACCACGAAACAGATTTGTTTTAAAGTCCTGAGGCAGGAAAAGTGGGTCGGGGGGGAACTAAAGTTAAGGACTGTAATAGGGCAGAGAATTGAAGATGTTAAATCACAAATAAAGGCTGATGGTGCAAAACAAACGGGCGTGGTAATAAAGTAAAGAATCAACTTGCTGGAAAAACAAGGGAGGGGTCTGGGCAGGACTGCAAGAAGAGAAGTCGCACATCTCCTGCAAAGTGCAAACATAACTTGGACGCAGACCTGTTCCCATAGCAACAAATTGTATTTGGAGGAGGTGAGCGCAATGAGTGGAGAAGCTGTTCGACGTGAGAACAGGTCGAGCCAGGTCGGAGGAGGGTGCTGGTGGATGGGGATTAGTTGGGCCTCATTTCAAGGCAGAAACAGAGAAACTCCCTGAGGGGACAAGGATGTGGAAGATGTGGATGGCATGGCCCCCGGCCGTGGAGAGGAGAAGAACAATCTTTCTGGTATCCGAGGCGCCCTCCCTGTCCGTGGCTTCGAGGAAGAGCTGGAAGCGCTGTTTGAAAATCTTCCAGTTGGCCCCGAGGTTGCCGGCGATGCGGAGCGGCGGCGGCGGGCTGATGTTGTCCATGTTGCAGGATGACGAAATGCTGGCGGAAGGCACATCATTTGCAGGTAGATCTAAGAACTGCTAATATCCCTCAACTCCTGGTATCATGATGTGTTGGGTGTTCTGGATCACATACAGGTCACCAACACTTGAAATAGTGCAACACTATTTTATTGAATCATTAACTGTTTAAACATACTTGAACTGTGGGTTAATACAATACCAGCTTTAACTAAAGACCTTTGCCTTGTCCTAACCAGTCGATGCACTCAGCACATGGTGAATGTCTGTGTTACAGGCTGTGAGCTCTGTCCTCCTAGCTAGCTGCAACTCGAATGAGCGGGAACTCTGATGCCCCCTGTCTTTATAGTGCGTGTGCTCTCACTGGTGATTGGCTGCGGTGTTGTGTGTGTTGATTGGTCCTCCTGTGTGTCCATCAGTGTGTGTCTGCACCATGATATACTGGTGTATATTATGACACCTGTTACATCTCTAATGGTGTCCTGTTCCGATGGAAGGTACAGAAACGATAACAGTGTCTGTGTCTCTCTCCCCACAGAGTTTTCTGAGTATTTCCAGCATTTTTTGTTTTTCATTTCAGATGCACAAATATTCCTGCTTCATAATCATTCATAATATTTCATTTATTTCACCTCATTCATCTTTACAATATGGATTCTCTGCTCATTCCTTGCTTCTGCATGCATGCTAATAACTTCAAGCTCTAATTCACCACCGTCTCTCTTGACTCCTGCACAGTCTCAAAATTATCCCACTGCTTGTCCGACATCAATACCGGAACTTTTCTCCAATTAAATAGCGGGTGACTGAAGCCATTGCCACGATCCAATGGTCACGCTGCACCCAAAAAGCAGCTCACCGTGTGGAAAATAAAAGCCGGGAGACTCCGCTCCCTGGATCTACCCAGCTCGCAACGCCTGGTGAGATCTAACGCGATCTCGCAAGGCGTTACGATGTAAATGGGCGGAATCACTTTGTAGCAAATCTGTATATCAGAGAGACCGCTAGTCTCGCGTTAATGTGCAGATTCCCCAGGTACCTGAGGCTTTGTGATTCATCCCCTTTGCCTCAGAGACTTGGGTGAGTGCTGTACAGAACTGGTCCCCACAAACAGGGACCAGACATGATGGTGCTTGTGGGGGCCTCCCTGGGGATTGGAGGCCTCCAGCTGCATGCCCTTTGGACAGGTGGCACCCTGGTGCTCCTGGTGACACCTGGGCACCCTGCACTGCCAAGGTGCCCAGATGGCACTACCAGCTGGCAGGAGCATTGCCAGGTTGGCACTGCTAAGGTGCCAAGCTGGCATTTTTTTGAATTGGCCTGGGGTGCCCTCCTAAAGTGGGTTGGGGATGGTGGTCGCTTCGGGGTCCTCGGAGATCAGGATGCCCGATCTCTTGCTACACTGGGGAATTCCAGCAAGTGGTCCTTAGTGCACAAAATGGTGTGATGTGCTCTTGGCTGCGTTCCCTGCTGAGGAACCTTATACAACGCGGTTGGGTTGTATAACTATGTGTTTCCCGGCGCTGCGAGCGGTTAAACGCGCAATAGGACCAAAAATCTGTCTATCCCAGCCTTAACGATATTCATTGATGAAGCATGCACGCCCCACTGGGATATGGAATTCCCTAGATTTACAACTCTTGGAGTGAAGTAATTTCTTCTCATCCTGGTCTGAAATGGTCAGCTTCTTATCGAGACTGCGCTCCCCTTGTTTTCGACTCCTCGACCCGCAGAAACAATCTCTCAGTGTCCACCCTATTAAACGGGCAGCACGGTGGCACAGTGGTTGGCACTGCTGCCTCGCAGCACCAGGGACACTGGGTTCGATCCCAACCCTGGGTGACAGTCAGTGTGGAGTTTGTACATCCTCCCTGTGTCGCCGTGGGTTTGCTCCGGTTTCCTCCCACAGTTCAAAGATGTGGAGGTTCGGTGGACTGGCCATGATGAATTGCCCCTCGTTGAGGTTAAGGGGGATTGGGCCTAGGCAGGGAGCTCTTTCAAAGAATCGGTGCAGCCCCGATGGGCTGAATGGCCTTCCTCTGCACTATGAATTTTATGATTCTTTGAAACCCCTTCAGAATTTTGTTGGTTTCAATGAGATCTTTCTAAACTCCAGAGAATTTAGGCCTTGTTTGCTCAGCCTCTCATCGTAGGACACTCTCCTTATCCCAGGAACCAATCTATTGAGCCTTGGCTATGCGGCCTGCAATATAAGTACATTCTTTCTGATACATGGGGACCTCAACTCCACCCAGCCATCCAGTTACAGGCTCACCGAAATGTTGCATAATTACAGCAAGACTGGTTTAGTTTTTGTATTCCAACTCCCTTGAAATAAAGGCCAACATGCCATTTGCCTCCCTAATGGCTCACTGAACTTACGTGTCAACCTGCTGCATTCCTTCTACGAATACACCCAAGTCTCTTTGCGCATAAAAGCACACAAGGCTTAACGCCTTTTAAAAATGTTCAGCTCACACCCGGCCACGATGGAAGGCTCCCTGAAGGAAATGAATGAACCAAGTCTGGTTATTCAACAATCCATTTCTGCTCATCACAATTGCCTGTCCTGTTCTGAGATGTACTTATTGCCACTGGAGCCAGCGGCAGCGACTGACAAGTGTCCCAATTGATACGGGACCGCCAATTTTCAACTCGGTTGGACCTGAGCAACCCTCCGAGATGTCCAACTTTTGGGAGATGCTGAGAAACGATCAGAGGAAGGAGCTGTGCAGCCTCCACAAGGAGAAGGTGAAATTGTTTTGCAAAACGGACAATCAGCTCATCTGTGTTGTTTGCCAGAGTTCAAAAAGCCACCAAACCCACGGGTTGCTGCCGCTGGAAGAAGCTGCTGAAGAGTTTAAGGTGAGGAGATACTGTGTAAAGCAGAGGGACCTAACAGAATCGATCCTGATCACAATGGTGTTCATTGACTTGGGGTTGAGGCCTGGCTGTCAATACTTAAGACATTTTTGATACTGTGTTTGTATTTATGTCATTACAGAGCCATTAGTAATAATAATAATAATCGCTGATTGTTACAAGTAGGTTTCAATGAAGTTACTGTGAAAAGCCCCTAGTCACCACATTCCGGCGCCTGTTCGGGGAGGCTGGTCCGGGAACTGAACCCGTGCTGCTGGCCTTGCTCTGCATTACAAGCCAGCTGTCTTTGCCCACTGTGCTAAACCAGCCCATTACTTGGGCTGCGAGTTGTATTGTTGTTTTCGGACGCCAGGGGTAAAACGTGCAAGTGTTAGATTGATTAATGTAGACGAGCCCTTCAACTGCCTGATCCAGATCTGAAGCAGTTAGTGCCAGCATGAATCGTTCTATCACCGACACCTCTCCAACAGCCTTTGGCAATATGGTAAAATAACCGGGATCATGAAACAGAGGCAGATCCATTTTTCCGGGCCTTTTCCGAAAGAACAGCCCAGTCAGAGGCAGCTTTAACAGGAATAAGCAATTTGGAAGTGTGGGAAAATAAATTTATTTTGAATCCGTAAGGAGGTAGTGGGCATGATTTAACGTGCAAAATCAGAGTTTCATTTCAGGCACGTATAGCGTGGTCTGCCTCAGTGCCAGTAGCGCCAAGAACAACTCCGCTATCGAGCAGGACTCCGGTGAGGAACGCCCCGACAAGGCCGTACTTACCTCATTTCCTGAACTAACCAGCTCAGCTCGTCAGTGCAGGAAGAGATCGGGGTGGAGTTTAAAAACGGTAGCATAGTGGTTAGCACTGTTGCTTCACAGCTCCAGGGTCCCAGGTTCGATTCCCGGCTTGGGTGACAGTCTGTGCGGAGTCTGCACGCTCCCCCTGTGTCTGCGTGGGTTTCCTCCGGGTGCTCCGGTTTCCTCCCACGGTCCAAAGATGTGTAGGTTAGGTGGATTGGCCATACTAAATTGCCACTTAGTGTCCAGGGATGTGCGGGTTAGATGGGGTTGCAGGGATAGGGCATGATCAATTGCCCTGAGTGTTCAAATGAAAGGTGAGGTGGGGTTACTGGGTTACGGGTTAGGATGGCGGCGTGGGCTTTCCAAGGGCCGGTGCAGACTCGATGGGCCGAATGGCCTCCTTCTGCACTGTAAATTCTATGATTCAATGATTCTACGATCTCTTGACTCTCCTCAAATGCCAAATCATGGCCTCCGGACTCCTCCCACTTCCCCAACTTACCTCTTAGGAGGTCCTCAAGCCTCCCACCCCCTCCTGAGAGCAAGCCACCACCAGGTCCGACCCTAGCACAGGCAATCTAGCATCAGGGCACTTTGGCACTTCCAGCCTGGCATTCCCGGCAGTGCACCCGCCAGTGTGCCAGGGTGACAGTGATCGGTGCCATGTTGGCAGTACCAAGCGGGAATGCTAAGGTACGACCCTGCCCAGAGCCCGACTACCCGGGAGTCTCCGATGCCCTGGGAGACATCCCCAGGTGCCATTATGCCTGGTCCACGTTTGTGTGTACCAGTGCTAAATGGCGGCATGGCGAGCTCTCCCAGGTGTTTGTTCTTGGGCCTCGGGAGAATCGTGAGGCAACATTTGTAAATGAGCCGACTGGCTCGCTTAAATATGTTAATCTGGATCTTGCCCCGCGAGGGCGAGATTCAAAATGCGACGTCTCATCAGATCTCATTCGATCCCGCGACACCTTCCAGGAAACGTAAATCTCGTAAATTTAGCGATCTCGTTGCGTCACCGAGATCTAATGAGATCTCCAATGTCACAAAAAAATTGGTGGTGTGGTAAATAGAGAGGACAGCCTGAGTTTATAGGGTGACATAAATGGGCTGGTGAGATGGGCAGAATGGTGGCAAATGGAATTTAACCATGAAAAGTGCGAGGTAATGCATTTTGGGAGGACTGACAAGGCAAGCGAATATACAGGGAAGGGCCGGATGCTCCGAAGTACAGAGGATCAGAGGGATCATGGTGTGCATGTCCATAGATCTCTGAAGGCAGAAGGACAGGTCGGTAAGGTGGTTAAGAAGGAAGACTTTATTCCCTGAGCAGAGACTATAAGAGCGGGAGGTTTGCATGGCGCTTATTAGGCCACAGTTGGAGTACTGTGTGCAGTTGTGGTCGCCACACTACAGGAAGGATGTGATTGTACTGGAGGGGGTGCAGAGGAGATTCACCAGGATGTCGCCTGGACTGGAGCATGTCAGCAATGGAGGGAGGCTGGTTAGGCCGGGGCGGTTCTCCTTAGAGCAGAGGCAGCTGTGGGGGAAGAGGGGGAGACCTGATAGAGATGGACACAACAATGAGTGGCATCGGGTAGATAGGAAGAAACTTCTCCCCTTAGTGGAGGAGTCAATAACCGGGGCATAGATTTAAATTCGGGGCAGGTGATTGAGAGGGGATTTTGAGGAAATGTTTTTACATCCAGAGGGTGGTTGAAATCTGGAGCTCACTGCCTGAAAGGGTGGGGGAGGCGGGAACATTTAAGAAGCATTTAGGTCAGCACTGAAAATGCCAGAGCATACAAGGCTACATTTGATCTGAGTTAGATTTATTGTCACGTGTACAGTGAAAAGTATTGTTTTGCATACAGTCCAGACAGATCGTTTCATACATGAAAAAATACAGGACATAAATAAATACCCAATGTAAATACAGACACACAGGCATTGGGTGAAGCATACAGAGTGTAGTGCGACTTAGTAGAGAAGATGTGTGGAGAGGTCAGTTCAGTCTATGAGGGCCATTCAGGAGTCTGGGAACAGCGGGGAAGAAGCTGTTTTTGAACCTGTCAGTGCCTGTTCTCAGACTTTTGTATCTCCTGCCCGGTGGAAGAGGTTGGAAGTAAGAATAACCCGGGTGGGAGGGGTCTTTGATTATGCTGCCCGCTTTCCCCAGGCAGCGGGAGGTGTAAATGGAGTCAATGGATGGGAGGCGGCTTCATGTGATGGACTCGGCTGTGTTCAAGACTCTGTGTAATTTCTTTTCATCTTGGGCCGAGCAGTTGCCATACCAGGCTGTGATGCAGCCAGATAGGATGCTTTCTATGGTGCATCTATAAAAATTAGTAAGAGTCAATGTGGACATGCTGAATTTCCTTAGTTTCCTGAGGAAGTATAGGCGCTGTTGTGCTTTCTTGGTGGTAGCGTCAACATGGGTGGACCAGGACAGATTGTTGGAGATGTGCACACCTAGGAATTTGAAACTGTTAACTATCTCCACCTCGGCCCCATTGATGCTGACAGGGGTGTGTACGATCCTTCACTTCCTGAAGTTAATAACCAGCTCCTTAGTTTTGCTGATGTTGAGAGAGAGATTGTTGTCATAACACAACACCACTAGGCTCTCTATCTCCCTCCTGTATTCTGACTCATTGTATGAATCTGACCCACTACGGTCATGTCATCAGCAAACTTGTAGATGGAGTTGGAGCCACATTTTGCCACACAGCCGTGTTTGTATAGGGAGTAGAGTAGGGGGCTAAGTACGCAGCCTTATGGGGCCCCGGTATTGAGGACTATTGTGGAGGAGGTGTTGTTGTTTATCCTTGCTGGTTGTTGTCTATGGGTCAGGAAGTCGATGATCCAATTGCAGAAGGAGGAGCCAAGTCATAGGTTTTGGGGTTTTATGAGATTGGCCGGGATTATGGTGTTGATGGTAGTCAATGAATAGGAATCTGATGTAGGAGTCCTTGTTGTCGAGATGCTCCAGGGTGAGTGTCGGGCGAGGGAGAAGGCGTCTGCTGTGGACCGGTTGTGGCGTTATGCGAATTGCAGTGGATCAAGGGGTTCTGGGAGTGTGGAGTTGATGTGTCTCATGACCGACCTCTCGAAGCCCTTCATAATGATCGATGTCAAGGCAACTGGACAGTTGCTGTTGAGGCGCATTGCCTGGTACGTCTTTGGCACCGCTGTGATAGTTTCTTTAACCTCGGAACGGAGTAGGGAGAGGTTGCAGATGTCCGCGAACACACCCGCCAGTTGGTCCGCGCAGGATATGACTGCACGACCAGGGACTCCGTCAGGACCCGTTGCTTTCCAAGGGTTCACTTTCAAGAAGGCCGCCAAGTGCTGGGAAATGGGATTAGAATAGATTAGGTCCCAATGGCCGGCACAGTCACGGTGGGCTGAAGGGTCTCGTTCTGTGGTGTAAAACTCTGTAACTATGATTAAACAAATCAGACCAGCGGTAAAAGTGTTTTCATTATTATCAAAAGAAATCTAAAACTGGGGAAAACAATAGCATTTGCAACTTTTTGCTGGTCGATGGGATTGCGATAGCATTATTGAAGGTCAGGGCAAGTCATGTCGATATGCACCCCCCTCAGCTCTCATACGGGCTATTGATCCCTGTAATCTCCCAGGTCGAATGAAACTTTTGACTCCCCTTGTTAGTGTACACCCTGTCTACATCTGTGAAAAATATTCATTGAGCCTGTCTCCACTGCTCCCCGGGGGGAGGGGGGCGGGGGGAGAGTTCCAAAAATTCACTCTCTGAGAGGAAAAACATTTCCTATCTCCATCTTCAATGTGAGAGGCCTTGGGCGTCATTCTCCGACCCCCAGCGGGTCGGAGAATGGCCGTTGGCCGCCGTGAATCCCGCCCCCGCCGGTTGCCGAAGTCTCCGAAGGGAGAAAAGTCGGCGGGGCGTTAATGGCGCCGCTGCCGCGGAGAATGTCACGGGTCTGCGCAAGGCAGATGATTTTCGGCCTGCCGATATTCTCCCTCCCGGATGGGCCGAAGTCCCGTCGACGTGATGATCGTTCACGTCGACGTGAATCAAACCTCCTTTTCATCGGCGTGACCCGGTGCTCCAGGCTCACGCAGACCAGCGTGGAGGTGAGTGACGGCCTGGGGGGTTGGCTCTGGGCAGGCGATGGCGTGGCCGCAGACTGATTGCGTGAGGAGAGGTGTGTCTCGGCTTGTGTGTGTGTGTGTGCGGCGGGGGGGGGGGGGTGGTTAGAGTAGGCTGGGCGCCGGGGGAGTGCCGGGAGGGGGTCCGTGCCGGGTTGGGGGTTGGGGGGGGGGGTCCGTGCTGGGGTGGAGGTTGGGGAGGGGGTCCGTGCCGGGGTGGAGGTTGGGGGTTGGGGGGGGTCCGTGCTGGGGTGGAGGTTGGGGAGGGGGTCCGTGCCGGGGTGGAGGTTGGGGAGGGGGTCCGTGCCGGGGTGGAGGTTGGGGAGGGGGTCCGTGCCGGGGTGGAGGTTGGGGGTTGGGGGGGGTCCGTGCTGGGGTGGAGGTTGGGGAGGGGGTCCGTGCCGGGGTGGAGGTTGGGGAGGGGGTCCGTGCCGGGGTGGAGGTTGGGGAGGGGGTCCGTGCTGGGGTGGAGGTTGGGGGTTGGGGGGGGTCCGTGCTGGGGTGGAGGTTGGGGTGGGGGTCCGTGCCGGGGTGGAGGTTGGGGAGGGGGTCCGTGCCGGGGTGGAGGTTGGGGGTTGGGGGGGGTCCGTGCTGGGGTGGAGGTTGGGGAGGGGGTCCGTGCCGGGGTGGAGGTTGGGGAGGTTGTCCGAGCCGGGGTGGAGGTTGGGGAGGGGGTCCGTGCTGGGGTGGAGGTTGGGGAGGGGGTCCGTGCCGGGGTGGAGGTTGGGGGTTGGGGTCCGTGCCGGGGTGGAGGTTGGGGGTAGGGGGGGGTCCGTGCTGGGGTGGAGGTTGGGGAGGGGATCCTTGCCGGGGTGGAGGTTGGGGGTTGGGGGGGGTCCGTGCTGTGGTGGAGGTTGGGGAGGGGGTCCGTGCTGGGGTGGAGGTTGGGGGTTGGGGGGGGGTCCGTGCTGGGGTGGAGGTTGGGGAGGGGGTCCGTGCCGTGGTGGAGGTTGGGGGTTGGGGGGGGTCCGTGCTGGGGTGGAGGTTGGGGAGGGGGTCCGTGCCGGGGTGGAGGTTGGGGAGGGGGTCCGTGCTGGGGTGGAGGTTGGGGGTTGGGGGGGGTCCGTGCTGGGGTGGAGGTTGGGGAGGGGGTCCGTGCCGGGGTGGAGGTTGGGGAGGGGGACCGTGCCGGGGTGGAGGTTGGGGGGGTCCGTGCTAGGGTGGAGGTTGGGGGTTGGGGGGGGGGTCCGTGCTGGGGTGGAGGTTGGGGAGGGGGTCCGTGCCGAGGAGGGTGATGGGAGGGCAAATGAGTTGGTCCACCTGGCCAGGTGCCAGCCTCCAACAGTTGGACCCATGCGGTCCATGCCACCTGGCTGGGGGGAGGAGGGTATATGGGCAATGATGACATGTCGTCGTTCCCCTCCCCCCCACCAGGCTGTCATGTTTTCAGATCATCCAGCAATGTTGGCCGCCGTGGTGGCAGCCGCTCATGTCTATGTTGCCCTGGATGAGGAGGAGGAGGAGGAGGAGGAGGAGCGTGCCAGAGAGGCGGCGCAGGCTGCCGCAGAGGGGCAGGCGGCAGCCGCCCAGGCTGGAGGGACACCTGACCGACAGGACGAGGAGGGGGAGGAGGACGTCGCGGCCCCACGGCAACGGAGGCACCCGAGGACGCCCCGTGTGTACCGGCCCCGGCAGTCATACCAGGACCTCACGGACCGGGAATGCAGGAGGAGACTCCGGATGAGCCGGGAAACCGTGGCACACATCTGCCACCTGCTGGCACACCTGTCACCGCGTGGCACTGGCGGGGGACACCCTCTCCCCGTGTCCGTCAAGGTTACGGTGGCCCTGAACTTTTATGCAACGGGGTCATTCCAGGCACCGAGTGGGGACCTGTCCGGCATTTCGCAGACATCGGTGCACCGGTGCATCCGGGCAGTGACAGATGCGCTTTATGCCATGGCGCACCGCTACATCCGCTTCCCCGTGGACCGGGCCAGCCAAGATGCCCGGGCCGTGGGCTTCTCTGCCGTGGCCGGGTTCCCCATGGTCCAGGGCGCGATCGATGGGATGCACGTCGCCGTGCAGCCACCTGCAGATAACAGGGCCGTGTTCACTAATAGGAAGGGGACCTATTCGATGAACGTACAGGTGGTCTGCGACCACAGCATGATGATCCTGCACGTCTGCGCCCGTCACCCAGGCAGTGTACACGACTCATTCGTGTTGTCGCGGTCATCCATCCCCGGCATGTACGAGGGACGCCATCCCCGGCTGAGGGGCTGGTTGCTGGGCGACAGGGGCTACCCATTGCGATCGTGGCTGATGACGCCTATACGGAGGCCACGCAATGAGGCGGAGAACCGCTACAATGATGCCCATGTAGCGACAAGGGGAGTGATCGAAAGGTGCTTTGGCGTGCTGAAGATGCGTTTCAGGTGCCTGGACCTCTCTGGGGGCGCCCTCCAGTATCGGTCAGATAGGGTCGGCCGCATCATTGTGGTGTGCTGCGTCCTGCACAACATAGCCCAGCAGAGGGGCAATGTGCCGCAGGCAGAGGAGGGCGGAGTGGAGGAGCAGCAGGAAGAGGCACAGTCCTCCCCAGATGAGGGGGATGGGGGCAATGGTCAGGGCAGACGGGGTAGACACAGGCGGCTGGCTGTCCACCGGTACCAGCTGGCCCAGCGGGCACGGGACAGACTGATAGCCGCCCGCTTCACTGACTAGATGGGCGTGGGAATCGGGTAGTATGGCCACAGACCGCACACCATGGCAACAGCCGACCACCCACACCCCACACCCATCCACCCACCCAGCACCCTCACCCCCCTCCCCAACCCCACCCACCCCACCCGCATGCACGCCACCCCCCCCCCCCCCATTGCCGATCCACCGGCGGCACAACGGGCCGGGCTCACACAGTTGCGGGTGGACGCGTGTCTATCGCAGGCCATGGAGGATGATGACAACCCGCCCTGCGATGAGCTCCTGGCTCTACATCGTTGGACTATGTCTGACCCATGGCCACAGTACCACCATCCACCCGGACCATCCCTGCATGCGGCTGTGACACTGCAGCGCACGGTCCTGTCCTCTGCCCGGGGGGATGTTGATGGCTGCCCAGGGGGAAGGGGGCAGACTCACCTGGGGCTGAGGTAAGACCACCCCTCACACACACACTTGCGCTCAACGTACATGACACGCCCGCACACTTTGGACAGAGCACAAAGGCAGCTTCGGTAGGTGTAACATTGACTTTAATAACCAAAGGAGTTCATGCACGTGCCCTAGCCCCTAAAACTCATCTGTGCCCTGCACCCGTGCCAACTTACTCAGTGTCTAATTGTTTGGCCTTACGGGCCCTTTTACTACGTCTACGTGGTTCCCCAGACGGTACAGCAGAACTGGAGGTGGACTCCTGTGATTCCTGCCCTCTGACACTGGATCCCTTTGGCGGCCGTTTCCTGGGGCGCCCTGGCCTAGATGGGCCAGGCTGCGGCCCGGGCGACTGGGATGGCGAGCTGCCAGCCTGTCCTGCCCGTTGCCCACCCGATGCACCTGGGACGGAAGGGGGGGAGTCCGAGGTGTCGCGGTGTACCGGGACCTCCCCTACAGAGGGAGCCGGGACGGACCACACCACCTCCTCCTCCCTCGGGGTGCCCAATGGCCCCCAGGCCTCTACATGGGTGGGGGATGCGAACGGACTGGCCATCCGACGCCCCCCGACATCTGGCGCTGCCAATCCTGGAGGCCCGTGCTGGTATCGACAGGGGTCTGCAGGTTTGCAGCCATGGAGCCCAGGGTGTTGGCCAACCCTGTCTGTGACAGTGCGACGCCGGCTCGCACATGGCCACTGGCACCGATGCCCTCAGCGATGGCCTGCTGAGACTGGGACATGGCCTGCTGAGACTGGGCCATGGCCTGCAGAGACTGGGCCATGGCCTGCTGAGACTGGGCCATGGCCTGCAGTGACTGGATGTTGAGCGCCTCTGCCATCTGGCGCTGGCACTGGCTCATGGCCTCCTGTGAGAGGGCAGCCATTTCCTGGGCCACAGACGCCGCCTATACGGAAGGCCCCAGGCCTCGCAAACCGTTCCCCATGTCTGACACCGTCGCAACCATTGCCTCCACCGCGGACGCCACCCGTGCGGTGTCAGCCTGGGTGGCATGCATGACCGGGACCACTTCCAGCTCCTGGACGCGGGTGGACTCCTCCACCTGCGACCGCAGCCGCCGCAAGCCGCCGTCACCCTCTTCGCTCGTCTCCGGGTCGGTGGTTGCATCGGGTCTATGTGTGGGTGTGGTAACTGCAGGAACCCGGGATCCATCTGGGCGGCAGACGTTCGCTTGGCCTGAGCTGCCCTCCGACCGCCCGGTCCCTCTGCTGCTCCTACCTCCACCTGCTGTACCGGGACGGCTGTGTTGTGCGCACCAGTGAGTGTACCAGACGCTTCATCACTAAAGTGCCCAACCGTGGTGAGTGTTTCTGCGATGGTGGAGGGTGTTGGTGACAGCAGTGGCGTTGTGTCGTGCTCTTCGTCCCACTCTGACTCCATGGCACTTTGGGGTGGGGGTTCGTCTCCACCCATCCACTCTGAGTCACTGTCCGGTATTTCGTCTTCCCGGGTAGTGCTGTCCTGGGTAGTGCTGTCCTGGGTAGTGCTGTCCTGGGTAGTGCTGTCCTGGGTAGTGCTGTCCCGGGTAGGGGTGTCCCGGGTAGTGCTGTCCCGGGTAGGGGTGTCCCGGGTAGTGGTGTCCTGGGTAGTGGTGTCCTTGGGTAGTGGTGTCCTGGGTAGTGGTGTCCTGGCTCGGATGTGACGGGGGCCTGTGGCTGCCCCCCTCATCGCTGGGTGATCGCTCCCGCACGTGACGGGGGTGTCGCCTCCCTGTTGCTCCAGGTCTCTCCGTCTCCCGTGGTGTGCGAGGGGCATCCTGCGGGCGTCGCATGCTGGAGGGTCCGGGTCTCTCCGTCTCCCGTAGTCTCCGAGGGGCATCCTGCGGGCGTCGCATGCTGGAGGGCCCGGGTCTCTCCGTCTCCCGTGGTGTGCGAGGGGCATCCTGCGGGCGTCGCATGCTGGAGGGTCCGGGTCTCTCCGTCTCCCGTGGTGTGCGAGGGGCATCCTGCGGGCGTCGCATGCTGGAGGGTCCGGGTCTCTCCATCTCCCGTGGTCTCCGAGGGGCATCCTGCGGGCGTCGCATGCTGGAGGGTCCGGGTCTCTCCGTCTCCCGTGGTGTGCGAGGGGCATCCTGCGGGCGTCGCATGCTGGAGGGTGCGGGTCTCTCCGTCTCCTGTGGTCTCCGAGGGGCATCCTGCGGGCGGTGTGCTTCTGCGGGGATGGGTGCCTGGATGTTTGGTCCTGCGATACACAATGAAGCATGCATGGTTAGACATCAGGCAGTGATCAGGTGATACGGGAGAGGGGGATATAGGGGAGGGGGGATATGGGGACGGGCTGTCGGTGGCTCACTTGCTGGTGGGCCCCCGACCTCTGCATCAGCAACCTCCCGGTCCTCAGGTCCGCCAGCCAGTTCCAGGGCCCTTTCCTCGTGTACGGTCAGTGGCCTCTCATCAGCGGGCCCTCCTCCAGTCCTCACATGCTCCCTATTGTTGCGTGCGCGCTTCTCCTGTGGGGGGGGGGGGGGGGGGGTGGCAGGGGTAAAAGGCAACAGTGTTAGGCAGGTATATGAATGCACGCCATCGGGGGATATGGGGGAGGGGGGATATGGGGGATATGGGGGATATGGGGGAGTGGGGGGATATGGGGGAGGGGGGATATGGGGGAGGGGGGATATGGGGGAGGGGGGGTATGGGGGATATGGGGGAGGTATGGGGGATATGGGGGAGGTATGGGGGATATGGGGGAGGGGGTATTATGGGGAGGGGGGATATGGGGAGGGGGGATATGGGGAGGGGGATATGGGGGAGGGGGGGATATGGGGGAGGCTCACCCTGCCTGCTCTGACGAGGTCGTTCACTTTCTTGTGGCACTGGGTGCCTGTCCGTGGTGTCAGGGCCGCAGCGGTGACGGCCTCTGCCACTTCCCTCCACAGACGCCGGTAGTGGCGTGGGGCAACTCTGCGGCCGTACCCGGGATACAGGGCGTCCCTCCTCTGCTCCACCGCGTCCAGGAGCGCCTCCACATCGCGTGACTCGAACCTCGGGGCTGAGCGACGGCCAGCCATCCAGTCGGGTGTTGCGGTCGGGTGTTCCGGTCGGGTGGGGGGGAGCTGCCCGGCCTTATGAGCCGTCACCCCGTGCGGCGCGTATGACGCTGCACGGCGTGAACCACTGCGCAAGCGCGGATCCCATTACGTCGCTGCTAGCCCATTTCGGGCCGGAGACTATCGTCCCATTTTTATGACGTGACGCAAGTGGGATTTGCGCCGTTTTTTGCGCCGATCGGCGGACTTTCCGCCGATAACGGAGAATTTTGCCCCTTATTTTTAAACTCTGTCGCTAAGTTCTAATGACGTCCACTGCATGATTGCTTACCAAAGAGAAGCAGGACAACAGGGTCAACAGGAGAATAAGTGGAACGATACTTCATTTCTCACAAGCTATTCCAGTCAACATATCCTCAATGTTAACTCCATGCCTCAGACCACAGATTGGCTTGCAAAGCAAATGGAGATCAGATGGTTCCTATGGACAGCAGCTGATCACTCGTTCCAACTTTACCACCAGACAGCAATCTGCAAATCGACCCCAAACTGCTGAATGTGAAGAAGAAGAGGCCTCATAAAATTCTGGAGAGCTCCACATAGGGCTGGAAGAGTCAATTCGGCCTCTAAATGTTTGTCCTACCATTCAATCAAATCCTGGCTGGTCTGGGTCTTAACTCGAGTCAATTATTTGATTTTATGATCCTTAATGTCAAAAATCTAGCAAACTCCATTATGACAGATGAAATTAAAATCTGGATTTAAAAATCTAATGATGACGTGAAACGATTGTTGTTTAAAAGAAAAAATCTGGCTCACAGGTCTGCATGTAAGTCAAGATCCACAGCGACATGATGGCACTGCAATGGCCTAGCAAGCCACTCAGTCAAGGGCAATTAGGGGTGGTCAAACACTCAGTTTGGGTTCTGCCAGAGTCACTCAGCTCCTGACCTCATTACAGCCTTGGTTCAAAAGTGGTCAACAGAGCTGAATATCAGAAGTGTGGAGAGAGTGACTGCCCTTGACATCAAGGTAGCATTCGACCGAGTATGGCATTGAGGAACCCTAGCTAAACTGGAGGGAATGGGAATCAGGGGGAAACTCTCTGCTGGTTGGAGTTATACCCGGCACAAAGGAAGATGTTGTGGTGGTTGGAGGTCAATTGTTGCAGCATCAGGACATCACTGCAGGAGTTCCTTAAGGTACAGCAGTTCCTCAGGGTAGTGTCCTTGGCCCAACCATCTCCAGCTCCTTCACCTTCCAGCCATCATAAGGTCAGAAGTGGTGATGATTGGTGATGACTGGACAATATTCAGCACCATTCATGACTCCCCAGATAATGAAGCAGTCCATGTCCAAATGTAGCAAGACCTGGACAATATCCAGGCTGGGGCTGACAAGTGCCAGGTAATGACCATCTCCTACAAGAGAGGATCTAACCAACGGCCTTGACATTCTATGGCATTACATCACTGAACCCCCTCAATCAACATCTGGGGTTACCGTTAACCACAAACTGAACTGGACTAGCTATATGAATACTCTGGCTATCAGAACAGGTTGGAGATTAGGAATCCTACGGCAAGTAACTCAGCTTCTGACTCCTCAAAGCTTGTCCACCGTCTAGAAGGCACAAGTCAGGAGTGAGATGATAAACTCTCCATTTGTCTGGATCAGCTCAGCTCCAGCACTGAAGAAGCTCAACACCATCCAGGACAAAGCAGCCCTGCTTGATTGGCGTCCCTTCCATAAACATTCACTCCCTCCACCTCCGATGGACAGTGTCAGCCGTGTGCACCATCGACAAGATTCACTGCAGGAACTCACCGAGGTTCCTCAGGCAGCACCTTCCAAACCCTCGGCCACCACCATCTAGAAGGACAAGAGCAGCAGATATCTGGGATCGCCCCCACCTGGAGGTTCCCCTCCAAGTCACTCCCCATCCTGACTGGGAAATATATCGGCCGTTCCTTCAGTGTCGCCGGGTCCAAATCCTGGAGCTCCCTCCCTAACAGCATGGTGGGTGTACCTACACCTCAGGGACTGCAGCGGCTTCAAGAAGGCAGCTCAGCACCACCTTGTCAAGGGGCAATTAGGGATGGGCAATAATGTTGGTCTAGTCAGTGGGCCCCACATTCTGGAATTGAATTTTGAATTTGTTCTGGCCGGGACAGCAGTGCTCACATCCCAGTGAATAGAAAACAGGAACCTATTCATTTTCTATATTCAAGACAGTGAGAATTTCCATTGTATAAACCAAATGGAATTTAATTTTCAGATATTTATGGTATGCTCACGTTAATTGATGTTCTTTATTCAGGCGAAGCTGCGAACCTTCCTGAAGCCAGTCCAGGACAAGAAGAAGGACTGTAACGCTGTGAGAAGAGATTATGAGAAAATATTAAACCACATTCAGGTACTTTTGATGTCACTCTTTCTTTTTCTTTGACCAGTTCAATATTCAGTTCAAGATTAGGTGGATTTATGAGCAGCAGGGTAACACAGTGGTTAGCACTGTTGCTTCACAGCTTCAGGGTCCCAGGTTCGATTCCCGGCTTGGGTCACTGTCTGTGCGGAGTCTGCACGTTCTCCCCGTGTCTGAGTGGGTTTCCTCCGGGTGCTCCGGTTTCCTCCCACAAGTCCAAAGATGTGCAGGTTAGGTGGATTGGCCGTGCTAAATTGTCCTTCGTCTCCAAAAGGGTTAAGAGGGGTCATTGGGTTAGGGGGATAGGGTGGAAGTGAGGGCTTAAGTGGATCGGTGCAGACTCGATGGGCCGAATGGCCTCCTTCTGCACTGTGTTCTATGTTCGATTCGTCACCAAAATAAAATATCACTTCAGCAAATCTCCCATGTTCTGGTAAAACCCGAGTTCAATACACTACAGCAACACAATCCTCAGTGTTTTGAAATTAATTTAAGGGATGTGGGTATCGCTGAGGGCACAGAGCCAACTACATTGGTGTAGGTCTGGAGTCACATGTAGGCCAGACCAGGTAAGGACGGCAGATTTCCTTCCCTAAAGGGCTTAGTGAACCAGATGGATTTTTCGGACAATCGACAATGGTTTCATGGTCGTCATCAAACTTTTAATTCCAGATTTTATTGAATACAAATTTCACCACCTGTCCTGGTGGGATTTGAACCTGGGTCACTGGAGCATTTCCCTGGCTCTTTTAATTACTAGTTCAGCGACAATACCACTGCCTCCCCGAAGAGAGGGTTTTACTCTCGGGGCGACACGGTGGCTCAGTGGTCAGCATTGCAGCCTCACAGTGCCAGGGACCCGGGTTTAATTCCGGCCTTGGGTAACTTCCTGTGCGGAGTTTGCACGTTCTCCCCGTGTCTGCGTGGGTTTCCTCCGGGTGCTCTGGTTTCCTCCCACAGCCCAAAGGTGTGCAGGTTAGGTGGATTGGCCAGGATAAATTGCCCCTCAGTGTCCAAAAGGTTAGGTAAGGTTACAGGGATAGGGCAGAGGATTGGGCCCAGGTAAGGTGCTCCTTCAGAGGGTCGGTGTCGATTTGATGGGCCCGCTGCAGGGCACAAACTTTGATTTCACCGCCAGGGAGGGACTGGAGCCTGGCGTCGGAATCAGTGCCGGGCACAAACCTCGATTTGTGCATTACGCCCGATTCTCCGCCCGATCGCACTTCCGGTGCCGTGAAGCGGAGAATCCGCATTATTTGTTTCCACGGAGCAGAGCGGAAATATCTCGGTGTTGAGATCTTCATCTAAATTTGTGAAGAGATTAGTTTATTTTGATGATGTCACCCAAACCCCACACACACAGTTACACACACAGTTACAGACACACACACACAGTTACAGACACACACACACACACACAGTTACAGACACACACACACACACAGTTACAGACACGCACACACAGTTACACACACACAGTTACACACACACAGTTACACGCACACACAGTTACATACACAATTACACACACAGTCACACACACAGTTAGACACACACACAGTTACACACACAGTTAGACACACACACAGTTACAAACACAGTTACACACACACACAGTTACACACGCACAGTTGCAGACACACACACACTCAGTTACAGACACACACACACACAGTTACACACAGTTACACACACACACAATTACACACACACAGTTACACACAGTTACACAATTACACACACACATTTGCACACACACCCACACCGACACACACAAAGTTACACACACTCACACACACACAGTTACACACACACAGTTACACACACAGTTACACACACACACAGTTACGCACACACACAGTTACACACAGTTACACACACACAGTTACACACACACAGTTACACACACCCACACACAGTTACACACACACACACAGTTACACACACAGTTACACACACAGTTACACACACGCAGTTACACACACACACAGTTATGCACACACAGTTACACACACACACAGTTACACACACACATACACACAGTTACACACACACACAGTTACACGCACACACAGTTACACGCACACAGTTACACACACACACACAGTTTCACACACCCACACCGTTACACACACACAGTTTCACACCCACCCACCCACACAGTTACACACACACAGTTACACACACACACACAGTTATACACACACACACACAGTTTCACACACACTTACACACAGTTACACACACACATACACAGTTACACACACACATACAGAGTTACCCACACACACACACACACACACACACACACAGTTACACACACACCCACACACACACACACACCGACACACACAAAGTTACACACACACACAGTTACGCACACACACACACAGTTACACGCAGTTACACACACACATTTACACACACACACAGTTACACACACAGTTACACACAGTTACACACACGCAGTTACACACACACAGTTATACACACACACAGTTACACACACACATACACACAGTTACACACACACACAGTTACACGCACACACAGTTACACACACACACACAGTTATACACATACATAGTTACACACACACGCACACACAGTTACACGCACACAGTTACACACACACACACAGTTTCACACACCCACACCGTTACACACACACAGTTTCACACCCACCCACCCACACAGTTACACACACACAGTTACACACACACACACACAGTTTCACACACACTTACACACACACATACACAGTTACACACACACATACACAGTTACCCACACACACACACAGTTACACACACACACAGTTACACGCACACACACAGTTACACACACACGCATTTACACACACACACACAGTTACACACTCAGTTACACACACAGTTACACACACACACATAGTTACACACACGCACACATAGTCTCTCCCCGATCCCCAGTGACTCTACCCCGATCCCCAGTACGTCTTTCCCCCGAACCCGTGAGTCTCTCCCCCGATCCCCATTGAGTCTCTCCCCCCGATCCCCAGTGAGCCTCCCCGATCCCCAGTGACTCTCGCCCTGATCCCCAGTGAGTCTCGCCCCGATCCCCAGTGACTCTCCCCGATCCCCAGTGAGCCTCTGCCCGATCTCCAGTGAGTCTCCCTCGATGCCCAGTGAGTCCCTCCCCGATCCCAAGTGATTCTCTCCCCCGATCCCCAGTGAGTCTCTCCCCCCGATCCCCAGTGAGTCTCTCCCCAATCCGCAGTGAGTCTCTCCCCCCGATCCCCAGTGACTCTCCCCCTGATCCCCAGTCTCTCCCCGATTCCCAGTGAGCCTCCCCCGATCCGCAGTGAGTCTCTCCCCCCGATCCCCAGTGAGTCTCCCCCCGATCCCCAGTGAGTCTCTCCCCCCGATCCCCAGTGAGTCTCCCCCCGATCCCCAGTGAGTCTCTCCCCCCGATCCCCAGTGCGACTCTCTCCCCGAACCCGTGAGTCTCTCCCCCGATCCCCAGTGAGACTCTCCCCACGATCCCGTGAGTCTCTCCCCGATCCGCAGTGAGTGTCTCCCCGATCCCCAGTGAGTCTCTCCCCCGATCCCCAGTGAGTCTCTCCCTGATCCCCAGTGAGTCTCCCCCTTATCCCCAGTGAGTCTCCCCCTGATCCCCAGTGAGTCTCCCCCTGATCCCCAGTGAGTCTCCCCCGATCCCCAGTGAGTCTCCCCCCGATCCCCAGTGAGTCTCCCCCCGATCCCCAGTGAGTCTCCCCCTGATCCCCAGTTGGTCTCTCCCCGATCCCCAGCGAGTCTCTCCCCGATCCCCAGTGAGTCTCTCCCCGATCCCCAGCGAACCTCTCCCCCCAATCCCCAGTGAGTCTCTCCCCGATCCCCACTGAGTCTCTCCCCGATCCCCAGTGAGTCTCCCCCTGATCCCCAGTGAGTCTCCCCCCGATCCCCAGTGAGTCTCCCCCTGATCCCCAGTGGGTCTCTCCCCGATCCCCAGCGAGTCTCTCCCCGATCCCCCGTGAGTCCCTCCCCGATCCCCAGTGAGTCTCTCTCCCCAATCCCCAGTGAGTCTCTCCCCGATCCTCAGTGAGTCTCTCCCCGATCCCCAGTGAGTCTCCCCCAATCCCCAGTGAGTCTCTCCCCGATCCCCAGCGGGTCTCTCCCCGATCCCCAGCGAGTCTCTCCCCGTTCCCCAGCGATTCTCTCCCCGATGCCCAGTGAGTCTGTCCCCCCGATCACCAGTGAGTCTCTCCCCCCGATCCCCAGTGAGTCTCCCCCGATCCCCAGTGGGTCTCTCCCCCCGATCCCCAGTGAGTCTCTCCCCGATCCCCAGCGAGTCTCTCCCCGATCCCCAGTGAGTCTGTCCCCCCGATCACCAGTGAGTCTCTCCCCCCGATCCCCAGTGAGTCGCCCCCGATCCCCAGTGGGTCTCTCCCCCCGATCCCCCGTGAGTCTCTCCCCCCGATCCCCAGTGAGTCATTCCCCGATCCGCAGTGAGTCTCTCCCCAATCCGCAGTGAGTCTCTCCCCCCGATCCCCAGTGACTCTCCCCCTGATCCCCAGTCTCTCCCCGATTCCCAGTGAGCCTCCCCGATCCGCAGTAAGTCTCTCCCCCCGATCCCCAGTGAGTCTCCCCCCGATCCCCAGTGAGTCTCTCCCCCCCCGATCCCCAGTGCGACTCTCTCCCCGAACCCGTGAGTCTCTCCCCTGATCCCCAGTGAGACTCTCCCCACGATCCCGTGAGTCTCTCCCCGATCCGCAGTGAGTGTCTCCCCGATCCCCAGTCAGTCTCTCCCCCGATCCCCAGTGAGTCTCTCCCTGATCCCCAGTGAGTCTCCCCTTATCCCCAGTGAGTCTCCCCCTGATCCCCAGTGAGTCTCCCCCGATCCCCAGCGAGTCTCTCCCCGATCCCCAGTGAGTCTCTCCCCGATCCCCAGTGAACCTCTCCCCCCAATCCCCAGTGAGTCTCTCCCCGATCCCCAGTGAGTCTCTCCCCGATCCCCAGTGAGTCTCTCCCCGATCCCCAGTGAGTCTCCCCCTGATCCCCAGTGAGTCTCCCCCCGATCCCCAGTGAGTCTCCCCCCGATCCCCAGTGAGTCTCCCCCTGATCCCCAGTGGGTCTCTCCCCGATCCCCAGCGAGTCTCTCCCCGATCCCCCGTGAGTCTCTCCCCGATCCCCCGTGAGTCTCTCCCCGATCCCCAGTGAGTCTCTCTCCCCAATCCCCAGTGAGTCTCTCCCCGATCCTCAGTGAGTCTCTCCCCGATCCCCAGTGAGTCTCCCCCAATCCCCAGTGAGTCTCTCCCCGATCCCCAGCGGGTCTCTCCCCGATCCCCAGCGAGTCTCTCCCCGATCCCCAGCGAGTCTCTCCCCGATCCCCAGTGAGTCTGTCCCCCCGATCACCAGTGAGTCTCTCCCTCTGATCCCCAGTGAGTCTCCCCCGATCCCCAGTGGGTCTCTCCCCCCGATCCCCAGTGAGTCGCTCCCCGATCCCCAGTGAGTCTCCCCCCGATCCCCAGTGAGTCTCCCCCCTGATCCCCAGTGAGTCTCCCCCCGATCCCCAGTGAGTCACCCCCCGATCCCCAGTGAGTCTCTAATTTTCTGTTTTTTCTCCCAGTCTCTGTGACCCTGGATGTGGAAACAGCGAATCCCTGGCTCGAGGTGTCTGAGGATCTGAAGAGTTTGAGATGGACCCGGACCCAGAGGCGTCTCCCTGACACCAGGAAGAGGTTTACACACTGGCCCTGTGCGCTGGGATCAGAGGGATTCACATCGGGGAGACATTACTGGGAGGTGGAGGTGACGGGGAATCGGGGCGGGAGACTGGGAGTAGCCGCAGAGTCTGTGGAGAGGAAGGACCCGGTCAGACTGAGCCCAGAGACTGGATTCTGGACCATTGGGCGGGATGTTGATCAGTTTTATATAAATTCCTCTCCTCAATCCCGTCTCCGTGTCGGTCAGATCCCCGGGAAGGTGGGAGTTTATCTCAGTTATGAGTCTGGGACAGTTTCATTTTACAACGTGGACACCAAGTCCCATCTCCACACCTTCACCGGGAATAAATTCACTGAGAAACTTTATCCTTTCTTCTGGACTCGGGATGGAAACCAGTTTCTGAGAATCTGCTCCGGTTCTGATCCGGATCGGGAAAGGGGCGGGGCCTCGGGGTGGTGACATCATCACTGACATCACAATGACTTGAGGGTCAGGGGCAGAGGTCAGGGGTTGGGGGTCAGAAACAGCCACAGACAACAGTTTGTCACTAAATGTGTTGGTTAATTTGCAAATTGTAAAATCCCAATCAGACTGTAAATAAAAACAACACAAATAAAAACGTCAGAGGATTAAAATAAAAAGGAAATTAAATATCTTGAACTTTCCCTTGCAGTTCATTGTAGTGCCGATTTCAGCCACACGATGGTGATGTTGAGCTGTACAAAGATCAGGAAAGTTTTACAGCGCAGTATCGCCACCTGCTGCTGGGTACCTGGTACTGGCAGGAATACCAACAACTCAAAATGCTTAATCGCTGATCAGACAATTCAGGCAGGACCTTTCTTCACAACTGAAAGAGAATTGAATCAGACACAAAGGAGGGAAAATAAACATGAGCCTGGACTTCCCACTTCCATGTTCCTGTCACACACCGAGTCCCTATCGGGAAATTCCACACAGCCAGTCTGGACAATGTTCAGGAAATCCCAGGTTGGGAGAGTGAGATTTCCCAGTTTGGGATCTTGCTGTGTGTCAGGAGCTGAATTCACAAATCTGAGCCGGTATTCCGAGTACAGCGAGGATAAGAATGTCCTCCTGGTTTAATAACTGGGACATTGGTGGATAGTTCGAATGTGCGAATGAAAGTGAAATTGGACAGAGCAACACCACCTCCCCCTGGCTGAGAATGGTATTACAGCAATAAAATTAGATTTTTAAAAACCCATGCAGCAGCTCCTGGTGAGACTGGAACAACATGTTTCCCTGTTCAATTTTTAAAAAATATATATATTTTATTCAAAATTTTTGGCCAACCATGACAGTACATTGTGTATCCTTTACACAGTAATATAACAATATAAATAACAATGGCCAGTTTTAAACAAGAAATAAATAATATATAAACAATATCAAAATTAAAAAAACAAAACTAAATGGCAACTGCCTTGTCCCAAATAAATATTCTCCAAAAATACAATTCAGCAGTCCAATATACAATTGCCTATAACAACAACCTATACATATTATACTTATACACTAACATCCCTGAGAGTCCTTCTGGTTCCTCCCCCCCCCTCCCCCCCCCCCCCCCCCCCGGGTTGCTGCTGCTGTCTTCTTCTTTTCCATTCCCTCTATCTTTCTGTGAGGTATTCGACGAGCGGTTGCCACCGCCTGGTGAACCCTTGAGCCGATCCCCTTAGGACGAACTTAATCCGTTCCAGCTTTATAAATTCTGCCATGTCATTTATCCAGGTCTCCACCCCCGGGGGCTTGGCTTCCTTCCACATTAACAATATCCTGCGCCGGGCTACTAGGGACGCAAAGGCCAAAACATCAGCCTCTTTCGCCTCCTGCACTCCCGGCTCTTCTGCAACCCCGAATACAGCCAACCCCCAGCTTGGTTCGACCCGGACCCCCACCACCTTCGAAAGCACCTTTGTCACCCCCACCCAAAACCCCTGTAGTGCCGGACATGACCAGAACATGTGGGTGTGATTCGCTGGGCTTCTCGAGCATCTCGCACACCTATCCTCTACTCCAAAAAATTTACTGAGCCGTGCTCCAGTCATATGCGCCCTGTGTAACACCTTAAATTGTATCAGGCTTAGCCTGGCACATGAGGACGATGAGTTTACCCTACTTAGGGCATCAGCCCACAGCCCCTCCTCAATCTCCTCCCCCAGCTCCTCTTCCCATTTCCCTTTCAGCTCATCTACCATAATCTCCGCCTCGTCCCTCATTTCCCTATATATGTCTGATACCTTACCGTCCCCCACCCATGTCTTTGAGATCACTCTGTCCTGCACCTCCTGCGTACGGAGCTGTGGGAATTCCCTCACCTGTTGCCTCGCAAAAGCCCTCAGTTGCATATACCGGAATGCATTCCCTTGGGGCAACCCATATTTTTCGGTCAGCGCTCCCATACTTGCAAACGTCCCATCTACAAACAGATCTCTCAATTGTGTTACTCCTGCTCTTTGCCATGTTCCAAATCCCCCATCCATTCTCCCCGGAGCAAACCTATGGTTATTTCTTATTGGGGACCACACCGAGGCTCCCGTCTTTCCCCTATGCCGTCTCCACTGCCCCCAAATTTTCAGAGTAGCCACCACCACCGGGCTTGTGGTGTATTTCTTCGGTGAGAACGGCAACGGCGCCGTCACCATAGCTTGTAGGCTAGTCCCCCTGCAGGACGCCCTCTCCAATCTCTTCCACGCCGCTCCCTCCTCTTCTCCCATCCACTTACATACCATTGAGATATTGGCGGCCCAGTAGTACTCACTTAGGCTCGGTAGTGCCAGCCCCCCCCTATCCCTACTACGTTGCAAAAATCCCTTCCTCACTCTCGGGGTCTTCCCGGCCCACACAAAACTCATGATACTCTTCTCAATCCTTTTGAAAAAAGCCTTCGTGATCACCACCGGGAGGCACTGAAATACAAAGAGAAATCTCGGGAGGACCACCATTTTAACCGCCTGCACCCTCCCTGCCAGTGACAGGGATACCATGTCCCATCTCTTGAAGTCCTCCTCCATCTGTTCCACCAACCGCGTTAAATTTAACCTATGCAATGTACCCCAATTCTTGGCTATCTGGATCCCCAAGTAGCGAAAGTCCCTTGTTACCTTCCTCAGCGGTAAGTCCTCTATTTCTCTGCTCTGCTCCCCTGGATGCACCACAAACAACTCACTTTTCCCCATGTTTAGTTTATATCCTGAAAATTCTCCAAACTCCCCAAGTATCCGCATTATCTCTGGCATCCCCTCCGCCGGGTCCGCCACATACAACAACAAATCATCCGCATACAGAGATACCCGGTGTTCTTCTCCTCCCCTGAGTACTCCCCTCCACTTCCTGGAACCCCTCAATGCTATTGCCAGGGGCTCAATCGCCAGTGCAAACAATAATGGGGACAGAGGACATCCCTGCCTCGTCCCTCTATGGAGCCGAAAATACGCAGACCCCCGTCCATTCGTGACCACGCTCGCCATCGGGGCCCTATACAGCAGCTGTACCCATTTAATATACTCATCTCCAAAACCAAATCTCCTCAACACCTCCCACAGATAATCCGACTCCACTCTATCAAATGCTTTCTCGGCATCCATCGCCACCACTATCTCCGCTTCCCCCTCTGGTGGGGGCATCATCATTACCCCTAGCAGCCTCCGTATATTTGTATTCAGCTGTCTCCCCTTCACAAACCCAGTTTGGTCCTCATGGACCACCCCCGGGACACAATCCTCTATCCTCATTGCCATTACCTTGGCCAGAATCTTAGCGTCTACGTTCAGGAGGGAAATAGGCCTATAGGACCCGCATTGCAGCGGGTCTTTTTCCTTCTTTAGGAGAAGCGATATCGTTGCCTCTGACATAGTCGGGGGCAGCTGTCCCCTTTCCCTCGCCTCATTAAAGGTTCCCATCAGTAGCGGGGCGAGCAAGTCCACATATTTCCTGTAAAATTCAACTAGGAATCCATCCGGTCCCGGGGCCTTCCCCGCCTGCATGCTCCTAATTCCTTTCACTACTTCCTCCATTTCGATCTGTGCTCCCAGTCCCACCCTCTCCTGCTCCTCCACCTTAGGAAATTCCAGCTGGTCCAGAAAACACATCATTCTCTCCTTCCCATCCGGGGGCTGAGCTTCATATAATCTTTCATAGAATGCCTTGAACACTCCATTTACTCTCTCCGCTCCCCGCTCCATCTCTCCCTCCTCATCCCTCACTCCCCCTATTTCCCTCGCTGCTCCCCTTTTCCTCAATTGGTGGGCCAGCAACCTGCTCGCCTTCTCCCCATATTCGTACTGTACACCCTGTGCCTTCCTCCACTGTGCCCCTGCAGTACCCGTTGTCAGCAAATCAAATTCTACGTGTAGCCTTTGCCTTTCCCTGTACAGTCCCTCCTCCGGTGCCTCCGCATATTGCCTGTCCACCCTCAGAAGTTCTTGCAGCAACCGCTCCCGTTCCCTACTCTCCTGCTTTCCTTTATGTGCCCTGATTGATATCAGCTCCCCTCTAACCACTGCCTTCAGCGCCTCCCAGACCACTCCCACCTGGACCTCCCCATTATCATTGAGTTCCAAGTACTTTTCAATACACCCCCTCACCCTTAGACACACCCCCTCATCCGCCATTAGTCCCATGTCCATTCTCCAGGGTGGACGCCGTCCTTTTTCCTCCCCTATCTCCAAGTCCACCCAATGTGGAGCGTGATCCAAAATAGCTATAGCCGTATATTCCGTCCCCCTCACCTTCGGGATCAACGCCCTTCCCAAAACAAAAAAGTCTATTCGCGAATAAACTTTGTGGACATAGGAGAAAAACGAAAACTCCTTACTCCTAGGTCTACTAAATCTCCATGGGTCTACTCCTCCCATCTGCTCCATAAAGTCTTTAAGCACCTTGGCTGCTGCCGGCCTCCTTCCAGTCCAGGACCTCGATCTGTCCAGCCCTGGTTCCAGCACCGTGTTAAAATCTCCACCCATTACCAACTTCCCCACCTCTCGGTCCGGGATACGTCCTAACATGCGCCTCATAAAGTTGGCATCATCCCAGTTCGGGGCATATACGTTCACTAAGACCACCGCCTCGCCCTGTAATTTGCCACTCACCATCACGTATCTGCCCCCACTATCCGCCACTATGGTCTTTGCCTCAAACATTACCCGCTTCCCCACTAGTATAGCCACACCCCTGTTTTTCGCATCTAGCCCCGAATGAAACACCTGCCCCACCCATCCTTTGCGTAGTCTAACCTGGTCTATCAGTTTCAAATGCGTCTCCTGTAACATAACCACACCTGCCTTAAGTTTCTTAAGGTGTGCGAGTACCCGTGCCCTCTTTATCGGCCCGTTCAGCCCTCTCACATTCCACGTGATCAGCCGGGTTGGGGGGCTCTTTGTAGAAGCCAGGTATTTCGAATACAACTAGTATAGGTAAAAGATAGCTGTTTAAGCATAAATGTTGAGCCCCAGTTTTAAATACCCATTTATACAGCATAATTCACTTTTACTGAGGTCCGTTGTTCTGGCAAATGCATATTTTCAAAGACAGTGTGACATTAAAAAAGCACAGTTGCAAGATAATTTGACACTGTCTTGTGCTAATTGTCAAGGTCAAGGGATTGAATACACAGCAACATGAAGGCCCCATTGTTCACAATGCAGATAACAGCTGGGTCAGAAAAGCTGATGTTGCACATTGAAGATGGACGGCTTGCCATCAAATCAAATGTGTTTGAGTCTAACCCAAACCAATTAGGATTATATTGGGGTGTAATTAGACGACTTAAGACAGATATGAAAGTGTATAACTAAAAAGTTTCTCCCGGCCATTTTAGGTTAGGTTTAGTTTTTAGTGTGTTGTCTGTGGTGTATTGTCTTTGGGGGTGTGTTGTGCTGTGTTGTCTTTCTGTTAGTTTAGTGTTTTTTTTGCCTTTGATTCTAGTCTCCAGTTGTTTTTTGGTTTTAGTGTTTAGTTTTTAGGTAATTGTCTTTGGGGGTTCTGTCAGCCTAACAGTCTGTGTCAGTGATGTTAGTCCACTTTTGACTTTGAGTTTGAGTTTAGCTGAAGATTAGCTCTCTCTCTCTCTCTCTTCATGTTTCATTGCCAGACTTTGACCTTTTAAAAAAGTTACTTTCGAGCTGTCTGCCTAAGCAAAGAAAGATAATGTCTGTAATTCTCTGAAAGCTTCGAATTGTCTACGAATTGCCTTTTAAATGACTTTCAAATTGTAATCAAGCGACTACAAATAAAACAATTCTTTTTGGCACCTGAGGAGTTTATACTGCAAATTTCTGCTGAGTTCCAGTATTGGCAAAGTGCTACTGATAACCGAATAGCAGAGATGATATAAATTCCTTCAACTATACACAGTCGAATAATACAAGGAATCAAACAACTTAACACAGTCTACAAATAGTACAAATCTTACAACTTGTCGTATTGCGCCAGGACTTGAATCATCAACTAAGCTTCCCCCAAACTTGGCGTAGTTCGACAGGTTAAGATCTCTATAAATTAAAGATTCCTTTAATTGGCGAGCCAGCCAGGAGTCGAACCTAGAATCTTCTGATTACAAGATTCCTTCATTTTGGCGTAGTCAGGCAGTGGGGGGGGAGTACTGAGGACGACCTTCGGAGGCCCAGGTGACGACGGAAAGCTTTGAAGATAATCGGAGGAGGTCGGGAACCTTCGGGAAGCTTCGGAGATAATCGGAGGAGGCCCAGAAGACAGCCGGAACCCACGGCTAGACTGGGGTAAGAAATATCTTTTTCACCCATTAAAAGTCTTAAAGCCGCATCAATCAGTACTTCGACCCTTGAAAAGAACATTTTTTATAAACTGTGTTAAATAAATCAAGTGCCAGTCGGTCAGACTATCAGACGTGACTGGAAGATGAGTCACTGCAGTAACTAAAATAAAACGTCAGTCAGCGATCAAGAAAAGTTATGGCTGATCCTAATCAAAGTGTAGATTCAGAGCCTTTAGCAGACAGAAAATTACTCCCCACTACATCCAAGGGGGGTGCTGGAATACCAGATGTTTCTGTTGAAGATATGTTGGGGGATTGTAGATCTTTCACTCGTAGACATTTTAACCTATGTGAAACCTCAAAGAAAGTTGAATCAAAGTATGATATCCCCAGAGGACAGTGGTCCTTCAATAATATCAAGAGAGCATGGGGAAAATGCACACGATTACACGGTGCAGAACGTGTAAAATGGTCCCTGGTAATTACGGGACAGATACACAGTCAGCAAGAGATCATTGTTAAAAATAAAAGTGATCATCAGCTTCAGTCCACTAAAGACCAACTAAGTGCAGTTCTTGAAGATTTGCAAGATGCAAAATCCAAACTTGAGCATTATGATGAAATTAGAATAGATTTGCAAAATAAAACCTCTGAACTCCAGCAGTTAAATGTTCAAATCGCAGAATTTCAAAATCAAGTTTTTTTAAAGTGGAGTCAGAATTCCAAAATCAAGTTTTTAAAATGGAGTCAAAATACCAACAGCTGCAATTAAATACTGAACGAAGTGATGATGAGTATAGGTCTACTAAAAGGCAACTAATTGCAGTTGTTGAAGAATTGCAAGATGCAAAATCCAAACTTGAAACAGATTTGCAAGTTGCAAAATCCAAACTTGAGCATTATGATGAAATTAAAACAGATTTGCAAGTTGCAAAATCCAAACTTGAGCATTATGATGAAATTAAAACAGATTTGCAAGATGCAAAATCCAAACTTGAGCATTATGATGAAATTAAAACAGAATTACAAGATACAAAATCCAAACTTGAAACAGATTTGCAAGATGCAAAATCCAAACTTGAGCATTCTGATGAAATTAAAACAGAATTGCAAGATGCAAAATCCAAACTTGAAACAGAATTGCAAGATGCAAAATCCAAACTTGAGCATTATGATGAAATTAAAACAGAATTGCAAGATGCAAAATCCAAACTTGAAACAGAATTGCAAGATGCAAAATCCAAACTTAAGCATTATGATGAAATTAAAACAGAATTGCAAGATGCAAAATCCAAACTTGAAACAGATTTGCAAGATGCAAAATCCAAACTTGAGCATTATGATGAAATTAAAACAGAATTGCAAGATGCAAAATCCAAACTTGAAACAGATTTACAAGATGCAAAATCCAAACTTGAGCATTCTGATGAAATTAAAACAGAATTACAAGATACAAAATCCAAACTTGAAACAGATTTGCAAGATGCAAAATCCAAACTTGAGCATTCTGATGAAATTAAAACAGATTTGCAAGTTGCAAAATCCAAACTTGAGCATTATGATGAAATTAAAACAGAATTGCAAGATGCAAAATCCAAACTTGAAACAGAATTGCAAGATGCAAAATCCAAACTTGAGCATTATGATGAAATTAAAACAGAATTGCAAGATGCAAAATCCAAACTTGAAACAGAATTGCAAGATGCAAAATCCAAACTTGAGCATTATGATGAAATTAAAACAGAATTGCAAGATGCAAAATCCAAACTTGAAACAGATTTGCAAGATGCAAAATCCAAACTTGAGCATTATGATGAAATTAAAACAGAATTGCAAGATGCAAAATCCAAACTTGAAACAGATTTACAAGATGCAAAATCCAAACTTGAGCATTCTGATGAAATTAAAACAGATTTGCAAGTTGCAAAATCCAAACTTGAGCATTATGATGAAATTAGAACAGATTTGCAAAACAAAACCTCTGAACTCCAGCAATTTCAAATCCAAGTTTTTTAAGTGGAGTCAAAATACCAACAGTTGCAATTAACTACTGAGCGAAGCGATGATGAGTATAGGTCCACTAAAAAGCAACTAATTGCAGTTGTTGAAGAATTGCAAGATGCAAAATCCAAACTTGAGCATTATGATGAAATTAAAACAGATTTGCGAAACAAAACCACTGGGCTCCAACAGTTATCTTTTCAAATAACAGAATTCCAAAATCAAGTCTTTGAAGTGGAGTCAAAATACCGACAATTGCAATTAAAAACTGAGCGAATTGAACTTGAAAATTGCAAGTTAGTGAAAGAAAGATGTGTTTTAGAAAGAAATATAACCAGTGTGACTGAACATTGCAATTCTTTGACAAACATGCTTTCTGTACAAAAGATTGAACAAACTCAGAAAGCAGTCCAAGCCACCCACCTAGTGGCACAATCGGCAATTGCACAGCCAAGATCAATTGTTAAACATAAATCATTTTCTCTGTCGGATGAATCAGACGAAGATAGTGTTCCTACAATACAAAATACTAAAGCAATTCGACTAGCCCCTTTAAAACACAAACGGGTTAGAGTTGGAAGCAAAAAAATAGAGGAAGATGGTGAAACTATCACTAGAAACATATTTGACCACCAATGGGTTCATGAACAAATTGATCCTTCTAAAATTGACGAATGGTCCAAGGGTCTTCCACACCCTCAAAAGGGTGGTAAGACCACATGGGATGGAATTCACAGATTACAAGCCATTTACAGTCTCCACCCATTTGATGGAGTACAAATTCTGACTATCATGCTAGGTACTCGTATAAGTTCAACCCTTAGAAATGAAGTAGAAGTTGCCCTTGGAGACGATTTGCAAAATTTAGAAGCTGGTTGGCTAACAATCAAGAATTGGCTGTTACAATTTCGCCCCCCGAGGACCAATTGGTCTAAGATCACAGCTTGCTTTCAAAAAAATGATGAAGATATTCAGGATTTTGAGGAAAGATTTTTACGTACTTGGATGGAATATTCAGGGATGACACTCGACCAGGAAAATGACACATGGGATGCAAGCACTTTAAGTCCATTAAAAACGGCTTTTATAGCCGGTGTTAAACCTGGAGTTTCTGCTGCCTTGAATTTGGTTTTACCAGCTTGGGCCACAGCTGGCACATACCGAGACATAGTTGACCGATGCATTCAGTAGATCGTGGTTTGCACAATCAGGCAACTTTTAACACTGCAGCTGCTCAAATGCAGCCTATTGCTCAAATCCAGCCCATGTTACCTGCTGCTCCAGCGGCGGCTGTTGCAGCACCTGCAGGAATATCAGCAGTAACTACAATTTCACCACCAGCGCTAGAACAAACATGTACCCTTGCTCCATTAAAATCACGTAAGAAAATACCACAATGTCTTTCCTGTGGTAGAGTAGGACACTGGATGGCAAAATGCTATCAAAAACAACGGATAGATTCAAGAGTTGATAATGAAGTAGACAATGTTCACTACAATACATCTCCACCTCGTGGTCAACCATGTAACACGTACCAACAAGACACACCCAGTATGGCTTCTGGTCAGCAACACTGGCTAAGCAACTACAACCATGGTTTGCTTTTACAGTTAATCAACAACAGTATCATAATAGCCCAACTGTTTACCACATGGCTTTACAGAATCATCTCAGGCAACTGCCTGTTCGGCCTTCCACTATTATCCAATATGAAGATGATGTTCTGATAACCTCTATCAATAAAGATGATCATGACAAAGATTTACAGGTGGTCTTGAACCACCTCAGTACTAACAGTCACAAAGCTAGCTTTCACAAAGCACAAATTGCCCAGAAAGATGTTTACTTGGGACAGAAAATTTCCAAACGAAAAAGAGAACTTACTCAGAAGAGAACAGCTGCCATCAAAGCAGCTAAAGAACCCTCAATGTATCGCTAAAAAGTTGCCAAGAACAGTCAACTTAAGAAAACTGTCATTCTGAACGTTGCTTTATTAATTTAAAGAAATTAACATATCTTGTTAGCTGTGTTTCCTTTAACAGAATCGACAAATTCATCTACAGAAAATCAAGATACAGCACAAGATTGGTTCAGTTATATATTTAATAAGTTATTGTATTTGATATTTTAAAATAAATGTTTAAAATTAGCCTGGAAATTAAAACTTCAAACAATGTGGAAGCTGGTTTTTAAAAAAAAACAACAATCTTTGATTAAAAGCCAAAAGAACATATCGTTCAAAGAAATTTGATAACGGGAATTTGGCAGCAATCCAACTTTTACTCCCAGTCCATTTGAGTGACAAAAAAAAAGTTTAAAGATGCGAATGGCATCATTCCAAGCTATACGCCTCTTTTTGTCTCTGCAAGAAAATTAACCCTTTCAACAAGCTTTTGTGTATAATCCAGAAGATGTCAAAGACTTGACATCAATTTTGATAATCATTTTACCATTTATTACTAGATCATATGTTCAACTTTTATTGTATAATCATTTTACAAGAAGTTATTATTAATTACCAATGTGGTCAAATTTGATTAATTTATTAATTATAATAATTATTTTGAAATGCCTGTTGTATTTTAAGAGTCAATTTTATTGTTTAAAACTGCAATGATTCTTTGCGCTTTTACCTATCCTATCGCATTAATGATGTATTTTAATCTTTTCTGATATATCTCAATTTTTTGATTTATCAAAGGGCCGACTGTAGAAGCCAGGTATTTCGAATACAACTAGTATAGGTAAAAGATAGCTGTTTAAGCATAAATGTTGAGCCCCAGTTTTAAATACCCATTTATACAGCATAATTCACTTTTACTGAGGTCCGTTGTTCTGGCAAATGCATATTTTCAAAGACAGTGTGACATTAAAAAAGCACAGTTGCAAGATAATTTGACACTGTCTTGTGCTAATTGTCAAGGTCAAGGGATTGAATACACAGCAACATGAAGGCACCATTGTTCACAATGCAGATAACAGCTAGGTCAGAAAAGCTGATGTTGCACATTGAAGATGGACGGCTTGCCATCAAATCAAATGTGTTTGAGTCTAACCCAAACCAATTAGGATTATATTGGGGTGTAATTAGACGACTTAAGACAGATATGAAAGTGTATAACTAAAAAGTTTCTCCCGGCCATTTTAGGTTAGGTTTAGTTTTTAGTGTGTTGTCTGTGGTGTATTGTCTTTGGGGGTGTGTTGTGCTGTGTTGTCTTTCTGTTAGTTTAGTGTTTTTTTTGCCTTTGATTCTCGTCTCCAGTTGTTTTTTGGTTTTGGTGTTTAGTTTTTAGGTAATTGTCTTTGGGGGTTCTGTCAGCCTAACAGTCTGTGTCAGTGATGTTAGTCCACTTTTGACTTTGAGTTTGAGTTTAGCTGAAGATTAGCTCTCTCTCTCTCTCTCTCTTCATGTTTCATTGCCAGACTTTGACCGTTTAAAAGTTACTTTCGAGCTGTCTGCCTAAGCAAAGAAAGATAATGTCTGTAATTCTCTGAAAGCTTTGAATTGTCTACGAATTGCCTTTTAAATGACTTTCAAATTGTAATCAAGCGACTACAAATAAAACAATTCTTTTTGGCACCTGAGGAGTTTATACTGCAAATTTCTGCTGAGTTCCAGTATTGGCAAAGTGCTACTGATAACCGAATAGCAGAGATGATATAAATTCCTTCAACTATACACAGTCGAATAATACAAGGAATCAAACAACTTAACACAGTCTACAAATAGTACAAATCTTACAACTTGTCGTATTGCGCCAGGACTTGATTCATCAACTAAGCTTCCCCCAAACTTGGCGTAGTTCGACAGGTTAAGATCTCTATAAATTAAAGATTCCTTTAATTGGCGAGCCAGCCAGGAGTCGAACCTAGAATCTTCTGATTACAAGATTCCTTCATTTTGGCGTAGTCAGGCAGTGGGGGGGAGTACTGAGGACGACCTTCGGAGGCCCAGGTGACGACGGAAAGCTTTGAAGATAATCGGAGGAGGTCGGGAACCTTCGGGAAGCTTCGGAGATAATCGGAGGAGGCCCAGAAGACAGCCGGAACCCACGGCTAGACTGGGGTAAGAAATATCTTTTTCACCCATTAAAAGTCTTAAAGCCGCATCAATCAGTACTTCGACCCTTGAAAAGAACATTTTTTATAAACTGTGTTAAATAAATCAAGTGCCAGTCGGTCAGACTATCAGACGTGACTGGAAGATGAGTCACTGCAGTAACTAAAATAAAACGTCAGTCAGCGATCAAGAAAAGTTATGGCTGATCCTAATCAAAGTGTAGATTCAGAGCCTTTAGCAGACAGAAAATTACTCCCCACTACATCCAAGGGGGGTGCTGGAATACCAGATGTTTCTGTTGAAGATATGTTGGGGGATTGTAGATCTTTCACTCGTAGACATTTTAACCTATGTGAAACCTCAAAGAAAGTTGAATCAAAGTATGATATCCCCAGAGGACAGTGGTCCTTCAATAATATCAAGAGAGCATGGGGAAAATGCACACGATTACACGGTGCAGAACGTGTAAAATGGTCCCTGGTAATTACGGGACAGATACACAGTCAGCAAGAGATCATTGTTAAAAATAAAAGTGATCATCAGCTTCAGTCCACTAAAGACCAACTAAGTGCAGTTCTTGAAGATTTGCAAGATGCAAAATCCAAACTTGAGCATTATGATGAAATTAGAACAGATTTGCAAAATAAAACCTCTGAACTCCAGCAGTTAAATGTTCAAATCGCAGAATTTCAAAATCAAGTTTTTTTAAAGTGGAGTCAGAATTCCAAAATCAAGTTTTTAAAATGGAGTCAAAATACCAACAGCTGCAATTAAATACTGAACGAAGTGATGATGAGTATAGGTCTACTAAAAGGCAACTAATTGCAGTTGTTGAAGAATTGCAAGATGCAAAATCCAAACTTGAAACAGATTTGCAAGTTGCAAAATCCAAACTTGAGCATTATGATGAAATTAAAACAGATTTGCAAGTTGCAAAATCCAAACTTGAGCATTATGATGAAATTAAAACAGATTTGCAAGATGCAAAATCCAAACTTGAGCATTATGATGAAATTAAAACAGAATTACAAGATACAAAATCCAAACTTGAAACAGATTTGCAAGATGCAAAATCCAAACTTGAGCATTCTGATGAAATTAAAACAGATTTGCAAGTTGCAAAATCCAAACTTGAGCATTATGATGAAATTAAAACAGAATTGCAAGATGCAAAATCCAAACTTGAAACAGAATTGCAAGATGCAAAATCCAAACTTGAGCATTATGATGAAATTAAAACAGAATTGCAAGATGCAAAATCCAAACTTGAAACAGAATTGCAAGATGCAAAATCCAAACTTGAGCATTATGATGAAATTAAAACAGAATTGCAAGATGCAAAATCCAAACTTGAAACAGATTTGCAAGATGCAAAATCCAAACTTGAGCATTATGATGAAATTAAAACAGAATTGCAAGATGCAAAATCCAAACTTGAAACAGATTTACAAGATGCAAAATCCAAACTTGAGCATTCTGATGAAATTAAAACAGAATTACAAGATACAAAATCCAAACTTGAAACAGATTTGCAAGATGCAAAATCCAAACTTGAGCATTCTGATGAAATTAAAACAGATTTGCAAGTTGCAAAATCCAAACTTGAGCATTATGATGAAATTAAAACAGAATTGCAAGATGCAAAATCCAAACTTGAAACAGAATTGCAAGATGCAAAATCCAAACTTGAGCATTATGATGAAATTAAAACAGAATTGCAAGATGCAAAATCCAAACTTGAAACAGAATTGCAAGATGCAAAATCCAAACTTGAGCATTATGATGAAATTAAAACAGAATTGCAAGATGCAAAATCCAAACTTGAAACAGATTTGCAAGATGCAAAATCCAAACTTGAGCATTATGATGAAATTAAAACAGAATTGCAAGATGCAAAATCCAAACTTGAAACAGATTTACAAGATGCAAAATCCAAACTTGAGCATTCTGATGAAATTAAAACAGATTTGCAAGTTGCAAAATCCAAACTTGAGCATTATGATGAAATTAGAACAGATTTGCAAAACAAAACCTCTGAACTCCAGCAATTTCAAATCCAAGTTTTTAAAGTGGAGTCAAAATACCAACAGTTGCAATTAACTACTGAGCGAAGCGATGATGAGTATAGGTCCACTAAAAAGCAACTAATTGCAGTTGTTGAAGAATTGCAAGATGCAAAATCCAAACTTGAGCATTATGATGAAATTAAAACAGATTTGCGAAACAAAACCACTGGGCTCCAACAGTTATCTTTTCAAATAACAGAATTCCAAAATCAAGTCTTTGAAGTGGAGTCAAAATACCGACAATTGCAATTAAAAACTGAGCGAATTGAACTTGAAAATTGCAAGTTAGTGAAAGAAAGATGTGTTTTAGAAAGAAATATAACCAGTGTGACTGAACATTGCAATTCTTTGACAAACATGCTTTCTGTACAAAAGATTGAACAAACTCAGAAAGCAGTCCAAGCCACCCACCTAGTGGCACAATCGGCAATTGCACAGCCAAGATCAATTGTTAAACATAAATCATTTTCTCTGTCGGATGAATCAGACGAAGATAGTGTTCCTACAATACAAAATACTAAAGCAATTCGACTAGCCCCTTTAAAACACAAACGGGTTAGAGTTGGAAGCAAAAAAATAGAGGAAGATGGTGAAACTATCACTAGAAACATATTTGACCACCAATGGGTTCATGAACAAATTGATCCTTCTAAAATTGACGAATGGTCCAAGGGTCTTCCACACCCTCAAAAGGGTGGTAAGACCACATGGGATGGAATTCACAGATTACAAGCCATTTACAGTCTCCACCCATTTGATGGAGTACAAATTCTGACTATCATGCTAGGTACTCGTATAAGTTCAACCCTTAGAAATGAAGTAGAAGTTGCCCTTGGAGACGATTTGCAAAATTTAGAAGCTGGTTGGCTAACAATCAAGAATTGGCTGTTACAATTTCGCCCCCCGAGGACCAATTGGTCTAAGATCACAGCTTGCTTTCAAAAAAATGATGAAGATATTCAGGATTTTGAGGAAAGATTTTTACGTACTTGGATGGAATATTCAGGGATGACACTCGACCAGGAAAATGACACATGGGATGCAAGCACTTTAAGTCCATTAAAAACGGCTTTTATAGCCGGTGTTAAACCTGGAGTTTCTGCTGCCTTGAATTTGGTTTTACCAGCTTGGGCCACAGCTGGCACATACCGAGACATAGTTGACCGATGCATTCAGTAGATCGTGGTTTGCACAATCAGGCAACTTTTAACACTGCAGCTGCTCAAATACAGCCTATTGCTCAAATCCAGCCCATGTTACCTGCTGCTCCAGCGGCGGCTGTTGCAGCACCTGCAGGAATATCAGCAGTAACTACAATTTCACCACCAGCGCTAGAACAAACATGTACCCTTGCTCCATTAAAATCACGTAAGAAAATACCACAATGTCTTTCCTGTGGTAGAGTAGGACACTGGATGGCAAAATGCTATCAAAAACAACGGATAGATTCAAGAGTTGATAATGAAGTAGACAATGTTCACTACAATACATCTCCACCTCGTGGTCAACCATGTAACACGTACCAACAAGACACACCCAGTATGGCTTCTGGTCAGCAACACTGGCTAAGCAACTACAACCATGGTTTGCTTTTACAGTTAATCAACAACAGTATCATAATAGCCCAACTGTTTACCACATGGCTTTACAGAATCATCTCAGGCAACTGCCTGTTCGGCCTTCCACTATTATCCAATATGAAGATGATGTTCTGATAACCTCTATCAATAAAGATGATCATGACAAAGATTTACGGATGGTCTTGAACCACCTCAGTACTAACAGTCACAAAGCTAGCTTTCACAAAGCACAAATTGCCCAGAAAGATGTTTACTTGGGACAGAAAATTTCCAAACGAAAAAGAGAACTTACTCAGAAGAGAACAGCTGCCATCAAAGCAGCTAAAGAACCCTCAATGTATCGCTAAAAAGTTGCCAAGAACAGTCAACTTAAGAAAACTGTCATTCTGAACGTTGCTTTATTAATTTAAAGAAATTAACATATCTTGTTAGCTGTGTTTCCTTTAACAGAATCGACAAATTCATCTACAGAAAATCAAGATACAGCACAAGATTGGTTCAGTTATATATTTAATAAGTTATTGTATTTGATATTTTAAAATAAATGTTTAAAATTAGCCTGGAAATTAAAACTTCAAACAATGTGGAAGCTGGTTTTTAAAAAAAAAAACAACAATCTTTGATTAAAAGCCAAAAGAACATATCGTTCAAAGAAATTTGATAACGGGAATTTGGCAGCAATCCAACTTTTACTCCCAGTCCATTTGAGTGACAAAAAAAAAAGTTTAAAGATGCGAATGGCATCATTCCAAGCTATACGCCTCTTTTTGTCTCTGCAAGAAAATTAACCCTTTCAACAAGCTTTTGTGTATAATCCAGAAGATGTCAAAGACTTGACATCAATTTTGATAATCATTTTACCATTTATTACTAGATCATATGTTCAACTTTTATTGTATAATCATTTTACAAGAAGTTATTATTAATTACCAATGTGATCAAATTTGATTAATTTATTAATTATAATAATTATTTTGAAATGCCTGTTGTATTTTAAGAGTCAATTTTATTGTTTAAAACTGCAATGATTCTTTGCGCTTTTACCTATCCTATCGCATTAATGATGTATTTTAATCTTTTCTGATATATCTCAATTTTTTGATTTATCAAAGGGCCGACTGTAGAAGCCAGGTATTTCGAATACAACTAGTATAGGTAAAAGATAGCTGTTTAAGCATAAATGTTGAGCCCCAGTTTTAAATACCCATTTATACAGCATAATTCACTTTTACTGAGGTCCGTTGTTCTGGCAAATGCATATTTTCAAAGACAGTGTGACATTAAAAAAGCACAGTTGCAAGATAATTTGACACTGTCTTGTGCTAATTGTCAAGGTCAAGGGATTGAATACACAGCAACATGAAGGCACCATTGTTCACAATGCAGATAACAGCTAGGTCAGAAAAGCTGATGTTGCACATTGAAGATGGACGGCTTGCCATCAAATCAAATGTGTTTGAGTCTAACCCAAACCAATTAGGATTATATTGGGGTGTAATTAGACGACTTAAGACAGATATGAAAGTGTATAACTAAAAAGTTTCTCCCGGCCATTTTAGGTTAGGTTTAGTTTTTAGTGTGTTGTCTGTGGTGTATTGTCTTTGGGGGTGTGTTGTGCTGTGTTGTCTTTCTGTTAGTTTAGTGTTTTTTTTGCCTTTGATTCTCGTCTCCAGTTGTTTTTTGGTTTTGGTGTTTAGTTTTTAGGTAATTGTCTTTGGGGGTTCTGTCAGCCTAACAGTCTGTGTCAGTGATGTTAGTCCACTTTTGACTTTGAGTTTGAGTTTAGCTGAAGATTAGCTCTCTCTCTCTCTCTCTTCATGTTTCATTGCCAGACTTTGACCGTTTAAAAGTTACTTTCGAGCTGTCTGCCTAAGCAAAGAAAGATAATGTCTGTAATTCTCTGAAAGCTTCGAATTGTCTACAAATTGCCTTTTAAATGACTTTCAAATTGTAATCAAGCGACTACAAATAAAACAATTCTTTTTGGCACCTGAGGAGTTTATACTGCAAATTTCTGCTGAGTTCCAGTATTGGCAAAGTGCTACTGATAACCAAATAGCAGAGATGATATAAATTCCTTCAACTATACACTGTCGAATAATACAAGGAATCAAACAACTTAACACAGTCTACAAATAGTACAAATCTTACAACTTGTCGTATTGCGCCAGGACTTGATTCATCAACTAAGCTTCCCCCAAACTTGGCGTAGTTCGACAGGTTAAGATCCCATAAATTATAGATTCCTTCACTCTTTACCGCCCCCCCCCCCCTTGTCGATTAGCCATCCCCTTTTATCCAGCTCCTCACCCGGTTCCCACGCAGCTGTGTCCCCCTCAGGCGGTGCCCCCCCGCCCACCCCACCCCACCCCATACCAGCTCCCCCTTCTCCCCAGCAGCAGCAACCCAGTAAATCCCCCCTCCCTCCCCCCCCCCCCGCTAGATCCCCCACTAGCGTAGTTGCACCCCCATATTGCTCCCAGAAGTCAGCAAACGCTGGCCGACCTCGGCTTCCCCCCGTGACCTCGGCTCGCACCATGCGACGCCCCCTCCTTCCTGCTTCCCTATTCCCGCCATAATTATCATAGCGCGGGAACAAAGCCCGCGCTTCCCTTTTGGCCCCGCCCCCAATGGCCAACGCCCCCAGCTCCTCCACCTCCCTTCCTCCCTCCCCCACAACCTGTGGAAGAGAGAAAAGTTACCGGGTCACAGGATTAACAACATAAAAATCATCTCTCCCCCCTTTTTCCCCCCTCTTCGCCCCCCATATTCGCCCCACTACTTTGTCTCAAACGTTCTTTTTTAATAACCCACTTATTCCAATTTCTCTTCAACAATAAATGTCCACGCCTCATCCGCCGTTTCAAAGTAGTGATGCTTCCCTTGATATGTGACCCACAGTCTTGCCGGCTGCAGCATTCCAAATTTAATCTTCTTTTTATGAAGCACCGCCTTGGCCCGATTAAAGCTCGCCCTCCGTCTCGCCACCTCCGCACTCCAGTCTTGATATACGCGGATCACCGCGTTCTCCCACCTACTGCTCCGAGTTTTCTTTGCCCATCTGAGGACCATCTCTCTGTCCTTAAAACGGAGGAATCTCACCACTATGGCTCTGGGAATTTCTCCTGCTCTCGGTCCTCGCGCCATCACTCGGTATGCTCCCTCCACCTCCAACGGACCCGTCGGGGCCTCCGCTCCCATTACCGAGTGCAGCATCGTGCTCACATATGCCCCGACGTCCGCCCCTTCTGCACCTTCAGGAAGACCAAGAATCCTTAAATTCTTCCTCCTCGCATTATTCTCCAGCACCTCCAGCCTTTCCACACATCGTTTATGGTGTGCCTCGTGCATCTCCGTCTTCACCACCAGGCCCTGTATATCGTCCTCGTTCTCGGCTGCCTTTGCCTTCACGACCCGAAGCTCCCGCTCCTGGGTCCTTTGCTCATCTTTTAGCCCTTCAATCGCCTGTAATATCGGGGCCAACAGCTCCTTCTTCATCTCCTTTTTAAGCTCTTCCACGCAGCGTTTCAAAAACTCGTGTTGTTCAGGGCCCCATATTAAACTGCCACCTTCCGACGCCATCTTGGTTTTTGCTTGCCTTCCTTGCCGCTGCTCCAAAGGATCCACCGCAATCCGGCCACTTTCCTCTCCGTATCCAGGGGGGACTCCCTTCTGGTTTACCGCACAGTGCTTTTAGCCGTTAAAATTGCCGTTGGAGCTCTTATTAAGAGCCCAAAAGTCTGTTCCACCGGGAGCTGCCGAAACGTGCGACTTAGCTGGTCATCGCCGCACCCGGAAGTCGTTTCCCTGTTCAATTAACCAGCAGATCAAATTAATAATAAAAACAGAAAGTTCTGGAAAAATGTTCAGCAGGTCCGGTCTGTGGAGAGAGAAACAGAGTTGACATTACTTGTCAGCAAAACAGTAAACCTAAATCCACAGACTGTCTGTGGATTTATTTTTAACCCAGTCATTTCTCAGAATCTTTGTTATTCAGGCCCCCAAATTTATTTCACATTTCAATTAGTTCACAAAACTTTATTTCAGTCACTAATATCTGATGATATCTCTCCAGGGTTCCTCTGTTTTGATCTTTATTCAGGTAAATGATTAAAAACATTTTAAACATAACAATCCTGTTTTGCATGGAGCAGCACTGCCACCCGCTGGCAGTGATCGGGACTCCACAGATTTATTGGTCCTGCATTACTGACTATGGCCACATGGTGGTGCTAGAACACAGCTGTTTCTTTTTGGGGAGACGATTCTGTTGACTGTTTACCAAACTTAACAATAACTAGCGAAGGGAGCTTTGTGTCAGTGAATGGCTCCATTAGTCTGTGTAGATATTAGGGATGGACAACAAATGCTGGCTTTGCCATTGACACGCGCCTGTTCTGAGCTGCCACCATGTTCTGAGATTGGGTTCTTTGGCTCGGACTCTGGGTCTGGGACGTGGTTCTCAGACAGACTGGAGACAGACTTTAGTATCCGCTTCAACACTTGTTTATTAGGATTACTTCTGAACCGGTTACAGAATAGGCACGTAGCTCTTAGGCATGATTCCAAACTCTCCCTTGTGAGTCCAACTCATAACTGACTCGTGTCAGTGGCAGATCATCAACGTCACACAATAGAATATCGCACCTGTTAAACTTTTAAAGAACACGTGAATGTTTTATACATATTAACCCTTTATACAACATGCGACACGGTAGCACAGTGGTTAGCACTGTTGCTTCACCACACCAGGGTCCCAACTTGGGTCACTGTCTGTGCAGGTGCTCCGGTTTCCTCCCACAAGTCCCGAATTCTCCCTCTGTGTACCTGAACAGGCGCCGGAATGTGGCGACTAGGAGATTTTCACAGTAGCTTCATTGCAGTATTAATGTAAGTCTACTTGTGACAATAATAAAGGTTATTATAATAGCAAGAAACGGCTGAAGGCACTGGATACTGCAAAGGCTCTGGGCCCTGACAATATTCCGGCAATAGTACTGAAGACTTGTGCTCCAGAACTTGCGCACCCCGAGCCAAGCTGTTCCAGTACAGATCCAACACTGGCATCTACCCGGCAATGTGGAAAATTGCCCAGGTGTATCTGTACACAAGAAACAGGACAAATCCAACCCAGCCAATTACCGCCCTATCATTCTACTCTCCATCATCAGTAAAGTGTTGGAAGGAATCATCAACAGTGCTATCAAACTGCACTTACTCAGCAACAACCTGCTCACGGACGCTCAGTTTGGGTTCCGCCAGGGTCACTCAGCTCCTGACCTCATTGCAGCCTTGGTTCAAACATGGACAAAAGAGCTGAATGCCGGAGGTGAGGTGGGAGTGACTGCCCTTGACATCAAGGCAGCTTTTGACCGAGTGGGAACAAGGAGCCCCAACTAAACTGGAGTCAATGGGAATCAGAGGGAAAACTCGCCGCTGGTTGCAGTCATACCCGGCACAAAGGAAGGTGCTTTTAGTGCTTGGAGGTCAATCATCTCAGCTCCAGAACATCACTGCAGGAGTTCCTCAGGGTCGTGTCCTGGGCCCAACTATTTTCAGCTGCTTCATCAATGACCTGCCTGCCATCAAAAGGTCAGAAGTCGGGATGTTCGCGGATGACTGCACAACAAGGGGCTGGTTTAGCATACTGGACTAAATCGCTGGCTTTGAAAGCAGGCCAGCAGCACGGTTCAATTCCCGTACCAGCCTCCCCAAACAGGCGCCGGAATGTGGCGACTAGGGGCTTTTCACAGGAACTTCATTTGAAGCCTACTTGTGACAATAAGGGATTTTCATTTCATTTCAATGTTCAGCACCATTTGCGACTCCTCAGATAATGAAGCAGCCCGTGTCCAAATGCAGCAAGACCTGGACAATATCCAGGCTGGGCTGACAAGTGGCAGTGTCAGGCAATGACCATCTCCGACAAGAGATGATCTAACCAACGGCCCTTGACATTCAATGGCATTACCATCGCTGAATCCCCACAATCAACATCCTGGGGGTTACCATTTAACAGAAGCTGAACTGGACTAGCCACATTCATACTGTGGCTACCAGGGCAGGTCAAAGGTTAGGAATCCTCCGGCGAGTAACGAAACCGTTGACCCCCCAAAGCCTGTCCAGCATCTATAAAACACAAGTCAGGAGTGTAATGGAATACTCTGGATGAGTGCAGCTCCAACAACACTCAAGGAGCTCGACACCATCCAGGACAAAGTAGCCCCGCTTGTTTGCTCCTCCTTTCACAAACGTTCAAACCCTCCAGCACTGATGTACAGCGGCAGCCGTGTGTACCATCTACAAGATTCACTGCAGTAACTCACCAAGGTTCCTTAGACAACAGCTTCCAAACACATGGCCACTACCATCTAGAAGGACAAGAGCAGCAGATATTTGGGAACCCACCACCTGGACGTTCCTCTCCAAGCCACACACAACCCTGACTTGGAAATATATCGCTGATCCTTCGCTGTTGCTGGGACAAAATCCTACAGCTCCCTCCCTAACAGCATGGTGGGTGTACCTACCGCTAAAGGACTGCAGCAGATCAAGAAGGTAACTCACCACCACCTTGTCAAGGGGAAACTAGAGATGGGCAACATATGCTGGCAGAACCAGCATCACCCACATCCCGTAAATGAATTTTTAAAAATCTTTAAGTTTACGCTAAAATTGTCTCTGCGGGTTAAGGGTTAAGACTTCAGTTTTGTTTCATGTTGAAAGATACAAGTCTGTAGGTTTAGTTTCACTTTAAACATTGCCTGCATTGCAATGAGGATTTTACTACTCTAAAAGCAAACACAGGGTATAAACAAAACTAATCTATTGCTTAGAAACCAGAGGGTCACACTGAAAAGCAGAAGTACTTGAGTTTCAGTTTGGAAACAGGCAACCCAGAGGTAAGAAGCATTTCACAGAAACTGCTCGAACAGACAGGACAATGCAGAGGGACAGAGAGCCAGTCGCAAACTAAAGAACAGGAAGTTCCAGAATGGGACACAGTAAAGTCTCTGAAGTGTGAAGTCCACAAAAGCTAAATTAATGAGTGGAGAAAGGTAGACCTGGAAATGCAGACCTGGAGGCGCAGACCTGGAGATGTCGGCTCGCGAGAAGCCAGGTATCCGGGATAATCAAATGTTTGGTGACACCTTAATCCAGCCTGTGAGGCAGTGGTGGTCCATTGGAGTAGCTGGGCCTGAGAGATGGTGTGGAAGCTTGAATGTACGTGGTGATCCAGGGTAGAGGAATTCCAAATGGAGAGGTTGAAGTCCTGGAGGTGGATTCTTGGTGAAGCTATCCGAGGGAGGGTAAGTGGGGGATGATTCCAATATGTTTTCTTTGGAAGTGGAGTTTGGAAATTCTCGTGTGAAAGTCAGAGTTTCAGTCAGTCCAGATGGCTCACAGTGACAAGAATCTGGGAGAATTGGGAATCCCATAGAAGTTGTCACTTGGATTCAGAGTGTGGTGTGTCTGACCACATTTCACCTGGTGCTTTACATGGACTGTGTACTTACTGAGAACATTAGAGTAAAAGCCTGTAACTTGTGTTATCCTTACAAATCTGTAAATATCTGTAAAGGTACAGCTGGGATGAAGGAATTGTGAATAATAGGGGGCAGCACGGTGGCATAGTATTTAGCACTGCTGCTTCACCTCTGGGTGCTCTGGTTGCCTCACACAGTCCGAAGATGAGCAGGTTCTGTGGGATTGTGGGTTTTGGGTGGGGGAGTGGGACTCGGTTGGGTGTTCTTTCAGAGGATCAGTGCAGACTCGAAGGGCCGAATGGCCTCCTCCTGCACTGCAGGGATTCTATGGATAGTTAATATTTTCTTGCTTAATAATTGTTTTGTTCAAAGTTCATCGTCCTGTGACTCTGTTCATCCACGTCTCTAAACTTAACCAGGGGACACAAAATACTTTCCATCCGCAAAATACCCTTTATTCATAACATATCTGAAAGAACATTACAAACATTTCAAAGTGGCCGTCACACAAAGTGCAATAATATTCAGCTTCTCTACATACATCATGTTGCTCTCTGAGGTGCTTCAATACAGTCAAAGAAACATTACAGACATTTCAAAATGGTCGTTACAAATGGTGTAAAACTATTTCAGTGTCGACAGAGATCAAGTTGGACTCTGAGGAGCTCCAATGCTATTGTGACCCATGGAATGGTTCTATTTCTCTAGTTGCTGCAAAGGGAAAAGAATTTGAGATTCCTCGCTCTCAGTTCATCACAAACACAGAGCAGGGTTTATTTGGCGATGTTGCTCTTACAGAACAAGATGGTGAACTGAAAACCCACGTAAACACTCTGCTGACGTCACTACAGATCACGTGACGTTCCACCAGCAGCTGGATTACTGAATACAGAACATAACTATTGATAATGAGACATCTCCAATTGTAGAATTATTGTTGTGGTGGGGGAGGAGGGAAAGGTGCGGGAGGCTTCTCAGCCAGCTGAGATTTTCCCTATCTGCTCACCTCTTCCAATGTCCCTCCAAACAGTCAGCCCCCAGAGGGCACGGCCATCGGTAACTGTCTCCCAGTTGTCAGACTCAATGTCCATCATCTTCATATCTCACTGGCGGTGTCCTTGTAGCGGAGATATGGACTTCCAGCAGTGACTCAGTGTCCAGCTCACTGTACAGAAGATCTTTGGGGAAATGGCCGTCATCCACCTGATGAATGTGACTGAGCAGCAAAGACGTCACTGACTGAGTAATGAGTGTCTGTTCATAGAGCTCATCGAATTTCACACATTTTAATCAATGTCTTGTCAAAAAATATGTGTTGCTCTAAGTTTGCTAATTGTTTTCTCTTTGTCTGTATGTATTTAAATAGTAATTTATTAATGCAGAACTTGAGTATTTGTGAAAAGAGAGACATGCTGTCAAAGCTTTTCATTTCACACTTATCAGTTCAGACACAAGAATGCCAAGAATACTCGCCTTTTTGAATTTAAATAAAACCTTTGGGGGAACTGTTACCTGGTATATTCTCCATGACAACGTCTTAATCAATCAATGTCCCCCTGCCAAACAATCAGCACTCTTTTTCTCATGTGGTATTATTTGTTGTTCCCTTTGAAATTTGGAATTTTTGCCTCTGTCCTGATGAGTCAAGATGAAAAGCTTTGACAGCCTGTCGCTTTTTCAGCAATACTCATGTTTGTATTTCTTGCATTCATGGCCTGGGAATGTCAAATAAAAATTGGCACTTGGAGTTCCTGACACAATGGAAATGTGACCGATTGAGTTTATTCATTTCAATTTCAGATTTGGAAATAACTTTGAATGACATTCAAGTGAAAGATTTGGAGTGAATTTATTCCAACTAAAGTTTTCCTGTGTAAAGGTGAAAAGCTGTGTCTTTGGCCAATCTAAACAGTTCAAATCATTTTGTCCGGGTTTATTCTAAAATCATCCCAGGGTCAGTGACAGTAACAAGACAGAGCAGCGAGTTAAAGTTTGGGAATGGAATGGAAGTGCAGGCGAGATAAATGATGGCAAAGTGAAACATCCCCTTTTAACCATTCAGTGATGCCGGGTCACACTCTGTCCTGGGAACAACACCAACCAAAGCTTCTTTTGTGGAGGATTCACTGTCACACTCCCCCAAAGTGTGATATTCCAGAAAGACAATGGTGAAGGATAGAACTGGAGCCAATCTTTACACACTTTTATATCATTTATTTACAGAATTAGGCAATACAAGCATGTACCTCCTAACCCAACAAGGACAGTTTCAGTCTGTATCTATTTTTTCTTTTGCAGAAATCCTAAACAAGAAGTTCCCCATCTGAAAGGGGCAGGAATAACCCATTGTGACAAAAATCCACAACATTTAAAAGAAACTTTAAAACTCAAATTACAATGGCTTTCCCAGAGTTGATGATGAACACCAGGCATCATCCCATTCCCCACCCCCACCCCACCATCACCCCCACCGCTGCCCCCCTCCCACCCCGTACCCACTGGCCATGCGTGCCATCAAGCGTACCAGTGGAATCAACTGCCCACTGTCTGGACCTGTTAATGGTCACCTTTACCAGGCCCAGGAGCAGGAGGACAAGGGGGTCCTCTGCCCGATCTCCTCAGCACCGGGTGGTCAATGATCAGTAAGGTGGGACTGAACTATAACCAGAAATTGAGGATCAGCCCCTTCAGATAATGGAAGAGGAGCTGGAATCTCACACACTCTGTATAAATATTAAACACAGACGTTTCCCACCCCCACCCCCCGCCGTCCCCCCCCCCCGCCGTCCTCCCCTGCCCCCCACCCAGTGACCCAGTGTGTGGGGCCTTCCCCTCCCCCACCCCGTGGCCCAGTGTGTGGGGCCTTCCCCTCCCCCCACCCAGTGACCTCGTGTGTGGGACCTTCCCCTCCCCCACCCAGTGACCCGGTGTGTGGGGCCTCCCCCTCCCCCACCAGTGGCCCAGTGTGTGAGCCTTCTCCCGCACGGTGGCACAGTATTAGCACTGCTGCCTCATAGCGCCAGGGACTCAGGTTCAATTTTGGCTTTGCGTGACTATGTGGAGTTTGCACACTTTCCCCGTGTCTGCGTGGGTTTCCTCCGGGTGCTCCGGTTTCCTCCCACAGTCCAAAGATATGCAGGTTAGGTGGATTGGCCATGATCAATTTCTGAAAGGTTATGGGGTTAGGGTGGGACATTGGGCCTAGGTAGGGAGCTCTTTCACAGGGTCAGTGTGGACTCGATGGGCCAAATGGACTCCTTCCGCATTGTAAGGATTTTATGATATCCCCATTACTGCCCAGTGTGTGGGGCTTCATCCGCACGGTGGCACAGAGGTTAGCACTGCAGGACCTTGCCCTCCCCCACCCAGTGACCCAGTGTGTGGGGCATCCCCCTCCCCCACCCAGTGACCCAGTGTGTGGGGCCTTCCCCTTCCCCACCCAGTGACCCAGTGTGAGGGCCCCCCTCCCCCACCCAGTGTGTGGGGCTTTCCCCTCCCCCACCCAGTGACCCAGTGTGTGGGGCCTTCCCCTCGCCCACGCAGTGACCCAGTGTGTGGGGCCTTCCCCTCTCCCACCCAGTGACCCAGTGTGTGGGGCTTTCCCCTCTCCCACCCAGTGTCCCAGTGTGTGGGACCTTCCCCTCCCCCCACCCAGTGACCCAGTGTGTGGGGCCTTCCCCTCGCCCACGCAGTGACCCAGTGTGTGGGGCCTTCCCCTCTCCCACCCAGTGACCCAGTGTGTGGGGCTTTCCCCTCTCCCACCCAGTGTCCCAGTGTGTGGGACCTTCCCCTCCCCCCACCCAGTGACCCAGTGTGTGGGGCCTTCCCCTCCCCCACCCAGTGACCCAGTGTGTGGGGCCTTCCCCTCTCCCACCCAGTGACCCAGTGTGTGGGGCTTTCCCCTCCCCACCCAGTGACCCAGTGTGTGGGGCATTCCCCTCCCCCACTCAGTGACCCAGTGTGTGGGGCCTTCCCCTCTCCCACCCAGTGACCCAGTGTGTGGTGCCTCCCCCTCCCCCACCCAGTGACCCAGTGTGTGGGGCTTTCCCCTCCCCATCCAGTAACCCAGTGTGTGGGGCCTCCCCCTCCCCCACCCAGTGACCCAGTGTGTGGTGCCTCCCCCTCCCCCACCCAGTGACCCAGTGTGTGGGACCTTCCCCTCCCCCACCCAGTGACCCAGTATGTGGGGCCTCCCCCTCCCAGTGACCCAGTGTGTGGGGCCTCCCCCTCCCCCACTCACAGGAAACAGTCTTTATTTGGATGAAGGGATAGAACCCTCATCCTCCTGGATTGTTACTGTCCGCGGACAGATTTTCAGGGGTTCTCTGTTTTTACCCCCAGCAGTGAGTTCTGGATTGAAATAAGGATAGAGTTTCTCAGTGAATGTCCCAGTGAAAGTGTAGATATGGGACTTGTTATCTGAGTTATAAAAGGAAACCTTCCCTCCCTCATAATCCAGACAGACTCGAATCTTTCTCGGCTGCACACTCAGATTGAACCAATTCTTCGCCCAGTATTTATTCCCCTGTCTCAGAATCAATGTCCAGAATCCGTTATCTGGATCCAGGGTGAATTCCCCCTTCCTGTTTATGGATTCCTTGGCCACACCCACACTCCAATCAGTCTGGTTTCCCACCTCCACCTCCCAGGAATGTTTTCCTGATGTGAATCCCTCTGATCCCAGGACACAGGGACAGCGATCGAATCTCTCCGGATTGTCGGGAAGCTGCTCCCGTTTCTCGGTGTATCTCACGGTGCTCAGCTCCTCAGACAGGAGAAGGACAGGATGGGCTGTATTAGGGTCGAAGGTCACTGGAGCTGGGAACAGATGGACACGGATAAAATGTTAGTCCCTCTCACTGGAACTTTCACAGCCGGTTCGTGATTGGCAAAATCAGCAAGGACCCAGAATTAGAAATTCATCTCCCGGGGAAGAGTTTAACCAGAGTACAGTGGAAACGGGAAGACACGGGAAACGGGGAAGGTTTTACCCGGAGACCACACCCTGCAGTGAGGGTGAGGAAACCCCGTTACAGAGAGAGAGAGAGAGAGAGTGACAGACAGAAAAGGAGAGATAGAAAGCACAAGACATACAGAGAGGAGAGAGTGGGGTAAAGCGAAAGAAAATGTGAGGGACAGCACGGTAAGAGAGAGCGAGCGGGAGCAAAGGAGAGTGAGGGAGAAAGAGGGAGAGAGCAAGAGCGATGTAGAGGGAGAGAGCGAGGGAGAGAGAGGGCAAGGAAGAGTAAACGGGGAGAGCGAGGGGTAGGGAGAGTTGGGGACGGTGAGCGAGGGGGAGGGAGGAAGAGCGAGGGAAGGGAGGGAGGGTGAGAGTGACAGTGAGGCAGAGGGTGAGGGCAAGGGGGAAAGCTAGGAAGGGAACGAGGGTAGAGTGTGAGGGACCGAACGAGAGAAAGATCGAGGGAGAAAGCGAGGGAGAGTGAGGAAGAGCAAAAATGAGGAAGAGAGTGAAAGGAGAGCATGAGGGAGAGAGTGGGATCGAGGGAGAGAGCGGGATCGGGGGAGAGAGCAAGAGCGAGGGAGAGGGTGAGGAAGAGGGAGAGCGAGGGAGAGGGTGAGGAAGAGAGCGAGATAAAGGGAGCAAAAACATGGGAGACTGAGGGAGAGTGCAAAAGAGAGGGAAAGAACGAGGGAGTGAGTGAGATCAAGGAAAAGAGCGAGGAAGAAAACAAGAGCGAGGGAGAGAGCGAGAGAGAGAGCGAGAGTGAGGACAGAGCAAGAAGGAGCACAAGAAGAAGAGCGAAGGAGAGGGAGAACCACAGGGAGGGAGTGCGAGGGGAGAGCAAGAGCGAGGGGTTGAGAGTGAAGGGGAACGAGAGCGAGATGGAGGAATGGTGATCAAGGGAGAGCGAGAATGAGGGAGAGTGAGGGGGAATGTGCGAAACTGAGGGAGCAGGCGAGGGCGAAGGAGAGCCAAGGGGTGGGAGTGGAAGGGGGGAGGGAGGCCGAGGGAGAGAAAGCGAGGGTGAGGAAAAGTGCGAGATGGAGTGAGAGGAAAGGTCGGGGAAGAGCGAGGGAGAGGGCAAGAGCAAGCGAGGGAAGGCAAGTGATGGCGAACGGGAGCAAGGGATTTGGCGTGCAAGGGACAGGGAGACCAAGGGAGAGGGAGTGTGAGAAGGGGGAGAGCGAGAATGAAGGAGACTGAGAACAAGGGAGAGCTAGCAGCAGGGAAAGCAAGGGGCCTGGAGAACGAGGGAGAGGGAGAACAAAGGGGAGGGAGAGTGAGAGGGTGGAAGAATGAGGGGTCGGAAGAACAGGGCGAGGGAGAGCGAGGGGCAGGGAGGGTGTGTGAGAGCGAGAGGGAGGGAGAGTGAGCAGGAAGGCGGGTGTGGAGGAGGGAGGGAGAGCGAGGGGGAGGGAGAGAGAAGGGCGGAGAGCGCGGGGGGAGTGATAGCGAGGGGGACAGAGAGTGTGAGGGGTGAGAGTGAGGAGTAAGGGGGAAACCATTACAGACTCAAAATGAAAATCTCAACCTGAAAGCCTCGATTGAAGAAAGCTGTGCTAGAAACAGCCATCTGCAACAAAGTCTCTTTCGTTTTACTTTCAGCATTATTTTTACACCCATCTTCCTCCCTCTGTGTTTGTCTGTCTTGTGTGAGTGAGTGTCTGAGTGAGTATGTGTGTGTGAGAGTGTCTGAGTAAGTGTGTGTATGTGTGAGTAGAGGATGGGCCGAGTTTAAGTGGGGGTGGGGGTGGGGGGGGGGGGGGGTTAGGAATTAGACAACCTTTTGCATTTGCTGCATATTTAACTATAGTTAGTGTCATTAATAAAATTAATTGTTTTTAAATTTACAAACCTGGTGAGTGTAATTATTGGGTGGTGAAGGGCCAAAGACTTTGGGTGTTTTTCTCTGAATTATTTATTAATTTAAGTTGTGTTGTTATTCTGGGTCAAGTGGGGCTGAATTGACGGCGCACTCGCCCAGGGGGTCGTAACAATAGCTGATCTGACAATTCTGTATTTTAACAGAAAACTGACTGAAGTAAAATCTAATCTGTTACAAATACAATTCTGTATTTAATATAAAGAGACCGGTCCCTTCTACTAATAACCGAGAGAGCTGTTTAATAGCTGGGGTCAGGAAGCTCACACCCACCTGTATTAATCACCGTCAGCATCTTTTTCCACACTCTGTACTGCAGTGAGCCAATGTACTTCCCCACATTTATTAACGGGTAAACCTCCTGTGGCTCTGGGAGAGTTCGCTTCAGTCTGAAACAGGAGATAAAGGTCAGTGTTGGATCATTCCAGGCTGGGCGAGAAATAGGTTAGAAATTAAAATCAAATCAAGGGGGTGAATTTTACCTTTTCTGTAAATCCGGAAATTTCTGTGAAATCAGAACAATTATTACTGTTTGTGTCTGGAGAACATTTTATCACAAAAAGTAAAGTTACAGACTGGATTGCACAGAAAAGTACACTTTAAATATAGAAAGTTATTGGACTGCCTCTTGCTGTCCTCATTGGACTGTGAGTTACTCCACAATATTACAAATGACTCAATCTTACTGCACAACACAACTCACAGAGTTACAATCCAATTATAAAATCCTCATCAATGTCCAATTACTGGAATTAATTTATTAACACTCACGTGGTGGAACAGATTTTAAATATTGCTGAAAATACAGACATGTTACTGATGGAAAATGACCAGATGAACGGGAATTCCATTGTCAGGAAGTACAGGTTATTAAACAGACAGGGTCAATTATATACATGTTGTAAACGTTAAGCAGTCCACAGGGAGAAAAATGTCCGGTTGGTGGACAATTCCGGTTTGTGGACAATTCCGGTTTTTGGACAATCCCCGTTTGTGGACAATTCCGGTTTTTGGACAATCCCGGTTTGTGGACAATTCCGGGTTTGTGGACAATTCCGGTTTTTGGACAATTTCGGGTTTGTGGACAATTCCGGTTTTTGGACAATTCCGGGTTTGGGACAGCCGGATTTGGGGGACTGTACCTGTACCAGTGTCCAATAGAAATCAACTAGAAACTGGGGTAAATCTGCAATGTTAGTTTAACCTTCAGTCTTGGGACTCATCAAACTTGTGTTTGAATCTTTGTCTGCAGTGATACTACAGACAGAGTGTCAGACCACTCTGTGTAAGCTGAAGCAGACAGAATGATTTCGAATGTCAGCTCCACTTGCTGTGAGTCACACTGAGCTCAATGAGCAACCAGCTGAGTGGGAACTCTATTGTCAGAGGCAGTGGCTTTCCGCTGACATCTTAAACCCAGCTCTCTTCTGTCTGCTCAGGTGAAGGTAAAATATCCCAAGGCTCTATTCCAAGAAGAGCACAGGATTTCTCTCAGTGTCCTGGTCAACATTTATCCCTCACCCAACACTGTTCAAATAGGTTCATCAGCATCTCAATACACAGCAGAGAATTCACTAAAGTAAATACTCAGGGGTTCACTGAACTTCCTGGGACATTCTGAAAATCAAATTGATCTTAATTTAAATGTTTTCAGTGTGGAGACTCTCCCCTCTCACTCTCTGAACATTGAACTATTTAACTGCTGGGAGGAAGCTTTACCTATCTGTGTATCTGAACCTGTGGAGAGCGCTCTCCTGGACAGAATCATTCCAGTTCTAGCCGGGGAGGAGCCAAGCATTGGAAACATGGTCCTGCCTGGCTGGATCCTGGACTGTAGTTCCCAGTCTCAGACCAACAGCTGGAAATGTCCACTCGGGGGAGAATGGTCTGACCATTCGGAGGGTTCCTCACTCTGGATGAAGCTGATTTTCTTCATTGTTTAAATTGATGAAACTATCCCTCTATAATATTACAGTAAACAAGCTCCAGATGTGGTCATTTCCGTGTTAAAGAGCCGTCAGTGATCCTGGGTGTGAGACAGAGGAAACCAAATGTGACAGGTGATTGGGGTTGTTTTGGTCGGTGAGTTTTATATTCTACGGACTGTTTCCAGGGACACACACCGAGACAAATATCAACTGCTGCTGGAAGGTCATCAACTCGGTAAAAGACACTCTTTGGTCTGCCCGAAACTTGCTGATCTTCCAGTGCAAAGAATTGTCCTCGACCGAGTGTTGCAGACTGGCACATTCCAAGGTCCAGGACTACGTGCTGAGGGATGCACTCAAGCTTGGGGCAGCTGCCGCCAAGGCGCAATGGGGAAAGACCACTGTGTAAGGTCTTTCCAGCAAATGTACACGAGGGGCGGGTAACAGTGTAAACCCCCCTCGGTCTGGGTCAGTAACACTCCAATGTACAAAACAAACATGACAATGTAAATATTTAAGAAGGAATTGTAATGTAAAGAGTGATGTGTGTATAATATCAAAATTGAGTCGAATGGAAGAAAGTCAAGGCAATGTGTAGCTCTGATGGAAATGTACAGTCAAGACAATTCGAAATGCTCTGTAATGCTTATGATAAATTTTATGAATATAGTATATTTTTTGAATTAAAAAAAAAATTCTAGATTATGATGACACAACCTGCTCATTCTTCAAGACGGTGAAGGAGAGAAAAATAAATAAACAGTTACCGTTAAAAACTTGATGTTGTCCTGTTCCCTCAGCTCTTGTTCAATCTCCTTAACAGTGACTGAAAGCAATGAGATTTCCTCCGTTATCTTCTCAATCCTCTCCTTCATCTCCTGACTCTTTTTCTCTTTCTCCAGTTTCAGATCTTCCAACTCAATCCTCTCTTCCTCACGGAGAAACTGGTGAAGCTTTTCAAATTGGGCTTTAATCTGTTTCTCTGTCTTTACACTTTGGTCCTTTGGGAAATATCAGTGAGATTGAAAATTAATGAGGATTTTTAAAAGGCTGTTCAGCCTGAACAGTTCTGTTCAGATCAGAATATTCCAGAGAAAAACATTCCCAATCTAATTCCTTCCCAACCTGATCATTTATTGAGATGTATCTGATTTATTGTTTACAGAGTGAGTTCTCTCTAAAGCGGTGAGATTTAGTTAATACATTAGGGCCGGGATTCTCCAGCCTTTCGCTGGGATTCTCTGGTCGTGCCGGCAGTGCACCCCCCACTCCCGGGATTCCCGTCACCCCCCCCCCCCCAGGATTCCCGTCAGCGCAACCCCCACTCCCGGGATTCCCATCAGCGCCCTCTCCCAGGATTCCCGTCAGCGCAACACCCACCCCCGGGATTCCCGTAAACGCACCCCCCCTTCCGGGATTCCCGTCAGAGGCCCCCCTCCTGGGATTCCCGTCAGCGCCCCTCCCCCACTCCCGGGATTCCTGTCAGCGCCCCCCCCGGGATTCACGCCAGTGCAACCCCCACTCCCGGGATTCCTGTCAGCGCACCCCCCACTCCCGGGATTCACGCCAGCGCAACCCTCACCCCCGGGATTCCTGTCAGCACACCCTCACCCCCGGGATTCCCGTCAGCGCCCACCCCCTCCCCCTCTCCCGGGATTCCCGTCAGCGCACCCCCCACTCCCGGGATTCCCATCAGCGCCCCACCCCCTCCCGGGATTCCCGTCAGCGCAACCCCCACTCCCGGGATTCCCAGCAGCTCACCCCCAGGCGCAGTACTCACTTCAGTGCACTCCCCACCCCTGAGACTCCCGAGAGAACCACCCACCTCCGGGATTCCTTGCAGCTCTACCCCAGCCCCAAGATTCCCAGCAACTCACCCACACCCACAGTATTCTCAGCAGCTCACCCCCGCCCCGGTATTCCCAGCAGCCCCCCCCACTCCCGGGATTCCCGTCAGCGCACCCCCCACCCCCGGGATTCCCGTCAGCGCACCCAACACCCCCATGGATTTCTTGCAGCTCATCCCCACCCCCGGGATTCCTTGCAGCTCATCCCCACTCCTGGGATTGCCAGCAGCTCACCCCCACCCACAGTATTCCCAGCAGCTCACCCCCACTCCCGGGATTCCTGTCAGCGTACCCCCACCTCCGGGATTCCTGTCTGCACACACCCACCCCTGGATTCCCGGCAGCTCACTCCGAACCCCGGGATTCCTGTCAGCTCACCCCCGCCCCCGGGATTCCCAGCAGCTCACCCCCAACCCCGGGATTCCCGGTAGCGTACCCCCGCCTCCGGGATGCTTTTCAGCACATCCCCAGCCCCGGGATTCCTGTCATCGTACCCCCACCCCCGGGATGCCTGTCAGCACATCCCCACCCCCCGGGATTCCTGTCATTGTACCCCCACCCCCGGGATTCCTGTCAGCGTACCCTCGCCCCCGGGATTCCTGTCAGCACCCCCTGACCCCCGGGATTCCTGTCAGCGTACCCCCACCTCCGGGATTCCTGTCAGCGCACCCTCACCCCCGGGATTCCTGTCAGCGTACCCCCACCCCTGGGATTCCTGTCAGCACCCCCTCACCCCCGGGATTCCTGTCAGCGTACCCCGCCTCCGGGATTTCTGTCAGCATACCCCCACCCCCGGGATTCCTGTCAGCGTACCCCCACCCCCGGGATTCCTGTCAGCACCTCCTCACCCCCGGGATTCCTGTCAGCGTACCCCCACCTCCGGGATTCCTGTCAGCACACCCCGACCCCCGGGATTCCTGTCAGCTTACCCCCACCCCCGGGATTCCTGTCAGCGCATCCCCACCCCCGGGATTCCTATCAGCACACCCCCACCCCCGGGATTCCTGTCAGCATACCCTCACCCCTAGGATTCCTGTCAGCACCCCTTCACCCCCGGGATTCCTGTCAGTGTACCCTCACCCCCGGGATTCCTGTCAGCGTACCCCCGCCTCCGGGATTCCTGCCAGCGTTTCCCCACCCCCAGGATTCCTGTCAGCGTAACCCCGCCTCTGGGATTCCTGTCAGCGCACCCCCACCCCCGGGATTCCTGTCAGCACACCCTCACCACCGGGATTCCTGTCAGCGTACCCCCGCCTCCGGGATTCCTGTCAGCGCACCCCCACCCCCGGGATTCCTGTCAGCGCACCCCCACCCCCGGGATTCCTGTTAGCACACCCTCACCACCGGGATTCCTGTCAGCGTACCCCCACCTCCGGGATTCCTGTCAGCACCCCCCCACCCCCGGGATTCCTGTCAGCGTACCCCCGCCTCCGGGATTCCTGTCAGCGTACCCCCACCTCCGGGATTACTGTCAGCGTACCCTCACCCCCGGGATTCCCGTCAGTGTGGGATGGCTTCAATATGAATTCCCATTGACAACTGTCCGCTACCAATATTCTCCGACCTTGCTAGCAGTGATAACTGGGCGGAGTCACAATGGAGATTCCCGGCCGAGATACAATAGATAACAGATTACCAGATGACACCGATTCAGAGGAAGGAGCTCTGTGAGGAGATTAATATGATTAATTTTCTATCAAGAAAATTAATTTAGTGAAATCTCGTTAATTGTTTATAGATTCGATACATTGGACAATAGATTACCTGATGGGAATTTGGAAATATCAGAAGATGGAGCTCTAACTGAGGCTCGAGTTTCTGATTTCTCTATTTGTTTTATTGGATTATTGGTCTGGAGGGAAGAATCCATCTCCACTTGGAGAGGCAAGGTTTGATCAGGAATAGTTAGCATGGCTTTGTCAGAGGGAGGTCATGCCTCACAAATTTGATTGAATATTTTGAGCAGGTGACTAGGTGTGTAAATGAGGGTAGTTGGATTTAGATTTGGATTTGAGAGATTATTACGTGTACTGAGGTACAGTGAAAAGTAATGTTCTGCGTACAGTCCATACAGACCGTTCCATACATGAAAAAAGACAGGACTTACATAAATACACAATGTAAATACACAGGCACAGACATTGGGTGAAGCATACAGAGTGTAGTGCTACTCAGCAGAGAAGATGCGTGAAGTGATCAGTTCAGTCCACAAGAGGGTCATTCAGGAGTCTGATAACAGCGGGGAAGAAGCTGTTTTTGAGTCTGTTAGTGTGTGTTCTCAGACTTTGTACTCCTGCTCAATGAAAGAGGTTGGAAGGTAGAATAACCTGGGTGGGAGGGGTCTTTGATTATGCTGTCCACTTTCCCAAGGCAGCGGGAGGTTGTAGCCATCTGGGATGGCCACTTCCCGATTACAAAATGGACACTTTGCAAAGATTGCAGGGAAAATGGACAATGCTGAGAAAACAAGCAGGTTCAGGGCTTGTCTGTATATTGGAGCCGCAGCTCCCAGACAAGACCAAAACTCAGCCATTAGCATACTAATGGCCCATCTCTGGGAACAAAGGGTAACATTTGAGTAACCGATACTAAGGCAGATACCCCGGCGCCAGAGGAGACCGAAACAAAGCAGGCCAATGGCCACCTAGGACACGCCCAGTCATCAGGGCACCCACCCCTTTATTGGATAAAATCGATAAGAGTGATCAAGAAACGGCCCAATTAATTGGGGCCAAGTTCAAGGCCCGCCCAAAAGAGCACAAAGCCCCTTTGGGTATAAGAAGGAGCCCCCAAGAGCGAATCATTCTCTTGGACCCGGCTCTCACCGAGGGGAGACCTGTCCATCAGCTGCACCAGAAACAAGTAAGTCCAAGGTCAACGCACGCTACCAGACAGACGACCTTAGCTGTATCCCGTACCAGTCGATCCCCAGCAGCCTCAGAACTGAACAACGGCCATTGTTCCTCTAACTGACTGGGCGCCCGAAGCTAAGTATAGGCTTTAGCAGCAGTGATAGTTTAGTTTGTAGGTTTAGTGCATGATTATATTTAACTGTGTGTGTAAATAAACAAGCATTGACTTTGAACTAACTAACTGGTGTATCGCGTCTTTGATCAGTATTCGGTTTTGAATCTTGTGGCAGTATCGAAAGATACCTGGCGACTCTAAAGCAAACAAAATTAGACTTAAGGAAGGCAACCATATTGACCGCCATATTCAGAGCCAACCAAAGAGAGCAACAAGGTGTCGACAGGGTCAAGGAAGGCCGGTTTGCATGATGGGCTGGATGTTCACGACTTTCTGTAGCTCCTTATGGTCTTGGGCCGAGCAGTTGCCATACCAAGCTGTGATGCAGCCAGGTAGGATGCTTTCTATGGTGCAACTGTAAAAATTGTTAAGAGTGAATGTGAACATGACAAATTTCCTGAGTTTCCCCAGGGAGTACAGGCGCTGTTGTGCTTTCTTGATCGTCGCATTGCCATGCGTGGACCAGGATACCGAGGAATGTGAAGCTGGCAACCATCTCCACTTCAGCACCATTGATGCAGACAGGGGTGTGTACGATATTTTGCTTCCTGAAGTAAATGACCAGCTCCTGTCATAATTTGGCGGCATGGTACCACAGTGGTTAGCACTGTTGCTTCACAACGGCAGGGTCCCAGCTCCAATTCCAGCTTGGGTCACTGCCTGTGCGGAGTCGCACGTTCTCCCCGTGACTGCATGAGGTTCCTCTGGGTGCTCCGGTTTCCTCCCACAGTCCAAAGACGTGCAGGTTAGGTGGATTGACCATGCTAAATTGCCTTATTGTGCAAAAAGTTTAGGTGGTGTTCCTGGGTTACGGGGATAGGGTGGAGATGTGGGCTCAGGTAGGATGCCCTTTCTAAGGGCCGGTGCAGACTCGATGGGCCAAATGACCTCCTTCTGCAATGTAAATTCCATGAAACTCTATCAGGCAACCTCACAGCTTCTCGTTTAATCGTTCCCAAAAGGTACAACTTCTCAGTTCCTGTATCATCTGTACAAATGTAGATTTTTGCACCTTTTCCAATTTACAATATGGAGACCAGAATTCTGCACAGAACAATTCTGGACGTCTACAATTCCATACAGAATACAAAACAAAATAAGATCGGGGCGGAATTCTCCGGTCCCCCAGCCGCGTGTTTCTCAGCGACGCACCTCCTGGCAGGACTTTCTCTTCCCGCTGCTTGTCAATGGGGTTTCCCATTGAAACCACCGCACGCCGCTGAAAAACCCGCGGGCTGGGGTGTGCTGCCAGCGGGAAAAGAGAATTCCAGAGATTAGAGAATTCCAGCCCAGAATTACCTGAATGTGGGTTAATGTTTCCTCATAATCACTTTTTACATCTTCACATTCTTCCTCCTGCTCCTCGATCAGCTTCAGTGAGGTTTGCAGTTCCTCCTGAACAAAGAATAATATTAGTTTGTACATTTTCACAATTAAACACCCAAAATAGATTCCACACTGTTCAAAATAAAAATCTGAAGGACTTATTTTGAAGCTCCTTTGCTTCACAATCAGCAGTTTTACTGAAAAAAAAGAGACATGCTATCAAAATTGTTTGTCTTGCACTCATCAGGACAACTTGCAAGAAATTACCAACAGTAAGGGAACAGCAATTTATATTGCATGAGAAGAGAGTGATGAATGGTTAGCAAGTCAACTCGGATTGCTGAAGGCATTGCCATGGAGAGTGCACCATGAAATTGTAAACTTCCTGGAACTGATCCTGCAACTGGCCAACATCTGGGAACAATCCTGAAGATACTCAGAATTACACTGAAATCCAAATTTAAGATTGTCAGTCAGCTCACAGTGTGGCTCACTTACACATGCTAGAAACACATATTATCACAAACTGGGCCTTAACAGACAGAAGGAGCATGACCACACATTGCGCATTTTACATCCAAACAAAAGCGTGGGGAAAAGCCTGGTTCACCCTTCAGGAACATAATTCTGTAAGTCTCAAAGTCACTGTGCAAAAGAATAAGGATAGTCCAGAAGTGTCTGCATTGGGGTAAGGCCGGTTTCAATATCATTGGACAATATTTGGCAAACATAGACTGGGAACAGCTACTTGCCGGGAAACCTACATTTGGAAAGTGGGAGTCTACTAAAAGTGAAATAATGAGAGTTCAGGAATGTGTTCCTCTCAGAGTGAAGGGCAAGGGCAGCAAGTCCAGGGAACCAGTGTTATGGGCGAGGTGTTTTCAGAACCCCAAAATGTATCATGGAGTTCAACCAACCTCCCCCTTTAATGGATTGTTGTTTTTGAAGCACACGGCTTGTTCCCCAGGTGTGGTATTACAATTATGGACACGTGGTTTTTAACCAAAACAATGTTTATTCCATGAATTGAACTTAACCTTTTAAATAAACATTGGATCACTTAACACCCCTTACTTCAAAGATAACCCCGAAAATAATACAACACTAAATAATCCCTCAAAATGTTCCTTCAAACCTCCAAAAGACTTCATCTTTAACAACAGACATGAGGTTACATTCAGTATACTTATAGTCTTTGTATTTGCAGACATCCACAGACTAGTTCTGTGTTTTTCTTCCTGCAACTCTTTTCAAACCACCCAGACACTCCCAGCTTTCTCCTCAAACTGAAACCAAAAGCAGAAGTGAGCTCAGCTCAGCTCCCCACACACTCTGACATCACTTCAGTAATATGATCAGCTTCATTTGTTAAAGGTACATTTCTTCAACATCCAATTCTTAAAGACACTCTTGCATGACACCAGGAATATAGAGGGTTATTAAAAAGGAGGGATATAGTGGATATAGAGAACCAAAAATAGGGGAGGTCATTCAGAAGGATAGAGTGTGTAGGGGGAGCTTAAGGAAAAAATTAGGGGTCAGCAGGGTGGTGCAGTGGTTAGCATTGCTGTCTCACGGTGCTGAGGTCCCAGGTTCGATCCCGGCTCTGGGTCACTGTCCGTGTGGAGCTTGTACATTCTCCCCGTGTCTGCGTGGGTTTCATCCCCACAACCCAAAGATGTGCAGGGTAAGTGGATTGGCCATGCTAAATTGCCCTTTAATTGGAAAAAAATGAATTGGGTACTCTAAATTTTTTTTTTTAAAGTCTAGTTGGAAATTTGGATCCAAAATTGCCTTGTTAATAGGAGACAAAGGGTGATGGTGGAGGGTCACTTTTGTGATTGGAAGCCTGTGACCAGAGGTGTACAACAGGGATCAGTGCTGGAACCCCCGATGTTTGTTATATACATTAACGACTTGGATGTGAATATAGACGGTATAATTAGTACATTTTCAGATGACACGAAAATAGGTGGTGTTGATAATGAGGAGGATAGTGTGAGGCTTCAGACTGATATTGATCAGCTGGTAAGTTGGGCAGAGCAATGGCAGATGGAATTTAATCCTGAAAAGTGTGAGGTGATGCATTCTGGGATGTCTAATAAGGGTTGGATATACACAGTGAACGGTAGGTCCCGAGGGAATATTAGGGAACAAAGGGACCTTGGTGCACAAGTCCATGGGTCCCTGAAGGTGGCAGCACAGGTATACAGGGTGGTGAAGAAGGCACACGGAATGTTTGCCATCATTAGCCGGGGAATAGAATATAGGAGCAGGGAGGCCTTTGTACAACTTTATAGAACATTGGTTAGGCTGCAGGTGGAATATTGTGTGCAGCTCTGGTCGCCACACCATCGGAAGGATGCGATTGCACTGATATGGGCGAGGCATTTTCAGAACGGCAAAATGTATCATGGAGTTCAACCAACCTCACCCTTTAATGGATTGGTTGCTTTTCCGAGCACACGGCCTTTCCCTAGGTGTGGGATTACAATTATGGACACGTGGGTTTTAAACACAAAACACTGTTTATTCCATGAACTCAACTTAACATCTTAAATAAACATTGGATCTCTGAACACCCCTTACTTCAAAGATAATCTCTCAAAATGTTCCTTCAAACCTCCAAAAGACTTCACCTTTAACAACAGACATGAGGTTACATTCAGTAAATATTGCAACAGTAAATACTTCCTTAAAATGTTCCTTCAAACTTCCAAGAGACTTAACACCTTTAAACAGTATCACATCAGGTTAAAGGATATATATAGTTTCTGTAGAATGGCAGAGATATATTAGCTTGGTTGCCGTCAGCTCCAGCAAAACAGCCAGGCACTTTTAAACTGCTCTCAGCAAAACCAGCCAGGACTTTCTAAGCTGCAAAACCAAACTGCAAAACTTGCAGCTCTCTGGAAACTCACAGACACACAAACACTGCTGTTAAACTGAAACTAAAAACCTGCAAAATGGCGGAACTGAACTGAGCTCCACCCACTCTAAGACATCACTGTTTTCTTAAAGTTACATTGCTCAAACATCCAGTTCTTAAAGGCACTCTCGCATGACAGCACCGGAGGGGGTGCAGAGGAGATTCACCAGGATGTTGCCTGAGATGGAAAGTATCAGCTATGAGGAGAGACTGGATAGGCTGGGGTTTGTGTTCCCTGGAGCAGAGGAGGCTGTGGGAGGGATCTGATGGAGGTATACCAAATTATGAGAGGCGTAAATAAGGTAGATCATAAGAATCATTTCCCCTTGGAAAATAACAGAGGACACAGGTTTCAGGTGAGGAGTCAGTGGTTTAGAGGGGACTCGAGGAAATATTCTTTCACCCAGAGGGTGTTGGGAATATGGAAAGTGCTGTCTGAGAGGATGTGGAAATATGGAACGTGCTGTCTGAGAGGATGTGGGAATATGGAACGTGCTGTCTGAGAGGATGTGGGAATATGGAACGTGCTGTCTGAGAGGATGGGGGAATATGGAACGTGCTGTCTGAGAGGATGTGGGAATATGGAATGTGCTGTCTGAGAGGATGTGGGAATATGGAACGTGCTGTCTGAGAAGATGTGGGAATATGGAGCGTGCTGTCTGAGAGGTTGTGGGAATATGGAACGTGCTGTCTGAGAGGATGTAGGAATATGGAACGTGCTGTCTGAGAGGATGTGGGAATATGGAACGTGCTGACTGAGAGGGTGATGGGAATATGGAACGTGCTGCCTGGAGGATGTGGGAATATGGAACGTGCTGTCTGAGAGGTTGTGGGAATATGGAACGTGCTGTCAGAGAGGGTGATGGGAATTTGAAACGTGCTGTCTGAGTGGGTGATGGAAATATGGAATGTGCTGTCTGAGAGGATGTGGGAATATGAAACGTGCTGTCTGAGAGGATGTGGGAATATGGAACGTGCTGTCTGAGAGGATGTGGGAATATGGAACGTGTTGTCTGAGAAGATGTGGGACGATGGAACGTGCTGGCTGAGAGGTTGTGGGAATATGGAACGTGCTATCAGAGAGGGTGATGGGAATGTGGAACGTGCTGTCTGAGAGGTTGTGGGAATATGGAACGTGCTGTGAAAGAGGATGTGGGAATCTGGAACGTACTGTCTGAGAGGATGTGAAAATACGGAATGTGCATTCTGAGAGGATGTGGGAATGTGGAACGTGCTGTCTGAGAGGGTGATGGAAATATGGAACACTCTGTCTGAGAGGGTGTGGGAATAAGGAACGTACTATCTGAGATTGTGTGGGAATATGGAACGTGATGTCTGAGAGGGTGATGGGAATATGGAACGTGCTCTCTGAGAGGATGTGGGAATATGGACCGTGCTGTCTGAGAGGGTGATGGAAATATGGAACGTGCTGTCTGAGAGGATGTGGGAATATGGAACGTGCTGTCTGAGAGGATGTGGGAATATGGAACATGCTGTCTGAGAGGATGTGGGAATATGGAACGTGCTGTCTGAGAGGGTGATGGGAATATGGAACGTGCTCTCAGAGAGGATGTGGGAATATGGAACGTGCTGTCTGAGAGGATGTGGAAATATGGAACGTGCTGTCTGAGAGGGTGATGGGAATATGGAACGTGCTGTCTGAGAGGGTGATGGGAATATGGAACGTGCTGCCTGAGAGGGTGATGGGAATATGGAACGTGCTGTCAGAGAGGATGTGGGAATATGGAACGTGCTGTCTGAGAGTATGTGGGAATGTGGAACGTGCTGTCTGAGAGGATGTGGGAATATGGAACGTGCTGTGTGATAGGATGTGGGTATATGGAACATGCTGTCTGAGAGAGTGTGGAAATATGGAACGTGCTGTCTGGTAGGGTGATGGGAATATGGAACGTGCTGTCTGAGAGGGTGATGGGAATATAGAACGTGCTGTCAGAGAGGATGTGGGAAAATGGAACGTGCTGTCTGAGACGATATGGGAATGTGGAACGTGCTGTCAGAGAGGATGTGGGAATATGGAACGTGCTGTCTGAGAGGGTGTGGAAATATGGAACGTGCTGTCTGAGAGGATGTGGGAATATGGAACATGCTGTCTGAGAGGAGGTGGGAATATGGAACGTGCTGTCTGAGAGGGTGTGGGAATATGGAACGTGCTGTCTGAGAGGGTGATGGAAATATAGAACACTCTGTCTCAGAGGGTGTGGGAATAAGGAACGTACCATCTGAGATTGTGTGGGAATATGGAACGTGATGTCTGAGAGGGTGATGGGAATATGGAACGTGCTCTCTGAGAGGATGTGGGAATATGGAACGTGCTGTCTGAGAGGATGTGGGAATATGGACCGTACTGTCTGAGAGGGTGATGGAAATATGGAACGTGCTGTCTGAGAGGATGTGGGAATATGGAACGTGCTGTCTGAGAGGATGTGGGAATATGGAACGTACTGTCTGAGAGGATGTGGGAATATGGAAGGTGCTATCTGAGAGGATGTGGGAATATGGAACGTGCTGTCTGAGAGGATGTGGGACTATGGAACATGCTGTCTGAGAGGATGTGGGAATATGGAACGTGCTGTCTGAGAGGGTGATGGGAATATGGAACGTGCTGTCTGAGAGGGTGATGGGAATATGGAACGTGCTGTCTGAGAGGGTGATGGGAATATGGAACGTGCTGTCAGAGAGGATGTGTGAATATGGAACGTGCTGTCTGAGAGGATGTGGAAATATGGAACGTGCTGTCTGAGAGGGTGATGGGAATATGGAACGTGCTGTCTGAGAGGGTGATGGGAATATGGAACGTGCTGTCTGAGAGGGTGATGGGAATATGGAACGTGCTGTCAGAGAGGATGTGGGAATATGGAACGTGCTGTCTGAGAGTATGTGGGAATGTGGAACGTGCTGTCTGAGAGGATGTGGGAATATGGAACGTGCTGTGTGATAGGATGTGGGTATATGGAACATGCTGTCTGAGAGGGTGTGGAAATATGGAACGTGCTGTCTGGGAGGGTGATGGGAATATGGAACGTGCTGTCTGAGAGGGTGATGGGAATATAGAACGTGCTGTCAGAGAGGATGTGGGAATATGGAACGTGCTGTCTGAGAGGATGTGGGAATGTGGAACGTGCTGTCAGAGAGGATGTGGGAATATGGAACGTGCTGTAAGAGAGGGTGTGGAAATATGGAACGTGCTGTGTGATAGGATGTGGGAATATGGAACGTGCTGTCTGAGAGGGTGTGGAAATATGGAACGTGCTGTCTGAGAGAATGTGGAAATATGGAACATGCTGTCTGAGAGGAGGTGGGAATATGGAACGTGCTGTCTGAGAGGGTGTGGGAATATGGAACGTGCTGTCTGAGAGGATGTGGGAATATGGAACGTGCTGTCTGAGAGGGTGTGGGAATATGGAACGTGCTGTCTGAGAAGATGTGGGAATATGGAACGTGCTGTCTGAGAGGGTGTGGGAATATGGAACGTGCTGTCAGAGAGGTTGGGGGAATATGGAACGTGCTGTCTGAGAGGGTGTGGGAATTTGGAACGTGGTGTCTGAGAGGGTGTGGGAATATGGAACGTGCTGTCTGAGAGGACGTGGGAATATGGAACGTGCTGTCTGAGAGGGCGTGGGAATATGGAACGTGCTGTCTGAGAGGATGTGGGAATATGGAACGTGCTGTCTGAGAGGGTGTGGGAATATGGAACGTGCTGTCTGAGAGGATGTGGAAATATGGAACATGCTGTCTGAGAGGAGGTGGGAATATGGAACGTGCTGTCTGAGAGGGTGTGTGAATATGGAACGTGCTGTCTGAGAGGATGTGGGAATATGGAACGTGCTGTCTGAGAGGGTGTGGGAATATGGAACGTGCTGTCTGAGAGGATGTGGGAATATGGAACGTGCTGTCTGAGAGGGTGTGGGAATATGGAACGTGCTGTCAGAGAGGTTGTGGGAATATGGAACGTGCTGTCTGAGAGGGTGTGGGAATTTGGAACGTGGTGTCTGAGAGGGTGTGGGAATATGGAACGTGCTGTCTGAGAGGACGTGGGAATATGGAACGTGCTGTCTGAGAGGGCGTGGGAATATGGAACGTGCTGTCTGAGAGGATGTGGGAATATGGAACGTGCTGTCTGAGAGGGTGTGGGAATATGGAACGTGCTGTCTGGGAGGATGTGGGAATAAGGAACGTGCTGTCTGAGAGGAGGTGGGAATATGGAACATGCTGTCTGAGAGATGTGGGAATATGGAACGTGCTGTCTGAGATGATGTGGGAATATGGAACGTGCTGTCTGAGAGGGTGTGGGACTATGGAACGTGCTGTTTGAGAGGATGTGGGAATAAGGAAGGTGCTGTCTGAGAGGTTGTGGGAATTTGGAACGTGCTGTCTGAGAGGGTGTGGGAATATGGAACGTGCTGTCTGAGAGGATGTGGGAATATGGAACGTGCTGTCTGAGAGGGTGTGGGAATATGGAACGTGCTGTCTGAGAGGATGTGGGAATATGGAACGTGCTGTCTGAGAGGGTGTGGGAATATGGAACGTGCTGTCAGAGAGGTTGTGGGAATATGGAACGTGCTGTCTGAGAGGGTGTGGGAATTTGGAACGTGGTGTCTGAGAGGGTGTGGGAATATGGAACGTGCTGTCTGAGAGGACGTGGGAATATGGAACGTGCTGTCTGAGAGGGCATGGGAATATGGAACGTGCTGTCTGAGAGGATGTGGGAATATGGAACGTGCTGTCTGAGAGGGTGTGGGAATATGGAACGTGCTGTCTGGGAGGATGTGGGAATAAGGAACGTGCTGTCTGAGAGGAGGTGGGAATATGGAACATGCTGTCTGAGAGATGTGGGAATATGGAACGTGCTGTCTGAGATGATGTGGGAATATGGAACGTGCTGTCTGAGAGGGTGTGGGAATATGGAACGTGCTGTCTGAGAGGGTGATGGAAATATGGAACCCTCTGTCTGAGAGGGTGTGGGAAAAAGGAACGTGCTGTCTGCGAGTGTGTGGGAATATGGAACGTGATGTCTGAGAGGGTTACGGCAATATAGAACGTGCTGTCTGAGAGGATGTGGAGATAGGGAACGTGCTGTCTGGGAGGGTGATGGGCATACGGAACATGCTGTCCGTGAGGGTGTGGGAATATGGAGCCTGCTGTATGAGATGAAGTGGGAATATGGAACGTGCTGTCTGAGAGGATGTGGAAATATGGAACGTGATGACTGAGAGGGTGGTGGGAATATGGAACGTGCTGTCTGAGAGGATGTGGGAATATGGAAGGTGCTGTCTGAGATGAAGTGGGAATATGGAACGTGCTGTCTGAGAGGGTGTGGGAATATGGAACGTGCTCTCTGAGAGGATGTGGGAATATGGAACGTGCTGTCTGAGAGTATGTGGGAATGTGGAACGTGCTGTCTGAGAGGATGTGGGAATATGGAACGTGCTGTGTGATAGGATGTGGGTATATGGAACATGCTGTCTGAGAGGGTGTGGAAATATGGAACGTGCTGTCTGAGAGGGTGTGGGAATATGGAAGGTGCTATCTGAGAGGATGTGGGAATATGCAACGTGCTGTCTGAGAGGATGTGGGACTATGGAACATGCTGTCTGAGAGGATGTGGGAATATGGAACGTGCTGTCTGAGAGGGTGATGGGAATATGGAACGTGCTGTCTGAGAGGGTGATGATAATATGGAACGTGCTGTCTGAGAGGGTGATGGGAATATGGAACGTGCTGTCAGAGAGGATGTGTGAATATGGAACGTGCTGTCTGAGAGGATGTGGAAATATGGAATGTGCTGTCTGAGAGGGTGATGGGAATATGGAACGTGCTGTCTGAGAGGGTGATGGGAATATGGAACGTGCTGTCTGAGAGGGTGATGGGAATATGGAACGTGCTGTCAGAGAGGATGTGGGAATATGGAACGTGCTGTCTGAGAGTATGTGGGAATGTGGAACGTGCTGTCTGAGAGGATGTGGGAATATGGAACGTGCTGTGTGATAGGATGTGGGTATATGGAACATGCTGTCTGAGAGGGTGTGGAAATATGGAACGTGCTGTCTGGGAGGGTGATGGGAATATGGAACGTGCTGTCTGAGAGGGTGATGGGAATATAGAACGTGCTGTCAGAGAGGATGTGGGAATATGGAACGTGCTGTCTGAGAGGATGTGGGAATGTGGAACGTGCTGTCAGAGAGGATGTGGGAATATGGAACGTGCTGTAAGAGAGGGTGTGGAAATATGGAACGTGCTGTGTGATAGGATGTGGGAATATGGAACGTGCTGTCTGAGAGGGTGTGGAAATATGGAACGTGCTGTCTGAGAGGATGTGGAAATATGGAACATGCTGTCTGAGAGGAGGTGGGAATATGGAACGTGCTGTCTGAGAGGGTGTGGGAATATGGAACGTGCTGTCTGAGAGGATGTGGGAATATGGAACGTGCTGTCTGAGAGGGTGTGGGAATATGGAACGTGATTTCTGAGAGGATGTGGGAATATGGAACGTGCTGTCTGAGAGGGTGTGGGAATATGGAACGTGCTGTCAGAGAGGTTGGGGGAATATGGAACGTGCTGTCTGAGAGGGTGTGGGAATTTGGAACGTGGTGTCTGAGAGGGTGTGGGAATATGGAACGTGCTGTCTGAGAGGACGTGGGAATATGGAACGTGCTGTCTGAGAGGGCGTGGGAATATGGAACGTGCTGTCTGAGAGGATGTGGGAATATGGAACGTGCTGTCTGAGAGGGTGTGGGAATATGGAACGTGCTGTCTGAGAGGATGTGGAAATATGGAACATGCTGTCTGAGAGGAGGTGGGAATATGGAACGTGCTGTCTGAGAGGGTGTGGGAATATGGAACGTGCTGTCTGAGAGGATGTGGGAATATGGAACGTGCTGTCTGAGAGGGTGTGGGAATATGGAACGTGCTGTCTGAGAGGATGTGGGAATATGGAACGTGCTGTCTGAGAGGGTGTGGGAATATGGAACGTGCTGTCAGAGAGGTTGTGGGAATATGGAACGTGCTGTCTGAGAGGGTGTGGGAATTTGGAACGTGGTGTCTGAGAGGGTGTGGGAATATGGAACGTGCTGTCTGAGAGGACGTGGGAATATGGAACGTGCTGTCTGAGAGGGCGTGGGAATATGGAACGTGCTGTCTGAGAGGATGTGGGAATATGGAACGTGCTGTCTGAGAGGGTGTGGGAATATGGAACGTGCTGTCTGGGAGGATGTGGGAATAAGGAACGTGCTGTCTGAGAGGAGGTGGGAATATGGAACATGCTGTCTGAGAGATGTGGGAATATGGAACGTGCTGTCTGAGATGATGTGGGAATATGGAACGTGCTGTCTGAGAGGGTGTGGGAATATGGAACGTGCTGTTTGAGAGGATGTGGGAATAAGGAAGGTGCTGTCTGAGAGGTTGTGGGAATTTGGAACGTGCTGTCTGAGAGGGTGTGGGAATATGGAACGTGCTGTCTGAGAGGATGTGGGAATATGGAACGTGCTGTCTGAGAGGGTGTGGGAATATGGAACGTGCTGTCTGAGAGGATGTGGGAATATGGAACGTGCTGTCTGAGAGGGTGTGGGAATATGGAACGTGCTGTCAGAGAGGTTGTGGGCATATGGAACGTGCTGTCTGAGAGGGTGTGGGAATTTGGAACGTGGTGTCTGAGAGGGTGTGGGAATATGGAACGTGCTGTCTGAGAGGGTGATGGGAATATGGAACGTGCTGTCAGAGAGGATGTGGGAATATGGAACGTGCTGTCTGAGAGTATGTGGGAATGTGGAACGTGCTGTCTGAGAGGATGTGGGAATATGGAACGTGCTGTGTGATAGGATGTGGGTATATGGAACATGCTGTCTGAGAGGGTGTGGAAATATGGAACGTGCTGTCTGGGAGGGTGATGGGAATATGGAACGTGCTGTCTGAGAGGGTGATGGGAATATAGAACGTGCTGTCAGAGAGGATGTGGGAATATGGAACGTGCTGTCTGAGAGGATGTGGGAATGTGGAACGTGCTGTCAGAGAGGATGTGGGAATATGGAACGTGCTGTAAGAGAGGGTGTGGAAATATGGAACGTGCTGTGTGATAGGATGTGGGAATATGGAACGTGCTGTCTGAGAGGGTGTGGAAATATGGAACGTGCTGTCTGAGAGGATGTGGAAATATGGAACATGCTGTCTGAGAGGAGGTGGGAATATGGAACGTGCTGTCTGAGAGGGTGTGGGAATATGGAACGTGCTGTCTGAGAGGATGTGGGAATATGGAACGTGCTGTCTGAGAGGGTGTGGGAATATGGAACGTGATTTCTGAGAGGATGTGGGAATATGGAACGTGCTGTCTGAGAGGGTGTGGGAATATGGAACGTGCTGTCAGAGAGGTTGGGGGAATATGGAACGTGCTGTCTGAGAGGGTGTGGGAATTTGGAACGTGGTGTCTGAGAGGGTGTGGGAATATGGAACGTGCTGTCTGAGAGGACGTGGGAATATGGAACGTGCTGTCTGAGAGGGCGTGGGAATATGGAACGTGCTGTCTGAGAGGATGTGGGAATATGGAACGTGCTGTCTGAGAGGGTGTGGGAATATGGAACGTGCTGTCTGAGAGGATGTGGAAATATGGAACATGCTGTCTGAGAGGAGGTGGGAATATGGAACGTGCTGTCTGAGAGGGTGTGGGAATATGGAACGTGCTGTCTGAGAGGATGTGGGAATATGGAACGTGCTGTCTGAGAGGGTGTGGGAATATGGAACGTGCTGTCTGAGAGGATGTGGGAATATGGAACGTGCTGTCTGAGAGGGTGTGGGAATATGGAACGTGCTGTCAGAGAGGTTGTGGGAATATGGAACGTGCTGTCTGAGAGGGTGTGGGAATTTGGAACGTGGTGTCTGAGAGGGTGTGGGAATATGGAACGTGCTGTCTGAGAGGACGTGGGAATATGGAACGTGCTGTCTGAGAGGGCGTGGGAATATGGAACGTGCTGTCTGAGAGGATGTGGGAATATGGAACGTGCTGTCTGAGAGGGTGTGGGAATATGGAACGTGCTGTCTGGGAGGATGTGGGAATAAGGAACGTGCTGTCTGAGAGGAGGTGGGAATATGGAACATGCTGTCTGAGAGATGTGGGAATATGGAACGTGCTGTCTGAGATGATGTGGGAATATGGAACGTGCTGTCTGAGAGGGTGTGGGAATATGGAACGTGCTGTTTGAGAGGATGTGGGAATAAGGAAGGTGCTGTCTGAGAGGTTGTGGGAATTTGGAACGTGCTGTCTGAGAGGGTGTGGGAATATGGAACGTGCTGTCTGAGAGGATGTGGGAATATGGAACGTGCTGTCTGAGAGGGTGTGGGAATATGGAACGTGCTGTCTGAGAGGATGTGGGAATATGGAACGTGCTGTCTGAGAGGGTGTGGGAATATGGAACGTGCTGTCAGAGAGGTTGTGGGCATATGGAACGTGCTGTCTGAGAGGGTGTGGGAATTTGGAACGTGGTGTCTGAGAGGGTGTGGGAATATGGAACGTGCTGTCTGAGAGGACGTGGGAATATGGAACGTGCTGTCTGAGAGGGCATGGGAATATGGAACGTGCTGTCTGAGAGGATGTGGGAATATGGAACGTGCTGTCTGAGAGGGTGTGGGAATATGGAACGTGCTGTCTGGGAGGATGTGGGAATAAGGAACGTGCTGTCTGAGAGGAGGTGGGAATATGGAACATGCTGTCTGAGAGATGTGGGAATATGGAACGTGCTGTCTGAGATGATGTGGGAATATGGAACGTGCTGTCTGAGAGGGTGTGGGAATATGGAACGTGCTGTCTGAGAGGGTGATGGAAATATGGAACCCTCTGTCTGAGAGGGTGTGGGAAAAAGGAACGTGCTGTCTGCGAGTGTGTGGGAATATGGAACGTGATGTCTGAGAGGGTTATGGCAATATAGAACGTGCTGTCTGAGAGGATGTGGAGATAGGGAACGTGCTGTCTGGGAGGGTGATGGGCATACGGAACATGCTGTCCGTGAGGGTGTGGGAATATGGAGCCTGCTGTATGAGATGAAGTGGGAATATGGAACGTGCTGTCTGAGAGGATGTGGAAATATGGAACGTGATGACTGAGAGGGTGGTGGGAATATGGAACGTGCTGTCTGAGAGGATGTGGGAATATGGAAGGTGCTGTCTGAGATGAAGTGGGAATATGGAACGTGCTGTCTGAGAGGGTGTGGGAATATGGAACGTGCTCTCTGAGAGGATGTGGGAATATGGAACGTGCTGTCTGAGAGTATGTGGGAATGTGGAACGTGCTGTCTGAGAGGATGTGGGAATATGGAACGTGCTGTGTGATAGGATGTGGGTATATGGAACATGCTGTCTGAGAGGGTGTGGAAATATGGAACGTGCTGTCTGAGAGGGTGTGGGAATATGGAAGGTGCTGTCTGAGATGAAGTGGGAATATGGAACGTGCTGTCTGAGAGGGTGTGGGAATATGGAACGTGCTCTCTGAGAGGATGTGGGAATATGGAACGTGCTGTCTGAGAGGATGTGGGAATTTGGAACGTGCTGTCAGAGAGGATGTGGGAATATGGAACGTGCTGTCAGAGAGGGTGTGGAAATATGGAACGTGCTGTGTGATAGGATGTGGGAATATGGAACGTGCTGTCTGAGAGGGTGTGGAAATATGGAACGTGCTGTCTGAGAGGATGTGGAAATATGGAACATGCTGCCTGAGAGGAGGTGGGAATATGGAACGTGCTGTCTGAGAGGGTGTGGGAATATGGAACGTGCTGTCTGAGAGGATGTGGGAATATGGAACGTGCTGTCTGAGAGGGTGTGGGAATATGGAACGTGCTGTCTGAGAGGATGTGGGAAATGGAACGTGCTGTCTGAGAGGGTGTGGGAATATGGAACGTGCTGTCAGAGAGTTTGTGGGAATATGGAACGTGCTGTCTGAGAGGGTGTGGGAATTTGGAACGTGGTGTCTGAGAGGGTGTGGGAATATGGAACGTGCTGTCTGAGAGGACGTGGGAATATGGAACGTGCTGTCTGAGAGGGCGTGGGAATATGGAACGTGCTGTCTGAGAGGATGTGGGAATATGGAACGTGCTGTCTGAGAGGGTGTGGGAATATGGAACGTGCTGTCTGGGAGGATGTGGGAATAAGGAACGTGCTGTCTGAGAGGAGGTGGGAATATGGAACATGCTGTCTGAGAGATGTGGGAATATGGAACGTGCTGTCTGAGATGATGTGGGAATATGGAACGTGCTGTCTGAGAGGGTGTGGGAATATGGAACGTGCTGTTTGAGAGGATGTGGGAATAAGGAACGTGCTGTCTGAGACATTGTGGGAATTTGGAACGTGCTGTCTGAGAGGATGTGGGAATATGGAACGTACTGTCTGAGAGGATGTGGGAATATGGAACCTGCTGTCTGAGAGGATGTGGAAATATGGAACGTGCATTCTGAGAGGATGTGGGAATATGGAACGTGCTGTCTGAGAGGGTGTGGGAATATGGAACGTGCTGTCTGAGAGGGTGATGGAAATATGGAACACTCTGTCTGAGAGGGTGTGGGAAAAAGGAACGTGCTGTCTGCGAGTGTGTGGGAATATGGAACGTGATGTCTGAGAGGGTTATGGCAATATAGAACGTGCTGTCTGAGAGGATGTGGAGATAGGGAACGTGCTGTCTGGGAGGGTGATGGGCATACGGAACATGCTGTCCGTGAGGGTGTGGGAATATGGAGCCTGCTGTATGAGATGAAGTGGGAATATGGAACGTGCTGTCTGAGAGGATGTGGAAATATGGAACGTGATGACTGAGAGGGTGGTGGGAATATGGAATGTGCTGTCTGAGAGGATGTGGGAATATGGAAGGTGCTGTCTGAGATGAAGTGGGAATATGGAACGTGCTGTCTGAGAGGGTGTGGGAATATGGAACGTGCTCTCTGAGAGGATGTGGGAATATGGAACGTGCTGTCTGAGAGGATGTGGGAATATGGAATGTGCTGTCTGAGAGGGTGATGGAAATATGGAACGTGCTGTCTGAGAGGATGTGGGAATATGGAACGTGCTGTCTGAGTGGATGTGGGAATATGGAACGTACTGTCTGAGAGGATGTGGGAATATGGAACGTGCTGTGTGATAGGATGTGGGAATATGGAACGTGCTGTCTGAGAGGGTGTGGGAATATAGAACGCGCTGTCTGAGAGGATGTGGGAATATGGAACGTACTGTCTGAGAGGATCTGGGAATATGGAACGTGCTGTCTGAGAGGGTGTGGGAATATGGAACGTGCTATGTGATAGCATGTGGGAATATGGAACAAGCTGTCTGAGAGGGTGTGGGAATATGGAACGTGCTGTCTGAGAGGATGTGGGAATATGGAACATGCTGTCTGAGAGGTGGTGGGAATATGGAACATGCTGCCTGAGAGGATGTGGGAATATGGAACGTGCTGTCGGAGAGGGTGTGGGAATATGGACGTGCTGTCTGAGAGGATGTGGGAATATGGAACGTGCTGTCAGAGAGGATGTGGGAATATGGAATGTGCTTTCTGAGAGTGTGATGGAAATATGGAACGTGCTGTCTGAGAGGGTGGTGGGAATATGGAACGTGCTGTCTGAGAGGGTGTGGGAATATGGAACGTGCTCTCTGAGAGGATGTGGGAATATGGAACGTGCTGTCTGAGAGGATGTGGGACTACGTAACGTGCTGTCTGAGAGGGTGATGGAAATATGGAACGTCCTGTCTGAGAGGATGTGGGAATATGGAACGTGTTGTCTGAGAGGATGTGGGAATATGGAAAGTACTGTCTGAGATGATGTGGGAATATGGAACGTGCTGTCTGAGAGGATGTGGGAATACGGAACGTGCTGTCTGAGAGGTTGTGGGAATATGGAACGTGGTGTCTGAGAGGATGTGGGAATATGGAACGTGCTGTATGAGAGGATGTGGGAATATGGAACACTCTGTCTGAGAGGGTGTGGGAATATGGAACGTGCTGTCTGAGTGGGTGATGGGAATATGGAACGTGCTGTCTGAGAGGGTGATGGGAATATGGAACGTGCTGTCTGAGAGGATGTGAGAAAATGGAGCCTGCTGTCTGAGAGGATGTGGGAATATGGAACGTGCTGTCTGAGAGGATGTGGAAATATGGAACGTGCTGTCTGAGAGGATGTGGGATATTGGAACATGCCGTCTGAGAGGATGGGGGAATATGGAACACTCTGTCTGAGAGGGTGTGGGAATATGGAATGTGCCGTTTGAGAGGATGTGGAAATATGGAACGTGCTGTCTGAGAGGATGTGGGAATATGGAACGTGCTGTCTGAGAAGGTGGTGTGAATATGGAACGTGCTGTCTGAGAGGATGTGGGAATATGGAACGTGATGTCTGAGAGGATGTGGGAATATGGAACGTGCTGTCTGAGTAGATGTGGGAAGATGGAACGTGCTGTCTGAGAGGGTGTGGTAATATGGAACGTGCTGTCTGAGAGGGTGTGGGAATATGGAACTTGCTGTCTGAGAAGATGTGGGAAGATGGAACGTGCTGTCTGAGAGGATGTGGGAATATGGAACGTGCTGTCTGAGAAGATTTGGGAAGATGGAACGTGCTGTCTGAGAGGATGTGGGAATATCGAACGTGCTGTCAGAGAGGATGTGGGAATATGGAATGTGCTTTCTGAGGGTGTGATGGAAATATGGAACGTGCTGTAAGAGAGGGTGTGGAAATATGGAACGTGCTGTGTGATAGGATGTGGGAATATGGAACGTGCTGTCTGAGAGGGTGTGGAAATATGGAACGTGCTGTCTGAGAGAATGTGGAAATATGGAACATGCTGTCTGAGAGGAGGTGGGAATATGGAACGTGCTGTCTGAGAGGGTGTGGGAATATGGAACGTGCTGTCTGAGAGGATGTGGGAATATGGAACGTGCTGTCTGAGAGGGTGTGGGAATATGGAACGTGCTGTCTGAGAAGATGTGGGAATATGGAACGTGCTGTCTGAGAGGGTGTGGGAATATGGAACGTGCTGTCAGAGAGGTTGGGGGAATATGGAACGTGCTGTCTGAGAGGGTGTGGGAATTTGGAACGTGGTGTCTGAGAGGGTGTGGGAATATGGAACGTGCTGTCTGAGAGGACGTGGGAATATGGAACGTGCTGTCTGAGAGGATGTGGGAATATGGAACGTGCTGTCTGAGAGGGTGTGGGAATATGGAACGTGCTGTCTGAGAGGATGTGGAAAAATGGAACATGCTGTCTGAGAGGAGGTGGGAATATGGAACGTGCTGTCTGAGAGGGTGTGGGAATATGGAACGTGCTGTCTGAGAGGATGTGGGAATATGGAACGTGCTGTCTGAGAGGGTGTGGGAATATGGAACGTGCTGTCTGAGAGGATGTGGGAATATGGAACGTGCTGTCTGAGAGGGTGTGGGAATATGGAACGTGCTGTCAGAGAGGTTGTGGGAATATGGAACGTGCTGTCTGAGAGGGTGTGGGAATTTGGAACGTGGTGTCTGAGAGGGTGTGGGAATATGGAACGTGCTGTCTGAGAGGACGTGGGAATATGGAACGTGCTGTCTGAGAGGGCGTGGGAATATGGAACGTGCTGTCTGAGAGGATGTGGGAATATGGAACGTGCTGTCTGAGAGGGTGTGGGAATATGGAACGTGCTGTCTGGGAGGATGTGGGAATAAGGAACGTGCTGTCTGAGAGGAGGTGGGAATATGGAACATGCTGTCTGAGAGATGTGGGAATATGGAACGTGCTGTCTGAGATGATGTGGGAATATGGAACGTGCTGTCTGAGAGGGTGTGGGAATATGGAACGTGCTGTTTGAGAGGATGTGGGAATAAGGAAGGTGCTGTCTGAGAGGTTGTGGGAATTTGGAACGTGCTGTCTGAGAGGGTGTGGGAATATGGAACGTGCTGTCTGAGAGGATGTGGGAATATGGAACGTGCTGTCTGAGAGGGTGTGGGAATATGGAACGTGCTGTCTGAGAGGATGTGGGAATATGGAACGTGCTGTCTGAGAGGGTGTGGGAATATGGAACGTGCTGTCAGAGAGGTTGTGGGAATATGGAACGTGCTGTCTGAGAGGGTGTGGGAATTTGGAACGTGGTGTCTGAGAGGGTGTGGGAATATGGAACGTGCTGTCTGAGAGGACGTGGGAATATGGAACGTGCTGTCTGAGAGGGCATGGGAATATGGAACGTGCTGTCTGAGAGGATGTGGGAATATGGAACGTGCTGTCTGAGAGGGTGTGGGAATATGGAACGTGCTGTCTGGGAGGATGTGGGAATAAGGAACGTGCTGTCTGAGAGGAGGTGGGAATATGGAACATGCTGTCTGAGAGATGTGGGAATATGGAACGTGCTGTCTGAGATGATGTGGGAATATGGAACGTGCTGTCTGAGAGGGTGTGGGAATATGGAACGTGCTGTCTGAGAGGGTGATGGAAATATGGAACCCTCTGTCTGAGAGGGTGTGGGAAAAAGGAACGTGCTGTCTGCGAGTGTGTGGGAATATGGAACGTGATGTCTGAGAGGGTTACGGCAATATAGAACGTGCTGTCTGAGAGGATGTGGAGATAGGGAACGTGCTGTCTGGGAGGGTGATGGGCATACGGAACATGCTGTCCGTGAGGGTGTGGGAATATGGAGCCTGCTGTATGAGATGAAGTGGGAATATGGAACGTGCTGTCTGAGAGGATGTGGAAATATGGAACGTGATGACTGAGAGGGTGGTGGGAATATGGAACGTGCTGTCTGAGAGGATGTGGGAATATGGAAGGTGCTGTCTGAGATGAAGTGGGAATATGGAACGTGCTGTCTGAGAGGGTGTGGGAATATGGAACGTGCTCTCTGAGAGGATGTGGGAATATGGAACGTGCTGTCTGAGAGTATGTGGGAATGTGGAACGTGCTGTCTGAGAGGATGTGGGAATATGGAACGTGCTGTGTGATAGGATGTGGGTATATGGAACATGCTGTCTGAGAGGGTGTGGAAATATGGAACGTGCTGTCTGAGAGGGTGTGGGAATATGGAAGGTGCTATCTGAGAGGATGTGGGAATATGGAACGTGCTGTCTGAGAGGATGTGGGACTATGGAACATGCTGTCTGAGAGGATGTGGGAATATGGAACGTGCTGTCTGAGAGGGTGATGGGAATATGGAACGTGCTGTCTGAGAGGGTGATGGGAATATGGAACGTGCTGTCTGAGAGGGTGATGGGAATATGGAACGTGCTGTCAGAGAGGATGTGTGAATATGGAACGTGCTGTCTGAGAGGATGTGGAAATATGGAATGTGCTGTCTGAGAGGGTGATGGGAATATGGAACGTGCTGTCTGAGAGGGTGATGGGAATATGGAACGTGCTGTCTGAGAGGGTGATGGGAATATGGAACGTGCTGTCAGAGAGGATGTGGGAATATGGAACGTGCTGTCTGAGAGTATGTGGGAATGTGGAACGTGCTGTCTGAGAGGATGTGGGAATATGGAACGTGCTGTGTGATAGGATGTGGGTATATGGAACATGCTGTCTGAGAGGGTGTGGAAATATGGAACGTGCTGTCTGGGAGGGTGATGGGAATATGGAACGTGCTGTCTGAGAGGGTGATGGGAATATAGAACGTGCTGTCAGAGAGGATGTGGGAATATGGAACGTGCTGTCTGAGAGGATGTGGGAATGTGGAACGTGCTGTCAGAGAGGATGTGGGAATATGGAACGTGCTGTAAGAGAGGGTGTGGAAATATGGAACGTGCTGTGTGATAGGATGTGGGAATATGGAACGTGCTGTCTGAGAGGGTGTGGAAATATGGAACGTGCTGTCTGAGAGGATGTGGAAATATGGAACATGCTGTCTGAGAGGAGGTGGGAATATGGAACGTGCTGTCTGAGAGGGTGTGGGAATATGGAACGTGCTGTCTGAGAGGATGTGGGAATATGGAACGTGCTGTCTGAGAGGGTGTGGGAATATGGAACGTGATTTCTGAGAGGATGTGGGAATATGGAACGTGCTGTCTGAGAGGGTGTGGGAATATGGAACGTGCTGTCAGAGAGGTTGGGGGAATATGGAACGTGCTGTCTGAGAGGGTGTGGGAATTTGGAACGTGGTGTCTGAGAGGGTGTGGGAATATGGAACGTGCTGTCTGAGAGGACGTGGGAATATGGAACGTGCTGTCTGAGAGGGCGTGGGAATATGGAACGTGCTGTCTGAGAGGATGTGGGAATATGGAACGTGCTGTCTGAGAGGGTGTGGGAATATGGAACGTGCTGTCTGAGAGGATGTGGAAATATGGAACATGCTGTCTGAGAGGAGGTGGGAATATGGAACGTGCTGTCTGAGAGGGTGTGGGAATATGGAACGTGCTGTCTGAGAGGATGTGGGAATATGGAACGTGCTGTCTGAGAGGGTGTGGGAATATGGAACGTGCTGTCTGAGAGGATGTGGGAATATGGAACGTGCTGTCAGAGAGGGTGTGGGAATATGGAACGTGCTGTCAGAGAGGTTGTGGGAATATGGAACGTGCTGTCTGAGAGGGTGTGGGAATTTGGAACGTGGTGTCTGAGAGGGTGTGGGAATATGGAACGTGCTGTCTGAGAGGACGTGGGAATATGGAACGTGCTGTCTGAGAGGGCGTGGGAATATGGAACGTGCTGTCTGAGAGGATGTGGGAATATGGAACGTGCTGTCTGAGAGGGTGTGGGAATATGGAACGTGCTGTCTGGGAGGATGTGGGAATAAGGAACGTGCTGTCTGAGAGGAGGTGGGAATATGGAACATGCTGTCTGAGAGATGTGGGAATATGGAACGTGCTGTCTGAGATGATGTGGGAATATGGAACGTGCTGTCTGAGAGGGTGTGGGAATATGGAACGTGCTGTTTGAGAGGATGTGGGAATAAGGAAGGTGCTGTCTGAGAGGTTGTGGGAATTTGGAACGTGCTGTCTGAGAGGGTGTGGGAATATGGAACGTGCTGTCTGAGAGGATGTGGGAATATGGAACGTGCTGTCTGAGAGGGTGTGGGAATATGGAACGTGCTGTCTGAGAGGATGTGGGAATATGGAACGTGCTGTCTGAGAGGGTGTGGGAATATGGAACGTGCTGTCAGAGAGGTTGTGGGCATATGGAACGTGCTGTCTGAGAGGGTGTGGGAATTTGGAACGTGGTGTCTGAGAGGGTGTGGGAATATGGAACGTGCTGTCTGAGAGGACGTGGGAATATGGAACGTGCTGTCTGAGAGGGCATGGGAATATGGAACGTGCTGTCTGAGAGGATGTGGGAATATGGAACGTGCTGTCTGAGAGGGTGTGGGAATATGGAACGTGCTGTCTGGGAGGATGTGGGAATAAGGAACGTGCTGTCTGAGAGGAGGTGGGAATATGGAACATGCTGTCTGAGAGATGTGGGAATATGGAACGTGCTGTCTGAGATGATGTGGGAATATGGAACGTGCTGTCTGAGAGGGTGTGGGAATATGGAACGTGCTGTCTGAGAGGGTGATGGAAATATGGAACCCTCTGTCTGAGAGGGTGTGGGAAAAAGGAACGTGCTGTCTGCGAGTGTGTGGGAATATGGAACGTGATGTCTGAGAGGGTTATGGCAATATAGAACGTGCTGTCTGAGAGGATGTGGAGATAGGGAACGTGCTGTCTGGGAGGGTGATGGGCATACGGAACATGCTGTCCGTGAGGGTGTGGGAATATGGAGCCTGCTGTATGAGATGAAGTGGGAATATGGAACGTGCTGTCTGAGAGGATGTGGAAATATGGAACGTGATGACTGAGAGGGTGGTGGGAATATGGAACGTGCTGTCTGAGAGGATGTGGGAATATGGAAGGTGCTGTCTGAGATGAAGTGGGAATATGGAACGTGCTGTCTGAGAGGGTGTGGGAATATGGAACGTGCTCTCTGAGAGGATGTGGGAATATGGAACGTGCTGTCTGAGAGTATGTGGGAATGTGGAACGTGCTGTCTGAGAGGATGTGGGAATATGGAACGTGCTGTGTGATAGGATGTGGGTATATGGAACATGCTGTCTGAGAGGGTGTGGAAATATGGAACGTGCTGTCTGAGAGGGTGTGGGAATATGGAAGGTGCTGTCTGAGATGAAGTGGGAATATGGAACGTGCTGTCTGAGAGGGTGTGGGAATATGGAACGTGCTCTCTGAGAGGATGTGGGAATATGGAACGTGCTGTCTGAGAGGATGTGGGAATGTGGAACGTGCTGTCAGAGAGGATGTGGGAATATGGAACGTGCTGTCAGAGAGGGTGTGGAAATATGGAACGTGCTGTGTGATAGGATGTGGGAATATGGAACGTGCTGTCTGAGAGGGTGTGGAAATATGGAACGTGCTGTCTGAGAGGATGTGGAAATATGGAACATGCTGCCTGAGAGGAGGTGGGAATATGGAACGTGCTGTCTGAGAGGGTGTGGGAATATGGAACGTGCTGTCTGAGAGGATGTGGGAATATGGAACGTGCTGTCTGAGAGGGTGTGGGAATATGGAACGTGCTGTCTGAGAGGATGTGGGAAATGGAACGTGCTGTCTGAGAGGGTGTGGGAATATGGAACGTGCTGTCAGAGAGTTTGTGGGAATATGGAACGTGCTGTCTGAGAGGGTGTGGGAATTTGGAACCTGGTGTCTGAGAGGGTGTGGGAATATGGAACGTGCTGTCTGAGAGGACGTGGGAATATGGAACGTGCTGTCTGAGAGGGCGTGGGAATATGGAACGTGCTGTCTGAGAGGATGTGGGAATATGGAACGTGCTGTCTGAGAGGGTGTGGGAATATGGAACGTGCTGTCTGGGAGGATGTGGGAATAAGGAACGTGCTGTCTGAGAGGAGGTGGGAATATGGAACATGCTGTCTGAGAGATGTGGGAATATGGAACGTGCTGTCTGAGATGATGTGGGAATATGGAACGTGCTGTCTGAGAGGGTGTGGGAATATGGAACGTGCTGTTTGAGAGGATGTGGGAATAAGGAACGTGCTGTCTGAGACATTGTGGGAATTTGGAACGTGCTGTCTGAGAGGATGTGGGAATATGGAACGTGCTGTCTGAGAGGATGTGGGAATATGGAACCTGCTGTCTGAGAGGATGTGGAAATATGGAACGTGCATTCTGAGAGGATGTGGGAATATGGAACGTGCTGTCTGAGAGGGTGTGGGAATATGGAACGTGCTGTCTGAGAGGGTGATGGAAATATGGAACACTCTGTCTGAGAGGGTGTGGGAAAAAGGAACGTGCTGTCTGCGAGTGTGTGGGAATATGGAACGTGATGTCTGAGAGGGTTATGGCAATATAGAACGTGCTGTCTGAGAGGATGTGGAGATAGGGAACGTGCTGTCTGGGAGGGTGATGGGCATACGGAACATGCTGTCCGTGAGGGTGTGGGAATATGGAGCCTGCTGTATGAGATGAAGTGGGAATATGGAACGTGCTGTCTGAGAGGATGTGGAAATATGGAACGTGATGACTGAGAGGGTGGTGGGAATATGGAATGTGCTGTCTGAGAGGATGTGGGAATATGGAAGGTGCTGTCTGAGATGAAGTGGGAATATGGAACGTGCTGTCTGAGAGGGTGTGGGAATATGGAACGTGCTCTCTGAGAGGATGTGGGAATATGGAACGTGCTGTCTGAGAGGATGTGGGAATATGGAATGTGCTGTCTGAGAGGGTGATGGAAATATGGAACGTGCTGTCTGAGAGGATGTGGGAATATGGAACGTGCTGTCTGAGTGGATGTGGGAATATGGAACGTACTGTCTGAGAGGATGTGGGAATATGGAACGTGCTGTGTGATAGGATGTGGGAATATGGAACGTGCTGTCTGAGAGGGTGTGGGAATATAGAACGCGCTGTCTGAGAGGATGTGGGAATATGGAACGTACTGTCTGAGAGGATCTGGGAATATGGAACGTGCTGTCTGAGAGGGTGTGGGAATATGGAACGTGCTATGTGATAGCATGTGGGAATATGGAACAAGCTGTCTGAGAGGGTGTGGGAATATGGAACGTGCTGTCTGAGAGGATGTGGGAATATGGAACATGCTGTCTGAGAGGTGGTGGGAATATGGAACATGCTGCCTGAGAGGATGTGGGAATATGGAACGTGCTGTCGGAGAGGGTGTGGGAATATGGACGTGCTGTCTGAGAGGATGTGGGAAAATGGTACGTGCTTTCAGAGAGGATGTGGGAATATGGAATGTGCTTTCTGAGAGTGTGATGGAAATATGGAACGTGCTGTCTGAGAGGGTGGTGGGAATATGGAACGTGCTGTCTGAGAGGGTGTGGGAATATGGAACGTGCTCTCTGAGAGGATGTGGGAATATGGAACGTGCTGTCTGAGAGGATGTGGGACTACGTAACGTGCTGTCTGAGAGGGTGATGGAAATATGGAACGTCCTGTCTGAGAGGATGTGGGAATATGGAACGTGTTGTCTGAGAGGATGTGGGAATATGGAAAGTACTGTCTGAGATGATGTGGGAATATGGAACGTGCTGTCTGAGAGGATGTGGGAATACGGAACGTGCTGTCTGAGAGGTTGTGGGAATATGGAACGTGGTGTCTGAGAGGATGTGGGAATATGGAACGTGCTGTATGAGAGGATGTGGGAATATGGAACACTCTGTCTGAGAGGGTGTGGGAATATGGAACGTGCTGTCTGAGTGGGTGATGGGAATATGGAACGTGCTGTCTGAGAGGGTGATGGGAATATGGAACGTGCTGTCTGAGAGGATGTGAGAAAATGGAGCCTGCTGTCTGAGAGGATGTGGGAATATGGAACGTGCTGTCTGAGAGGATGTGGAAATATGGAACGTGCTGTCTGAGAGGATGTGGGATATTGGAACATGCCGTCTGAGAGGATGGGGGAATATGGAACACTCTGTCTGAGAGGGTGTGGGAATATGGAATGTGCCGTTTGAGAGGATGTGGAAATATGGAACGTGCTGTCTGAGAGGATGTGGGAATATGGAACGTGCTGTCTGAGAAGGTGGTGTGAATATGGAACGTGCTGTCTGAGAGGATGTGGGAATATGGAACGTGATGTCTGAGAGGATGTGGGAATATGGAACGTGCTGTCTGAGTAGATGTGGGAAGATGGAACGTGCTGTCTGAGAGGGTGTGGTAATATGGAACGTGCTGTCTGAGAGGGTGTGGGAATATGGAACTTGCTGTCTGAGAAGATGTGGGAAGATGGAACGTGCTGTCTGAGAGGATGTGGGAATATGGAACGTGCTGTCTGAGAAGATTTGGGAAGATGGAACGTGCTGTCTGAGAGGATGTGGGAATATCGAACGTGCTGTCAGAGAGGATGTGGGAATATGGACTGTGCTTTCTGAGGGTGTGATGGAAATATGGAACGTGCTGTCTGAGAGGATGCGGGTATATGGAACGTGCTGTCTGAGAGGGTGTGGGAATATGGAACGTGCTCTCTGAGAGGATGTGGGAATATGGAACGTGCTGTCTGAGAGGGTGATGGAAATATGGAACATGCTGTCTGAGAGGATGTGGGAATATGGAACGTGCTGTCTGAGAGGGTGTGGGAATATGGAACGTGCTCTCTGAGAGGATGTGGGAATATGTAACGTGCTGTCTGAGAGGGTGATGGAAATATGGAACGTGCTGTCTGAGAAGATGTGGGAATATGGAACGTGCTGGCTGAGCGAATGTGGGAATATGGAACGTACTGTCTGAGAGGATGTGGGAATATGGAACGTGCTGTCTGAGAGGATGTGGGAATACGGAACGTGCTGTCTGAGAGGATGTGGGAATATGGAACACTCTGTCTGAGAGGATGGTGGGAATATGGAATGTGCTGTCTGAGAGGATGTGGGAATATGGAACGTGCTGTCTGAGAGGATGTGGGAAGATGGAACGTGCTGTCTGAGAGGGTGTGGGAATATGGAACGTGCTGTCTGAGAATATGTGGGAAGATGGAACGTGCTGTCTGAGAATATGTGGGAAGGTGGAACGTGCTGTCTGAGAGGGTGTGGGAATATGGAACGTGCTGTTTGAGGCGATGTGGAAATATGGAATGTGCTGTCTGAGAGGATGGGGGAATATGGAACGTGCTGTCTGAGAGGGTGTGGGAATATGGAATGTTTTGTCTGAGAGGATGTGGGAATATGGAACGTGCTGTCTGAGAGGTTGTGGGAATATGGAACGTGCTGTCTGAGAGGGTGATGGGGATATGGAACATGCTTTCTGAGAGGGTGGGGGGAATATGGAACGTGCTGTATGAGAGAATGTGGGAATATTGAATGTGCTGTCTGAGAGGGTGTGGGAATATGGAACGTGCTGTCTGAGAGGGTGATGGGAATATGGAACGTGCTGTCAGAGAGGATGTGGGAATATGGAACGTGCTGTCTGAGAGGATGTGGAAATATGGAACGTGCTGTCTGAGAGGGTGATGGGAATATGGAACGTGCTGTCTGAGAGGGTGATGGGAATATGGAACGTGCTGCCTGAGAGGGTGATGGGAATATGGAACGTGCTGTCAGAGAGGATGTGGGAATATGGAACGTGCTGTCTGAGAGTATGTGGGAATGTGGAACGTGCTGTCTGAGAGGATGTGGGAATATGGAACGTGCTGTGTGATAGGATGTGGGTATATGGAACATCCTGTCTGAGAGGGTGTGGAAATATGGAACGTGCTGTCTGGGAGGGTGATGGGAATATGGAACGTGCTGTCTGAGAGGGTGATGGGAATATAGAACGTGCTGTCAGAGAGGATGTGGGAATATGGAACGTGCTGTCTGAGAGGATGTGGGAATGTGCAACGTGCTGTCAGAGAGGATGTGGGAATATGGAACGTGCTGTCAGAGAGGGTGTGGAAATATGGAACCTGCTGTGTGATAGGATGTGGGAATATGGAACGTGCTGTCTGAGAGGATGTGGAAATATGGAACGTGCTGTCTGAGAGGATGTGGGAATATGGAACATGCTGTCTGAGAGGAGGTGGGAATATGGAACGTGCTGTCTCAGAGGGTGTGGGAATATGGAACGTGCTGTCTGAGAGGGTGATGGAAATATAGAACACTCTGTCTGAGAGGGTGTGGGAATAAGGAACATACTATCTGAGATTGTGTGGGAATATGGAACGTGATGTCTGAGAGGGTGATGGGAATATGGAACGTGCTCTCTGAGAGGATGTGGGAATATGGAACGTGCTGTCTGAGAGGATGTGGGAATATGGACCGTACTGTCTGAGAGGGTGATGGAAATATGGAACGTGCTGTCTGAGAGGATGTGGGAATATGGAACGTGCTGTCTGAGAGGATGTGGGAATATGGAACGTACTGTCTGAGAGGATGTGGGAATATGGAACGTGCTGTCTGAGAGGATGTGGGAATATGGAACGTGCTGTCTGAGAGGATGTGGGACTATGGAACATGCTGTCTGAGAGGATGTGGGAATATGGAACGTGCTGTCTGAGAGGGTGATGGGAATATGGAACGTGCTGTCTGAGAGGGTGATGGGAATATGGAACGTGCTGTCTGAGAGGGTGATGGGAATATGGAACGTGCTGTCAGAGAGGATGTGGGAATATGGAACGTGCTGTCTGAGAGGATGTGGAAATATGGAACGTGCTGTCTGAGAGGGTGATGGGAATATGGAACGTGCTGTCTGAGAGGGTGATCGGAATATGGAACGTGCTGTCTGAGAGGGTGATGGGAATATGGAACGTGCTGTCAGAGAGGATGTGGGAATATGGAACGTGCTGTCTGAGAGTATGTGGGAATATGGAACGTGCTGTGTGATAGGATGTGGGTATATGGAACATGCTGTCTGAGAGGGTGTGGAAATATGGAACGTGCTGTCTGGGAGGGTGATGGGAATATGGAACGTGCTGTCTGAGAGGGTGATGGGAATATAGAACGTGCTGTCAGAGAGGATGTGGGAATATGGAACGTGCTGTCTGAGAGGATGTGGGAATGTGGAACGTGCTGTCTGAGAGGATGTGGGAATATGGAACGTGCTGTCAGAGAGGGTGTGGAAATATGGAACGTGCTGTGTGATAGGATGTGGGAATATGGAACGTGCTGTCTGAGAGGGTGTGGAAATATGGAACGTGCTGTCTGAGAGGATGTGGAAATATGGAACATGCTGTCTGAGAGGAGGTGGGAATATGGAACGTGCTGTCTGAGAGGGTGTGGGAATATGGAACGTGCTGTCTGAGAGGATGTGGGAATATGGAACGTGCTGTCTGAGAGGGTGTGGGAATATGGAACGTGCTGTCTGAGAGGATGTGGGAATATGGAACGTGCTGTCTGAGAGGGTGTGGGAATATGGAACGTGCTGTCAGAGAGGTTGTGGGAATATGGAACGTGCTGTCTGAGAGGGTGTGGGAATTTGGAACGTGGTGTCTGAGAGGGTGTGGGAATATGGAACGTGCTGTCTGAGAGGATGTGGGAATATGGAACGTGCTGTCTGAGAGGGTGCGGGAATATGGAACGTGCTGTCTGAGAGGATGTGGGAATATGGAACGTGCTGTCTGAGAGGGTGTGGGAATATGGAACGTGCTGTCTGGGAGGATGTGGGAATAAGGAACGTGCTGTCTGAGAGGAGGTGGGAATATGGAACATGCTGTCTGAGAGATGTGGCAATATGGAACGTGCTGTCTGAGATGATGTGGGAATATGGAACGTGCTGTCTGAGAGGATGTGGGACTATGGAACATGCTGTCTGAGAGGATGTGGGAATATGGAACGTGCTGTCTGAGAGGGTGATGGGAATATGGAACGTGCTGTCTGAGAGGGTGATGGGAATATGGAACGTGCTGTCTGAGAGGGTGATGGGAATATGGAACGTGCTGTCAGAGAGGATGTGGGAATATGGAACGTGCTGTCTGAGAGGATGTGGAAATATGGAACGTGCTGTCTGAGAGGGTGATGGGAATATGGAACGTGCTGTCTGAGAGGGTGTGGGAATAAGGAACATACTATCTGAGATTGTGTGGGAATATGGAACGTGATGTCTGAGAGGGTGATGGGAATATGGAACGTGCTCTCTGAGAGGATGTGGGAATATGGAACGTGCTGTCTGAGAGGATGTGGGAATATGGACCGTACTGTCTGAGAGGGTGATGGAAATATGGAACGTGCTGTCTGAGAGGATGTGGGAATATGGAACGTGCTGTCTGAGAGGATGTGGGAATATGGAACGTACTGTCTGAGAGGATGTGGGAATATGGAACGTGCTGTCTGAGAGGATGTGGGAATATGGAACGTGCTGTCTGAGAGGATGTGGGACTATGGAACATGCTGTCTGAGAGGATGTGGGAATATGGAACGTGCTGTCTGAGAGGGTGATGGGAATATGGAACGTGCTGTCTGAGAGGGTGATGGGAATATGGAACGTGCTGTCTGAGAGGGTGATGGGAATATGGAACGTGCTGTCAGAGAGGATGTGGGAATATGGAACGTGCTGTCTGAGAGGATGTGGAAATATGGAACGTGCTGTCTGAGAGGGTGATGGGAATATGGAACGTGCTGTCTGAGAGGGTGATCGGAATATGGAACGTGCTGTCTGAGAGGGTGATGGGAATATGGAACGTGCTGTCAGAGAGGATGTGGGAATATGGAACGTGCTGTCTGAGAGTATGTGGGAATATGGAACGTGCTGTGTGATAGGATGTGGGTATATGGAACATGCTGTCTGAGAGGGTGTGGAAATATGGAACGTGCTGTCTGGGAGGGTGATGGGAATATGGAACGTGCTGTCTGAGAGGGTGATGGGAATATAGAACGTGCTGTCAGAGAGGATGTGGGAATATGGAACGTGCTGTCTGAGAGGATGTGGGAATGTGGAACGTGCTGTCTGAGAGGATGTGGGAATATGGAACGTGCTGTCAGAGAGGGTGTGGAAATATGGAACGTGCTGTGTGATAGGATGTGGGAATATGGAACGTGCTGTCTGAGAGGGTGTGGAAATATGGAACGTGCTGTCTGAGAGGATGCGGAAATATGGAACATGCTGTCTGAGAGGAGGTGGGAATATGGAACGTGCTGTCTGAGAGGGTGTGGGAATATGGAACGTGCTGTCTGAGAGGATGTGGGAATATGGAACGTGCTGTCTGAGAGGGTGTGGGAATATGGAACGTGCTGTCTGAGAGGATGTGGGAATATGGAACGTGCTGTCTGAGAGGGTGTGGGAATATGGAACGTGCTGTCAGAGAGGTTGTGGGAATATGGAACGTGCTGTCTGAGAGGGTGTGGGAATTTGGAACGTGGTGTCTGAGAGGGTGTGGGAATATGGAACGTGCTGTCTGAGAGGATGTGGGAATATGGAACGTGCTGTCTGAGAGGGTGCGGGAATATGGAACGTGCTGTCTGAGAGGATGTGGGAATATGGAACGTGCTGTCTGAGAGGGTGTGGGAATATGGAACGTGCTGTCTGGGAGGATGTGGGAATAAGGAACGTGCTGTCTGAGAGGAGGTGGGAATATGGAACATGCTGTCTGAGAGATGTGGCAATATGGAACGTGCTGTCTGAGATGATGTGGGAATATGGAACGTGCTGTCTGAGAGGATGTGGGACTATGGAACATGCTGTCTGAGAGGATGTGGGAATATGGAACGTGCTGTCTGAGAGGGTGATGGGAATATGGAACGTGCTGTCTGAGAGGGTGATGGGAATATGGAACGTGCTGTCTGAGAGGGTGATGGGAATATGGAACGTGCTGTCAGAGAGGATGTGGGAATATGGAACGTGCTGTCTGAGAGGATGTGGAAATATGGAACGTGCTGTCTGAGAGGGTGATGGGAATATGGAACGTGCTGTCTGAGAGGGTGATGGGAATATGGAACGTGCTGTCTGAGAGGGTGATGGGAATATGGAACGTGCTGTCAGAGAGGATGTGGGAATATGGAACGTGCTGTCTGAGAGTATGTGGGAATGTGGAACGTGCTGTTTGAGAGGATGTGGGAATATGGAACGTGCTGTGTGATAGGATGTGGGAATATGGAACGTGCTGTCTGAGAGTATGTGGGAATGTGGAACGTGCTGTCTGAGAGGATGTGGGAATATGGAACGTGCTGTGTGATAGGATGTGGGTATATGGAACATGCTGTCTGAGAGGGTGTGGAAATATGGAACGTGCTGTCTGAGAGGGTGTGGGAATATGGAAGGTGCTGTCTGAGATGAAGTGGGAATATGGAACGTGCTGTCTGAGAGGGTGTGGGAATATGGAACGTGCTCTCTGAGAGGATGTGGGAATATGGAACGTGCTGTCTGAGAGGATGTGGGAATGTGGAACGTGCTGTCAGAGAGGATGTGGGAATATGGAACGTGCTGTCAGAGAGGGTGTGGAAATATGGAACGTGCTGTGTGATAGGATGTGGGAATATGGAACGTGCTGTCTGAGAGGGTGTGGAAATATGGAACGTGCTGTCTGAGAGGATGTGGAAATATGGAACATGCTGCCTGAGAGGAGGTGGGAATATGGAACGTGCTGTCTGAGAGGGTGTGGGAATATGGAACGTGCTGTCTGAGAGGATGTGGGAATATGGAACGTGCTGTCTGAGAGGGTGTGGGAATATGGAACGTGCTGTCTGAGAGGATGTGGGAATATGGAACGTGCTGTCTGAGAGGGTGTGGGAATATGGAACGTGCTGTCAGAGAGGTTGTGGGAATATGGAACGTGCTGTCTGAGAGGGTGTGGGAATTTGGAACGTGGTGTCTGAGAGGGTGTGGGAATATGGAACGTGCTGTCTGAGAGGACGTGGGAATATGGAACGTGCTGTCTGAGAGGGCGTGGGAATATGGAACGTGCTGTCTGAGAGGATGTGGGAATATGGAACGTGCTGTCTGAGAGGGTGTGGGAATATGGAACGTGCTGTCTGGGAGGATGTGGGAATAAGGAACGTGCTGTCTGAGAGGAGGTGGGAATATGGAACATGCTGTCTGAGAGATGTGGGAATATGGAACGTGCTGTCTGAGATGATGTGGGAATATGGAACGTGCTGTCTGAGAGGGTGTGGGAATATGGAACGTGCTGTTTGAGAGGATGTGGGAATAAGGAACGTGCTGTCTGAGACGTTGTGGGAATTTGGAACGTGCTGTCTGAGAGGATGTGGGAATGTGGAACGTGCTGTCTGAGAGGATGTGGGAATATGGAACCTGCTGTCTGAGAGGATGTGGAAATATGGAACGTACATTCTGAGAGGATGTGGGAATATGGAACGTGCTGTCTGAGAGGGTGTGGGAATATGGAACGTGCTGTCTGAGAGGGTGATGGAAATATGGAACACTCTGTCTGAGAGGGTGTGGGAAAAAGGAACGTGCTGTCTGCGAGTGTGTGGGAATATGGAACGTGATGTCTGAGAGGGTTATGGCAATATAGAACGTGCTGTCTGAGAGGATGTGGAGATAGGGAACGTGCTGTCTGGGAGGGTGATGGGCATACGGAACATGCTGTCCGTGAGGGTGTGGGAATATGGAGCCTGCTGTATGAGATGAAGTGGGAATATGGAACGTGCTGTCTGAGAGGATGTGGAAATATGGAACGTGATGACTGAGAGGGTGGTGGGAATATGGAATGTGCTGTCTGAGAGGATGTGGGAATATGGAAGGTGCTGTCTGAGATGAAGTGGGAATATGGAACGTGCTGTCTGAGAGGGTGTGGGAATATGGAACGTGCTCTCTGAGAGGATGTGGGAATATGGAACGTGCTGTCTGAGAGGATGTGGGAATATGGAATGTGCTGTCTGAGAGGGTGATGGAAATATGGAACGTGCTGTCTGAGAGGATGTGGGAATATGGAACGTGCTGTCTGAGTGGATGTGGGAATATGGAACGTACTGTCTGAGAGGATGTGGGAATATGGAACGTGCTGTGTGATAGGATGTGGGAATATGGAACGTGCTGTCTGAGAGGGTGTGGGAATATAGAACGCGCTGTCTGAGAGGATGTGGGAATATGGAACGTACTGTCTGAGAGGATCTGGGAATATGGAACGTGCTGTCTGAGAGGGTGTGGGAATATGGAACGTGCTATGTGATAGCATGTGGGAATATGGAACAAGCTGTCTGAGAGGGTGTGGGAATATGGAACGTGCTGTCTGAGAGGATGTGGGAATATGGAACATGCTGTCTGAGAGGTGGTGGGAATATGGAACATGCTGCCTGAGAGGATGTGGGAATATGGAACGTGCTGTCGGAGAGGGTGTGGGAATATGGACGTGCTGTCTGAGAGGATGTGGGAATATGGAACGTGCTGTCAGAGAGGATGTGGGAATATGGAATGTGCTTTCTGAGAGTGTGATGGAAATATGGAACGTGCTGTCTGAGAGGGTGGTGGGAATATGGAACGTGCTGTCTGAGAGGGTGTGGGAATATGGAACGTGCTCTCTGAGAGGATGTGGGAATATGGAACGTGCTGTCTGAGAGGATGTGGGACTACGTAACGTGCTGTCTGAGAGGGTCATGGAAATATGGAACGTCCTGTCTGAGAGGATGTGGGAATATGGAACGTGTTGTCTGAGAGGATGTGGGAATATGGAAAGTACTGTCTGAGAGGATGTGGGAATATGGAACGTGCTGTCTGAGAGGATGTGGGAATACGGAACGTGCTGTCTGAGAGGTTGTGGGAATATGGAACGTGGTGTCTGAGAGGATGTGGGAATATGGAACGTGCTGTATGAGAGGATGTGGGAATATGGAACACTCTGTCTGAGAGGGTGTGGGAATATGGAACGTGCTGTCTGAGTGGGTGATGGGAATATGGAACGTGCTGTCTGAGAGGGTGATGGGAATATGGAACGTGCTGTCTGAGAGGATGTGAGAAAATGGAGCCTGCTGTCTGAGAGGATGTGGGAATATGGAACGTGCTGTCTGAGAGGATGTGGAAATATGGAACGTGCTGTCTGAGAGGATGTGGGATATTGGAACATGCCGTCTGAGAGGATGGGGGAATATGGAACACTCTGTCTGAGAGGGTGTGGGAATATGGAATGTGCCGTTTGAGAGGATGTGGAAATATGGAACGTGCTGTCTGAGAGGATGTGGGAATATGGAACGTGCTGTCTGAGAAGGTGGTGTGAATATGGAACGTGCTGTCTGAGAGGATGTGGGAATATGGAACGTGATGTCTGAGAGGATGTGGGAATATGGAACGTGCTGTCTGAGTAGATGTGGGAAGATGGAACGTGCTGTCTGAGAGGGTGTGGTAATATGGAACGTGCTGTCTGAGAGGGTGTGGGAATATGGAACTTGCTGTCTGAGAAGATGTGGGAAGATGGAACGTGCTGTCTGAGAGGATGTGGGAATATGGAACGTGCTGTCTGAGAAGATTTGGGAAGATGGAACGTGCTGTCTGAGAGGATGTGGGAATATCGAACGTGCTGTCAGAGAGGATGTGGGAATATGGAATGTGCTTTCTGAGCGTGTGATGGAAATATGGAACGTGCTGTCTGAGAGGATGTGGGTATATGGAACGTGCTGTCTGAGAGGGTGTGGGAATATGGAACGTGCTCTCTGAGAGGATGTGGGAATATGGAACGTGCTGTCTGAGAGGGTGATGGAAATATGGAACGTGCTGTCTGAGAGGATGTGGGAATATGGAACGTGCTGTCTGAGAGGGTGTGGGAATATGGAACGTGCTCTCTGAGAGGATGTGGGAATATGTAACGTGCTGTCTGAGAGGGTGATGGAAATATCGAACGTGCTGTCTGAGAAGATGTGGGAATATGGAACGTGCTGGCTGAGCGAATGTGGGAATATGGAACGTACTGTCTGAGAGGATGTGGGAATATGGAACGTGCTGTCTGAGAGGATGTGGGAATACGGAACGTGCTGTCTGAGAGGATGTGGGAATATGGAACACTCTGTCTGAGAGGATGGTGGGAATATGGAATGTGCTGTCTGAGAGGATGTGGGAATATGGAACGTGCTGTCTGAGAGGATGTGGGAAGATGGAACGTGCTGTCTGAGAGGGTGTGGGAATATGGAACGTGCTGTCTGAGAATATGTGGGAAGATGGAACGTGCTGTCTGAGAATATGTGGGAAGGTGGAACGTGCTGTCTGAGAGGGTGTGGGAATATGGAACGTGCTGTTTGAGGCGATGTGGAAATATGGAATGTGCTGTCTGAGAGGATGGGGGAATATGGAACGTGCTGTCTGAGAGGGTGTGGGAATATGGAATGTTTTGTCTGAAAGGATGTGGGAATATGGAACGTGCTGTCTGAGAGGTTGTGGGAATATGGAACGTGCTGTCTGAGAGGGTGATGGGGATATGGAACATGCTTTCTGAGAGGGTGGGGGGAATATGGAACGTGCTGTATGAGAGAATGTGGGAATATTGAATGTGCTGTCTGAGAGGGTGTGGGAATATGGAACGTGCTGTCTGAGAGGGTGATGGGAATATGGAACGTGCTGTCAGAGAGGATGTGGGAATATGGAACGTGCTGTCTGAGAGGATGTGGAAATATGGAACGTGCTGTCTGAGAGGGTGATGGGAATATGGAACGTGCTGTCTGAGAGGGTGATGGGAATATGGAACGTGCTGCCTGAGAGGGTGATGGGAATATGGAACGTGCTGTCAGAGAGGATGTGGGAATATGGAACGTGCTGTCTGAGAGTATGTGGGAATGTGGAACGTGCTGTCTGAGAGGATGTGGGAATATGGAACGTGCTGTGTGATAGGATGTGGGTATATGGAACATGCTGTCTGAGAGGGTGTGGAAATATGGAACGTGCTGTCTGGGAGGGTGATGGGAATATGGAACGTGCTGTCTGAGAGGGTGATGGGAATATAGAACGTGCTGTCAGAGAGGATGTGGGAATATGGAACGTGCTGTCTGAGAGGATGTGGGAATGTGCAACGTGCTGTCAGAGAGGATGTAGGAATATGGAACGTGCTGTCAGAGAGGGTGTGGAAATATGGAACCTGCTGTGTGATAGGATGTGGGAATATGGAACGTGCTGTCTGAGAGGATGTGGAAATATGGAACGTGCTGTCTGAGAGGATGTGGGAATATGGAACATGCTGTCTGAGAGGAGGTGGGAATATGGAACGTGCTGTCTCAGAGGGTGTGGGAATATGGAACGTGCTGTCTGAGAGGGTGATGGAAATATAGAACACTCTGTCTGAGAGGGTGTGGGAATAAGGAACATACTGTCTGAGATTGTGTGGGAATATGGAACGTGATGTCTGAGAGGGTGATGGGAATATGGAACGTGCTCTCTGAGAGGATGTGGGAATATGGAACGTGCTGTCTGAGAGGATGTGGGAATATGGACCGTGCTGTCTGAGAGGGTGATGGAAATATGGAACGTGCTGTCTGAGAGGATGTGGGAATATGGAACGTGCTGTCTGAGAGGATGTGGGAATATGGAACGTACTGTCTGAGAGGATGTGGGAATATGGAACGTGCTGTCTGAGAGGATGTGGGAATATGGAACGTGCTGTCTGAGAGGATGTGGGACTATGGAACATGCTGTCTGAGAGGATGTGGGAATATGGAACGTGCTGTCTGAGAGGGTGATGGGAATATGGAACGTGCTGTCTGAGAGGGTGATGGGAATATGGAACGTGCTGTCTGAGAGGGTGATGGGAATATGGAACGTGCTGTCAGAGAGGATGTGGGAATATGGAACGTGCTGTCTGAGAGGATGTGGAAATATGGAACGTGCTGTCTGAGAGGGTGATGGGAATATGGAACGTGCTGTCTGAGAGGGTGATGGGAATATGGAACGTGCTGTCTGAGAGGGTGATGGGAATATGGAACGTGCTGTCAGAGAGGATGTGGGAATATGGAACGTGCTGTCTGAGAGTATGTGGGAATATGGAACGTGCTGTGTGATAGGATGTGGGTATATGGAACATGCTGTCTGAGAGGGTGTGGAAATATGGAACGTGCTGTCTGGGAGGGTGATGGGAATATGGAACGTGCTGTCTGAGAGGGTGATGGGAATATAGAACGTGCTGTCAGAGAGGATGTGGGAATATGGAACGTGCTGTCTGAGAGGATGTGGGAATGTGGAACGTGCTGTCAGAGAGGATGTGGGAATATGGAACGTGCTGTCAGAGAGGGTGTGGAAATATGGAACGTGCTGTGTGATAGGATGTGGGAATATGGAACGTGCTGTCTGAGAGGGTGTGGAAATATGGAACGTGCTGTCTGAGAGGATGTGGAAATATGGAACATGCTGTCTGAGAGGAGGTGGGAATATGGAACGTGCTGTCTGAGAGGGTGTGGGAATATGGAACGTGCTGTCTGAGAGGATGTGGGAATATGGAACGTGCTGTCTGAGAGGGTGTGGGAATATGGAACGTGCTGTCTGAGAGGATGTGGGAATATGGAACGTGCTGTCTGAGAGGGTGTGGGAATATGGAACGTGCTGTCAGAGAGGTTGTGGGAATATGGAACGTGCTGTCTGAGAGGGTGTGGGAATTTGGAACGTGGTGTCTGAGAGGGTGTGGGAATATGGAACGTGCTGTCTGAGAGGATGTGGGAATATGGAACGTGCTGTCTGAGAGGGTGCGGGAATATGGAACGTGCTGTCTGAGAGGATGTGGGAATATGGAACGTGCTGTCTGAGAGGGTGTGGGAATATGGAACGTGCTGTCTGGGAGGATGTGGGAATAAGGAACGTGCTGTCTGAGAGGAGGTGGGAATATGGAACATGCTGTCTGAGAGATGTGGCAATATGGAACGTGCTGTCTGAGATGATGTGGGAATATGGAACGTGCTGTCTGAGAGGATGTGGGACTATGGAACATGCTGTCTGAGAGGATGTGGGAATATGGAACGTGCTGTCTGAGAGGGTGATGGGAATATGGAACGTGCTGTCTGAGAGGGTGATGGGAATATGGAACATGCTGTCTGAGAGGGTGATGGGAATATGGAACGTGCTGTCAGAGAGGATGTGGGAATATGGAACGTGCTGTCTGAGAGGATGTGGAAATATGGAACGTGCTGTCTGAGAGGGTGATGGGAATATGGAACGTGCTGTCTGAGAGGGTGATGGGAATATGGAACGTGCTGTCTGAGAGGGTGATGGGAATATGGAACGTGCTGTCAGAGAGGATGTGGGAATATGGAACGTGCTGTCTGAGAGTATGTGGGAATGTGGAACGTGCTGTTTGAGAGGATGTGGGAATATGGAACGTGCTGTGTGATAGGATGTGGGTATATGGAACATGCTATCTGAGAGGGTGTGGAAATATGGAACGTGCTGTCTGGGAGGTTGATGGGAATATGGAACGTGCTGTCTGAGAGGGTGATGGGAATATAGAACGTGCTGTCAGAGAGGATGTGGGAATATGGAACGTGCTGTCTGAGAGGATGTGGGAATGTGGAACGTGCTGTCAGAGAGGATGTGGGAATATGGAACGTGCTGTCAGAGAGTGTGTGGAAATATGGAACGTGCTGTGTGATAGGATGTGGGAATATGGAACGTGCTGTCTGAGAGGGTGTGGAAATATGGAACGTGCTGTCTGAGAGGATGTGGAAATATGGAACATGCTGTCTGAGAGGAGGTGGGAATATGGAACGTGCTGTCTGAGAGGGTGTGGGAATATGGAACGTGCTGTCTGAGAGGATGTGGGAATATGGAACGTGCTGTCTGAGAGGGTGTGGGAATATGGAACGTGCTGTCTGAGAGGATGTGGGAATATGGAACGTGCTGTCTGAGAGGGTGTGGGAATATGGAACGTGCTGTCAGAGAGGTTGTGGGAATATGGAACGTGCTGTCTGAGAGGGTGTGGGAATTTGGAACGTGGTGTCTGAGAGGGTGTGGGAATATGGAACGTGCTGTCTGAGAGGATGTGGGAATTTGGAACGTGCTGTCTGAGAGGGTGTGGGAATATGGAACGTGCTGTCTGAGAGGATGTGGGAATATGGAACGTGCTGTCTGAGAGGGTGTGGGAATATGGAACGTGCTGTCTGGGAGGATGTGGGAATAAGGAACGTGCTGTCTGAGAGGAGGTGGGAATATGGAACATGCTGTCTGAGAGATGTGGGAATATGGAACGTGCTGTCTGAGATGATGTGGGAATATGGAACGTGCTGTCTGAGAGGGTGTGGGAATATGGAACGTGCTGTTTGAGAGGATGTGGGAATAAGGAACGTGCTGTCTGAGAGGTTGTGGGAATTTGGAACGTGCTGTCTGAGAGGATGTGGGAATATGGAACGTGCTGTCTGAGAGGATGTCGGAATATGGAACCTGCTGTCTGAGAGGATGTGGAAATATGGAACGTGCATTCTGAGAGGATGTGGGAATATGGAACGTGCTGTCTGAGAGGGTGTGGGAATATGGAACGTGCTGTCTGAGAGGGTGATGGAAATATGGAACACTCTGTCTGAGAGGGTGTGGGAAAAAGGAACGTGCTGTCTGCGAGTGTGTGGGAATATGGAACGTGATGTCTGAGAGGGTTATGGCAATATAGAACGTGCTGTCTGAGAGGATGTGGAGATAGGGAACGTGCTGTCTGGGAGGGTGATGGGCATACGGAACATGCTGTCCGTGAGGGTGTGGGAATATGGAGCCTGCTGTATGAAATGAAGTGGGAATATGGAACGTGCTGTCTGAGAGGATGTGGAAATATGGAACGTGATGACTGAGAGGGTGGTGGGAATATGGAACGTGCTGTCTGAGAGGATGTGGGAATATGGAAGGTGCTGTCTGAGATGAAGTGGGAATATGGAACGTGCTGTCTGAGAGGGTGTGGGAATATGGAACGTGCTCTCTGAGAGGATGTGGGAATATGGAACGTGCTGTCTGAGAGGATGTGGGAATATGGAATGTGCTGTCTGAGAGGGTGATGGAAATATGGAACGTGCTGTCTGAGAGGATGTGGGAATATGGAACATGCTGTCTGAGTGGATGTGGGAATATGGAACGTACTGTCTGAGAGGATGTGGGAATATGGAACGTGCTGTCTGAGAGGATGTGGGAATATGGAACGTGCTGTCTGAGAGGATGTGGGACTATGGAACATGCTGTCTGACAGGATGTGGGAATATGGAACGTGCTGTCTGAGAGGGTGATGGGAATATGGAACGTGCTGTCTGAGAGGGTGATGGGAATATGGAACGTGCTGTCTGAGAGGGTGATGGGAATATGGAACGTGCTGTCATACAGGATGTGGGAGTATGGAACGTGCTGTCTGAGAGGATGTGGAAATATGGAACGTGCTGTCTGAGAGGGTGATGGGAATATGGAACGTGCTGTCTGAGAGGGTGATGGGAATATGGAACGTGCTGTCTGAGAGGGTGATGGGAATATGGAACGTGCTGTCTGAGAGGATGTGGGAATGTGGAACGTGCTGTCAGAGAGGATGTGGGAATATGGAACGTGCTGTCAGAGAGTGTGTGGAAATATGGAACGTGCTGTGTGATAGGATGTGGGAATATGGAACGTGCTGTCTGAGAGGGTGTGGAAATATGGAACGTGCTGTCTGAGAGGATGTGGAAATATGGAACATGCTGTCTGAGAGGAGGTGGGAATATGGAACGTGCTGTCTGAGAGGGTGTGGGAATATGGAACGTGCTGTCTGAGAGGATGTGGGAATATGGAACGTGCTGTCTGAGAGGGTGTGGGAATATGGAACGTGCTGTCTGAGAGGATGTGGGAATATGGAACGTGCTGTCTGAGAGGGTGTGGGAATATGGAACGTGCTGTCAGAGAGGTTGTGGGAATATGGAACGTGCTGTCTGAGAGGGTGTGGGAATTTGGAACGTGGTGTCTGAGAGGGTGTGGGAATATGGAACGTGCTGTCTGAGAGGATGTGGGAATTTGGAACGTGCTGTCTGAGAGGGTGTGGGAATATGGAACGTGCTGTCTGAGAGGATGTGGGAATATGGAACGTGCTGTCTGAGAGGGTGTGGGAATATGGAACGTGCTGTCTGGGAGGATGTGGGAATAAGGAACGTGCTGTCTGAGAGGAGGTGGGAATATGGAACATGCTGTCTGAGAGATGTGGGAATATGGAACGTGCTGTCTGAGATGATGTGGGAATATGGAACGTGCTGTCTGAGAGGGTGTGGGAATATGGAACGTGCTGTTTGAGAGGATGTGGGAATAAGGAACGTGCTGTCTGAGAGGTTGTGGGAATTTGGAACGTGCTGTCTGAGAGGATGTGGGAATATGGAACGTGCTGTCTGAGAGGATGTCGGAATATGGAACCTGCTGTCTGAGAGGATGTGGAAATATGGAACGTGCATTCTGAGAGGATGTGGGAATATGGAACGTGCTGTCTGAGAGGGTGTGGGAATATGGAACGTGCTGTCTGAGAGGGTGATGGAAATATGGAACACTCTGTCTGAGAGGGTGTGGGAAAAAGGAACGTGCTGTCTGCGAGTGTGTGGGAATATGGAACGTGATGTCTGAGAGGGTTATGGCAATATAGAACGTGCTGTCTGAGAGGATGTGGAGATAGGGAACGTGCTGTCTGGGAGGGTGATGGGCATACGGAACATGCTGTCCGTGAGGGTGTGGGAATATGGAGCCTGCTGTATGAAATGAAGTGGGAATATGGAACGTGCTGTCTGAGAGGATGTGGAAATATGGAACGTGATGACTGAGAGGGTGGTGGGAATATGGAACGTGCTGTCTGAGAGGATGTGGGAATATGGAAGGTGCTGTCTGAGATGAAGTGGGAATATGGAACGTGCTGTCTGAGAGGGTGTGGGAATATGGAACGTGCTCTCTGAGAGGATGTGGGAATATGGAACGTGCTGTCTGAGAGGATGTGGGAATATGGAATGTGCTGTCTGAGAGGGTGATGGAAATATGGAACGTGCTGTCTGAGAGGATGTGGGAATATGGAACATGCTGTCTGAGTGGATGTGGGAATATGGAACGTACTGTCTGAGAGGATGTGGGAATATGGAACGTGCTGTCTGAGAGGATGTGGGAATATGGAACGTGCTGTCTGAGAGGATGTGGGACTATGGAACATGCTGTCTGACAGGATGTGGGAATATGGAACGTGCTGTCTGAGAGGGTGATGGGAATATGGAACGTGCTGTCTGAGAGGGTGATGGGAATATGGAACGTGCTGTCTGAGAGGGTGATGGGAATATGGAACGTGCTGTCATACAGGATGTGGGAGTATGGAACGTGCTGTCTGAGAGGATGTGGAAATATGGAACGTGCTGTCTGAGAGGGTGATGGGAATATGGAACGTGCTGTCTGAGAGGGTGATGGGAATATGGAACGTGCTGTCTGAGAGGGTGATGGGAATATGGAACGTGCTGTCAGAGAGGATGTGGGAATATGGAACGTGCTGTCTGAGGGTATGTGGGAATGTGGAACGTGCTGTCTGAGAGGATGTGGGAATATGGAACGTGCTGTGTGATAGGATGTGGGTATATGGAACATGCTGTCTGAGAGGGTGTGGAAATATGGAACGTGCTGTCTGGGAGGGTGATGGGAATATGGAACGTGCTGTCTGAGAGGGTGATGGGAATATAGAACGTGCTGTCAGAGAGGATGTGGGAATATGGAACGTGCTGTCTGAGAGGATGTGGGAATGTGGAACGTGCTGTCAGAGAGGATGTGGGAATATGGAACGTGCTGTCAGAGAGGGTGTGGAAATATGGAATGTGCTGTGTGATAGGATGTGGGAACATGGAACGTGCTGTCTGAGAGGGTGTGGGAATATGGAACGTGCTGTCAGAGAGGATGTGGGAATATGGAACGTGCTGTCTGAGAGGATGTGGAAATATGGAACGTGCTGTCTGAGAGGGTGATGGGAATATGGAACGTGCTGTCTGTGAGGGTGATGGGAATATGGAACGTGCTGTCTGAGAGGGTGATGGGAATATGGAACGTGCTGTCTGAGAGGAGGTGGGAATATGGAACGTGCTGTCTGAGAGGGTGTGGGAATATGGAACGTGCTGTCTGAGAGGATGTGGAAATATGGAACATGCTGTCTGAGAGGAGGTGGGAATATGGAACGTGCTGTCTGAGAGGGTGTGGGAATATGGAACGTGCTGTCTGAGAGGATGTGGGAATATGGAACGTGCTGTCTGAGAGGGTGTGGGAATATGGAACGTGCTGTCTGAGAGGATGTGGGAATATGGAACGTGCTGTCTGAGAGGGTGTGGGAATATGGAACGTGCTGTCAGAGAGGTTGTGGGAATATGGAACGTGCTGTCTGAGAGGGTGTGGGAATTTGGAACGTGCTGTCTGAGAGGGTGTGGGAATATGGAACGTGCTGTCTGAGAGGATGTGGGAATTTGGAACGTGCTGTCTGAGAGGGTGTGGGAATATGGAACGTGCTGTCTGAGAGGATGTGGGAATATGGAACGTGCTGTCTGAGAGGGTGTGGGAATATGGAACGTGCTGTCTGGGAGGATGTGGGAATAAGGAACGTGCTGTCTGAGAGGAGGTGGGAATATGGAACATGCTGTCTGAGACATGTGGGAATATGGAACGTGCTGTCTGAGATGATGTGGGAATATGGAACGTGCTGTCTGAGAGGGTGTGGGAATATGGAACGTGCTGTTTGAGAGGATGTGGGAATAAGAACGTGCTGTCTGAGAGGTTGTGGGAATTTGGAACGTGCTGTCTGAGAGGATGTGGGAATATGGAACGTGCTGTCTGAGAGGATGTGGGAATATGGAACCTGCTGTCTGAGAGGATGTGGAAATATGGAACGTGCATTCTGAGAGGATGTGGGAATATGGAACGTGCTGTCTGAGAGGGTGTGGGAATATGGAACGTGCTGTCTGAGAGGGTGATGGAAATATGGAACACTCTGTCTGAGAGGGTGTGGGAAAAAGGAACGTGCTGTCTGCGAGTGTGTGGGAATATAGAACGTGCTGTCTGAGAGGATGTGGAGATATGGAACGTGCTGTCTGAGAGGATGTGGGAATATGGAACATGCTGTCTGAGTGGATGTGGGAATATGGAATGTGCTGTCTGAGAGGGTGTGGGAATATGGAACGTGCTCTCTGAGAGGATGTGGGAATATGGAACGTGCTGTCTGAGAGGATGTGGGAATATGGAATGTGCTGTCTGAGAGGGTGATGGAAATATGGAACGTGCTGTCTGAGAGGATGTGGGAATATGGAACATGCTGTCTGAGTGGATGTGGGAATATGGAACGTGCTGTCTGAGAGGATGTGGGAATATGGAACGTGCTGTCTGAGAGGATGTGGGACTATGGAACATGCTGTCTGAGAGGATGTGGGAATATGGAACGTGCTGTCTGAGAGGGTGATGGGAATATGGAACGTGCTGTCTGAGAGGGTGATGGGAATATGGAACGTGCTGTCTGAGAGGGCGATGGGAATATGGAACGTGCTGTCAGACAGGATGTGGGAGTATGGAACGTGCTGTCTGAGAGGATGTGGAAATATGGAACGTGCTGTCTGAGAGGGTGATGGGAATATGGAACGTGCTGTCTGAGAGGGTGATGGGAATATGGAACGTGCTGTCTGAGAGGGTGATGGGAATATGGAACGTGCTGTCAGAGAGGATGTGGGAATATGGAACGTGCTGTCTGAGAGTATGTGGGAATGTGGAACGTGCAGTCTGAGAGGATGTGGGAATATGGAACGTGCTGTGTGATAGGATGTGGGTATATGGAACATGCTGTCTGAGAGGGTGTGGAAATATGGAACGTGCTGTCTGGGAGGGTGATGGGAATATGGAACGTGCTGTCTGAGAGAGTGATGGGAATATAGAACGTGCTGTCAGAGAGGATGTGGGAATATGGAACGTGCTGTCTGAGAGGATGTGGGAATGTGGAACGTGCTGTCAGAGAGGATGTGGGAATATGGAACGTGCTGTCAGAGAGGGTGTGGAAATATGGAATGTGCTGTGTGATAGGATGTGGGAATATGGAACGTGCTGTCTGAGATGGTGTGGGAATATGGAACGTGCTGTCTGAGAGGGTGTGGGAATATGGAACGTGCTGTCTGAGAGGGTGTGGGAATATGATACGTGCTGTCAGAGAGGTTGTGGGAATATGGAACGTGCTGTCTGAGAGGGTGTGGGAATTTGGAACGTGGTGTCTGAGAGGGTGTGGGAATATGGAACGTGCTGTCTGAGAGGATGTGGGAATATGGAACGTGCTGTCTGAGAGGGTGTGGGAATATGGAACGTGCTGTCTGAGAGGATGTGGGAATATGGAACGTGCTGTCTGAGAGGGTGTGGGAATATGGAACGTGCTGTCTGGGAGGATGTGAGAATAAGGAACGTGCTGTCTGAGAGGAGGTGGGAATATGGAACATGCTGTCTGAGAGATGTGGGAATATGGAACGTGCTGTCTGAGATGATGTGGGAATATGGAACGTGCTGTCTGAGTGGATGTGGGACGATGGAACATGCTGTCTGAGAGGATGTGGGAATATGGAACGTGCTGTCTGAGAGGGTGATGGGAATATGGAACGTGCTGTCTGAGAGGGTGATGGGAATATGGAACGTGCTGTCTGAGAGGGTGATGGGAATATGGAACGTGCTGTCAGAGAGGATGTGGGAATATGGAACGTGCTGTCTGAGAGTATGTGGGAATATGGAACGTGCTGTCTGAGAGTATGTGGGAATATGGAACGTGCTGTCAGAGAGGGTGTGGAAATATGGAACGTGCTGTGTGATAGGATGTGGGAATATGGAACGTGCTGTCTAAGAGGGTGTGGAAATATGGAACGTGCTGTCTGAGAGGATGTGGAAATATGGAACATGCTGTCTGAGAGGAGGTGGGAATATGGAACGTGCTGTCTGAGAGGGTGTGGGAATATGGAACGTGCTGTCTGAGAGGATGTGGGAATATGGAACGTGCTGTCTGAGAGGGTGTGGGAATATGGAACGTGCTGTCTGAGAGGATGTGGGAATATGGAACGTGCTGTCTGAGAGGGTGTGGGAATATGGAACGTGCTGTCAGAGAGGTTGTGGGAATATGGAACGTGCTGTCTGAGAGGGTGTGGGAATTTGGAACGTGGTGTCTGAGAGGGTGTGGGAATATGGAACGTGCTGTCTGAGAGGATGTGGGAATATGGAACGAGCTGTCTGAGAGGGTGTGGGAATATGGAACGTGCTGTCTGAGAGGATGTGGGAATATGGAACGTGCTGTCTGAGAGGGTGTGGGAATATGGAACGTGCTGTCTGGGAGGATGTGGGAATAAGGAACGTGCTGTCTGAGAGGAGGTGGGAATATGGAACATGCTGTCTGAGAGATGTGGGAATATGGAACGTGCTGTCTGAGATGATGTGGGAATATGGAACGTGCTGTCTGAGAGGGTGTGGGAATATGGAACGTGCTGTTTGAGAGGATGTGGGAATAAGGAACGTGCTGTCTGAGAGGTTGTGGGAATTTGGAACGTGCTGTCTGAGAGGATGTGGGAATATGGAACGTGCTGTCTGAGAGGATGTGGGAATATGGAACCTGCTGTCTGAGAGGATGTGGAAATATGGAACGTGCATTCTGAGAGGATGTGGGAATATGGAACGTGCTGTCTGAGAGGGTGTGGGAATATGGAACGTGCTGTCTGAGAGGGTGTGGGAAAAAGGAACGTGCTGTCTGCGAGTGTGTGGGAATATGGAACGTGATGTCTGAGAGGGTTATGGCAATATAGAACGTGCTGTCTGAGAGGATGTGGAGATAGGGAACGTGCTGTCTGGGAGGGTGATGGGCATACGGAACATGCTGTCCGTGAGGGTGTGGGAATATGGAGCCTGCTGTATAAGATGAAGTGGGAATATGGAACGTGCTGTCTGAGAGGATGTGGAAATATGGAACGTGATGACTGAGAGGGTGGTAGGAATATGGAACGTGCTGTCTGAGAGGATGTGGGAATATGGAAGGTGCTGTCTGAGATGAAGTGGGAATATGGAACGTGCTGTCTGAGAGGGTGTGGGAATATGGAACGTGCTCTCTGAGAGGATGTGGGAATATGGAACGTGCTGTCTGAGAGGATGTGGGAATAAGGAACGTGCTGTCTGAGAGGAGGTGGGAATATGGAACATGCTGTCTGAGAGATGTGGGAATATGGAACGTGCTGTCTGAGATGATGTGGGAATATGGAACGTGCTGTCTGAGAGCGTGTGGGAATATGGAACGTGCTGTCTGGGAGGATGTGGGAATAAGGAACGTGCTGTCTGAGAGGAGGTGGGAATATGGAACATGCTGTCTGAGAGATGTGGGAATATGGAACGTGCTGTCTGAGATGATGTGGGAATATGGAACGTGCTGTCTGAGAGAGTGTGGGAATATGGAACGTGCTGTTTGAGAGGATGTGGGAATAAGGAACGTGCTGTCTGAGAGGTTGTGGGAATTTGGAACGTGCTGTCTGAGAGGATGTGGGAATATGGAACGTGCTGTCTGAGAGGATGTGGGAATATGGAACCTGCTGTCTGAGAGGATGTGGAAATATGGAACGTGCATTCTGAGAGGATGTGGGAATATGGAACGTGCTGTCTGAGAGGGTGTGGGAATATGGAACGTGCTGTCTGAGAGGGTGATGGAAATATGGAACACTCTGTCTGAGAAGGTGTGGGAAAAAGGAACGTGCTGTCTGCGAGTGTGTGGGAATATGGAACGTGATGTCTGAGAGGGTTATGGCAATATAGAACGTGCTGTCTGAGAGGATGTGGGAATATGGAAGGTGCTGTCTGAGATGAAGTGGGAATATGGAACGTGCTGTCTGAGAGGGTGTGGGAATATGGAACGTGCTCTCTGAGAGGATGTGGAAATATGGAACGTGCTGTCTGAGAGGATGTGGGAATATGGAATGTGCTGTCTGAGAGGGTGATGGAAATATGGAACGTGCTGTCTGAGAGGATGTGGGAATATGGAACATGCTGTCTGAGTGGATGTGGGAATATGGAACGTACTGTCTGAGAGGATGTGGGAATATGGAACGTGCTGTCTGAGAGGATGTGGGAATATGGAACGTGCTGTCTGAGAGGATGTGGGACTATGGAACATGCTGTCTGAGAGGATGTGGGAATATGGAACGTGCTGTCTGAGAGGGTGATGGGAATATGGAACGTGCTGTCTGAGAGGGTGATGGGAATATGGAACGTGCTGTCTGAGAGGGCGATGGGAATATGGAACGTGCTGTCAGACAGGATGTGGGTGTATGGAACGTGCTGTCTGAGAGGATGTGGAAATATGGAACGTGCTGTCTGAGAGGGTGATGGGAATATGGAACGTGCTGTCTGAGAGGGTGATGGGAATATGGAACGTGCTGTCTGAGAGGGTGATGGGAATATGGAACGTGCTGTCAGAGAGGATGTGGGAATATGGAACGTGCTGTCTGAGAGTATGTGGGAATGTGGAACGTGCTGTCTGAGAGGATGTGGGAATATGGAACGTGCTGTGTGATAGGATGTGGGTATATGGAACATGCTGTCTGAGAGGGTGTGGAAATATGGAACGTGCTGTCTGGGAGGGTGATGGGAATATGGAACGTGCTGTCTGAGAGAGTGATAGGAATATAGAACGTGCTGTCAGAGAGGATGTGGGAATATGGAACGTGCTGTCTGAGAGGATGTGGGAATGTGGAACGTGCTGTCAGAGAGGATGTGGGAATATGGAACGTGCTGTCAGAGAGGGTGTGGAAATATGGAATGTGCTGTGTGATAGGATGTGGGAATATGGAACGTGCTGTCTGAGATGGTGTGGGAATATGGAACGTGCTGTCTGAGAGGGTGTGGGAATATGGAACGTGCTGTCTGAGAGGGTGTGGGAATATGATACGTGCTGTCAGAGAGGTTGTGGGAATATGGAACGTGCTGTCTGAGAGGGTGTGGGAATTTGGAACGTGGTGTCTGAGAGGGTGTGGGAATATGGAACGTGCTGTCTGAGAGGATGTGGGAATATGGAACGTGCTGTCTGAGAGGGTGTGGGAATATGGAACGTGCTGTCTGAGAGGATGTGGGAATATGGAACGTGCTGTCTGAGAGGGTGTGGGAATATGGAACGTGCTGTCTGGGAGGATGTGGGAATAAGGAACGTGCTGTCTGAGAGGAGGTGGGAATATGGAACATGCTGTCTGAGAGATGTGGGAATATGGAACGTGCTGTCTGAGATGATGTGGGAAAATGGAACGTGCTGTCTGAGTGGATGTGGGACTATGGAACATGCTGTCTGAGAGGATGTGGGAATATGGAACGTGCTGTCTGAGAGGGTGATGGGAATATGGAACGTGCTGTCTGAGAGGGTGATGGGAATATGGAACGTGCTGTCTGAGAGGGTGATGGGAATATGGAACGTGCTGTCAGAGAGGATGTGGGAATATGGAACGTGCTGTCTGAGAGTATGTGGGAATATGGAACGTGCTGTCTAAGAGTATGTGGGAATATGGAACGTGCTGTCAGAGAGGGTGTGGAAATATGGAACGTGCTGTGTGATAGGATGTGGGAATATGGAACGTGCTGTCTAACAGGGTGTGGAAATATGGAACGTGCTGTCTGAGAGGATGTGGAAATATGGAACATGCTGTCTGAGAGGAGGTGGGAATATGGAACGTGCTGTCTGAGAGGGTGTGGGAATATGGAACGTGCTGTCTGAGAGGATGTGGGAATATGGAACGTGCTGTCTGAGAGGGTGTGGGAATATGGAACGTGCTGTCTGAGAGGATGTGGGAATATGGAACGTGCTGTCTGAGAGGGTGTGGGAATATGGAACGTGCTGTCAGAGAGGTTGTGGGAATATGGAACGTGCTGTCTGAGAGGGTGTTGGAATTTGGAACGTGGTGTCTGAGAGGGTGTGGGAATATGGAACGTGCTGTCTGAGAGGATGTGGGAATATGGAACGAGCTGTCTGAGAGGGTGTGGGAATATGGAACGTGCTGTCTGAGAGGATGTGGGAATATGGAACGTGCTGTCTGAGAGGGTGTGGGAATATGGAACGTGCTGTCTGGGAGGATGTGGGAATAAGGAACGTGCTGTCTGAGAGGAGGTGGGAATATGGAACATGCTGTCTGAGAGATGTGGGAATATGGAACGTGCTGTCTGAGATGATGTGGGAATATGGAACGTGCTGTCTGAGAGGGTGTGGGAATATGGAACGTGCTGTTTGAGAGGATGTGGGAATAAGGAACGTGCTGTCTGAGAGGTTGTGGGAATTTGGAACGTGCTGTCTGAGAGGATGTGGGAATATGGAACGTGCTGTCTGAGAGGATGTGGGAATATGGAACCTGCTGTCTGAGAGGATGTGGAAATATGGAACGTGCATTTTGAGAGGATGTGGGAATATGGAACGTGCTGTCTGAGAGGGTGTGGGAATATGGAACGTGCTGTCTGAGAGGGTGTGGGAAAAAGGAACGTGCTGTCTGCGAGTGTGTGGGAATATGGAACGTGATGTCTGAGAGGGTTATGGCAATATAGAACGTGCTGTCTGAGAGGATGTGGAGATAGGGAACGTGCTGTCTGGGAGGGTGATGGGCATACGGAACATGCTGTCCGTGAGGGTGTGGGAATATGGAGCCTGCTGTATGAGATGAAGTGGGAATATGGAACGTGCTGTCTGAGAGGATGTGGAAATATGGAACGTGATGACTGAGAGGGTGGTAGGAATATGGAACGTGCTGTCTGAGAGGATGTGGGAATATGGAAGGTGCTGTCTGAGATGAAGTGGGAATATGGAACGTGCTGTCTGAGAGGGTGTGGGAATATGGAACGTGCTCTCTGAGAGGATGTGGGAATATGGAACGTGCTGTCTGAGAGGATGTGGGAATAAGGAACGTGCTGTCTGAGAGGAGGTGGGAATATGGAACATGCTGTCTGAGAGATGTGGGAATATGGAACGTGCTGTCTGAGATGATGTGGGAATATGGAACGTGCTGTCTGAGAGCGTGTGGGAATATGGAACGTGCTGTCTGGGAGGATGTGGGAATAAGGAACGTGCTGTCTGAGAGGAGGTGGGAATATGGAACATGCTGTCTGAGAGATGTGGGAATATGGAACGTGCTGTCTGAGATGATGTGGGAATATGGAACGTGCTGTCTGAGAGAGTGTGGGAATATGGAACGTGCTGTTTGAGAGGATGTGGGAATAAGGAACGTGCTGTCTGAGAGGTTGTGGGAATTTGGAACGTGCTGTCTGAGAGGATGTGGGAATATGGAACGTGCTGTCTGAGAGGATGTGGGAATATGGAACCTGCTGTCTGAGAGGATGTGGAAATATGGAACGTGCATTCTGAGAGGATGTGGGAATATGGAACGTGCTGTCTGAGAGGGTGTGGGAATATGGAACGTGCTGTCTGAGAGGGTGATGGAAATATGGAACACTCTGTCTGAGAAGGTGTGGGAAAAAGGAACGTGCTGTCTGCGAGTGTGTGGGAATATGGAACGTGATGTCTGAGAGGGTTATGGCAATATAGAACGTGCTGTCTGAGAGGATGTGGAGATAGGGAACGTGCTGTCTGGGAGGGTGATGGGCATACGGAACATGCTGTCCGTGAGGGTGTGGGAATATGGAGCCTGCTGTATGAGATGAAGTGGGAATATGGAACGTGCTGTCTGAGAGGATGTGGAAATATGGAACGTGATGACTGAGAGGGTGGTGGGAATATGGAACGTGCTGTCTGAGAGGATGTGGGAATATGGAAGGTGCTGTCTGAGATGAAGTGGGAATATGGAACGTGCTGTCTGAGAGGGTGTGGGAATATGGAACGTGCTCTCTGAGAGGATGTGGGAATATGGAACGTGCTGTCTGAGAGGATGTGGGAATATGGAATGTGCTGTCTGAGAGGGTGATGGAAATATGGAACGTGCTGTCTGAGAGGATGTGGGAATATGGAACGCGCTGCCTGAGTGGATGTGGGAATATGGAACGTACTGTCTGAGAGGATGTGGGAATATGGAACGTCCTGTGTGATAGGATGTGGGAATATGGAACGTGCTGTCTGAGAGGGTGTGGGAATATAGAACGCGCTGTCTGAGAGGATGTGGGAATATGGAACGTACTGTCTGAGAGGATCTGGGAATATGGAACGTGCTGTCTGAGAGGGTGTGGGAATATGGAACGTGCTATGTGATAGCATGTGGGAATATGGAACAAGCTGTCTGAGAGGGTGTGGGAATATGGAACGTGCTGTCTGAGAGGATGTGGGAATATGGAACATGCTGTCTGAGAGGTGGTGGGAATATGGAACATGCTGTCTGAAAGGATGTGGGAATATGGAACGTGCTGTCGGAGAGGGTGTGGGAATATGGACGTGCTGTCTGAGAGGATGTGGGAATATGGAACGTGCTGTCAGAGAGGATGTGGGAATATGGAATGTGCTTTCTGAGAGTGTGATGGAAATATGGAACGTGCTGTCTGAGAGGGTGGTGGGAATATGGAACGTGCTGTTAGAGAGGGTGATGGGAATATGGAACGTGCTGTCTGAGAGGTTGATGGAAATATGGAACATGCTGTCTGAGAGGATGCGGGTATATGGAACGTGCTGTCTGAGAAGGTGTGGGAATACGGAACGTGCTGTCTGAGAGGATGTGGGAAGATGGAATGTGCTGTCTGAGAGGATGTGGGAATATGGAATGTGCAGTCTGAGAAGATGTGGGAAGGTGGAACGTGCTGTCTGAGAGGATGTGGGAATATGGAACGTGCTGTCAGAGAGGATGTGGGAATATGGAATGTGCTTTCTGAGAGTGTGATGGAAATATGGAACGTGCTGTCTGAGAGGATGCGTGTATATGGAACGTGCTGTCTGAGAGGGTGTGGGAATATGGAACGTGCTCTCTGAGAGGATGCGGGAATATGGAACGTGCTGTCTGAGAGGATGTGGGACTACGTAACGTGCTATCTGAGAGGATGTGGGAATATGGAACGTGCTGTCTGAGAGGATGTGGGAATACGGAACGTGCTGTCTGAGAGGTTGTGGGAATATGGAACGTGGTGTCTGAGAGGATGTGGGAATATGGAACGTGCTGTATGAGAGGATGTGGGAATATGGAACACTCTGTCTGAGAGGGTGTGGGAATATGGAACGTGCTGTCTGAGTGGGTTAGGGGAATATGGAACGTGCTGTCTGAGAGGGTGATGGGAATATGGAACGTGCTGTCTGAGAGGATGTGAGAAAATGGAGCCTGCTGTCTGAGAGGATGTGGGAATATGGAACGTGCTGTCTGAGAGGATGTGGAAATATGGAACGTGCTGTCTGAGAGGATGTGGGATATTGGAACATGCCGTCTGAGAGGATGGGGGAATATGGAACACTCTGTCTGAGAGGGTGTGGGAATATGGAATGTGCCGTTTGAGAGGATGTGGAAATATGGAACGTGCTGTCTGAGAGGATGTGGGAATCTGGAACGTGCTGTCTGAGAAGGTGGTGTGAATATGGAACGTGCTGTCTGAGAGGATGTGGGAATATGGAACGTGATGTCTGAGAGGATGTGGGAATATGGAACGTGCTGTCTGAGTAGATGTGGGAAGATGGAACGTGCTGTCTGAGAGGGTGTGGTAATATGGAACGTGCTGTCTGAGAGGGTGTGGGAATATGGAACTTGCTGTCTGAGAAGATGTGGGAAGATGGAACGTGCTGTCTGAGAGGATGTGGGAATATGGAACGTGCTGTCTGAGAAGATGTGGGAAGATGGAACGTGCTGTCTGAGAGGATGTGGGAATATCGAACGTGCTGTCAGAGAGGATGTGGGAATATGGAATGTGCTTTCTGAGGGTGTGATGGAAATATGGAACGTGCTGTCTGAGAGGATGCGGGTATATGGAACGTGCTGTCTGAGAGGGTGTGGGAATATGGAACGTGCTCTCTGAGAGGATGTGGGAATATGGAACGTGCTGTCTGAGAGGGTGATGGAAATATGGAACGTGCTGTCTGAGAGGATGTGGGAATATGGAACGTGCTGTCTGAGAGGGTGTGGGAATATGGAACGTGCTCTCTGAGAGGATGTGGGAATATGGAACGTGCTGTCTGAGAGGGTGATGGAAATATGGAACGTGCTGTCTGAGAGGATGTGGGAATATGGAACGTGCTGGCTGAGCGAATGTGGGAATATGGAACGTACTGTCTGAGAGGATGTGGGAATATGGAACGTGTTGTCTGAGAGGATGTGGGAATACGGAACGTGCTGTCTGAGAGGATGTGGGAATATGGAACACTCTGTCTGAGAGGATGGTGGGAATATGGAATGTGCTGTCTGAGAGGATGTGGGAATATGGAACGTGCTGTCTGAGAGGATGTGGGAAGATGGAACGTGCTGTCTGAGAGGGTGTGGGAATATGGAACGTGCTGTCTGAGAATATGTGGGAAGATGGAACGTGCTGTCTGAGAATATGTGGGAAGATGGAACGTGCTGTCTGAGAGGGTGTGGGAATATGGAACGTGCTGTTTGAGGCGATGTAGAAATATGGAATGTGCTGTCTGAGACGATGGGGGAATATGGAACGTGCTGTCTGAGAGGGTGTGGGAATATGGAATGTTTTGTCTGAGAGGATGTGGGAATATGGAACGTGCTGTCTGAGAGGTTGTGGGAATATGGAACATGCTGTCTGAAAGGATGTGGGAATATGGAACGTGCTGTCGGAGAGGGTGTGGGAATATGGACGTGCTGTCTGAGAGGATGTGGGAATATGGAACGTGCTGTCAGAGAGGATGTGGGAATATGGAATGTGCTTTCTGAGAGTGTGATGGAAATATGGAACGTGCTGTCTGAGAGGGTGGTGGGAATATGGAACGTGCTGTTCGAGAGGGTGATGGGAATATGGAACGTGCTGTCTGAGAGGTTGATGGAAATATGGAACATGCTGTCTGAGAGGATGCGGGTATATGGAACGTGCTGTCTGAGAAGGTGTGGGAATACGGAACGTGCTGTCTGAGAGGATGTGGGAAGATGGACTGTGCTGTCTGAGAGGATGTGGGAATATGGAATGTGCAGTCTGAGAAGATGTGGGAAGGTGGAACGTGCTGTCTGAGAGGATGTGGGAATATGGAACGTGCTGTCAGAGAGGATGTGGGAATATGGAATGTGCTTTCTGAGAGTGTGATGGAAATATGGAACGTGCTGTCTGAGAGGATGCGTGTATATGGAACGTGCTGTCTGAGAGGGTGTGGGAATATGGAACGTGCTCTCTGAGAGGATGCGGGAATATGGAACGTGCTGTCTGAGAGGATGTGGGACTACGTAACGTGCTGTCTGAGAGGATGTGGGAATATGGAACGTGCTGTCTGAGAGGATATGGGAATACGGAACGTGCTGTCTGAGAGGTTGTGGGAATATGGAACGTGGTGTCTGAGAGGATGTGGGAATATGGAACGTGCTGTATGAGAGGATGTGGGAATATGGAACACTCTGTCTGAGAGGGTGTGGGAATATGGAACGTGCTGTCTGAGTGGGTTAGGGGAATATGGAACGTGCTGTCTGAGAGGGTGATGGGAATATGGAACGTGCTGTCTGATAGGATGTGAGAAAATGGAGCCTGCTGTCTGAGAGGATGTGGGAATATGGAACGTGCTGTCTGAGAGGATGTGGAAATATGGAACGTGCTGTCTGAGAGGATGTGGGATATTGGAACATGCCGTCTGAGAGGATGGGGGAATATGGAACACTCTGTCTGAGAGGGTGTGGGAATATGGAACGTGCTGTCTGAGTGGGTTAGGGGAATATGGAACGTGCTGTCTGAGAGGGTGATGGGAATATGGAACGTGCTGTCTGAGAGGATGTGAGAAAATGGAGCCTGCTGTCTGAGAGGATGTGGGAATCTGGAACGTGCTGTCTGAGAAGGTGGTGTGAATATGGAACTTGCTGTCTGAGAAGATGTGGGAAGATGGAACGTGCTGTCTGAGAGGGTGTGGTAATATGGAACGTGCTGTCTGAGAGGGTGTGGGAATATGGAACTTGCTGTCTGAGAAGATGTGGGAAGATGGAACGTGCTGTCTGAGAGGATGTGGGAATATGGAACGTGCTGTCTGAGAAGATGTGGGAAGATGGAACGTGCTGTCTGAGAGGATGTGGGAATATCGAACGTGCTGTCAGAGAGGATGTGGGAATATGGAATGTGCTTTCTGAGGGTGTGATGGAAATATGGAACGTACTGTCTGAGAGGATGCGGGTATATGGAACGTGCTGTCTGAGAGGGTGTGGGAATATGGAACGTGCTCTCTGAGAGGATGTGGGAATATGGAACGTGCAGTCTGAGAGGGTGATGGAAATATGGAACGTGCTGTCTGAGAGGATGTGGGAATATGGAACGTGCTGTCTGAGAGGGTGTAGGAATATGGAACGTGCTCTCTGAGAGGATGTGGGAATATGGAACGTGCTGTCTGAGAGGGTGATGGAAATATGGAACGTGCTGTCTGAGAGGATGTGGGAATATGGAACGTGCTGGCTGAGCGAATGTGGGAATATGGAACGTACTGTCTGAGAGGATGTGGGAATATGGAACGTGTTGTCTGAGAGGATGTGGGAATACGGAACGTGCTGTCTGAGAGGATGTGGGAATATGGAACACTCTGTCTGAGAGGATGGTGGGAATATGGAATGTGCTGTCTGAGAGGATGTGGGAATATGGAACGTGCTGTCTGAGAGGATGTGGGAAGATGGAACGTGCTGTCTGAGAGGGTGTGGGAATATGGAACGTGCTGTCTGAGAATATGTGGGAAGATGGAACGTGCTGTCTGAGAATATGTGGGAAGATGGAACGTGCTGTCTGAGAGGGTGTGGGAATATGGAACGTGCTGTTTGAGGCGATGTAGAAATATGGAATGTGCTGTCTGAGAGGATGGGGGAATATGGAACGTGCTGTCTGAGAGGGTGTGGGAATATGGAATGTTTTGTCTGAGAGGATGTGGGAATATGGAACGTGCTGTCTGAGAGGTTGTGGGAATATGGAACATGCTGTCTGAAAGGATGTGGGAATATGGAACGTGCTGTCGGAGAGGGTGTGGGAATATGGACGTGCTGTCTGAGAGGATGTGGGAATATGGAACGTGCTGTCAGAGAGGATGTGGGAATATGGAATGTGCTTTCTGAGAGTGTGATGGAAATATGGAACGTGCTGTCTGAGAGGGTGGTGGGAATATGGAACGTGCTGTTAGAGAGGGTGATGGGAATATGGAACGTGCTGTCTGAGAGGTTGATGGAAATATGGAACATGCTGTCTGAGAGGATGCGGGTATATGGAACGTGCTGTCTGAGAAGGTGTGGGAATACGGAACGTGCTGTCTGAGAGGATGTGGGAAGATGGAATGTGCTGTTTGAGAGGATGTGGGAATATGGAATGTGCAGCCTGAGAAGATGTGGGAAGGTGGAACGTGCTGTCTGAGAGGATGTGGGAATATGGAACGTGCTGTCAGAGAGGATGTGGGAATATGGAATGTGCTTTCTGAGAGTGTGATGGAAATATGGAACGTGCTGTCTGAGAGGATGCGTGTATATGGAACGTGCTGTCTGAGAGGGTGTGGGAATATGGAACGTGCTCTCTGAGAGGATGCGGGAATATGGAACGTGCTGTCTGAGAGGATGTGGGACTACGTAACGTGCTGTCTCAGAGGATGTGGGAATATGGAACGTGCTGTCTGAGAGGATGTGGGAATACGGAACATGCTGTTTGAGAGGTTGTGGGAATATGGAACGTGGTGTCTGAGAGGATGTGGGAATATGGAACGTGCTGTATGAGAGGATGTGGGAATATGGAACACTCTGTCTGAGAGGGTGTGGGAATATGGAACGTGCTGTCTGAGTGGGTGAGGGGAATATGGAACGTGCTGTCTGAGAGGGTGATGGGAATATGGAATGTGCTGTCTGAGAGGATGTGAGAAAATGGAGCCTGCTGTCTGAGAGGATGTGGGAATATGGAACGTGCTGTCTGAGAGGATGTGGAAATATGGAACGTGCTGTCTGAGAGGATGTGGGATATTGGAACATGCCGTCTGAGAGGATGGGGGAATATCGAACACTCTGTCTGAGAGGGTGTGGGAATATGGAATGTGCCGTTTGAGAGGATGTGGAAATATGGAACGTGCTGTCTGAGAGGATGTGGGAATCTGGAACGTGCTGTCTGAGAAGGTGGTGTGAATATGGAACGTGCTGTCTGAGAGGATGTGGGAATATGGAACGTGATGTCTGAGAGGATGTGGGAATATGGAACGTGCTGTCTGAGTAGATGTGGGAAGATGGAACGTGCTGTCTGAGAGGGTGTGGTAATATGGAACGTGCTGTCTGAGAGGGTGTGGGAATATGGAACGTGCTGTCTGAGAAGATGTGGGAAGATGGAACGTGCTGTCTGAGAGGATGTGGGAATATCGAACGTGCTGTCAGAGAGGATGTGGGAATATGGAATGTGCTTTCTGAGGGTGTGATGGAAATATGGAACGTGCTGTCTGAGAGGATGCGGGTATATGGAACGTGCTGTCTGAGAGGGTGTGGGAATATGGAACGTGCTCTCTGAGAGGATGTGGGAATATGGAACGTGCTGTCTGAGAGGGTGATGGAAATATGGAACGTGCTGTCTGAGAGGATGTGGGAATATGGAACGTGCTGTCTGAGAGGGTGTGGGAATATGGAACGTGCTCTCTGAGAGGATGTGGGAATATGGAACGTGCTGTCTGAGAGGGTGATGGAAATATGGAACGTGCTGTCTGAGAGGATGTGGGAATATGGAACGTGCTGGCTGAGCGAATGTGGGAATATGGAACGTACTGTCTGAGAGGATGTGGGAATATGGAACGTGTTGTCTGAGAGGATGTGGGAATACGGAACGTGCTGTCTGAGAGGATGTGGGAATATGGAACACTCTGTCTGAGAGGATGGTGGGAATATGGAATGTGCTGTCTGAGAGGATGTGGGAATATGGAACGTGCTGTCTGAGAGGATGTGGGAAGATGGAACGTGCTGTCTGAGAGGGTGTGGGAATATGGAACGTGCTGTCTGAGAATATGTGGGAAGATGGAACGTGCTGTCTGAGAATATGTGGGAAGATGGAACGTGCTGTCTGAGAGGGTGTGGGAATATGGAACGTGCTGTTTGAGGCGATGTAGAAATATGGAATGTGCTGTCTGAGAGGATGTGGGAATATGGAACGTTCTGTCTGAGAGGTTGTGGGAATATGGAACATGCTGTCTGAAAGGATGTGGGAATATGGAACGTGCTGTCGGAGAGGGTGTGGGAATATGGACGTGCTGTCTGAGAGGATGTGGGAATATGGAACGTGCTGTCAGAGAGGATGTGGGAATATGGAATGTGCTTTCTGAGAGTGTGATGGAAATATGGAACGTGCTGTCTGAGAGGGTGGTGGGAATATGGAACGTGCTGTTAGAGAGGGTGATGGGAATATGGAACGTGCTGTCTGAGAGGTTGATGGAAATATGGAACATGCTGTCTGAGAGGATGCGGGTATATGGAACGTGCTGTCTGAGAAGGTGTGGGAATACGGAACGTGCTATCTGAGAGGATGTGGGAAGATGGAATGTGCTGTCTGAGAGGATGTGGGAATATGGAATGTGCAGTCTGAGAAGATGTGGGAAGGTGGAACGTGCTGTCTGAGAGGATGTGGGAATATGGAACGTGCTGTCAGAGAGGATGTGGGAATATGGAATGTGCTTTCTGAGAGTGTGATGGAAATATGGAACGTGCTGTCTGAGAGGATGCGTGTATATGGAACGTGCTGTCTGAGAGGGTGTGGGAATATGGAACGTGCTCTCTGAGAGGATGCGGGAATATGGAACGTGCTGTCTGAGAGGATGTGGGACTACGTAACGTGCTGTCTGAGAGGATGTGGGAATATGGAACGTGCTGTCTGAGAGGATGTGGGAATACGGAACGTGCTGTCTGAGAGGTTGTGGGAATATGGAACGTGGTGTCTGAGAGGATGTGGGAATATGGAACGTGCTGTATGAGAGGATGTGGGAATATGGAACACTCTGTCTGAGAGGGTGTGGGAATATGGAACGTGCTGTCTGAGAGGGTGATGGGAATATGGAACGTGCTGTCTGAGAGGATGTGAGAAAATGGAGCCTGCTGTCTGAGAGGATGTGGGAATATGGAACGTGCTGTCTGAGAGGATGTGGAAATATGGAACGTGCTGTCTGAGAGGATGTGGGATATTGGAACATGCCGTCTGAGAGGATGGGGGAATATGGAACACTCTGTCTGAGAGGGTGTGGGAATATGGAATGTGCCGTTTGAGAGGATGTGGAAATATGGAACGTGCTGTCTGAGAGGATGTGGGAATATGGAACGTGCTGTCTGAGAAGGTGGTGTGAATATGGAACGTGCTGTCTGAGAGGATGTGGGAATATGGAACGTGATGTCTGAGAGGATGTGGGAATGTGGAACGTGCTGTCTGAGTAGATGTGGGAAGATGGAACGTGCTGTCTGAGAGGGTGTGGTAATATGGAACGTGCTGTCTGAGAGGGTGTGGGAATATGGAACTTGCTGTCTGAGAAGATGTGGGAAGATGGAACGTGCTGTCTGAGAGGATGTGGGAATATGGAACGTGCTGTCTGAGAAGATGTGGGAAGATGGAACGTGCTGTCTGAGAGGATGTGGGAATATCGAACGTGCTGTCAGAGAGGATGTGGGAATATGGAATGTGCTTTCTGAGGGTGTGATGGAAATATGGAACGTGCTGTCTGAGAGGATGCGGGTATATGGAACGTGCTGTCTGAGAGGGTGTGGCAATATGGAACGTGCTCTCTGAGAGGATGTGGGAATATGGAACGTGCTGTCTGAGAGGGTGATGGAAATATGGAACGTGCTGTCTGAGAGGATGTGGGAATATGGAACGTGCTGGCTGAGCGAATGTGGGAATATGGAACGTACTGTCTGAGAGGATGTGGGAATATGGAACGTGTTGTCTGAGAGGATGTGGGAATACGGAACGTGCTGTCTGAGAGGATGTGGGAATATGGAACACTCTGTCTGAGAGGATGGTGGGAATATGGAATGTGCTGTCTGAGAGGATGTGGGAATATGGAACGTGCTGTCTGAGAGGATGTGGGAAGATGGAACGTGCTGTCTGAGAGGGTGTGGGAATATGGAACGTGCTGTCTGAGAATATGTGGGAAGATGGAACGTGCTGTCTGAGAATATGTGGGAAGATGGAACGTGCTGTCTGAGAGGGTGTGGGAATATGGAACGTGCTGTTTGAGGCGATGTAGAAATATGGAATGTGCTGTCTGAGAGGATGGGGGAATATGGAACGTGCTGTCTGAGAGGGTGTGGGAATATGGAATGTTTTGTCTGAGAGGATGTGGGAATATGGAACGTGCTGTCTGAGAGGTTGTGGGAATATGGAACGTGCTGTCTGAGAGGGTGATGGGGATATGGAACATGCTTTCTGAGAGGGTGGGGGGAATATGGAACGTGCTGTATGAGAGGATGTGGGAATATTGAATGTGCTGTCTGAGAGGGTGTGGGAATATGGAACGTGCTGTCTGAGAGGGTGATGGGAATATGGAACGTGCTGTCTGAGAGGATGTGAGAAAATGGAGCCTGCTGTCTGAGAGGATGTGGGAATATGGAACGTGCTGTCTGAGAGGATGTGTAAATATGGAACGTGCTGTCTGAGAGGATGTGGGATATTGGAACATGCCGTCTGAGAGGATGGGGGAATATGGAATACTCTGTTGAGAGAGTGTGGGAATATGGAATGTGCCGTTTGAGTGGATGTGGAAATATGGAACGTGCTGTCTGAGAGGATGTGGGAATATGGAACGTGCTGTCTGAGAAGGTGGTGTGAATATGGAACGTGCTGTCTGAGAGGATTTGGGAATATGGAACGTGATGTCTGAGAGGATGTGGGAATATGGAACGTGCTGTCTGAGTAGATGTGGGAAGATGGAACGTGCTGTCTGAGAAGATGTGGGAAGATGGAACGTGCTGTCTGAGAGGATGTGGGAATATGGAACGTGCTGTCTGAGAAGTTGTGGGAAGATGGAACGTGCTGTCTGAGAGGATGTGAGAAAATGGAGCCTGCTGTCTGAGAGGATGTGGGAATATGGAACGTGCTGTCTGAGAGGATGTGTAAATATGGAACGTGCTGTCTGAGAGGATGTGGGATATTGGATGTGCTGTCTGAGAGGGTGTGGGAATATGGAACGTGCTGTCTGAGAGGGTGATGGGAATATGGAACGTGCTGTCTGAGAGGATGTGAGAAAATGGAGCCTGCTGTCTGAGAGGATGTGGGAATATGGAACGTGCTGTCTGAGAGGATGTGTAAATATGGAACGTGCTGTCTGAGAGGATGTGGGATATTGGAACATGCCGTCTGAGAGGATGGGGGAATATGGAATACTCTGTTGAGAGAGTGTGGGAATATGGAATGTGCCGTTTGAGTGGATGTGGAAATATGGAACGTGCTGTCTGAGAGGATGTGGGAATATGGAACGTGCTGTCTGAGAAGGTGGTGTGAATATGGAACGTGCTGTCTGAGAGGATTTGGGAATATGGAACGTGATGTCTGAGAGGATGTGGGAATATGGAACGTGCTGTCTGAGTAGATGTGGGAAGATGGAACGTGCTGTCTGAGAAGATGTGGGAAGATGGAACGTGCTGTCTGAGAGGATGTGGGAATATGGAACGTGCTGTCTGAGAAGATGTGGGAAGATGGAACGTGCTGTCTGAGAGGATGTGGGAATATCGAACGTGCTGTCAGAGAGGATGTGGGAATATGGAATGTGCTTTCTGAGAGTGTGATGGAAATATGGAACGTGCTGACTGATAGGATGCGGGTATATGGAACGTGCTGTCAGAGAGGGTGATGGGAATATGGAACGTGCTGTCTGAGAGGGTGATGGAAATATGGAACGTGCTGTCTGAGAGGGTGATGGAAATATGGAACGTGCTGTCTGAGAGGATGCGGGTATATGGAACGTGCTGTCTGAGATGGTGTGGGAATATGGAACGTGCTCTCTGAGAGGATGTGGGAATATGGAACGTGCTGTCTGAGAGGGTGATGGAAATATGGAACGTGCTGTCTGAGAGGATGTGGGAATATGGAACGTGCTGGCTGAGCGAATGTGGGAATATGGAACGTACTGTCTGAGAGGATGTGGGAATATGGAACGTGCTGTCTGAGAGGATGTGGGAATACGGAACGTGCTGTCTGAGAGGATGTGGGAATATGGAACGTGCTGTCTGAGTGGGTGATGGGAATATGGAACGTGCTGTCTCAGAGGGTGATGGGAATATGGAACGTGCTGTCTCAGAGGATGTGGGAAAATGGAGCCTGCTGTCTGAGAGGATGTGGGAATATGGAACGTGCTGTCTGAGAGGATGTGGAAATATGGAACGTGCTGTCTGAGAGGATGTGGGATATTGGAACATGCTGTCTGAGAGGATGGGGAATATGGAACAGTCTGTCTGAGAGGGTGTGGGAATATGGACAGTGCTGTTTGAGAGGATGTGGAAATATGGAACGTGATGTCTGAGAGGATGTGGGAATATGGAACGTGCTGTCTGAGAAGATGTGGGAAGATGGAACGTGCCGTCTGAGAGGGTGTGGGAATATGGAACGTGCTGTCTGAGAGGGTGTAGGAATATGGAACGTGCTGTCTGAGAAGATGTGGGAAGATGGAACGTGCTGTCTGAGAGGATGTGGGAATATGGAACGTGCTGTCTGCGAAGATGTGGGAAGATGGAACGTGCTGTCTGAGAGGATGTGGGAATATGGAACGTGCTGTCAGAGAGGATGTGGAAATGTGGAATGTGCTTTCTGAGAGTGTGATGGAAATATGGAACATGCAGTCTGGGAGGTTGTGGGAATATGGAACATGCTGTCTGAGAGGATGTGGGAATAAGGAACGTGCTGTCTGAGAGGTTGTGGGAATATGGAACGTGCTATCTGAGATTGTGTGGGAATATGGAACGTGATGTCTGAGAGGGTGATGGGCATATGGAACGTGCTGTCTGAGAGGATGTGGGAATATGGAACGTGCTGTCTGTGAGGGTGTGGGAATATGGAGCCTGCTGTCTGAGATGAAGTGGGAATATGGAACGTGCTGACTGAGAGGATGTGGAAATATGGAACGTGATGACTGAGAGGGTGGTGGGAATATGGAACGTGTTGTCTGAGAGGTTGTGGGAATATGGAACGTGCTGTCTGAGATGAAGTGGGAATATGGAACGTGCTGTCTGAGAGGGTGTGGGAATATGGAACGTGCTCTCTGAGAGGATGAGGGAATATGGAACGTGCTATCTGAGAGGATGTGGGAATATGGAACGTGCTGTCTGAGAGGATGTGGGAATATGGAACGTGCTGTCTGAGAGGGTGTGGGAATATGGAACTCGCTGTCTGAGAGGATGTGGGAATACGGAACGTACTGTCTGAGAGGATCTGGGAATATGGAACGTGCTGTCTGAGAGGGTGTGGGAATATGGAACGTGCTATGTGATAGCATGTGGGAATATGGAACAAGCTGTCTGAGAGGGTGTGGGAATATGGAACGTGCTGTCTGAGAGGATGTGGGAATATGGAACATGCTGTCTGAGAGGTGGTGGGAATATGGAACATGCTGTCTGAGAGGATGTGGGAATATGGAACGTGCTGTCGGAGAGGGTGTGGGAATATGGACGTGCTGTCTGAGAGGATGTGGGAATATGGAACGTGCTGTCAGAGAGGATGTGGGAATATGGAATGTGCTTTCTGAGAGTGTGATGGAAATATGGAACGTGCTGTCTGAGAGGGTGGTGGGAATATGGAACGTGCTGTTAGAGAGGGTGATGGGAATATGGAACGTGCTGTCTGAGAGGTTGATGGAAATATGGAACATGCTGTCTGAGAGGATGCGGGTATATGGAACGTGCTGTCTGAGAAGGTGTGGGAATACGGAACGTGCTGTCTGAGAGGATGTGGGAAGATGGAATGTGCTGTCTGAGAGGATGTGGGAATATGGAATGTGCAGTCTGAGAAGATGTGGGAAGGTGGAACGTGCTGTCTGAGAGGATGTGGGAATATGGAACGTGCTGTCAGAGAGGATGTGGGAATATGGAATGTGCTTTCTGAGAGTGTGATGGAAATATGGAACGTGCTGTCTGAGAGGATGCGGGTATATGGAACGTGCTGTCTGAGAGGGTGTGGGAATATGGAACGTGCTCTCTGAGAGGATGTGGGAATATGGAACGTGCTGTCTGAGAGGATGTGGGACTACGTAACGTGCTGTCGGAGAGGGTGATGGAAATATGGAACATCCTGTCTGAGAGGATGTGGGAATATGGAACGTGTTGTCTGAGAGGATGTGGGAATATGGAAAGTACTGTCTGAGAGGATGTGGGAATATGGAACGTGCTGTCTGAGAGGATGTAGGAATACGGAACGTGCTGTCTGAGAGGTTGTGGGAATATGGAACGTGGTGTCTGAGAGGATGTGGGAATATGGAACGTGCTGTATGAGAGGATGTGGGAATATGGAACACTCTGTCTGAGAGGATGTGGGAATATGGAACGTGCTGTCTGAGAGGATGTGGAAATATGGAACGTGCTGTCTGAGAGGATGTGGGATATTGGAACATGCCGTCTGAGAGGATGGGGGAATATGGAACACTCTGTCTGAGAGGGTGTGGGAATATGGAATGTGCCGTTTGAGAGGATGTGGAAATATGGAACGTGCTGTCTGAGAGGATGTGGGAATATGGAACGTGCTGTCTGAGAAGGTGGTGTGAATATGGAACGTGCTGTCTGAGAGGATGTGGGAATATGGAACGTGATGTCTGAGAGGATGTGGGAATATGGAAGATGCTGTCTGAGTAGATGTGGGAAGATGGAACGTGCTGTCTGAGAGGGTGTGGGAATATGGAACGTGATGTCTGAGAGGGTGTGGGAATATGGAACTTGCTGTCTGAGAAGATGTGGGAAGATGGAACGTGCTGTCTGAGAGGATGTGGGAATACGGAACGTGCTGTCTGAGAGGATGTGGGAATATGGAACACTCTGTCTGAGAGGATGGTGGGAATATGGAATGTGCTGTCTGAGAGGATGTGGGAATATGGAACGTGCTGTCAGAGAGGATGTGGGAATATGGAATGTGCTTTCTGAGGGTGTGATGGAAATATGGAACGTGCTGTCTGAGAGGATGCGGGTATATGGAACGTGCTGTCTGAGAGGGTGTGGGAATATGGAACGTGCTCTCTGAGAGGATGTGGGAATATGGAACGTGCTGTCTGAGAGGGTGATGGAAATATGGAACGTGCTGTCTGAGAGGATGTGGGAATATGGAACGTGCTGTCTGAGAGGGTGTGGGAATATGGAACGTGCTCTCTGAGAGGATGTGGGAATATGGAACGTGCTGTCTGAGAGGGTGATGGAAATATGGAACGTGCTGTCTGAGAGGATGTGGGAATATGGAACGTGCTGGCTGAGCGAATGTGGGAATATGGAACGTACTGTCTGAGAGGATGTGGGAATATGGAACGTGCTGTCTGAGAGGATGTGGGAATACGGAACGTGCTGTCTGAGAGGATGTGGGAATATGGAACACTCTGTCTGAGAGGATGGTGGGAATATGGAATGTGCTGTCTGAGAGGATGTGGGAATATGGAACGTGCTGTCTGAGAGGATGTGGGAAGATGGATTGTGCTGTCTGAGAGGGTGTGGGAATATGGAACGTGCTGTCTGAGAATATGTGGGAAGATGGAACGTGCTGTCTGAGAATATGTGGGAAGATGGAACGTGCTGTCTGACAGGGTGTGGGAATATGGAACGTGCTGTTTGAGGCGATGTGGAAATATGGAATGTGCTGTCTGAGAGGATGGGGGAATATGGAACGTGCTGTCTGAGAGGGTGTGGGAATATGGAATGTTTTGTCTGAGAGGATGTGGGAATATGGAACGTGCTGTCTGAGAGGTTGTGGGAATATGGAACGTGCTGTCTGAGAGGGTGATGGGGATATGGAACATGCTTTCTGAGAGGGTGGGGGGAATATGGAACGTGCTGTATGAGAGGATGTGGGAATATTGAATGTGCTGTCTGAGAGGGTGTGGGAATATGGAACGTGCTGTCTGAGAGGGTGATGGGAATATGGAACGTGCTGTCTGAGAGGATGTGAGAAAATGGAGCCTGCTGTCTGAGAGGATGTGGGAATATGGAACGAGCTGTCTGAGAGGATGTGTAAATATGGAACGTGCTGTCTGAGAGGATGTGGGATATTGGAACATGCCGTCTGAGAGGATGGGGGAATATGGAACACTCTGTTGAGAGAGTGTGGGAATATGGAATGTGCCGTTTGAGTGGATGTGGAAATATGGAACGTGCTGTCTGAGAGGATGTGGGAATATGGAACGTGCTGTCTGAGAAGGTGGTGTGAATATGGAACGTGCTGTCTGAGAGGATTTGGGAATATGGAACGTGATGTCTGAGAGGATGTGGGAATATGGAACGTGCTGTCTGAGTAGATGTGGGAAGATGGAACGTGCTGTCTGAGAGGGTGTGGGAATATGGAACGTGCTGTCTGAGAGGGTGTGGGAATATGGAGCTTGCTGTCTGAGAAGATGTGGGAAGATGGAACGTGCTGTCTGAGAGGATGTGGGAATATGGAACGTGCTGTCTGAGAAGATGTGGGAAGATGGAATGTGCTGTCTGAGAGGATGTGGGAATATCGAACGTGCTGTCAGAGAGGATGTGGGAATTTGGAATGTGCTTTCTGAGAGTGTGATGGAAATATGGAACGTGCTGACTGAGAGGATGCGGTTATATGGAACGTGCTGTCAGAGAGGGTGATGGGAATATGGAACGTGCTGTCTGAGAGGATGTGGGAATATGGAACGTGCTGGCTGAGCGAATGTGGGAATATGGAACGTACTGTCTGAGAGGATGTGGGAATATGGAACGTGCTGTCTGAGAGGATGTGGGAATACGGAATGTGCTGTCTGAGAGGATGTGGGAATATGAAACGTGCTGTCTGAGAGGATGTGGGAATATTGAACACTCTGTCTGAGAGGGTGTGGGAATATGGAACGTGCTGTCTGAGTGGGTGATGGGAATATGGAACGTGCTGTCTCAGAGGGTGATGGGAATATGGAACGTGCTGTCTGAGAGGATGTGGGAAAATGGAGCCTGCTCTCTGAGAGGATGTGGGAATATGGAACGTGCTGTCTGAGAGGATGTGGAAATATGGAACGTGCTTTCTGAGAGGATGTGGGATATTGGAACATGCTGTCTGAGAGGATGGGGAATATGGAACAGTCTGTCTGACAGGGTGTGGGAATATGGAATGTGCTGTTTGAGAGGATGTGGAAATATGGAACGTGATGTCTGAGAGGATGTGGGAATATGGAACGTGCTGTCTGAGAAGATGTGGGAAGATGGAACGTGCTGTCTGAGAGGGTGTGGGAATATGGAACGTGCTGTCTGAGAGGGTGTGGGAATATGGAACGTGCTGTCTGAGTAGATGTGGGAAGATGGAACGTGCTGTCTGAGAGGATGTGGGAATATGGAACGTGCTGTCTGCGAAGATGTGGGAAGATGGAACGTGCTGTCTGAGAGGATGTGGGAATATGGAACGTGCTGTCAGAGAGGATGTGGAAATGTGGAATGTGCTTTCTGAGAGTGTGATGGAAATATGGAACATGCAGTCTGGGACGTTGTGGGAATATGGAACATGCTGTCTGAGAGGGTGTGGGAATACGGAACGTGCTGTCTGAGAGGATGTGGGAATATGGAACGTGCTGTCTGAGATGGTGTGGGAATATGGAACGTGCTCTCTGAGAGGATGTGGGAATATGGAACGTGCTGTCTGAGAGGGTGATGGAAATATGGAACGTGCTGTCTGAGAGGATGTGGGAATATGGAACGTGCTGGCTGAGCGAATGTGGGAATATGGAACGTACTGTCTGAGAGGATGTGGGAATATGGAACGTGCTGTCTGAGAGGATGTGGGAATACGGAACGTGCTGTCTGAGAGGATGTGGGAATATGAAACGTGCTGTCTGAGAGGATGTGGGAATATGGAACACTCTGTCTGAGAGGGTGTGGGAATATGGAACGTGCTGTCTGAGTGGGTGATGGGAATATGGAACGTGCTGTCTCAGAGGGTGATGGGAATATGGAACGTGCTGTCTGAGAGGATGTGGGAAAATGGAGCCTGCTGTCTGAGAGGATGTGGGAATATGGAACGTGCTGTCTGAGAGGATGTGGAAATATGGAACGTGCTGTCTGAGAGGATGTGGGATATTGGAACATGCTGTCTGAGAGGATGGGGAATATGGAACAGTCTGTCTGAGAGGGTGTGGGAATATGGACTGTGCTGTTTGAGAGGATGTGGAAATATGGAACGTGATGTCTGAGAGGATGTGGGAATATGGAACGTGCTGTCTGAGAAGATGTGGGAAGATGGAACGTGCCGTCTGAGAGGGTGTGGGAATATGGAACGTGCTGTCTGAGAGGGTGTAGGAATATGGAACGTGCTGTCTGAGAAGATGTGGGAAGATGGAACGGAACGTGCTGTCTGAGAGGATGTGGGAATATGGAACGTGCTGTCTGCGAAGATGTGGGAAGATGGAACGTGCTGTCTGAGAGGATGTGGGAATATGGAACGTGCTGTCAGAGAGGATGTGGAAATGTGGAATGTGCTTTCTGAGAGTGTGATGGAAATATGGAACATGCAGTCTGGGAGGTTGTGGGAATATGGAACATGATGTCTGAGAGGGTGTGGGAATACGGAACGTGCTGTCTGAGAGGATGTGGGAATAAGGAACGTGCTGTCTGAGAGGTTGTGGGAATATGGAACGTGCTATCTGAGATTGTGTGGGAATATGGAACGTGATGTCTGAGAGGGTGATGGGCATATGGAACGTGCTGTCTGAGAGGATGTGGGAATATGGAACGTGCTGTCTGTGAGGGTGTGGGAATATGGAGCCTGCTGTCTGAGATGAAGTGGGAATATGGAACGTGCTGACTGAGAGGATGTGGAAATATGGAACGTGATGACTGAGAGGGTGGTGGGAATATGGAACGTGTTGTCTGAGAGGTTGTGGGAATATGGAACGTGCTGTCAGAGATGAAGTGGGAATATGGAACGTGCTGTCTGAGAGGGTGTGGGAATATGGAACGTGCTCTCTGAGAGGATGAGGGAATATGGAACGTGCTATCTGAGAGGATGTGGGAATATGGAACATGCTGTCTGAGAGGATGTGGGAATATGGAACGTGCTGTCTGAGAGGGTGTGGGAATATAGAACTCGCTGTCTGAGAGGATGTGGGAATATGGAACGTACTGTCTGAGAGGATCTGGGAATATGGAACGTGCTGTCTGAGAGGGTGTGGGAATATGGAACGTGCTATGTGATAGCATGTGGGAATATGGAACAAGCTGTCTGAGAGGGTCTGGGAATATGGAACGTGCTGTCTGAGAGGATGTGGGAATATGGAACATGCTGTCTGAGAGGTGGTGGGAATATGGAACATGCTGTCTGAGAGGATGTGGGAATATGGAACGTGCTGTCGGAGAGGGTGTGGGAATATGGACGTGCTGTCTGAGAGGATGTGGGAATATGGAACGTGCTGTCAGAGAGGATGTGGGAATATGGAATGTGCTTTCTGAGAGTGTGATGGAAATATGGAACGTGCTGTCTGAGAGGGTGGTGGGAATATGGAACGTGCTGTTAGAGAGGGTGATGGGAATATGGAACGTGCTGTCTGAGAGGTTGATGGAAATATGGAACATGCTGTCTGAGAGGATGCGGGTATATGGAACGTGCTGTCTGAGAAGGTGTGGGAATACGGAACGTGCTGTCTGAGAGGATGTGGGAAGATGGAATGTGCTGTCTGAGAGGATGTGGGAATATGGAATGTGCAGTCTGAGAAGATGTGGGAAGGTGGAACGTGCTGTCTGAGAGGATGTGGGAATATGGAACGTGCTGTCAGAGAGGATGTGGGAATATGGAATGTGCTTTCTGAGAGTGTGATGGAAATATGGAACGTGCTGTCTGAGAGGATGCGGGTATATGGAACGTGCTGTCTGAGAGGGTGTGGGAATATGGAACGTGCTCTCTGAGAGGATGTGGGAATATGGAACGTGCTGTCTGAGAGGATGTGGGACTACGTAACGTGCTGTCGGAGAGGGTGATGGAAATATGGAACATCCTGTCTGAGAGGATGTGGGAATATGGAACGTGTTGTCTGAGAGGATGTGGGAATATGGAAAGTACTGTCTGAGAGGATGTGGGAATATGGAACGTGCTGTCTGAGAGGATGTGGGAATACGGAACGTGCTGTCTGAGAGGTTGTGGGAATATGGAACGTGGTGTCTGAGAGGATGTGGGAATATGGAACGTGCTGTATGAGAGGATGTGGGAATATGGAACACTCTGTCTGAGAGGATGTGGGAATATGGAACGTGCTGTCTGAGAGGATGTGGAAATATGGAACGTGCTGTCTGAGAGGATGTGGGATATTGGAACATGCCGTCTGAGAGGATGGGGCAATATGGAACACTCTGTCTGAGAGGGTGTGGGAATATGGAATGTGCCGTTTGAGAGGATGTGGAAATATGGAACGTGCTGTCTGAGAGGATGTGGGAATATGGAACGTGCTGTCTGAGAAGGTGGTGTGAATATGGAACGTGCTGTCTGAGAGGATGTGGGAATATGGAACGTGATGTCTGAGAGGATGTGGGAATATGGAAGATGCTGTCTGAGTAGATGTGGGAAGATGGAACGTGCTGTCTGAGAGGGTGTGGGAATATGGAACGTGATGTCTGAGAGGGTGTGGGAATATGGAACTTGCTGTCTGAGAAGATGTGGGAAGATGGAACGTGCTGTCTGAGAGGATGTGGGAATATGGAACGTGCTGTCTGAGAAGATGTGGGAAGATGGAACGTGCTGTCTGAGAGGATGTGGGAATATGGAACGTGCTGTCAGAGAGGATGTGGGAATATGGAATGTGCTTTCTGAGGGTGTGATGGAAATATGGAACGTGCTGTCTGAGAGGATGCGGGTATATGGAACGTGCTGTCTGAGAGGGTGTGGGAATATGGAACGTGCTCTCTGAGAGGATGTGGGAATATGGAACGTGCTGTCTGAGAGGGTGATGGAAATATGGAACGTGCTGTCTGAGAGGATGTGGGAATATGGAACGTGCTGTCTGAGAGGGTGTGGGAATATGGAACGTGCTCTCTGAGAGGATGTGGGAATATGGAACGTGCTGTCTGAGAGGGTGATGGAAATATGGAACGTGCTGTCTGAGAGGATGTGGGAATATGGAACGTGCTGGCTGAGCGAATGTGGGAATATGGAACGTACTGTCTGAGAGGATGTGGGAATATGGAACGTGCTGACTGAGAGGATGTGGGAATACGGAACGTGCTGTCTGAGAGGATGTGGGAATATGGAACACTCTGTCTGAGAGGATGGTGGGAATATGGAATGTGCTGTCTGAGAGGATGTGGGAATATGGAACGTGCTGTCTGAGAGGATGTGGGAAGATGGAACGTGCTGTCTGAGAGGGTGTGGGAATATGGAACGTGCTGTCTGAGAATATGTGGGAAAATGGAACGTGCTGTCTGAGAATATGTGGGAAGATGGAACGTGCTGTCTGACAGGGTGTGGGAATATGGAACGTGCTGTTTGAGGCGATGTGGAAATATGGAATGTGCTGTCTGAGAGGATGGGGGAATATGGAACGTGCTGTCTGAGAGGGTGTGGGAATATGGAATGTTTTGTCTGAGAGGATGTGGGAATATGGAACGTGCTGTCTGAGAGGTTGTGGGAATATGGAACGTGCTGTCTGAGAGGGTGATGGGGATATGGAACATGCTTTCTGAGAGGGTGGGGGGAATATGGAACGTGCTGTATGAGAGGATGTGGGAATATTGAATGTGCTGTCTGAGAGGGTGTGGGAATATGGAACGTGCTGTCTGAGAGGGTGATGGGAATATGGAACGTGCTGTCTGAGAGGATGTGAGAAAATGGAGCCTGCTGTCTGAGAGGATGTGGGAATATGGAACGAGCTGTCTGAGAGGATGTGTAAATATGGAACGTGCTGTCTGAGAGGATGTGGGATATTGGAACATGCCGTCTGAGAGGATGGGGGAATATGGAACACTCTGTTGAGAGAGTGTGGGAATATGGAATGTGCCGTTTGAGTGGATGTGGAAATATGGAACGTGCTGTCTGAGAGGATGTGGGAATATGGAACGTGCTGTCTGAGAAGGTGGTGTGAATATGGAACGTGCTGTCTGAGAGGATTTGGGAATATGGAACGTGATGTCTGAGAGGATGTGGGAATATGGAACGTGCTGTCTGAGTAGATGTGGGAAGATGGAACGTGCTGTCTGAGAGGGTGTGGGAATATGGAACGTGCTGTCTGAGAGGGTGTGGGAATATGGAGCTTGCTGTCTGAGAAGATGTGGGAAGATGGAACGTGCTGTCTGAGAGGATGTGGGAATATGGAACGTGCTGTCTGAGAAGATGTGGGAAGATGGAACGTGCTGTCTGAGAGGATGTGGGAATATCGAACGTGCTGTCAGAGAGGATGTGGGAATTTGGAATGTGCTTTCTGAGAGTGTGATGGAAATATGGAACGTGCTGACTGAGAGGATGCGGTTATATGGAACGTGCTGTCAGAGAGGGTGATGGGAATATGGAACGTGCTGTCAGAGAGGATGTGGGAATATGGAACGTGCTGGCTGAGCGAATGTGGGAATATGGAACGTACTGTCTGAGAGGATGTGGGAATATGGAACGTGCTGTCTGAGAGGATGTGGGAATACGGAATGTGCTGTCTGAGAGGATGTGGGAATATGAAACGTGCTGTCTGAGAGGATGTGGGAATATGGAACACTCTGTCTGAGAGGGTGTGGGAATATGGAACGTGCTGTCTGAGTGGGTGATGGGAATATGGAACGTGCTGTCTCAGAGGGTGATGGGAATATGGAACGTGCTGTCTGAGAGGATGTGGGAAAATGGAGCCTGCTCTCTGAGAGGATGTGGGAATATGGAACGTGCTGTCTGAGAGGATGTGGAAATATGGAACGTGCTTTCTGAGAGGATGTGGGATATTGGAACATGCTGTCTGAGAGGATGGGGAATATGGAACAGTCTGTCTGAGAGGGTGTGGGAATATGGAATGTGCTGTTTGAGAGGATGTGGAAATATGGAACGTGATGTCTGAGAGGATGTGGGAATATGGAACGCGCTGTCTGAGAAGATGTGGGAAGATGGAACGTGCTGTCTGAGAGGGTGTGGGAATATGGAACGTGCTGTCTGAGAGGGAGTGGGAATATGGAACGTGCTGTCTGAGAAGATGTGGGAAGATGGAACGTGCTGTCTGAGAGGATGTGGGAATATGGAACGTGCTGTCTGCGAAGATGTGGGAAGATGGAACGTGCTGTCTGAGAGGATGTGGGAATATGGAACGTGCTGTCAGAGAGGATGTGGAAATGTGGAATGTGCTTTCTGAGAGTGTGATGGAAATATGGAACATGCAGTCTGGGACGTTGTGGGAATATGGAACATGCTGTCTGAGAGGGTGTGGGAATACGGAACGTGCTGTCTGAGAGGATGTGGGAATATGGAACGTGCTGTCTGAGAGGTTGAGGGAATATGGAACGTGCTATCTGAGATTGTGTGGGAATATGGAACGTGATGTCTGAGAGGTTGATGGGCATATGGAACGTGCTGTCTGAGAGGATGTGGGAATATGGAACGTGCTGTCTGTGAGGGTGTGGGAATATGGAGCCTGCTGTCTGAGATGAAGTGGGAATATTGAACGTGCTGACTGAGAGGATGTGGAAATATGGAACGTGATGACTGAGAGGGTGGTGGGAATATGGAACGTGTTGTCTGAGAGGATGTGGGAATATGGAACACTCTGTCTGAGAGGGTGTGGGAATATGGAACGTGCTGTCTGAGTGGGTGATGGGAATATGGAACGTGCTGTCTGAGAGGGTGATGGGAATATGGAACGTGCTGTCTGAGAGGATGTGAGAAAATGGAGCCTGCTGTCTGAGAGGATGTGGGAATATGGAACGTGCTGTCTGAGAGGATGTGGAAAAATGGAACGTGCTGTCTGAGAGGATGTGGGATATTGGAACATGCCGTCTGAGAGGATGGGGGAATATGGAACACTCTGTCTGAGAGGGTGTGGGAATATGGAATGTGCCGTTTGAGAGGATGTGGAAATATGGAACGTGCTGTCTGAGAGGATGTGGGAATATGGAACGTGCTGTCTGAGAAGGTGGTGTGAATGTGGAACGTGCTGTCTGAGAGGATGTGGGAATATGGAACGTGATGTCTGAGAGGATGTGGGAATATGGAACGTGCTGTCTGAGTAGATGTGGGAAGATGGAACGTGCTGTCTGAGAGGGTGTGGGAATATGGAACGTGCTGTCTGAGAGGGTGTGGGAATATGGAACTTGCTGTCTGAGAAGATGTGGGAAGATGGAACGTGCTGTCTGAGAGGATGTGGGAATATGGAACGTGCTGTCTGAGAGGATGCGGGTATATGGAACGTACTGTCTGAGAGGGTGTGGGAATATGGAACGTGCTCTCTGAGAGGGTGTGGGAATATGGAACGTGGTGTCTGAGAGGGTGATGGAAATATGGAACGTGCTGTCTGAGAAGATGTGGGAAGATGGAACGTGCTGTCTGAGAGGATGTGGGAATATGGAACGTGCTGTCTGCGAAGATGTGGGAAGATGGAACGTGCTGTCTGAGAGGATGTGGGAATATGGAACGTGCTGTCAGAGAGGATGTGGAAATGTGGAATGTGCTTTCTGAGAGTGTGATGGAAATATGGAACATGCAGTCTGGGAGGTTGTGGGAATATGGAACATGCTGTCTGAGAGGGTGTGGGAATACGGAACGTGCTGTCTGAGAGGATGTGGGAATATGGAACGTGCTGTCTGAGAGGTTGAGGGAATATGGAACGTGCTATCTGAGATTGTGTGGGAATATGGAACGTGATGTCTGAGAGGTTGATGGGCATATGGAACGTGCTGTCTGAGAGGATGTGGGAATATGGAACGTGCTGTCTGTGAGGGTGTGGGAATATGGAGCCTGCTGTCTGAGATGAAGTGGGAATATTGAACGTTCTGACTGAGAGGATGTGGAAATATGGAACGTGATGACTGAGAGGGTGGTGGGAATATGGAACGTGTTGTCTGAGAGGTTGTGGGAATATGGAACGTGCTGTCTGAGATGAAGTGGGAATATGGAACGTGCTGTCTGAGAGGGTGTGGGAATATGGAACGTGCTCTCTGAGAGGATGAGGGAATATGGAACGTGCTATCTGAGAGGATGTGGGAATATGGAACGTGCTGTCTGAGAGGATGTGGGAATATGGAACGTGCTGTCTGAGAGGGTGTGGGAATATAGAACGCGCTGTCTGAGAGGATGTGGGAATATGGAACGTACTGTCTGAGAGGATCTGGGAATATGGAACAAGCTGTCTGAGAGGGTGTGGGAATATGGAACGTGCTGTCTGAGAGGATGTGGGAATATGGAACATGCTGTCTGAGAGGTGGTGGGAATATGGAACATGCTGTCTGAGAGGATGTGGGAATATGGAACGTACTGTCTGAGAGGATCTGGAAATATGGAACAAGCTGTCTGAGAGGGTGTGGGAATATGGAACGTGCTGTCTGAGAGGATGTGGGAATATGGAACATGCTGTCTGAGAGGTGGTGGGAATATGGAACATGCTGTCTGAGAGGATGTGGGAATATGGAACGTGCTGTCGGAGAGGGTGTGGGAATATGGACGTGCTGTCTGAGAGGATGTGGGAATATGGAACGTGCTGTCAGAGAGGATGTGGGAATATGGAATGTGCTTTCTGAGAGTGTGATGGAAATATGGAACGTGCTGTCTGAGAGGGTGGTGGGAATATTTAACATGCTGTCTGAGAGGATGCGGGTATATGGAACGTGCTGTCTGAGAAGGTGTGGGAATATGGAACGTGCTGTCTGAGAGGATGTGGGAAGATGGAATGTGCTGTCTGAGAGGATGTGGGAATATGGAATGTGCAGTCTGAGAAGATGTGGGAAGGTGGAACGTGCTGTCTGAGAGGATGTGGGAATATGGAACGTGCTGTCAGAGAGGATGTGGGAATATGGAATGTGCTTTCTGAGAGTGTGATGGAAATATGGAACGTGCTGTCTGAGAGGATGCGGGTATATGGAACGTGCTGTCTGAGAGGGTGTGGGAATATGGAACGTGCTCTCTGAGAGGATGTGGGAATATGGAACGTGCTGTCTGAGAGGATGTGGGACTACGTAACGTGCTGTCTGAGAGGGTGATGGAAATATGGAACGTCCTGTCTGAGAGGATGTGGGAATATGGAACGTGTTGTCTGAGAGGATGTGGGAATATGGAACGTGCTGTCTGAGAGGATGTGGGAATACGGAACGTGCTGTCTGAGAGGTTGTGGGAATATGGAACGTGGTGTCTGAGAGGATGTGGGAATATGGAACGTGCTGTATGAGAGGATGTGGGAATATGGAACACTCTGTCTGAGAGGGTGTGGGAATATGGAACGTGCTGTCTGAGTGGGTGATGCGAATATGGAACGTGCTGTCTGAGAGGGTGATGGGAATATGGAACGTGCTGTCTGAGAGGATGTGAGAAAATGGAGCCTGCTGTCTGAGAGGATGTGGGAATATGGAACGTGCTGTCTGAGAGGATGTGGAAAAATGGAACGTGCTGTCTGAGAGGATGTGGGATATTGGAACATGCCGTCTGAGAGGATGGGGGAATATGGAACACTCTGTCTGAGAGGGTGTGGGAATATGGAATGTGCCGTTTGAGAGGATGTGGAAATATGGAACGTGCTGTCTGAGAGGATGTGGGAATATGGAACGTGCTGTCTGAGAAGGTGGTGTGAATATGGAACGTGCTGTCTGAGAGGATGTGGGAATATGGAACGTGATGTCTGAGAGGATGTGGGAATATGGAACGTGCTGTCTGAGTAGATGTGGGAAGATGGAACGTGCTGTCTGAGAGGGTGTGGGAATATGGAACGTGCTGTCTGAGAGGGTGTGGGAATATGGAACTTGCTGTCTGAGAAGATGTGGGAAGATGGAACGTGCTGTCTGAGAGGATGTGGGAATATGGAACGTGCTGTCTGAGAAGATGTGGGAAGATGGAACGTGCTGTCTGAGAGGATGTGGGAATATCGAACGTGCTGTCAGAGAGGATGTGGGAATATGGAATGTGCTTTCTGAGGGTGTGATGGAAATATGGAACGTGCTGTCTGAGAGGATGCGGGTATATGGAACGTACTGTCTGAGAGGGTGTGGGAATATGGAACGTGCTCTCTGAGAGGATGTGGGAATATGGAACGTGGTGTCTGAGAGGGTGATGGAAATATGGAACGTGCTGTCTGAGAGGATGTGGGAATATGGAACGTGCTGTGTGAGAGGGTGTGGGAATATGGAACTTGCTGTCTGAGAAGATGTGGGAAGATGGAACGTGCTGTCTGAGAGGATGTGGGAATATGGAACGTGCTGTCTGAGAAGATGTGGGAAGATGGAACGTGCTGTCTGAGAGGATGTGGGAATATCGAACGTGCTGTCAGAGAGGATGTGGGAATATGGAATGTGCTTTCTGAGGGTGTGATGGAAATATGGAACGTGCTGTCTGAGAGGATGCGGGTATATGGAACGTGCTGTCTGAGAGGGTGTGGGAATATGGAACGTGCTCTCTGAGAGGATGTGGGAATATGGAACGTGCTGTCTGAGAGGGTGATGGAAATATGGAACGTGCTGTCTGAGAGGATGTGGGAATATGGAATGTGCTGTCTGAGAGGGTGTGGGAATATGGAACGTGCTCTCTGAGAGGATGTGGGAATATGGAACGTGCTGTCTGAGAGGGTGATGGAAATATGGAACGTGCTGTCTGAGAGGATGTGGGAATATGGAACGTGCTGGCTGAGCGAATGTGGGAATATGGAACGAACTGTCTGAGAGGGTGTGGGAATATGGAACGTGCTATGTGATAGCATGTGGGAATATGGAACAAGCTGTCTGAGAGGGTGTGGGAATATGGAACGTGCTGTCTGAGAGGATGTGGGAATATGGAACATGCTGTCTGAGAGGTGGTGGAAATATGGAACATGCTGTCTGAGAGGATGTGGGAATATGGAACGTGCTGTCGGAGAGGGTGTGGGAATATGGACGTGCTGTCTGAGAGGATGTGGGAATATGGAACGTGCTGTCAGAGAGGATGTGGGAATATGGAATGTGCTTTCTGAGAGTGTGATGGAAATATGGAACGTGCTGTCTGAGAGGGTGGTGGGAATATGGAACGTGCTGTTGGAGAGGGTGATGGGAATATGGAACGTGCTGTCAGAGAGGTTGATGGAAATATGGAACATGCTGTCTGAGAGGATGCGGGTATATGGAACGTGCTGTCTGAGAATGTGTGGGAATACGGAACGTGCTGTCTGAGAGGATGTGGGAAGATGGAATGTGCTGTCTGAGAGGATGTGGGAATATGGAATGTGCAGTCTGAGAAGATGTGGGAAGGTGGAACGTGCTGTCTGAGAGGATGTGGGAATATGGAACGTGCTGTCAGAGAGGATGTGGGAATATGGAATGTGCTTTCAGAGAGTGTGATGGAAATATGGAACGTGCTGTCTGAGAGGATGCGGGTATATGGAACGTGCTGTCTGAGAGGGTGTGGGAATATGGAACGTGCTCTCTGAGAGGATGTGGGAATATGGAACGTGCTGTCTGAGAGGATGTGGGACTACGTAACGTGCTGTCTGAGAGGGTGATGGAAATATGGAACGTCCTGTCTGAGAGGATGTGGGAATATGGAACATGTTGTCTGAGAGGATGTGGGAATATGGAAAGTACTGTCTGAGAGGATGTGGGAATATGGAACGTGCTGTCTGAGAGGATGTGGGAATACGTAACGTGCTGTCTGAGCGGTTGTGGGAATATGGAACGTGGTGTCTGAGAGGATGTGGGAATATGGAACGTGCTGTATGAGAGGATGTGGGAATATGGAACACTCTGTCTGAGAGGGTGTGGGAATATGGAACGTGCTGTCTGAGTGGGTGATGGGAATATGGAGCCTGCTGTCTGAGAGGATGTGGGAATATGGAACGTGCTGTCTGAGAGGATGTGGAAATATGGAACGTGCTGTCTGAGAGGATGTGGGATATTGGAACATGCCGTCTGAGAGGATGGGGGAATATGGAACACTCTGTCTGAGAGGGTGTGGGAATATGGAATGTGCCGTTTGAGAGGATGTGGAAATATGGAACGTGCTGTCTGAGAGGATGTGGGAATATGGAACGTGCTGTCTGAGAAGGTGGTGTGAATATGGAACGTGCTGTCTGAGAGGATGTGGGAATATGGAACGTGATGTCTGAGAGGATGTGGGAATATGGAACGTGCTGTCTGAGTAGATGTGGGAAGATGGAACGTGCTGTCTGAGAGGGTGTGGGAATATGGAACGTGCTGTCTGAGAGGGTGTGGGAATATGGAACTTGCTGTCTGAGAAGATGTGGGAAGATGGAACGTGCTGTCTGAGAGGATGTGGGAATATCGAACGTGCTGTCAGAGAGGATGTGGGAATATGGAATGTGCTTTCTGAGGGTGTGATGGAAATATGGAACGTGCTGTCTGAGAGGATGCGGGAATATGGAACGTGCTGTCTGAGAGGGTGTGGGAATATGGAACGTGCTCTCTGAGAGGATGTGGGAATATGGAACGTGGTGTCTGAGAGGGTGATGGAAATATGGAACGTGCTGTCTGAGAGGATGTGGGAATATGGAACGTGCTGTCTGAGAGGGTGTGGGAATATGGAACGTGCCCTCTGAGAGGATGTGGGAATATGGAACGTGCTGTCTGAGAGGGTGATGGAAATATGGAACGTGCTGTCTGAGAGGATGTGGGAATATGGAACGTGCTGGCTGAGCGAATGTGGGAATATGGAACATACTGTCTGAGAGGATGTGGGAATATGGAACGTGCTGTCTGAGAGGATGTGGGAATACGGAACGTGCTGTCTGAGAGGATGTGGGAATATGGAACACTCTGTCTGAGAGGATGGTGGGAATATGGAATGTGCTGTCTGAGAGGATGTGGGAATATGGAACGTGCTGTCTGAGAGGATGTGGGAATATGGAATGTGCTGTCTGAGAGGGTGTGGGAATATGGAACGTGCTATGTGATAGCATGTGGGAATATGGAACAAGCTGTCTGAGAGGGTGTGGGAATATGGAACATGCTGTCTGAGAGGATGTGGGAATATGGAACATGCTGTCTGAGAGGTGGTGGGAATATGGAACATGCTGTCTGAGAGGATGTGGGAATATGGAACGTGCTGTCTGAGAGGATGTGGGAATACGTAACGTGCTGTCTGAGCGGTTGTGGGAATATGGAACGTGGTGTCTGAGAGGATGTGGGAATATGGAACGTGCTGTATGAGAGGATGTGGGAATATGGAACACTCTGTCTGAGAGGGTGTGGGAATATGGAACGTGCTGTCTGAGTGGGTGATGGGAATATGGAGCCTGCTGTCTGAGAGGATGTGGGAATATGGAACGTGCTGTCTGAGAGGATGTGGAAATATGGAACGTGCTGCCTGAGAGGGTGTGGGAATATGGAACGTGCTGTCTGAGAGGGTGTGGGTATATTGAACATGCTGTCTGAGAGGAGGTGGGAATATGGAACATGCTGTCTGAGACAATGCGGGTATATGGAACGTGCTGTCTGAGAGGGTGTGGGAATATAGAACGTGCTCTCTGAGAGGATGTGGGAATATGGAACGTGCTGCCTGAGAGGGTGATGGAAATATGGAACGTGCTGTCTGAGAGGATGAGGGAATATGGAACGTCCTGTCTGAGCGGATGTGGGAATATGGAACGTGGTGTCTGAGAGGATGTGGGAATATGGAACGTGCTGTCTGAGAGGATGTGGGAATATGGAACACTGTCTGAGAGTGTGTGGGAATATGGAACGTGCTGTCTGAGTGGGTGATGGGAATATGGAACGTGCTGTCTCAGAGGGTGATGAGAATATGGAACGTGCTGTCTGAGAGGATGTGGGAAAATGGAGCCTGCTGTCTGAGAGGATGTGGGAATATGGAACGTGCTGTCTGAGAGGATGTGGAAATATGGAACACTCTGTCTGAGAGGGTGTGGGAATATGGAACGTGCTGTCTGAGTGGGTGATGGGAATATGGAACGTGCTGTCTCAGAGGGTGATGGGAATATGGAACGTGCTGTCTGAGAGGATGTGTGAAAATGGAGCCTGCTGTCTGAGAGGATGTGGGAATATGGAACGTGCTGTCTGAGAGGATGTGGAAATATGGAACGTGCTGTCTGAGAGGATGTGGGATATTGGAACATGCTGTCTGAGAGGATGGGGGAATATGGAACGTGCTGTCTGAGAGGGTGATGGGAATATGGAACGTGCTGTTTGAGAGGATGTGGAAATATGGAACGTGCTGTCTGAGAGGATGTGGGAATATGGAACGTGTTTTCTGAGAGGGTGCTGGGAATATGGAACGTGCTGTCTGAGAGGATGTGGGAATATGGAACGTGCTGTCTGAGAGGATGTGGGAATATGGAACGTGCTGTCTGAGAATATGTGGGAAGATGGAACCTGCTGTCTGAGAGGGTGTGGGAATATGGAACGTGCTGTTTGAGAGGATGTGGAAATATGGAACATGCTGTCTGAGAGGATGAGGGAATATGGAACGTGCTGTCTGAGAGGGTGTGGGAATATGGAATGTGCTGTCTGAGAGGATGTGGGAATATGGAACGTGCTTTCTGAGAGGGTGGTGGGAATATGGAACGTGCTGTCTGAGAGGATGTGCGAATATGGAACGTGCTGTCTGAGAGGATGTGGCAATATGGAACGTGCTGTCTGAGAATATGTGGGAAGATGGAACGTGCTGTCTGAGAGGGTGTGGGAATATGGAACGTGCTGTTTGAGAGGATGTGGAAATATGGAACGTGCTGTCTGAGAGGATGTGGGAATATGGAACGTGCTGTCTGAGAGGTTGAGGGAATATGGAACGTGCTGTCTGAGAGGGTGATGGGGATATGGAACATGCTTTCTGAGAGGGTGGGGGGAATATGGAACGTGGTGTCTGAGAGGATGTGGGAATATGGAACGTGCTGTCTGAGAGGATGTGGGAATATGGAACACTCTGTCTGAGAGGGTGTGGGAATATGGAACGTGCTTTCTGAGAGGGTGGGGGGAATATGGAATGTGGTGTCTGAGAGGATGTGGGAATATGGAACGTGCTGTCTGAGAGGATGTGGGAATATGGAACGTGCTGTCTGAGAGGGTGATGGGGATATGGAACATGCTTTCTGAGAGGGTGGGGGGAATATGGAACGTGGTGTCTGAGAGGATGTGGGAATATGGAACGTGCTGTCTGAGAGGATGTGGGAATATGGAACACTCTGTCTGAGAGGGTGTGGGAACGTGCTGTCTGAGAGGATGTGGGAAAATGGAGCCTGCTGTCTGAGAATTTGTGGGAATATGGAACTTGCTGTCTGAGAGGATGGGGAAATATGGAACGTGCTGTCTGAGAGGATGTGGGATATTGGAACATGCTGTCTGAGAGGATGGGGGAATATGGAACACTCTGTCTGAGAGGGTGTGGGAATATGGAATGTGCTGTTGGAGAGGATGTGGAAATATGGAACGTGCTGTCTGAGAGAATGTGGGAATATGGAACGTGCTGTCTGAGAAGGTGGTGGGAATATGGAACGTGCTGTGTGAGAGGATGTGGGAATATGGAACGTGATGTCTGAGAGGATGTGGGAATATGGAACGTGCTGTCTGAGAAGATGTGGGAAGATGGAACGTGCTGTATGAGAGGGTGTGGGAATATGGAACGTGCTGTCTGAGAGGGTGTGGGAATATGGAACGTGCTGTCTGAGAAGATGTGGGAAGATAGAACGTGCTGTCTGAGAGGATGTGGAACATGAACGTGCTGTCTGAGAGGGTGTGGGAATATGGAACACTCTGTCTGAGAAGATGTGGGAAGATGGAACGTGCTGTCTGAGAGGATGTGGGAATATGGAACGTGCTGTCAGAGAGGATGTGGGAATATGGAAAGTGCTTTCTGAGAGTGTGATGGAAATATGGAACGTGCTGTCTGAGAGGATGCGGGTATATTGAACGTGATGTCTGAGAGGGTGATGGGAATATGGAACATGCTGTCTGAGAGGGTGATGGAAATATGGAACGTGCTGTCTGAGAGGGTGTGGGAATATGGAACGTGCTCTCTGAGAGGATGTGGGAATATGGAACGTGCTGTCTGAGAGGGTGATGGAAATATGGAACGTGCTGTCTGAGAGGATGAGGGAATATGGAACGTGCTGTCTGAGCGGATGTGGGAATATGGAACGTGGTGTCTGAGAGGATGTGGGAATATGGAACGTGCTGTCTGAGAGGATGTGGGAATATGGAACACTGTCTGAGAGTGTGTGGGAATATGGAACGTGCTGTCTGAGTGGGTGATGGGAATATGGAACGTGCTGTCTCAGAGGGTGATGGGAATATGGAACGTGCTGTCTGAGAGGATGTGGGAAAATGGAGCCTGCTGCCTGAGAGGATGTGGGAATATGGAACGTGCTGCCTGAGAGGATGTGGAAATATGGAACGTGCTGTCTGAGAGGATGGGGGAATATGGAACACTCTGTCTGAGAGGGTGTGGGAATATGGAATGTGCTGTGTGATAGGATACTGGAATATGGAACGTGCTGTCTGAGAGGGTGTGGGAATATGGAACGCGCTGTCTGAGAGGGTGTGGGAATATGGAACGCGCTGTCTGAGAGGGTGTGGGAATATGGAACGTGCTGTCTGAGAGGGTGTGGGAATATGGAACGCGCTGTCTGAGAGGGTGTGGGAATATGGAACGTGCTGTCTGAGAGGGTGTGGGATTTTGGTACGTGCAGTCTGAGAGGATGTGGGAATATGGAACGTGCTGATGGAGAGGAGGTGGGAATATGGAACATGCTGTTTGAGAGGGTGTGGGAATATGGAACGTGCTCTCTGAGAGGGTGTGGGAATATGGAACGTGCTGTCTGAGAGGATGTGGGAATATGGAACGTGCTGTCTGAGAGGTTGTGGGAATATGGAACGTGCAGTGTGAGAGGATGTGGGAATATGGAAGTGCTGTCTAAGAGGATGTGGAAATACGGAACATGCATTCTGAGAGGATGTGGGAATATGGAACGTGCTATCTGAGATTGTGTGGGAATATGGAACGTGATGTCTGAGAGGGTGATCGGCATATGGAACGTGCTGTCTGAGAGGATGTGGGAATATGGAATGTCCTGTCTGAGAGGGTGTGGGAATATGGAACGTGCTGTCTGAGAAGATGTGGGAATATGGAACGTGCTGTCTGAGAGGATGTGGGAATATGGAACGTGCTGTCTGTGAGAGTGTGGGAATATGGAGCCTGCTGTCTGAGATGAAGTGGGAATATGGAACGTGCTGTCTGAGAGGATGTGGAAATATGGAACGTGATGACTGAGAGGGTGGTGGGAATATGGAACGTGGTGTCTGAGAGGTTGTGGGAATATGGAACGTGCTGTCTGAGATGAAGTGGGAATATGGAACGTGCTGTCTGAGAGGGTGTGGGAATATGGAACGTGCTCTCTGAGAGGATGTGGGAATATGGAACGTGCTGTCTGAGAGGATGTGGGAATATGGAACGTGCTTTCTGAGAGGGTGGTGGGAATATGGAACGTGCTGTCTGAGAGGATGTGGGAATATAGAACGTGCTGTCTGAGAGGATGTGGGAATATGGAACGTGCTGTCAGAGAATATGTGGGAAGGTGGAACGTGCTGTCTGAGAGGGTGTGGGAATATGGAACGTGCTGTCTGAGAGGTTGTGGAAATATGGAACGTGCTGTCTGAGAGGATGTGGAAATATGGAACGTGCTGTCTGAGAGGATGTGGCAATATGGAACGTGCTGTCTGAGAGGGTGTGGGAATATGGAACATGCTGTCTGAGAGGTTGTGGGAATATGGAACGTGCTGTCTGAGAGGGTGATGGGGATATGGAACATGCTTTCTGAGAGGGTGGGGGGAATATGGAACGTGCTGTCTGAGAGGATGTGGGAATATGGAATGTGCTGTCTGAGAGGGTGTGGGAATATGGAACGTGCTGTCTGAGAGGATGTGGGAATATGGAACGTGCTGTCTGAGAGGATTTGGGAATATGGAACGTGCTGACTGAGAGGATGTGGGAATATGGAACGTGCGGTCTGAGAAGATGTGGGAATTTGGAACGTGCTGTCTGAGAGGATGTGGAAATATGGAACGTGCTGTCTGGGAGGGTGATGGGAATATGGAATGTGCTGTCTGAGAGGGTGATGGGAATGTGGAACGTGCTCCCTGAGAAGATGGCGGAACATGGAACGTTCTGTCTGAGAGGTTGTGGGAATATGGAACGTGCTGGCTGAGAGGTTGTGGGAATATGGAACGTGCTGATGGAGGGGAGGTGGGAATATGAAACATGCTGTCTGAGAGGATGTGGGAATATGGAACGTGCTGTCAGAGAATATGTGGGAAGGTGGAACGTGCTGTCTGAGAGGGTGTGGGAATATGGAACGTGCTGTCTGAGAGGTTGTGGAAATATGGAACGTGCTGTCTGAGAGGATGTGGAAATATGGAACGTGCTGTCTGAGAGGTTGTGGGAATATGGAACGTGCTGTCTGAGAGGGTGTGGGAATATGGAACATGCTGTCTGAGAGGATGTGGGAATATGGAACGTACTGTCTGAGAGGATGTGGGAATATGGAACGTGCTGTCTGAGAGGGTGTGGGAATATGGAACGTGCTGTCTGAGAGGATGTGGGAATATGGAACGTGCTGTCTGAGAGGATGTAGGAATATGGAACGTGCTGTCTGAGCGGGTGTGGGAATATTGAACGTGCTGTGTGATAGGATGTGGGAATATGGAACGTGCTGCCTGAGAGGGTGTGGGAATATGGAACGTGCTGTCTGAGAGGGTGTGGGTATATGGAACGTGCTGTCTGAGAGGGTGTGGGTCTCTAGAACATGCTGTCTGAGAGGAGGTGGGAATATGGAATATGCTGTCTGAGAGGATGTGGAAATATGGGGCGTGCTGTCTGAGAGGATGTGGGAATATGGAACGTGCTGTTAGAGAGGGTGATGGAAATATGGAACGTGCTGTCTGAGAGGGTGATGGAAATATGGAACGTGTTGTCTGAGAGGATGCGGGTATATGGAACGTGCTGTCTGAGAGTGTGATGGGAATGTGGAACGTGCTGTCTGAGAAGATGGGGGAAAATGGAACGTTCTGTCTGAGAGGTTGTGGGAATATGGAACGTGCTGTCTGAGAGGATGTGGGAATATGGAACGTGCTGTCTGAGAGGATGTGGGAATATGGAACGTGCTGTCTGAGAAGATGCGGGACGATGGAACGTGCTGTCTGAGAGGGTGTGGGAATATGGAACGCGCTGTCTGAGAGGGTGTGGAAATATGGAACGAGCTGTCTGAGAAGGTGATGGGAATGTGCAACGGGCTGTCTGAGAGGGTGTGGGAATATGGAACGTGCTGATGGAGAGGAGGTGGGAATATGGAACATGCTGTCTGAGAGGATGTGGAAATATGGAACGTGCTGTCTGAGAGGGTGTGGGAATATGGAACGTGCTGTCTGAGAGGATGTGGGAATATGGAACGTGCTGTCTGAGAGGATGTGGAAATATGGAACGTGCTGTCTGAGATGAAGTGGGAATATGGAACGTGCTGTCTGAGAGGATTTGGGAATATGGAACGTGCTGACTGAGAGGATGTGGGAATATGGAACGAGCTGTCTGAGAAGATGTGGGAATATGGAACGTGCTGTCTGAGAGGTTGTGGGAATATGGAACGTGCGGTCTGAGAAGATGTGGGAATTTGGAACGTGCTGTCTGAGAGGATGTGGAAATATGGAACGTGCTGTCTGGGAGGGTGATGGGAATATGGAATGTGCTGTCTGAGAGGGTGATGGGAATGTGGAACGTGCTCCCTGAGAAGATGGCGGAACATGGAACGTTCTGTCTGAGAGGTTGTGGGAATATGGAACGTGCTGGCTGAGAGGTTGTGGGAATATGGAACGTGCTGATGGAGAGGAGGTGGGAATATGAAACATGCTGTCTGAGAGGATGTGGGAATATGGAACGTGCTGTCAGAGAATATGTGGGAAGGTGGAACGTGCTGTCTGAGAGGGTGTGGGAATATGGAACGTGCTGTCTGAGAGGTTGTGGAAATATGGAACGTGCTGTCTGAGAGGATGTGGAAATATGGAACGTGCTGTCTGAGAGGTTGTGGGAATATGGAACGTGCTGTCTGAGAGGGTGTGGGAATATGGAACATGCTGTCTGAGAGGATGTGGGAATATGGAACGTACTGTCTGAGAGGATGTGGGAATATGGAACGTGCTGTCTGAGAGGGTGTGGGAATATGGAACGTGCTGTCTGAGAGGATGTGGGAATATGGAACGTGCTGTCTGAGAGGATGTAGGAATATGGAACGTGCTGTCTGAGTGGGTGTGGGAATATTGAACGTGCTGTGTGATAGGATGTGGGAATATGGAACGTGCTGCCTGAGAGGGTGTGGGAATATGGAACGTGCTGTCTGAGAGGGTGTGGGTATATGGAACGTGCTGTCTGAGAGGGTGTGGGTCTCTAGAACATGCTGTCTGAGAGGAGGTGGGAATATGGAATATGCTGTCTGAGAGGATGTGGAAATATGGGGCGTGCTGTCTGAGAGGATGTGGGAATATGGAACGTGCTGTTAGAGAGGGTGATGGAAATATGGAACGTGCTGTCTGAGAGGGTGATGGAAATATGGAACGTGTTGTCTGAGAGGATGCGGGTATATGGAACGTGCTGTCTGAGAGTGTGATGGGAATGTGGAACGTGCTGTCTGAGAAGATGGGGGAAAATGGAACGTTCTGTCTGAGAGGTTGTGGGAATATGGAACGTGCTGTCTGAGAGGCTGTGGGAATATGGAACGTGCTGTCTGAGAGGATGTGGGAATATGGAACGTGCTGTCTGAGAAGATGCGGGACGATGGAACGTGCTGTCTGAGAGGGTGTGGGAATATGGAACGCGCTGTCTGAGAGGGTGTGGAAATATGGAACGAGCTGTCTGAGAAGGTGATGGGAATGTGCAACGGGCTGTCTGAGAGGGTGTGGGAATATGGAACGTGCTGATGGAGAGGAGGTGGGAATATGGAACATCCTGTCTGAGAGGATGTGGAAATATGGAACGTGCTGTCTGAGAGGGTGTGGGAATATGGAACGTGCTGTCTGAGAGGATGTGGGAATATGGAACGTGCTGTCTGAGAGGATGTGGAAATATGGAACGTGCTGTCTGAGATGAAGTGGGAATATGGAACGTGCTGTCTGAGAGGGTGTGGGAATATGGAACGTGCTATCTGAGATTGTGTGGGAATATGGAACGTGATGTCTGAGAGGGTGATCGGCATATGGAACGTGCTGTCTGAGAGGATGTGGGAATATGGAACGTGCTGTCTGTGAGAGTGTGGGAATATGGAGCCTGCTGTCTGAGATGAAGTGGGAATATGGAACGTGCTGTCTGAGAGGATGTGGAAATATGGAACGTGATGACTGAGACGGTGGTGGGAATATGGAATGTGGTGTCTGAGAGGTTGTGGGAATATGGAACGTGCTGTCTGAGATGAAGTGGGAATATGGAACGTGCTGTCTGAGAGGGTGTGGGAATATGGAACGTGCTCTCTGAGAGGATGTGGGAATATGGAACGTGCTGTCTGAGAGGATGTGGGAATATGGAACGTGCTTTCTGAGAGGGTGGTGGGAATATGGAACGTGCTGTCTGAGAGGATGTGGGAATATAGAACGTGCTGTCTGAGAGGATGTGGAAATATGGAACGTGCTGTCAGAGAATATGTGGGAAGGTGGAACGTGCTGTCTGAGAGGGTGTGGGAATATGGAACGTGCTGTCTGAGAGGTTGTGGAAATATGGAACGTGCTGTCTGAGAGGATGTGGAAATATGGAACGTGCTGTCTGAGAGGATGTGGCAATATGGAACGTGCTGTCTGAGAGGGTGTGGGAATATGGAACGTGCTCTCTGAGAGGATGAGGGAATATGGAACGTGCTGTCTGAGAGGTTGTGGGAATATGGAACGTGCTGTCTGAGAGGGTGATGGGGATATGGAACATGCTTTCTGAGAGGGTGGGGGGAATATGGAACGTACTGTCTGAGAGGATGTGGGAATATGGAATGTGCTGTCTGAGAGGGTGTGGGAATATGGAACGTGCTGTCTGAGAGGATGTGGGAATATGGAACGTGCTGTCTGAGAGGATGTAGGAATATGGAACGTGCTGTCTGAGCGGGTGTGGGAATATTGAACGTGCTGTGTGATAGGATGTGGGAATATGGAACGTGCTGCCTGAGAGGGTGTGGGAATATGGAACGTGCTGTCTGAGAGGGTGTGGGTCTCTAGAACATGCTGTCTGAGAGGAGGTGGGAATATGGAATATGCTGTCTGAGAGGATGTGGAAATATGGGGCGTGCTGTCTGAGAGGATGTGGGAATATGGAACGTGCTGTCTGAGAGGGTGTGGGAATATGGACGTGCTGTCTGAGATGATGTGGGAATATGGAACGTGCTGTCAGAGAGGATGTGGGAATATGGAACGTGCTGTCAGAGAGGATGTGGGAATATGGAATGTGCTTTCTGAGAGTGTGATGGAAATATGGAACGTGCTGTCTGAAGGGTGGTGGGAATATGGAACGTGCTGTTAGAGAGGGTGATGGAAATATGGAACGTGCTGTCTGAGAGGGTGATGGAAATATGGAACGTGTTGTCTGAGAGGATGCAGGTATATGGAACGTGCTGTCTGAGAGGGTGATGGGAATATGGAATATACTGTCTGAGAGGATGTGGGAATATGGAACGTGCTGTCTGAGAAGATGCGGGACGATGGAACGTGCTGTCTGAGAGGGTGATGGGAATATGGAACGTGCTGTCTGAGAGGGTGATGGGAATATGGAATATACTGTCTGAGAGTGTGATGGGAATGTGGAACGTGCTGTCTGAGAAGATGGGGGAAAATGGAACGTTCTGTCTGAGAGGTTGTGGGAATATGGAACGTGCTGTCTGAGAGGCTGTGGGAATATGGAACGTACTGTCTGAGAAGATGCGGGACGATGGAACGTGCTGTCTGAGAGGGTGATGGGAATGTGGAACGTGCTGTCTGAGAGGTTGTGGGAATATGGAACGTGCTGTCTGAGAGGGTGATGGGAATGTGGAACGTGCTGTCTGAGAGGTTGTGGGAATATGGAACGTGCTGTCTGAGAGGCTGTGGGAATATGGAACGTGCTGTCTGAGAAGATGCGGGACGATGGAACGTGCTGTCTGAGAGGGTGATGGGAATGTGGAACGTGCTGTCTGAGAGGTTGTGGGAATATGGAACGTGCTGTCTGAGAGGGTGATGGGAATGTGGAACGTGCTGTCTGAGAGGTTGTGGGAATATGGAACGTGCTGTGTGAGAGGGTGTGGAAATATGGAACGAGCTGTCTGAGAGGGTGTGGTAATATGGAACGCGCTGTCTGAGAGGGTGTGGGAATATGGAACGTGCTGTCTGAGAGGATGTGGGAATATGGAACGTGCTGTCTGAGAGGGTGTGGGAATATGGAACGTGCTGTCTGAGAGGATGTGGGAATATGGAACAATCTGTCTGAGAGGGTGTGGGAATTTGGAACGCGCTGTCTGAGAGGATGTGGAAATATGGAACGTGCTGTCTGAGAGGGTGTGGGAATATGGAACGTGCTGTCTGAGAGGGTGTGGGAATATGGAACGCGCTGTCTGAGAGGGTGTGGAAATATGGAACGAGCTGTCTGAGAAGGTGATGGGAATGTGCAACGGGCTGTCTGAGAGGGTGTGGGATTTTGGTGCGTGCTGTCTGAGAGGATGTGGGAATATGGAACGTGCTGATGGAGAGGAGGTGGGAATATGGAACATACTGTCTGAGAGGATGTGGGAATTTGGAACGTGGTGTCTGAGAGGATGTGGAAATATGGAACGTGCTGTCTGAGAGGGTGTGGGAATATGGAACGTGCTGTCTGAGAGGATGTGGGAATATGGAACGTGCTGTCTGAGAGGGTGTGGGAATATGGAACGTGCTGTCTGAGAGGATGTGGGAATATGGAACGTGCTGTCTGAGAGGTTGTGGGAATATGGAACGTGCAGTGTGAGAGGATGTGGGAATATGGAACGTGCAGTGTGAGAGGGTGATGGGAATATGGAACGTGCTGTCTGAGAGGATGTGGGAATATGGAACGTGCTGTCTGAGAGGTTGTGGGAATATGGAACGTGCAGTGTGAGAGGATGTGGGAATATGGAACGTGCAGTGTGAGAGGGTGATGGGAATATGGAACGTGCTGTCTGAGAGGTTGTGGGAATATGGAACGTGCAGTGTGACAGGATGTGGGAATATGGAACGTGCAGTGTGAGAGGATGTGGGAATATGGAACGTGCAGTGTGAGAGGGTGTGGGAATATGGAACGTGCTGTCTGAGAGGATGTGGAAATATGGAACGTGCTGTCTGAGAGGGTGTGGGAATATGGAATGTGCTGTCTGAGAGGGTGATGGAAATATGGAACACTCTGTCTGAGAGGGTGTGGGAATATGGAACGTGCTGTGTGAGAGGATGTGGGAATATGGAACGTGCTGTCTGAGAGGTTGTGGTAATATGGAACGTGCTGTCTCAGAGGATGTGGAAATACGGAACATGCAGTCTGAGAGGGTGATGGAAATATGGAACACTCTGTCTGAGAGGGTGTGGGAATAAGGAACGTGCTATCTGAGATTGTGTGGGAATATGGAACGTGATGTCTGAGAGGGTGATCGGCATATGGAACGTGCTGTCTGAGAGGATGTGGGAATATGGAACGTGCTGTCTGAGAGGATGTGGGAATATGGAACGTGCTGTCAGAGAGGATGTGGGAATATGGAATGTGCTTTCTGAGAGTGTGATGGAAATATGGAACGTGCTGTCTGAAGGGTGGTGGGAATATGGAACGTGCTGTTAGAGAGGGTGATGGGAATATGGAACGTGCTGTCTAAGAGGTTGATGGAAATATGGAACGTGCTGTCAGAGAGGATGTGGGAATATGGAACGTGCTGTCAGAGAGGATGTGGGAATATGGAACGTGCTGTCTGAGACGGTGATGGAAATATGGAACGTGCTGCCTCAGAGGTTGTGGGAATATGGAACGAGCTGTCTGAGAGGATGTGGGAATATGGAACGTACTGTCTGAGAGGATGTGGGAATATGGAACGTGCTGTCTGAGAGGATGTGGGAATACGGAATGTGCTGTCTGAGAGGTTGTGGGAATATGGAACGTGCTGTCGGAGAGGATGTGGGAATATGGAACGTGCTGTCTGAGAGGGTGTGGGAATATGGAACGTGCTGTCTGAGAGGTTGTGGGAATATGGAACGTGCTGTCTGAGAGGGTGTGGAATACGGAACGTGCTGTCTGAGAGGATGTGGGAATATGGAACGTGCTGTCTGAGAGGATGTGGGAATATGGAACATGCAGTCTGGGAGGTTGAGGGAATATGGAACATGCTGTCTGAGAGGGTGTGGGAATACGGAACGTGCTGTCTGAGAGGATGTGGGAATATGGAACGTGCTGTCTGAGAGGTTGTGGGAATATGGAACGTGCTGTCTGAGAGGGTGTGGGAATACGGAATGTGCTGTCTGAGAGGATGTGGGAATATGGAACGTGCTGTCTGAGAGGATGTGGGAATATGGAACGTGATGTCTGAGAGGGTGTGGGAATAAGGAACGTGCTATCTGAGATTGTGTGGGAATATGGAACGTGATGTCTGAGAGGGTGATAGGCATATGGAACGTGCTGTCTGAGAGGATGTGGGAATATGGAACGTGCTGTCTGTGAGAGTGTGGGAATATGGAGCCTGCTGTCTGAGATGAAGTGGGAATATGGAACGTGCTGTCTGAGAGGATGTGGAAATAAGGAACGTGATGACTGAGAGGGTGGTGGGAATATGGAACGTGTTGTCTGAGAGGTTGTGGGAATATGGAACGTGCTGTCTGAGATGAAGTGGGAATATGGAACGTGCTGTCTGAGAGGGTGTGGGAATATGGAACGTGCTCTCTGAGAGGATGTGGGAATATGGAACGTGCTGTCTGAGAGGATGTGGGAATATGGAACGTGCTTTCTGAGAGGGTGGTGGGAATATGGAACGTGCTGTCTGAGAGGATGTGGGAATATAGAACGTGCTGTCTGAGAGGATGTGGGAATATGGAACGTGCTGTCAGAGAATATGTGGGAAGGTGGAACGTGCTGTCTGAGAGGGTGTGGGAATATGGAACGTGCTGTCTGAGAGGTTGTGGAAATATGGAACGTGCTGTCTGAGAGGATGTGGAAATATGGAACGTGCTGTCTGAGAGGATGTGGCAATATGGAACGTGCTGTCTGAGAGGGTGTGGGAATATGGAATGTGCTGTCTGAGAGGATGTGGGAATATGGAACATGCTGTCTGAGAGGTTGTGGGAATATGGAACGTGCTGTCTGAGAGGGTGATGGGGATATGGAACATGCTTTCTGAGAGGGTGGGGGGAATATGGAACGTGCTGTCTGAGAGGATGTGGGAATATGGAATGTGCTGTCTGAGAGGGTGTGGGAATATAGAACGTGCTGTCTGAGACGATGTGGGAATATGGAACGTGCTGTCTGAGAGGATTTGGGAATATGGAACGTGCTGTCTGAGAGGATGTGGGAATATGGAACGAGCTGTCTGAGAAGATGTGGGAATATGGAACGTGCTGTCTGAGAGGTTGTGGGAATATGGAACGTGCGGTCTGAGAAGATGTGGGAATTTGGAACGTGCTGTCTGAGAGGATGTGGAAATATGGAACGTGCTGTCTGGGAGGGTGATGGGAATATGGAATGTGCTGTCTGAGAGGGTGATGGGAATGTGGAACGTGCTCCCTGAGAAGATGGGGGAACATGGAACGTTCTGTCTGAGAGGTTGTGGGAATATGGAACGTGCTGGCTGAGAGGTTGTGGGAATATGGAACGTGCTGATGGAGAGGAGGTGGGAATATGAAACATGCTGTCTGAGAGGATGTGGAAATATGGAACGTGCTGTCTAAGAGGGTGTGGGAATATGGAACGTGCTGTCTAAGAGGATGTGGGAATATGGAACGTACTGTCTGAGAGGATGTGGGAATATGGAACGTGCTGTCTGAGAGGGTGTGGGAATATGAAACGCGCAGTCTGAGAGGATGTGGGAATATGGAACGTACTGTCTGAGAGGATGTGGGAATATGGAACGTGCTCTCTGAGAGGATGAGGGAATATGGAACGTGCTATTTGAGAGGATGTGGGAATATGGAACGTGCTGTCTGAGAGGGTGTGGGAATATGGAACGTGCTGTCTGAGAGGATGTGGGAATATGGAACGTACTGTCTGAGAGGATGTGGGAATATGGAACGTGCTGTCTGAGAGGGTGTGGGAATATGGAACGCGCTGTCTGAGAGGATGTGGGAATATGGAACGTACTGTCTGAGAGGATGTAGGAATATGGAACGTGCTGTCTGAGCGGGTGTGGGAATATTGAACGTGCTGTGTGATAGGATGTGGGAATATGGAACGTGCTGCCTGAGAGGGTGTGGGAATATGGAACGTGCTGTCTGAGAGGGTGTGGGTCTCTAGAACATGCTGTCTGAGAGGAGGTGGGAATATGGAATATGCTGTCTGAGAGGATGTGGAAATATGGGGCGTGCTGTCTGAGAGGATGTGGGAATATGGAACGTGCTGTCTGAGAGGGTGTGGGAATATGGACGTGCTGTCTGAGATGATGTGGGAATATGGAACGTGCTGTCAGAGAGGATGTGGGAATATGGAACGTGCTGTCAGAGAGGATGTGGGAATATGGAATGTGCTTTCTGAGAGTGTGATGGAAATATGGAACGTGCTGTCTGAGAGGGTGGTGGGAATATGGAACGTGCTGTTAGAGAGGGTGATGGGAATATGGAACATGCTGTCTAAGAGGTTGATGGAAATATGGAACGTGCTGTCTGAGAGGGTGATGGAAATATGGAACGTGTTGTCTGAGAGGATGCGGGTATATGGAACGTGCTGTCTGAGAGGGTGATGGGAATATGGAATATACTGTCTGAGAGTGTGATGGGAATGTGGAACGTGCTGTCTGAGAAGATGGGGGAAAATGGAACGTTCTGTCTGAGAGGTTGTGGGAATATGGAACGTGCTGTTGAGAGGATGTGGGAATATGGAACGTGCTGTCTGAGAGGATGTAGGAATATGGAACGTGCTGTCTGAGAAGATGCGGGACGATGGAACGTGCTGTCTGAGCAGTTGTGGTAATATGGAACGTGCTGTCAGAGAGGGTGATGGGAATGTGGAACGTGCTGTCTGAGAGGTTGTGGGAATATGGAACGTGCTGTGTGATAGGATGTGGGAATATGGAACGTGCTGTCTGAGAGGGTGTGGGAATATGGAACGCGCTGTCTGAGAGGGTGTGGAAATATGGAACGAGCTGTCTGAGAAGGTGATGGGAATGTGCAACGGGCTGTCTGAGAGGGTGTGGGATTTTGGTACGTGCTGTCTGAGAGGATGTGGGAATATGGAACGTGCTGATGGAGAGGAGGTGGGAATATGGAACATGCTGTCTGAGAGGATGTGGGAATATGGAACGTGCTGTCTGAGAGGGTGTGGGAATATGGAACGTGCTGTCTGAGAGGTTGTGGGAATATGGAACGTGCAGTGTGAGAGGATGTGGGAATATGGAACGTGCTGTCTGAGAGGTTGTGGGAATATGGAACGTGCTGTCTGAGAGGATGTGGGAATATGGAACGTGCTGTCTGAGAGGTTGTGGGAATATGGAACGTGCTGTCTGAGAGGATGTGGGAATATGGAAGTGCTGTCTAAGAGGATGTGGAAATACGGAACGTGCATTCTGAGAGGATGTGGGAATATTGAACGTGCTGTCTGAGAGGGTGATGGAAATATGGAACACTCTGTCTGAGAGGGTGTGGGAATAAGGAACGTGCTATCTGAGATTGTGTGGGAATATGGAACGTGATGTCTGAGAGGGTGATCGGCATATGGAACGTGCTGTCTGAGAGGATGTGGGAATATGGAACGTGCTGTCTGAGAGGGTGTGGGAATATGGAACGTGCTGTGTGATAGGATGTGGGAATATGGAACGTGCTGTCGCGGAGGGTGTGGGAATATGGAACGTGCTGCCTGAGAGGGTGTGGGAATATGGACGTGCTGTCTGAGATGATGTGGGAATATGGAACGTGCTGTCTGAGAGGATGTGGGAATATGGAACGTGCTGTCAGAGAGGATGTGGGAATGTGGAACGTGCTGCCTGACAGGGTGTGGGAATATGGACGTACTGTCTGAGAGGATGTGGGAATATGGAACGTGCTGTCAGAGAGGATGTGGGAATGTGGAACGTGCTGCCTGAGAGGATGTGGGAATATGGAATGTGCTTTCTGAGAGTGTGATGGAAATATGGAACGTGCTGTCTGAAGTGTGGTGGGAATATGGAACGTGCTGTTAGAGAGGGTGATGGGAATATGGAACGTGCTGTCGAAGAGGTTGATGGAAATATGGAACGTGCTGTCTGAGAGGGTGATGGAAAAATGGAACGTGCTGTCTGAGAGGATGCGGGTATATGGAACGTGCTGTCTGAGAGGGTGTGGGAATATGGAAGTGCTCTCTGAGAGGATGTGGGAATATGGAACGTGCTGTCTGAGAGGATGTGGGAATTTGGAACGTGCTGTCTGAGAGGATGTGGAAATATGGAACGTGCTGTCTGGGAGGGTGATGGGAATATGGAATGTGCTGTCTGAGAGGGTGATGGGAATGTGGAACGTGCTCCCTGAGAAGATGGGGGAACATGGAACGTTCTGTCTGAGAGGTTGTGGGAATATGGAACGTGCTGGCTGAGAGGTTGTGGGAATATGGAACGTGCTGATGGAGAGGAGGTGGGAATATGAAACATGCTGTCTGAGAGGATGTGGAAATATGGAACGTGCTGTCTAAGAGGGTGTGGGAATATGGAACGTGCTGTCTAAGAGGATGTGGGAATATGGAACGTACTGTCTGAGAGGATGTGGGAATATGGAACGTGCTGTCTGAGAGGGTGTGGGAATATGAAACGCGCAGTCTGAGAGGATGTGGGAATATGGAACGTACTGTCTGAGAGGATGTGGGAATATGGAACGTGCTCTCTGAGAGGATGAGGGAATATGGAACGTGCTATTTGAGAGGATGTGGGAATATGGAACGTGCTGTCTGAGAGGGTGTGGGAATATGGAACGTGCTGTCTGAGAGGATGTGGGAATATGGAACGTACTGTCTGAGAGGATGTGGGAATATGGAACGTGCTGTCTGAGAGGGTGTGGGAATATGGAACGCGCTGTCTGAGAGGATGTGGGAATATGGAACGTACTGTCTGAGAGGATGTAGGAATATGGAACGTGCTGTCTGAGCGGGTGTGGGAATATTGAACATGCTGTGTGATAGGATGTGGGAATATGGAACGTGCTGCCTGAGAGGGTGTGGGAATATGGAACGTGCTGTCTGAGAGGGTGTGGGTCTCTAGAACATGCTGTCTGAGAGGAGGTGGGAATATGGAATATGCTGTCTGAGAGGATGTGGAAATATGGGGCGTGCTGTCTGAGAGGATGTGGGAATATGGAACGTGCTGTCTGAGAGGGTGTGGGAATATGGACGTGCTGTCTGAGATGATGTGGGAATATGGAACGTGCTGTCAGAGAGGATGTGGGAATATGGAACGTGCTGTCAGAGAGGATGTGGGAATATGGAATGTGCTTTCTGAGAGTGTGATGGAAATATGGAACGTGCTGTCTGAGAGGGTGGTGGGAATATGGAACGTGCTGTTAGAGAGGGTGATGGGAATATGGAACATGCTGTCTAAGAGGTTGATGGAAATATGGAACGTGCTGTCTGAGAGGGTGATGGAAATATGGAACGTGTTGTCTGAGAGGATGCGGGTATATGGAACGTGCTGTCTGAGAGGGTGATGGGAATATGGAATATACTGTCTGAGAGTGTGATGGGAATGTGGAACGTGCTGTCTGAGAAGATGGGGGAAAATGGAACGTTCTGTCTGAGAGGTTGTGGGAATATGGAACGTGCTGTTGAGAGGATGTGGGAATATGGAACGTGCTGTCTGAGAGGATGTAGGAATATGGAACGTGCTGTCTGAGAAGATGCGGGACGATGGAACGTGCTGTCTGAGCAGTTGTGGTAATATGGAACGTGCTGTCAGAGAGGGTGATGGGAATGTGGAACGTGCTGTCTGAGAGGTTGTGGGAATATGGAACGTGCTGTGTGATAGGATGTGGGAATATGGAACGTGCTGTCTGAGAGGGTGTGGGAATATGGAACGCGCTGTCTGAGAGGGTGTGGAAATATGGAACGAGCTGTCTGAGAAGGTGATGGGAATGTGCAACGGGCTGTCTGAGAGGGTGTGGGATTTTGGTACGTGCTGTCTGAGAGGATGTGGGAATATGGAACGTGCTGATGGAGAGGAGGTGGGAATATGGAACATGCTGTCTGAGAGGATGTGGGAATATGGAACGTGCTGTCTGAGAGGGTGTGGGAATATGGAACGTGCTGTCTGAGAGGTTGTGGGAATATGGAACGTGCAGTGTGAGAGGATGTGGGAATATGGAACGTGCTGTCTGAGAGGTTGTGGGAATATGGAACGTGCTGTCTGAGAGGATGTGGGAATATGGAACGTGCTGTCTGAGAGGTTGTGGGAATATGGAACGTGCTGTCTGAGAGGATGTGGGAATATGGAAGTGCTGTCTAAGAGGATGTGGAAATACGGAACGTGCATTCTGAGAGGATGTGGGAATATTGAACGTGCTGTCTGAGAGGGTGATGGAAATATGGAACACTCTGTCTGAGAGGGTGTGGGAATAAGGAACGTGCTATCTGAGATTGTGTGGGAATATGGAACGTGATGTCTGAGAGGGTGATCGGCATATGGAACGTGCTGTCTGAGAGGATGTGGGAATATGGAACGTGCTGTCTGAGAGGGTGTGGGAATATGGAACGTGCTGTGTGATAGGATGTGGGAATATGGAACGTGCTGTCGCGGAGGGTGTGGGAATATGGAACGTGCTGCCTGAGAGGGTGTGGGAATATGGACGTGCTGTCTGAGATGATGTGGGAATATGGAACGTGCTGTCTGAGAGGATGTGGGAATATGGAACGTGCTGTCAGAGAGGATGTGGGAATGTGGAACGTGCTGCCTGAGAGGGTGTGGGAATATGGACGTACTGTCTGAGAGGATGTGGGAATATGGAACGTGCTGTCAGAGAGGATGTGGGAATGTGGAACGTGCTGCCTGAGAGGATGTGGGAATATGGAATGTGCTTTCTGAGAGTGTGATGGAAATATGGAACGTGCTGTCTGAAGTGTGGTGGGAATATGGAACGTGCTGTTAGAGAGGGTGATGGGAATATGGAACGTGCTGTCGAAGAGGTTGATGGAAATATGGAACGTGCTGTCTGAGAGGGTGATGGAAAAATGGAACGTGCTGTCTGAGAGGATGCGGGTATATGGAACGTGCTGTCTGAGAGGGTGTGGGAATATGGAAGTGCTCTCTGAGAGGATGTGGGAATATGGAACGTGCTGTCTGAGAGGATGTGGGAATATGGAACGTGCTGTCTGAGACGGTGATGGAAATATGGAACGTGCTGTCTCAGAGGTTGTGGGAATATGGAACGAGCTGTCTGAGAGGATGTGGGAATATGGAACGTACTGTCTGAGAGGATGTGGGAATATGGAACGTGCTGTCTGAGAGGATGTGGGAATACGGAATGTGCTGTCTGAGAGGTTGTGGGAATATGGAACGTGCTGTCGGAGAGGATGTGGGAATATGGAACGTGCTGTCTGAGAGGGTGTGGGAATATGGAACGTGCTGTCTGAGAGGGTGTGGAATACGGAACGTGCTGTCTGAGAGGATGTGGGAATATGGAACGTGCTGTCTGAGAGGATGTGGGAATATGGAACATGCAGTCTGGGAGGTTGAGGGAATATGGAACATGCTGTCTGAGAGGGTGTGGGAATACGGAACGTGCTGTCTGAGAGGATGTGGGAATATGGAACGTGCTGTCTGAGAGGGTGTGGGAATACGGAATGTGCTGTCTGAGAGGATGTGGGAATATGGAACGTGCTGTCTGAGAGGATGTGGGAATATGGAACGTGATGTCTGAGAGGATGTGGGAATATGGAACGTGCTGTCTGAGAAGATGTGGGAAGATGGAACGTGCTGTCTGAGAGGGTGTGGGAATATGGAACGTGCTGTCTGAGAGGGTGTGGGAATTTGGAACGTGCTGTCTGAGAGGATGTGGGAATATGGAAAGTGCTGTCTGAGAGGTTGTGGGAATATGGAACGTGCTGTGTGAGAGGATGTGGGAATATGGAACGTGCTGTCTAAGAGGATGTGGAAATACGGAACATGCATTCTGAGAGGATGTGGGAATATGGAACGTGCTGTCTGAGAGGGTGATGGAAATATGGAACGTGCTGTCTGAGAGGATGAGGGAATATGGAACGTGCTGTCTGAGCGGATGTGGGAATATGGAACGTGGTGTCTGAGAGGATGTGGGAATATGGAACGTGCTGTCTGAGAGGATGTGGGAATACGGAACACTGTCTGAGAGGGTGTGGGAATATGGAACGTGCTGTCTGAGTGGGTGATGGGAATATGGAACGTGCTGTCTCAGAGGGTGATGGGAATATGGAACGTGCTGTCTGAGAGGATGTGGGAATATGGAACGTGCTGCCTGAGAGGATGTGGAAATATGGAACGTGCTGTCTGAGAGGTTGTGGAAATATGGAACGTGCTGTCTGAGATTGTGTGGGAATATGGAACGTGCTGTCTGAGAGGATGTGGGATATTGGAACATGCTGTCTGAGAGGATGGGGGAATATGGAACACTCTGTATGAGAGGGTGTGGGAATATGGAATGTGCTGTTTGAGAGGATGTGGAAATATGGAACGTGCTGTCTGAGAGGATGTGGGAATATGGAACGTGCTTTCTGAGAGGGTGGTGGGAATATGTAACGTGCTGTCTGAGAGGTTGTGGGAATATGGAACGTGCTGTCTGAGAGGATGTGGGAATATGGAACGTGCTGTCAGAGAATATATGGGAAGGTGGAACGTGCTGTCTGAGTGGGTGTGGGAATATGGAATGTGCTGTCTGAGAGGATGTGGGAATATGGAACATGCTGTCTGAGAGGTTGTGGGAATATGGAACGTGCTGTCTGAGAGGGTGATGGGGATATGGAACATGATTTCTGAGAGGGTGGGGGGAATATGGAACGTGCTGTCTGAGAGGATGTGGGAATATGGAATGTGCTGTCTGAGAGGGTGTGGGAATATGGAACGTGCTGTCTGAGAGGATGTGGGAATATGGAACGTGCTGTCTGAGAGGATTTGGGAATATGAAACGTGCTGTCTGAGAGGATGTAGGAATATGGAACGAGCTGTCTGAGAAGATGTGGGAATATGGAACATGCTGTCTGAGAGGTTGTGGGAATATGGAACGTGCGGTCTGAGAAGATGTGGGAATATGGAACGTGCTGTCTGAGAGGATGTGGAAATATGGAACGTGCTGTCTGGGAGGGTGATGGGAATATGGAAAGTGCTGTCTGAGAGGGTGATGGGAATGTGGAACGTGCTGTCTGAGAAGATGGGGGTACATGGAACGTTCTGACTGAGAGGTTGTGGGAATATGGAACGTGCTGTCTGAAGGGTGGTGGGAATATGGAACGTGCTGTTAGAGAGGGTGATGGGAATATGGAACGTGCTGTCTAAGAGGTTGATGGAAATATGGAACGTGCTGTCTGAGAGGGTGATGGAAAAATGGAACGTGCTGTCTGAGAGGATGCGGGTATATGGAACGTGATGTCTGAGAGGGTGTGGGAATATGGAAGTGCTCTCTGAGAGGATGTGGGAATATGGAACGTGCTGTCTGAGAGGATGTGGGAATATGGAACGTGCTGTCTGAGACGGTGATGGAAATATGGAACGTGCTGTCTCAGAGGTTGTGGGAATATGGAACGAGCTGTCTGAGAGGATGTGGGAATATGGAACGTACTGTCTGAGAGGATGTGGGAATATGGAACGTGCTGTCTGAGAGGATGTGGGAATACGGAATGTGCTGTCTGAGAGGTTGTGGGAATATGGAACGTGCTGTCGGAGAGGATGTGGGAATATGGAACGTGCTGTCTGAGAGGGTGTGGGAATATGGAACGTGCTGTCTGAGAGGTTGTGGGAATATGGAACGTGCTGTCTGAGAGGGTGTGGAATACGGAACGTGCTGTCTGAGAGGATGTGGGAATATGGAACGTGCTGTCTGAGAGGATGTGGGAATATGGAACATGCAGTCTGGGAGGTTGAGGGAATATGGAACATGCTGTCTGAGAGGGTGTGGGAATACGGAACGTGCTGTCTGAGAGGATGTGGGAATATGGAACGTGCTGTCTGAGAGGTTGTGGGAATATGGAACGTGCTGTCTGAGAGGGTGTGGGAATACGGAATGTGCTGTCTGAGAGGATGTGGGAATATGGAACGTGCTGTCTGAGAGGATGTGAAAATATGGAACGTGATGTCTGAGAGGATGTGGGAATATGGAACGTGCTGTCTGAGAAGATGTGGGAAGATGGAACGTGCTGTCTGAGAGGGTGTGGGAATATGGAACGTGCTGTCAGAGAGGCTGTGGGAATATGGAACGTGCTGTCTGAGAGGATGTGGGAATATGGAACGTGCTGTCTGAGAGGGTGTGGGAATATGGAACGTGCTGTCTGAGAGGATGTGGGAATATGGAACGTGCTGTCTGAGAGGTTGTGGGAATATGGAACGTGCTGTGTGAGAGGATGTGGGAATATGGAACGTGCTGTCTAAGAGGATGTGGAAATACGGAACATGCATTCTGAGAGGATGTGGGAATATGGAACGTGCTGTCTGAGAGGATGTGGGAATATGTAACACTGTCTGAGAGGGTGTGGGAATATGGAACGTGCTGTCTGAGTGGGTGATGGGAATATGGAACGTGCTGTCTCAGAGGGTGATGGGAATATGGAACGTGCTGTCTGAGAGGATGTGGGAATATGGAACGTGCTGCCTGAGAGGATGTGGAAATATGGAATGTGCTGTCTGACAGGTTGTGGGAATATGGAACGTGCTGTCTGAGATTGTGTGGGAATATGGAACGTGCTGTCTGAGAGGATGTGGGATATTGGAACATGCTGTCTGAGAGGATGGGGGAATATGGAACACTCTGTATGAGAGGGTGTGGGAATATGGAATGTGCTGTTTGAGAGGATGTGGAAATATGGAACGTGCTGTCTGAGAGGATGTGGGAATATGGAACGTGATTTCTGAGAGGGTGGTGGGAATATGTAACGTGCTGTCTGAGAGGTTGTGGGAATATGGAACGTGCTGTCTGAGAGGATGTGGGAATATGGAACGTGCTGTCAGAGAATATATGGGAAGGTGGAACGTGCTGTCTGAGAGGGTGTGGGAATATGGAATGTGCTGTCTGAGAGGATGTGGGAATATGGAACATGCTGTCTGAGAGGTTGTGGGAATATGGAACGTGCTGTCTGAGAGGGTGATGGGGATATGGAACATGATTTCTGAGAGGGTGGGGGGAATATGGAACGTGCTGTCTGAGAGGATGTGGGAATATGGAATGTGCTGTCTGAGAGGGTGTGGGAATATGGAACGTGCTGTCTGAGAGGATGTGGGAATATGGAACGTGCTGTCTGAGAGGATTTGGGAATATGAAACGTGCTGTCTGAGAGGATGTGGGAATATGGAACGAGCTGTCTGAGAAGATGTGGGAATATGGAACGTGCTGTCTGAGAGGTTGTGGGAATATGGAACGTGCGGTCTGAGAAGATGTGGGAATATGGAACGTGCTGTCTGAGAGGATGTGGAAATATGGAACGTGCTGTCTGGGAGGGTGATGGGAATATGGAATGTGCTGTCTGAGAGGGTGATGGGAATGTGGAACGTGCTGTCTGAGAAGATGGGGGTACATGGAACGTTCTGACTGAGAGGTTGTGGGAATATGGAACGTGCTTGCTGAGAGGTTGTGGGAATATGGAACGTGCTGATGGAGAGGAGGTGGGAATATGAAACATGCTGTCTGAGAGGATGTGGAAATATGGAACGTGCTGTCTGAGAGGGTGTGGGAATATGGAACGTGCATTCTGAGAGGATGTGGGAATATGGAACGTACTGTCTGTGAGAATGTGGGAATATGGAACGTGCTGTCTGAGAGGGTGTGGGAATATGGAACGCGCTGTCTGAGAGGATGTGGAAATATGGAACATACTGTCTGAGAGGATGTGGGAATATGGAACGTGCTGTCTGAGAGGGTGATGGAAATATGGAACGTGCTGTCTGAGAGGGTGTGGGAATATGGAACGTGCTGTGTGATAGGATGTGGGAATATGGAACGTGCTGTCTGAGAGGGTGTGGGAATATGGAACGTGCTGTCTGAGAGGGTGTGGGAATATGGACGTGCTGTCTGAGATGATGTGGGAATATGGAACGTGCTGCCAGAGAGGATGTGGGAATATGGAACGTACTGTCAGAGAGGATGTGGGAATATGGAATGTGCTTTCTGAGAGTGTGATGGAAATATGGAACGTGCTGTCTGAAGGGTGGTGGGAATATGGAACGTGCTGTTAGAGAGGGTGATGGGAATATGGAACGTGCTGTCTAAGAGGTTGATGGAAATATGGAACGTGCTGTCTGAGAGGGTGATGGAAATATGGAACGTGCTGTCTGACAGGATGCGGGTATATGGAACGTGCTGTCTGAGAGGGTGTGGGAATATGGAAGTGCTCTCTGAGAGGATGTGGGAATATGGAACGTGCTGTCTGAGAGGATGTGGGAATATGGAACGTGCTGTCTGAGACGGTGATGGAAATATGGAACGTGCTGTCTGAGAGGATGTGGGAATATGGAACGTGCTGTCTGAGAGGATGTGGGAATATGGAACGTACTGTCTGAGAGGATGTGGGAATATGGAACGTGCTGTCTGAGAGGATGTGGGAATACGGAATGTGCAGTCTGAGACGTTGTGGGAATATGGAACGTGCTGTCGGAGAGGATGTGGGAATATGGAACGTGCTGTCTGAGAGGGTGTGGGAATATGTAACGTGCTGTCTGAGAGGCTCTGGGAATATGGAACGTGCTGTCTGAGAGAGTGTGGAATACGGAACGTGCTGTCTGAGAGGATGTGGGAACATGGAACGTGCTGTCTGAGAGGATGTGGGAATATGGAACATGCAGTCTGGGAGGTTGTGGGAAAATGGAACATGCTGTATGAGAGGGTGTGGGAATACGGAACGTGCTGTCTGAGAGGGTGTGGGAATATGGAACGTGCTGTCTGAGAGGTTGTGGGAATATGGAAAGTGCTGTCTGAGAGGGTGTGGGAATACGGAATGTGCTGTCTGAGGGGATGTGGGAATATGGAACGTGCTGTCTGAGAGGATGTGGGAATATGGAACGTGATGTCTGAGAGGATGTGGGAATATGGAACGTGCTGTCTGAGAAGATGTGGGAAGATGGAACTTGCTGTCTGAGAGGATGTGGGAATATGGAACGTGCTGTCTGAGAGGGTGTGGGAATATGGAACATGCAGTCTGGGAGCTTGTGGGAATATGGAACATGCAGTCTGGGAGCTTGTGGGAATATGGAACATGCTGTCTGAGAGGGTGTGGGAATACGGAACGTGCTGTCTGAGAGGATGTGGGAATATGGAACGTGCTGTCTGAGAGGTTGTGGGAAAATGGAACATGCTATCTGAGATTGTGTGGGAATATGGAACGTGATGTCTGAGAGGGTGATGGGCATATGGAACGTGCTGTCTGAGAGGATGTGGGAATATGGAACGTGCTGTCTGTGAGGGTGTGGGAATATGCAGCCTGCTGTCTGAGATGAAGTGGGAATATGGAACGTGCTGTCTGAGAGGATGTGGAAATATGGAACGTGATGACTGAGAGGGTGGTGGGAATATGGAACGTGTTGTCTCAGAGGTTGTGGGAATATGGAACGTGCTGTCTGAGATGAAGTGGGAATATGGAACGTGCTGTCTGAGAGGGTGTGGGAATATGGAACGTGCTCTCTGAGAGGATGAGGGAATATGGAACGTGCTATCTGAGAGGATGTGGTAATATGGAACGTGCTGTCTGAGAGGATGTGGGAATATGGAACGTGCTGTCTGAGAGGATGTGGGAATATGGAACGTACTGTCTGAGAGGATGTGGGAATATGGAACGTGCTGTCTGAGAGGGTGTGGGAATATGGAACGCGCTGTCTGAGAGGATGTGGGAATATGGAACGTACTCTCTCAGAGGATGTGGGAATAAGGAACGTGCTGTCTGAGAGGGTGTGGGAATATGGAACGTGCTGTGTGATAGGATGTGGGAATATGGAACGTGCTGCCTGAGAGGGTGTGGGAATATGGAACGTGCTGTCTGAGAGGCTGTGGGTATATGGAACATGCTGTCTGAGAGGAGGTGGGAATATGGAACATGCTGTCTGAGAGGATGTGGAAATATGGGGCGTGCTGTCTGAGAGGATGTGGGAATATGGAACGTGCTGTCTGAGAGGGTGTGGGAATATGGACGTGCTGTCTGAGATGATGTGGGAATATGGAACGTGCTGTCAGAGAGGATGTGGGAATATGGAACGTGCTGTCAGAGAGGATGTGGGAATATGGAATGTGCTTTCTGAAAGTGTGATGGAAATATGAAACGTGCTGTCTGAAGGGTGGTGGGAATATGGAACGTGTTGTCTGAGAGGATGCGGGTATATGGAACGTGCTGTCTGAGAGGGTGATGGGAATATGGAATATGCTGTCTGAGAGTGTGATGGGAATGTGGAACGTGCTGTTTGAGAAGATGGGGGAATATGGAACGTTCTGTCTGAGAGGTTGTGGGAATATGGAACGTGCTGTTGAGAGGATGTGGGAATATGGAACGTGCTGTCTGAGAGGATGTGGGAATATGGAACGTGCTGTCTGAGAAGATGCGGGACGATGGAACGTGCTGTCTGAGCGGTTGTGGGAATATGGAACGTGCTGTCAGAGAGGGTGTGGAAATATGGAACGTGCTGTCTGAGAGGGTGATGGGAATGTGCAACGGGCTGTCTGAGAGGGTGTGGGATTTTGGTACGTGCTGTCTGAGAGGATGTGGGAATATGGAACGTGCTGATGGAGAGGAGGTGGGAATATGGAACATGCTGTCTGAGAGGATGTGGAAATATGGAACGTGCTGTCTGAGAGGGTGTGGGAATATGGAACGTGCTGTCTGAGAGGATGTGGGAATATGGAACGTGCTGTCTGAGAGGTTGTGGGAATATGGAACGTGCTGTGTGAGAGGATGTGGGAATATGGAAGTGCTGTCTAAGAGGATGTAGAAATACGGAACATGCATTCTGAGAGGATGTGGGAATATGGAACGTACTGTCTGAGAGGGTGATGGAAATATGGAACACTCTGTCTGAGAGGGTGTGGGAATAAGGAACGTGCTATCTGAGATTGTGTGGGAATATGGAACGTGCTGTCTGAGAGGATGTGGGAATATGGAACGTGCTGTCTGAGATGAAGTGGGAATATGCAACGTGCTGTCTGAGAGGGTGTGGGAATATGGAACGTCCTCTCTGAGAGGATGTGGGAATATGGAACGTGCTGTCTGAGAGGATGTGGGAATATGGAACGTGCTGTCTGAGAGGGTGTGGGAATATGGAACGTGCTCTCTGAGAGGATGTGGGAATATGGAACGTGCTGTCTGAGAGGATGTGGGAATATGGAACGTACTGTCTGAGAGGATGTGGGAATATGGACGTGCTGTCTGAGAGGGTGTGGGAATATGGAACGCGCTGTCTGAGAGGATGTGGGAATATGGAACGTACTGTCTGAGAGGATGTGGGAATATGGAACGTGCTGTCTGAGAGGGTGTGGGAATATGGAACGTGCTGTGTGATAGGATGTGGGAATATGGAACGTGCTGTCTGAGAGGGTGTGGGAATATGGAACGTGCTGTCTGAGAGGGTGTGGAAATATGGAACGTGCTGTCTGAGAGGATGTGCGAATATGGAACGTGCAGTCAGAGAGGATGTGGGAATATGGAATGTGCTTTCTGAGAGTGTGATGGAAATATGGAACGTGCTGTCTGACGGGTGGTGGGAATATGGAACGTGCTGTTAGAGAGGGTGATGGGAATATGGAACGTGCTGTCTAAGAGGTTGATGGAAATATGGAACGTGCTGTCTGAGAGGGTGATGGAAAAATGGAACGTGCTGTCTGAGAGGGTGTGGAAATATGGAAGTGCTCTCTGAGAGGATGTGGGATTATGGAACGTGCTGTCTGAGAGGATGTGGGAATATGGAACGTGCTGTCTGAGACGGTGATGGAAATATGGAACGTGCTGTCTGAGGATGTTGGAATATGGAACGTGCTGTCTGAGAGGATGTGGGAATATGGAACATACTGTCTGAGAGGATGTGGGAATATGGAACGTGCTGTCTGAGAGGATGTGGGAATACGGAATGTGCTGTCTGAGAGGTTGTGGGAATATGGAACGTGCTGTCGGAGAGGATGTGGGAATATGGAACGTGCTGTCTGAGAGGGTGTGGGAATATGGAACGTGCTGTCTGAGAGGTTGTGGGAATATGGAACGTGCTGTCTGAGAGGGTGTGGAATACGGAACGTGCTGTCTGAGAGGATGTGGGAATATGGAACGTGCTGTCTGAGAGGATGTGGGAATATGGAACATGGAGTCTGGGAGGTTGTGGGAATATGGAACATGCTGTCTGAGAGGGTGTGGGAATACGGAACGTGCTGTCTGAGAGGATGTGGGAATATGGAACGTGCTGTCTGAGAGGGTGTGGGAATATGGAACGTGCTGTCTGAGAGGGTGTGGGAATATGGAACGTGCTGTCTGAGAGGATGTGGGAATATGGAACGTGCTGTCTGAGAGGTTGTGGGAATATGGAACGTGCTGTGTGAGAGGATGTGGGAATATGGAACGTGCTGTATAAGAGGATGTGGAAATACGGAACATGCATTCTGAGAGGATGTGGGAATATGGAACGTGCTGTCTGAGAGGGTGATGGAAATATGGAACACTCTGTCTGAGAGGGTGTGGGAATAAGGAACGTGCTATCTGCGATTGTGTGGAAATATGGAACGTGATGTCTGAGAGGATGTGGGAATATGGAGCGTGCTGTCTGTGAGAGTGTGGGAATATGGAGCCTGCTGTCTGAGATGAAGTGGGAATATGGAACGTGCTGTCTGAGAGGTTGTGGAAATATGGAACGTGATGACTGAGAGGGTGGTGGGAATATGGAACGTGTTGTCTGAGAGGTTGTGGGAATATGGAACGTGCTGTCTGAGATGAAGTGGGAATATGGAACGTGCTGTCTGAGGGGGTGTGGGAATATGGAACGTGCTCTCTGAGAGCATGTGGGAATATGGAACATGCTGTCTGAGAGGATGTGGGAAGATGGAACGTGCTGTCTGAGAGAATGTGGGAAGATGGAACGTGCTGTCTGAGAGGGTGTGGGAATGTGGAACGTGCTGTCTGAGAGGGTGTGGGAATATGGAACGTGCTGTCTGAGAAGATGTGGGAAGATGGAACGTGCTGTCTGAGAGGATGTGGGAATATGGAACGTGCTGTCTGAGAAGATGTGGGAAGATGGAACGTGCTGTCTGAGAGGATGTGGGAATATGGAACGTGCTGTCAGAGAGGATGTGGGAATATGGAATGTGCTTTCTGAGAGTGTGATGGAAATATGGAACATGCAGTCTGGGAGGTTGTGGGAATATGGAACATGCTGTCTGAGAGGGTGTGGGAATACGGAACGTGCTGTCTGAGAGGATGTGGGAATATGGAACGTGCTGCCTGAGAGGTTGTGGGAATATGGAACGTGCTATCTGAGATTGTGTGGGAATATGGAACGTGATGTCTGAGAGGGTGATGGGCATATGGAAGGTGCTGTCTGAGAGGATGTGGGAATATGGAACGTGCTGTCTGTGAGGGTGTAGGAATATGGAGCCTGCTGTCTGAGATGAAGTGGGAATATGGTACGTGCTGTCTGAGAGGATGTGGAAATATGGAACGTGATGACTGAGAGGGTGGTGGGAATATGGAACGTGTTGTCTGAGAGGTTGTGGGAATATGGAACGTGCTGTCTGAGATGAAGTGGGAATATGGAACGTGCTGTCTGAGAGGGTGTGGGAATATGGAACGTGCTCTCTGAGAGGATGTGGGAATATGGAACGTGCTGTCTGAGAGGATGTGGGAATATGGAACGTGCTGTCTGAGAGGATGTGGGAATATGGAACGTGCTGTCTGAGAGGATGTGGGAATATGGAACGTACTGTCTGAGAGGATGTGGGAATATGGAACGTGCTGTCTGAGAGGGTGTGGGAATATGGAACGCGCTGTCTGAGAGGAAGTGGGAATATGGAACGTACTGTCTGAGAGGATGTGGGAATATGGAACGTGCTGTCTGAGAGGGTGTGGGAATATGGAACGTGCTGTGTGATAGGATGTGGGAATATGGAACGTGCTGTCTGAGAGGGTGTGGGAATATGGAACGTGCTGTCTGAGAGGGTGTGGGTATATGGAACATGCTGTCTGAGAGGAGGTGGGAATATGGAACGCGCTGTCTGAGAGGTTGTGGGTATATGGAACGTGCTGTCTGAGAGGTTGTGGGAATATGGAACTTGCTGTCTGAGAGGGTGTGTGAATACGGAATGTGCTGTCTGAGAGGATGTGGGAATATGGAACGTGCTGTCTGAGAGGGTGTGGGAATATGGAACGCGCTGTCTGAGAGGAAGTGGGAATATGGAACGTACTGTCTGAGAGGATGTGGGAATATGGAACGTGCTGTCAGAGAGGGTGATGGGAATGTGGAACGTGCTGGCTGAGAGGTTGTGGGAATATGGAACGTGCTGTGTGATAGGATGTGGGAATATGGAACGTGCTGTCTGAGAGGGTGTGGGAATATGGAACGCGCTGTCTGAGAGGGTGTGGAAATATGGAACGTGCTGTCTGAGAGGGTGATGGGAATGTGCAACGGGCTGTCTGAGAGGGTGATGGGAATGTGCAACGTGCTGTCTGAGAAGGTGATGGGAATGTGCAACGGGCTGTCTGAGAGGGTGTGGGATTTTGGTACGTGCTGTCTGAGAGGATGTGGGAATATGGAACGTGCTGATGGAGAGGAGGTGGGAATATGGAACATGCTGTCTGAGAGGATGTGGAAATATGGAACGTGCTGTCTGAGAGGGTGTGGGAATATGGAACGTGATGTCTGAGAGGATGTGGGAATATGGAACGTGCTGTCTGAGAGGTTGTGGGAATATGGAACGTGCTGTGTGAGAAGATGTGGGAATATGGAACGTGCTGTCTAAGAGGATGTGGAAATACGGAACATGCATTCTGAGAGGATGTGGGAATATGGAACGTGCTGTCTGAGAGGGTGATGGAAATATGGAACACTCTGTCTGAGAGGGTGTGGGAATAAGGAACGTGCTATCTGAGATTGTGTGGGAATATGGAACGTGATGTCTGAGAGGGTGATCGGCATATGGGACGTGCTGTCTGAGAGGATGTGGGAATATGGAACGTGCTGTCTGTGAGAGTCTGGGAATATGGAGCCTGCTGTCTGAGATGAAGTGGGAATATGGAACGTGCTGTCTGAGAGTATGTGGAAATATGGAACGTGATGACTGAGAGGGTGGTGGGAATATGGAACGTGTTGTCTGAGAGGTTGTGGGAATATGGAACGTGCTGTCTGAGATGAAGTGGGAATATGGAACGTGCTGTCTGAGAGGGTGTGGGAATATGGAACGTGCTCTCTGAGAGGATGTGGGAATATGGAACGTGCTGTCTGAGAGGATGTGGGAATATGGAACGTGCTGTCTGAGAGGGTGTGGGAATATGGAACGTGCTCTCTAAGAGGATGTGGGAATATGGAACGTGCTGTCTGAGAGGATGTGGGAATATGGAACGTACTGTCTGAGAGGATGTGGGAATATGGAACGTGCTGTCTGAGAGGGTTTGGGAATATGGAACGCGCTGTCTGAGAGGATGTGGGAATATGGAACGTACTGCCTGAGAGGATGTGGGAATATGGAACGTGCTGTCTGAGAGGGTGTGGGAATATGGAACGTGCTATGTGATAGGATGTGGGAATATGGAACGTGCTGTCTGAGAGGGTGTGGGAATATGGAACGTTCTGTCTGAGAGGGTGTGGGAATATGGACGTGCTGTCAGAGATGATGTGGGAATATGGAACGTGCTGTCTGAGAGGATGTGGGAATATGGAACGTGCTGTCAGAGAGGATGTGGGAATATGGAATGTGCTTTCTGAGAGTGTGATGGAAAGATGGAACCTGCTGTCTGAAGGGTGGTGGGAATATGGAACGTGATGTTAGAGAGGGTGATGGGAATATGGAACAGGCTGTCTAAGAGGTTTATGGAAATATGGAACGTGCTGTCTGAGAGGGTGATGGAAATATGGAACGTGCTGTCTGAGAGGATGCGGGTATATGGAACGTGCTGTCTGAGAGGGTGTGGGAATATGGAAGTGCTCTCTGAGAGGATGTGGAAATATGGAACGTGCTGTCTGAGAGGATGTGGGAATATGGAACGTGCTGTCTGAGACGGTGATGGAAATATGGAACGTGCTGTCTGAGAGGATGTGGGAATATGGAACGTGCTGTCTGAGAGGATGTGGGAATATGGAACGTACTGTCTGAGAGGATGTGGGAATATGGAACGTGCTGTCTGAGAGGATGTGGGAATACGGAATGTGCTGTCTGAGAGGTTGTGGGAATATGGAACGTGCTGTCGGAGAGGATGTGGGAATATGGAACGTGCTGTCTGAGAGGGTGTGGGAATATGGAACGTGCTGTCTGAGAAGTTGTGGGAATATGGAACGTGCTGTCTGAGAGGTTGTGGGAATATGGAACGTGCTGTCGGAGAGGATGTGGGAATACGGAATGTGCTGTCTGAGAGGTTGTGGGAATATGGAACGTGCTGTCGGAGAGGATGTGGGAATATGGAACGTGCTGTCTGAGAGGGTGTGGAATACGGAACGTGCTGTCTGAGAGGATGTGGGAATATGGAACGTGCTGTCTGAGAGGATGTGGGAATATGGAACATGCAGTCTGGGAGGATGTGGAAATATGGAACATGCTGTCTGAGAGGGTGTGGGAATACGGAACGTGCTGTCTGAGAGGATGTGGGAATATGGAACGTGCTGTCTGAGAGGTTGTGGGAATATGGAACGTGCTGTCTGAGAGGGTGTGGGAATACGGAATGTGCTGTCTGAGAGGATGTGGGAATATGGAACGTGCTGTCTGAGAGGATGTGGGAATATGGAACGTGATTTCTGAGAGGATGTGGGAATATGGAACGTGCTGTCTGAGAAGATGTGGGAAGATGGAACGTGCTGTCAGAGAGGGTGTGGGGATATGGAACGTCCTGTCTGAGAGGGTGTGGGAATATGGAACGTGCTGTCTGAGAGGATGTGGGAATATGGAACGTGCTGTCTGAGAGGTTGTGGGAATATGGAACGTGCTGTGTGAGAGGATGTGGGAATATGGAACGTGCTGTCAAAGAGGATGTAGAAATACGGAACATGCATTCTGAGAGGATGTGGGAATATGGAACGTGCTGTCTGAGAGGGTGATGGAAATATGGAACACTCTGTCTGAGAGGGTGTGGGAATAAGGAACGTGCTATCTGAGATTGTGTGGGAATATGGAACGTGATGTCTGAGAGGGTGATCGGCATATGGAACGTGCTGTCTGAGAGGATGTGGGAATATGGAACGTGCTGTCTGTGAGAGTGTGGGAATATGGAGCCTGCTGTCTGAGATGAAGTGGGAATATGGAACGTGCTGTCTGAGAGGATGTGGAAATATGGAACGTGATGACTGACAGGGTGGTGGGAATATGGAACGTGTTGTCTGAGAGGTTGTGGGAATATGGAACGTGCTGTCTGAGATGAAGTGGGAATATGGAACGTGCTGACTGAGTGGGTGTGGGAATATGGAACGTGCTCTCTGAGAGGATGTGGTAATATGGAACGTGCTGTCTGAGAGGATGTGGGAATACGGAATGTGCTGTCTGAGAGGTTGTGGGAATATGGAACGTGCTGTCGGAGAGGATGTGGGAATATGGAACGTGCTGTCTGAGAGGGTGTGGGAATATGGAACGTGCTGTCTGAGAAGTTGTGGGAATATGGAACGTGCTGTCTGAGAGGTTGTGGGAATATGGAACGTGCTGTCGGAGAGGATGTGGGAATACGGAATGTGCTGTCTGAGAGGTTGTGGGAATATGGAACGTGCTGTCGGAGAGGATGTGGGAATATGGAACGTGCTGTCTGAGAGGGTGTGGAATACGGAACGTGCTGTCTGAGAGGATGTGGGAATATGGAACGTGCTGTCTGAGAGGATGTGGGAATATGGAACATGCAGTCTGGGAGGATGTGGAAATATGGAACATGCTGTCTGAGAGGGTGTGGGAATACGGAACGTGCTGTCTGAGAGGATGTGGGAATATGGAACGTGCTGTCTGAGAGGTTGTGGGAATATGGAACGTGCTGTCTGAGAGGGTGTGGGAATACGGAATGTGCTGTCTGAGAGGATGTGGGAATATGGAACGTGCTGTCTGAGAGGATGTGGGAATATGGAACGTGATTTCTGAGAGGATGTGGGAATATGGAACGTGCTGTCTGAGAAGATGTGGGAAGATGGAACGTGCTGTCAGAGAGGGTGTGGGGATATGGAACGTCCTGTCTGAGAGGGTGTGGGAATATGGAACGTGCTGTCTGAGAGGATGTGGGAATATGGAACGTGCTGTCTGAGAGGTTGTGGGAATATGGAACGTGCTGTGTGAGAGGATGTGGGAATATGGAACGTGCTGTCAAAGAGGATGTAGAAATACGGAACATGCATTCTGAGAGGATGTGGGAATATGGAACGTGCTGTCTGAGAGGGTGATGGAAATATGGAACACTCTGTCTGAGAGGGTGTGGGAATAAGGAACGTGCTATCTGAGATTGTGTGGGAATATGGAACGTGATGTCTGAGAGGGTGATCGGCATATGGAACGTGCTGTCTGAGAGGATGTGGGAATATGGAACGTGCTGTCTGTGAGAGTGTGGGAATATGGAGCCTGCTGTCTGAGATGAAGTGGGAATATGGAACGTGCTGTCTGAGAGGATGTGGAAATATGGAACGTGATAACTGACAGGGTGGTGGGAATATGGAACGTGTTGTCTGAGAGGTTGTGGGAATATGGAACGTGCTGTCTGAGATGAAGTGGGAATATGGAACGTGCTGACTGAGTGGGTGTGGGAATATGGAACGTGCTCTCTGAGAGGATGTGGTAATATGGAACGTGCTGTCTGAGAGGATGTGGGAATATGGAATGTGCTGTCTGAGAGTGTGTGGGAATATGGAACGTGCTGTCTGAGAGGGTGTGGGAATACGGAATGTGCTGTCTGAGAGGATGTGGGAATATGGAACGTGCTGTCTGAGAGGATGTGGGAATATGGAATGTGCTGTCTGAGAGGATGTGGGAATATGGAACGTGCTGTCTGAGAAGATGTGGGAAGATGGAACGTGCTGTCAGAGAGGGTGTGGGAATATGGAACGTCCTGTCTGAGAGGGTGTGGGAATATGGAACGTGCTGTCTGAGAGGGTGTGGAATACGGAACGTGCTGTCTGAGAGGATGTGGGAATATGGAACGTGCTGTCTGAGATGAAGTGGGAATATGGAACGTGCTGACTGAGTGGGTGTGGGAATATGGAACGTGCTGTCTGTGAGGGTGTGGGAATATGGAGCCTGCTGTCTGAGATGAAGTGGGAATATGGAACGTGCTGTCTGAGAGGATGTGGAAATATGGAACGTGATGACTGAGAGGGTGGTGGGAATATGGAACGTGTTGTCAGAGAGGTTGTGGGAATATGGAACGTGCTGTCTGAGATGAAGTGGGAATATGGAACGTGCTGTCTGAGAGGGTGTGGGAATATGGAACGTGCTGTCTGAGAGGGTGTGGGAATATGGAACGTGCTGTCTGAGAAGGTGTGGGAAGATGGAACGTGCTGTCTGAGAGGATGTGGGAATATGGAACGTGCTGTCTGAGAAGATGTGGGAAGATGGAACGTGCTGTCTGAGAGGATGTGGGAACATGGAACGTGCTGTCAGAGAGGATGTGGGAATATGGAACGTGCTGTCTGAGAGGGTGATGGAAATATGGAACACTCTGTCTGAGAGGGTGTGGGAATAAGGAACGTGCTATCTGAGATTGTGTGGGAATATGGAACGTGATGTCTGAGAGGGTGATCGGCATATGGAACGTGCTGTCTGAGAGGATGTGGGAATATGGAACGTGCTGTCTGAGAGGATGTGGGAATATGGAACGTGCTGTCTGAGAGGGTGTGGAATACGGAACGTGCTGTCTGAGAGGATGTGGGAATATGGAACGTGCTGTCTGAGATGAAGTGGGAATATGGAACGTGCTGACTGAGTGGGTGTGGGAATATGGAACGTGCTGTCTGAGAGGATGTGGGAATATGGAACGTGCTGTCTGTGAGGGTGTGGGAATATGGAGCCTGCTGTCTGAGATGAAGTGGGAATATGGAACGTGCTGTCTGAGAGGATGTGGAAATATGGAACGTGATGACTGAGAGGGTGGTGGGAATATGGAACGTGTTGTCTGAGAGGTTGTGGGAATATGGAACGTGCTGTCTGAGATGAAGTGGGAATATGGAACGTGCTGTCTGAGAGGGTGTGGGAATATGGAACGTGCTGTCTGAGAGGGTGTGGGAATATGGAACGTGCTGTCTGAGAAGGTGTGGGAAGATGGAACGTGCTGTCTGAGAGGATGTGGGAATATGGAACGTGCTGTCTGAGAAGATGTGGGAAGATGGAACGTGCTGTCTGAGAGGATGTGGGAACATGGAACGTGCTGTCAGAGACGATGTGGGAATATGGAATGTGCTTTCTGAGAGTGTGATGGAAATATGGAACATGCAGTCTGGGAGGTTGTGCGAATATGGAACGTGCTGTCTGAGAGGATGTGGGAATATGGAACGTGCTGTCTGAGAGGGTGTGGGAATATGGAACGTGCTCTCTAAGAGGATGTGGGAATATGGAACGTGCTGTCGGAGAGGATGTGGGAATATGGAACATGCAGTCTGGGAGGTTGTGGGAATATGGAACATGCTGTCTAAGAGGGTGTGGGAATACGGAACGTGCTGTCTGAGAGGATGTGGGAATATGGAACGTGCTGTCTGAGAGGTTGTGGGAATATGGAACGTGCTGTCTGAGAGGGTGTGGGAATATGGAACGTGCTGTCTGAGAGGGTGTGGGAATACGGAATGTGCTGTCTGAGAGGATGTGGGAATATGGAATGTGCTGTCTGAGAGGATGTGGGAATATGGAACGTGCTGTCTGAGAAGATGTGGGAAGATGGAACGTGCTGTCAGAGAGGGTGTGGGAATATGGAACGTCCTGTCTGAGAGGGTGTGGGAATATGGAACGTGCTGTCTGAGAGGATGTGGGAATATGGAACGTGATGTCTGAGAGGTTGTGGGAATATGGAACGTGCTGTGTGAGAGGATGTGGGAATATGGAACGTGCTGTCTAAGAGGATGTGGAAATACGGAACATGCATTCTGAGAAGATGTGGGAATATGGAACGTGCTGTCTGAGAGGGTGATGGAAATATGGAACACTCTGTCTGAGAGGGTGTGGGAATAAGGAACGTGCTATCTGAGATTGTGTGGGAATATGGAACGTGATGTCTGAGAGGGTGATCGACATATGGAACGTGCTGTCTGAGAGGATGTGGGAATATGGAACATGCTGTCTGTGAGAGTGTGGGAATATGGAGCCTGCTGTCTGAGATGAAGTGGGAATATGGAACGTGCTGTGTGAGAGGATGTGGAAATATGGAACGTGATGACTGAGAGGGTGGTGGGAATATGGAACGTGTTGTCTGAGAGGTTGTGGGAATATGGAACGTGCTGTCTGAGATGAAGTGGGAATATGGAACGTGCTGTCAGAGGGTGTGGGAATATGGAACGTGCTCTCTGAGAGGATGTGGTAATATGGAACGTGCTGTCTGAGAGGATGTGGGAATATGGAACGTGCTGTCTGAGAGGTTGTGGGAATATGGAACGTGCTGTCTGAGAGGGTGTGGGAATACGGAATGTGCTGTCTGAGAGGATGTGGGAATATGGAACGTGCTGTCTGAGAGAATGTGGGAATATGGAACGTGCTGTCTGAGAGGGTGTGGAATACGGAACGTGCTGTCTGAGAGGATGTGGGAATATGGAACGTGCTGTCTGAGAGGGTGTGGAATACGGAGGTGCTGTCTGAGAGGATGTGGGAATATGGAACGTGCTGTCTGAGAGGTTGTTGGAATATGGAACGTGCTATCTGAGATTGTGTGGGAATATGGAACGTGATGTCTGAGAGGGTGATGGGCATATGGAACGTGCTGTCTGAGAGGATGTGGGAATATGGAACGTGCTGTCTGTGAGGGTGTGGGAATATGGAGCCTGCTGTCTGAGATGAAGTGGGAATATGGAACGTGCTGTCTGAGAGGATGTGGAAATATGGAACGTGATGACTGAGAGGGTGGTGGGAATATGGAACGTGTTGTCTGAGAGGTTGTGGGAATATGGAACGTGCTGTCTGAGATGAAGTGGGAATATGGAACGTGCTGTCTGAGAGGGTGTGGGAATATGGAACGTGCTGTCTGAGAGGGTGTGGGAATATGGAACGTGCTGTCTGAGAAGATGTGGGAAGATGGAACGTGCTGTCTGAGAGGATGTGGGAATATGGAACGTGCTGTCTGAGAAGATGTGGGAAGATGGAACGTGCTGTCTGAGAGGATGTGGGAATATGGAACGTGCTGTCAGAGAGGATGTGGGAATATGGAATGTGCTTTCTGAGAGTGTGATGGAAATATGGAACATGCAGTCTGGGAGGTTGTGGGAATATGGAACGTGCTGTCTGAGAGGATGTGGGAATATGGAACGTGCTGTCTGAGAGGGTGTGGGAATATGGAACGTGCTCTCTAAGAGGATGTGGGAATATGGAACGTGCTGTCGGAGAGGATGTGGGAATATGGAACATGCAGTCTGGGAGGTTGTGGGAATATGGAACATGCTGTCTAAGAGGGTGTGGGAATACAGAACGTGCTGTCTGAGAGGATGTGGGAATATGGAACGTGCTGTCTGAGAGGTTGTGGGAATATGGAACGTGCTGTCTGAGAGGGTGTGGGAATACGGAATGTGCTGTCTGAGAGGATGTGGGAATATGGAACGTGCTGTCTGAGAGGATGTGGGAATATGGAACGTGATGTCTGAGAGGATGTGGGAATATGGAACACTCTGTCTGAGAGGGTGTGGGAATAAGGAACGTGCTATCTGAGATTGTGTGGGAATATGGAACGTGATGTCTGAGAGGGTGATCGACATATGGAACGTGCTGTCTGAGAGGATGTGGGAATATGGAACATGCTGTCTGTGAGAGTGTGGGAATATGGAGCCTGCTGTCTGAGATGAAGTGGGAATATGGAACGTGCTGTCTGAGAGGATGTGGAAATATGGAACGTGATGACTGAGAGGGTGGTGGGAATATGGAACGTGTTGTCTGAGAGGTTGTGGGAATATGGAACGTGCTGTCTGAGATGAAGTGGGAATATGGAACGTGCTGTCAGAGGGTGTGGGAATATGGAACGTGCTCTCTGAGAGGATGTGGTAATATGGAACGTGCTGTCTGAGAGGATGTGGGAATATGGAACGTGCTGTCTGAGAGGTTGTGGGAATATGGAACGTGCTGTCTGAGAGGGTGTGGGAATACGGAATGTGCTGTCTGAGAGGATGTGGGAATATGGAACGTGCTGTCTGAGAGAATGTGGGAATATGGAACGTGCTGTCTGAGAGGGTGTGGAATACGGAACGTGCTGTCTGAGAGGATGTGGGAATATGGAACGTGCTGTCTGAGAGGGTGTGGAATACGGAGGTGCTGTCTGAGAGGATGTGGGAATATGGAACGTGCTGTCTGAGAGGTTGTTGGAATATGGAACGTGCTATCTGAGATTGTGTGGGAATATGGAACGTGATGTCTGAGAGGGTGATGGGCATATGGAACGTGCTGTCTGAGAGGATGTGGGAATATGGAACGTGCTGTCTGTGAGGGTGTGGGAATATGGAGCCTGCTGTCTGAGATGAAGTGGGAATATGGAACGTGCTGTCTGAGAGGATGTGGAAATATGGAACGTGATGACTGAGAGGGTGGTGGGAATATGGAACGTGTTGTCTGAGAGGTTGTGGGAATATGGAACGTGCTGTCTGAGATGAAGTGGGAATATGGAACGTGCTGTCTGAGAGGGTGTGGGAATATGGAACGTGCTGTCTGAGAGGGTGTGGGAATATGGAACGTGCTGTCTGAGAAGATGTGGGAAGATGGAACGTGCTGTCTGAGAGGATGTGGGAATATGGAACGTGCTGTCTGAGAAGATGTGGGAAGATGGAACGTGCTGTCTGAGAGGATGTGGGAATATGGAACGTGCTGTCAGAGAGGATGTGGGAATATGGAATGTGCTTTCTGAGAGTGTGATGGAAATATGGAACATGCAGTCTGGGAGGTTGTGGGAATATGGAACGTGCTGTCTGAGAGGATGTGGGAATATGGAACGTGCTGTCTGAGAGGGTGTGGGAATATGGAACGTGCTCTCTAAGAGGATGTGGGAATATGGAACGTGCTGTCGGAGAGGATGTGGGAATATGGAACATGCAGTCTGGGAGGTTGTGGGAATATGGAACATGCTGTCTAAGAGGGTGTGGGAATACAGAACGTGCTGTCTGAGAGGATGTGGGAATATGGAACGTGCTGTCTGAGAGGTTGTGGGAATATGGAACGTGCTGTCTGAGAGGGTGTGGGAATACGGAATGTGCTGTCTGAGAGGATGTGGGAATATGGAACGTGCTGTCTGAGAGGATGTGGGAATATGGAACGTGATGTCTGAGAGGATGTGGGAATATGGAACGTGCTGTCTGAGAAGATGTGGGAAGATGGAACGTGCTGTCAGAGAGGGTGTGGGAATATGGAATGTCCTGTCTGAGAGAGTGTGGGAATATGGAACGTGCTGTCTGAGAGGATGTGGGAATATGGAACGTGATGTCTGAGAGGTTGTGGGAATATGGAACGTGCTGTGTGAGAGGATGTGGGAATATGGAACGTGCTGTCTGAGAAGATGTGGGAAGATGGAACGTGCTGTCTGAGAGGATGTGGGAATATGGAACGTGCTGTCAGAGAGGATGTGGGAATTTGGAATGTGCTTTCTGAGAGTGTGATGGAAATATGGAACATGCAGTCTGGGAGGTTGTGGGAATATGGAACGTGCTGTCTGAGAGGATGTGGGAATATGGAACGTGCTGTCTGAGAGGGTGTGGGAATATGGAACGTGCTCTCTAAGAGGATGTGGGAATATGGAACGTGCTGTCGGAGAGGATGTGGGAATATGGAACATGCAGTCTGGGAGGTTGTGGGAATATGGAACATGCTGTCTAAGAGGGTGTGGGAATACAGAACGTGCTGTCTGAGAGGATGTGGGAATATGGAACGTGCTGTCTGAGAGGTTGTGGGAATATGGAACGTGCTGTCTGAGAGGGTGTGGGAATACGGAATGTGCTGTCTGAGAGGATGTGGGAATATGGAACGTGCTGTCTGAGAGGATGTGGGAATATGGAACGTGATGTCTGAGAGGATGTGGGAATATGGAACGTGCTGTCTGAGAAGATGTGGGAAGATGGAACGTGCTGTCAGAGAGGTTGTGGGAATATGGAACGTGATGTCTGAGAGGTTGTGGGAATATGGAACGTGCTGTGTGAGAGGATGTGGGAATATGGAACGTGCTGTCAGAGAGGATGTGGGAATATGGAACGTGCTGTCTAAGAGGATGTGGAAATACGGAACCTGCATTCTGAGAGGATGTGGGAATATGGAACGTGCTGTCTGAGAGGGTGATGGAAATATGGAACACTCTGTCTGAGAGGGTGTGGGAATATGGAACGTGATGTCTGAGAGGGTGATCGGCATATGGAACGTGCTGTCTGAGAGGATGTGGGAATATGGAACGTGCTGTCTGTGAGAGTGTGGGAATATGGAGCCTGCTGTCTGAGATGAAGTGGGAATATGGAACGTGCTGTCTGAGAGGATGTGGAAATATGGAACGTGATGACTGAGAGGGTGGTGGGAATATGGAACGTGTTGTCTGAGAGGTTGTGGGAATATGGAAGGTGCTGCCTGAGATGAAGTGGGAATATGGAACGTGCTGTCTGAGAGGGTGTGGGAATATGGAACGTGCTCTCTGAGAGGATGTGGTAATATGGAACGTGCTGCCTGAGAGGATGTGGGAAGATGGAACGTGCTGTTTGAGAGGGTGTGGGAATATGGAACGTGCTGTCTGAGAGGGTGTGGGAATATGGAACGTGCTGTCTGAGAAGATGTGGGAAGATGGAACGTGCTGTCTGAGAGGATGTGGGAATATGGAATGTGCTGTCTGAGAAGATGTGGGAAGGTGGAACTTGCTGTCTGAGAGGATGTGGGAATATGGAACGTGCTGTCAGAGAGGATGTGGGTATATGGAATGTGCTTTCTGAGAGTGCGATGGAAATATGGAACATGCAGTCTGGGAGGTTGTGGGAATATGGAACATGCTGTCTGAGAGGGTGTGGGAATACGGAACGTGCTGTCTGAGAGGATGTGGGAATATGGAACGTGCTGTCTGAGAGGTTGTGGGAATATGGAACGTGCTATCTGAGATTGTGTGGGAATATGGAACGTGATGTCTGAGAGGGTGATGGGCATATGGAACGTGCTGTCTGAGAGGATGTGGGAATATGGAACGTGCTGTCTGTGAGGGTGTGGGAATATGGAGCCTGCTGTCTGAGATGAAATGGGAATATGGAACGTGCTGTCTGAGAGGATGTGGAAATATGGAACGTGATGACTGAGAGGGTGGTGGGAATATGGAACGTGTTGTCTGAGAGGTTGTGGGAATATGGAACGTGCTGTTTGAGATGAAGTGGGAATATGGAACGTGCTGTCTGAGAGGGTGTGGGAATATGGAACGTGCTCTCTGAGAGGATGTGGGAATATGGAACGTGCTGTCTGAGAGGATGTGGGAATATGGAACGTACTGTCTGAGAGGATGTGGGAATATGGAACGTGCTGTCTGAGAGGGTGTGGGAATATGGAACGCGCTGTCTGAGAGGATGTGGGAATATGGAAAGTACTGTCTGAGAGGATGTGGGAATATGGAACGTGCTGTCTTTGAGGGTGTGGGAATATGGAACGTGCTGTGTGATAGGATGTGGGAATATGGAACGTACTGTCTGAGAGGGTGTGGGAATATGGAACGTGCTGTCTGAGAGGGTGTGGGTATATGGAACATGCTGTCTGAGAGGAGGTGGGAATATGGAACGTGCTGTGTGAGAGGATGTGGGAATATGGAACGTGCTGTCTAAGAGGATGTGGAAATACGGAACATGCATTCTGAGAGGATGTGGGAATATGGAACGTGCTGTCTGAGAGGGTGATGGAAATATGGAACACTCTGTCTGAGAGGGTGTGGGAATAAGGAACGTGCTATCTGAGATTGTGTGGGAATATGGAACGTGATGTCTGAGAGGGTGATCGGCATATGGAACGTGCTGTCTGAGAGGATGTGGGAATATGGAACGTGCTGTCTGAGAGGGTGTGGGAAGATGGAACGTGCTGTCTGAGAGGTTGTGGGAATATGGAACGTGCTGTCTGAGAGGGTGTGGAATACGGAACGTGCTGTCTGAGAGGATGTGGGAATATGGAACGTGCTGTCTGAGAGGGTGTGGAATACGGAACGTGCTGTCTGAGAGGATGTGGGAATATGGAACGTGCTGTCTGAGAGGTTGTGGGAATATGGAACGTGCTATCTGAGATTGTGTGGGAATATGGAACGTGATGACTGAGAGGGCCGTGGGAATATGGAACGTGTTGTCTGAGAGGTTGTGGGAATATGGAACGTGCTGTCTGAGATGAAGTGGGAATATGGAACGTGCTGTCTGAGAGGGTGTGGGAATATGGAACGTGCTGTCTGAGAGGGTGTGGGAATATGGAACGTGCTGTCTGAGAAGATGTGGGAAGATGGAACGTGCTGTCTGAGAGGATGTGGGAATATGGAACGTGCTGTCTGAGAAGATGTGGGAAGATGGAACGTGCTGTCTGAGAGGATGTGGGAATATGGAACGTGCTGCCAGAGAGGATGTGGGAATATGGAATGTGCTTTCTGAGAGTGTGATGGAAATATGGAACATGCAGTCTGGGAGGTTGTGCGAATATGGAACGTACTGTCTGAGAGGATGTGGGAATATGGAACGTGCTGTCTGAGAGGGTGTGGGAATATGGAACGTGCTCTCTAAGAGGATGTGGGAATATGGAACGTGCTATCGGAGAGGATGTGGGAATATGGAACATGCAGTCTGGGTGGTTGTGGGAATATGGAACATGCTGTCTAAGAGGGTGTGGGAATACGGAACGTGCTGTCTGAGAGGATGTGGGAATATGGAACGTGCTGTCTGAGAGGTTGTGGGAATATGGAACGTGCTGTCTGAGAGGGTGTGGGAATACGGAATGTGCTGTCTGAGAGGATGTGGGAATATGGAACGTGCTGTCTGAGAGGATGTGGGAATATGGAACGTGATGTCTGAGAGGATGTGGGAATATGGAACGTGCTGTCTGAGAAGATGTGGGAAGATGGAACGTGCTGTCAGAGAGGGTGTGGGAATATGGAACGTCCTGTCTGAGAGGGTGTGGGAATATGGAACGTGCTGTCTGAGAGGATGTGGGAATATGGAACGTGATGTCTGAGAGGTTGTGGGAATATGGAACGTGCTGTGTGAGAGGATGTGGGAATATGGAACGTGCTGTGTGAGAGGATGTGGGAATATGGAACGTGCTGTCTGAGAGGGTGATGGAAATATGGAACACTCTGTCTGAGAGGGTGTGGGAATAAGGAACGTGCTATCTGAGATTGTGTGGGAATATGGAACGTGATGTCTGAGAGGGTGATCGACATATGGAACGTGCTGTCTAAGAGGATGTGGGAATATGGAACGTGCTGTCTGTGAGAGTGTGGGAATATGGAGCCTGCTGTCTGAGATGAAGTGGGAATATGGAACGTGCTGTCTGAGAGGATGTGGAAATATGGAACGTGATGACTGAGAGGGTGGTGGGAATATGGAACGTGTTGTCTGAGAGGTTGTGGGAATATGGAACGTGCTGTCTGAGATGAAGTGGGAATATGGAACGTGCTGTCTGAGAGGGTGTGGGAATATGGAACGTGCTCTCTGAGAGGATGTGGTAATCTGGAACGTGCTGTCTGAGAGGATGTGGGAATATGGAACGTGCTGTCTGAGAGGTTGTGGGAATATGGAACGTGCTGTCTGAGAGGGTGTGGGAATACGGAATGTGCTGTCTGAGAGGATGTGGGAATATGGAACGTGCTGTCTGAGAGGATGTGGGAATATGGAACGTGCTGTCTGAGAGGGTGTGGAATACGGAACGTGCTGTCTGAGAGGATGTGGGAATATGGAACGTGCTGTCTGAGAGGGTGTGGAATACGGAACGTGCTGTCTGAGAGGATGTGGGAATATGGAACGTGCTGTCTGAGAGGTTGTGTGAATATGGAACGTGCTATCTGAGATATTGTGGGAATATGGAACGTGATGTCTGAGAGGGTGATGGGCATATGGAACGTGCTGTCTGAGAGGATGTGGGAATATGGAACGTGCTGTCTGTGAGGGTGTGGGAATATGGAGCCTGCTGTCTGAGATGAAGTGGGAATATGGAACGTGCTGTCTGAGAGGATGTGGAAATATGGAACGTGATGACTGAGAGGGTGGTGGGAATATGGAACGTGTTGTCTGAGAGGTTGTGGGAATATGGAACGTGCTGTTTGAGATGAAGTGGGAATATGGAACGTGCTGTCTGAGAGGGTGTGGGAATATGGAACGTGCTCTCTGAGAGGATGTGGGAATATGGAACGTGCTGTCTGAGAGGATGTGGGAATATGGAACGTGCTGTCTGAGAGGATGTGGGAATATGGAACGTGCTGTCTGAGAGGATGTGGGAATATGGAACGTACTGTCTGAGAGGATGTGGGAATATGGAACGTGCTGTCTGAGAGGGTGTGGGAATATGGAACGCGCTGTCTGAGAGGATGTGGGAATATGGAAAGTACTGTCTGAGAGGATGTGGGAATATGGAACGTGCTGTCTGAGAGGGTGTGGAAATATGGAACGTGCTGTGTGATAGGATGTGGGAATATGGAACGTGCTGTCTGAGAGGGTGTGGGAATATGGAACGTGCTGTCTGAGAGTGTGTGGGTATATGGAACATGCTGTCTGAGAGGAGGTGGGAATATGGAACATGCTGTCTGAGAGGATGTGGAAATATGGGGCATGCTGTCTGAGAGGATGTGGGAATATGGAACGTGCTGTCTGAGAGGGTGTGGGAATATGGACGTGCTTTCTGAGATGATGTGGGAATATGGAACGTGCTGTCCGAGAGGATGTGGGAATATGAAACGTGCTGTCAGAGAGGATGTGGGAATATGGAATGTGCTTTCTGAGAGTGTGATGGAAATATGGAACGTGCTGTCTGAAGGGTGGTGGGAATATGGAACGTGCTGTCTAAGAGGTTGATGGAAATATGGAACGTGCTGTCTGAGAGGGTGATGGAAATATGGAATGTGCTGTCTGAGAGGATGCGGGTATATGGAACGTGCTGTCTGAGAGGGTGATGGGAATATGGAATGTGCTGTCTGAGAGTGTGAGGGGAATGTGGAACGTGCTGTCTGAGAAGATGGGGGAATATGGAACGTTCTGTCTGAGAGGTTGTGGGAATATGGAGCGTGCTGTCTGAGAGGCTGTGGGAATATGGAACATACTGTCTGAGAGGATGTGGGAATATGGAACGTGCTGTCTGAGAAGATGCGGGACGATGGAATGTGCTGTCTCAGAGGTTGTGGGAATATGGAACGTGCTGTCAGAGAGGGTGATGGGAATGTGGAACGTGCTGTCTGAGAGGTTGTGGGAATATGGAACGTGCTGTGTGATAGGATGTGGGAATATGGAACGTGCTGTATGAGAGGGTGTGAGAATATGGAACGCGCTGTCTGAGAGGGTGTGGAAATATGGAACGTGCTGTCTGAGAGGGTGATGGGAATGTGCAACGGGCTGTCTGAGAGGGTGTGGGATTTTGGTACGTGCTGTTTGAGAGGATGTGGGAATATGGAACGTGCTGATGGAGAGCAGGTGGGAATATGGAACATACTGTCTGAGAGGATGTGGAAATATGGAACGTGCTGTCTGAGAGGGTGTGGGAATATGGAACGTGCTGTCTGAGAGGTTGTGGGAATATGGAACGTGCTGTCTGAGAGGATGTGGGAATATGGAACGTGCTGTGTGAGAGGATGTGGGAATATGGAACGTGCTGTCTGAGAGGATGTGGAAATACGGAACGTGCATTCTGAGAGGATGTGGGAATATGGAACGTGCTGTCTGAGAGGGTGATGGAAATATGGAACACTGTCTGAGAGGGTGTGGGAATAAGGAACGTGCTATCTGAGATTGTGTGGGAATATGGAACGTGATGTCTGAGAGGGTGATGGGCATATGGAACGTGCTGTCTGAGAGGATGTGGGAATATGGAACGTGCTGTCTGTGAGGGTGTGGGAATATGGAGCCTGCTGTCTGAGATGAAGTGGGAATATGGAACGTGCTGTCTGAGAGGATGTGGAAATATGGAACGCGATGACTGAGAGGGTGGTGGGAATATGGAACGTGTTGTCTGAGAGGTTGTGGGAATATGGAACGTGCTGTCTGAGATGAAGTGGGAATATGGAACGTGCTGTCTGAGAGGGTGTGGGAATATGGAACGTGCTCTCTGAGAGGATGTGGGAATATGGAACGTGCTGTCTGAGAGGATGTGGGAATATGGAACGTGCAGTCTGAGTGGATGTGGGAATGTGGAACGTGCAGTCTGAGAGGATGTGGGAATATGGAACGTACTGTCTGAGAGGATGTGGGAATATGGAACGTGCTGTATGAGAGGGTGTGGGAATATGGAACGCGTTGTCTGAGAGGATGTGGGAATATGGAACGTACTGTCTGAGATGATGTGGGAATATGGAACGTGCTGTCTGAGAGGGTGTGGGAATATGGAACGTGCTGTGTGATAGGATGTGGGAATCTGGAACGTGCTGTCTGAGAGGGTGTGGGAATATGGATGTGCTGTCTGAGAGGGCGTGGGTATATGGAACATGCTGTCTGAGAGGAGGTGCGAATATGGAACATGCTGTCTGAGAGGATGTGGAAATACGGGACGTGCTGTCTGAGAGGATGTGGGAATAAAAACGTGCTGTCTGAGAGGGTGTGGGAATATGGACGTGCTGTCTGAGATGATGTGGGAATATGTAACGTGCTGTCAGAGAGGATGTGGGAATATGGAACGTGCTGTCAGAGAGGATGTGGGAATATGGAATGTGCTTTCTGAGAGTGTGATGGAAATATGGAACGTGCTGTCTGAAGGGTGGTGCGAATATGGAACGTGCTGTTAGAGAGGGTGATGGGAATATGGAACGTGCTGTCTGAGAGGATGCGGGTATATGGAACGTGCTATCTGAGAGGGTGTGGGAATATGGAACGTGCTCTCTGAGAGAATGTGGGAATATGGAACATGCTGTCTGAGAGGATGTGGGAATATGGAACGTGCTGTCTGAGACGGTGATGGAAATATGGAACGTGCTGTCTGAAAGGATGTGGGAATATGGAATGTGCTGTCTGAGAGGATGTGGGAATATGGAACATACTGTCTGAGAGGATGTGGGAATATGGAACGTGCTGTCTGAGAGGATGTGGGAATATGGAACGTGCTGTCTGAGAGGGTGTGGGAATATGGAACGTGCTGTCTGAGAGGTTGTGGGAATATGGAACGTGCTGTCTGAGAGGGTGTGGAATACGGAAGCTGCTGTCTGAGAGGATGTGGGAATATGGAACGTGCTGTCTGAGAGGATGTGGGAATATGGAACATGCAGTCTGGGAGGTTGTGGGAATATGGAACATGCTGTCTGAGAGGGTGTGGGAATACGGAACGTGCTGTCTGAGAGGATGTGGGAATATGGAACGTGCTGTCTGAGAGGTTGTGGGAATATGGAACGTGCTGTCTGAGAGGGTGTGGGAATACGGAATGTGCTGTCTGAGAGGATGTGGGAATATGGAACGTGCTGTCTGAGAGGATGTGGGAATATGGAACGTGCTGTCTGAGAGGGTGTGGGAATATGGAACGCGCTGTCTGAGAGGATGTGGGAATATGGAAAGTACTGTCTGAGAGGATGTGGGAATATGGAACGTGCTGTCTGAGAGGGTGTGGGAATATGGAACGTGCTGTGTGATAGGATGTGGGAATATGGAACGTGCTGTCTGAGAGTGTGTGGGAATATCGAACGTGCTGTCTGAGAGGGTGTGGGAATATGGAACGTGCTGTCTGAGAGGATGTGGGAATATGGAACGTGCTGTCTGAGAGGGTGTGGGAATATGGAACGTGCTGTCTGAGAGGTTTTGGGAATATGGAACGTGCTGTCTGAGAGGGTGTGGAATACGGAAGCTGCTGTCTGAGAGGATGTGGGAATATGGAACGTGCTGTCTGAGAGGATGTGGGAATATGGAACATGCTGTCTGAGAGGAGGTGGGAATATGGAACATGCTGTCTGAGAGGATGTGGAAATATGGGGCGTGCTGTCTGAGAGGATGTGGGAATATGGACGTGCTGTCTGAGATGATGTGGGAATATGGAACGTGCTGTCTGAGAGGATGTGGGAATATGGACGTGCTGTCTGAGATGATGTGGGAATATGGAACGTGCTGTCCGAGAGGATGTGGGAATATGAAACGTGCTGTCAGAGAGGATGTGGGAATATGGAATGTGCTTTCTGAGAGTGTGATGGAAATATGGAACGTGCTGTCTGAAGGGTGGTGGGAATATGGAACGTGCTGTCTAAGAGGTTGATGGAAATATGGAACGTGCTGTCTGAGAGGGTGTGGGAATATGGAACGTGCTGTGTGATAGGATGTGGGAATCTGGAACGTGCTGTCTGAGAGGGTGTGGGAATATGGATGTGCTGTCTGAGAGGGCGTGGGTATATGGAACATGCTGTCTGAGAGGAGGTGCGAATATGGAACATGCTGTCTGAGAGGATGTGGAAATACGGGACGTGCTGTCTGAGAGGATGTGGGAATAAAAACGTGCTGTCTGAGAGGGTGTGGGAATATGGACGTGCTGTCTGAGATGATGTGGGAATATGTAACGTGCTGTCAGAGAGGATGTGGGAATATGGAACGTGCTGTCAGAGAGGATGTGGGAATATGGAATGTGCTTTCTGAGAGTGTGATGGAAATATGGAACGTGCTGTCTGAAGGGTGGTGCGAATATGGAACGTGCTGTTAGAGAGGGTGATGGGAATATGGAACGTGCTGTCTGAGAGGATGCGGGTATATGGAACGTGCTGTCTGAGAGGGTGTGGGAATATGGAACGTGCTCTCTGAGAGAATGTGGGAATATGGAACATGCTGTCTGAGAGGATGTGGGAATATGGAACGTGCTGTCTGAGACGGTGATGGAAATATGGAACGTGCTGTCTGAAAGGATGTGGGAATATGGAATGTGCTGTCTGAGAGGATGTGGGAATATGGAACATACTGTCTGAGAGGATGTGGGATTATGGAACGTGCTGTCTGAGAGGATGTGGGAATATGGAACGTGCTGTCTGAGAGGGTGTGGGAATATGGAACGTGCTGTCTGAGAGGTTGTGGGAATATGGAACGTGCTGTCTGAGAGGGTGTGGAATACGGAAGCTGCTGTCTGAGAGGATGTGGGAATATGGAACGTGCTGTCTGAGAGGATGTGGGAATATGGAACATGCAGTCTGGGAGGTTGTGGGAATATGGAACATGCTGTCTGAGAGGGTGTGGGAATACGGAACGTGCTGTCTGAGAGGATGTGGGAATATGGAACGTGCTGTCTGAGAGGTTGTGGGAATATGGAACGTGCTGTCTGAGAGGGTGTGGGAATACGGAATGTGCTGTCTGAGAGGATGTGGGAATATGGAACGTGCTGTCTGAGAGGATGTGGGAATATGGAACGTGCTGTCTGAGAGGGTGTGGGAATATGGAACGCGCTGTCTGAGAGGATGTGGGAATATGGAAAGTACTGTCTGAGAGGATGTGGGAATATGGAACGTGCTGTCTGAGAGGGTGTGGGAATATGGAACGTGCTGTGTGATAGGATGTGGGAATATGGAACGTGCTGTCTGAGAGTGTGTGGGAATATCGAACGTGCTGTCTGAGAGGGTGTGGGAATATGGAACGTGCTGTCTGAGAGGATGTGGGAATATGGAACGTGCTGTCTGAGAGGGTGTGGGAATATGGAACGTGCTGTCTGAGAGGTTGTGGGAATATGGAACGTGCTGTCTGAGAGGGTGTGGAATACGGAAGCTGCTGTCTGAGAGGATGTGGGAATATGGAACGTGCTGTCTGAGAGGATGTGGGAATATGGAACATGCTGTCTGAGAGGAGGTGGGAATATGGAACATGCTGTCTGAGAGGATGTGGAAATATGGGGCGTGCTGTCTGAGAGGATGTGGGAATATGGACGTGCTGTCTGAGATGATGTGGGAATATGGAACGTGCTGTCTGAGAGGATGTGGGAATATGGACGTGCTGTCTGAGATGATGTGGGAATATGGAACGTGCTGTCCGAGAGGATGTGGGAATATGAAACGTGCTGTCAGAGAGGATGTGGGAATATGGAATGTGCTTTCTGAGAGTGTGATGGAAATATGGAACGTGCTGTCTGAAGGGTGGTGGGAATATGGAACGTGCTGTCTAAGAGGTTGATGGAAATATGGAACGTGCTGTCTGAGAGGGTGATGGAAATATGGAACGTGCTGTCTGATAGGATGCGGGTATATGGAACGTGCTGTCTGAGAGGGTGGTGGGAATATGGAATGTGCTGTCTGAGAGTGTGATGGGAATGTGGAACGTGCTGTCTGAGAAGATGGGGGAATATGGAACGTTCTGTCTGAGAGGTTGTGGGAATATGGAGCGTGCTGTCTGAGAGGCTGTGGGAATATGGAACGTACTGTCTGAGAGGATGTGGGAATATGGAACGTGCTGTCTGAGAAGATGCGGGACGATGGAATGTGCTGTCTCAGAGGTTGTGGGAATATGGAACGTGCTGTCAGAGAGGGTGATGGGAATGTGGAACGTGCTGTCTGAGAGTTTGTGGGAATATGGAACGTGCTGTCTGAGAGGGTGTGGGAATATGGAACGTGCTGTCTGAGAGGGTGATGGAAATATGGAACGTGCTGTCTGATAGGATGCGGGTATATGGAACGTGCTGTCTGAGAGGGTGATGGGAATATGGAATGTGCTGTCTGAGAGTGTGATGGGAATGTGGAACGTGCTGTCTGAGAAGATGGGGGAATATGGAACGTTCTGTCTGAGAGGTTGTGGGAATATGGAGCGTGCTGTCTGAGAGGCTGTGGGAATATGGAACGTACTGTCTGAGAGGATGTGGGAATATGGAACGTGCTGTCTGAGAAGATGCGGGACGATGGAATGTGCTGTCTCAGAGGTTGTGGGAATATGGAACGTGCTGTCAGAGAGGGTGATGGGAATATGGAACGTGCTGTCTGAGAGGGTGTGAGAATATGGAACGCGCTGTCTGAGAGGGTGTGGAAATATGGAACGTGCTGTCTGAGAGGGTGATGGGAATGTGCAACGGGCTGTCTGAGATGGTGTGGGATTTTGGTACGTGCTGTCTGAGAGGATGTGGGAATATGGAACGTGCTGATGGAGAGAAGGTGGGAATATGGAACATACTGTCTGAGAGGATGTGGAAATATGGAACGTGCTGTCTGAGAGGGTGTGGGAATATGGAACGTGCTGTCTGAGAGGATGTGGGAATATGGAACGTGCTGTCTGAGAGGATGTGGGAATATGGAACGTGCTGTGTGAGAGGATGTGGGAATATGGAACGTGCTGTCTGAGAGGATGTGGAAATACGGAACGTGCATTCTGAGAGGATGTGGGAATATGGAACGTGCTGTCTGAGAGGGTGATGGAAATATGGAACACTCTGTCTGAGAGGGTGTGGGAATAAGGAACGTGCTATCTGAGATTGTGTGGGAATATGGAACGTGATGTCTGAGAGGGTGATGGGCATATGGAACGTGCTGTCTGAGAGGATGTGGGAATATGGAACGTGCTGTCTGTGAGGGTGTGGGAATATGGAGCCTGCTGTCTGAGATGAAGTGGGAATATGGAACGTGCTGTCTGAGAGGATGTGGAAATATGGAACGCGATGACTGAGAGGGTGGTGGGAATATGGAACGTGTTGTCTGAGAGGTTGTGGGAATATGGAACGTGCTGTCTGAGATGAAGTGGGAATATGGAACGTGCGGTCTGAGAGGGTGTGGGAATATGGAACGTGCTCTCTGAGAGGATGTGGGAATATGGAACGTGCTGTCTGAGAGGATGTGGGAATATGGAACGTGCAGTCTGAGTGGATGTGGGAATATGGAACGTGCTGTCTGAGAGGATGTGGGAATATGGAACGTACTGTCTGAGAGGATGTGGGAATATGGAACGTGCTGACTGAGAGGGTGTGGGAATATGGAACGTGTTGTCTGAGAGGATGTGGGAATATGGAACGTACTGTCTGAAATGATGTGGGAATATGGAACGTGCTGTCTGAGAGGGTGTGGGAATATGGAACGTGCTGTGTGATAGGATGTGGTAATCTGGAACGTGCTATCTGAGAGGGTGTGGGAATATGGATGTGCTGTCTGAGAGGGCGTGGGTATATGGAACAATCTGTCTGAGAGGAGGTGCGAATATGGAACATGCTGTCTGAGAGGATGTGGAAATACGGGACGTGCTGTCTGAGAGTATGTGGGATTAAAAACGTGCTGTCTGAGAGGGTGTGGGAATATGCACGTGTTGTCTGAGATGATGTGGGAATATGTAACGTGCTGTCAGAGAGGATGTGGGAATATGGAACGTGCTGTCAGAGAGGATGTGGGAATATGGAATGTGCTTTCTGAGAGTGTGATGGAAATATGGAACGTGCTGTCTGAAGGGTGGTGGGAATATGGAACGTGCTGTTAGAGAGGGTGATGGGAATATGGAACGTGCTGTCTGAGAGGATGCGGGTATATGGAACGTGCTGTCTGAGAGGGTGTGGGAATATGGAACGTGCTCTCTGAGAGGATGTGGGAATATGGACAATGCTGTCTGAGAGGATGTGGGAATATGGAACGTGCTGTCTGAGACGGTGATGGAAATATGGAACGTGCTGTCTGAAAGGATGTGGGAATATGGAATGTGCTGTCTGAGAGGATGTGGGTATATGGAACGTACTGTCTGAGAGGGTGTGGGAATATGGAACGTGCTCTCTGAGAGAATGTGGGAATATGGAACATGCTGTCTGAGAGGATGTGGGAATATGGAACGTGCTGTCTGAGACGGTGATGGAAATATGGAACGTGCTGTCTGAAAGGATGTGGGAATATGGAATGTGCTGTCTGAGAGGATGTGGGAATATGGAACGTACTGTCTGAGAGGATGTGGGAAGATGGAACGTGCTGTCTGAGAGGATGTGGGAATATGGAACGTGCTGTCTGAGAGGGTGTGGGAATATAGAACGTGCTGTCTGAGAGGTTGTGGGAATATGGAACGTGCTGTCTGAGAGGGTGTGGAATACGGAACGTGCTGTCTGAGAGGATGTGGGAATATGGAACGTGCTGTCTGAGAGGATGTGGGAATATGGAACATGCAGTCTGGGAGGTTGTGGGAATATGGAACATGCTGTCTGAGAGGGTGTGGGAATACGGAACGTGCTGTCTGAGAGGATGTGGGAATATGGAACGTGCTGTCTGAGAGCTTGTGGGAATATGGAACGTGCTGTCTGAGAGAGTGTGGGAATACGGAATGTGCTGTCTGAGAGGATGTGGGAATATGGAACGTGCTGTCTGAGAGGATGTGGGAATATGGAACGTGCTGTCTGAGAGGGTGTGGGAATATGGAACGCGCTGTCTGAGAGGATGTGGGAATATGGAAAGTACTGTCTGAGAGGATGTGGGAATATGGAACGTGCTGTCTGAGAGGGTGTGGGAATATGGAACGTGCTGTGTGATAGGATGTGGGAATATGGAACGTGCTGTCTGAGAGTGTGTGGGAATATCGAACGTGCTGTCTGAGAGGGTGTGGGTATATGGAACATGCTGTCTGAGAGGAGGTGGGAATATGGAACATGCTGTCTGAGAGGATGTGGAAATATGGGGCGTGCTGTCTGAGAGGATGTGGGAATATGGAACGTGCTGTCTGAGAGGGTGTGGGAATATGGACGTGCTGTCTGAGATGATGTGGGAATATGGAACGTGCTGTCCGAGAGGATGTGGGAATATGAAACGTGCTGTCAGAGAGGATGTGGGAATATGGAATGTGCTTTCTGAGAGTGTGATGGAAATATGGAACGTGCTGTCTGAAGGGTGGTGGGAATATGGAACGTGCTGTCTAAGAGGTTGATGGAAATATGGAACGTGCTGTCTGAGAGGGTGATGGAAATATGGAACGTGCTGTCTGATAGGATGCGGGTATATGGAACGTGCTGTCTGAGAGGGTGATGGGAATATGGAATGTGCTGTCTGAGAGTGTGATGGGAATGTGGAACGTGCTGTCTGAGAAGATGGGGGAATATGGAACGTTCTGTCTGAGAGGTTGTGGGAATATGGAGCGTGCTGTCTGAGAGGCTGTGGGAATATGGAACGTACTGTCTGAGAGGATGTGGGAATATGGAACGTGCTGTCTGAGAAGATGCGGGACGATGGAATGTGCTGTCTCAGAGGTTGTGGGAATATGGAACGTGCTGTCAGAGAGGGTGATGGGAATGTGGAACGTGCTGCCTGAGAGTTTGTGGGAATATGGAACGTGCTGTGTGATAGGATGTGGGAATATGGAACGTGCTGTCTGAGAGGGTGTGAGAATATGGAACGCGCTGTCTGAGAGGGTGTGGAAATATGGAACGTGCTGTCTGAGAGGGTGTGGAAATATGGAACGTGCTGTCTGAGAGGGTGATGGGAATGTGCAACGGGCTGTCTGAGAGGGTGTGGGATTTTGGTACGTGCTGTCTGAGAGGATGTGGGAATATGGAACGTGCTGATGGAGAGCAGGTGGGAATATGGAGCATACTGTCTGAGAGGATGTGGAAATATGGAACGTGCTGTCTGAGAGGGTGTGGGAATATGGAACGTGCTGTCTGAGAGGATGTGGGAATATGGAACGTGCTGTCTGAGAGGATGTGGGAATATGGAACGTGCTGTGTGAGAGGATGTGGGAATATGGAACGTGCTGTCTGAGAGGATGTGGAAATACGGAACGTGCATTCTGAGAGGATGTGGGAATATGGAACGTGCTGTCTGAGAGGGTGATGGAAATATGGAACACTCTGTCTGAGAGGGTGTGGGAATAAGGAACGTGCTATCTGAGATTGTGTGGGAATATGGAACGTGATGTCTGAGAGGGTGATGGGCATATGGAACGTGCTGTCTGAGAGGATGTGGGAATATGGAACGTGCTGTCTGTGAGGGTGTGGGAATATGGAGCCTGCTGTCTGAGATGAAGTGGGAATATGGAACGTGCTGTCTGAGAGGATGTGGAAATATGGAACGCGATGACTGAGAGGGTGGTGGGAATATGGAACGTGTTGTCTGAGAGGTTGTGGGAATATGGAACGTGCTGTCTGAGATGAAGTGGGAATATGGAACGTGCTGTCTGAGAGGGTGTGGGAATATGGAACGTGCTCTCTGAGAGGATGTGGGAATATGGAACGTGCTGTCTGAGAGGATGTGGGAATATGGAACGTGCAGTCTGTGTGGATGTGGGAATATGGAACGTGCTGTCTGAGAGGATGTGGGAATATGGAACGTACTGTCTGAGAGGATGTGGGAATATGGAACGTGCTGACTGAGAGGGTGTGGGAATATGGAACGTGTTGTCTGAGAGGATGTGGGAATATGGAACGTACTGTCTGAAATGATGTGGGAATATGGAACGTGCTGTCTGAGAGGGTGTGGGAATATGGAACGTGCTGTGTGATAGGATGTGGGAATCTGGAACGTGCTATCTGAGAGGGTGTGGGAATATGGATGTGCTGTCTGAGAGGGCGTGGGTATATGGAACAATCTGTCTGAGAGGAGGTGCGAATATGGAACATGCTGTCTGAGAGGATGTGGAAATACGGGACGTGCTGTCTGAGAGTATGTGGGAATAAAAACGTGCTGTCTGAGAGGGTGTGGGAATATGCACGTGCTGTCTGAGATGATGTGGGAATATGTAACGTGCTGTCAGAGAGGATGTGGGAATATGGAACGTGCTGTCAGAGAGGATGTGGGAATATGGAATGTGATTTCTGAGAGTGTGATGGAAATATGGAACGTGCTGTCTGAAGGGTGGTGGGAATATGGAACGTGCTGTTAGAGAGGGTGATGGGAATATGGAACGTGCTGTCTGAGAGGATGCGGGTATATGGAACGTGCTGTCTGAGAGGGTGTGGGAATATGGAACGTGCTCTCTGAGAGGATGTGGGAATATGGACAATGCTGTCTGAGAGGATGTGGGAATATGGAACGTGCTGTCTGTGACGGTGATGGAAATATGGAACGTGCTGTCTGAAAGGATGTGGGAATATGGAATGTGCTGTCTGAGAGGATGTGGGTATATGGAACGTACTGTCTGAGAGGATGTGGGAATATGGAACGTGCTGTCTGAGAGGATTTGGGAATACGGATTGTGCTGTCTGAGAGGTTGTGGGAATATGGAACGTGCTGTCGGAGAGGATGTGGGAATATGGAACGTGCTGTCTGAGAGGGTGTGGGAATATGGAACGTGCTGTCTGAGAGGTTGTGGGAATATGGAACGTGCTGTCTGAGAGGGTGTGGGAATATGGAACGTGCTGTCTGAGAGGTTGTGGGAATATGGAACGTGCTGTCTGAGAGGGTGTGGAATACGGAACGTGCTGTCTGAGAGGATGTGGGAATATGGAACGTGCTGTCTGAGAGGATGTGGGAATATGGAACATGCAGTCTGGGAGGTTGTGGGTATATGGAACATGCTGTCTGAGAGTGTGTGGGAATACGGAACGTGCTGTCTGAGAGGATGTGGGAATATGGAACGTGCTGTCTGAGAGGTTGTGGTAATATGGAACGTGCTGTCTGAGAGGGTGTGGGAATACGGAATGTGCTGTCTGAGAGGATGTGGGAATATGGAACGTGCTGTCTGAGAGGATGTGGGAATATGGAACGTGATGTCTGAAAGGATGTGGGAATATGGAACGTGCTGTCTGAGAAGATGTGGGAAGATGGAACGTGCTGTCAGAGAGGGTGTGGGAATATGGAACGTGCTGTCTGAGAGGGTGTGGGAATATGGAACGTGCTGTCTGAGAGGATGTAGGAATATGGAACGTGCTGTCTGAGAGGTTGTGGTAATATGGAACATGCATTCTGAGAGGATGTGGGAATATGGAACGTGCTGTCTGAGAGGGTGATGGAAATATGGAACACTCTGTCTGAGAGGGTGTGGGAATAAGGAACGTGCTATCTGAGATTGTGTGGGAATATGGAACGTGATGTCTGAGAGGGTGATCGGCATGTGGAACGTGCTGTCTGAGAGGATGTGGGAATATGGAACGTGCTGTCTGTGAGAGTGTGGGAATATGGAGCCTGCAGTCTGAGATGACGTGGGAATATGGAACGTGATGACTGAGAGGGTGGTGGGAATATGGAACGTGTTGTCTGAGAGGTTGTGGGAATATGGAACGTGCTGTCTGAGATGAAGTGGGAATATGGAACGTGCTGTCTGAGAGGGTGTGGGAATATGGAACGTGCTCTCTGAGAGGATGTGGGAATATGGAACGTGCTGTCTGAGAGGATGTGGGAATATGGAACGTGCTGTCTGAGAGTGTGTGGGAATATGGACGTGCTGTCTGAGATGATGTGGGAATATGGAACGTGCTGTCCGAGAGGATGTGGGAATATGAGACGTGCTGTCAGAGAGGATGTGGGAATATGGAATGTGCTTTCTGAGAGTGTGATGGAAATATGGAACGTGCTGTCTGAAGGGTGGTGGGAATATGGAACGTGCTGTCTAAGAGGTTGATGGAAATATGGAACGTGCTGTCTGAGAGGGTGATGGAAATATGGAACGTGCTGTCTGATAGGATGCGGGTATATGGAACGTGCTGTCTGAGAGGGTGATGGGAATATGGAATGTGCTGTCTGAGAGGCTGTGGGAATGTGGAACGTGCTGTCTGAGAAGATGGGGGAATATGGAACGTTCTGTCTGAGAGGTTGTGGGAATATGGAGCGTGCTGTCTGAGAGGCTGTGGGAATATGGAACGTACTGTCTGAGAGGATGTGGGAATATGGAACGTGCTGTCTGAGAAGATGCGGGACGATGGAATGTGCTGTCTCAGAGGTTGTGGGAATATGGAACGTGCTGTCAGAGAGGGTGATGGGAATGTGGAACGTGCTGTCTGAGAGTTTGTGGGAATATGGAACGTGCTGTGTGATAGGATGTGGGAATATGGAACGTGCTGTCTGAGAGGGTGTGAGAATATGGAACGCGCTGTCTGAGAGGGTGTGGAAATATGGAACGTGCCGTCTGAGAGGGTGATGGGAATGTGCAACGGGCTGTCTGAGAGGGTGTGGGATTTTGGTACGTGCTGTCTGAGAGGATGTGGGAATATGGAACGTGCTGATGGAGAGCAGGTGGGAATATGGAACATACTGTCTGAGAGGATGTGGAAATATGGAACGTGCTGTCTGAGAGGGTGTGGGAATATGGAACGTGCTGTCGGAGAGGATGTGGGAATATGGAACGTGCTGTCTGAGAGGATGTGGGAATATGGAACGTGCTGTGTGAGAGGATGTGGGAATATGGAACGTGCTGTCTGAGAGGATGTGGAAATACGGAACGTGCATTCTGAGAGGATGTGGGAATATGGAACGTGCTGTCTGAGAGGGTGATGGAAATATGGAACACTCTGTCTGAGAGGGTGTGGGAATAAGGAACGTGCTATCTGAGATTGTGTGGGAATATGGAACGTGATGTCTGAGAGGGTGATGGGCATATGGAACGTGCTGTCTGAGAGGATGTGGGAATATGGAACGTGCTGTCTGTGAGGGTGTGGGAATATGGAGCCTGCTGTCTGAGATGAAGTGGGAATATGGAACGTGCTGTCTGAGAGGATGTGGAAATATGGAACGCGATGACTGAGAGGGTGGTGGGAATATGGAACGTGTTGTCTGAGAGGTTGTGGGAATATGGAACGTGCTGTCTGAGATGAAGTGGGAATATGGAACGTGCTGTCTGAGAGGGTGTGGGAATATGGAACGTGCTCTCTGAGAGGATGTGGGAATATGGAACGTGCTGTCTGAGAGGATGTGGGAATATGGAACGTGCAGTCTGAGTGGATGTGGGAATATGGAACGTACTGTCTGAGAGGATGTGGGAATATGGAACGTGCTGACTGAGAGGGTGTGGGAATATGGAACGTGTTGTCTGAGAGGATGTGGGAATATGGAACGTACTGTCTGAAATGATGTGGGAATATGGAACGTGCTGTCTGAGAGGGTGTGGGAATATGGAACGTGCTGTGTGATATGATGTGGGAATCTGGAACGTGATATCTGAGAGGGTGTAGGAATATGGATGTGCAGTCTGAGAGGGCGTGGGTATATGGAACAATCTGTCTGAGAGGAGGTGCGAATATGGAACATGCTGTCTGAGAGAATGTGGAAATACGGGACGTGCTGTCTGAGAGTATGTGGGAATAAAAACGTGCTGTCTGAGAGGGTCTGGGAATATGCACGTGCTGTCTGAGATGATGTGGGAATATGTAACGTGCTGTCAGAGAGGATGTGGGAATATGGAACGTGCTGTCAGAGAGGATGTGGGAATATGGAATGTGCTTTCTGAGAGTGTGATGGAAATATGGAACGTGCTGTCTGAAGGGTGGTGGAAATATGGAACGTGCTGTTAGAGAGGGTGATGGGAATATGGAACGTGCTGTCTGAGAGGATGCGGGTATATGGAACGTGCTGTCTGAGAGGGTGTGGGAATATGGAACGTGCTCTCTGAGAGGATGTGGGAATATGCACAATGCTGTCTGAGAGGATGTGGGAATATGGAACGTGCTGTCTGTGACGGTGATGGAAATATGGAACGTGCTGTCTGAAAGGATGTGGGAATATGGAATGTGCTGTCTGAGAGGATGTGGGTATATGGAACGTACTGTCTGAGAGGATGTGGGAATATGGAACGTGCTGTCTGAGAGGATTTGGGAATACGGAATGTGCTGTCTGAGAGGTTGTGGGAATATGGAACGTGCTGTCGGAGAGGATGTGGGAATATGGAACGTGCTGTCTGAGAGGGTGTGGGAATATGGAACGTGCTGTCTGAGAGGTTGTGGGAATATGGAACGTGCTGTCTGAGAGGGTGTGGAATACGGAACGTGGTGTCTGAGAGGATGTGGGAATATGGAACGTGCTGTCTGAGAGGATGTGGGAATATGGAACATGCAGTCTGGGTGGTTGTGGGTATATGGAACATGCTGTCTGAGAGGGTGTGGGAATACGGAACGTGCTGTCTGAGAGCATGTGGGAATATGGAACGTGCTGTCTGAGAGGTTGTGGGAATATGGAACGTGCTGTCTGAGAGGGTGTGGGAATACGGAATGTGCTGTCTGAGAGGATGTGGGAATATGGAACGTGCTGTCTGAGAGGATGTGGGAATATGGAACGTGATGTCTGAAAGGATGTGGGAATATGGAACGTGCTGTCTGAGAAGATGTGGGAAGATGGAACGTGCTGTCAGAGAGGGTGTGGGAATATGGAACGTGCTGTCTGAGAGTGTGTGGGAATATGGAACGTGCTGTCAGAGAGGATGTGGGAATATGGAACGTGCTGTGTGAGAGGATGTGGGAATATGGAAGTGCTGTCTAAGAGGATGTGGAAATACGGAACGTGCTGTCTGAGAGGGTGATGGAAATATGGAACACTCTGTCTGAGAGGGTGTGGGAATAAGGAACGTGCTATCTGAGATTGTGTGGGAATATGGAACGTGATGTCTGAGAGGGTGATCGGCATGTGGAACGTGCTGTCTGAGAGGATGTGGGAATATGGAACGCGCTGTCTGTGAGAGTGTGGGAATATGGAGCCTGCAGTCTGAGATGACGTGGGAATATGGAACGTGATGACTGAGAGGGTGGTGGGAATATGGAACGTGTTGTCTGAGAGGTTGTGGGAATATGGAACGTGCTGTCTGAGATGAAGTGGGAATATGGAACGTGCTGTCTGAGAGGGTGTGGGAATATGGAACGTGCTCTCTGAGAGGATGTGGGAATATGGAACGTGCTGTCTGAGAGGATGTGGGAAGATGGAACGTGCTGTCTGAGAGGGTGTGGGAATATGGAACGTGCTGTCTGAGAGGGTGTGGGAATATGGAACGTGCTGTCTGAGAAGATGTGGGAAGATGGAACGTGCTGTCTGAGAGGGTGATGGAAATATGGAACGTGCTGTCAGAGAGGATGTGGGAATATGGAATGTGCTTTCTGAGAGTGTGATTGAAATATGGAACATGCAGTCTGAGAGGTTGTGGGAATATGGAACATGCTGTCTGAGAGGGTGTGGGAATACGGAACTTGCTGTCTGAGAGGATATGGGAATATGGAACGTGCTGTCTGAGAGGTTGTGGGAATATGGAACGTGCTATCTGAGATTGTGTGGGAATATGGAACGTGATGTCTGAGAGGGTGATGGGCATATGGAACGTGCTGTCTGAGAGGATGTGGGAATATGGAACGTGCTGTCTGTGAGGGTGTGGGAATATGGAACGTGCTGTCTGAGATTGTGTGGGAATATGGAACGTGATGTCTGAGAGGGTGATGGGCATATGGAACGTGCTGTCTGAGAGGATGTGGGAATATGGAGCCTGCTGTCTGAGATGAAGTGGGAATATGGAACGTGTTATCTGAGAGGATGTGGAAATATGGAACGTGATAACTGAGAGGGTGGTGGGAATATGGAACGTGGTGTCTGAGAGGTTGTGGGAATATGGAACGTGCTGTCTAAGGTGAAGTGGGAATATGGAACGTGCTGTCTGAGAGGGTGTGGAAATATGGAACGTGCTCTCTGAGAGGATGTGGGAATATGGAACGTGCTGTCTGAGAGGATGTGGGAATATGGAACGTGCTGTCTGAGAGGATGTGGGAATATGGAACGTGCTGTCTGAGACGGTGATGGAAATATGGAACGTGCTGTCTGAAAGGATGTGGGAATATGGAACGTGCAGTCTGAGAGGATGTGGGAATATGGAACGTACTGTCTGAGAGGATGTGGGAATATGGAACGTGCTGTCTGAGAGGATGTGGGAATACGGAATGTGCTGTCTGAGAGGTTGTGGGAATATGGAACGTGCTTTCGGAGAGGATGTGGGAATATGGAACGTGCTGTCTGAGAGGGTGTGGGAATATGGAACGTGCTGTCTGAGAGGTTGTGGGAATATGGAACGTGCTGTCTGAGAGGGTGTGGAATACGGAACGTGCTGTCTGAGAGGATGTGGGAATATGGAACGTGCTGTCTGAGAGGATGTGGGAATATGGAACATGCAGTCTGGGAGGTTGTGGGAATATGGAACATGCTGTCTAAGAGGGTGTGGGAATACGGAACGTGCTGTCTGAGAGGATGTGGGAAGATGGAACGTGCTGTCTGAGAGGGTGATGGAAACATGGAACACTCTGTCTGAGAGGGTGTGGGAATAAGGAACGTGCTATCTGTGATTGTGTGGGAATATGGAACGTGATGTCTGAGAGGGTGATCGGCAGATGGAACGTGCTGTCTGAGAGGATGTGGGAACATGGAACGTGCTGTCTGTGAGAGTGTGGGAATATGGAGCCTGCAGTCTGAGATGACGTGGGAATATGGAACGTGCTGTTTGAGAGGATGTGGAAATATGGAACGTGATGACTGAGAGGGTGGTGGGAATATGGAACGTGTTGTCTGAGAGGTTGTGGGAATATGGAACGTGCTGTCTGAGATGAAGTGGGAATATGGAACGTGCTGTCTGAGAGGGTGTGGGAATAAGGAACGTGCTCTGTGAGAGGATGTGGGAATATGGAACGTGCTGTCTGAGAGGATGTGGGAAGATGGAACGTGCTGTCTGAGAGGGTGTGGGAATATGGAACGTGCTGTCTTAGAGGGTGTGGGAATATGGAACGTGCTGTCTGAGAAGATGTGGGAAGATGGAACGTGCTGTCTGAGAGGATGTGGGAATATGGAACGTGCTGTCTGAGAAGATGTGGGAAGATGGAACTTGCTGTCTGAGAGGATGTGGGAATATGGAACGTATTGTCTGAGAGGATGTGGGAAAATGGAACGTGCTGTCTGAGAGGGTGTGGGAATATGGAACGCGCTGTCTGAGAGGATGTGGGAATATGGAACGTACTGTCTGAGAGGATGTGGGAATATGGAACGTGCTGTCTGAGAGGGTGTGGGAATATGGAACGTGCTGTGTGATAGGATGTGGGAATATGGAACGTGCTGTCTGAGAGGGTGTGGGAATATGGAACGTGCTGCCTGAGAGGGTGTGGGTATATGGAACATGCTGTCTGAGAGGGTGTGGGAATACGGAACGTGCTGTCTGAGAGGATGTGGGAATATGGAACGTGCTGTCTGAGAGGTTGTGGGAATATGGAACGTGCTGTCTGAGAGGGTGTGGGAATACGGAATGTGCTGTCTGAGAGGATGTGGGAATATGGAACGTGCTGTCTGAGAGGATGTGGGAATATGGAACGTGATGTCTGAAAGGATGTGGGAATATGGAACGTGCTGTCTGAGAACATGTGGGAAGATGGAACGTGCTGTCAGAGAGGGTGTGGGAATATGGAACGTGCTGTCTGAGAGGGTGTGGGAATATGGAACGTGCTGTCAGAGAGGATGTGGGAATATGGAACGTGCTGTGTGAGAGGATGTGGGAATATGGAAGTGCTGTCTAAGAGGATGTGGAAATACGGAACGTGCTGTCTGAGAGGGTGATGGAAATATGGAACACTCTGTCTGAGAGGGTGTGGGAATAAGGAACGTGCTATCTGAGATTGTGTGGGAATATGGAACGTGATGTCTGAGAGGGTGATGGGCATGTGGAACGTGCTGTCTGAGAGGATGTGGGAATATGGAACGCGCTGTCTGTGAGAGTGTGGGAATATGGAGCCTGCAGTCTGAGATGACGTGGGAATATGGAACGTGATGACTGAGAGGGTGGTGGGAATATGGAACGTGTTGTCTGAGAGGTTGTGGGAATATGGAACGTGCTGTCTTAGATGAAGTGGGAATATGGAACGTGCTGTCTGAGAGGGTGTGGGAATATGGAACGTGCTCTCTGAGAGGATGTGGGAATATGGAACGTGCTGTCTGAGAGGATGTGGGAAGATGGAACGTGCTGTCTGAGAGGGTGTGGGAATATGGAACGTGCTGTCTGAGAGGGTGTGGGAATATGGAACGTGCTGTCTGAGAAGATGTGGGAAGATGGAACGTGCTGTCTGAGAGGGTGATGGAAATATGGAACGTGCTGTCAGAGAGGATGTGGGAATATGGAATGTGCTTTCTGAGAGTGTGATTGAAATATGGAACATGCAGTCTGGGAGGTTGTGGGAATATGGAACATGCTGTCTGAGAGGGTGTGGGAATACGGAACTTGCTGTCTGAGAGGATATGGGAATATGGAACGTGCTGTCTGAGAGGTTGTGGGAATATGGAACGTGCTATCTGAGATTGTGTGGGAATATGGAACGTGATGTCTGAGAGGGTGATGGGCATATGGAACGTGCTGTCTGAGAGGATGTGGGAATATGGAACGTGCTGTCTGTGAGGGTGTGGGAATATGGAACGTGCTGTCTGAGATTGTGTGGGAATATGGAACGTGATGTCTGAGAGGGTGATGGGCATATGGAACGTGCTGTCTGAGAGGATGTGGGAATATGGAGCCTGCTGTCTGAGATGAAGTGGGAATATGGAACGTGTTATCTGAGAGGATGTGGAAATATGGAACGTGATAACTGAGAGGGTGGTGGGAATATGGAACGTGGTGTCTGAGAGGTTGTGGGAATATGGAACGTGCTGTCTAAGGTGAAGTGGGAATATGGAACGTGCTGTCTGAGAGGGTGTGGAAATATGGAACGTGCTCTCTGAGAGGATGTGGGAATATGGAACGTGCTGTCTGAGAGGATGTGGGAATATGGAACGTGCTGTCTGAGAGGATGTGGGAATATGGAACGTGCTGTCTGAGACGGTGATGGAAATATGGAACGTGCTGTCTGAAAGGATGTGGGAATATGGAACGTGCAGTCTGAGAGGATGTGGGAATATGGAACGTACTGTCTGAGAGGATGTGGGAATATGGAACGTGCTGTCTGAGAGGATGTGGGAATACGGAATGTGCTGTCTGAGAGGTTGTGGGAATATGGAACGTGCTTTCGGAGAGGATGTGGGAATATGGAACGTGCTGTCTGAGATGGTGTGGGAATATGGAACGTGCTGTCTGAGAGGTTGTGGGAATATGGAACGTGCTGTCTGAGAGGGTGTGGAATACGGAACGTGCTGTCTGAGAGGATGTGGGAATATGGAACGTGCTGTCTGAGAGGATGTGGGAATATGGAACATGCAGTCTGGGAGGTTGTGGGAATATGGAACATGCTGTCTGAGAGGGTGTGGGAATACGGAACGTGCTGTCTGAGAGGATGTGGGAAGATGGAACGTGCTGTCTGAGAGGGTGATGGAAACATGGAACACTCTGTCTGAGAGGGTGTGGGAATAAGGAACGTGCTATCTGTGATTGTGTGGGAATATGGAACGTGATGTCTGAGAGGGTGATCGGCAGATGGAACGTGCTGTCTTAGAGGATGTGGGAACATGGAACGTGCTGTCTGTGAGAGTGTGGGAATATGGAGCCTGCAGTCTGAGATGACGTGGGAATATGGAACGTGCTGTTTGAGAGGATGTGGAAATATGGAACGTGATGACTGAGAGGGTGGTGGGAATATGGAACGTGTTGTCTGAGAGGTTGTGGGAATATGGAACGTGCTGTCTGAGATGAAGTGGGAATATGGAACGTGCTGTCTGAGAGGGTGTGGGAATAAGGAACGTGCTCTGTGAGAGGATGTGGGAATATGGAACGTGCTGTCTGAGAGGATGTGGGAAGATGGAACGTGCTGTCTGAGAGGGTGTGGGAATATGGAACGTGCTGTCTTAGAGGGTGTGGGAATATGGAACGTGCTGTCTGAGAAGATGTGGGAAGATGGAACGTGCTGTCTGAGAGGATGTGGGAATATGGAACGTGCTGTCTGAGAAGATGTGGGAAGATGGAACTTGCTGTCTGAGAGGATGTGGGAATATGGAACGTATTGTCTGAGAGGATGTGGGAAAATGGAACGTGCTGTCTGAGAGGGTGTGGGAATATGGAACGCGCTGTCTGAGAGGATGTGGGAATATGGAACGTACTGTCTGAGAGGATGTGGGAATATGGAACGTGCTGTCTGAGAGGGTGTGGGAATATGGAACGTGCTGTGTGATAGGATGTGGGAATATGGAACGTGCTGTCTGAGAGGGTGTGGGAATATGGAACGTGCTGGCTGAGAGGGTGTGGGTATATGGAACATGCTGTCTGAGAGGAGGTGGGAATATGGAACCTGCTGTCTGAGAGGATGTGGAAATATGGGGCGTGCTGTCTGAGAGGGTGTGGGAATATGGACGTGCTGTCTGAGATGATGTGGGAATATGGAACGTGCTGTCCGAGAGAATGTGGGAATATGGAACGTGCTGTCTGAGAGGGTGATGGGAATGTGGAACGTGCTGTCTGAGAGGTTGTGGGAATATGGAACGTGCTGTGTGATAGGATGTGGGAATATGGAACGTGCTGTCTGAGAAGGTGTGAGAATATGGAACGCGCTGTCTGAGAGGGTGTGGAAATATGGAACGTGCTGTCTGAGAGGGTGATGGGAATGTGCAACGGGCTGTCTGAGAGGGTGTGGGATTTTGGTACGTGCTGTCTGAGAGGATGTGGGAATATGGAACGTGCTGATGGAGAGGAGGTGGGAATATGGAACATGCTGTCTGAGAGGAAGTGGAAATATGGAACGTGCTCTCTGAGAGGGTGTGGGAATATGGAACGTGCTGTCTGAGAGGTTGTGGGAATATGGAACGTGCTGTCTGAGAGGATGTGGGAATATGGAACGTGCTGTGTGAGAGGATGTGGGAACATGGAGCCTGCTGTCTGAGATGAAGTGGGAATATGGAACGTGCTGTCTGAGAGGATGTGGAAATATGGAACGTGATGACTGAGAGGGTGGTGGGAATATGGAACGTGTTGTCTGAGAGGTTGTGGGAATATGGAACGTGCTGTCTGAGATGAAGTGGGAATATGGAACGTGCTGTCTGAGAGGGTGTGGGAATATGGAACGTGCTCTCTGAGAGGATGTGGGAATATGGAACGTGCTGTCTGAGAGGTTGTGGGAATATGGAACGTGCTGTCTGAGTGGATGTGGGAATATGGAACGTGCTGTCTGAGAGGATGTGGGAATATGGAACGTACTGTCTGAGAGGATGAGGGAATATGGAACATGCTGTCTGAGAGGGTGTGGGAATATGGAACGCGTTGTCTGAGAGGATGTGGGAATATGGAACGTACTGTCTGAGAGGATGTGGGAATATGGAACGTGCTGTCTGAGAGGGTGTGGGAATATGGAACGTGCTGTGTGATAGGATGTGGGAATATGGAACGTGCTGTCTGAGAGGGTGTGGGAATATGGAACGTGCTGTCTGAGAGGGTGTGGGTATATGGAACATGCTGTCTGAGAGGAGGTGCGAATATGGAACATGCTGTCTGAGAGGATGTGGAAATACGGGACGTGCTGTCTGAGAGGATGTGGGAATAAAAACGTGCTGTCTGAGAGGGTGTGGGAATATGGACGTGCTGTCTGAGATAATGTGGGAATATGTAACGTGCTGTCAGAGAGGACGTGGGAATATGGAACGTGCTGTCAGAGAGGGTGATGGGAATATGGAACGTGCTGTCTGAGAGGTTGATGGAAATATGGAACGTGCTGTGTGAGAGGGTGATGGAAATATGGAACGTGCTGTCTGAGAGGATGCGGGTATATGGAACGTGCTGTCTGAGAGGGTGTGGGAATATGGAACGTGCTCTCTGAGAGGATGTGGGAATATGGAACATGCTGTCTGAGAGGATGTGGGAATATGGAACGTGCTGTCTGATACGGTGATGGAAATATGGAACGTGCTGTCTGAGAGGATGTGGGAATATGGAACGTGCTGCCTGAGAGGATGTGGGAATATGGAACGTAATGTCTGAGAGGATGTGGGAATATGGAACGTGCTGTCTGAGAGGTTGTGGGAATATGGAACGTGCTGTCTGAGAGGATGTGGGAATATGGAACGTGCTGTGTGAGAGGATGTGGGAACATGGAGCCTGCTGTCTGAGATGAAGTGGGAATATGGAACGTGCTGTCTGAGAGGATGTGGAAATATGGAACGTGATGACTGAGAGGGTGGTGGGAATATGGAACGTGTTGTCTGAGAGGTTGTGGGAATATGGAACGTGCTGTCTGAGATGAAGTGGGAATATGGAACGTGCTGTCTGAGAGGGTGTGGGAATATGGAACGTGCTCTCTGAGAGGATGTGGGAATATGGAACGTGCTGTCTGAGAGGTTGTGGGAATATGGAACGTGCTGTCTGAGTGGATGTGGGAATATGGAACGTGCTGTCTGAGAGGATGTGGGAATATGGAACGTACTGTCTGAGAGGATGTGGGAATATGGAACATGCTGTCTGAGAGGGTGTGGGAATATGGAACGCGTTGTCTGAGAGGATGTGGGAATATGGAACGTACTGTCTGAGAGGATGTGGGAATATGGAACGTGCTGTCTGAGAGGGTGTGGGAATATGGAACGTGCTGTGTGATAGGATGTGGGAATATGGAACGTGCTGTCTGAGAGGGTGTGGGAATATGGAACGTGCTGTCTGAGAGGGTGTGGGTATATGGAACATGCTGTCTGAGAGGAGGTGCGAATATGGAACATGCTGTCTGAGAGGATGTGGAAATACGGGACGTGCTGTCTGAGAGGATGTGGGAATAAAAACGTGCTGTCTGAGAGGGTGTGGGAATATGGACGTGCTGTCTGAGATAATGTGGGAATATGTAACGTGCTGTCAGAGAGGACGTGGGAATATGGAACGTGCTGTCAGAGAGGGTGATGGGAATATGGAACGTGCTGTCTGAGAGGTTGATGGAAATATGGAACGTGCTGTGTGAGAGGGTGATGGAAATATGGAACGTGCTGTCTGAGAGGATGCGGGTATATGGAACGTGCTGTCTGAGAGGGTGTGGGAATATGGAACGTGCTCTCTGGAGGATGTGGGAATATGGAACATGCTGTCTGAGAGGATGTGGGAATATGGAACGTGCTGTCTGATACGGTGATGGAAATATGGAACGTGCTGTCTGAGAGGATGTGGGAATATGGAACGTGCTGCCTGAGAGGATGTGGGAATATGGAACGTAATGTCTGAGAGGATGTGGGAATATGGAACGTGCTGTCTGAAGGGTGGTGGGAATATGGAACGTGCTGTCTAAGAGGTTGATGGAAATATGGAACGTGCTGTCTGAGAGGGTGATGGAAATATGGAACGTGCTGTCTGAGAGGATGCGGGTATATGGAACGTGCTGTCTGAGAGGGTGGTGGGAATATGGAATGTGCTGTATGAGAATGTGATGGGAATGTGGAACGTGCTGTCTGAGAAGATGGGGGAATATGGAACGTTCTGTCTGAGAGGTTGTGGGAATGTGGAACGTGCTGTCTGAGAGGCTGTGGGAATATGGAACGTACTGTCTGAGAGGATGTGGGTATATGGAACGTGCTGCCTGAGAGGTTGTGGGAATATGGAACGTGCTGTCAGAGAGGGTGATGGGAATGTGGAACGTGCTGTCTGAAAGGTTGTGGGAATATGGAACGTGCTGTGTGATAGGATGTGGGAATATGGAACGTGCTGTCTGAGAAGGTGTGAGAATATGGAACGCGCTGTCTGAGAGGGTGTGGAAATATGGAACGTGCTGTCTGAGAGGGTGATGGGAATGTGCAACGGGCTGTCTGAGAGGGTGTGGGATTTTGGTACGTGCTGTTTGAGAGGATGTGGGAATATGGAACGTGCTGATGGAGAGGAGGTGGGAATATGGAACATGCTGTCTGAGAGGAAGTGGAAATATGGAACGTGCTCTCTGAGAGGGTGTGGGAATATGGAACGTGCTGTCTGAGAGGTTGTGGGAATATGGAACGTGCTGTCTGAGAGGATGTGGGAATATGGAACGTGCTGTGTGAGAGGATGTGGGAACATGGAGCCTGCTGTCTGAGATGAAGTGGGAATATGGAACGTGCTGTCTGAGAGGATGTGGAAATATGGAACGTGATGACTGAGAGGGTGGTGGGAATATGGAACGTGTTGTCTGAGAGGTTGTGGGAATATGGAACGTGCTGTCTGAGATGAAGTGGGAATATGGAACGTGCTGTCTGAGAGGGTGTGGGAATATGGAACGTGCTCTCTGAGAGGATGTGGGAATATGGAACGTGCTGTCTGAGAGGTTGTGGGAATATGGAACGTGCTGTCTGAGTGGATGTGGGAATATGGAACGTGCTGTCTGAGAGGATGTGGGAATATGGAACGTACTGTCTGAGAGGATGTGGGAATATGGAACATGCTGTCTGAGAGGGTGTGGGAATATGGAATGCGTTGTCTGAGAGGATGTGGGAATATGGAACGTACTGTCTGAGAGGATGTGGGAATATGGAACGTGCTGTCTGAGAGGGTGTGGGAATATGGAACGTGCTGTGTGATAGGATGTGGGAATATGGAACTAGCTGTCTGAGAGGGTGTGGGAATATGGAACGTGCTGTCTGAGAGGGTGTGGGTATATGGAACATGCTGTCTGAGAGGAGGTGCGGATATGGAACATGCTGTCTGAGAGGATGTGGAAATACGGGACGTGCTGTCTGAGAGGATGTGGGAATAAAAACGTGCTGTCTGAGAGGGTGTGGGAATATGGACGTGCTGTCTGAGATGATGTGGGAATATGTAACGTGCTGTCAGAGAGGACGTGGGAATATGGAACGTGCTGTCAGAGAGGGTGATGGGAATATGGAACGTGCTGTCTGAGAGGTTGATGGAAATATGGAACGTGCTGTGTGAGAGGGTGATGGAAATATGGAACGTGCTGTCTGAGAGGATGCGGGTATATGGAACGTGCTGTCTGAGAGGGTGTGGGAATATGGAACGTGCTCTCTGAGAGGATGTGGGAATATGAAACATGCTGTCTGAGAGGATGTGGGAATATGGAACGTGCTGTCTGATACGGTGATGGAAATATGGAACGTGCTGTCTGAGAGGATGTGGGAATATGGAACGTGCTGCCTGAGAGGATGTGGGAATATGGAACGTAATGTCTGAGAGGATGTGGGAATATGGAACGTGCTGTCTGAGAGGATGTGGGAATACGGAACGTGCTGTCTGAGAGGTTGTGGGAATATGGAACGTGCTGTCTGAGAGGATGTGGGAATATGGAACGTGCTGTCTGAGAGGGTGTGGGAATATGGAACGTGCTGTCTGAGAGGTTGTGGGAATATGGAACGAGCTGTCTGAGAGGGTGTGGGAATACGGAACGTGCTGTCTGAGAGGATGTGGGAATATGGAACGGGCTGTCTGAGAGGATGTGGGAATATGGAACGTGCAGTCTGGGAGGTTGTGGGAATATGGAACGTGCTGTCTGAGAGGGTGTGGGAATATGGAACGTGCTGTCTGAGAGGATGTGGGAATATGGAACGTGCTGTCTGAGAGGTTGTGGGAATATGGAACGTGCTGTCTGAGAGGGTGTGGGAATACGGAATGTGCTGTCTGAGAGGATGTGGGAATATGGAACGTGCTGTCTGAAAGGATGTGGGAATATGGAACGTGCTGTCTGTGAGGGTGTGGGAATATGGAACGTGCTGTCTGAGAGGGTGTGGGAATACAGAACGTGCTGTCTGAGAGGATGTGGGAATATGGAACGTGCTGTCTGAGAGGATGTGGGAATATGGAACGTGCTGTCTGAGTGGATGTGGGAATATGGAACGGGCTGTCTGAGAGGATGTGGGAATATGGAACGTCCTGTCTGAGAGGATGTGGAAATATGGAACGTGCTGTCTGAGAGGATGTGGGATATTGGAACATGCTGTCTGAGAGGATGGGGGAATATGGAACACACTGTCTAAGAGGGTGTGGGAATATGGAATGTGCTGTTTGAGAGGATGTGGAAATATGGAATGAGCTTTCTGAGAGGATGTGGGAATGTGGAACGTGCTGTCTGAGAGGGTGGTGGGAATATGGAACGGGCTGTCTGAGAGGATGTGGGAATATGGAACGTGCTGTCTGAGAGGATGTGGGAATATGGAACGTGCTGTCTGAGAAGATGTGGGAAGATGGAACGTGCTGTCTGAGAGGGTGTGGTAATATGGAACGTGCTGTCTGAGAGGGTGTGGGAATATGGAATGCTGTCTGAGAGGATGTGGGAATATGGAACGTGCTGTCAGAGAGGATGTGGGAATATGGAATGTGCTTTCTGAGAGTCTGATGGAAATATGGAACGTGCTGTCTGAGAGGGTGGTGTGAATATGGAACGTGCTGTTAGAGAGGGTGATGGGAATATGGAACGTGCTGTCTGAGAGGTTGATGGAAATATGGAACGTGTTGTCTGAAGGGTGGTGGGAATATGGAACGTGCGGTTAGAGAGGGTGATGGGAATATGGAAAGTGCTGTCTGAGAGGTTGATGGAAATATGGAACGTGCTGTCTGAGAGGGTGATGGAAATATGGAACGTGCTGTCTGAGAGGATGCGGGTATATGGAACGTGCTGTCTGAGAGGGTGTGGGAATACGGAACGTGCTCTCTGAGAGGATGTGGGAATATGGAACATGCTGTCTGAGAGGATGTGGGAATATGGAACGTGCTGTCTGAGACGGTGATGGAAATATGGAACGTGCTGTCTGAGAGGATGTGGGAATATGGAACGTACTGCCTGAGAGGATGTGGGAATATGGAACGTACTGTCTGAGAGGATGTGGGAATATGGAACGTGCTGTCTGAGAGGATGTGGGAATACGGAATGTGCTGTCTGAGAGGTTGTGGGAATATGGAACGTGCTGTCTGAGAGGATGTGGGAATATGGAACGTGCTGTCTGAGAGGGTGTGGGAATATGGAACGTGCTGTCTGAGAGGATGTGGGAATATGGAACGTGCAGTCTGGGAGGTTGTGGGAATATGGAACGTGCTGTCTGAGAGGGTGTGGGAATACGGAACGTGCTGTCTGAGAGGATGTGGGAATATGGAACGTGCTGTCTGAGAGGTTGTGGGAATATGGAACGTGCTGTCTGAGAGGGTGTGGGAATACGGAATGTGCTGTCTGAGAGGATGTGGCAATATGGAACGTGCTGTCTGAAAGGGTGGTGGGAATATGGAACGTGCTGTTAGAGAGGGTGATGGGAATATGGAACGTGCTGTCTGAGAGGGTGATGGAAATATGGAACGTGCTGTCTGAGAGGATGCGGGTATATGGAACGTGCTGTCTGAGAGGGTGTGGGAATATGGAACGTGCTCTCTGAGAGGATGTGGGAATATGGAACATGCTGTCTGAGAGGATGTGGGAATATGTAACGTGCTGTCTGAGATGGTGATCGAAATATGGAACGTGCTGTCAGAGAGGATGTTGGAATATGGAACGTGCTGCCTGAGAGGATGTGGGAATATGGAACGTACTGTCTGAGAGGATGTGGGAATATGGAACGTGCTGTCTGAGAGGTTGTGGGAATATGGAACGTGCTGTCTGAGAGGATGTGGGAATATGGAACGTGCTGTCTGAGAGGGTGTGGGAATATGGAACGTGCTGTCTGAGAGGTTGTGGGAATATGGAATGTGCTGTCTAAGAGGGTGTGGGAATACGGAACGTGCTGTCTGAGAGGATGTGGGAATATGGAACCTGCTGTCTGAGAGGATGTGCGAATATGGAACGTGCAGTCTGGGAGGTTGTGGGAATATGGAACGTGCTGTCTGAGAGGGTGTGGGAATGCGGAATGTGCTGTCTGAGAGGATGTGGGAATATGGAACGTGCTGTCTGAGAGGTTGTGGGAATATGGAACGTGCTGTCTGAGAGGGTGTGGGAATACGGAATGTGCTGTCTGAGAGGATGTGGGAATATGGAACGTGCTGTCTGAAAGGATGTGGGAATATGGAACGTGCTGTCTGTGAGGGTGTGGGAATATGGAACGTGCTGTCTGAGAGGATGTGGGAATATGGAACGTGCTGTCTGAGAGGTTGTGGGAACATGGAACGTGCTGTCTGAGAGGGTGTGGGAATACAGAACGTGCTGTCTGAGAGGATGTGGGAATATGGAACGTGCTGTCTGAGAGGATGTGGGAATATGGAACGTGCTGTCTGAGAGGATGTGGGAATATGGAACGTGCTGTCTGAGAGGATGTGGGAATATGGAACGGGCTGTCTGAGAGGATGTGGAAATATGGAACGTGCTGTCTGAGAGGATGTGGGAAATTGGAACATGCTGTCTGAGAGGATGGGGGAAAATGGAACACACTGTCTGAGAGGGTGTGGGAATATGGAATGTGCTGTTTGAGAGGATGTGGAAATATGGAACGAGCTTTCTGAGAGGATGAGGGAATGTGGAACGTGCTGTCTGAGAGGGTGGTGGGAATATGGAACGTGCTGTCTGAGAGGATGTGGGAATATGGAACTTGCTGTCTGAGAGGATGTGGGAATATGGAACGTGCTGTCTGAGAAGATGTGGGAAGATGGAACGTGCTGTCTGAGAGGGTGTGGGAATATGGAACGTGCTGTCTGAGAGGGTGTGGGAATATGGACGTGCTGTCTGAGAGGATGTGGGAATATGGAACGTGCGGTCAGAGAGGATGTGGGAATATGGAATGTGCTTTCTGAGAGTGTGATGGAAATATGGAACGTGCTGTCTGAGAGGGTGGTGGGGATATGGAACGTGCTGTTAGAGAGAGTGATGGGAATATGTCACATGCTGTCTGAGAGGTTGATGGAAATATGGAACGTGCTGTCTGAGAGGGTGATGGAAATATGGCACGTTCTGTCTGAGAGGATGTGGGTATATGGAACGTGCTGTCTGAGAGGGTGAGGGAATATGGAACGTGCTCTCTGAGAGGATATGGGAATATGGAACGTGCTGTCTGAGAGGATGTGGGAATATGGAACGTGCTGTCTGAGAGGGTGATGGAAATATGGAACGTGCTGTCTGAGAGGATGTGGGAATATGGAACGTACTGTCTGAGAGGATGTGGGAATATGGAACGTGCTGTCTGAGAGGATGTGGGTATACGGAACGTGCTGTCTGAGAGGTTGTGGGAATATGGAACCTGGTGTCTGAGAGGATGTGGGAATATGGAACGTGCTGTCTGAGAGAATGTGGGAATATGGAACACTCTGTCTGAGAGGGTGTGGGAATATGGAACGTGCTGTCTGAGTGGGTGATGGGAATATGGAACGTGCTTTCTGAGAGGGTGATGGGAATATGGAACGTGCAGTCTGAGAGGATGTGGGAAAATGGAGAATCCTGTCTGAGAGGATGTGGGAATATGGAACGTGCTGTCTGAGAGGATGTGGAAATATGGAACGTGCTGTCTGAGAGGATGTGGGATATTGGAACATGCTGTCTGAGAGGATGGGGGAATATGGAACACTCTGTCTGAGAGGGTGTGGGAATATGGAATGTGCTGTTTGAGAGGATGTGGAAATATGGAACGTGCTGTCTGAGAGGATGGGGGAATACGGAACGTGCTGTCTGAGAGGGTGGTGGGAATATGGAACGTGCTGTCTGAGAGGATCTGGGAATATGGAATGCGCTGTCTGAGAGGGTGTGGGAATGTGGAACGTGCTGTCTGAGAAGATGTGGGAAGATGGAACGTGCTGTCTGAGAGGGTGCGGGAATATGGAACGTGCTGTTTGAGAGGATGTGGAAATATGGAACATGCTGTCTGAGAGGATGTGGGAATACGGAACGTGCTGTCTGAGAGGGTGTGGGAATATGGAATGTGCTGTCTGAGAGGATGTGGGAATATGGAACGTGCTGTCTGAGATGTTGTGGGAATATGCAACGTGCTGTCTGAGAGGGTGATGGGGATATGGAACATGCTTTCTGAGAGGGTGGTGGGAAACTGGAACGTGCTGTCTGAGAGGATGTGGGAATATGGAATGTGCTGTCTGAGAGGGTGTGGGAATATGGAACGTGCTGTCTGAGAGGATGTGGGAATATGGAACGTGCTGTCTGAGAGGATGTGGGAATATGGAACGTGCTGTCTGAGAGGATGTGGGAATATGGAACGTGCTGTCTGAGAAGATGTGGGAATATGGAACGTGCTTCTGAGAGTTTGTGGGAATATGGAACGTGCTGTCTGAGAAGATGTGGGAATATGGAACGTGCTATCTGAGAGGATGTGGAAATATGGAACATGCTGTCTGAGAGGGTGATGGGAATATGGAATATGCTGTCTGAGAGGGTGATGGGAATGTGGAACGTGCTGTCTGAGAAGATGGGGGAATATGGAGCGTTCTGTCTGAGAGGTTGTCGTAATATGGAACGTGCTGTCTGAGAGGATGTGGGAATATTGAACATAATGTCTGAGAGGATGTGGGAATATGGAACGTGCTGTCTGAGATGTGGGACGATGGAACGTGTTGTCTGAGAGATTGTGGGAATATGGAACGTGCTGTCAGAGAGGGTGATGGGAATGTGGAACGTGCTGTCTGAGAGGTTGTGGGAATATGGAACGTGCTGTGTGATAGGATGTGGGACTATGGAACATGCTGTCTGAGAAGGTGTGGGAATATGTAACGCGCTGTCTGAGAGGGTGTGGAAATATGGAACGTGCTGTCTGAGAGGGTGATGGGAATGTGCAACGGGCTGTCTGAGAGGGTGTGGGATTATGGAACGTGCTGTCTGAGAGGATGTGGGAATATGGAACGTGCTGTCTGAGAGGTTGTGGGAATATGGAACGTGCTGTGTGAGAGGATGTGGGAATATGGAACGTGCTGTCTGAGAGGTTGTGGGAACATGGAACGTGCTGTCTGAGAGGGTGGGGGAATACAGAACGTGCTGTCTGAGAGAATGTGGGAATATGGAACGTGCTGTCTGAGAGGATGTGGGAATATGGAACGTGCTGTCTGAGAGAATGTGGGAATATGGAACACTCTGTCTGAGAGGGTGTGGGAATATGGAACGTGCTGTCTGAGTGGGTGATGGGAATATGGAACGTGCTTTCTGAGAGGGTGATGGGAATATGGAACGTGCAGTCTGAGAGGATGTGGGAAAATGGAGAATCCTGTCTGAGAGGATGTGGGAATATGGAACGTGCTGTCTGAGAGGATGTGGAAATATGGAACGTGCTGTCTGAGAGGATGTGGGATATTGGAACATGCTGTCTGAGAGGATGGGGGAATATGGAACACTCTGTCTGAGAGGGTGTGGGAATATGGAATGTGCTGTTTGAGAGGATGTGGAAATATGGAACGTGCTGTCTGAGAGGATGGGGGAATACGGAACGTGCTGTCTGAGAGGGTGGTGGGAATATGGAACGTGCTGTCTGAGAGGATCTGGGAATATGGAACGCGCTGTCTGAGAGGGTGTGGGAATGTGGAACGTGCTGTCTGAGAAGATGTGGGAAGATGGAACGTGCTGTCTGAGAGGGTGCGGGAATATGGAACGTGCTGTTTGAGAGGATGTGGAAATATGGAACATGCTGTCTGAGAGGATGTGGGAATACGGAACGTGCTGTCTGAGAGGGTGTGGGAATATGGAATGTGCTGTCTGAGAGGATGTGGGAATATGGAACGTGATGTCTGAGATGTTGTGGGAATATGCAACGTGCTGTCTGAGAGGGTGATGGGGATATGGAACATGCTTTCTGAGAGGGTGGTGGGAAACTGGAACGTGCTGTCTGAGAGGATGTGGGAATATGGAATGTGCTGTCTGAGAGGGTGTGGGAATATGGAACGTGCTGTCTGAGAGGATGTGGGAATATGGAACGTGCTGTCTGAGAGGATGTGGGAATATGGAACGTGCTGTCTGAGAGGATGTGGGAATATGGAACGTGCTGTCTGAGAAGATGTGGGAATATGGAACGTGCTGTCTGAGAGTTTGTGGGAATATGGAACGTGCTGTCTGAGAAGATGTGGGAATATGGAACGTGCTATCTGAGAGGATGTGGAAATATGGAACAAGCTGTCTGAGAGGGCGATGGGAATATGGAATATGCTGTCTGAGAGGGTGATGGGAATGTGGAACGTGCTGTCTGAGAAGATGGGGGAATATGGAACGTTCTGTCTGAGAGGTTGTCGTAATATGGAACGTGCTGTCTGAGAGGATGTGGGAATATTGAACATAATGTCTGAGAGGATGTGGGAATATGGAACGTGCTGTCTGAGATGTGGGACGATGGAACGTGTTGTCTGAGAGATTGTGGGAATATGGAACGTGCTGTCAGAGAGGGTGATGGGAATGTGGAACGTGCTGTCTGAGAGGTTGTGGGAATATGGAACGTGCTGTGTGATAGGATGTGGGACTATGGAACATGCTGTCTGAGAAGGTGTGGGAATATGTAACGCGCTGTCTGAGAGGGTGTGGAAATATGGAACGTGCTGTCTGAGAGGGTGATGGGAATGTGCAACGGGCTGTCTGAGAGGGTGTGGGATTATGGAACGTGCTGTCTGAGAGGATGTGGGAATATGGAACGTGCTGTCTGAGAGGTTGTGGGAATATGGAACGTGCTGTGTGAGAGCATGTGGGAATATGGAACGTGCTGTCTGAGAGGTTGTGGGAACATGGAACGTGCTGTCTGAGAGGGTGTGGGAATACAGAACGTGCTGTCTGAGAGGATGTGGGAATATGGAACGTGCTGTCTGAGAGGATGTGGGAATATGGAACGTGCTGTCTGAGAGGGTGTGGGAATACGGAATGTGCTGTCTGAGAGGATGTGGCAATATGGAACGTGCTGTCTGAAAGGGTGGTGGGAATATGGAACGTGCTGTTAGAGAGGGTGATGGGAATATGGAACGTGCTGTCTGAGAGGGTGATGGAAATATGGAACGTGCTGTCTGAGAGGATGCGGGTATATGGAACGTGCTGTCTGAGAGGGTGTGGGAATATGGAACGTGCTCTCTGAGAGGATGTGGGAATATGGAACATGCTGTCTGAGAGGATGTGGGAATATGTAACGTGCTGTCTGAGATGGTGATCGAAATATGGAACGTGCTGTCAGAGAGGATGTGGGAATATGGAACGTGCTGCCTGAGAGGATGTGGGAATATGGAACGTACTGTCTGAGAGGATGTGGGAATATGGAACGTGCTGTCTGAGAGGTTGTGGGAATATGGAACGTGCTGTCTGAGAGGATTTGGGAATATGGAACGTGCTGTCTGAGAGGGTGTGGGAATATGGAACGTGCTGTCTGAGAGGTTGTGGGAATATGGAATGTGCTGTCTGAGAGGGTGTGGGAATACGGAACGTGCTGTCTGAGAGGATGTGGGAATATGGAACCTGCTGTCTGAGAGGATGTGCGAATATGGAACGTGCAGTCTGGGAGGTTGTGGGAATATGGAACGTGCTGTCTGAGAGGGTGTGGGAATACGGAATGTGCTGTCTGAGAGGATGTGGGAATATGGAACGTGCTGTCTGAGAGGTTGTGGGAATATGGAACGTGCTGTCTGAGAGGGTGTGGGAATACGGAATGTGCTGTCTGAGAGGATGTGGGAATATGGAACGTGCTGTCTGAAAGGATGTGGGAATATGGAACGTGCTGTCTGTGAGGGTGTGGGAATATGGAACGTGCTGTCTGAGAGGATGTGGGAATATGGAACGTGCTGTCTGAGAGGTTGTGGGAACATGGAACGTGCTGTCTGAGAGGGTGTGGGAATACAGAACGTGCTGTCTGAGAGGATGTGGGAATATGGAACGTGCTGTCTGAGAGGATGTGGGAATATGGATCGTGCTGTCTGAGAGGATGTGGGAATATGGAACGTGCTGTCTGAGAGGATGTGGGAATATGGAACGGGCTGTCTGAGAGGATGTGGAAATATGGAACGTGCTGTCTGAGAGGATGTGGGAAATTGGAACATGCTGTCTGAGAGGATGGGGGAAAATGGAACACACTGTCTGAGAGGGTGTGGGAATATGGAATGTGCTGTTTGAGAGGATGTGGAAATATGGAACGAGCTTGCTGAGAGGATGAGGGAATGTGGAACGTGCTGTCTGAGAGGGTGGTGGGAATATGGAACGTGCTGTCTGAGAGGATGTGGGAATATGGAACTTGCTGTCTGAGAGGATGTGGGAATATGGAACGTGCTGTCTGAGAAGATGTGGGAAGATGGAACGTGCTGTCTGAGAGGGTGTGGGAATATGGAACGTGCTGTCTGAGAGGGTGTGGGAATATGGACGTGCTGTCTGAGAGGATGTGGGAATATGGAACGTGCGGTCAGAGAGGATGTGGGAATATGGAATGTGCTTTCTGAGAGTGTGATGGAAATATGGAACGTGCTGTCTGAGAGGGTGGTGGGGATATGGAACGTGCTGTTAGAGAGAGTGATGGGAATATGGAACATGCTGTCTGAGAGGTTGATGGAAATATGGAACGTGCTGTCTGAGAGGGTGATGGAAATATGGCACGTGCTGTCTGAGAGGATGTGGGTATATGGAACGTGCTGTCTGAGAGGGTGAGGGAATATGGAACGTGCTCTCTGAGAGGATATGGGAATATGGAACGTGCTGTCTGAGAGGATGTGGGAATATGGAACGTGCTATCTGAGAGGGTGATGGAAATATGGAACGTGCTGTCTGAGAGGATGTGGGAATACGGAACGTGCTGTCTGAGAGGATGTGGGAATATGGAACGTACTGTCTGAGAGGATGTGGGAATATGGAACGTGCTGTCTGAGAGGATGTGGGAATATGGAACGTGCTGTCTGAGAGAATGTGTGAATATGGAACACTCTGTCTGAGAGGGTGTGGGAATATGGAACGTGCTGTCTGAGTGGGTGATGGGAATATGGAACGTGCTTTCTGAGAGGGTGATGGGAATATGGAACGTGCAGTCTGAGAGGATGTGGGAAAATGGAGAATCCTGTCTGAGAGGATGTGGGAATATGGAACGTGCTGTCTGAGAGGATGTGGAAATATGGAACGTGCTGTCTGAGAGGATGTGGGATATTGGAACATGCTGTCTGAGAGGATGGGGGAATATGGAACACTCTGTCTGAGAGGGTGTGGGAATATGGAATGTGCTGTTTGAGAGGATGTGGAAATATGGAACGTGCTGTCTGAGAGGATGGGGGAATACGGAACGTGCTGTCTGAGAGGGTGGTGGGAATATGGAACGTGCTGTCTGAGAGGATCTGGGAATATGGAACGCGCTGTCTGAGAGGGTGTGGGAATGTGGAACGTGCTGTCTGAGAAGATGTGGGAAGATGGAACGTGCTGTCTGAGAGGGTGCGGGAATATGGAACGTGCTGTTTGAGAGGATGTGGAAATATGGAACATGCTGTCAGGGAGGATGTGGGAATACGGAACGTGCTGTCTGAGAGGGTGTGGGAATATGGAATGTGCTGTCTGAGAGGATGTGGGAATATGGAACGTGCTGTCTGAGATGTTGTGGGAATATGCAACGTGCTGTCTGAGAGGGTGATGGGGATATGGAACATGCTTTCTGAGAGGGTGGTGGGAAACTGGAACGTGCTGTCTGAGAGGATGTGGGAATATGGAATGTGCTGTCTGAGAGGGTGTGGGAATATGGAACGTGCTGTCTGAGAGGATGTGGGAATATGGAACGTGCTGTCTGAGAGGATGTGGGAATATGGAACGTGCTGTCTGAGAGGATGTGGGAATATGGAACGTGCTGTCTGAGAAGATGTGGGAATATGGAACGTGCTGTCTGAGAGTTTGTGGGAATATGGAACGTGCTGTCTGAGAAGATGTGGGAATATGGAACGTGCTATCTGAGAGGATGTGGAAATATGGAACATGCTGTCTGAGAGGGTGATGGGAATATGGAATATGCTGTCTGAGAGGGTGATGGGAATGTGGAACGTGCTGTCTGAGAAGATGGGGGAATATGGAACGTTCTGTCTGAGAGGTTGTCGTAATATGGAACGTGCTGTCTGAGAGGATGTGGGAATATTGAACATAATGTCTGAGAGGATGTGGGAATATGGAACGTGCTGTCTGAGATGTGGGACGATGGAACGTGTTGTCTGAGAGATTGTGGGAATATGGAACGTGCCGTCAGAGAGGGTGATGGGAATGTGGAACGTGCTGTCTGAGAGGTTGTGGGAATATGGAACGTGCTGTGTGATAGGATGTGGGACTATGGAACATGCTGTCTGAGAAGGTGTGGGAATATGTAACGCGCTGTCTGAGAGGGTGTGGAAATATGGAACGTGCTGTTTGAGAGGGTGATGGGAATGTGCAACGGGCTGTCTGAGAGGGTGTGGGATTATGGAACGTGCTGTCTGAGAGGATGTGGGAATATGGAACGTGCTGTCTGAGAGGTTGTGGGAATATGGAACGTGCTGTGTGAGAGGATGTGGGAATATGGAACGTGCTGTCTGAGAGGTTGTGGGAACATGGAACGTGCTGTCTGAGAGGGTGTGGGAATACAGAACGTGCTGTCTGAGAGGATGTGGGAATATGGAACGTGCTGTCTGAGAGGATGTGGGAATATGGAACGTGCTGTCTGAGAGGATGTGGGAATATGGAACGTGCTGTCTGAGAGGATGTGGGAATATGGAACGGGCTGTCTGAGAGGATGTGGAAATATGGAACGTGCTGTCTGAGAGGATGTGGGAAATTGGAACATGCTGTCTGAGAGGATGGGGGAAAATGGAACACACTGTCTGAGAGGGTGTGGGAATATGGAATGTGCTGTTTGAGAGGATGTGGAAATATGGAACGAGCTTTCTGAGAGGATGAGGGAATGTGCAACGTGCTGTCTGAGAGGGTGGTGGGAATATGGAACGTGCTGTCTGAGAGGATGTGGGAATATGGAACTTGCTGTCTGAGAGGATGTGGGAATATGGAACGTGCTGTCTGAGAAGATGTGGGAAGATGGAACGTGCTGTCTGAGAGGGTGTGGGAATATGGAACGTGCTGTCTGAGAGGGTGTGGGAATATGGACGTGCTGTCTGAGAGGATGTGGGAATATGGAACGTGCGGTCAGAGAGGATGTGGGAATATGGAATGTGCTTTCTGAGAGTGTGATGGAAATATGGAACGTGCTGTCTGAGAGGGTGGTGGGGATATGGAACGTGCTGTTAGAGAGAGTGATGGGAATATGGAACATGCTGTCTGAGAGGTTGATGGAAATATGGAACGTGCTGTCTGAGAGGGTGATGGAAATATGGCACGTGCTGTCTGAGAGGATGTGGGTATATGGAACGTGCTGTCTGAGAGGGTGAGGGAATATGGAACGTGCTCTCTGAGAGGATATGGGAATATGGAACGTGCTGTCTGAGAGGATGTGGGAATATGGAACGTGCTGTCTGAGAGGGTGATGGAAATATGGAACGTGCTGTCTGAGAGGATGTGGGAATACGGAACGTGCTGTCTGAGAGGATGTGGGAATATGGAACGTACTGTCTGAGAGGATGTGGGAATATGGAACGTGCTGTCTGAGAGGATGTGGGTATACGGAACGTGCTGTCTGAGAGGTTGTGGGAATATGGAACCTGGTGTCTGAGAGGATGTGGGAATATGGAACGTGCTGTCTGAGAGAATGTGGGAATATGGAACACTCTGTCTGAGAGGGTGTGGGAATATGGAACGTGCTGTCTGAGTGGGTGATGGGAATATGGAACGTGCTTTCTGAGAGGGTGATGGGAATATGGAACGTGCAGTCTGAGAGGATGTGGGAAAATGGAAAATCCTGTCTGAGAGGATGTGGGAATATGGAACGTGCTGTCTGAGAGGATGTGGAAATATGGAACGTGCTGTCTGAGAGGATGTGGGATATTGGAACATGCTGTCTGTGAGGATGGGGGAATATGGAACACTCTGTCTGAGAGAGTGTGGGAATATGGAATGTGCTGTTTGAGAGGATGTGGAAATATGGAACGTGCTGTCTGAGAGGATGGGGGAATACGGAACGTGCTGTCTGAGAGGGTGGTGGGAATATGGAACGTGCTGTCTGAGAGGATCTGGGAATATGGAACGCGCTGTCTGAGAGGGTGTGGGAATGTGGAACGTGCTGTCTGAGAAGATGTGGGAAGATGGAACGTGCTGTCTGAGAGGGTGCGGGAATATGGAACGTGCTGTTTGAGAGGATGTGGAAATATGGAACATGCTGTCTGAGAGGATGTGGGAATACGGAACGTGCTGTCTGAGAGGGTGTGGGAATATGGAATGTGCTGTCTGAGAGGATGTGGGAATATGGAACGTGCTGTCTGAGATGTTGTGGGAATATGCAACGTGCTGTCTGAGAGGGTGATGGGGATATGGAACATGCTTTCTGAGAGGGTGGTGGGAAACTGGAACGTGCTGTCTGAGAGGATGTGGGAATATGGAATGTGCTGTCTGAGAGGGTGTGGGAATATGGAACGTGCTGTCTGAGAGGATGTGGGAATATGGAACGTGCTGTCTGAGAGGATGTGGGAATATGGAACGTGCTGTCTGAGAGGATGTGGGAATATGGAACGTGCTGTCTGAGAAGATGTGGGAATATGGAACGTGCTGTCTGAGAGTTTGTGGGAATATGGAACGTGCTGTCTGAGAAGATGTGGGAATATGGAACGTGCTATCTGAGAGGATGTGGAAATATGGAACATGCTGTCTGAGAGGGTGATGGGAATATGGAATATGCTGTCTGAGAGGGTGATGGGAATGTGGAACGTGCTGTCTGAGAAGATGGGGGAATATGGAACGTTCTGTCTGAGAGGTTGTCGTAATATGGAACGTGCTGTCTGAGAGGATGTGGGAATATTGAACATAATGTCTGAGAGGATGTGGGAATATGGAACGTGCTGTCTGAGATGTGGGACGATGGAACGTGTTGTCTGAGAGATTGTGGGAATATGGAACGTGCTGTCAGAGAGGGTGATGGGAATGTGGAACGTGCTGTCTGAGAGGTTGTGGGAATATGGAACGTGCTGTGTGATAGGATGTGGGACTATGGAACATGCTGTCTGAGAAGGTGTGGGAATATGTAACGCGCTGTCTGAGAGGGTGTGGAAATATGGAACGTGCTGTCTGAGAGGGTGATGGGAATGTGCAACGGGCTGTCTGAGAGGGTGTGGGATTATGGAACGTGCTGTCTGAGAGGATGTGGGAATATGGAACGTGCTGTCTGAGAGGTTGTGGGAATATGGAACGTGCTGTGTGAGAGGATGTGGGAATATGGAACGTGCTGTCTGAGAGGATGTGGAAATACGGAACGTGCATTCTGAGAGGATGTGGGAATATGGAACGTGCTGTCTGAGAGGGTGATGGAAATATGGAACACTCTGTCTGAGAGGGTGTGGGAATAAGGAACGTGCTATCTGAGATTGTGTGGGAATACGGAACGTGATGTCTGACAGGGTGATGGGAATATGGAACGTGCTGTCTGAGAGGATGTGGGAATATGGAACGTGCTGTCTGTGAGGGTGTGGAAATATGGAACGTGCTGTCTGAGAGGATGTGGGAATATGGAACGTGCTGTCTGAGAGGGTGTGGGAATGTGGATCGTGCTCTCTGAGAGGATGTGGGAATATGGAACGTGCTTTCTGAGAGGATGTCGGAATATGGAACGTGCTATCTGAGAGGGTGATGAAAGATGGAACGTGCTGTCTGAGAGGATGTGGGAATATGGAACGTGCTGTCTGAGAGGATGTGGGAAGATGGAACGTACTGTCTGAGAGGATGTGGGAATATGGACCGTGCTGTCTGAGAGGATGTGGGAATATGGAACGTGCTGCCTGAGAGGATGTGGGACTATGGAACATGCTGTCTGAGAGGATGTGGGAATATGGAACGTGCTCTCTGGGAGGGTGATGGGAATATGTCACGTGCTGTCTGAGAGGGTGATGGGAATATGGAACATGCTGTCAGAGAGGATGTGGAAATATGGAACGTGCTGTCTGAGAGGATGTGGGAATGTGGAACGTGCTGTCTGAGAGGATGTGGCAATATGGAACGTGCTGTCAGAGAGGGTGTGGAAATATGGAACGTGCTGTCTGAGAGGGTGTGGGAATACGCAACGTGCTGTCTGAGAGGATGTGGGAATATGGAACGTGCTGTCTGAGAGGATGTGGGAATATGGAACGTGCAGTCTGGGAGGTTGTGGGAATATGGAACGTGCTGTCTGAGAGGGTGTGGGAATACAGAACGTGCTGTCTGAGAGGATGTGGGAATATGGAACGTGCTGTCTGAGAGGTTGTGGGAATATGGAACGTGCTGTCTGAGAGGGTGTGGGAATACGGAATGTGCTGTCTGAGAGGATGTGGCAATATGGAACGTGCTGTCTGAAAGGGTGGTGGGAATATGGAACGTGCTGTTAGAGAGGGTGATGGGAATATGGAACGTGCTGTCTGAAAGGGTGGTGGGAATATGGAACGTGCTGTTAGAGAGGGTGATGGGAATATGGAACATGCTGTCTGAGAGGGTGATGGAAATATGGAACGTGCTGTCTGAGAGGATGCGGGTATATGGAACGTGCTGTCTGAGAAGATGTGGGACGATGGAACGTGCTGTCTGAGAGATTGTGGGAATATGGAACGTGCTGTCAGAGAGGGTGATGGGAATGTGGAACGTGCTGTCTGAGAGGTTGTGGGAATATGGAACGTGCTGTGTGATAGGATGTGGGAATATGGAACATGCTGTCTGAGAAGGTGTGGGAATATGGAACGCGCTGTCTGAGAGGGTGTGGAAATATGGAACGTGCTGTCTGAGAGGGTGATGGGAATGTGCAACGGGCTGTCTGAGAGGGTGTGGGATTATGGAACGTGCTATCTGAGAGGATGTTGGAATATGGAACGTGCTGTCTGAGAGGTTGTGGGAATATGGAACGTGCTGTGTGAGAGGATGTGGGAATATGGAACGTGCTGTCTGAAGGGATGTGGGAATATGGAACGTGCTGTCTGAAGGGATGTGGAAATACGGAACGTGCATTCTGAGAGGATGTGGGAATATGGAACGTGCTGTCTGAGAGGGTGATGGAAATATGGAACACTCTGTCTGAGAGGGTGTGGGAATAAGGAACGTGCTATCTGAGATTGTGTGGGAATACGGAACGTGATGTCTGACAGGGTGATGGGAATATGGAACGTGCTGTCTGAGAGGATGTGGCAATATGGAACGTGCTGTCTCAGAGGATGTGGGAATATGGAACGTGCTGTCTGAGAGGGTGTGGGAATATGGATCGTGCTCTCTGAGAGGATGTGGGAACATGGAACGTGCTTTCTGAGAGGATGTCGGAATATGGAACGTGCTATCTGAGAGGTGATGGAAAGATGGAACGTGCTGTCTGAGAGGATGTGGGAATATGGAACGTGCTGTCTGAGAGGATGTGGGAATATGGAACGTACCGTCTGAGAGGATGTGGGAATATGGACCGTGCTGTCTGAGAGGATGTGGTAATATGGAACGTGCTGCCTGAGAGGATGAGGGACTATGGAACATGCTGTCTGAGAGGATGTGGGAATATGGAACGTGCTCTCTGGGAGGGTGATGGGAATATGGAACGTGCTGTCTGAGAGGGTGATGGGAATATGGAACATGCTGTCAGAGAGGATGTGGGAATATGGAACGTGCTGTCTGAGAGGATGTGAGAATGTGGAACGTGCTGTCTGAGAGGATGTGGGAATATGGAACGTGCTGTCAGAGAGGGTGTGGAAATATGGAACGTGCTGTCTGAGAGGGTGTGGGAATACGCAACGTGCTGTCTGAGAGGATGTGGGAACATGGAACGTGCTGTGTGAGAGGATGTGGGAATATGGAACGTGCAGTCTGGGAGGTTGTGGGAATATGGAACGTGCTGTCTGAGAGGGTGTGGGAATACGGAACGTGCTGTCTGAGAGGATGTGGGAATATGGAACGTGCTGTCTGAGAGGTTGTGGGAATATGGAACGTGCTGTCTGAGAGGGTGTGGGAATACGGAATGTGCTGTCTGAGAGGATGTGGCAATATGGAACGTGCTGTCTGAAAGGGTGGTGGGAATATGGAACGTGCTGTTAGAGAGGGTGATGGGAATATGGAACGTGCTGTCTGAGAGGGTGATGGAAATATGGAACGTGCTGTCTGAGAGGATGTGGAAATATGGAACGTGCTGTCTGAGAGGATGTGGGATATTGGAACATGCTGTCTGAGAGGATGGGGGAATATGGAACACTCTGTCTGAGAGGGTGTGGGAATATGGAATGTGCTGTTTGAGAGGATGTGGAAATATGGAACGTGCTGTCTGAGAGGATGGGGGAATATGGAACGTGCTGTCTGAGAGGGTGGTGGGAATCTGGAACGTGCTGTCTGAGGGGATCTGGGAATATGGAACGTGCTGTCTGAGAGGGTGTGGGAATGTAGAACGTGCTGTCTGAGAAGATGTGGGAAGATGGAACGTGCTGTCTGAGAGGGTGTGGGAATATGGTACGTGCTGTCTGAGAGGGTGTGGGAATATGGAATGTGCTGTCTGAGAGGATGTGGGAATATGGAACGTGCCGTCTGAGATGTTGTGGGAATATGGAACGTGCTGTCTGAGAGGGTGATGGGGATATGGAACATGCTTTCTGAGAGGGTGGTGGGAAACTGGAACGTGCTGTCTGAGGGGATGTGGGAATATGGAACGTGCTGTCTGAGAGGATGTGGGAATATGGAACGTACTGTCTGAGAGGATGTGGGAATATGGAACATGCTGTCTGAGAGGGTGTGGGAATATGGAACGCGTTGTCTGAGAGGATGTGGGAATAAGGAACGTGCTATCTGAGATTGTGTGGGAATACGGAACGTGATGTCTGACAGGGTGATGGGAATATGGAACGTGCTGTCTGAGAGGATGTGGGAATATGGAACGTGCTGTCTGTGAGGGTGTGGAAATATGGAACGTGCTGTCTCAGAGGATGTGGGAATATGGAACGTGCTGTCTGAGAGGGTGTGGGAATATGGATCGTGCTCTCTGAGAGGATGTGGGAACATGGAACGTGCTTTCTGAGAGGATGTCGGAATATGGAACGTGCTATCTGAGAGGTGATGGAAAGATGGAACGTGCTGTCTGAGAGGATGTGGGAATATGGAACGTGCTGTCTGAGAGGATGTGGGAATATGGAACGTACTGTCTGAGAGGATGTGGGAATATGGACCGTGCTGTCTGAGAGGATGTGGGAATATGGAACGTGCTGCCTGAGAGGATGAGGGACTATGGAACATGCTGTCTGAGAGGATGTGGGAATATGGAACGTGCTCTCTGGGAGGGTGATGGGAATATGGAACGTGCAGTCTGAGAGGGTGATGGGAATATGGAACATGCTGTCAGAGAGGATGTGGGAATATGGAACGTGCTGTCTGAGAGGATGTGAGAATGTGGAACGTGCTGTCTGAGAGGATGTGGGAATATGGAACGTGCTGTCAGAGAGGGTGTGGAAATATGGAACGTGCTGTCTGAGAGGGTGTGGGAATACGCAACGTGCTGTCTGAGAGGATGTGGGAACATGGAACGTGCTGTGTGAGAGGATGTGGGAATATGGAACGTGCAGTCTGGGAGGTTGTGGGAATATGGAACGTGCTGTCTGAGAGGGTGTGGGAATACGGAACGTGCTGTCTGAGAGGATGTGGGAATATGGAACGAGCTGTCTGAGAGGTTGTGGGAATATGGAACGTGCTGTCTGAGAGGGTGTGGGAATACGGAATGTGCTGTCTGAGAGGATGTGGCAATATGGAACGTGCTGTCTGAAAGGGTGGTGGGAATATGGAACGTGCTGCTAGAGAGGGTGATGGGAATATGGAACGTGCTGTCTGAGAGGGTGATGGAAATATGGAACGTGCTGTCTGAGAGGATGTGGAAATATGGAACGTGCTGTCTGAGAGGATGTGGGATATTGGAACATGCTGTCTGAGAGGATGGGGGAATATGGAACACTCTGTCTGAGAGGGTGTGGGAATATGGAATGTGCTGTTTGAGAGGATGTGGAAATATGGAACGTGCTGTCTGAGAGGATGGGGGAATATGGAACGTGCTGTCTGAGAGGGTGGTGGGAATCTGGAACGTGCTGTCTGAGAGGATCTGGGAATATGGAACGTGCTGTCTGAGAGGGTGTGGGAATGTAGAACGTGCTGTCTGAGAAGATGTGGGAAGATGGAACGTGCTGTCTGAGAGGGTGTGGGAATATGGAACGTGCTGTTTGAGAGGTTGTGAAAATATGGAACATGCTGTCTGAGAGGATGTGGGAATATGGAACGTGCTGTCTGAGAGGGTGTGGGAATATGGAATGTGCTGTCTGAGAGGATGTGGGAATATGGAACGTCCCGTCTGAGATGTTGTGGGAATATGGAACGTGCTGTCTGAGAGGGTGATGGGGATATGGAACATGCTTTCTGAGAGGGTGGTGGGAAACTGGAACGTGCTGTCTGAGGGGATGTGGGAATATGGAATGTGCTGTCTGAGAGGATGTGGGAATATGGAACGTGCTGTCTGAGAGGATGTGGGTATATGGAACGTGCTGTCTGAGAGGATGTGGGAATATGGAACGTGCTGTCTGAGAGGATGTGGGAATATGGAACGTACTGTCTGAGAGGATGTGGGAATATGGACCGTGCTGTCAGAGAGGATGTGGGAATATGGAACGTGCTGCCTGAGAGGATGTGGGACTATGGAACATGCTGTCTGAGAGGATGTGGGAATATGGAACGTGCTCTCTGGGAGGGTGATGGGAATATGGAACGTGCTGTCTGAGAGGGTGATGGGAATATGGAACATGCTGTCAGAGAGGATGTGGGAATATGGAACGTGCTGTCTGAGAGGATGTGGGAATGTGGAACGTGCTGTCTGAGAGGATGTGGGAATATGGAACGTGCTGTCAGAGAGGGTGTGGACATATGGAACGTGCTGTCTGAGAGGGTGTGGGAATATGCAACGTGCTGTCTGAGAGGATGTGGGAATATGGAACGTGCTGTCTGAGAGGATGTGGGAATATGGAACGTGCATTCTGGGAGGTTGTGGGAATATGGAACGTGCTGTCTGAGAGGGTGTGGGAATACGGAACATGCTGTCTGCGAGGATGTGGGAATATGGAACGTGCTGTCTGAGAGGTTGTGGGAATATGGAACGTGCTGTCTGAGAGGGTGTGGAAATATGGAACGTGCTATCTGAGAGGGTGTGGGAATATGGAACGTGCTGTCTGAGAGGGTGTGGAAATATGGAACGTTCTGTCTGAGAGGGTGATGGGAATATGGAACGTGCTGTCTGAGAGGGTGATGGGAATATGCAACGTGCTGGCTGAGAGGGTGGTGGGAATATGGAACGTGCTGTCTGAGAGGGTGATGGGAATATGGAATGTACTGACTGAGAGGATGGGGGAATATGGAATGTACTGTCTGAGAGGAAGTGGTAATATGGAATGTGGTGTCTGAGAGACTGTGGGAATATGGAATGTGCTGTCTGAGAGGGTGTGGGAATATGGAACGTGCTGTCTGAGAGGATGTGGGAATATGGAATGTGCTGTCTGAGAGGGTGTGGGAATATGGAACGTGCTGTCTGAGAGGGTGATGGGAATGTGCAACGGGCTGTCTGAGAGGGTGTGGGATTTTCATACGTGCTGTCTGAGAGGATGTGGGAATATTGAACGTGCTGATGGAGAGGAGGTGGGAATATGGAACATGCTGTCTGAGAGGAAGTGGAAATATGGAACGTGCTCTCTGAGTGGGTGTGGGAATATGGAACGTGCTGTCTGAGAGGTTGTGGGAATATGGAACGTGCTGTCTGAGAGGATGTGGGAATATGGAACGTGCTGTGTGAGAGGATGTGGGAACATGGAGCCTGCTGTCTGAGATGAAGTGGGAATATGGAACTTGCTGTCTGAGAGGATGTGGAAATATGGAACGTGATGACTGAGAGGCTGGTGGGAATATGGAACGTGTTGTCTGAGAGGTTGTGGGAATATGGAACGTGCTGTCTGAGATGAAGTGGGAATATGGAACGTGCTGTCTGAGAGGGTGTGGGAATATGGAACGTGCTCTCTGAGAGGATGTGGGAATATGGAACGTGCTGTCTGAGAGGTTGTGGGAATATGGAACGTGCTGTCTGAGTGGATGTGGGAATATGGAACGTGCTGTCTGAGAGGATGTGGGAATATGGAACGTACTGTCTGAGAGGATGTGGGAATATGGAACATGCTGTCTGAGAGGGTGTGGGAATATGGAACGCGTTGTCTGAGAGGATGTGGGAATATGGAACGTACTGTCTGAGAGGATGAAGAATATGGAACGTGCTGTCTGAGAGGGTGTGGGAATATGGAACGTGCTGTGTGATAGGATGTGGGAATATGGAACTTGCTGTCTGAGAGGGTGTGGGAATATGGAACGTGCTGTCTGAGAGGGTGTGGGTATACGGAACATGCTGTCTGAGAGGAGGTGCGAATATGGAACATGCTGTCTGAGAGGATGTGGAAATACGGGACGTGCTGTCTGAGAGGATGTGGGAATAAAAACGTGCTGTCTGAGAGGGTGTGGGAATATGGACGTGCTGTCTGAGATGATGTGGGAATATGTAACGTGCTGTCAGAGAGGACGTGGGAATATGGAACGTGCTGTCAGAGAGGGTGATGGGAATATGGAACGTGCTGTCTGAGAGGTTGATGGAAATATGGAACGTGCTGTGTGAGAGGGTGATGGAAATATGGAACGTGCTGTCTGAGAGGATGCGGGTATATGGAACGTGCTGTCTGAGAGGGTGTGGGAATATGGAACGTGCTCTCTGAGAGGATGTGGGAATATGGAACATGCTGTCTGAGAGGATGTGGGAATATGGAACGTGCTGTCTGATACGGTGATGGAAATATGGAACGTGCTGTCTGAGAGGATGTGGGAATATGGAACGTGCTGCCTGAGAGGATGTGGGAATATGGAACGTAATGTCTGAGAGGATGTGGGAATATGGAACGTGCTGTCTGAGAGGATGTGGGAATACGGAACGTGCTGTCTGAGAGGTTGTGGGAATATGGAACGTGCTGTCTGAGAGGATGTGGGAATATGGAACGTGCTGTCTGAGAGGGTGTGGGAATATGGAACGTGCTGTCTGAGAGGTTGTGGGAATATGGAACGAGCTGTCTGAGAGGGTGTGGGAATACGGAACGTGCTGTCTGAGAGGATGTGGGAATATGGAACGGGCTGTCTGAGAGGATGTGGGAATATGGAACGTGCAGTCTGGGAGGTTGTGGGAATATGGAACGTGCTGTCTGAGAGGGTGTGGGAATACGGAACGTGCTGTCTGAGAGGATGTGGGAATATGGAACGTGCTGTCTGAGATGTTGTGGGAATATGGAACGTGCTGTCTGAGAGGGTGTGGGAATACGGAATGTGCTGTCTGAGAGGATGTGGGAATATGGAACGTGCTGTCTGAAAGGACGTGGGAATATGGAACGTGCTGTCTGTGAGGGTGTGGGAATATGGAACGTGCTGTCTGAGAGGGTGTGGGAATACAGAACGTGCTGTCTGAGAGGATGTGGGAATATGGAACGTGCTGTCTGAGAGGATGTGGGAATATGGAACGTGCTGTCTGAGTGGATGTGGGAATATGGAACGGGCTGTCTGAGAGGATGTGGGAATATGGAACGTCCTGTCTGAGAGGATGTGGAAATATGGAACGTGCTGTCTGAGAGGATGTGGGATATTGGAACATGCTGTCTGAGAGGATGGGGGAATATGGAACACACTGTCTAAGAGGGTGTGGGAATATGGAATGTGCTGTTTGAGAGGATGTGGAAATATGGAATGAGCTTTCTGAGAAGATGTGGGAATGTGGAACGTGCTGTCTGAGAGGGTGGTGGGAATATGGAACGTGCTGTCTGAGAGGATGTGGGAATATGGAACGTGCTGTCTGAGAGGATGTGGGAATATGGAACGTGCTGTCTGAGAAGATGTGGGAAGATGGGACGTGCTGTCTGAGAGGGTGTGGTAATATGGAACGTGCTGTCTGAGAGGGTGTGGGAATATGGAATGCTGTCTGAGAGGATGTGGGAATATGGAACGTGCTGTCAGAGAGGATGTGGGAATATGGAATGTGCTTTCTGAGAGTGTGATGGAAATATGGAACGTGCTGTCTGAGAGGGTGGTGGGAATATGGAACGTGCTGTTAGAGAGGGTGATGGGAATATGGAACGTGCTGTCTGAGAGGTTGATGGAAATATGGAACGTGTTGTCTGAAGGGTGGTGGGAATATGGAACGTGCGGTTAGAGAGGGTGATGGGAATATGGAACGTGCTGTCTGAGAGGGTGATGGAAATATGGAACGTGCTGTCTGAGAGGATGCGGGTATATGGAACGTGCTGTCTGAGAGGGTGTGGGAATATGGAACATGCTGTCTGAGAGGATGTGGGAATATGGAACGTGCTGTCTGAGACGGTGATGGAAATATGGAACGTGCTGTCTGAGAGGATGTGGGAATATGGAACGTGCTGCCTGAGAGGATGTGGGAATATGGAACGTACTGTCTGAGAGGATGTGGGAATATGGAACGTGCTGTCTGAGAGGATGTGGGAATACGGAATGTGCTGTCTGAGAGGTTGTGGGAATATGGAACGTGCTGTCTGAGAGGATGTGGGAATATGGAACGTGCTGTCTGAGAGGGTGTGGGAATATGGAACGTGCTGTCTGAGAGGTTGTGGGAATATGGAACGTGCTGTCTGTGAGGGTGTGGGAATACGCAACGTGCTGTCTGAGAGGATGTGGGAATATGGAACGTGCTGTCTGAGAGGATGTGGGAATATGGAACGTGCAGTCTGGGAGGTTGTGGGAATATGGAACGTGCTGTCTGAGAGGGTGTGGGAATACGGAACGTGCTGTCTGAGAGGAAGTGGGAATATGGAACGTGCTGTCTGAGAGGTTGTGGGAATATGGAACGTGCTGTCTGAGAGGGTGTGGGACGACGGAATGTGCTGTCTGAGAGGATGTGGCAATATGGAACGTGCTGTCTGAAAGGGTGGTGGGAATATGGAACGTGCTGTTAGAGAGGGTGATGGGAATATGGAACGTGCTGTCTGAGAGGGTGATGGAAATATGGAACGTGCTGTCTGAGAGGATGCGGGTATATGGAACGTGCTGTCTGAGAGGGTGTGGGAATATGGAACGTGCTCTCTGAGAGGATGTGGGAATATGGAACATGCTGTCTGAGAGGATGTGGGAATATGTAACGTGCTGTCTGAGATGGTGATCGAAATATGGAACGTGCTGTCAGAGAGGATGTGGGAATATGGAACGTGCTGCCTGAGAGGATGTGGGAATATGGAACGTACTGTCTGAGAGGATGTGGGAATATGGAACGTGCTGTCTGAGAGGATGTGGGAATACGGAACGTGCTGTCTGAGAGGTTGTGGGAATATGGAACGTGCTGTCTGAGAGGATGTGGGAATATGGAACGTGCTGTCTGAGAGGGTGTGGGAATATGGAACGTGCTGTCTGAGAGGTTGTGGGAATATGGAATGTGCTGTCTGAGAGGGTGTGGGAATACGGAACGTGCTATCTGAGAGGGTGTGGGAATATGGAACGTGCTGTCTGAGAGGGTGTGGAAATATGGAACGTTCTGTCTGAGAGGGTGATGGGAATATGGAACGTGCTGTCTGAGAGGGTGATGGGAATATGCAACGTGCTGGCTGAGAGGGTGGTGGGAATATGGAACGTGCTGTCTGAGAGGGTGATGGGAATATGGAACGTACTGACTGAGAGGATGGGGGAATATGGAATGTACTGTCTGAGAGGAAGTGGTAATATGGAATGTGGTGTCTGAGAGACTGTGGGAATATGGAATGTGCTGTCTGAGAGGGTGTGGGAATATGGAACGTGCTGTCTGAGAGGATGTGGGAATATGGAATGTGCTGTCTGAGAGGGTGTGGGAATATGGAACGTGCTGTCTGAGAGGGTGATGGGAATGTGCAACGGGCTGTCTGAGAGGGTGTGGGATTTTCATACGTGCTGTCTGAGAGGATGTGGGAATATGGAACGTGCTGATGGAGAGGAGGTGGGAATATGGAACATGCTGTCTGAGAGGAAGTGGAAATATGGAACGTGCTCTCTGAGTGGGTGTGGGAATATGGAACGTGCTGTCTGAGAGGTTGTGGGAATATGGAACGTGCTGTCTGAGAGGATGTGGGAATATGGAACGTGCTGTGTGAGAGGATGTGGGAACATGGGGCCTGCTGTCTGAGATGAAGTGGGAATATGGAACTTGCTGTCTGAGAGGATGTGGAAATATGGAACGTGATGACTGAGAGGCTGGTGGGAATATGGAACGTGTTGTCTGAGAGGTTGTGGGAATATGGAACGTGCTGTCTGAGATGAAGTGGGAATATGGAACGTGCTGTCTGAGAGGGTGTGGGAATATGGAACGTGCTCTCTGAGAGGATGTGGGAATATGGAACGTGCTGTCTGAGAGGTTGTGGGAATATGGAACGTGCTGTCTGAGTGGATGTGGGAATATGGAACGTGCTGTCTGAGAGGATGTGGGAATATGGAACGTACTGTCTGAGAGGATGTGGGAATATGGAACATGCTGTCTGAGAGGGTGTGGGAATATGGAACGCGTTGTCTGAGAGGATGTGGGAATATGGAACGTACTGTCTGAGAGGATGAAGAATATGGAACGTGCTGTCTGAGAGGGTGTGGGAATATGGAACGTGCTGTGTGATAGGATGTGGGAATATGGAACGTGCTGTCTGAGAGGGTGTGGGAATATGGAACGTGCTGTCTGAGAGGGTGTGGGTATACGGAACATGCTGTCTGAGAGGAGGTGCGAATATGGAACATGCTGTCTGAGAGGATGTGGAAATACGGGACGTGCTGTCTGAGAGGATGTGGGAATAAAAACGTGCTGTCTGAGAGGGTGTGGGAATATGGACGTGCTGTCTGAGATGATGTGGGAATATGTAACGTGCTGTCAGAGAGGACGTGGGAATATGGAACGTGCTGTCAGAGAGGGTGATGGGAATATGGAACGTGCTGTCTGAGAGGTTGATGGAAATATGGAACGTGCTGTGTGAGAGGGTGATGGAAATATGGAACGTGCTGTCTGAGAGGATGCGGGTATATGGAACGTGCTGTCTGAGAGGGTGTGGGAATATGGAACGTGCTCTCTGAGAGGATGTGGGAATATGGAACATGCTGTCTGAGAGGATGTGGGAATATGGAACGTGCTGTCTGATACGGTGATGGAAATATGGAACGTGCTGTCTGAGAGGATGTGGGAATATGGAACGTGCTGCCTGAGAGGATGTGGGAATATGGAACGTAATGTCTGAGAGGATGTGGGAATATGGAACGTGCTGTCTGAGAGGATGTGGGAATACGGAACGTGCTGTCTGAGAGGTTGTGGGAATATGGAACGTGCTGTCTGAGAGGATGTGGGAATATGGAACGTGCTGTCTGAGAGGGTGTGGGAATATGGAACGTGCTGTCTGAGAGGTTGTGGGAATATGGAACGAGCTGTCTGAGAGGGTGTGGGAATACGGAACGTGCTGTCTGAGAGGATGTGGGAATATGGAACGGGCTGTCTGAGAGGATGTGGGAATATGGAACGTGCAGTCTGGGAGGTTGTGGGAATATGGAACGTGCTGTCTGAGAGGGTGTGGGAATACGGAACGTGCTGTCTGAGAGGATGTGGGAATATGGAACGTGCTGTCTGAGATGTTGTGGGAATATGGAACGTGCTGTCTGAGAGGGTGTGGGAATACGGAATGTGCTGTCTGAGAGGATGTGGGAATATGGAACGTGCTGTCTGAAAGGACGTGGGAATATGGAACGTGCTGTCTGTGAGGGTGTGGGAATATGGAACGTGCTGTCTGAGAGGGTGTGGGAATACAGAACGTGCTGTCTGAGAGGATGTGGGAATATGGAACGTGCTGTCTGAGAGGATGTGGGAATATGGAACGTGCTGTCTGAGTGGATGTGGGAATATGGAACGGGCTGTCTGAGAGGATGTGGGAATATGGAACGTCCTGTCTGAGAGGATGTGGAAATATGGAACGTGCTGTCTGAGAGGATGTGGGATATTGGAACATGCTGTCTGAGAGGATGGGGGAATATGGAACACACTGTCTAAGAGGGTGTGGGAATATGGAATGTGCTGTTTGAGAGGATGTGGAAATATGGAATGAGCTTTCTGAGAAGATGTGGGAATGTGGAACGTGCTGTCTGAGAGGGTGGTGGGAATATGGAACGTGCTGTCTGAGAGGATGTGGGAATATGGAACGTGCTGTCTGAGAGGATGTGGGAATATGGAACGTGCTGTCTGAGAAGATGTGGGAAGATGGGACGTGCTGTCTGAGAGGGTGTGGTAATATGGAACGTGCTGTCTGAGAGGGTGTGGGAATATGGAATGCTGTCTGAGAGGATGTGGGAATATGGAACGTGCTGTCAGAGAGGATGTGGGAATATGGAATGTGCTTTCTGAGAGTGTGATGGAAATATGGAACGTGCTGTCTGAGAGGGTGGTGGGAATATGGAACGTGCTGTTAGAGAGGGTGATGGGAATATGGAACGTGCTGTCTGAGAGGTTGATGGAAATATGGAACGTGTTGTCTGAAGGGTGGTGGGAATATGGAACGTGCGGTTAGAGAGGGTGATGGGAATATGGAACGTGCTGTCTGAGAGGGTGATGGAAATATGGAACGTGCTGTCTGAGAGGATGCGGGTATATGGAACGTGCTGTCTGAGAGGGTGTGGGAATATGGAACATGCTGTCTGAGAGGATGTGGGAATATGGAACGTGCTGTCTGAGACGGTGATGGAAATATGGAACGTGCTGTCTGAGAGGATGTGGGAATATGGAACGTGCTGCCTGAGAGGATGTGGGAATATGGAAAGTACTGTCTGAGAGGATGTGGGAATATGGAACGTGCTGTCTGAGAGGATGTGGGAATACGGAATGTGCTGTCTGAGAGGTTGTGGGAATATGGAACGTGCTGTCTGAGAGGATGTGGGAATATGGAACGTGCTGTCTGAGAGGGTGTGGGAATATGGAACGTGCTGTCTGAGAGGTTGTGGGAATATGGAACGTGCTGTCTGTGAGGGTGTGGGAATACGCAACGTGCTGTCTGAGAGGATGTGGGAATATGGAACGTGCTGTCTGAGAGGATGTGGGAATATGGAACGTGCAGTCTGGGAGGTTGTGGGAATATGGAACGTGCTGTCTGAGAGGGTGTGGGAATACGGAACGTGCTGTCTGAGAGGAAGTGGGAATATGGAACGTGCTGTCTGAGAGGTTGTGGGAATATGGAACGTGCTGTCTGAGAGGGTGTGGGACGACGGAATGTGCTGTCTGAGAGGATGTGGCAATATGGAAAGTGCTGTCTGAAAGGGTGGTGGGAATATGGAACGTGCTGTTAGAGAGGGTGATGGGAATATGGAACGTGCTGTCTGAGAGGGTGATGGAAATATGGAACGTGCTGTCTGAGAGGATGCGGGTATATGGAACGTGCTGTCTGAGAGGGTGTGGGAATATGGAACGTGCTCTCTGAGAGGATGTGGGAATATGGAACATGCTGTCTGAGAGGATGTGGGAATATGTAACGTGCTGTCTGAGATGGTGATCGAAATATGGAACGTGCTGTCAGAGAGGATGTGGGAATATGGAACGTGCTGCCTGAGAGGATGTGGGAATATGGAACGTGCTGTCTGAGAGGATGTGGGAATACGGAACGTGCTGTCTGAGAGGTTGTGGGAATATGGAACGTGCTGTCTGAGAGGATGTGGGAATATGGAACGTGCTGTCTGAGAGGGTGTGGGAATATGGAACGTGCTGTCTGAGAGGTTGTGGGAATATGGAATGTGCTGTCTGAGAGGGTGTGGGAATACGGAACGTGCTGTCTGAGAGGATGTGGGAATATGGAACCTGCTGTCTGAGAGGATGTGCGAATATGGAACGTGCAGTCTGGGAGGTTGTGGGAATATGGAACGTGCTGTCTGAAAGGTTGTGGGAATACGGAATGTGCTGTCTGAGAGGATGTGGGAATATGGAACGTGCTGTCTGAGAGGTTGTGGGAATATGGAATGTGCTGTTTGAGAGGATGTGGAAATATGGAACGAGCTTTCTGAGAGGATGAGGGAATGTGGAACGTGCTGTCTGAGAGGGTGGTGGGAATATGGAACGTGCTGTCTGAGAGGATGTGGGAATATGGAACTTGCTGTCTGAGAGGATGTGGGAATATGGAACGTGCTGTCTGAGAGGGTGTGGGAATATGGACGTGCTGTCTGAGAGGATGTGGGAATATGGAACGTGCGGTCAGAGAGGATGTGGGAATATGGAATGTGCTTTCTGAGAGTGTGATGGAAATATGGAACGTGCTGTCTGAGAGGGTGGTGGGGATATGGAACGTGCTGTTGGAGAGAGTGATGGGAATATGGAACATGCTGTCTGAGAAGTTGATGGAAATATGGAACGTGCTGTCTGAGAGGGTGATGGAAATATGGCACGTGCTGTCTGAGAGGATGTGGGTATATGGAACGTGCTGTCTGAGAGGGTGAGGGAATATGGAACGTGCTCTCTGAGAGGATATGGGAATATGGAACGTGCTGTCTGAGAGGATGTGGGAATATGGAACGTGCTGTCTGAGAGGATGTGGGAATACGGAACGTGCTGTCTGAGAGGATGTGGGAATATGGAACGTGCTGTCTGAGAGGATGTGGGAATATGGAACGTGCTGTCTGAGAGGGTGTGGGAATATGGAACGTGCTGTCTGAGAGGTTGTGGGAATATGGAATGTGCTGTCTGAGAGGGTGTGGGAATACGGAACGTGCTGTCTGAGAGGATGTGGGAATATGGAACCTGCTGTCTGAGAGGATGTGCGAATATGGAACGTGCAGTCTGGGAGGTTGTGGGAATATGGAACGTGCTGTCTGAAAGGTTGTGGGAATACGGAATGTGCTGTCTGAGAGGATGTGGGAATATGGAACGTGCTGTCTGAGAGGTTGTGGGAATATGGAATGTGCTGTTTGAGAGGATGTGGAAATATGGAACGAGCTTTCTGAGAGGATGAGGGAATGTGGAACGTGCTGTCTGAGAGGGTGGTGGGAATATGGAACGTGCTGTCTGAGAGGATGTGGGAATATGGAACTTGCTGTCTGAGAGGATGTGGGAATATGGAACGTGCTGTCTGAGAGGGTGTGGGAATATGGACGTGCTGTCTGAGAGGATGTGGGAATATGGAACGTGCGGTCAGAGAGGATGTGGGAATATGGAATGTGCTTTCTGAGAGTGTGATGGAAATATGGAACGTGCTGTCTGAGAGGGTGGTGGGGATATGGAACGTGCTGTTGGAGAGAGTGATGGGAATATGGAACATGCTGTCTGAGAAGTTGATGGAAATATGGAACGTGCTGTCTGAGAGGGTGATGGAAATATGGCACGTGCTGTCTGAGAGGATGTGGGTATATGGAACGTGCTGTCTGAGAGGGTGAGGGAATATGGAACGTGCTCTCTGAGAGGATATGGGAATATGGAACGTGCTGTCTGAGAGGATGTGGGAATATGGAACGTGCTGTCTGAGAGGATGTGGGAATACGGAACGTGCTGTCTGAGAGGATGTGGGAATATGGAACGTACTGTCTGAGTGGATGTGGGAATATGGAACGTGCTGTCTGAGAGGATGTGGGTATACGGAACGTGCTGTCTGAGAGGTTGTGGGAATATGGAACCTGGTGTCTGAGAGGATGTGGGAATATGGAACGTGCTGTCTGAGAGAATGTGGGAATATGGAACACTCTGTCTGAGAGGGTGTGGGAATATGGAACGTGCTGTCTGAGTGGGTGATGGGAATATGGAACGTGCTTTCTGAGAGGGTGATGGGAATATGGAACGTGCAGTCTGAGAGCATGTGGGAAAATGGAGAATCCTGTCTGAGAGGATGTGGGAATATGGAACGTGCTGTCTGAGAGGATGTGGAAATATGGAACGTGCTGTCTGAGAGGATGTGGGATATTGGAACATGCTGTCTGAGAGGATGGGGGAATATGGAACACTCTGTCTGAGAGGGTGTGGGAATATGGAATGTGCTGTTTGAGAGGATGTGGAAATATGGAACGTGCTGTCTGAGAGGATGGGGGAATACGGAACGTGCTGTCTGAGAGGGTGGTGGGAATATGGAACGTGCTGTCTGAGAGGATCTGGGAATATGGAACGCGCTGTCTGAGAGGGTGTGGGAATGTGGAACGTGCTGTCTGAGATGATGTGGGAAGATGGAACGTGCTGTCTGAGAGGGTGCGGGAATATGGAACGTGCTGTTTGAGAGGATGTGGAAATATGGAACATGCTGTCTGAGAGGATGTGGGAATACGGAACGTGCTGTCTGAGAGGGTGTGGGAATATGGAATGTGCTGTCTGAGAGGATGTGGGAATATGGAACGTGCTGTCTGAGATGTTGTGGGAATATGCAACGTGCTGTCTGAGAGGGTGATGGGGATATGGAACATGCTTTCTGAGAGGGTGGTGGGAAACTGGAACGTGCTGTCTGAGAGGATGTGGGAATATGGAATGTGCTGTCTGAGAGGGTGTGGGAATATGGAACGTGCTGTCTGAGAGGATGTGGGAATATGGAACGTGCTGTCTGAGAGGATGTGGGAATATGGAACGTGCTGTCTGAGAGGATGTGGGAATATGGAACGTGCTGTCTGAGAAGATGTGGGAATATGGAACGTGCTGTCTGAGAGTTTGTGGGAATATGGAACGTGCTGTCTGAGAAGATGTGGGAATATGGAACGTGCTATCTGAGAGGATGTGGAAATATGGAACATGCTGTCTGAGAGGGTGATGGGAATATGGAATATGCTGTCTGAGAGGGTGATGGGAATGTGGAACGTGCTGTCTGAGAAGATGGGGGAATATGGAACGTTCTGTCTGAGAGGTTGTCGTAATATGGAACGTGCTGTCTGAGAGGATGTGGGAATATTGAACATAATGTCTGAGAGGATGTGGGAATATGGAACGTGCTGTCTGAGATGTGGGACGATGGAACGTGCTGTCTGAGAGATTGTGGGAATATGGAACGTGCTGTCAGAGAGGGTGATGGGAATGTGGAACGTGCTGTCTGAGAGGTTGTGGGAATATGGAACGTGCTGTGTGATAGGATGTGGGACTATGGAACATGCTGTCTGAGAAGGTGTGGGAATATGTAACGCGCTGTCTGAGAGGGTGTGGAAATATGGAACGTGCTGTCTGAGAGGGTGATGGGAATGTGCAACGGGCTGTCTGAGAGGGTGTGGGATTATGGAACGTGCTGTCTGAGAGGATGTGGGAATATAGAACGTGCTGTCTGAGAGGTTGTGGGAATATGGAACGTGCTGTGTGAGAGGATGTGGGAATATGGAACGTGCTGTCTGAGAGGATGTGGAAATACGGAACGTGCATTCTGAGAGGATGTGGGAATATGGAACGTGCTGTCTGAGAGGGTGATGGAAATATGGAACACTCTGTCTGAGAGGGTGTGGGAATAAGGAACGTGCTATCTGAGATTGTGTGGGAATACGGAACGTGATGTCTGACAGGGTGATGGGAATATGGAACGTGCTGTCTGAGAGGATGTGGGAATATGGAACGTGCTGTCTGTGAGGGTGTGGAAATATGGAACGTGCTGTCTGAGAGGATGTGGGAATATGGAACGTGCTGTCTGAGAGGGTGTGGGAATATGGATCGTGCTCTCTGAGAGGATGTGGGAATATGGAACGTGCTTTCTGAGAGGATGTCGGAATATGGAACGTGCTATCTGAGAGGGTGATGAAAGATGGAACGTGCTGTCTGAGAGGATGTGGGAATATGGAACGTGCTGTCTGAGAGGATGTGGGAAGATGGAACGTACTGTCTGAGAGGATGTGGGAATATGGACCGTGCTGTCTGAGAGGATGTGGGAATATGGAACGTGCTGACTGAGAGGATGTGGGACTATGGAACATGCTGTCTGAGAGGATGTGGGAATATGGAACGTGCTCTCTGGGAGGGTGATGGGAATATGGAACGTGCTGTCTGAGAGGGTGATGGGAATATGGAACATGCTGTCAGAGAGGATGTGGGAATATGGAACGTGCTGTCTGAGAGGATGTGGGAATGTGGAACGTGCTGTCTGAGAGGATGTGGGAATATGGAACGTGCTGTCAGAGAGGGTGTGGAAATATGGAACGTGCTGTCTGAGAGGGTGTGGGAATACGCAACGTGCTGTCTGAGAGGATGTGGGAATATGGAACGTGCTGTCTGAGAGGATGTGGGAATATGGAACGTGCAGTCTGGGAGGTTGTGGGAATATGGAACGTGCTGTCTGAGAGGGTGTGGGAATACGGAACGTGCTGTCTGAGAGGATGTGGGAATATGGAACGTGCTGTCTGAGAGGTTGTGGGAATATGGAACGTGCTGTCTGAGAGGGTGTGGGAATACGGAATGTGCTGTCTGAGAGGATGTGGCAATATGGAACGTGCTGTCTGAAAGGGTGGTGGGAATATGGAACGTGCTGCTAGAGAGGGTGATGGGAATATGGAACATGCTGTCTGAAAGGGTGGTGGGAATATGGAACGTGCTGTTAGAGAGGGTGATGGGAATATGGAACATGCTGTCTGAGAGGGTGATGGAAATATGGAACGTGCTGTCTGAGAGGATGCGGGTATATGGAACGTGCTGTCTGAGAAGATGTGGGACGATGGAACGTGCTGTCTGAGAGATTGTGGGAATATGGAACGTGCTGTCAGAGAGGGTGATGGGAATGTGGAACGTGCTGTCTGAGAGGTTGTGGGAATATGGAACGTGCTGTGTGATAGGATGTGGGAATATGGAACATGCTGTCTGAGAAGGTGTGGGAATATGGAACGCGCTGTCTGAGAGGGTGTGGAAATATGGAACGTGCTGTCTGAGAGGGTGATGGGAATGTGCAACGGGCTGTCTGAGAGGGTGTGGGATTATGGAACGTGCTATGTGAGAGGATGTGGGAATATGGAACGTGCTGTCTGAGAGGTTGTGGGAATATGGAACGTGCTGTGTGAGAGGATGTGGGAATATGGAACGTGCTGTCTGAAGGGATGTGGAAATACGGAACGTGCATTCTGAGAGGATGTGGGAATATGGAACGTGCTGTCTGAGAGGGTGATGGAAATATGGAACACTCTGTCTGAGAGGGTCTGGGAATAAGGAACGTGCTATCTGAGATTGTGTGGGAATACGGAACGTGATGTCTGACAGGGTGATGGGAATATGGAACGTGCTGTCTGAGAGGATGTGGGAATATGGAACGTGCTGTCTGTGAGGGTGTGGAAATATGGAACGTGCTGTCTCAGAGGATGTGGGAATATGGAACGTGCTGTCTGAGAGGGTGTGGGAATATGGATCGTGCTCTCTGAGAGGATGTGGGAATATGGAACGTGCTTTCTGAGAGGATGTCGGAATATGGAACGTGCTATCTGAGAGGTGATGGAAAGATGGAACGTGCTGTCTGAGAGGATGTGGGAATATGGAACGTGCTGTCTGAGAGGATGTGGGAATATGGAACGTACTGTCTGAGAGGATGTGGGAATATGGACCGTGCAGTCTGAGAGGATGTGGGAATATGGAACGTGCTGCCTGAGAGGATGAGGGACTATGGAACATGCTGTCTGAGAGGATGTGGGAATATGGAACGTGCTCTCTGGGAGGGTGATGGGAATATGGAACGTGCTGTCTGAGAGGGTGATGGGAATATGGAACATGCTGTCAGAGAGGATGTGGGAATATGGAACGTGCTGTCTGAGAGGATGTGAGAATGTGGAACGTGCTGTCTGAGAGGATGTGGGAATATGGAACGTGCTGTCAGAGAGGGTGTGGAAATATGGAACGTGCTGTCTGAGAGGGTGTGGGAATACGCAACGTGCTGTCTGAGAGGATGTGGGAACATGGAACGTGCTGTGTGAGAGGATGTGGGAATATGGAACGTGCAGTCTGGGAGGTTGTGGGAATATGGAACGTGCTGTCTGAGAGGGTGTGGGAATACGGAACGTGCTGTCTGAGAGGATGTGGGAATATGGAACGTGCTGTCTGAGAGGTTGTGGGAATATGGAACGTGCTGTCTGAGAGGGTGTGGGAATACGGAATGTGCTGTCTGAGAGGATGTGGCAATATGGAACGTGCTGTCTGAAAGGGTGGTGGGAATATGGAACGTGCTGTTAGAGAGGGTGATGGGAATATGGAACGTGCTGTCTGAGAGGGTGATGGAAATATGGAACGTGCTGTCTGAGAGGATGTGGAAATATGGAACGTGCTGTCTGAGAGGATGTGGGATATTGGAACATGCTGTCTGAGAGGGTGGTGGGAATCTGGAACGTGCTGTCTGAGAGGATCTGGGAATATGGAACGTGCTGTCTGAGAGGGTGTGGGAATGTAGAACGTGCTGTCTGAGAAGATGTGGGAAGATGGAACGTGCTGTCTGAGAGGGTGTGGGAATATGGAACGTGCTGTTTGAGAGGTTGTGGAAATATGGAACATGCTGTCTGAGAGGATGTGGGAATATGGAACGTGCTGTCTGAGAGGGTGTGGGAATATGGAATGTGCTGTCTGAGAGGATGTGGGAATATGGAACGTGCCGTCTGAGATGTTGTGGAAATATGGAACGTGCTGTCTGAGAGGGTGATGGGGATATGGAACATGCTTTCTGAGAGGGTGGTGGGAAACTGGAACGTGCTGTCTGAGGGGATGTGGGAATATGGAATGTGCTGTCTGAGAGGGTGTGGGAATATGGAACGTGCTGTCTGAGAGGATGTGGGAATATGGAACGTGCTGTCTGAGAGGATGTGGGAATATGGAACGTGCTGTCTGAGAGGATGTGGGTATATGGAACGTGCTGTCTGAGAGGATGTGGGAATATGGAACGTGCTGTCTGAGAGGATGTGGGAATATGGAACGTACTGTCTGAGAGGATGTGGGAATATGGACCGTGCTGTCAGAGAGGATGTGGGAATATGGAACATGCTGCCTGAGAGGATGTGGGACTATGGAACATGCTGTCTGAGAGGATGTGGGAATATGGAACGTGCTCTCTGGGAGGGTGATGGGAATATGGAACGTGCTGTCTGAGAGGGTGATGGGAATATGGAACACGCTGTCAGAGAGGATGTGGGAATATGGAACGTGCTGTCTGAGAGGATGTGGGAATGTGGAACGTGCTGTCTGAGAGGATGTGGGAATATGGAACGTGCTGTCAGAGAGGGTGTGGACATATGGAACGTGCTGTCTGAGAGGGTGATGGGAATATGGAACATGCTGTCAGAGAGGATGTGGGAATATGGAACGTGCTGTCTGAGAGGATGTGGGAATGTGGAACGTGCTGTCTGAGAGGATGTGGGAATATGGAACGTGCTGTCAGAGAGGGTGTGGACATATGGAACGTGCTGTCTGAGAGGGTGTGGGAATATGCAACGTGCTGTCTGAGAGGATGTGGGTATATGGAACGTGCTGTCTGAGAGGATGTGGGAATATGGAACGTGCAGTCTGGGAGGTTGTGGGAATATGGAACGTGCTGTCTGAGAGGGTGTGGGAATACGGAACGTGCTGTCTGAGAGGATGTGGGAATATGGAACGTGCTGTCTGAGAGGTTGTGGGAATATGGAACGTGCTGTCTGAGAGGGTGTGGAAATATGGAACGTGCTATCTGAGAGGGTGTGGGAATATGGAACGTGCTGTCTGAGAGGGTGTGGAAATATGGAACGTTCTGTCTGAGAGGGTGATGGGAATGTGGAACGTGCTGTCTGAGAGGGTGATGGGAATATGCAACGTGCTGGCTGAGAGGGTGGTGGGAATATGGAACGTGCTGTCTGAGAGGGTGATGGGAATATGGAACGTACTGACTGAGAGGATGGGGGAATATGGAATGTACTGTCTGAGAGGAAGTGGTAATATGGAATGTGGTGTCTGAGAGACTGTGGGAATATGGAATGTGCTGTCTGAGAGGGTGTGGGAATATGGAACGTGCTGTCTGAGAGGATGTGGGAATATGGAATGTGCTGTCTGAGAGGGTGTGGGAATATGGAATGTGCTGTCTGAGAGGGTGTGGGAATATGGAAAGTGCTGTCTGAGAGGATGTGGGAATATGGAACGTGCTCTCTGGGAGGGTGATGGGAATATGGAACGTGCTGTCTGAGAGGGTGATGGGAATATGGAACATGCTGTCAGTGAGGATGTGGGAATATGGAACGTGCTGTCTGAGAGGATGTGAGAATGTGGAACGTGCTGTCTGAGAGGATGTGGGAATATGGAACGTGCTGTCAGAGAGGGTGTGGAAATATGGAACGTGCTGTCTGAGAGGGTGTGGGAATACGCAACGTGCTGTCTGAGAGGATGTGGGAACATGGAACGTGCTGTGTGAGAGGATGTGGGAATATGGAACGTGCAGTCTGGGAGGTTGTGGGAATATGGAACGTGCTGTCTGAGAGGGTGTGGGAATACGGAACGTGCTGTCTGAGAGGATGTGGGAATATGGAACGTGCTGTCTGAGAGGTTGTGGGAATATGGAACGTGCTGTCTGAGAGGGTGTGGGAATACGGAATGTGCTGTCTGAGAGGATGTGGCAATATGGAACGTGCTGTCTGAAAGGGTGGTGGGAATATGGAACGTGCTGTTAGAGAGGGTGATGGGAATATGGAACGTGCTGTCTGAGAGGGTGATGGAAATATGGAACGTGCTGTCTGAGAGGATGTGGAAATATGGAACGTGCTGTCTGAGAGGATGTGGGATATTGGAACATGCTGTCTGAGAGGGTGGTGGGAATCTGGAACGTGCTGTCTGAGAGGATCTGGGAATATGGAACGTGCTGTCTGAGAGGGTGTGGGAATGTAGAACGTGCTGTCTGAGAAGATGTGGGAAGATGGAACGTGCTGTCTGAGAGGGTGTGGGAATATGGAATGTGCTGTTTGAGAGGTTGTGGAAATATGGAACATGCTGTCTGAGAGGATGTGGGAATATGGAACGTGCTGTCTGAGAGGGTGTGGGAATATGGAATGTGCTGTCTGAGAGGATGTGGGAATATGGAACGTGCCGTCTGAGATGTTGTGGAAATATGGAACGTACTGTCTGAGAGGGTGATGGGGATATGGAACATGCTTTCTGAGAGGGTGGTGGGAAACTGGAACGTGCTGTCTGAGGGGATGTGGGAATATGGAATGTGCTGTCTGAGAGGGTGTGGGAATATGGAACGTGCTGTCTGAGAGGATGTGGGAATATGGAACGTGCTGTCTGAGAGGATGTGGGAATATGGAACGTGCTGTCTGAGAGGATGTGGGTATATGGAACGTGCTGTCTGAGAGGATGTGGGAATATGGAACGTGCTGTCTGAGAGGATGTGGGAATATGGAACGTACTGTCTGAGAGGATGTGGGAATATGGACCGTGCTGTCAGAGAGGATGTGGGAATATGGAACGTGCTGCCTGAGAGGATGTGGGACTATGGAACATGCTGTCTGAGAGGATGTGGGAATATGGAACGTGCTCTCTGGGAGGGTGATGGGAATATGGAACGTGCTGTCTGAGAGGGTGATGGGAATATGGAACACGCTGTCAGAGAGGATGTGGGAATATGGAACGTGCTGTCTGAGAGGATGTGGGAATGTGGAACGTGCTGTCTGAGAGGATGTGGGAATATGGAACGTGCTGTCAGAGAGGGTGTGGACATATGGAACGTGCTGTCTGAGAGGGTGATGGGAATATGGAACATGCTGTCAGAGAGGATGTGGGAATATGGAACGTGCTGTCTGAGAGGATGTGGGAATGTGGAACGTGCTGTCTGAGAGGATGTGGGAATATGGAACGTGCTGTCAGAGAGGGTGTGGACATATGGAACGTGCTGTCTGAGAGGGTGTGGGAATATGCAACGTGCTGTCTGAGAGGATGTGGGTATATGGAACGTGCTGTCTGAGAGGATGTGGGAATATGGAACGTGCAGTCTGGGAGGTTGTGGGAATATGGAACGTGCTGTCTGAGAGGGTGTGGGAATACGGAACGTGCTGTCTGAGAGGATGTGGGAATATGGAACGTGCTGTCTGAGAGGTTGTGGGAATATGGAACGTGCTGTCTGAGAGGGTGTGGAAATATGGAACGTGCTATCTGAGAGGGTGTGGGAATATGGAACGTGCTGTCTGAGAGGGTGTGGAAATATGGAACGTTCTGTCTGAGAGGGTGATGGGAATGTGGAACGTGCTGTCTGAGAGGGTGATGGGAATATGCAACGTGCTGGCTGAGAGGGTGGTGGGAATATGGAACGTGCTGTCTGAGAGGGTGATGGGAATATGGAACGTACTGACTGAGAGGATGGGGGAATATGGAATGTACTGTCTGAGAGGAAGTGGTAATATGGAATGTGGTGTCTGAGAGACTGTGGGAATATGGAATGTGCTGTCTGAGAGGGTGTGGGAATATGGAACGTGCTGTCTGAGAGGATGTGGGAATATGGAATGTGCTGTCTGAGAGGGTGTGGGAATATGGAATGTGCTGTCTGAGAGGGTGTGGGAATATGGAAAGTGCTGTCAGAGAGGGTGATTGGAATATGGAACGTGCTGTCTGAGAGGTTGATGGGAATATGGAACGTGCTGTCGGAGAGGATGTGGGAATATGGAACGTGCTGTCTGAGAGGGTGATGGAAATATGGAACGTGCTGTCTGAGAGGATCTGGGAATATGGAACGTGCTGTCTGAGCGGGTGATGGGAATGTGGAACGTGCTGTCTGAGAGGATGTGGGAATATGGAACGTGCTGTCTGGGAGGGAGTGGGAATATGGAACGTGCTGTCTGAGAGGATGTGGGAATATGGAACGTGCTGTCTGGGAGGGTGTGGGAATATGGAACGTGCTATCTGAGAGGGTGTGGGAATATGGAATGTGCTGTCTGAGAGGGTGTGGGAATATGGAATGTGCTGTCTGAGAGGGTGTGGGAATATGGAACGTGCTGTCTGAGAGGATGTGGGAATATGGAACGTGCTGTCGGAGAGGGTGTGGGAATATGGAAAGTGCTGTCTGAGAGGGTGTGGGAATATGAGACGTGCTGTCTGAGAGGATGTGGGAATAGGGAACGTGCTGTCTGGGAGGGTGTGGGAATATGGAACGTGCTGTCTGAGAGGGTGTGGGAATTTGGAATGTGCTGTCTGAGAGGATGTAGGAATATGGAACGCGCTGTCTGAGAGGGTGGGGGAATATGGAACGTGCTGTTACAGAGGGTGACGGGAATATGGAACGTGCTGTCTGAGAGGTTGATGGAAATATGGAACGTGCTGTCTGAGAGGTTGTGGGAATATGGAACGTGCTGTCTGAGAGGATGTGGGAATATGGAACGTGCTGTCTGAGAGGGTGGTGGGAATATGGAACGTGCTGTCTGAGAGGTTGATGGGAATATGGAACGTGCTGTCTGAGAGGATGTGGGAATATGGAACGTGCTGTCTGAGAGGATGTGGGAATATGGAACGTGCTGTCTGAGAGGGTGATGGAAATATGGAACGTGCTGTATGAGAGGATGTGGGAATATGGAACGTGCTGTCTGAGCGGGTGATGGGAATGTGGAACGTGCTGTCTGAGAGGATGTGGGAATATGGAACGTGCTGTCTGGGAGGGAGTGGGAATATGGAACGTGCTGTCTGAGAGGATGTGGGAATATGGAACGTGCTGTCTGGGAGGGTGTGGGAATATGGAATGTGCTCTCTGAGAGGGTGTGGGAATATGGAACGTGCTGTCTGAGAGGATGTGGGAATATGGAACGTGCTGTCTGAGAGGGTGTGGGAATATGGAAAGTGCTGTCTGAGAGAGTGTGGGAATATGAGACGTGCTGTCTGAGAGGATGTGGGAACATGGAACGTGCTGTCTGAGAGGGTGTGGGAATATGGAAAGTGCTGTCTGAGAGGGTGTGGAAATATGAGACGTGCTGTCTGAGAGGATGTGGGAATAGGGAACGTGCTGTCTGAGAAGGTGTGGGAATATGGAACGTGCTGTTTGAGAGGATGTGGAAATATGGAACATGCTGTCTGAGAGGATGTGGGAATATGGAACGTGCTGTCTGAGAGGGTGTGGGAATATGGAATGTGCTGTCTGAGAGGATGTGGGAATATGGAACGTGCCGTCTGAGATGTTGTGGGAATATGGAACGTGCTGTCTGAGAGGGTGATGGGGATATGGAACATGCTTTCTGAGAGGGTGGTGGGAAACTGGAACCTGCTGTCTGAGAGGGTGGTGGGGATATGGAACGTGCTGTTGGAGAGAGTGATGGGAATATGGAACATGCTGTCTGAGAAGTTGATGGAAATATGGAACGTGCTGTCTGAGAGGGTGATGGAAATATGGCACGTGCTGTCTGAGAGGATGTGGGTATATGGAACGTGCTGTCTGAGAGGGTGAGGGAATATGGAACGTGCTCTCTGAGAGGATATGGGAATATGGAACGTGCTGTCTGAGAGGATGTGGGAATATGGAACGTGCTGTCTGAGAGGATGTGGGAATACGGAACGTGCTGTCTGAGAGGATGTGGGAATATGGAACGTACTGTCTGAGTGGATGTGGGAATATGGAACGTGCTGTCTGAGAGGATGTGGGTATACGGAACGTGCTGTCTGAGAGGTTGTGGGAATATGGAACCTGGTGTCTGAGAGGATGTGGGAATATGGAACGTGCTGTCTGAGAGAATGTGGGAATATGGAACACTCTGTCTGAGAGGGTGTGGGAATATGGAACGTGCTGTCTGAGTGGGTGATGGGAATATGGAACGTGCTTTCTGAGAGGGTGATGGGAATATGGAACGTGCAGTCTGAGAGGATGTGGGAAAATGGAGAATCCTGTCTGAGAGGATGTGGGAATATGGAACGTGCTGTCTGAGAGGATGTGGAAATATGGAACGTGCTGTCTGAGAGGATGTGGGATATTGGAACATGCTGTCTGAGAGGATGGGGGAATATGGAACACTCTGTCTGAGAGGGTGTGGGAATATGGAATGTGCTGTTTGAGAGGATGTGGAAATATGGAACATGCTGTCTGAGAGGATGGGGGAATACGGAACGTGCTGTCTGAGAGGGTGGTGGGAATATGGAACGTGCTGTCTGAGAGGATCTGGGAATATGGAACGCGCTGTCTGAGAGGGTGTGGGAATGTGGAACGTGCTGTCTGAGAAGATGTGGGAAGATGGAACGTGCTGTCTGAGAGGGTGCGGGAATATGGAACGTGCTGTTTGAGAGGATGTGGAAATATGGAACATGCTGTCTGAGAGGATGTGGGAATACGGAACGTGCTGTCTGAGAGGGTGTGGGAATATGGAATGTGCTGTCTGAGAGGATGTGGGAATATGGAACGTGCTGTCTGAGATGTTGTGGGAATATGCAACGTGCTGTCTGAGAGGGTGATGGGGATATGGAACATGCTTTCTGAGAGGGTGGTGGGAAACTGGAACGTGCTGTCTGAGAGGATGTGGGAATATGGAATGTGCTGTCTGAGAGGGTGTGGGAATATGGAACGTGCTGTCTGAGAGGATGTGGGAATATGGAACGTGCTGTCTGAGAGGATGTGGGAATATGGAACGTGCTGTCTGAGAGGATGTGGGAATATGGAACGTGCTGTCTGAGAAGATGTGGGAATATGGAACGTGCTGTCTGAGAGTTTGTGGGAATATGGAACGTGCTGTCTGAGAAGATGTGGGAATATGGAACGTGCTATCTGAGAGGATGTGGAAATATGGAACATGCTGTCTGAGAGGGTGATGGGAATATGGAATATGCTGTCTGAGAGGGTGATGGGAATGTGGAACGTGCTGTCTGAGAAGATGGGGGAATATGGAACGTTCTGTCTGAGAGGTTGTCGTAATATGGAACGTGCTGTCTGAGAGGATGTGGGAATATTGAACATAATGTCTGAGAGGATGTGGGAATATGGAACGTGCTGTCTGAGATGTGGGACGATGGAACGTGCTGTCTGAGAGATTGTGGGAATATGGAACGTGCTGTCAGAGAGGGTGATGGGAATGTGGAACGTGCTGTCTGAGAGGTTGTGGGAATATGGAACGTGCTGTGTGATAGGATGTGGGACTATGGAACATGCTGTCTGAGAAGGTGTGGGAATATGTAACGCGCTGTCTGAGAGGGTGTGGAAATATGGAACGTGCTGTCTGAGAGGGTGATGGGAATGTGCAACGGGCTGTCTGAGAGGGTGTGGGATTATGGAACGTGCTGTCTGAGAGGATGTGGGAATATGGAACGTGCTGTCTGAGAGGTTGTGGGAATATGGAACGTGCTGTCTGAGAGGATGTGGGAATATGGAACGTGCTGTCTGAGAGGATGTGGAAATACGGAACGTGCATTCTGAGAGGATGTGGGAATATGGAACGTGCTGTCTGAGAGGGTGATGGAAATATGGAACACTCTGTCTGAGAGGGTGTGGGAATAAGGAACGTGCTATCTGAGATTGTGTGGGAATACGGAACGTGATGTCTGACAGGGTGATGGGAATATGGAACGTGCTGTCTGAGAGGATGTGGGAATATGGAACGTGCTGTCTGTGAGGGTGTGGAAATATGGAACGTGCTGTCTGAGAGGATGTGGGAATATGGAACGTGCTGTCTGAGAGGGTGTGGGAATATGGATCGTGCTCTCTGAGAGGATGTGGGAATATGGAACGTGCTTTCTGAGAGGATGTCGGAATATGGAACGTGCTATCTGAGAGGGTGATGAAAGATGGAACGTGCTGTCTGAGAGGATGTGGGAATATGGAACGTGCTGTCTGAGAGGATGTGGGAAGATGGAACGTACTGTCTGAGAGGATGTGGGAATATGGACCGTGCTGTCTGAGAGGATGTGGGAATATGGAACGTGCTGACTGAGAGGATGTGGGACTATGGAACATGCTGTCTGAGAGGATGTGGGAATATGGAACGTGCTCTCTGGGAGGGTGATGGGAATATGGAACGTGCTGTCTGAGAGGGTGATGGGAATATGGAACATGCTGTCAGAGAGGATGTGGGAATATGGAACGTGCTGTCTGAGAGGATGTGGGAATGTGGAACGTGCTGTCTGAGAGGATGTGGGAATATGGAACGTGCTGTCAGAGAGGGTGTGGAAATATGGAACGTGCTGTCTGAGAGGGTGTGGGAATACGCAACGTGCTGTCTGAGAGGATGTGGGAATATGGAACGTGCTGTCTGAGAGGATGTGGGAATATGGAACGTGCAGTCTGGGAGGTTGTGGGAATATGGAACGTGCTGTCTGAGAGGGTGTGGGAATACGGAACGTGCTGTCTGAGAGGATGTGGGAATATGGAACGTGCTGTCTGAGAGGTTGTGGGAATATGGAACGTGCTGTCTGAGAGGGTGTGGGAATACGGAATGTGCTGTCTGAGAGGATGTGGCAATATGGAACGTGCTGTCTGAAAGGGTGGTGGGAATATGGAACGTGCTGCTAGAGAGGGTGATGGGAATATGGAACGTGCTGTCTGAAAGGGTGGTGGGAATATGGAACGTGCTGTTAGAGAGGGTGATGGGAATATGGAACATGCTGTCTGAGAGGGTGATGGAAATATGGAACGTGCTGTCTGAGAGGATGCGGGGATGGAACGTGCTGTCTGAGAAGATGTGGGACGATGGAACGTGCTGTCTGAGAGATTGTGGGAATATGGAACGTGCTGTCAGAGAGGGTGATGGGAATGTGGAACGTGCTGTCTGAGAGGTTGTGGGAATATGGAACGTGCTGTGTGATAGGATGTGGGAATATGGAACATGCTGTCTGAGAAGGTGTGGGAATATGGAACGCGCTGTCTGAGAGGGTGTGGAAATATGGAACGTGCTGTCTGAGAGGGTGATGGGAATGTGCAACGGGCTGTCTGAGAGGGTGTGGGATTATGGAACGTGCTATGTGAGAGGATGTGGGAATATGGAACGTGCTGTCTGAGAGGTTGTGGGAATATGGAACGTGCTGTGTGAGAGGATGTGGGAATATGGAACGTGCTGTCTGAAGGGATGTGGAAATACGGAACGTGCATTCTGAGAGGATGTGGGAATATGGAACGTGCTGTCTGAGAGGGTGATGGAAATATGGAACACTCTGTCTGAGAGGGTCTGGGAATAAGGAACGTGCTATCTGAGATTGTGTGGGAATACGGAACGTGATGTCTGACAGGGTGATGGGAATATGGAACGTGCTGTCTGAGAGGATGTGGGAATATGGAACGTGCTGTCTGTGAGGGTGTGGAAATATGGAACGTGCTGTCTCAGAGGATGTGGGAATATGGAACGTGCTGTCTGAGAGGGTGTGGGAATATGGATCGTGCTCTCTGAGAGGATGTGGGAATATGGAACGTGCTTTCTGAGAGGATGTCGGAATATGGAACGTGCTATCTGAGAGGTGATGGAAAGATGGAACGTGCTGTCTGAGAGGATGTGGGAATATGGAACGTGCTGTCTGAGAGGATGTGGGAATATGGAACGTACTGTCTGAGAGGATGTGGGAATATGGACCGTGCAGTCTGAGAGGATGTGGGAATATGGAACGTGCTGCCTGAGAGGATGAGGGACTATGGAACATGCTGTCTGAGAGGATGTGGGAATATGGAACGTGCTCTCTGGGAGGGTGATGGGAATATGGAACGTGCTGTCTGAGAGGGTGATGGGAATATGGAACATGCTGTCAGAGAGGATGTGGGAATATGGAACGTGCTGTCTGAGAGGATGTGAGAATGTGGAACGTGCTGTCTGAGAGGATGTGGGAATATGGAACGTGCTGTCAGAGAGGGTGTGGAAATATGGAACGTGCTGTCTGAGAGGGTGTGGGAATACGCAACGTGCTGTCTGAGAGGATGTGGGAACATGGAACGTGCTGTGTGAGAGGATGTGGGAATATGGAACGTGCAGTCTGGGAGGTTGTGGGAATATGGAACGTGCTGTCTGAGAGGGTGTGGGAATACGGAACGTGCTGTCTGAGAGGATGTGGGAATATGGAACGTGCTGTCTGAGAGGTTGTGGGAATATGGAACGTGCTGTCTGAGAGGGTGTGGGAATACGGAATGTGCTGTCTGAGAGGATGTGGCAATATGGAACGTGCTGTCTGAAAGGGTGGTGGGAATATGGAACGTGCTGTTAGAGAGGGTGATGGGAATATGGAACGTGCTGTCTGAGAGGGTGATGGAAATATGGAACTTGCTGTCTGAGAGGATGTGGAAATATGGAACGTGCTGTCTGAGAGGATGTGGGATATTGGAACATGCTGTCTGAGAGGGTGGTGGGAATCTGGAACGTGCTGTCTGAGAGGATCTGGGAATATGGAACGTGCTGTCTGAGAGGGTGTGGGAATGTAGAACGTGCTGTCTGAGAAGATGTGGGAAGATGGAACGTGCTGTCTGAGAGGGTGTGGGAATATGGAACGTGCTGTTTGAGAGGTTGTGGAAATATGGAACATGCTGTCTGAGAGGATGTGGGAATATGGAACGTGCTGTCTGAGAGGGTGTGGGAATATGGAATGTGCTGTCTGAGAGGATGTGGGAATATGGAACGTGCCGTCTGAGATGTTGTGGGAATATGGAACGTGCTGTCTGAGAGGGTGATGGGGATATGGAACATGCTTTCTGAGAGGGTGGTGGGAAACTGGAACGTGCTGTCTGAGGGGATGTGGGAATATGGAATGTGCTGTCTGAGAGGGTGTGGGAATATGGAACGTGCTGTCTGAGAGGATGTGGGAATATGGAACGTGCTGTCTGAGAGGATGTGGGAATATGGAACGTGCTGTCTGAGAGGATGTGGGTATATGGAACGTGCTGTCTGAGAGGATGTGGGAATATGGAACGTGCTGTCTGAGAGGATGTGGGAATATGGAACGTACTGTCTGAGAGGATGTGGGAATATGGACCGTGCTGTCAGAGAGGATGTGGGAATATGGAACGTGCTGCCTGAGAGGATGTGGGACTATGGAACATGCTGTCTGAGAGGATGTGGGAATATGGAACGTGCTCTCTGGGAGGGTGATGGGAATATGGAACGTGCTGTCTGAGAGGGTGATGGGAATATGGAACACGCTGTCAGAGAGGATGTGGGAATATGGAACGTGCTGTCTGAGAGGATGTGGGAATGTGGAACGTGCTGTCTGAGAGGATGTGGGAATATGGAACGTGCTGTCAGAGAGGGTGTGGACATATGGAACGTGCTGTCTGAGAGGGTGATGGGAATATGGAACATGCTGTCAGAGAGGATGTGGGAATATGGAACGTGCTGTCTGAGAGGATGTGGGAATGTGGAACGTGCTGTCTGAGAGGATGTGGGAATATGGAACGTGCTGTCAGAGAGGGTGTGGACATATGGAACGTGCTGTCTGAGAGGGTGTGGGAATATGCAACGTGCTGTCTGAGAGGATGTGGGTATATGGAACGTGCTGTCTGAGAGGATGTGGGAATATGGAACGTGCAGTCTGGGAGGTTGTGGGAATATGGAACGTGCTGTCTGAGAGGGTGTGGGAATACGGAACGTGCTGTCTGAGAGGATGTGGGAATATGGAACGTGCTGTCTGAGAGGTTGTGGGAATATGGAACGTGCTGTCTGAGAGGGTGTGGAAATATGGAACGTGCTATCTGAGAGGGTGTGGGAATATGGAACGTGCTGTCTGAGAGGGTGTGGAAATATGGAACGTTCTGTCTGAGAGGGTGATGGGAATGTGGAACGTGCTGTCTGAGAGGGTGATGGGAATATGCAACGTGCTGGCTGAGAGGGTGGTGGGAATATGGAACGTGCTGTCTGAGAGGGTGATGGGAATATGGAACGTACTGACTGAGAGGATGGGGGAATATGGAATGTACTGTCTGAGAGGAAGTGGTAATATGGAATGTGGTGTCTGAGAGACTGTGGGAATATGGAATGTGCTGTCTGAGAGGGTGTGGGAATATGGAACGTGCTGTCTGAGAGGATGTGGGAATATGGAATGTGCTGTCTGAGAGGGTGTGGGAATATGGAATGTGCTGTCTGAGAGGGTGTGGGAATATGGAAAGTGCTGTCAGAGAGGGTGATTGGAATATGGAACGTGCTGTCTGAGAGGTTGATGGGAATATGGAACGTGCTGTCGGAGAGGATGTGGGAATATGGAACGTGCTGTCTGAGAGGGTGATGGAAATATGGAACGTGCTGTCTGAGAGGATCTGGGAATATGGAACGTGCTGTCTGAGCGGGTGATGGGAATGTGGAACGTGCTGTCTGAGAGGATGTGGGAATATGGAACGTGCTGTCTGGGAGGGAGTGGGAATATGGAACGTGCTGTCTGAGAGGATGTGGGAATATGGAACGTGCTGTCTGGGAGGGTGTGGGAATATGGAACGTGCTATCTGAGAGGGTGTGGGAATATGGAATGTGCTGTCTGAGAGGGTGTGGGAATATGGAATGTGCTGTCTGAGAGGGTGTGGGAATATGGAACGTGCTGTCTGAGAGGATGTGGGAATATGGAACGTGCTGTCGGAGAGGGTGTGGGAATATGGAAAGTGCTGTCTGAGAGGGTGTGGGAATATGAGACGTGCTGTCTGAGAGGATGTGGGAATAGGGAACGTGCTGTCTGAGAGGGTGTGGGAATATGGAACGTGCTGTATGAGAGGGTGTGGGAATTTGGAATGTGCTGTCTGAGAGGATGTAGGAATATGGAACGCGCTGTCTGAGAGGGTGGGGGAATATGGAACGTGCTGTTACAGAGGGTGACGGGAATATGGAACGTGCTGTCTGAGAGGTTGATGGAAATATGGAACGTGCTGTCTGAGAGGTTGTGGGAATATGGAACGTGCTGTCTGAGAGGATGTGGGAATATGGAACGTGCTGTCTGAGAGGGTGGTGGTAATATGGAACGTGCTGTCTGAGAGGTTGATGGGAATATGGAACGTGCTGTCTGAGAGGATGTGGGAATATGGAACGTGCTGTCTGAGAGGATGTGGGAATATGGAACGTGCTGTCTGAGAGGGTGATGGAAATATGGAACGTGCTGTATGAGAGGATGTGGGAATATGGAACGTGCTGTCTGAGCGGGTGATGGGAATGTGGAACGTGCTGTCTGAGAGGATGTGGGAATATGGAACGTGCTGTCTGGGAGGGAGTGGGAATATGGAACGTGCTGTCTGAGAGGATGTGGGAATATGGAACGTGCTGTCTGGGAGGGTGTGGGAATATGGAATGTGCTCTCTGAGAGGGTGTGGGAATATGGAACGTGCTGTCTGAGAGGATGTGGGAATATGGAACGTGCTGTCTGAGAGGGTGTGGGAATATGGAAAGTGCTGTCTGAGAGAGTGTGGGAATATGAGACGTGCTGTCTGAGAGGATGTGGGAACATGGAACGTGCTGTCTGAGAGGGTGTGGGAATATGGAAAGTGCTGTCTGAGAGGGTGTGGAAATATGAGACGTGCTGTCTGAGAGGATGTGGGAATAGGGAACGTGCTGTCTGAGAAGGTGTGGGAATATGGAACGTGCTGTTTGAGAGGATGTGGAAATATGGAACATGCTGTCTGAGAGGATGTGGGAATATGGAACGTGCTGTCTGAGAGGGTGTGGGAATATGGAATGTGCTGTCTGAGAGGATGTGGGAATATGGAACGTGCCGTCTGAGATGTTGTGGGAATATGGAACGTGCTGTCTGAGAGGGTGATGGGGATATGGAACATGCGTTCTGAGAGGGTGGTGGGAAACTGGAACCTGCTGTCTGAGAGGATGTGGGAATATGGAATGTGCTGTCTGAGAGGATGTGGGAATATGGAACGTGCTGTCTGAGAGGATGTGGGAATATGGAACGTGCTGTCTGAGAGGATGTGGGAATATGGAACGTGCTGTCTGAGAGGATGTGGGAATATGGAACGTACTGTCTGAGAGGATGTGGGAATATGGACCGTGCTGTCAGAGAGGATGTGGGAATATGGAACGTGCTGCCTGAGAGGATGTGGGACTATGGAACATGCTGTCTGAGAGGATGTGGGAATATGGAACGTGCTCTCTGGTAGGGTGATGGGAATATGGAACGTGCTGTCTGAGAGGGTGCTGGGAATATGGAACATGCTGTCAGAGAGGATGTGGGAATATGGAACGTGCTGTCTGAGAGGATGTGGGAATGTGGAACGTGCTGTCTGAGAGGATGTGGGAATATGGAACGTGCTGTCAGAGAGGGTGTGGAAATATGGAACGTGCTGTCTGAGAGGGTGTGGGAATATGCAACGTGCTGTCTGAGAGGATGTGGGAATATGGAACGTGCTGTCTGAGAGGATGTGGGAATATGGAACGTGCAGTCTGGGAGGTTGTGGGAATATGGAACGTGCTGTCTGAGAGTGTGTGGGAATACGGAACGTGCTGTCTGAGAGGATGTGGGAATATGGAACGTGCTGTCTGAGAGGTTGTGGGAATATGGAACGTGCTGTCTGAGAGGGTGTGGAAATATGGAACGTGCTATCTGAGAGGGTGTGGGAATATGGAACGTGCTGTCTGAGAGGGTGTGGAAATATGGAACGTTCTGTCTGAGAGGGTGATGGGAATATGGAACGTGCTGTCTGAGAGGGTGATGGGAATATGCAACGTGCTGGCTGAGAGGGTGGTGGGGATATGGAACGTGCTGTCTGAGAGGGTGATGGGAATATGGAACGTACTGACTGAGAGGATGGGGGAATATGGAATGTACTGTCTGAGAGGAAGTGGTAATATGGAATGTGGTGTCTGAGAGACTGTGGGAATATGGAATGTGCTGTCTGAGAGGGTGTGGGAATATGGAACGTGCTGTCTGAGAGGATGTGGGAATATGGAATGTGCTGTCTGAGGGGGAGTGGGAATATTGAATGTGCTGTCTGAGAGGGTGTGGGAATATGGAAAGTGCTGTCAGAGAGGGTGATTGGAATATGGAACGTGCTGTCTGAGAGGTTGATGGGAATATGGAACGTGCTGTCTGAGAGGATGTGGGAATATGGAACGTGCTGTCTGAGAGGGTGATGGAAATATGGAACGTGCTGTCTGAGAGGATCTTGGAATATGGAACGTGCTGTCTGAGCGGGTGATGGGAATGTGGAACGTGCTGTCTGTCAGGATGTGGGAATATGGAACGTGCTGTCTGGGAGGGAGTGGGAATATGGAACGTGCTGTCTGAGAGGATGTGGGAATATGGAACGTGCTGTCTGGGAGGGTGTGGGAATATGGAACGTGCTATCTGAGAGGGTGTGGGAATATGGAATGTGCTGTCTGAGAGGGTGTGGGAATATGGAATGTGCTGTCTGAGAGGGTGTGGGAATATGGAACGTGCTGTCTGAGAGGATGTGGGAATATGGAACGTGCTGTCGGAGAGGGTGTGGGAATATGGAAAGTGCTGTCTGAGAGGGTGTGGGAATATGAGACGTGCCATCTGAGAGGATGTGGGAATAGGGAACGTGCTGTCTGAGAGGGTTTGGGAATATGGAACGTGCTGTATGAGAGGGTGTGGGAATGTGGAATGTGCTGTCTGAGAGGATGTAGGAATATGGAACGCGCTGTCTGAGAGGGTGTGGGAATATGGAACGTGCTGTTAGAGAGGGTGATGGGAATATGGAACGTGCTGTCTGAGAGGTTGATGGAAATATGGAACGTGCTGTCTGAGAGGTTGTGGGAATATGGAACGTGCTGTCTGAGAGGATGCGGGAATATGGAACGTGCCGTCTGAGAGGGTGGTGGGAATATGGAACGTGCTGTCTGAGAGGGTGTGGGAATATGGAAAGTGCTGTCAGAGAGGGTCATTGGAATATGGAACATGCTGTCTGAGAGGTTGATGGGAATATGGAACGTGCTGTCTGAGAGGATGTGGGAATATGGAACGTGCTGTCTGAGAGGGTGATGGAAATATGGAACGTGCTGTCTGAGAGGATGTGGGAATATGGAACGTGCTGTCTGAGCGGGTGATGGGAATGTGGAACGTGCTGTCTGAGAGGATGTGGGAATATGGAACGTGCTGTCTGGGAGGGAGTGGGAATATGGAACGTGCTGTCTGAGAGGATGTGGGAATATGGAACGTGCTGTCTGGGAGGGTGTGGGAATATGGAATGTGCTGTCTGAGAGGGTGTGGGAATATGGAACGTGCTGTCTGAGAGGATGTGGGAATATGGAACGTGCTGTCTGAGAGGGTGTGGGAATATGGAAAGTGCTGTCTGAGAGGGTGTGGGAATATGAGACGTGCTGTCTGAGAGGATGTGGGAACATGGAACGTGCTGTCTGAGAGGGTGTGGGAATATGGAAAGTGCTGTCTGAGAGGGTGTGGGAATATGAGACGTGCTGTCTGAGAGGATGTGGGAATAGGGAACGTGCTGTCTGAGAGGGTGTGGGAATATGGAACGTGCTGTATGAGAGGGTGTGGGAATATGGAATGTGCTGTCTGAGAGGATGTGGGAATATGGAACGCGCTGTCTGAGAGGGTGTGGGAATATGGAACGTGCTGTTAGAGAGGGTGATGGGAATATGGAACGTGCTGTCTGAGAGGTTGATGGAAATATGGAACGTGCTGTCTGAGAGGTTGTGGGAATATGGAACGTGCTGTCTGAGAGGATGTGGGAATATGGAACGTGCTGTCTGAGAGGGTGATGGAAATACGGAACGTGCTGTCTGAGAGGATGTGGGAATATGGAACGTGCTGTCTGAGCGGGTGATGGGAATGTGGAACGTGCTGTCTGAGAGGATGTGGGAATATGGAACGTGCTGTCTGGGAGGGAGTGGGAATATGGAACGTGCTGTCTGAGAGGATGTGGGAATATGGAACGTGCTGTCTGGGAAGGTGTGGGAATATGGAATGTGCTGTCTGAGAGGGTGTGGGAATATGGAATGTGCTGTCTGAGAGGATGTGGGAATATGGAACGTGCTGTCTGAGACGGTGTGGGAATATGGAAAGTGCTGTCTGAGAGGGTGTGGGAATATGAGACGTGCTGTCTGAGAGGATGTGGGAATAGGGAACGTGCTGTATGAGAGGGTGTGGGAATATGGAATGTGCTGTATGAGAGGGTGTGGGAATATGGAATGTGCTGTCTGAGAGGATGTGGGAATATGGAACGCGCTGTCTGAGAGGGTGTGGGAATATGGAACGTGCTGTTAGAGAGGGTGATGGGAATATGGAACGTGCTGTCTGAGAGGTTGATGGAAATATGGAACGTGCTGTCTGAGAGGGTGTGGGAATATGGAACGTGCTGTCTGAGAGGGTGTGGGTATATGGAACGTGCTGTCTGAGAGGATGTGGGAATATGGAACGTGCTGTCTGAGAGGGTGGTGGGAATATGGAACGTGCTGTCTGAGAGGGTGGTGGGAATATGGAACATGCTGTCTGAGAGGGTGTGGGAATATGGAACGTGCTGTCTGAGAGGGTGTGGGTATATGGAACGTGCTGTCTGAGAGGATGTGGGAATATGGAACGTGCTGTCTGAGAGGGTGGTGGGAATATGGAACGTGCTGTCTGAGAGGATGTGGGAATATGGAACGTGCTGTCTGAGAGGGTGTGGGTATATGGAACGTGCTGTCTGAGAGGATGTGGGAATATGGAACGTGCTGTCTGAGAGGGTGGTGGGAATATGGAACGTGCTGTCTGAGAGGGTGGTGGGAATATGGAACGTGCTGTCTGAGAGGGTGATGGGAATATGGAACGTACTGACTGAGAGGATGGGGGAATATGGAATGTACTGTCTGAGAGGAAGTGGTAATATGGAATGTGGTGTCTGAGAGACTGTGGGAATATGGAATGTGCTGTCTGAGAGGGTGTGGGAATATGGAACGTGCTGTCTGAGAGGATGTGGGAATATGGAATGTGCTGTCTGAGAGGGTGTGGGAATATGGAATGTGCTGTCTGAGAGGGTGTGGGAATATGGAAAGTGCTGTCAGAGAGGGTGATTTGAATATGGAACGTGCTGTCTGAGAAGTTGATGGGAATATGGAACGTGCTGTCTGAGAGGATGTGGGAATATGGAACGTACTGTCTGAGAGGGTGATGGAAATATGGAACGTGCTGTCTGAGAGGATCTGGGAATATGGAACGTGCTGTCTGAGCGGGTGATGGGAATGTGGAACGTGCTGTCTGAGAGGATGTGGGTATATGGAACGTGCTGTCTGGGAGGGAGTGGGAATATGGAACGTGCTGTCTGAGAGGATGTGGGAATATGGAACGTGCTGTCTGGGAGGGTGTGGGAATATGGAACGTGCTATCTGAGAGGGTGTGTGAATATGGAATGTGCTGTCTGAGAGGGTGTGGGAATATGGAATGTGCTGTCTGAGAGGGTGTGGGAATATGGAACGTGCTGTCTGAGAGGATGTGGGAATATGGAACGTGCTGTCGGAGAGGGTGTGGGAATATGGAAAGTGCTGTCTGAGAGGGTGTGGGAATATGAGACGTGCTGTCTGAGAGGATGTGGGAATAGGGAACGTGCTGTCTGAGAGGGTGTGGGAATATGGAGCGTGCTGTATGAGAGGGTGTGGGAATGTGGAATGTGCTGTCTGAGAGGATGTAGGAATATGGAACGCGCTGTCTGAGAGGGTGTGGGAATATGGAACGTGCTGTTAGAGAGGGTGATGGGAATATGGAACGTGCTGTCTGAGAGGTTGATGGAAATATGGAACGTGCTGTCTGAGAGGTTGTGGGAATATGGAACGTGCTGTCTGAGAGGATGTGGGAATATGGAACGTGCTGTCTGAGAGGGTGTGGGTATATGGAACGTGCTGTCTGAGAGGATGTGGGAATATGGAACGTGCTGTCTGAGAGGGTGGTGGGAATATGGAACGTGCTGTCTGAGAGGGTGATGGGAATATGGAACGTGCTGTCTGAGAGGGCGTGGGAATATGGAAAGTGCTGTCAGAGAGGGTGATTGGAATATGGAACATGCTGTCTGAGAGGTTGATGGGAATGTGGAACGTGCTGTCTGAGAGGATGTGGGAATATGGAACGTGCTGTCTGGGAGGGAGTGGGAATATGGAACGTGCTGTCTGAGAGTATGTGGGAATATGGAACGTGCTGTCTGGGAGGGTGTGGGAATATGGAATGTGCTGTCTGAGAGGGTGTGGGAATATGGAACGTGCTGTCTGAGAGGATGTGGGAATATGGAACGTGCTGTCTGAGAGGGTGCGGGAATATGGAAAGTGCTGTCTGAGAGGGTGTGGGAATATGAGACGTGCTGTCTGAGAGGATGTGGGAATAGGGAACGTGCTGTCTGAGAGGGTGTGGGAATATGGAACGTGCTGTATGAGAGGGTGTGGGAATATGGAATGTGCTGTCTGAGAGGATGTGGGAATATGGAACGCGATGTCTGAGAGGGTGTGGGAATATGGAACGTGCTGTTAGAGAGGGTGATGGGAATATGGAACGTGCTGTCTGAGAGGTTGATGGAAATATGGAACGTGCTGTCTGAGAGGGTGATGGGAATATGGAACGTGCTGTCTGAGAGGATGTGGGAATATGGAACATGCTGTCTGAGAGGGTGTGGGAATATGGAACGTGCTGTCTGAGAGGATGCGGGAATATGGAACGTGCTGTCTGAGAGGGTGTGGGTATATGGAACGTGCTGTCTGAGAGGATGTGGGAATATGGAACGTGCTGTCTGAGAGGGTGGTGGGAATATGGAACGTGCTGTCTGAAAGGATGTGGGAATATGGAACGAGCTGTCTGAGAGGATGTGGGAATAAAAATGTGTTGTCTGAGGATGTGGGAATATGGAACGTGCTGTCTGAGAGGGTGTTGGAGGCACTTATTCTCACAACATTTAAGACGCTTCTGGACAAACACTTAAATATCCAAGGCAGAGCTGGCTATGGACCAAATACTGGTAAATGGAATTGGTACGTGATGGTCAGTTTTGACATGATGGGCTGAAGGGCCTGTTTCTGGGCTGTGTGTCTCCATGACAATGCCTTGACCAATAAGAGTTGATCTGCCTGGTTTGAATTTTGAACAGTAGCTCAGACATGCCTTTGCTCCGTCCAGACTATTCCACACACTCCAGGCTGCTCTCCCACAGTCTGCCCTCCATAAACCTGAGACCATCCAAAACTCCCATCTCCTTACTCACACCAAGTCCCATTTACCCATCACCCTGGTATCTGCTGACCTACACCAGCTCTCGTTCAAACAACACCTCAATATTACACTTCTTATCTGTAAGAAATCACTTCAGAAAATCCAAAAAAAAAGTATTGTCTAATATAGGAATAATTCTGCCTCTCTTTTTCTCTCGCTCCCCCTCTTCCACTCTGTCTCTCTCTCTCCCACTTGTAAAGAAATATCCCAGAACAGTTTCCTGAGCTGACAAACACGAGACAGTGATGGCCATTATCTCTGCCAAGGACAAGCACTGAAATAAGACATTGCCAATCCTGATGGGGTTGGTTATGAAGATGAGCTTACAAGCCATGAGTAAACCAACTTTACATAGAATTACATAGAATCCCTACAGTGCAGAAGAAGGCGATTTGGCCCATCGAGTCTACACCGACCTTCTGAAAGGGCAGCCTACATAGGCCCAATCCCCCACCCTATCCCTGTAACCCCATAACCCCACATAACCTTTGGATGGGAAGCGACAATTTAGCATGGCCAATCCACCTAACCTGCACATCTCTGGACTGTGGGAGGAAACCGGAGCACCCGGAGGAAACCCACGCAGACACGGGGAGAAAGTACAAACTCCACACAGGCATCACCCGAGGCTGGAATTGAACCCGGGACGCTGGAGCTGTGAGGCAGCAGTGCTGACCACTGTGTCATCGTGCTGCCCGAAGTTCAGAAGATTAAACAGGACATCTGAACAAGTGATGAGCCACAAGGTTACTTATTGGGTATTAACGAAATACGAAAGATGACCTTGAATATCTTTCCTTTGCTGATAAACAATCCAATATACCATTGGCATAAATGTCTCCCAGAAATAAGGACCAGGATTTTCCGACCCCTCCCACTGGTGGGATCTTACAGTCCCACTGAAGTCAATGAAGATTTAAATGGATCGCCATATCTGCCATCGGGGAATCCACTGTGATGGGGCCGGTAAATCCCAGTAAACGGACTCTCGAGAGGGGAAGACAACACTTTGGACAGGAGAGAACCTCTCGAGGTGGATCAATGCAGGCTTCTTGGTTAGCTGAAGAAAACTTTGGACAGAGGAGAACTTTTCAAATTGATCCACGCTGCTTCAAGCAGGACGACCAGTTACAACCCCCGGGGAAACGGGCAGGTAGAGAGGGAGAACGGAATGATCCTGCCCAGTTTATTAAATATTACTTTTCTTGCTGAATGATTGTTTTCTGAATTACATCACCAGATTGTCTCCTATTACCTGAATGGTTAAAGCCTCAAAAGAACAAACTAATACTGAGTGTTTTGACTCTTTCTGTTCCTGGTTTCTGAAGCAGTGACACAAATAACAGTTCATCCAAAGACTGAATAATTAAATAACAACCATTGAGAGACATTCAAACTCAAATCTGTGAATGTTCCCTGTTCAGGATTCTGGTCTCTGTTTCTGTATTTTATTTTATACAATATCTCCTCACCTTAAACTCCTCAGCAGCTTCTTCCACTGGCAGCAACTCGTGGTTTTGATGATTTTTTGAACTCTGACAAACCAGACAGATGGGCTGATTGTCAGTTTTACAAAATAATTTCAGCTTCTCCTTGTGACGGCTGCATTCCTGCTGAATTTTATCACCTTTATCACTTTTTACAAATGTCTCCACGATGTTGGAGAGGATGTGGATCGGTCTCAGGACCCTGGATGAATTCTCCTTTCTACAGATGGGACAGGAGGTGGTGTCAGCTTTCTCCCAGTACTGGGTTATGCAGGATCGACAGAAGCTGTGATCACAGTCGAGTAAGACAGGATCTTTATACAGATCATGGCAAACAGCACAGGAAAGATCATCTTCCATCTCGAAGGGCTGGTCACCTTGTTCTGAGCTCCAAGTAAAATGGTGATCAGAGTTCAGTGAAAACCTTTCAGTTTCATTTCCTGATTCCAGCAGCAACTTTGTAAACCACAGCCCAGAAAGGGATTGAGCAAATGAGTAATATAAATAGACTGCAGATAAACAGTTTTGTTCATTGATATTGTTCAGTGAGTCACCACCCTGACAAGCCTGACTCTGTCTCTGATCCTGTAAAAATGTAAATGGGTGATGCACGATCAATTAAACTCAAAGACGAGGTTGTAGCATAACTGAAGGCTTTAATAGACTAGATCTGTTCCCCAGCAGCTTCGGTACAGAATGAGGGCTGCTGGGACGGCACCTGGTCTTATACCCCGCCTGTCAGGGCAGAGCCACATACCAAACAGCCAATGGTAAACTCCTAGGCTTACCCAATGGTCTACAGCCTCTCGGGTACTGCAATACCTGATACTACCACATTCACCCCCTGTTAAAAAAGAGTCCGGCGGGGGTGGTGGCCAGTGGTTACAATTGCATTTAACATGGTATGATCAGATATGGAGGTACCGTGAGTATTTATAAGCGTGGAAGATATATACAGTCAGTGTTCATTTACAGTTACAGTGTAGCAATCAGTCAGTCGGGTGGCCTGGTCGTCCTCCTGGATCGTCTGAGCCTCTGTGGTGATTCTTGTGACGGTCCGGGCGTCTTCACCTCCGGGAGCATGGCTTCATCCTCCATGGCAGGCGCTGGTGGGGCAAACGGTTGACACGAGAGGGGGCGCCTGTAGGGGGCGTCGGTGGGTGGGGTGGCCTGGGGAGGAGCGGCGGGAGGACCGACCCTCCAGTGAGGTGCTGTGGGGGGGAGAGGGTGGGGGTAATGGTTCGGGTGCGCGTTGGGTTCCGGCGGGCGCCAGGTCCTGGAGGGAGACTGTATCTTGCCAGCCGTCAGGGAACGCCACGTAGGCGTACTGGGGGTTAGCGTGCAGCAAGTGGACCTGCTCGACTAACGGGTCCGACTTGTCGCCCGCACATGCTTCCGAAGCAGGATGGGTCCAGGTGTCGCTAGCCAGGTTGGGAGCGAGGTCCCGGAGGAGGACTTCCTGGGGAAGACAAGGAGATGTTCATGAGGTGTCTGATTGGTAGTTGTACAGAGCATCGACCGGATGGCGTGGAGGGCCTCCGGGAGGACTTCCTGCCAACGGGAGACTGGGAGATTCCTGGACCGCAGGGCCAGTAGGACGGTCTTCCAGACCGGTCCGTTCTCCCTCTCTACCTGCCCGTTTCCCCGGGGGTTGTAACTGGTCGTCCTGCTTGAGGCGATGCCCTTGCTGAGCAGAAATTGACGCAGTTCGTCGCTCATAAAGGAGGACCCCCTATCACTGTGTGTGTACACGGGGAACCCGAACAGTGTAAAGATGCTATGGAGGGCCTTGATGACAGTGGGTGTGGTCATGTCGGGGCAGGGGATAGCGAATGGGAACCGGGAGGACTCGTCAATCAAGTTCAGGAAATACGTGTTGCAGTCGGTGGAGGGGAGGGGGCCTTTGAAGTCCATACTGAGGCGTTCAAAGGGACGGGAAGCCTTTATCAGGTGCGCCCTCTCTGGCCGGTAGAAATGCAGTTTGCACTCTGCGCAGATTTGGCAGTCCCTGGTGACTGTCCTGACCTCCTCGATGGAGTAGGGCAGGTTGCGGGCCTTAATGAAGTGGAAAAAACGAGTGACGCCCGGGTGGCAGGGGACCTCGTGGAGGGCTCGGAGGCGGTCCACTTGTGCGGTGGCACACGTGCCGCGGGACAGGGCATCGGAAGGCTCGTTTAGCTTTCCAGGACGGTACAAGATCTCGTAGTTGTAGGTGGAGAGTTCTATCCTCCACTGTAAGATCTTGTCGTTCTTTATCTTGCCCCACTGTGCATTATCAAACATGAAGGCCACCGACCGTTGGTCAGTGAGGAGAGTGAATCTCCTGCCGGCCAGGTAATGCCTCCAGTGTCGCATAGCTTCTACTATGGCCTGTGCCTCTTTTTCGACCGAGGAATGGCGAATTTCTGAAGCATGGAGGGAACGGGAGAAGGCCACGGGTCTGCCTGCTTGGTTGAGGGTGGCGGCCAGAGCTACGTCGGACGCATCGCTCTCGACCTGGAAGGGGAGAGACTCGTCGATGGCACGCATCCTGGCCTTTACAATGTCTGCTTTGATGTGGCAGAAGGCCTGGCGGGCTTCCGTTGACAGGGGGAAGGTTGTGGACTGGATCAGGGGTCGGGCTTTGTTTGCGCCGTTGGGGACCCACTGTGCGTAATAACTGAAAAACCCGAGGCAGCGCTTCAGGGCCTTGGGGCAGTGAGGGAGGGGGAACTCCATAAGGGGGCGCATGCGTTCAGGGTCGGGGCCTATAACTCCATTTCGCACTACGTAGCCGAGAATGGCTAGGCGGTCGGTGCTAAATACGCATTTCTCCTTATTGTACGTTAAGTTAAGGATTTTCGCGGTCTGGAGAAATTTCCAGAGGTTGGTGTCGTGGTCCTGCTGGTCATGGTCGCAGATGGTGACATTATCAAGATACGGGAACGTTGCGCGTAAGCCGTACCGGTCAACCATTCGGTCCATCTCGCGTTGGAAGACCGAGACCCCATTAGTGACACCAAAGGGAACCCTTAAAAATTGGTAGAGCCTCCCATCTGCTTCGAAAGCAGTGTACTTGCGGTCACTAGTGCGGAGGGGTAGCTGATGGTAAGCGGGCTTGAGATCCACCTTGGAGAAGACCTTGTATTGCGTGATCCTGTTCACCAGGTCGGATATGCGGGGGAGAGGGTACGCATCCAGCTGCGTAAACCTGTTGATGGTCTGGCTGTAGTCAATGACCATCCTATGCTTCTCCCCGGTCTTCACCACCACTACTTGAGCTCTCCATGGACTGTTGCTAGCTTCAATTACCCCTTCCCTCAGTAGCCTTTGGACCTCTGACCTGATGAAGGTCCGGTCCTGGGCACTGTACCGTCTGCTCCTGGTGGCGACGGGTTTGCAATCCGGGGTGAGGTTCGCAAACAGGGAACGCGAGTAGACCTTAAGGGTCGCGAGGCCGCAGACAGTAAGGGGGGTATAGGGCCGCCGAAGTCCAACCCCAGGAGTGTAGCCGCGCAGAGGTGCAGCAGGACATAAAGGCGGAAATTGTTGAATTTCCTGCCTTGGACAGTGAGGTCTGCGAGGCAGAACCCCTTTATCTCCACTGAGTGTGACCCGGAGGCCAGGGAGATTCTTTGGTTTACAGGGTGGGTAACAGGCGAACAGCGCCTTACCATGTCGGGGTGTATAAAGCTCTCCGTGCTCCCAAAATCGATCAGGCAAAACGTCTTGTGGCCGTTGATGAACAGCATCGTTGTTGCAGTCGCGAGTGTCCGAGGTCGATTTTGGTCCAGCGCCACTGAGGCCAGATGGAGCAGTTGTGGGTTGTGATCGGGCAGCGTGTAGTCGGCCATGCTGGGGGCCTGGGGCCCCATCCAAGATGGCGTCTCCCATGGATCGCACATGGTGGTCGGGGATGGACAAAATGGTGGCGAGGATGGACAAAATGGCGGCACCCATCCGTCCAGCGTGGTGACCGAGGGGCAAGATGGCCGCGCCCGTGGGTCGGACGTCGTCCTAGGATAGGGGGGTGGCGGTGAGTGCTGCCCTCCTGGGGCCCGAAGGGAAGGTTGCCGCGGCGGTCCGGAGTCGTTAGAGAACGCGGCCACGGCTCATGCTTGGCAGACCCCCACAAAATGGCCCTTCTTGCCGCACCCTTTGCAGGTGGCGGCGCGGGCCGGGCAGTGCGTGCGGGGATGCTTCGCCTGCCCGCAGAAGAAACAGCGGGCCCAACCGAGTTAGCAGGCCGTCTTACAGCGCAGGCCTGTGGGGACACGGAGAAGGTCAGTGGGGCTGCCGCTGTGGGATGCCACGCAGCCCAGGGGGCCGCTGCGCAGTCGGGCGCATCGAACTGCGCGTTTCTGGAGGCAACATCCCTGGACCCTGCCAGGGCCCGTGCCTCTTTCAGTCCCAGGGAGTCCTTTTCTAAGAGTCTATGGCGGATCTCTGAGGAGCTCATACCTGCTACGAAGGCATCCCGGATTAGAAGTTCTGTGTGCTCGCTGCCCAAAACTTGCGGGCAGCCACAGTTTCTGCTCAGCACCAGTAGCGCACGGTAGAAGTCCTCCAGCGATTCCCTGGGGCTTTGCCGTCTGGCTGCAAGCAGGTGACGTGCATAGACCTGGTTTACAGGGCGTATATAATGCCCCTCTAACAGTTCGATCGCATCATCATAGTCCTCCGCCTGCTCGATGAGGGAGAAGATTCCAGGGCTTACTCTCGAGTGCAGGAAATGCAGTTTCTGTTCCCCTGAGGGGGTGCCTCCGGCCGTCTAGAGGTAGCCTTTAAAACACGCCAGCCAGTGCTTAAATATCGCCGCCAAGTTCTCCGCATGGGGGCTGAGTTGTAGATACTCCGGCTTGATTTGGAGATCCATTCTTTCAGCTTAAGAGTAGTCTATTAAATTGATGCACGACCAATTAAACTCAAAGACGAGGTTGTAGCATAACTGAAGGCTTTACTGGACTAGATCTGTTCCCCAGCAGCTTCGGTACAGAATGGGGGCTGCTGGGACGGCACCTGTTCTTATACCCCGCCTGTCAGGGCTGAGCCACATACCAAACAGCCAATGGTAAACTCCTAGGCTTACCCAATGGTCTACAGCCTCTCGGGTACTGCAATACCTCATACTACCACAATGTGATTTAACATTATTCTTCTGCCAAACAAAGACAGAACAGCGAATCTGGACAGAGTTAATTTAATCTGTTCTCACAGGATTTTGATTAGAGCAGTAGTGAGTATAAATTATTGCAGAGTCAATAAGACAACAGATTCCTTTCACTGTAGAATTTTGAGCCTGCGTTAGCCGCCAGCAGAAATGATGACGCTGGTGCAAAATTCCCCGAGTCGGGAAAAGGGATTCTCGCCAGTGAGATCGCGTTTCCTGATTTTCCACGCTCGTGAAGGTGGGTAACCTCATTTAATTACATTAGCATCTAATTAGTGAGCCTTCCCGCTGGGACATCCCCCTCTCTGAATATTCACTCCACACCAGTGTGACATGAACCTGCTGCCCTCACCTCCGAAGGGGATGTGGGCGGTGAGTGCGCAGGTCGCCATTACCCCCAGGGAATCGAATGGCGAGGGGGTATCAGAGAGGATGTGGGGGAACCACATGGGTTCCAGGGCCGGGAGTCTGGAGGTGGGGTTGTGTCTCGGAAGGGGGTTGGGGGGGGGGGGGGGGGGGCTCTGCTGCCCACAGGCCTTTGCGGGCCTTCATTATTGTGCACATCTCAGCCTCCAAGGGGTCTGCCGCCTGCTGTGGAGTTTGTGCTTCTCGGGCCCCCCTGTTGCTGGTGTCTAAGCGATGTTTCCTCAGAGGGATTGTCTTTCTGGAGTGACAGCTGGAAGTGGGTGGGAGTGGGTAAATTCACAGGATCAACACAAGAGGCGACTGTGAGGTCCCAGGGTGGGGTCCAGTGAAAGGCCAGGCTGCATGGACAGTGTGGGGGGATTCTCACATGAGATGGTGGTTCGCTCCATGAGGGAAAGAGGACCAAGACACAGAGGGGCTGACGAGTGCAGTCATATTGACTTCCCCACCCTCAGGCTGCAAAGTGCAGCTTCAGGACATGAGCTGTGTGGATCTGCAATCTCAGTGGTCATTGAGTCCAGCCTATCAGGGATGTAATTGTGGGTGGCTGGCGGCTCAGGATGGGAGGTTTGATTGATCCACAACCCGAGAGTTGGGGGAGTATAGGTGAAATCTACAGATGAAGTGGAGTACAAAATGGAGTCTTGAAATGATTCAGGGGAACCTCGCCTACCACAGGGGGAGCTACTTCCCGAATAACATCCCTGATCCTTCCTTGACCAGTCAATTGTGCCCATTCAGTCAGTATTGTAATGCATGATTCTGCCACTGATCGGCACCCACTAGTTAACCCCCCCCCCACCCCCCCCCCCCCCGCCCCCCGCCCCCCAAGCATTGATCTCCAAGAGTTACACATAACTCTCCATAAAAGAGAGGTGACACAGATGCAGTCCCCAATGCAAGGCGAAAATGTAACTGTGAGAACCCGCGCGAGACTTACAGTGTTGGAACTATCAGTCTGCCCATGAGTCTTGCCGAATACGAGCTCCCCCGCCATGCGGATCGTTGACCATTGCAGGAACCACCATGACCCCCGTAGTTTACGGACAACAGTTGATGTGTCTCGGGGAATCATAGAATTTACAGTGCAGAAGGAGGCCATTCGGCCCATTAAGTCTGCACCTGCACCGGCCCTTGGAAAGAGCACCCTATTTAAGCCCACACCTCCAACCTCTCCCCGTAACCCAGTATCCCCACCTAACCATTTTGGACACTAAGGGCAATTTAGCATGGCCAATCCACCTACCCTGCACATCTTTGGACTGTGGGAGGAAACCAGAGCACCCGGAGGAAACCCATGCAGACACGGGGAGAATGTGCAGATTCCGCACAGACAGTGGCCCAGCGGGGAATCGAACCTGCGGCCCTGGAGCTGTGAAACAACTGTGCTAACCACTGTGCTACCATGCTGCCCTTAACCGTAGTCAAGGACACGACCCCAGCCTGCTTGGCTGCGATTGGCTGAAGCGCCTGCATCTAGACTGGCAGCAAATTTTCCAAATGGGATCCAAAGGCATGTAACGAAGTATTAGGAAAATATCCTGAGGTTTACCAACCCGGATTAGAGTAAAATAAGGGTCCATGGCAAAAATTCAGGTCGACGTGGATGCACCACCAAGAGATTTCAGAGTTCGCCCTTACGCTTTATTAGCGAGAGTGGAGTCCGAAATTAGCCGGCTCGAAGGCCTGGGAATTGTGTGGCGCCGGTGGTCCCAGTGCCCAAACCAGATAAGGTGGTCAGATTGTGTGAGGACCAGGCCTCCCGTTTGGATCATTACTCAATGCCCCGCATAGCGGACCTATACGCAAAGCCGGCCAGTGGACACTGATTTACCAAGCTCAATATGAGCCCTGCGTATTTTCAGTTGGAATTTGATCTGGCCTCATAAAAATACGTCACTATAAACATCCATAGAGGCCTGGACAAATGCACCAGGCATCGGTGGCACTGTAGCACAGTGGTTAGCACTGTGCTTCACAGCACCAGAGACCCGGGTTCAATTCCCTGTTTAGGTCACTGTCTGTGCAGAGTTTGCACGTTCTCCCCGTGTCGACGTGGATTTCCTCCGGTTTCCTCCAACAAGTTCTGAAAGACGTGCTTGTTCGGTGAATTGGACATTCTGAGTTCTCTCTCAGTGTACCCGGACACGTGCCATAATGAGGCGACGAGGGGCTTTTCACAGTAACTTCATTGCAGTGTTAATGTCTTCGGACAGTGGGAGGAAACCGGAGCACCCGGCGGAAACCACGCAGACACGGGTAGAACGTGCAGACTCCGCACAGACAGTGACCCAAGCCGTGAATCGAACCTGAGATCCTGGAGTTGTGAAGCAACTGTGTTAACCATTGTGCTATTTCTCCACTTGCCTCCCGCAGTAACCTGGGATAAATCCCATCCGGCTTCAGGGGCTTGTCAACCTTAATACAATTTAGGATACTCAACACTTCCTCCTTTGATATATTGACGTTCTCAAGAAAGTTCACACACCCATCCCTGACCTCAACATCCATCATGTCCTTCTTCCAGGTGAATTCCGATACAAAGTACACATTAAGGATTTCACCCACGTCTTGTGGTTCCACGCATAACTTCCCTCCATAGTCCTTGAGTGGGCCTACTCCTTCTCTTGCTACCCTCTTGCTCTCAATAAATGCAGAAAAAGCCTTAGGATTCTCCTTGATCATGTTTGCGGAAGACATTTCATGACCCCTTTTAGACCTCCTAATTCCACATTTAAGTTCCTTCCTACTTTCACTGTACTTCTCAAGAGGTTTGTCAGTTTTTCGATGCCTAGACCTATTGTATGCTTTCTTTTTCCTTTTAGCTAAGTGTGGCGCACAAAGACTCCGTGAGACAAACAGAGTGAAGTCGATGAGGCTTTATTAAGCGTGTCTGTTCCCCAGCAGCCCGATAGTAAACTGGCATGCGGGGGAAGGCACCGGCTTCTTATACTTCGCCTTCAGGGCGGAGTATGAGGTCAACGGCCAACCAGGACCCGGGATCTGTCAGCCAATGACATTAGGGCTTCCAGTCCCACATGACCCCCAATACATACTACCACACTAAGCTTACAATTTCCCTCGTCATCCATGGTTCCTGAATCCTGCCATTTCTATCCTTCATTTTTGCAGGGACATGCCTGTCCTGCACTTCAATCAACTGGCCTTTAAAAGCCTCCCACATGTCAGACGTGGGTTTAACTTCAAATAGCTGCTCCCAATCGACATTCCCCAGTTCCTGTCTAATTTGGATGTGATTGGACCTCACCCAATTAAGAACCCTCATCTGCAGGCCACTCTGGTCGAATGAGAGGGGCCATATTGTTGGAGAGGACAGTGTGAAACAGACTGGTAAGCTCGAGGAGATACTTGTTTGGAAGGAAGATGAGTTGGGCATTTTGAAAAACTTGAGGACAGACAAGTCCCCCGGGCCTGACAGGACATATCCAAGGATTCTATGGGAAGCAAGAGATGAAATTGCAGAGCCATTGGCAATGATCTTTTCATCCACACTGTCAACAGGGTTGGTACCAGCGGATTGGAGAGTGGCAATGTCGTGCCCCTGTTCAAAAAAGGGAATTGGGATAACCCTGGGAATTACAGGCCAGTTAGTCTTACTTCGGTGGTCGGCAAAGTAATGGAAAGGGTACTGAGGGATAGGATTTCTGAGCATCTGGAAAGACACTGCTTGATTAGGGATAGTCGGCATGGATTTGTGAGGCGTAGGTCTTGCCTCACAAGTCTTATTGAATTCTTTGAGGAGGCGACCAAGCACGTGGATGAAGGTAAAGCAGTGGATGTAGTGTACATGGATTTTAGTAAGGCATTTGATAAGGTTCCCCATGATAGGCTTATGCAAAACGTAAGGAGGCATGGGCTTGTGGGAAATTTGGCCAGTTGAATAATGAACTGGCTAACCGATAGAAGTCAGAGAGTGGTGGTGGATGCAAATATTCAGTCTAGAGTCCAGTTACTAGTGGATTACCGCAGGGATCAGTTCTGGGTCCTTTGCTGTTTGTGATTTTAATTAATGACTTGGATGAGGGGGTTGAAGGGTGGGTCAGTAAATTTTCAGACGATACGAAGATTGGTGGAGTTGTGGATAGTGAGGAGGGCTGTTGTCGGCTGCAAAGAGACATAGATAGGGTGCAGAGCTGGGCTGAGAAGTGGCAGATGGAGTTCAACCCTGTAATGTGTGAGGTTGTCCATTTTGGAAGGACAGATATGACTGTGGATACAGGTTTTTTTTTTAATACATGTTTTACTAAAGCTTTTCCAACCAATGTTTTTACATCACAAAGATAGAAGTACAAATAATAATAAAAATAAACAAGAATTATTAAACAAAACAAGGTGGGTGTTGTCTTCCTATAAAACTTACATTATATCAACAGTTCCCCGCCCCCCCCCCCCCCCCCCCCCAGGATGCTGCTGCTGCTGACAATTACTGCTCCCCTAGAAAGTCAAGGAAAGGTTGCCACCGCCGGGAGAACCCCATCAAGGACCCTCTCAAGACGAACTTTAATCGCTCCAGGCTGAGGAACCCCGCCATATCGCTAACCCAGGTCTCCACACTTGGGGGTTTTGAGTCCCTCCACATTAACAAGATCCGTCTCCAGGCTACCAGGGAGGCAAAGGCCAGTACCTCGGCCTCTTTTGCTTCCTGCACTCCCGGATCCTCCGACACCCCAAATATTGCTACTGTTGGACTCACCTTCACCCGAGTGTCCAAAATCCTAGACATCACCCTCGCAAACCCCTGCCAGAATTCTTCAAGCGCCGGGCATGCTCAAAACATATGGACAGAGTTCGCCGGACTCCCTGCACATCTCGGGCACCTGTCCTCCACCCCAAAAAACTTACTCATCCTTGCCACCATTATGTGCGCCCGATGCACCACCTTAAACTGAATCAAGATGAGCCTGGCACATGATGAGGAGGAGTTCACCCTGCCCAGGGCGTTGGCCCACAGGCCCTCATCCAGCTCCTCCTCCCACTTGCCCTTCAACTCCTCCATTGAAGGGAATACAGGGTTAACGGTAGGGTTCTTGGCAATGTGGAGGAGCAGAGAGATATTGGGGTCTATGTTCATAGATCTTTGAAAGTTGCCACTCAAGTGGATAGAGCTGTGAAGAAGGCCTATGGTGTGCTAGCGTTCATTAGCAGAGGGATTGAATTTAAAAGCTGTGAGGTGATGATGCAGCTGTACAAAACCTTGGTACGGCCACATTTGGAGTACTGTGTGCAGTTCTGGTCGCCTTATTTTATGAAGGATGTGGAAGCTTTGGAAAAGGTGCAAAGGAGATTTACCAGGAGGTTGCCTGGAATGGAGAGTAGGTCTTACAAGGAAAGGTTGAGGGTGCTCGGCCTTTTCTCATTAGAACAGAGAAGGATGAGGGGAGACTTGATTGAGATTTATAAGATGATCAGGGGAATAGATAGAGTAGACAGTCAGAGACTTTTTCAAGCCATTACAGGGGGACATAAATTTAAGGTGAATGGTGGAAGATATAAGGGGGATTTCAGAGGTAGGTTCTTTACCTACCGAGTAGTGGGGGCATGGAATGCACTGCCTGTGGAAGTAGTTGAGTCGGAAATATTAGAGACCTTAAAGCGGCGATTGGATAGGTACATGGATTACAGTAGAATGATAGGTGTAGATTAATTTGTTCTTAATCTTGGACAAAAGTTCGCCACAACATCGTGGGCCGAAGAGCCTGTTCTGTGCTGTACTTTCTATGTTCTATGTTTAGCCATGACGATTCAAAATCGTATGGAATTATGGTCGCTGAGCCCAAAATGCTCCCCAACTGAATCATCAATCACCTGGCCAGGCTCATTCCCCAATACCAAGTCTAGTATGGCCCCCCTATGGTTGGATTTCACAGTAACTTAATTGCAGTGTTAATGTAAGCCTACTTGTGACACTAATAAAGATTATTATTGTTGTCAAGCCCCTGGCTGTTTGGGATTCCCAGTCAATATGGGGGAAGATGTCCAAAGATGTGCAGGTCAGGTGGATTGGCCATGCTAAATTGTCCTTAGTGTCCAAAATTGCCCTTAATGTTGGGTGGTGTTACTGGGTTATGGGGATAGGGTGGAGGTGTGGGCTTGGGTATGGTATTTTTTCCAAGAGACGGTGCAGACTCGATGGGCCGAACGGCCTCCTTCTGCATTGTAAATTCTATGAAATCTATGAAAGTTAAAATCGCCCATCACAACCACCCTGCTTTTTTCACACCGTTTCAGTTTCAAGTACACAACTGCTCCTCTGTCTCCTCCCGGCTGTTGGGAAGTCTATAGTACACTCCCAGCATTGTAATTTTACCCTTCTTATTCCTGAGCTCCCCCCTCATGCCTCACTACAAGATCCCTCCAATGTGTCCTCCCTCAATACCGCTGTGATCTGCTCCCGAATCAGCGATGCAACTCCCCCACCTCTTTTGTTTCCCCTTCTGTCCCGTCTAAAACAACAATATCCCCGAACGTTAATCTGCCATGATGTGGAGATGCCGGCGATGGACTGGGGTGAGCACAGTAAGATGTCTTACAACACCAGGTTAAAGTCCAACAGGTTTGATTCGAATCACTAGCTTTCGGACCACTGCTCCTTCAGGTGAATGAAGAGGTAGGTTCGAGAAACATATATATAGACAAAGTCAAAGATGCAAGACAATTCTTTAAATGCGAGCATTTGCAGGTAATTAAGTCTTTTCAGATCCAGAGATAGGTTAAAGAGGTGTGCATTGTCTCAAGCCAGCACCGTTGGTAGAATTTCGCAAGCCCAGGCCAGATGGTGGGCGATGAATGTAATGCGACATGAATCCAAGGTCCTAGTTGAGGCCAACTCCTGTGTGCGGAACTTGGCTATAAGTTTCTGCTCGGCGATTCTGCGTTGTCGCGCGTCCTGAAGGCCGCCTTGGAGAACGCTTACCCGACGATCAGAGGCTGAATGCCCTTGACTGCTGAAGTGTTCCCCGACTGGAAGGGAACATTCCTGCCTGCTGATTGTTGCACGATGTCCGTTCATTCGTTGTCGCAGCGTCTGCATGGTCTTGCATGGATCACTGGATGGGTGAGGGGATAGCCCCACACACTGGGTCACTGGATGGGGGAGGGGAAGGCCCCACACACTGGGTCACTGGGTGGGGGAGGGGAAGGCCCCACACACTGGGTCATTGGTTGGGTGGGGGGGGGGAAGGCCCCACACACTGGGTCACTGGGTGGGGCAGGGGAAGGCCCCACACACTGCATCATTGGCTGGGGGAGGGGAAAGCCCCACACACTGGGTCACTGGGCGGGGGAGGGGAAAGCCCCACACACTGGGTCACTGGGTGGGGGAGGGGAAGCCCCACACAGGGATACGACCGCCTACGTGCAGGACAGGAAGGTGGACACCTGCCTCATCAGCCTTAACCAGGAGAAGGCTTTTGACAGAATAGCGCACACCTACATGATGGATGTGCTCTCCAAAATGGGGTTTGGGGAGGGAATTCGCAATTGGATCAAACTGCTCTACACAAACATCTATAGCGCAGTCTCAATCAATGGGTGGGAATCAGAAAAGTTCCAGATCAAATCTGGAGTCAGGCAGGGCTGCCCTCTCTCCTCTGCCCTGTTTGTGTGCTGCATAGAACCTTTTGCCGAGTCCATCAGGAAGGATCCGGCTATAAGAGGAGTGACGATCCCAGGCAGTGGAGGCATGCAAGTCAAGGCCTCCCTGTACATGGACGACGTCGCCGTCTTCTGCTCGGATCCTGCGTCTGTACGCAGGCTCTTGAATGCCTGTGACCAGTGTGAACTGGCCTCGGGAGCCAAGGTATACCGTGGCAAGAGCGAGGCCATGTTCTTTGGGAACTGGGCCGACCGGTCCTTTGTCCCCTTCACTGTCAGGTAAGATTACCTGAAGGTGCTGGGGATATGGTTCGGAGCTGCTGGGGCGTGCACCAAAAACTGGGAGGAGCGCAAAGCAAAGGTAAGGCAGAAACTGGGCTGGTGGGAGCAAAGCTCCCTCTCCATTGTGGGCAAAACCCTGGTCATCAGGTGTGAGGTACTCTCGGTGTTACTGTACGTGGCACAGGTCTGGCCCATAACCCGACCCTACGCCACAGCAGTCACCCGGGCCATCTTCAAATTTATCTGGAGATCCAAGATGGACCGTGTCCGAAGGGACACCATGTACAAACCTCTGGAGAAGGGAGGGCGGAACGTACCCAATGCCGCCCTCATCCTGTTGGCCACCTTTGTGTCCAGCTGCATCAAGCTGTGCGTGGACCCCCAGTATGCAAACACCAAGTGTCACTACATACTGAGGTTCTACCTGTCCCCGGCGTTACGAAGGATGGGCCTGGCCTCATTGCCGCGGAACGCTCCAAGTAGTTGGACTGTACCGTACCACCTGTCCTTCGTGGAAAAGTTTTTGAAGAAAAACACCTTTGACCACAAGGCAATGAAGCAGTGGTCAGCACGTAATGTCCTCGAGGCCCTCAGGGAAAAGGAGACCGTGGAGGACGTTGGATGGTTCCCTGAGCAGACTGCCAGAGTCATCTGGCAGAACGCCTCATCACCAGAACTTTCAAACAAGCACCAAGACCTAGCTTGGCTGGTGGTGAGAAGGGCCCGCCCTGTCAGATTATTCATGTACACCCGAAGGCTCTGCGCCAATGCACGCTGCCCTCGGAGTGGCTGTGGGGGAAATGAGACGGTCACACACCTCCTTGTGGAATGTGCCTTTGCAAAGAAGGTCTGGAGAGAGATGCAGTGGTATATGTCAAGGTTTATCCCGAGCAGCTCTGTGACACAGGACTCTGTGCTCAACGGACTGTTTCCAGGGACACACACCGAGACAAATATCAACTGCTGCTGGAAGGTCATCAACTCGGTGAAAGACACTCTTTGGTCTGCCTGAAACTTGCTGATCTTCCAGTGCAAAGAATTGTCCTCGACCGAGTGTTGCAGACTGGCACATTCCAAGGTCCAGGACGACGTGCTGAGGGCCACACTCAAGCTTGGGGCAGCTGCCGCCAAGGCGCAATGGGGAAAGCCCACTGTGTAAGGTCTTTCCAGCAAATGTACACCGAGGGGCGGGTAACAGTGTAAACCCCCCTCGGTCTGGGCCACCAACACTCAAATGTATAAAATAAAATAAACATGACAATGTAAATATTTAAGAAGGAATTGTAACGTAAAGAGTGATAAGTGTATAATATTATCAAAATTGAACGGAAGAAAGTCAAGGCAATGTGTAACTCTGATGGAAATGTACAGTGAAGACAATTTGAAATGTTCTGTAATGCTTATGATACATTTTATGAATAAAGTATATTTCTTTGAATAAAAAAAAATAAAAAAAGACATGAATCCAAGGTCCTAGTTGAGGCCGACTCGTGTGTGCGGAACTTGGCTATAGGTTTCTGCACGGCAATTCTGCGTTGTCGCGCGTCCTGAAGGCCTTGGAGAACGCTTACCCGACGATCAGAGGCTGAATGCCCTTGACTGTTGAAGTGTTCCCCGACTGGAAGGGAACATTCCTGCCTGGTGATTGTTTCGCATTCGTTGTCGCATGGTCTTGCATGGGTCACTGGATGGGGAGGGGAAAGCCCCACACACTGGGTCACTGGGTGGGGGAGGAGAAGGCCCCACATACTGGGTCAGTGGGTGGGGGAGGGGAAGGCCTCACGCACTGGGTCACTGGGTGGGGGAGGGGAAGGCCCCACACTGGGTCACTGGGTGGGGGAGGGGAAGGCCCCACACACTGGGTCACTGGGTAGGGCAGGGGAAGGCCCCCGTTTTTATTCTCTACCACATCCTCACCCTCAGTGGCCATCTGTATATACCGTGACATTCTGTCCTGGTGTCCGGAGGAGGCAAAGGCTCCTGGTGCGATGCTCCCTGTGTGGAAGTCCTCCCTTTGTCCATTGTGGATTTTGTGTGGAGGAAAGAAGGAGAAGGATGGGTAGAGTGATCCTCCAATCACATCCTCTGTCTCTCCGGGCTGCTGACTGATCCTCCATAGAACATAGAACATTACATCGCAGTACAGGCCCTTCGGCCCTCGATGTTGCGCCGACCTGTGAACCCACTCTAAATCCCATCTACACTATTCCCTTATCGTCCATATGTCTATCCAATGACCATTTGAATGCTCTTAGTGTTGGCGAGTCCACTACTGTTGCAGGCAGGGCGTTCCACGCCCTTACTACTCTCTGAGTAAAGAACCTACCTCTGACATCTTTCCTATATCTATCTCCCCTCAATTTAAAGCTGTGCCCCCTCGTGCTAGACATCACCATCCGAGGAAAAAGGCTCTCACTGTCCACCTATCCAATCCTCTGATCATCTTGTATGCCTCAATTAAGTCACCTCTTAACCTTCTCTCTAACAAAAACAGCCTCAAGTCCCTCAGCCTTTCCTCATAAGATATTCCCTCCATACCAGGCAACAATCTGGTAAATCTCCTCTGCACCCTTTACAATGCTTCCACATCCTTCCAATAATGCGGCGACCAGAATTGCACGCAATACTCCAAATGCGGCCGCACCAGAGCTTTGTACAGCTGCAACATGACCTCATGGCTCCGAAACTCAATCCCTCTACCAATAAAAGCTAACACACCATACGCCTTCTTAACAACCTTCTCAACCTGGGTGGCAACTTTCAGGGATCTATGTACATGGACACCGAGATCTCTCTGCTTATCCACACCTTCAAGAATCTTACCATTAGCCCAGTACTCTGTCTTCCTGTTATTCCTTCCAAAATGAATCACCTCACACTTTTCTGCATTAAACTCCATTTGCCACCTCTCAGCCCAGCGCTGCAGTTTATCTATGTCCCTCTGTAACTTGTAACATCCTTCCGCACTGTCCACAACTCCACCGACTTGAGTGTCATCTGCAAATTTACTCACCCATCCTTCTATGCCCTCCTCCAGATCATTTATAAAAATAGTACGAAGTCTTACGACACCAGGTTAAAGTCCAACAGGTTTGTTTCGATGACACTAGCTTTCGGAGCGCTGCTCCTTCCTCAGGTGAATGAAGAGGTACCTCTTCATTCACCTGAGGAAGGAGCAGTGGTCCGAAAGCTAGTGACATCGAAACAAACCTGTTGGACTTTAACCTGGTGTTGTAAGACTTCGTACCGTGCTCACCCCAGTCCAACGCCGGCATCTCCACATCATTTATAAAAATGACAAACAGCAGTGGCCCCAAAACAGATCCTTGTGGTACACCACTAGTAACTGGACTCCTGTCTGAACATTTCCCATCAACCACCACCCTCTGTCTCGTTACAGCTAGCCAATTTCTGATCCAAACTGCTGAATCACCCTGAATCCCATGCCTCCGTATTTTCCGCAATAGCCTACCGTGGGGAACCTTATCAAACGCTTTACTGAAATCCATATACACCACATCAACTGCTTTACCCTCATCCACCTGCTTGGTCACCTTCTCAAAGAACTCAATAAGGTTTGTGAGGCACGACCTACCCTTCACAAAACTGTCCAATCACAGCCTCTGTCTCTCCGACCGGTGACTGAACCATCAATCACAGCCTCTGTCTCTCCAGGCCACTGACTGATCCTCCAATCACAGTGTCTGTCTCTCCGACCGGTGACTGAACCATCAATCACAGCCTCTGTCTCTCCAGGCCACTGACTGTTCCTCCAATCACAACCTCTGTCTCTCCGACCGGTGACTGAACCATCAATCACAGCCTCTGTCTCTCCAGGCCACTGACTGATCCTCCAATCACAGTCTCTGTCTCTCCGGGCTGCTGACTGAACCTCCAATCACAGTCTCTGTCTCTCCAGGCCACTGACTGATCCTCCAATCACAGTCTCTGTCTCTCCGACCGGTGACTGAACCATCAATCACAGCCTCTGTCTCTCCAGGCCACTGACTGATCCTCCAATCACAGTCTCTGTCTCTCCAGGCTGCTGACTGAACCTCCAATGATGTGGAGATGCCGGCGTTGGACTGGGGTGAGCACGGTAAGAAATCTTCCAACACCAGGCTAAAGTCCAACAGGTTTGTTTCAAACACTAGCTTTTGGAGCACTGAACCTCCAATCACAGCCTCTGTCTCGCCAGGCTGCTGACTGAACCTCCAATCACAGCCTCTGTCCCTCCGGGCCGCTGATTGATTTTCCAATCACAGCCTCTGTCTCTCCGAGCCGCTGACTGATCCTCCAATCACAGCCTCTGTCTCTCCGGGTCACTGACTGATCCTCCAATCACAGCCTCTCTGTCACCGGGCCGCTGACTGAACCTCCAATCACAGCCTCTGTGTCTCCGGGTCACTGATTGATCCTCCAATCACAGCCACTGTGTCTCCGGGCCGCTGACTGATCCTCCACTCACAGCCTCTGTTTCTCCGGGCCACTGACTGATCCTCCAATCACAGCCTCTGTGTGTCCGGGCCGCTGACTGATCCTCCAATCACAGCCTCTGTCTCTCCGGGCCGCTGATTGATCCTCCAATCAGCCTCTGTCTCTCCCACTCTCTCCAGCCGCTCCGCTCGCGCTGTGACCGTTGGGCTCTGAGCGCTGAGCTGGCGCACGCGCGCTGGCTCGCGGCCGCTCTCCAGCCGCCTTCACTCACTCTGCAGCGGGGTGGCGCGCGCGCTCCTCTGCTCGGCAGTTAAACACCGTTTAAAATCAGAGCCACCTGGTCAGAAAAGGGGCGGCGGGGAAATGGAGAAGCGCAGGTGGGGCGGCTGCACAGGGAGAGCTGCAGCTTCACCCCCCTCACTCTGTCATATTTCACTCACATCCTTCAGGGAAATGTCTGCATCCACAAACAAAACTCCCCGGCAGCCCTTTGCCGTCACTCCCACATTCAAACTGCTGCCACCCCCGCGGGAGGGGGGAGCGGGGCGGGCGGGACGGACAATTTAATGGACCATTAAAAGTTGTGGGTGAGAAAGTGTCATTTGAGATCTCTGCCCATCACATCCACCTCCCAGCACTTTGCTGATTATTCAGAGCAGACGGATGGGGCGGCAAAGAGCAAATTGCATTTGTCCCCTTTCACTTTTCACTCTGTCTTTACTCTCCTGTTGTATAACTCTATTTATTGGCGGGATATTTAGTTGCTGGTTAGTCCAGTTGCTTCTCCGCTCTCCTTCACTCTTTCCTTTATACTTACACTTCATTTACATTTCATTTGTCACAGATCCTTCCCCCAGGTGAAGCCAGTTGAATGTTTCCAGGTTCCATTCACCGGCTCCATTCAAGGAAGAAAATTCTGTGCACAGCAAGGTTGGGGCAGGAAGCCTGGGAATGAGGCTTTGTCTGCCTGTTGAGGGAGGAGGAGAGCTGAGGGCGATGGAGTCAGCTGGTTGATGCACCATCAATTACCATGAGACGAAAGTTGTGGAATAATCGAGGCTTTATTGAGCAAAGATGTTGTGCTTCCTGTAGCTGGAACCAGAATGGCTGCAGCATCGGAGAGCACACACTTTTATACTTTTATAAAGCCAGCAGGCAGGGCTTTACCATTGTACCATTAACATACGGGCAGTGCCATAATACATATAATATGCCACAAGTAGTGACTCCCACATTCACACCCTGTTAACGAAAAGAGTCCGGCGGGGGTGGTGGAAAACATTACAAGTTAAGTTTGTCGGGGGTCTTGACCCTACTCTGCGATCGTCTCAGTCCTGGTGGTGATGTGCGCGCCGACTTGGTCACCTGCAACTCCAGGAGCATGTTGTCCTCGTCTTCATCGCCCCTGAGTGGATCCTGTGGGAGGACGGTCCCGCTGGAGTGGGGGCTGCGATGAGGTTCGCTGGGGGGAGGATGAGTGGTGCAGGGGCAGAAGAGGCAACCGGGGGGCAGTGGGGGGGAGGGGGGTGGGAGGCAGCAGTGGGGGGGGGGGGAGGGGCAGTGTCAGGTCGGGGGTGGGGGTCCAGCGGGTGCCAGGTCCCGGAGGGAGACTGTGTCCTGGCGCCTGTCGGGGTGTGACATGTAGGCGTACTGCGGGTTTGCATCTAAGAGGTAGACCTTTTCGACCAATGGGTCCGCAAATGCTTCCGGAGGAGGACGGGTCCAGGAACCGTCAGCCATGTTGGGAGCAAGACCCCGGAGGTGGACTTCCTGGGGAAGGCAAACACACATTCGTAAGGGGTCTCGTTAGTCGCGGTGCAGAGGAGCGATCGGATGGAGTGGAGCGCGTCGGGGAGGACCTCCTGACGGCAGGGCCAGCAAGACGGCCTTCTAGACCGTCGCGTTCTCCCTCTCCACCTGCCCGTTTCCCCGGGGTTTGTAGCTGGTCGTCCTGCTCGAGGTGATGCCATTGCTGAACAGAAACTGATGCAGCTCATCGCTCATGAAAGAGGATCCCCGATCGCTGTGGATGTAGGTGAGGAAACCGAACAGAGTGAAGATGCTGTGCAGGGCTTTGAATACCGTGGCAGAAGTCATATCGTGGCATGTGATGGCGAAAGGGAACCGGGAGTACTCATCAATCACGTTCAGAAAGTACGTGTTGCGGTCGGTGGAGGGGAGGGGCCCTTTGAAGTCCACAGTGAGGCGAACAAAGGGGCGGGAGGCCTTCACCAGGTGCGCTCTATCTGGCCGGTGGAAGTGCGGCTTGCACTCTGCGCAGACTTGGCAGTCTCTGGTGACGGTCCTGACCTCAATGGAGTAGGGCAGGTTGCGGGCCTTGATAAAATGGAAGAACTGGGTGACCCCTGGGTGGCAGGGGTCATAGTGGAGAGCCCGGAGTCGGTCCACTTGTGCGCTGGCACATGTACCGCGGGATAGGGCATTACGGGGTTCGTTGAGCTTACCCGGGCGATACAAGATCTCATAATTATAGGTGGAGAGCTCGATCCTCCATCTCAAGATCTTGTCATTTTTGATCTTGCCCCGCTGTGTATTATTAAACATAAAGGCAACCGACCGTTGGTCAGTGAGGAGAGTGAATCTCCTGCCGGTCAGGTATAGCCTCCAATGCCGGACAGCTTCCACAATGGCTTGGGCCTCCATTTCGACAGAGGAGTGCTGAATTTCTGAAGCATGGAGAGTCTGGAAAAGAAGTCCATGGGCCTGCCCGCCTGGTTGAGGGTGGCAGCCAGAGCTACGTCCGATGCATCTCTCTCCACCTGAAACAGGAGGGATTCGTCAACCGCGTGCATCGTAGCCTTGGCGGTGTCTGCCTTGATGCGGTTGAAGGCCTGGCGGGCCTCAGCCGCCAGGGGGAAAACTCTGGACTGAATGTGTGGGCGGGCTTTGTCCGCACAATTAGGGACCCACTGGGCGTAATATGAGAAAAACTCCAGGCATTGTTTCAGGGCCTTGGGGCAGTGGGGGAGGAGTTCCAGGAGGGGGCGCATGCAGTCGGGGTCGGGCCCTTGGACTCCATTTTCCACGACATAGCCAAGGATGGCTAAGCGGTTGGTGCGGAACACGCATTTCTCCTTATTGTATGCGAGATTAAGGAGTTTGGCGGTCTGGAGGAATTTTTGGAGGTTTGCGCGTCGTCCTGCTGATTGTGGCCGCAGACGGTGACATTGTCTAGGTACGGGAAGGTGGCACGCAGTCCGTACCGATCAACCATTCAGTCCATCTCTCGCTGGGACCCCATTAGTGATGCCGAAGGGAACCCTAAGGAAGTGATAGAGGCGGCCATCTGCTTCGAACGCAGTGTATTGCCGGTCCTCCGGGCAGATGGGGAACTGGTGGTAGGCGGACTTCAAGTCCACTGTGGAAAAGACTCGATACTGCGCAATCTCATTGACCATATCAGATATGTGTGGGAGGGGGTACGCGTCGAGCTGTGTTTACCTATTGATGGTCGGACTGTAGTCAATGACCATCCTGTGCTTCTCCCCAGTCTTCACTACCACCACTTGAGCTCTCCAGGGGCTGTTGCTGGCCTCAATGGCCCCTTCCCGCAGAAGCCGTTGGACCTCCGACCTGATGAAGGTCCTGTCCTGGGCACTGTTTCATCTGCTCCTAGTGGTGACGGGTTTGAAATCCGGGGTGAGGTTCGCAAACAGGGAAGATGGATCGACCTTAAGGGTCATGAGGCTGTTGACGGTGAGAGGGGGTAAGGGTCCGCCGAATTTTAAAGTTAGGCTTTGGAGATGCCACTGAAAATCCAGGCCGAGTAACGGCAGCGCAGAGGTGGGGGAGGACATAGAGCCAGAAGTTGCTGAACTCTATGCCTTGGACGGTGAAGGTCGCGATGCAGCACACCCTGTTATTGAAAATATGGAAAGATGTGTCATTTGAAACATGGAAGTCTGGCAATATCTGGTCTGAGAGAAACATGAGTGGATACAGGGAAATATCCCACAAAGGGTTAACAGCAGCTGCTCAGGAGCAGGATTGTAAAATGCAGATATCCTTGGTCAAGCAGGCTTAGCAAACAAGACAAACAGGATTTTGAATGAAGCCAAAAACAATGGCTCACACCTTCATTGAAAGTAAATATCTTAGTAAGGAGCTGGGAAAGAATGGATGAGGTTTCTAGGTGTGAAAATTTGCTAATACCAGGTTTATCAGTCTACGAGAAACATAATTCAAAGCCAAAATCAAAGTCAAAATTATGAGCTGAGGACACAATTGGAAAATAAAACTAGAGAAATGACAGGAATTAGAAGTAACACCTCTTGAAGTCAAAGCATTTTGAACATCACAAAGGACACAATGTAATCAGATCTATGAGATGAGGTTATGTCAAAATGAATACTTAGTTGGATTAGAATGTTTAGATCAAAGATACTTTTTACAATCAAAGAGAATCAAGAGTTACTTTACAATAAAGTCATAAAAACTAGATAACTGAGAAATATATAAAAACCCGAAGAAAGGAGAGAGCCAGCTCTCACAGCTTGGTACATGGGAAAGATAGTGTTGATTCCCAAATTTCTTTATCCGTCAGTCTGGCCTCAATAAAAGTCAAGATGGATTTGCAAGTAAAAAGAAGTTATTTTATTCAGCTTGCAAGCTACCTAGTCCACAGTGATACAGATAACATGTTGCTTTCTGCAGCCCCGGGAACTAATTGAAGGTCCCAGACAAAGAGATCAGTACTCATACATTCAAATGGCATCAAGTTTCACATACTCGACACCCATAGGTCATCCTATGTCCCTCCTGACTTGTTTGATCTATTCTGATTGGCTCACTTCCAATCCCTTTCTCTGGCCCCTATCAATGCAGCATCACTCTCATAGACACACCTCTTCCTGCTTTTTCCCATGCGGTCTAAAATCCTTTGTCTCTACTTGCCAGAATCAAAGTGGCTTATTTCTACATTACATTAACTAATATCTCTAAAGTAACTATTTTATATCACATTCGTCATTCCCTCCTTTTATCATTCCATGATAACCGAACTATCCAATCCATAGCTACGGTTCCTCATCGAAAAAGATCCGTCGCTGCATTTCCAATTCCTGGCTTAGCCCCCCTTCATCTGCTTCACCCTCATGGATTTTAACAGTGAATTTTTTGGGGGCGTTGATCTGATCCAGTGCACCCCGCATTCTACCCATCACACATTTAAGGATGGCCAGGCCCACAAAGATGCAGCCGATAGCTACCACTAGATACATGGCCATATTTATCAACCAGTCCTTCCAACCTCCAAATCCCCAGTTACCCCAAGAGCCAGGATCCTGCATTCTGTCCATGTGATCCATGAATTTAGTGATGTTATCCTGAACTCCCATGATACACTTGCCCTGCACTATGGCGCATATCCCACCCTCACGGGCCAGAAGATAGTCAAGAGCATACCGGTTCTGCATTGCAAACAACCGTAGCTGAGACAATTCCTTGGTTATTGCCCCGAGGGCTCCCAAGGTTTACTACCCGGGTTTTCCTCAGTTTGGCCTTTAACTAACTTAAGTGTATCTCCCGGTAACCTACGTTCTAGCTGTACTTCCCTTCTCATACGCCCCGTCCTCTCTCTAGTCCCTTTCACTTCCTCATAGCCTCTTCCTACGCTCTTCTGACAGCCTGATATTACCTCTATTGCACCACTCTTAACACATCCAAAATCGAATTTACATGTATTCCAAAAACAAGGCAATGTCCATATAATGTTCCCTTCCCATCGCCGGGACCGGTGCAACTGCTTCATGACTCCTGCATTCTCCTTAACTTTGATGACCTTCCATGAGTCGATACCATGTCCTCGTATCTGGGGGCAGCGAAGAACATCACCTTTGCAGAGGTGATGTAACCTTGTAGATTGGTTGGGGCTACACAGATACATAATATTCCCCTTTTCCATGTCCATCGCCAATAACACGCCAAGCGAAGTGAGGCCAAATATCATACAGACGATGCGTAGCCACTCCATCATGCTCCACATCTGTAAAATAGCACTGGAGAAGGGAGGCAGGTTAGTATCCGACCTTTTACAGTAGTGGAGATGGACTCAATTTACAGTGATGTAGGTGGACCCAAGCACTTCGCCCCTCCACTTTAACTGCTGTGGGGGTGGTAAGGAGAACTTGGAAGTGCCCGTCCCATCGCGGCTCCGACCCCTTCCTAGTCCAAGTTTTGACCATGACATAACTACCGGGCTGGACTGAAAGTGAGCTAGGTACTGGGGGCAATGGCTGGTGAGCCGCGCGGACCTGGCCATGGAGTTCCTTGAGCACTTGCGTGAGGGCTAGAACATAGGTGGTCATCTCTTCAGTCATCTGATGAAACTGAACCAGTCTGGGACCTGCAGGCTCCAGGGAGTTCTAAGAGGCCTGCCATAAAGAATCTCGGCGGGAGAGAGCCGGGCCGGTCACGCAGGTGTAACCCGTAGCTGGAAGAGGGCAACGGGGAGCAACTTAAGCCATGTCAGTCCCGTGTCTGCTCTTAATTTAGCCAATTTAGTTTTGAGGGTCTGATTATGTCTCTCGACCAACCCGGCCGCCTGCGGTCTATAAGCACAGTGTAACTGCTGGCGTATGCCCAACTGGGAGCAAAACTCCTTGTTAATTTGTCCAATAAAATGAGGCCCATTATCCGAACTTAACTGAGCTGGTATACCGTACCGGGGAATGATTTCCCTCATCAAGATTTTAACCACAGTAGCAGCTTTATTATCGATAGTCGGATACGCCTCGACCCATCTGCTGAACACATCCACAATCACCAAAACATATTTATAACATTGACACCTTTCCAACTCAATGTAATCCATTTGGAGCGTCTCAAAGGGACCACTGGGCAACGGGGTTTGCCCCATCCCACAAGGGATACCTTTTCCGGTGTTATATTGCTGACAAATCAAACACCGATTACTGATACTTTGGGCCAACCCCTGCATTTTAGGGTGCCACCAAGTGTCCAGCAACAAATCACTAGTCCCTCGAGCCCCACAATGAGTTGCAAAGTGTACACATTCAATGACCCATAAAGCCAGCACATCAGACATACAAGTCTGATGTGCAGGCGTGGTCCATAAAGAGGAAACAGAATCATATGTACAACCTAACCGTTTCCACATTTGTTTATCACTCTCAGGAGCGTCCTCCTGTAACCTTATGACGTCTTGGATAGTTGGCATTGACTTGTCAGAAGCAGACATATTTATAGTAGATCGTTTAGTCTGACTTAACATCTTAGGCACCATCACTTGCTGAATTTGCGCGGCTGTTCGCGCTGCACAATCTGCTCGTTCATTACCAACGTCAACTGGGGTTGTACCATTCGTGTGGGCAGCGCATTTAATAACGGAAATCTGCGCGGGCATAAGGAGGGCCTGCAGTAGGTCATTAACTAAACCCCGGTGGGATATTTGACCACACATAATCATGTCAGGTTGTTCTGACGAAATGTCACTCAAATCGCCCCTTATTGCAGTAGTTTCCTGAATCAAGGCTAAACAGTCGTGGCCAGGTGCGTCTTCATGGACAGGGGGACCACTAAGAAAACAGGCTGGATTGATAGTGGTACAGTATTTAAATGTCAGACGTGGATTGTTCAAAAGGTATATCTCATACCTATTCTGACGAGCTGCGGTAAGATGCTGAGTCTGCAGTTGCCTCAGTAGTGCGATGACTGAGTGGGAGCTATACACCGTAATGTCCTGTTGGAGGGTGAAAGCATGTAACGGCTATGCGATGGCATTGATTGAACGTAAATCCTGTACTAATCGGTACTGGTCTGGTTTGGCTGGTTTAGGCACAGCAAGTATGGTGGTGTTACATTCTGATTGGCAAGGGACCAAAATACCCTGTTTCAACAGCTCTTGAATTAATTTATCTATTGATGGAGCAGCTTGAGATTTCAGGGGGTATTGTCGAATGGAAGGTAGCTTTACATGATCCTTAATCATCACCTTAATAGGTGTAACATTTGTCTTTCCCACTTGTGATGGGTATTCCGCCCAGACCTGTGGATTGACATATTCCAACACATCATGTCCCCTGTGATGCTGCAGTCGAGTGTTAATCGTTTCAGGGATCTCAAAATATTTTATGGTAGTGCCGTCCGGCATGACTTGAAGTGCGTAGTCTGTTGGATCTGAATGATTCACTGCCCTCCTGACCATTCGCCCCATATCCCTGGCATGGTACTGGTCGTGGACCTGACGTGTAATATGAGGGCTTACCGAAGCTGACTGTGGCCATAAATGTGGTGATATTGTAACAAAATCGGCTGTACCTTCTTTTCCCGTGACTGTGGCTGTAACCTTGACTGGCCATTCGGTCTCAAGTAATGGCCGGTATTTGTCCTCCAACTCCCTGTTTCGTCCAGTTCTGTCATAGGCCAGGGTAACGTGATGCAGTGACTGTTCAACGTCTAACGTCCACCACTGGGGGGGTGATAGAAATATAGCACTGTTGTCTCATCCTCCATGATGTAACCGTTACCCCCTCATCTCCGCATTCTAGCTGTAGCTGGAAGATACACAGTAAATCTCGGGCCAACAAGTTACAGTCCAATCCAGTAGTCACTACAACCTGATGCTCTGCAGACTTATTCTCGTAAGTGACTGTCACAGGTTCAGAAATAGGATACTCACACACCTGTCCTTGGAACCCTGACAATTGCTGCGTGTGGTCGGATAATGGTAATTTAAGTGCTGATTGCACAGAAGACATGGCTGCCCCGTCCTCTTCTTCCAGTAGACCAATGACTCAGAGGGGGCTGCGGCTGTAGAGCTATTGATTCATTCGGTGGGCCATAAAAAGGGGGTGAGGGTCCCTGTGGGTGGGTTTGGTATCCTCCTCTTCGCTGATCCACCCACCCAAAGTCACTATATTGGGGCTCCTGCTGGTAAACTACCATTTCTGCCGCTTGTTGGGGTCGCAGATCATCCTTTTTCATTACATACTCAGTCTTAACCTTTGTAACTGAGCCTCCTTCTTGGCCTACACCCTCCTTCCAATAAAATCTGACTGCCCTTGCCATCTGGGAAGGGTCGTTCTCTGTCCAATTCATGTTATTACATTTCACAGCAGTAACCACAGAAGGTGGTAGGCAATGCATTAACATAGCACAATATTGAGGGAAATTCTGACCATTTTGATACAGCAAATCGCCTGACTGCCCCCGGTAGATTTCATTAAAACGCTCCAGAAATTCCTCTGGCTCTTCAGTCTTCTTAGGTTTTAGGTCTAAGATAACAGAAAGATTTATGGGCCTTTGAAATGTGCTATTCAACGCATTCAAGATCTGTGTCCTTCTATCGTCGTCTAACGCATAGGCCTGCTGAAGTGCGGCATGACTAGCATAATTCAGGTGGTTAAGATAATTGCGGTACTCTGCTGGGGTTAAAATCTGCTGGACTAGGGCCCAGAGGTCCCTTAAATCAGCTTGATAAATTGAGATGGTAGTTCTCAAGGAATCCATGAAGGCAGCAGGAGATTTTTTCTATCTGGGATTGTAGACATAATAGCCATCATCTCACTGGGTGTCCATGGGAAGTAAACGTCTATCGTGGGGTTCGCTCCCACAGTCACTGCGTCGGGGTTTCGCATCTTCCTAATCGGTAACTGTCTCCGAATGTCACCAGGGGGCACTCTAGCTATTTCCCCTGGTTGTTCCAAGACTTCAACGTCTCTCCCTGTCACTAGGGGGAGTTCTTTCTCTTCAAAAGAAGTTGTTTCAGCTTCCTTTGTTCCCGAATCTTGTGGTTTCTCCTTAGTTTGGGGCGACTTAGGTGATATGCTTAATTGTTTCTGGTGAGCGTCAAGCCCCTCTCTCGCTCTCCGAGATCTTGTCCTAGAGCTAACTGGGCTTGTGGGACAGAGTTCCTTTTGCTCTTCCGGTTGTGAAGTTGTTAAATCAGGACCCACACTATCACCCACACTATCATCCAAAAGGGCTTGAGTTTCTGGCAGATTTGAAATCTGGGGAGCAATGACTGGGTATATATTATTGTACTCTGGTGGTTCTGGAATGAGTGCAGACCATGCTATGGGTGCAGACGGAACTTTTACTGACTTTTCCTAATTATTGAATTTTTCTTCTTCTGTCAATTCAAGGCCAGCCATTGAACTACGTACCTCATCTCTTGTGTGACCCGTGTCCTTCCTCTACTTGCGCTTTTATTTTAAAACTTAAAAATGTTTGAAAATTCAAATTGAATTACTGCAACTTGCAAGCTTAGCTCTGATCTCAACTCAGAACTAAATTTACAATTTGCTTAACACAAACTTGTACAGCATTTACAACTTAATTATTTTCTTTTAACAAGTTTTTTTTTCTTTTACATACACATAAGTATTAGCAAAATCAACTATCATCTCCAGATTTACACTTTTTTAAATGGTGTCCATGATCTTCTTTAAGTTTCTATTAATCTCCAGATAAAATGAGATAAACCTTATTTCAAGTAAGTAAAACTTAAGATTCTGGCAATTTCAATCAATTGCTTTCGAAAATAATAACTTTTATCAAAGAGGTGGAGAAACCCACTGGTTTCCTTTAATTAATTCAAAACGTAACTTTGCTGGTGTTCACTGACTCAAAGGAAAGGTATCCGATTACACTACAGACTGGTGCTGTTATCTCAAGGCCTGAGTGAGAAGCACTGTCTGTCTTTAACTTTGCCTGCTGCTGTTAACCCTTTGAGAGACTTCTGCTTCAACCAATATGCAGCATTCCCCACAATCTCAACTAGTCCTCGGAACTGCGTTTTTCGCCAATACAGTCCAAGGAGACAATTTTAGCTTAATCAACTATATATTTAAAACACTCACACATAGAGTTGAACCATCTTCAGATTTAAAAACAGTTATACTGGACTGAACCTTCAGTACTGAAGTCCCATCAGCCCCTGAACCCATATAATAGACTGAACCTTCATTACTGAAGTCCCATCAGCCCCTGAACCCATATAATAGACTGAACCTTCATGACTGAAGTCCCATCAGCCTCTGAACCCTTATACTTGGAATTGAATCATCATTTGAGATGTCACATCAACCCAAAACCCTAACCCAAGCCGAAACAACAATATGAAATCCCATCAATTAAATTGCTAATCCCCAGACTGACCTGTGATTTCGTCGAGGCGGTCTTTTTGTGCCAACCGCGAGTGACCAGACTAATCAGACGATAAGAAGAGGGGAACAATCAATGCGCGGTCATTTTCCAGTTCTACATTGAGGGCCCTCGTTCCCCATCCTCCTGTTCATAATCAGTCTAATTCTGATTTCGCAGTTGGACCAGGATCGCCCTGAGAAATCCCGGTTTTCGGCACCAAATGTTGATTCCCAAATTTCTTTATCCGTCAGTCTGGCCTCAATAAAAGTCGAGATGGATTTGCAAGTAAAAAGAAGTTATTTTATTCAGCTTGCAAGCTACCTAGTCCACAGTGATACAGATAACATGTTGCTTTCTGCAACCCCGGGAACTAATTGAAGGTCCCAGACAAAGAGATCAGTACTCATACATTCAAATGGCATCAAGTTTCACATACTCGACACCCATAGGTCATCCTATGTCCCTCCTGACTTGTTTGATCTATTCTGATTGGCTCACTTCCAATCCCTTTCTCCGGCCCCTATCAATGCAGCATCACTCTCATAGACACACCTCTTCCTGCTTTTTCCCATGCGGTCTAAAATCCTTTGTCTCTACTTGCCAGAATCAAAGTGGCTTATTTCTACATTACATTAACTAATATCTCTAAAGTAACAATTTTATATCACATTCGTCAATAGGACACAGCAACCGAGCTCATCAACGAATACATCTAAAGAAGACCAGATTTTAAAAAGAAGATTGATTGTCAAGTTGGGCCTGAAGGTCCCTTCAACCAACCAGAAGGATCCAGAAGCAAGATCTTGTTACCTTTCTGTAAAGACAGTGATTGCATCTTTTAAAAAGACAAAAATATATACAATAATAAAATAACTTAAAAGTTTTAACCTGAAACAGTGGTTGTTAGCCTACTTTACTTACTTAGCAACACAGGACCCAGGATATCAATGCTACTGAGGGGTAAGTGTTGGAATCTTTATTTGATGGATCTTAACCTGCCGAACTACGCCAAGTTTGGGGGAAGCTTAGTTGATGAATTAAAGTCCTGGCGCAATACGACAAGTTGTAAGATTTGTAATATTTCTGGACTACGCCAAGTTGTTGGATTCCTAGTATTATTCAACTGTGTAAAGTTGACGGAATTTATATCATTTCTGCTATTCGGTTACCAGTAGCACTTTGCGAATACTGGAACTCAGCAGAAATTTACAGTTAAAACTTCTCAGGTGCCAAAAAGAATTGTTTTATTTGTAGTTGCTTGATTACAATTTGAAAGTCATTTAAAAGGCAATTCGTAGACAATTTGAAGCTTTCAGAGAATCAAAGACATTATCTTTTTGCTTAGGCAGACAGCTCGAAAGTAACTTTTAAAAGGTCAAAGTCTGGAAATGAAACATGAAGAGAGAGAGAGAGCTAATCTTCAGCTAAACTCAAACTCAAAGTACTAAACAGACTGACAGATTGACAGAATCAAAGACAGAACCCCCAAAATTAAAGAAACTATTAAGGACAGACAGACTATTAAGGACAGACTTACTAAACAGACAGACTAAGAGAATTAAAGACAGCAATTAAGGACAGACTGACTGACAGACAGACAGACTAACACTCTGACAGACTACATCACTGACACAGACTAACACCCCGAAAAAGACTAAAATGGCGGGCGGAAACTTTTCAGCTATACACTTTCATATCTGTCTTAAGTCATCTAATCACACCCCAATATAATCCTAATTGGTTTGGGTTAGACTCAAACACATTTGATTTGATGGCAAGCCGTCCATCTTCAATGTGCAACATCAGCTTTTAATTGTTTCATGTCTACCTGTTATGGAATGTGATATTCTGCTAATCTTTACCAGAAATAAACTGGTTTTAAGCTAGCTTGGCTAATGTAACAATGGAGACTTCATATCGAGAAAGCTGAATCAAATATATATTTGATTCAATGCCCTACAAACTGCACTGGACCCCTGCCACCTCGTTGTCATGGAATTCAGCCCTTGTCCTTGACAATAGTACAAGCAGTGTCAAATTGTCTTGCAACTGTGCTGATTTACTCTATGATGGAATTTTATGCTGTTTCATGTATCTATTGAAGACCTGAATTTATGGGTGCTGAAATTCTCATTTTTAAATGAGTATTTAAAACTGGGGCTTAATATTTATGCTTACACAGCTATCTTTTACCTATACTAGTTGTATTCGAAATACCTGGCTTCTACAGTAAGTAGGTAAAATTCTTCGGTGAAGGTATGGGTTATATCGGGGGATAACTTGAAAATACAGTTTGACCTGAATAGCATCCACTGAAGTCTGTATCGGAGTCGAGGAGTGAGAATTCCTGGTCACCATTTAGAATATCGACCCTTTTTTTTGGTATATGGGGAATTCAAAGAATATAACTGAAGTTTTTAACTTCACCTCGGATTTCCACGGAATAGGATCTGGAGGCCAGTGAGATTTTCTGGGAGTGAGCAGCGCCTTACCGTAGTGGGGTGGATGAAGCTCTCGGTGCTCCCGGAGTCGAAGAGGCAGGTCGCCTCGTGCCCATCGATCTTCACCGTTATCGTCGCGGTCGCGAGGTTGCGGGGCCGGGACTGATCCAGGGTGATAGAAGCGAGCTGCGGCAGATGCTGGGAGGTCCCGGGCTGGTCAGCGGTGGCGGAGGTAGCGGCAGGTGATGAACGGCCAGACGAGCAGGGGTCCTGAGGCGCCGTCCAAAATGGCGCCGAAGATGGCGGTACCCACAGGGTGCACATGGCGGGTGGCATGAAAGATAGCGGCGCCCAAGGGCTGCACGTGGCTTGCGGTGAGGAAGATGGCGGCGCCCACGGGCCACACGTGACTTGCGAAAGGGAAAATGGCGGCACCCCTGGGTCGCACATGGGGGGAGTAGTAACGCCGGGCCTGGAAACAGCGGCGACAGACCGGGCCTGGCAAACGGAAACAAAGTGTCCTTTCTTCCCACACCCGTTGCAGGTCGCGCTCTGTGCCGGGCAGTGCTGCCTAGGATGTATGTTTTGCCCGCAAAAATAACACTTGGGCCCCCCAGAGTTGGCTGGCTGCCGCACGGCGCAGGCTTGCGGTGAGCTAGAGTCGGCAGCTGGTGGGGCCCACGATGCCCATGAGGGTGCCGTGCGGTCGGGGGCGTAGGACTGAACGTTACGGGAGGCCACTTTTAACGAATTAGCGAGCTGCCTAGCTCCCGCAAGATCGAGCATACCCCTTTCCAGTAGCCACTGGCGGACGTACTCAGACTTCATGCCCGTGACATAAGCGTCTCTAATTTAAAATTAGGTGTGCTGGGCAGCCGCAACTGCCTGGCAGTCACAGTTCCTACCTAGGATGTGCAGGGCACGCCGGAAATCGTCCAGAGACTCCCCGGGGAGTTGCTGTCTCGTGGCCAGGAGGTGCCTGGCTTATACTTGATTCACTGGTCGAACGTAACGTCCCTTCAGGAGTTCCATCGCTTCGGAGTAGGTAGGCACATCCCGGATGAGGGGAAAAATGTCAGGGCTCATCCGTGAATAGAGGACTTGGAGCTTCTGCGAGTCCGAGGGTTCTTCAGCGGCTGTGCTGAGGTAGCTTTCGAAGCAGGCTAGCCAGTGGTCAAAGGTGGACGTAGCATTGGCTGCTTGAGGGCCCAGCTGCAGGCGATCAGGCTTGATGTGGAGATCCATCATTTAAAAAATCTTGCTCAATACATTGATGCACCGCCAATTACCACAAGACGGGAATGGTGGAACAATCGAGGCTTTATTGAGCAAAGACGTTGTGCCTCCTGTAGCTGGAACCAGAATGGCTGCAGCACCGGAGAGCACACACTTTTATACTCCGCCTGCTGGGCGGAGACAGCAGGCAGGGATTTACCGTTGTACCCTTAATATACGGGCAGTGCCATAATACATAAAATATGCCACTAGTGGTGACTACCACACTGGTGTTCACTGTGGACCTGGGAAACAAGCCCTGGATTGCAATCCATGTCCTCAAAGTGTCAGCAAAGCCCATTTTCTCAATTGTCTTGAGGAAACATTGCACTCGCTCGAGGTGAATATCTTTTATACTTCCAGGGAGAGGATTAAGGTAGAGGTTTGTCTGTGGAGGATCACATTGAATAACCACCTCCACAAATGGCCTCACATCAAATATTATTTGTTTCCGGAGCAGAACGGAAATATCTCGGTGTTGGGATCTGGATCTAAATTTCCCAGTCAGTATTGAAGAAGAAATGAGTTTATTTTGATGATGTCACTCACACACAGTCCAATAGAATGAGTTTCCTCCCCTCAGGGCAAATCCTTTTGATGTTGAGCAACAGGAAATCAAATCAGAAAGAGTGAAATCGAGGAGAGAATCTTCCCCAACCCCAGTGAGTCTCTCCCCGATCCCCAGTGAGTCACTCCCCGATCCCCAGTGAGTCTCCCCCGATCCCCAGTGAGTCTCTCCCCGATCCCCAGTGAGTCTCTCCCCGATCCCCAGTGAGTCTCTTCCTGATCCCCAGTGAGTCTCTCCCCCCGATCCCCAGTGAGTCTCTTCCTGATCCCCAGTGAGTCTCTCCCCGATCCCCAGTGAGTCTCCCCGATCCCCAGTGAGTCTCCCCCGATCCCCAGTGAGTCTCTCCCCCCCGATACCCAGTGAGTCCTCCGATCCCCAGTGAGTCTCTCCCCCTGATCCCCAGTGAGTCTCTCCCCCCGATCCCCAGTGAGTCCCCCCCGATCCCCAGTGAGTCTCTCCCCCGATCCCCAGTGAGTCTCCTCCCCCATCCCCAGTGAGTCTCTCCCCGACCCCCAGTGATTCTCCCCCTGATCCTCAGTGAGTCTCTCCCCCCCGATCCCCAGTGAGTCCCCCCCGATCCCCAGTGAGTCTCTCCCCTATCCCCAGTGAGTCTCTCCCCCCGATCCCCAGTCTCTCCCCGATCCCCAGTGAGTCTCTCCCCAATCCCCAGTGAGCCTCTCCCCCGATCCCCAGTGAGTCTCCCCCCCGCTCCCCAGTCAGTCTCTCCCCCGATTCCCAGTGAGTCTCCCCCGATCCCCAGTGAGTCTCCCTCAATCCCCAGTGAGTCTCCCCCGATCCCCAGTGAGTCTTTCCCCCCCGATCCCCAGTGAGTCTCCCCCTGATCCCCAGTGAGTCTCACCCCCCCGATCCCCAATGAGTCTCCCCCCCCCCCCCCGATCCCCAGTGAGTCTCTCCCCCGATCCCCAGAGTGTCTCTAATTTTCTCCCAGTCTCTGTGACCCTGGATGTGGAAACAGCGAATCCCCAGCTCGAGGTGTCTGAGGATCTGAAGAGTTTGAGACGGACCCGGACTTGGAGGAGTCTCCCTGACACCAGGAAGAGGTTTACACACTGGCTCTGTGCGCTGGGATCAGAGGGATTCACATCGGGGAGACATTACTGGGAGGTGGAGGTGATGGGGAATCGGGGCTGGAGACTGGGAGTAGCCGCAGAGTCTGTGGAGAGGAAGGACTGGGTCAGACTGAGCCCAGAGACTGGATTCTGGACCATTGGGTGGTTTGATGATCAGTTTTATATAAATTCCTCTCCTCGATCCCGTCTCCCTGTCGGTCAGATCCCCGGGAAGGTGGGAGTTTATCTCAGTTATGAGTCTGGGACAGTTTCATTTTACAACGTGGACACCAAGTCCCATCTCCACACCTTCACCGGGAATAAATTCACTGAGAAACTTTATCCTTTCTTCTGGACTTGGGATGTAAACCAGTTTCTGAGAATCTGCTCCGGTTCTGATCCGGATCGGGAAAGGGGCGGGGCCTCAGGGTGGTGACATCGTCACTGACATCACAATAACTTGACCCCGTGATTCAGGTCGGGGCAGAGGTCAGGGTCGGGGTCAGAAACCACCACTGACGACAGGTTGTCACTGAATGTGTCATTTAATTTCCAAATTGTAAAATCCCAATCAGACTGTAAATAAAAACAACACAAATAGAAATGTCAGAGGATTAAAATAAAAAGCAAATTCAATATCTTGAACTTTCCCTTGCAATTCATTGTAGTGCCACTTTCAGCCAGAAGATGGTGATGTCGAGCTGTACAAAGGTCAGTAAAGTTTTACAGCGCAGTATCGCCACCTGCTGCTGGATACCTGGTACTGGCAGGAATAGCAAAAACACAAAATGCTTTTCCCCACTCGCTGATCAGACAATTCAGTCAGGACATTTCTTCACAACTGAAAGAGAATTGGATCAGAAACAAAGGAGGAAAAATAAACATCAGCCTGAACTTCCCACTTGCAGTGCAACACCACCTCTCCCAGGCTGAGAATGGTATTGCAGCTATAAAATTCGATTTTTAAAAACCAGTGCAGCAATTCCTGGTGAGACTGGAACAACAAGTTTCCCTGTTCAATTAACCAGCAGATCAAATTAATAATAAAAACAGAAAGTTCTGGAAAAATGTTCAGCAGGTCCAGCCTGTGGAGAGAGAAACTGTTTTTTTTAAATTTAGAGTACCCAATTCATTTTTTCCAATTAAGGGGCAATTTAGCGGGGCCAATCCACCTACCCTGCACATCTTTGGGTTGTGGGGGCGAAAACCACGCAGACACGGGGAGAATGTGCAAACTCCACACGGACAGTGACCCAGAGCCGGGATCAAACTTGGGACCTCGGCGCCGTGAGGCAGCAGCACTAACCCACTGGGCCACCGAACTGCCCTGCGAGAAACAGAGTTGACGTCTCGAGTGGAATATGAATCTTTATCAGATGATTTCATGCATTCGCAGTATTTTTTTTGACAGCAGATCAATTGTTAGATTGTATAAATATAGTTTACTTGGTGCAACAACATTATTTGTCAGCAAAACAGTAAACCTAAAACCACAAGCTGTCTATGGATTTATTTTTAACCCAGTAATTTCTCAGAATCTTTATCTTATTCACGCCCTCAAATATATTTCAATGTTCAATTAGTTCGCAAAACTTCATTTCCAGCTCCAAAGGTGAGTTCAGGATTTCAGTCACTAATATCTGATGCTATCTCTCCAGAGTTCCTGTGTTTTGACTTTATTCAGATAAATAAATTAAAACATTCTTGAAGTAAAAATCCTATTTTCCATGGAGCAACACCGCCACCTGCTGGCTGAGATCGGGACTCCACAGATTTATTTTCCCTGCATTACTGATTCTGGTCACCTGGTGGTGCTAGAACACAGTTGTTTCTTTTCGGGGAGATGATTCTGTTAACTGTTTACTGACAATAACTAGCGAAGGGAACATTCCTATTTGTGTCAGTGAATGGCTCCATTAGTCTGTGTAGATATTAGGGATGGACAACAAATGCTGGTTTTGCCATTGACACCCGCCTGTTCTGAGCTGCCACCATGTTCTGGCAGACGCAGGCAAGTGAAAGGGGTCCCAGTGCGGGGAGGGTAGGGGAGGCCTGGGTGGTCATCAAAGGGGAAATCAGGGTCTTGGGGATGGGCCAGAGGATAGAGAGGTCCAGAGGTCATCAGGCCTCAAGGTGGGGAGGTGACCGCAGAATTGGGGTTCTGAAGGAGACACTGCCTCCTCCACACTCCCCGACGAGAGTTAACATTCCTTAATTCCTTGTTTCCGGGTTTCCCCCATCCTGGGCTGGCATCCGCCTGCCAGTCTAAAAGTTGAGGTTGGACGTAAAACTGCCCTGAAGTGGCCATTAATTGGGGCAAGGGCAGGTTTCCTGTCTGAGGTTCTGTCCAACCCAGTGTGAAATCACTGCAGGGTCGGGATGGGTGGGAATCTGGAGGGAATTCCATCCAAGTAAATTCACGCCTCACTCCCGCCACCTCCTCAGGCCCCCCTGAGGGGAGAGAGCAGAGAATCCTGGCTGTAAAGTACGTGTAAATTCAGAAGAAAGTTGGATGCCACAGTGGTTATATTAACTGGAGCTGCTCAATCAGATATCTGTTATTTTCTTTTGAATTTTTATTTTGTGTATTTTCTTTCTGATAGTTTCTGGAATGATTTTTTGAAACTTATTTTATGGGATGTGGCCAGGCAGCGTTTGTTTCTCATCCCTAACTTCCCTTGAACGGAGTGGCTTGCTGGACCGTTTCAGAGGGAAGTTAACAGTAAACCACATTGTGTTTAAGGGACGTTGTGACAAGTACATGAAGAGGATGGGAATAGAGGGATTGGGGCCCCTGATGTGTTACTGGTGCTGAGGGGCAGCAGTGTCAACCACTGTGCCACCAATGAATAATCCAGTGGCTCAGACTAATGCTCTGGGCCATGGGTTCAAATCCCACCATCGCAGTTGGTGGAATTTAAATTGAATTGATGATTAAATTAAAACTGGAATTAAAAGTCTGTTTCAGTAATGGTGACCATGGGTGGAATTTCCCAGACCCCCTCCCTCCCCCCCTCCCTCCCTACCTCTCCCCACAATCATTGGCCACTTACAGGTCATTTCTTGATGTGGAGATGCCGGCGTTGGACTGGGGTGAGCACAGTACGAAGTCTTACAACACCAGGTTAAAGTCCAACAGGTTTGTTTCAATGTCATTAGCTTTCGGAGCGCTGCTCCTGCCTCAGGTGAATGAAGAGGTATGTTCCAGGAACATATATATAGACAAATTCAAAGATGCCAAACAATGCTTGGAATGCGAGCATTAGCAGGTGATTAAATCTTTACAGATCCAGAGATGGGGTAACCCCAGGTTAAAGAGGTGTGAATTGTCTCAAGCCAGGACAGTTGATCGGATTTCGCAGGCCAGATGGTGGGGGATGAATGTAATGCAACATGAATCCCAGGTCCCGGTTGAGGCCGCACTCATGTGTGTGGAACTTGGCTATAAGTTTCTGCTCGGCGATTCTGCGTTGTCGCGCGTCCTGAAGGCCACCTTGGAGAACGCTTCTGTTGGACAAACCTGTTGGACTTTAACCTGGTGTTGTAAGACTTCGTACTGAGGTCATTTCTTGCCCAGCCTCAATGTTTAGGCTGGTGGGAGCGGTTCCCGGGCATGGGCGAAGCCCCAAAATGATCAGGATTGGGCTTCGGGTGGGAAAGGCGGGCTGCCTCCATCAAAACTCCCCTTCTAACTTTGGGCCACCCCCAGGTTAGGTCTGGTGTTGACTGATCCTCCCTGCCAACCCCCCAGTTCTACCCTGACACCCCAATCACCCACTATCCACCCTCCAAGACCTTCCCTGCCCTCCCACCCAGAAACCACAAAAACCTACCTTCCCATCCGGCCCTGGGATTCAGGCTCTGTGCGCTTCATAAACTTCCACTTCTGTCCACTGCTGCTGCTGGCGCTGCAGGGACTAGATAGCTGCCAGCCAATCAGATTGGTCGATATCTCTTTAGGGTGGGATTTCCTCCCGAGTGAGGGGCAGAAGACCCGTTTCCAGCCAATGAACGCTCATTGGAGTGTGACATGGCTGTGGGACAGGTAGTGTCAGTGAGAAACCCCAACATCTGAAACATCCTGGCCATGGATACTGTACAGAGATGTGAGAGTGTGAGCAATAGGAAACCATGTAGGAACCATTGTGTAACATCCAAGTTAAATGAGCGAACAATGCAGAACTATTTACTGAGACACGGATTGAACCAGGCCTGAAAATGATGCTCCATTATCATTATTAATCATCTCAAATCCCCCAACTCGAGGGTGGCACATGGAGCAGTGGTTAGCACTGGGATTAAGGCGCTGAGGATCCGGGTTCGAATCCCGGCTCCGGGTCACTGCCCGTCTGGAGTTTGCACATTCTCCCCGTGTCTGAGTGGGTTTCATCCCCACAACCCAAAGATGTGCAGGTTAGGTGGATTGGCCACGCTAAATTGCCCTTTAATTGGGAAATAAAATTGGGTACTCTAAAATTAAAATTAAAATTCCCCAACTCGAAGAACATGTTCCACAAGAGTTTTCACAATAGTGAATGTGCTGCTATCACCTCGAGCTGATACTGAGAATAAACAAATCCAGCCGCTCTTTACATTGACAAACACAATGGGGGGGATTTTCTGCTGGTCTTCACCACGGGCGAGAATGACGACATTCGTGGAAAATCTCCTGAGGCTGCGGGAACGAGAATCTCGGCGGCGAGATTTTGTTCTCTGATTTTCCCGCCCCTCGCTGGTGACGTGACGATTGGGCGGGAACCTGATTTCAATCGATTTTAATAAATGTACAAGTTCTTAAAGGGCTTCCCCGCCATCTGTTCCCCCGGATAAAGAATTCCCCCCTCGCTGACGTCACATCGGTGAGGGTCACAGCAGGTATTAAAAAACTTGAAGCAGTCGAGGGGAACCCGCCAGGGGCACAAAGTGAGTATAGACCCCTGGGGAGGGGTGGGGGGGTCACAAAGAGGCACAAATAACTTCCCAGAAATGTGATGGAAGCAGGGGTCCAGTGAGAGGGTGGAATTGAAGGAAATCAGTATCAGTAAGATAATGGTGCTGGGAAATGAATGTGGTTAAAGGCTGACAAATCACCAGGGCCTGATAATCCCCATCCCAGATTATTAAAAGAATTGGCTCTGGAAATGTTGGACACATTGGTGACCATCTTCCAAAATTCTATAGGCCCTGGAGCAGTTCCTGCAGATTGGAGGGTGGCAAATATCACCCCACTGATTAAAAAGGGAGGGAGAGAAAAAAGGGAGAATTACAGAGCAGTTAGCCTGACACCAGGGGCGTCATTCTCCGACCCCCCGCCGGGTCGGAGAATGGCCGTTGGCCGCCGTGAATCCCGCCCCCGCCCCCGCCGAAGTCTCCGCTCCCGGAGATTGGGCGGGGGCGGGAATCCAGCCGCGCCGGTTGGCGGGACCCCCCGCTGGATTCTCCGGCCCGGATGGGCCGAAGTCCCGCCCAGAAACTGCCTGTCCCGCCGACGTAAATCAAACCTGGTATTTACCGGCGGGACCAGGCAGCGTGGGCGGGCTCCGGGGTCCTGGGGGGGGGCGCGGGGCGATCTGACCCCGGGGGGTGCCCCCACGGTGGCCTGGCCCGCGATCGGGGCCCACCGATCCGCGGGCGGGCCTGTGCCGTGGGGGCACTCTTTCCCTTCCGCCTCCGCTACGGCCTCCACCATGGCGGAGGCGGAAGAGACTCTCCCCACTGCGCATGCGCGGGAAACTTTCGGCGGCCGCTGACGCTCCCGCGCATGCGCCGCATTTCCGCGCCAGCTGGCGGGGCAACAAACGCCATTTCCGCCAGCTGGCGGGGCGGAAATCCCTCCGGCGTCGGCCTAGCCCCTCAATGTTGGGGCTAGGCCGCCAAAGATGCGGAGACTTCCGCACCTTTTTGCCGGCGCGATGCCCGTCTGATTTGCGCCGGCTTTGGCGCCAGTCGGCGGGCATCCCGCCGTTGGGGGAGAATTTCGCCCCAGGAGTGGGGAAGATTCTGGAGTCTATTATAAAAGATGTGATAACACAACATTTGGAAAATATTAATGGGATTGTACAAAGCCAGCAGGGCTTGTATGAAGGGAAATCATGTTTAACAAATCTACTGAAGCTTTTTTGAAGATGTCACTGTTGAGTAGACAAGGGAGAACCGCTGGATGTGGTATATTTTGATTTTCAGAAGGCTTTTGATAAGGTCCCTCATAAGAGCGTAGACAGTGGCAAAATGCCTGCAGTCACACACTTATGTTTCTTAAAGACATTTACCCAGGTACTCTGTCATATTGAAACCAACAAGGAACCACACGCCTCAGATTCCGATGAAACAGTCGGCACTTTATTCCCCAAATAATTAAAGTAAATTAATTTCACATTGACTACAATACTTCTGTCTATCTGCCCGAGAACCTTCCCACTAATACTTCCCGTGTTGTGCTCAAACTTGTCAGGTTCTGGCAACGTTGGCTCCCTCTCTCTGTCTCCCTCTCCCTCTTTCTCTCTCTCCTTTCTGTCTCTGTCTCTCTCTGACTCTGTCTCTCTCTCTGTCTCTCTCTCTCTGTCACTGCCTCAGCCGACTCTCTGGGTCGGGTGTCTGTCAGTGTTGGGTGGAGGTTTCTTGCTCGATGGAATGGATGAGAGAGAGAGATTCAGGGTCAGCCTCCAGTCTCTAGACTGTCGTCTCCTCCAGTCAGGGTGCTGCCCTGAATTGGTTTGGATGTGTGGGGAAGGTTGTCCTTTCCCTCCGCCCAGGTGCCGTTTACATAGATTACATAGAACATACAGTGCAGAAGGAGGCCATTCGGCCCATCGAGTCTGCACCGACCCACATTAATCCCTCACTTCCACCTTATCCCCGCAACCCAATAACCCCTCCCAACGCTTATGGACACTACGGGTAATTTAGCATGGCCAATCCACCTAACCGGCCGTTCTGTCCGGAGAGAGGGTTCAGATACAAATGCCTCCTTTGTCTCTGCTGAGATTCTGTTTGTCTTGTGTCCATTCGCGCTCCTTCCTTCTGCTGCTTCCAGTCAGCACCTGACTGCTGGAGTCCGGCGGGGCTGCGCTCTGTCTGCTTTTGCCAGACTGCGGATTTCAGCAGACTTTGGACAAGTCTGCTTTTAAATCCCAGCCTGTCCCGGGATGTGGGGACATTGGGAGCAGTGTTTAGCGGATTGGGATTATTTCCCAGTCTGGGGTGGAAACAAATGTCCAGGGCCCCCGCCCGCCGGCGGGAATCTCTGAGCAGAGAAGATGTTGTCATGGTGACGCCGGCCTGACACCAGCACCTGCTCAGAGCCAAGGTTGTGTGAAAATGTTTCCTTGATCCCTGCAGGAAGCAGTTGGCGGGGTTCAGATTGTTACCCAGTGACGAGCATGATGAAGGAGGGGAAGGGCAGGATGTGAGTGGCTCGGCCCCAGGAGGGCTCTGCTTGGGGGGGGGCTGACTTTAACTGGTGGACATGGTACCATCCAGTTTTTCCTGTGTCCAACAAGAGCTTATACACGGAGGGACTGGCTTTGTCAGCAATGCAGTGGGGAACCTGGGAATCTCGGAGCAAGGAAGGAGTCAGGCTGGAAAACCTGGAGCACGAGTTGCTGCCCCACTTCATATTCCAAAGGGGGGACTTTGGCATCGAAGTCGGCCTGATTTCATTCTTGCCCTTGTCCAATTCTCACCGCTGCAGACTGTTGGGCAGCTTGTATGTTCCCAAGTCGTGTTCGCAATGTGGTCTCATGAGTGAGGCGGTGACCTGTGGTTCAGAGAGGTCAAGGCCTAGGAGGGGTTCGATGCCTCTCAGGGGGATCCTGGTCATTAGGAGGTTGGGGGTGAAACCGGTGGAACTTGACACCGAGTTCCGTCCAAGCATCAGGATGAAAGTTAGCCCCATGTCCCAGGCGGGGCTGTTTTCCTGGACAGTTTTCCTGAGCGTTCCTTTAAGGATGTGATTCATTCATTCGTTTGACAATTGTCACTGGACTGGGGCTGATCGGCCAGGTGGAATTTTTAATTCATGCTGAGCAGCCACATGACTTCCTGCATCACTTGGCCAGTGAAGTGGGGGCCTTGGTCTGACTCAATACCCCGGGGGAGGCCCCATCGGCTAAAAACCTGCTGCACCAAGGTTTTGGAGGCAACTTTAGCTGTGTTTGTTGGAGTGGGGAAAGCTTCTACCCATTTGGTGAAGGTCTCCATGGTAACCAGTGCATATTTAAATGCCCCGGACAGGTGGTCAATGTGGAGATTTGTCCAGGGGTCCTTGACTGGTCGAGTGGGCCTTAGCTCACCCTGATGGGTGTATCAATGCGGTGGTTTTGTGCACAGATTAGGCAGTTGTCACTGTCGTGTCTGAGATCTTTATCAAGACCAGGCCACCAACACAGGACTTTGAATCATAGAATCATAGAATTTACAGTGCAGAAGGAGGCCATTTGACCCATCGAGTCTGCACCGGCTCTTGGAAAGAGCACCCTACCCAAGCCCACACCTCCACCCTATCCCCATAACCCAGTTTCCCCACCCAACACTAAGGGCAATTTTGGACACGAAGGGCAATTTAGCATGGCCAATCCACCTGACCTGCACATCTTTGGACTGTGGGAGGAAACCAGAGCATCCGGAGGAAACCCACGCACACACGGGGAGAACGTGCAGACTCCACACAGACAGTGACCCAAGCCGGGTATCGAACCAGGGACCCTGGAGCTGTGAAGCAATTGTGCTAACCACTGCGCTACCTGATCTTTCCCCTATGGCTTCTCCCCCCCCCCCCCCCCCAATGGCCCTGGCCATCAGGGCATTGGTAGGTTATTGATTGGGGTTTTGGGTGGGTCCAATGTCGAGTGCCCCCTTCAGGACGACTCCTCTTTTACAGTTATTCCCCCTTTCCATCGGGGTATTCCCCCCGTGTCAGTTGTTTTATTTTGCTGTCAGCACCCTGGGCCTCTTTAACATCTTCTCGGTTTGTTTGACTGCGATCGCACTGATTTGCTGCGGAATGGGCGGTTGCCATGGTTCCCCCTTTCAGACTCCCTGTCTATCGAGCCCGTCGTCTCGGATATTCCCCATCGGAGAAGTCTTGTGGTCTGATCCGCCCCCCCCCCCTCCCCCGGGGCAGGGTGAAGTCTGGATCTCAGTAAAGGGGGGGGGGGGGGGGGGGTGGGGGGGTGGTGCTGAGGGAAGAGGTTTCCCGTCTGCTGAAACGAAACCACCCCTTTGTTGCCGTGGTGACAGGAAATGTGTGCGGCTGTTGCAGACGTACATACTGTGTGAAAGTGTGTCTGTGGGTGGGGAGGATGGAGCTTGATGTCCCACTATGTCTGTTCCAGCAGCTAACCCAGCAGCCTGAGCACTCATCTTGGTGGGCAGTTTGAAAGCTCTCTCTCCCTGAACATTCCCTTGGTGATCTTCCATATAGACCCCATATCCACTTTCTCCAATCCCAGTCCCCACCATCGCTGATCTGTCAATGGAAACTTTCAGTGGTTGATCCCCCACTTTTCCACCCCCCCCCCCCCCCCTCCCCGCCCCCTTGGATTTGGGCACAAACGGTCCCTTGGGATTGTTTGGGGCTATAATCTGGCACTGCTGGTGGTCTCCGCAGTAGTTGAGGTTTTCTGCTAAATATGTGGGGATCTTATATTCGTCTGACCGTGATGTCCCTCCCCTGAAGCATGAGGGTCCATCTGGCCATCCGGTTCTGACTAACGGTCCCGTCTTTAATCTGCCCATTGAGTAATAACTGTGGGTGGGGGTCTGCTCTCTGAGGGTAGTGAGGGGGTTAAGGCCGACGATGTGGGAGAAATACTGAACGGCCCAGAAAACCGCCAGTAGATGTCGCTCACAGATCGAGTGGATGAGCTTCTGTTCAATCCCATGTTTCCCGTGGGTGATTATCATTCCCAGATACGAGATCCGGAACTTTGGCTTTTTTTTAGGATTAACCTCGAGTCCCAGATGGATCAGTAAATGTAAGAGCTCCTTTAGGAGGAGGATGTGCTCTTCCCTGGTGTCTGTTTGTAAAAAGAGGTCGGCTGCGTATTAAACAAGACCAACCGGCTTTGAAAAGGTCTCAAACCCTTTTGCCAGTCGCTGGTGAAAAATTGATGGAGAGTTGTGAAAGTCCTGTGGCAAACAGATCCAGATGCACTGTTGCCCTTGGAAAGGTGAAAGTGAATATGTCATGGCATCGTCTATCTAAGGGGATGGACCAGAAACATTGATGAGCAGCACGGTGAAGGAGCGGGCACTGTGGAGGTCAACTGTTTCCTGACACACCTCATCGGTAGAGGATAGTTATTTAGGATAAATATTAAGCCCCAATTTTACCCATTTTAAATTAAGGATTTCAACACTTTCATAACCTCAGGTCATCTCAAAACATAACAGCTTCCAAAACAGCATCACACAGCATAATTCACTTTACTACACAAAAGAACCTGATACATGGAAAAGCAGTAGAGATTAAAACAAGCACTTTAACTGAACTAATGAATATATTTTTCAGGACAGTGTCCAAGGACAGGGCAGCATCTATAGCAACAGCATGGCAAAGACAAGATAACATGAAGGCTCTATTGTTATAACAGCTAAGTCAGCAAAAGACCAGTTCAAACTGGCCTTGATAACAGCACAATATTACATTCTTTAACATACACAAGTATGCAGATACGAAACAATTAGAACTAATGTTGCATATTAAAGCTGGACGGCTTGCTGTCAAATCATATGTGTTTGAGTCTAACCCAAACCAATTAGGATTATATGGGGGTGTAATTAGATGGCTTCAGACAGAAAGGAAACAGTATAACTGTAAAGTTTTGTTCGGCCATTTTTAGTTGGAGTTGAATTTGAAGCTGGAGCTGGGCTGGATCATTAGCTCGATTTCTTTCTCTCTTTTTCATGAATCATCAATACTTTGATCTGAACTCTGTCTCCCCGTATTCATTTTTCATTTTCAGACTTTGACTTTTAAAGTTATTGCGAGCTGTTTGAGCAAGAAGATAATTTCCGTGATTCTTTGAAAACTTCAAATTGTCTACGAATTGCCTTTTAAATGACTTTCAAATTTTAATCAATAGAAAACAAATAAAACGATTCTTATTTGCACCTGAGAAGTTTTAACTTAAATTCCTACTGAGTTCTAGTAATGGCAAAGGGCAGCTGAAACCGAACGGTAGATCTATCAGGCACCCGGGGCTGACTTCATCATAGTCTCGATGGTCACGACAGTGGGTGCTGTAATTGGGGTCATCTTGCTTCGCTCTCTGGAATCAATGGTCAGCCTCCAGGAGTCGTTGGGCTTCCGTACGGGCCAAATCGGAGAGTTATTTGTCAAGGCGAGCAGGTGAAGGACCCCTTTTGCTCATAAACTGTCGATAACTTTGGCCAATTGACGCCCCGCCACCCCCCCCCCCCCCCCCCCCCGGTCGTATCCAACAGGGGCCAGGATGTGGTCCAGATGCCACCGCCTGTGTCCTGTGGGCCGGGCAGGGCTGAATGAACTGTGGGGTCTGGCACGTTCTGATCCATTTAGTTTCCTCGTTGTCATCCAACCCGTGTCGCTCTCTCTCTGGATTTGGATCATCAAAGAATGTGAAGGGGTCAGATGTGGGTCAAAGACGGGCAGCTTCTTGTCAATCTCGGCTAATTGTGCTGCCAAGAAGGGGGTGGTGTTCAGGTCACTGAGCCATTCCGGTGGCAGGTTATTAATGGGCGGGGAGGAGGGGGGCGGCAGAGAGGCCAGGGTTATTCCGGAAGGGGGCCGAACAAATTGCTACATTTCTGCTCCAGCTTCTCTGCCGTGACTAGGGCCACCTCTCGCTGCCAAATTGCCTTCTGTTCCCCCCAATCTGCACTTTCACATTGTGTGTGCAACTGAGCCATTGGATCCAATTCTCCTGGATTCTCTGACCCTCTTCCTCAGCTCGGAGTTTGAGTTTTTCCAACTCCTCTTTGACACCCTCTAGCCGCTCGCTGAGCTTTCTAACTTCACCATCTTTGCCCCGTGAGTATTGAAGGCTGCAGGCTGCTGCTACATCCCTGCTCAATCTGGAGGCATGTTTGTGTCTGTCTGTCCGAGACCTTCCCACTAATACTTCCCGTGTTGTGTGTGAACCGCACTGACCTCCTCAGAAGACAAGCATGGGACACAACCAACAGAGTACCCTTCGTCGTCCAATACTTTCCCGGAGCGGAGAAACTCCGACATCTTCTTCGCAGCCTTCAACACGTCATTGATGAAGATGAACATCTTGCCAACGTCATCCTCACACCCCCACTACTTGCCTTCAAACAACCGTGCAACCTCAAACAAACCATTGTTTGCAGCAAACTATCCAGCCTTCAGAACAGTGACCATGACACCACACAACCCTGCCATGGCAATCTCTGCAAGACGTGCCAGATCATCAACATGAATACCACCATTACACGTGAGAACACCACCCACCAGGTACGCGGTACATATTTGTGCGACTCGGCCAACGTTGTCTACCTCATACGCTGCAGGAAAGGATGTCCCGAAGAGTGGTACATTGGTGAGACCATGCAGACACTGCGACAACGAATGAACGGACATCGCGCGACAATCAGCAGGCAGGAATGTTCCCTTCCAGTCGGGGAACACTTCAGCAGTCAAGGGCATTCAGCCTCTGATCTCCGGGTAAGCGTTCTCCAAGGCGGCCTTCAGGACGCGCGACAACGCAGAATCGTCGAGCAGAAACTTATAGCCAAGTTCCGCACACATGAGTGCGGCCTCAACCGGGACCTGGGATTCATATCGCATTACATTCATCCCCCACCATCTGGCCTGCGAAATCCTACCAACTGTCCTGGCTTGACACAATTCACACCTCTTTAACCTGGGGTTACCCCATCTCTGGATCTGTAAAGATTTAATCACCTGCTAATGCTCGCATTCCAAGCATTGTCAAGCATCTTTGAATTTCTCCATATATATGTTTCTGGAACAAACCTCTTCATTCACCTGAGGAAGGAGCAGTGCTCCGAGAGCTGGTGTTCGAAACAAACATGTTGGACTTTAACCTGGTGTTGTCAGACTTCTTACTGCGCTCACCCCAGTCCAGCGCCGGCATCTCCACATCGTGTATGAACTTGTCAGCTTCTGGCAATGTTAGCAGGATATAAAAGTTTCTCTCTCGCTCTGTCTGTCTCTCTCTCTCTGTCTGTCTCTCGATGTCTCTCTCTCTGCCTGTCTGTCTCTCTCTCTCTGTCTGTTGTCATGATATTCAAACACACACATCATGATGGACACACTAACAGGCAAATCAGAGTACACAACACCACAACCAATCACAGACAAGAACACCAACCACATAAAAAGCACGAGCACGACACCTGGTGGTCAGTAGGTCTGGGGAGAAGGGAACAAGAAAGAGCTGTTAAAACACCACAAGCAGGGAACCCCCCACGTGCAGAGTGCAAAGACCAAACTGTAAATAGTAAGTTTAAATAAAGTAGTGTTGTACCATATGCAACTGTGTTGGCTCATCTGTGTGTCAGAACACCCAACACCACATCTGTCTCTCTCTGTCTTTCTCTCTCTCTATCTCTCTCTGTCTACCTCACTCTCTGTCTGTCTCTGTCTGTCTCTCGCTCTGTCTATCTCTATCTATCTCTCTGTCTTTCTCTCTGTCTCTCTCTCACTCTCTCTGTGCCACTCTCTCTCTCTGTCTCTCTATCCCTCTCTGTCTCCCTCTCTCTGTCTCCCTCTCTCTGTCTCCCTCTCTCTCTGTCTCTCTCTCACTCTCTCTGTGTCGCTCTCTCTCTGTCTTTCTCTCTCTCTATCCCTCTCTCTCTCTGTCTCCCTCTCTCTCTCTGTCGCTCTCTCTCTCTCTCTGTCTGTGTGTCTCTCTCTCTCTCTCTCTGTCACTACCTCAGGCAACTCTCTAGGTTGAGTGTCTGTCAGTCTTGGGTGGAGGTTTCTTGCTCGATGGAATGGATGAGAGAGAGAGATTCAGGGTCAGCCTCCAGTATATAGACTGTCATCTCCTCCAATCAGGGTGCAGCCCTGAATTGGTTTGGATGTGTGGGGAAGGTTGTCCTTTCCCTCCGCCCAGGTGCCGTTCTGTCCGGAGAGAGGGTTCAGATACAAATGCCTCCTTTGTCTCTGCTGAGATTCTGTTTGTCTTGTGTCCATTCGCGCTCCTTCCTTCTGCTGCTTCCAGTCAGCACCTGACTGCTGGAGTCCGTCGGGGCTGCGCTCTGTCTGCTTTTGCCAGACTGCGGATTTCAGCAGACTTTGGACAAGTCTGCTTTTAAATCCCAGCATCCTCCTCAGTTGGCCAAATTTTAGGTTAAATGTCCCGGCAGCCAATTGGCTACAAGAGGTTAGTTGGCAAAATTAAATGGGATTGTGGGTAATGTACTGATGTGGATGAGGAATTGGTGACAGACAGGAAACAGGGAGTGGGAATAAATGGATCTTTTTCCGAGTGGCAGGCAGTGACTAGTGAGGTACCACAGGGGTCATTGTTTGGGCCCGAGCTGTTCACAATATCTATACACAACCTGGATGAGGGAACCAAATGTAACATTTCTAAGTTTGTGGATGACACAAAACTGGGTGGAATTGTGAGTTGTGAGGAGGATGCAAGGAGGCTTCAAGGTGATTGAGACAAGTTGAGTGAGTGGACAAACACATGGCAGATGCAGGATAACGTGGCTAAATGTGAAGTTATTCACTGCGGTGTGAAAAACAGAAAGGAAGAGGATTATTTAAATGGTGATGTATTGGGAAGTGTGGATGTACAAAGGGTTCTGGGTCCTTGTACACCAGCCAATCAAAGTGGAGAGGCAGCTGCAGCAAGCAATTAGGAAGGTGAATGGTTTGTTGGCCTTCATTGTGAGAGGATTGGAGTTCAGAAGTAGGGATGTGTCACTGCAGTTATACAGGGCCTTGGTGAGACCACACCTGGAGTATTGTGAGCAGTTTTGGTCTCCCTGCCTGAGAAAGGATTTACTTGTCACAGAGGGAGTGCAGCGGAGATTCACTCGGCTAATACTGGGGTTGGGGGGACAGTGCAATGAGGAGAGAATGATTCGACTGGGCCTGTGTTCACTCGGGTTTAGAAAGACGAGAGGAGATCTGTGTGTTTGTGTGGGCCTCACCCCCAACAACCCAAAGATATGCAGTGCAGGTGGATTGGTCACGATAAATTGCCCTTTAATTGGGGAAAACTAAATTTAGAGTACCCAATTCATTTTTTCCAATTAAGGGGCAATTTAATGAGGCCAATCCGCCTAACCTGTACATCTTTGGGTTGTGGGGGTGAGACCCACGCAGACACAGGGAGAATGTGCAAACTCCACATGGTTAGTGACCCAGAGCCGGGATCGAACCTGGGACCTCGGCGCCGTGAGGCAGCAGTGCTAACCACTGCATCTCTGTGCTGCCCTGGGGAAAACATTTTGTTAAACTAAATGTGTGCTGCAAGGGCAAAACTGACCAAGAATTGTACATATGTCCCGAAAGACATTGTTAGGTGAATCGGATATTCTGAATTCGCCCTCCAAGTACCCGAACAGGCGCCGGAATGTGGAGACCAGCGGCTTTTCACAGTAACTTCATTGCAGTATTAATGTAAGTCCACTTGTGATAATAAAGATTATTGTTAATAGAATTATTATTCTAAGATCTGATTGAAACGTATAAAATTCTAACAGGGCTGGACAGACTAGATTCAGGGCAGATGTTTTCCCTGGTTGGGGAATCTCGAACCAGGGGACACAGTCTCAGGATACGGGGTAGACCATTCAGGACCGAAATTAGGAAATATTTCTTCATTCAAAGGGTTGTGAACCTGTGGAATTCCAGACCACAGGAAGTGACCACAAATCCCTGAAATATTCCCTGGCTCTACCTTCCTGACTTATCTCCGGAGCATCTTGACAACAAGGAGTCCAACGCCAGACTCCTATTCATTGACTACAGCTCCGCCTTCAACACCATAATCCCAGCCAAGCTTGTATCCAAACTCCAAAACCTAGGACTTGGCTCCTCCCTTTGTAACTGGATCCTCGACTTCCTGACCCATAGACCACAATCAGTGAGGATAAACAACAACACCTGCTCCATGGTAGTCCTCAATACCGGGGCCCCGCAAAGCTGCATAATTAGCACCCTACTATACTCCCTCTGCACACACGACTGTGGGGCAAAATTTGGCTTCAACTCCATCCACAGGTTTGCTGATGACACGACCGCAGTGGGTCAGATCTCAAACAACGATGAGTCAGAATACAGGAAAGTGGGCAGCATAATCAAAGACCCCTCCCACCCAGGTTATTCTCTCTTCTTCCATCAGGCAGAAGAAACAAAAGTCTGAGATCACGGACGAGCAGATTCAAAATCAGCTTCTTCCGCGCTGTTACCAGACTCCTGAATGACTCACCTATGGACTGAACAGATCTCTCCACACATCTTCTCTACTCAGGAGTACTACACTTCGTATGTTCACCCAATGTCTCTGTGTATGTATTTACATTGTGTATCTATCGTATGTTTTTCATGTATATAACGATCTGTCTGGACAGTGCGCAGAACAATAGGTTTCACTGTACCTCAGTACACGTGACAATAAATCCAAATATTGAAGAAAGAGACAGATACTTTTTACATTTCAATGGCATCAAGGGGTTTGGGGAGAAAGCGGGAATGTGGCATTGAGATAGAGGATCAGACACAATCATATTGAATGGTGGAGCAGGCTCGAAGGGCCGAATGGCCTACTCCTTTTTCATATGTTTCCATGTTTATGTGTGGGGTTTGGCGGAGGGGGGGGCCCCTGTGTTTGTGGGGGGTGGGGTTGCCCCTGTGCTTGTGGGGAGGGGGTTCCCCGTATCCGTGGGGGGTGGGGCTGTATTATTTTAACACAGATCAGGGCGCCCCGATCTCGGTGGAGCCGGCGTTGCCGGATCTATCAGGCCCCGCCCTGCCAGCGTGAGGGTGAAAACCACGGCCATAGATTTTCTGAGCTCAGAGTGCCAGAGAATCTGGAGAGAAAACTCAGCTGTGCAGCTGGAGAGCTACACACCGGCTTTCTCTCTCTAACCAGCTCTCTGTGCACAGAGAGCAAAATCCCACCCAATGCGTCAAAGAGCAGCACGGAGTTAATTCCTTATGGATCGTGAAAAAGGGTCAGGAATGACCAGGATGCTGAAGAGAATGGAGATTCTCGTCATTCACAAAAAGTCCCATCTGGTCAGTGTGTGAAATAGTCCCTCCGAATCAAACTGCCTCTGCCCGGCTTCACACACTGATCCCTGTTTGGGCAGAGATGTGAAAGTGAGTGTCTGCCTCCTCAAAACCAGACCGTTCCCAATTGGCAGCTTTGATTGGCAGCCTGCCCTGGAGAAGGAAAACTCTGATTTGAAACCCCAGCCATGGGTCAAATAGTAAAGTCTTCATTGGCTGACAGTGCGGAAGGAGACAGACAAGACCAATGGTCTGGATGTAGAAAGAGCTGCTGAGGCTCTCCAGCTTGTTCAGTATCGAGGAAAAGGACAAGTGTAAAGTTAAAAGCTGCAGCCTTTCAGCTGCTACACTGTGACACACATTACACCAGTGCAGCAATAGCTGCCTCAGAGCAGAGAGCGGCTCTGTACAAACCTCACCCACTTCAATATACTCACTGTGCAGCTTGTTCAACAAATCAACTCAACCAACACCCCCAGCATCAGTATGAAAAGCCCTGAGGGCTGGGGGAGGAGTCAGCCAGCACCAGAGACATTTCAGACTCGCTTTTAATTCAAATATTATTCTTGGAAAAAATTCAGACAACCTTGTAATTCTCCAAAGCTGATTTTTATCAAAAAATCTTCATTTTCACAGTGATATAAGTTTCAGTCAAAATTCATAACAAATAAATACCAAACATCTAACTTGAGTTGGAGTCAGGCTGGGTTTACGTAAAGGGAAGGTCAGGAGGGGCTGGACAATATGTTTCAGTTTGTGTTTCCCACAAAGTAAAACACAACTTGACCATCCGTGCCTGGGGCTGCTTTGAGACAGAAGTATATGAAGGAGAGCAGCAGGCTGCCAGTCACTCACAGGACACAATCCCCACCTCCTCCCATCCTCTCTCCACCCACCCCCACCACCACAGACCTTCACTCCCATCGCCTGGGTTCAATTATTCCCTGTCGTTCACTCTAACCCTGTTTATTCTTGATTCTGCTCCGGGTTTTGTCTCCAGCTCTCAAAGTGGGCAGGACCGAGAGCAGCAAATAACAATAATTCCTTGATGTGGCGATGCCAGCGTTGGACTGGGGTGGGCACAGTAAGAAGTCTGACACCAGGTTAAAGTCCAACAGGTTTGTTTCGAATTGCTAGCTGTCAGAGCACTGCTCCTTCCTCAGGTGAATTCCGTGAGTATTGCAATGAACGTCATGAGGGAATTACTGAACTGAATATGTTCAGTAGCGGAGCAGGAACATTGAAACTGAAAGTGGTTTGAATCAGGAAGTGCTGAGTGTGAACATGGCTTCCACACAGCAGGAGGAGAGTTGGTCCGAGGATTTAATTTGTTCCATTTGTCTTGATTTCTTCACTGATCCGGTTTCACTGGAGTGTGGACACAACTTCTGCCGCTCCTGTATCACCCAGTGTTGGGAAAAGAAGGAGAGAAACTCCTGCCCGGAATGTAGACAGGAGTTTCCAGAAAGAATCCTCAGAGGAAGTCGGATCTTAGTGAATCTGGCTGAGAAAGCTCGAAAATTAAAGCTGAATGGGAAAGAGAAGGAAAGTAAACTTCACTGTGAGGAACATCAGGAAGAACTGAAGCTGTTTTGTGAAACTGACAAGAAATTGACCTGTGTGAATTGTGTAGTTTCGCGGGAACACAGAGAACACCGCTTCATCCCGATTCAGAAAGCTGTTGAAATCTACAAGGTAAAAGGGAACAGATTTGATCCCCTGATTATCTGATCACATTTTCAGGATCTAACACTTTTATTTTCTGATTTTCTCTCCCAATCCCAGGATGGGGTGAAATCTTCCTTCGATTCTCTCACGGAGAAGAAATCGACGGTTCTCGAAATGGAGCAGCAGCAGAAACAGAAGATTTCCCAAATTAAGGTAAAGTCTCCCTGAGCTGAGCTTCCAAATTTAATTCATTATTTTGTTGTGTTTATTACAGAAACATATTATTTTTAATGTTTCTTCTTGTAGAAACAGTCGGTCAGTCTGCAGAGCCACATCACATCCGAGTTCACTAAAATGCACCAGATTCTCACTGAGAAAGAGCAGCGTTTCATCCGAGATCTCAGGGAAGAAGAGGAAAAAATTCTAAAACCAATGGAGGAAAATCTTTGTGAAATTCAGGAGAATTTAAATTCTATTCAGGAGAAACTCTCAAAGTTGGAAAACCAGTTGGAACAAAAAGACGGAGTGAGATTTCTGAAGGTGAGGGATTATATTTCAGTTTAGTTCAGTGAAAGTTCACAGTCACAATATGATCCACACGAGCCTCCTCCCATCCTACTTCATTTCCCTGTCAATATATCCTTCTGTTCCTTTCTCCCTCATCTGTATCCAGCTTCTCCTTAAATGTATCCCTGGCTTTCCCTGGGTGGGTGGAATTTAATGCTGTTCCCCCCCAGGGTACATTTAGTCAGGGTGTGGGGTGAGTGGAAGGGGACATGGGGAATGACACTGTGTGGAGTTTCTGTTGTCTTTCCATCTCTACACAGATTAAGTCCGTGGTGGTAAGTCTTGTGGGACAGCCTTCCTGTAACCAATTTAGCCCCTTAACAGGGCAATGAATGTTCTCATCCTGCTGTCACTGGTATTCCCTCAGCAATGAGCAGGGGTCTCACAATACGGGAAGCCTGAAAATCAAACCCTGTTGGGGTTACTGGTGGGATTCTGGGAGGGGATGGGGGGAGAGGGGGTGGGATTGAGGCTGTAGCGGGAATGCCCTTGTTGAGTTGCACTGTGTACCTGATTGAGGGACTGTAAGAGGTTCACGCTCCCGTTTCCTCTGACTGATGGTTCTTGACTTGAGGATTTTGTAAAGGACAAAATTACACAGACACGGGGATTGGCTCAATCACAAACTTGTTGTTTAGTGAAAACACTCCCAACACCCGAATACAAAGAGCTGTAAATAGTGTAAATAACATCACACAGCATTTAATTGGTTTTCCCGATTTAAATCCCTCCACAATTTAACCTGGCTTCCACATAAACACACAAATCACCACAACTTATTAAAAAGCCTCTCCTGAAAATCCACAGACAAAACCCCACATTTCAGCCCAAACGTTCCTCAATTCAAACCCAAATCCCCCCAGGATTTGGATGTTACACTGAAGTTATTTTAAATCCTCAGCCCCAATCCCCCTCGGATTTGGCTGATAAATTACAATTCCCCACCCGGCTGCTCCTTCTGGTGTGAATTGTAGGCCCGGGAGCCAGGTTGACCGTTCTTGACCCTCCTTCTTGACTGCAGTGCCAGACCCTTGGATCTTGTCCTTTTAATGATGATTCTTATCGGAATATCACAAACACATTTCCTGAAGCCATCCTGCTGGAGGGTCAGTGCTCAGCACCTTTCAATCTCTTTACACACTCATTTTCAATCCCAGGGTCACGGCGTTCCCGATCGCGGGAAGTGGGATCCTCATAAAATCCAACCCATGGGGTTTAAACTGAATTGAAAAAGCAGCAGTTAATGATGTTGGAATCAGGTTTAAACTGGCTTCACAGACTCATTAATGAGACTAATTAACTTCCTGCCGCTAGTCCGGTGCATTGACCCCTTCCCGACTCTGACTTAATCCCGGGAGGTTTTCCTGCCATCGACAGACTGAGCCGTGTCCTCTCGTGTGATTCCCTGTGTCCGGACACCATGCTCGCTGCTGTGACAGACTGGAGTAAATTCCACCCCGTGTGACAGTGAGTTCCACATTCCCATCACTCTCTCGGCAAAGAAGTTTCTCCTGAACTCCCGATTGGATTTATTTGTAACTTTATGGTTGTGTTATGTAATTTGGAAGAACACAAGCTGCCACTTGATGCAGTTTTGAGTAAAGGTTGCTCCAAACTTTGAAGTGAGTTCAATGTGTTTTATTGAACTATGAGCACAGTTCTCAATGAGTTTGACTCTCTGCTAATCTAAATGTAGTAACTCAGTCTAACTGAACCAGCCTTGCTCTAAGCCACGTGCTGGGGTGTGATGCTGAGGATACACCCTGTCTCACTCTGTAGATGTTGGTCTGTGGAAAGAGGCGGGGTGTGAGTGCCTCATCCCTTTTATAGTGAGATACCACCCCTCAGTGTCCTGACTGCTCATTGGTCGTGTCCAAATTCTATGTGTTCATTAGCTGCATGTTTGCATATCTTAGAACACAGTACGAAGTCTTACAACACCAGGTTAAAGTCCAACAGGTTTGTTTCGATGTCACTAGCTTTCGGAGCGCTGCTCCTTCCTCAGGTGAATGAAGAGGTCTGTCCCAGAAACACATATATAGACAAATTCAAAGATGCCAAACAATGCTAGGAATGCGACCATTAGCAGGTGATTAAATCCTTACAGATCCAGAGATGGGGTAACCCCAGGTTAAAGAGGCGTGAATTGTATCAAGCCAGGACAGTTGGTAGGATTTCGCAGGCCAGATGGTGGGGGATGAATGTAATGCGACATGAATCCCAGGTCCCGGTTGAGGCCGCACTCATGTGTGCGGAACTTGGCTATAAGTTTCTGCTCGGCGATTCTGCGTTGTCGCGGGTCCTTAGAACATACTGTGCAGAAGGAGGCCATTCGGCCCATCGAGTCTGCACCGACCCACTTAAGCCCTCACTTCCACTCTAATCCCATAACCCAATAACCCCCCACAAACCTTTTTGGACACTAAGGGCAATTTAGCATGGCCAATCCACCTAACCTGCACGTCTTTGGACTGTGGGAGGAAACCGGAGCACCCGGAGGAAACCCACGCAGACACGGGGAGAACGTGCAGGGTCCGCACAGTTAGTGACCCAGTGGGGAATCGAACCAGGGACCCTGGTGCTGTGATGCCACTGTGCTAGCCACTTGTGCTATCGTGCTACTATATCATGACATATCTTATGTTTCTATCCCTATTTCTGGATTCTCTACAGTGTAAACATCTTCACTGAATCTATCAAACCCGACCCCTTTTCATCATTTGAAAGATCTCTATCAGGTCTTCTCTTTTCTACAGTAAAGTTGATCAATCTTTGCTGTTAGTTGAAGCCTCTCAGTTGCTGTCAATCTTTCTGATACTTTCTCCTGTGCTTCAATATCCTTTGTGTAACATCCTCTTTCTATTCCATGTCTGCAGCAATGGAAATTGACAATTCTCAGCAGCTTGTAACAATGTGAGGGTCATTTCTGCTTTCTGGATATAGACAGTCCGTCTCTGTCAACTCAGATTTGTGTTTTGTTTATTTCAGGAGGAAGCATCTCGGAAGAGGAGGTAGGACATGAACTTTACTGAAACTCAGGGCAAGTTGGTAAAATTACTCAGCAAAGTGTTTATGGTCAATTTATAATCAACTCTTTAATATTTACAGGATTAGTGATGAGGGTAAACAGCTGTCACTAGCAGATGATGTCCTGTCCATCGGAAAATACAACAGCCCTTTCCCGTTCCCAGTGTGGAGAGAAATGCTGGATGTCATTAACCCTGGTAAAACTCAGATAAGTTCCTCTGTCCTGATTTATATCTTATATTTCAATCATTATCCATATAAATATCGAAGACACCGGGCGGGATTCTCCGGTCCGCCAGCCCCCTTTTCCTGGGCAGGGGCCCTCACCGGCAGCGGGATTCTCCGCCTCTGCCACCTGCCAATGGGATTGCCCATTGTGGCCACCCCACACCGCCGGGAAACCCGTGGGCGTGGGGGCGCTGCCGGCGCAACGGAGAATCCGTCGGCAGAGAGAATGTTTAAGAGCTTTGTTATAAAGAAATGAGGATAAAAATGGTCCTGATTGGAATTAAAGTCTGATTCATGCACCTAATCCACTTTCTAAACATCATTCTCAGCTCGGTCAGCTGAAATTGTCGGCTCCCCAAACATCACCAATACAGGAACTCTCAGATGAAGCTCTGTCTCCAGAACCCATCGATACTTTACAAACTTCAGCAAGTGGAAACTCCGCCACTCCCAGCTGAACCTTTCCTCCCCGAAAATCCCGGAGTGATCGTATTTAACCGCGTGTTTCCCGGCGCTCGCAGTGCCGAGAAACACATGGCGATAAAACGCCCCCCACGTTGGGTAAGGTGCCTGTGGGGAACGCGGGGCCGAGGCCACTCATCGCCCCGTTTTGTGCAGTGAGGAGCTCCGCTCGCCCGAACTCCTCAGTGCAGCGAGAGATCGGGGCGCCATTTTAAAATGATATCCCGATCTCCCAGGCCACCGATGCCACCCCGACACCCCCCCCTCCCAAGCACCAACTCACTTTGGGAGGGTCCCCAGCTCCCCCCGCAACACACACGCTGGACACCCCCAGCCCGATCACCAGCACACAGAAAATGGCAGCCTGGCACATTGGCAGTGACAGTCTGGCAGTGCCCTTGTCAGCTAGCAGTGTGATGCGACCATCATTTCACTCAAAGACACGAGGAGAAGTAAACCGTGGTTTTAATCAGCTTAGAACAGTGCCTGCCTGCGACTGGTACAATACTGGGAACCGCCTGCAGGTCAGCAGCTCTTTATACTTCCTTTCAAGGGGAGGAGCCATGGGCGGAGCCCGTACATGCCCCAACATATCCCCCTGTGGGTGAAGCCACACTATGGCCCATAGGTGGAGCCCACAGGGTTAACAACATAACACAACAGCAGAACATGATACAAATGCACTGGTGAATTATTAGCACTATACATTCCCCACACAGGGCCACCTGGGTGCCTGTGTGCTTTGTTTGGGGTGAGCTCTGCTATTCCCCTGCTTCCCCTGCAGTGGGGCTGAGCTTCTGATGAGTGAACTGAGGAGTGGCAGCACCTGGTGTGTCACTGATTGAGCTTGGCCACGCCCATCCCGGTGATGGCTCAGCCGGGGTCTGAGGCTTTCCAGAGGGGCGGCCTGGGGGGGTCCCAAATGACCAGAGGCTCTGTGAACATTTCCAGGACACAGTGAGCAGTCAGCAGAGTGAGCAGCCAGGGGCCTGTGAGTAGCACCAAAGGGGTGTGTTTAAAACCCAGACTGCAGCAATGGGGGTCTGAGCCAGGCCACCCCGATCCCGAGGGGGACACCCCGAGTGCACAGACCTGTCACCAAGTCGCTCCCCGTTACTCCCCCCGGCCCAGGCAGCCCCCCCAGCAAGTCCCACAATTATTGAGGCTTTTTGAGGGTTTCTTCCCCTCTCTCTGCCCCTCAGCAGCCATGGAGCCCAGTCCCCGTTTGTAAATACTTGCACTAATTCACACCCGCGTGACTTCTGCCTGAGAGGGGCGGAGCATCGTGGAAGGGCGGAGCATACTGTGTCCAATCCGCTGATTATATTTAAATCTATGTAAATGAGGGTGTTACATGGGCCCGCTGCAGGGCACAAACTTTGATTTCATCGCCAGGGAGGGACTGGAGCCTGGCGCGGAATCAGTGCCGGGCACAAACCTCGATTTGTGCATTACGCCCGATTCTCCGCCCGATCGCACTTCCGGTGCCGTGAAGCCGAGAATCCCCCATATTTGTTTCCACGGAGCAGAACGGAAATATCTCGGTGTTGAGATCTTCATCTAAATTTGTGAAGAGATTAGTTTATTTTGATGATGTCACCCACACCCCACAGTTACACACACACACACACACACACACAGTTACACACACACACAGTTGCACACACACACACACAGTTACACACACACACACACAGTTGCACACACACACACAGTTACACATACACACACACACAGTTGCACACACACACACAGTTACACACACACACACACACAGTTACAGACACACACACACAGTTACACACACACAGTTACAGACACACACACACAGTTACACACACACAGTTACACACAGTTACAGACACACACAGTTACATACACACCCAATTACACACACACAGAGTTACACACACAGTTAGACACACACACAGTTACACACACACAGTTATACACACATGCACACAGTTACACACACACAGTTACACGCACAGCAACACACACGCAGTTACACACACACACACCGACACACACACAGTTACACACACACACACACAGTAACACACACAGTTACACACACACGCAGTTACACACACACACACCGACACACACACAGTTACATACACACACACACAGTTTCACGCACAGTTACACACACACAGTTACACACACAGTTACACACACCCACACACACAGTTACACACACGTACACAGTTACACACAGTTACACACACAGTTACACACATGCAGTTACACACACACACAGTTACACACACACACAGTTACACACACACACACAGTTACACACACACATACACATAGTTACGGACACACAGACAGTTACACGCACACAGTTACACGCACACATACAGTTATACACATACACAGTTACACACAAACGCACACACAGTTACACGCACACACAGTTACACACACACACAGTTTCACACACACACACCCACACAGTTACACACTCACACACACAGTTATACACACACAGTTTCACACACACAGTTACACTTACACACACAGTTACACACACACATACACAGTAAACCCCCCCCACACACGCACACACACACAGTTACACACACACAGTTACACACACACACAGACACACAGTTACACACACACACACAGTTACACACTCACAGTTACACACACACAGTTACACACACACACAGTTACACACACGCACACATAGTCTCTCCCCGATCCCCAGTGACTCTCCCCCGATCCCCAGTAAGTCTTTCCCCTGATCCCGTGAGTTCCTCGCCGATCCCCAGTGAGTCTCTCCCCCCGATCCCCAGTGAGTCTCCCCCGATTCCCAGTGACTCTCCCCATGAACCCCAGTGAGTCTCTCCCCCGATCCCCAGTGAGACTCTCCCCCGATCCCCAGTGAGTCTCTCCCCCGACCCCCAGTGAGCCTCCCCGATCCCCAGTGACTCTCGCCCTGATCCCCAGTGAGTCTCCCCTGATCCCCAGTGACTCTCCCCCGATCACCAGTGAGTCTCTCCCCGATCCCCAGTGAGTCTCTGCCCGTTCCCCAGTGACTTTCCCCCTGATCCCCAGTGAGTCTCCCCCGATCCCCAGTGACTCTCCCCCGATCCCCAGTGATTCTCTCCCCCGATTCCCAGTGAGTCTCCCCCCCCCGATCCCCAGCGAGTCTCCTCCCGATCCCCAGTGAGTCTCCCCCAGATCCCCAGTGGGTCTCTCCCCGATCCCCAGTAAGTCTCCCCCGATCCCTACTGAGTCTCTCCCTCGATCCCCAGTGTGTCCCCCCCAATCCCCAGTGAGTCTCTCCCCGATCCCCAGTGAGTCTCTCACCCCGACCCCCAGTGAGTCTCCCCCCCGATCCCGAGTGAATCTCTTCCCCCGAAACGCAGTGAGTCTTTCCCCACCGAAACCCAGTGAGTCTCTCCCCCCCGATCCCGAGTGAGTCTCCCCCCCGAAACCCAGTGAGTCTCTCCCCCCGATCACCAGTGAGTCTCCCCCGATCCCCAGTGAGTCTCTCCCCCCGATCCCCAGTGGGTCTCTCCCCGATGCCAGTGAGTCTCTCCCCCCGATCCCCAGTGAGTCTCTCCCCCCGATCCCCAGTGAGTCTCTCCCCCCCGATCCCCAGTGAGTCTCCCCCCGATCCCCAGTGAGTCTCTCCCCCCGATCCCCAGTGAGTCTCTCCCCCCCGATCCTCAGTGAGTCTCTCCCCCCGATCCCCAGTGAGTCTCCACCGATCCCCAGTGAGTCTCCCTTTATCCCCAGTGAGTCACCCTCCCGATCCCCAGTGAGCCTCTCCCCCGATCCCCAGTGAGTCTCTCCACCCGATCCCCAGTGAGTCTCCCCCCGATCCCCAGTGAGGCTCTCCCCCCGAACCCCAGTGAGTCGCTCCCCCGATCCCCAATGAGACTCTCCCCACGATCCCCAGTGAGTCTCTCCCCGAGCTGCAGTGAGTGTCTCCCCGATCCCCAGTGAGCCTCTCCTCCGATCTCCAGTGAGTCTCTCCCCCCGATCCCCAGTGAGTCCCTCCCCGATGCCCAGTGAGTCTCTCCCCGATCCCCAGTGAGTCTCCCTCTGATCCCCAGTGAGTCTCCCCCGATCCCCAGTGACTCTCCCCGATCCCCAGTGAGTCCCCCCCTGATCCCCAGTGAGTCTCCCCCCGATCCCCAGTGAGTCTCCCCCCGATCCCCAGTGAGTCTCCCCCTGATCCCCAGTGAGTCTCCCCCCGATCCACAGTGAGTCTCCCCCCCCGATCCGCAGTGAGTCAGCCCCCCGATCCCGAGTGAGTCTCTCCCCCCAAATCGCAGTGAGTCTTTCCCCGCCGAAACCCAGTGAGTCTCTCCCCCACGATCCCCAGTGAGTCTCCCCCCCCGAAACCCAGTGAGACTCTCCCTCCGAAACCCAGTGTGTTTCTCCCCCCCGATCACCAGTGAGTCTCTCCCCGATCCCCAGTGAGTCTCTCCTCCCCGATCCCCAGTGAGTCTCTCCCCCCGATCCCCAGTGAGTCTCTCCCCCCGATCCTCAGTGAGTCTCTCCCCCCGATCCCCAGTGAGTCTCCACCGATCCCCAGTGAGTCTCCCTTTATCCCCAGGGAGTCTCCCTCCCGATGCCCAGTGAGCCTCTCCCCCAATCCCCAGTGAGTCTCTCCCCCCGAAACCCAGTAAGTCTCTCCCCCCGGTCCCCAGTGAGTCTCCTCCCCGATCCCAGTGAGTCTCTCCCCCGATCCCCAGTGAGTCTCGCCCCCCTGATCCCCAGTGACTCTCCCCTGATCCCCAGTCTCTCCCCGATCCCCAGTGAGTCTCCCCCGATCCCCAGTGAGTCTCTCCCCCCCGATCCCCAGTGAGTCTCCCCCCGATCCCCAGTGAGACTCTCCCCCCGAATCCCAGTGAGTCTCTCCCCCGATCCCCAGTGATACTCTCCCCACGATCCCCAGTGAGTCTCTTCCCCGATCTCCAGTGAGTCTCTCCCCCCGATCTCCAGTGAGTCTCTCCCCCCGATCCCCAGTGAGTCCCTCCCCGATCCCCAGTGAGTCTCTCCCCGATCCCCAGTGAGTCTCCCCCTGATCCCCAGTGAGTCTCCCCCGATCCCCAGTGACTCTCCCCAATCCCCAGTGAGTCCCCCCTGATCCCCAGTGAGTCTCCCCCCGATCCCCAGTGAGTCTCCCCCCGATCCCCAGTGAGTCTCGCCCTGATCCCCAGTGAGTCTCCCCCGATCCCCAGTGAGTCTCCCCCGATCCCCCGTGAGTCTCCCCCTGATCCCCAGTGAGTCTCTCCCCGATCCCCAGTGAGTCTCTCCCCGATCCCCAGTGAGTCTCTCCCCCGATCCACAGTGCGTCTCTCCCCAATCCCCAGTGAGTCTCCCCCTGATCCCCAGTGAGTCTCCCCCGATCCCCAGTGACTCTCCCCGATCCCCAGTGAGTCCTCCCTGATGCCCAGTGTGTCTCCCCCCGATCCCCAGTGAGTCTCCCCCGATCCCCAGTGAGTCTCCCCCGATCCCCATTGAGTCTCCCCCCGATCCCCAGTGAGTCTCCCCCGATCCCCAGTGAGTCTCCCCCTGATCCCCAGTGAGTCTCTCCCCCGATCCCCAGTGAGTCTCCCCCGATCCCCAGTGAGTCTCTCCCCGATCCCCAGTGAGTCTCTCCCCGATCCCCAGTGAGTCTCTCCCCGATCCCCAGTGAGTCTCTCCCCGATCCCAATTGAGTCTCTCCCCCGATCCCCAGTGAGTCTCTCCCCGATCCCCAGTGAGTCTTTCCCCCGATCCCCAGTGAGTCTCTCCCCACGATCCCCAGTGAGTCACTCCCCGATCCCCAGTGAGTCTCCCCCTGATCCCGAGTGAGTCTCCCCCCCGAAACCCAGTGAGTCTCTCCCCCCGATCACCAGTGAGTCTCCCCCGATCCCCAGTGTGTCTCTCCCCCCGATCCCCAGTGGGTCTCTCCCCGATCCCCAGTGAGTCTCTCCCCCCCGATCCCCAGTGAGTCTCTCCCCCCGATCCCCAGTGAGTCTCTCCCCCCCGATCCCCAGTGAGTCTCCCCCCGATCCCCAGTGAGTCTCTCCCCCCGATCCCCAGTGAGTCTCTCCCCCCCGATCCTCAGTGAGTCTCTCCCCCCCGATCCCCAGTGAGTCTCCACCGATCTCCAGTGAGTCTCCCTTAATCCCCAGTGAGTCACCCTCCCGATCCCCAGTGAGCCTCTCCCCCGATCCCCAGTGAGTCTCTCCACCCGATCCCCAGTGAGTCTCCCCCCGATCCCCAGTGAGGCTCTCCCCCCGAACCCCAGTGAGTCGCTCCCCCGATCCCCAATGAGACTCTCCCCACGATCCCCAGTGAGTCTCTCCCCGATCTGCAGTGAGTGTCTCCCCGATCCCCAGTGAGCCTCTCCTCCGATCTCCAGTGAGTCTCTCCCCCGATCCCCAGTGAGGCCCTCCCCGATGCCCAGTGAGTCTCTCCCCGATCCCCAGTGAGTCTCCCTCTGATCCCCAGTGAGTCTCCCCCGATCCCCAGTGACTCTCCCCGATCCCCAGTGAGTCCCCCCCTGATCCCCAGTGAGTCTCCCCCCGATCCCCAGTGAGTCTCCCCCCGATCCCCAGTGAGTCTCCCCCTGATCCCCAGTGGGTCTCCCCCGATCCCCAGTGAGTCTCCCCGATCCACAGTGAGTCTCCCCCCCGATCCGCAGTGAGTCAGCCCCCCGATCCCGAGTGAGTCTCTCCCCCCAAAACGCAGTGAGTCTTTCCCCGCCGAAACCCAGTGTGTTTCTCCCACCGATCCCCAGTGAGTCTCCCCCCCAAAACCCAGTGAGACTCTCCCCCACGATCCCCAGTGAGTCTCCCCCCCCGAAACCCAGTGAGACTCTCCCTCCGAAACCCAGTGTGTTTCTCCCCCCCGATCACCAGTGAGTCTCTCCCCGATCCCCAGTGAGTCTCTCCTCCCCGATCCCCAGTGAGTCTCTCCCCCCGATCCCCAGTGAGTCTCTCCCCCCGATCCTCAGTGAGTCTCTCCCCCCGATCCCCAGTGAGTCTCCACCGATCCCCAGTGAGTCTCCCTTTATCCCCAGGGAGTCTCCCTCCCGATGCCCAGTGAGCCTCTCCCCCAATCCCCAGTGAGTCTCTCCCCCCGAAACCCAGTAAGTCTCTCCCCCCGGTCCCCAGTGAGTCTCCTCCCCGATCCCAGTGAGTCTCTCCCCCGATCCCCAGTGAGTCTCGCCCCCCTGATCCCCAGTGACTCTCCCCTGATCCCCAGTCTCTCCCCGATCCCCAGTGAGTCTCCCCCGATCCCCAGTGAGTCTCTCCCCCCCGATCCCCAGTGAGTCTCCCCCCGATCCCCAGTGAGACTCTCCCCCCGAAACCCAGTAAGTCTCTCCCCCCGGTCCCCAGTGAGTCTCCTCCCCGATCCCAGTGAGTCTCTCCCCCGATCCCCAGTGAGTCTCGCCCCCCTGATCCACAGTGACTCTCCCCTGATCCCCAGTCTCTCCCCGATCCCCAGTGAGTCTCCCCCGATCCCCAGTGAGTCTCTCCCCCCCGATCCCCAGTGAGTCTCCCCCCGATCCCCAGTGAGACTCTCCCCCCGAATCCCAGTGAGTCTCTCCCCCGATCCCCAGTGATACTCTCCCCACGATCCCCAGTGAGTCTCTTCCCCGATCTCCAGTGAGTCTCTCCCCCCGATCTCCAGTGAGTCTCTCCCCCCGATCCCCAGTGAGTCCCTCCCCGATCCCCAGTGAGTCTCTCCCCGATCCCCAGTGAGTCTCCCCCTGATCCCCAGTGAGTCTCCCCCGATCCCCAGTGACTCTCCCCAATCCCCAGTGAGTCCCCCCTGATCCCCAGTGAGTCTCCCCCCGATCCCCAGTGAGTCTCCCCCCGATCCCCAGTGAGTCTCCCCCTGATCCCCAGTGAGTCTCCCCCGATCCCCAGTGAGTCTCCCCCGATCCGCCGTGAGTCTCCCCCTGATCCCCAGTGAGTCTCTCCCCCGATCCCCAGTGAGCCTCCCCGATCCCCAGTGAGTCTCTCCCCGATCCCCAGTGAGTCTCTCCCCGATCCCCAGTGAGTCTCTCCCCGATCCCAATTGAGTCTCTCCCCCGATCCCCAGTGAGTCTCTCCCCGATCCCCAGTGAGACTTTCCCCCGATCCCCAGTGAATCTCTCCCCACGATCCCCAGTGAGTCACTTCCCGATCCCCAGTGAGTCTCCCCCTGATCCCGAGTGAGTCTCCCCCGATCCCCACTGACTCTCCCCGATCCCCAGTGAGTCCTCCCTGATCCCCAGTGAGTCTCCCCCGATCCCCAGTGAGTCTCCCCCCGATCCCCAGTGAGTCTCCCCGATCCCCAGTGAGTCTCCCCCGATCCCCCGTGTGTCTCCCCCTGATCCCCAGTGAGTCTCTCCCCCGATCCCCAGTGAGTCTCCCCCGATCCCCAGTGAGTCTCTCCCCGATCCCCAGTGAGTCTCCCCCCCGATCCCCAGTGAGTCTCTCCTCGATCCCCAGTGAGTCTCTCCCCCGATCCCCAGTGAGTCTCTCCCCAATCCCCAGTGAGTCTCTCCCCGATCCCCAGTGAGTCTCTCCCCCGATCCACAGTGAGTCTCTCCCTGATCCCCAGTGAGTCTCCCCCTGATCCCCAGTGAGTCTCCCCCGATCCCCAGTGACTCTCCCCGATCCCCAGTGAGTCCTCCCTGATCCCCAGTGAGTCTCCCCCCGATCCCCAGTGAGTCTCCCCCCGATCCCCACTGAGTCTCCCCCCGATCCCCAGTGAGTCTCCCCCCGATCCCCAGTGAGTCTCCCCCGATCCCCAGTGAGTCTCCCCCGATCCCCCGTGAGTCTCCCCCTGTCCCCAGTGAGTTTCTCCCCCGATCCCCAGTGAGTCTCCCCCGATCCCTAGTGAGTCTCTCCCCGATCCCGTGAGTCTCCCCCCCGATCCCCAGTGACTCTCCCCCGATCCCCAGTGAGTCTCTCCTCGATCCCCAGTGAGTCTCTCCCCCGATCCCCAGTGAGTCTCTCCCCGATCACCAGTGAGTCTCCCCCGATCCCCAGTGAGTCTCTCCCCGATCCCCAGTGAGTCTCTCCCCCGATCCCCAGTGAGTCTCCCCCGATCCCCCGTGAGTCTCCCCCTGATCCCCAGTGAATCTCTCCCCCGATCCCCAGTGAGTCTCCCCCGATCCCCAGTGAGTCTCTCCCCCGATCCCCAGTGAGTCTCCCCCCCGATTCCCAGTGAGCTCTCCCCGATCCCCAGTGAGTCTCTCCCCGATCCCCAGTGAGTCTCTCCCCGATCCCAATTGAGTCTCTCCCCGATCCCCAGTGAGTCTCTCCCCGATCCCCAGTGAGTCTTTCCCCCGATCCCCAGTGAGTCTCTCCCCACGATCCCCAGTGAGTCACTCCCCGATCCCCAGTGAGTCTCCCCCTGATCCCCAGTGAGTCTCCCCCGATCCCCACTGACTCTCCCCGATCCCCAGTGAGTCCTCCCTGATCCCCAGTGAGTCCTCCCTGATCCCCAGTGAGTCTCCCCCGATCCCCAGTGAGTCTCCCCCCGATCCCCAGTGAGTCTCCCCGATCCCCAGTGAGTCTCCCCCGATCCCCCGTGTGTCTCCCCCTGATCCCCAGTGAGTCTCTCCCCCGATCCCCAGTGAGTCTCCCCCGATCCCCAGTGAGTCTCTCCCCGATCCCCAGTGAGTCTCCCCCCCGATCCCCAGTGAGTCTCTCCTCGATCCCCAGTGAGTCTCTCCCCCGATCCCCAGTGAGTCTCTCCCCAATCCCCAGTGAGTCTCTCCCCGATCCCCAGTGAGTCTCTCCCCCGATCCACAGTGAGTCTCTCCCTGATCCCCAGTGAGTCTCCCCCTGATCCCCAGTGAGTCTCCCCCGATCCCCAGTGACTCTCCCCGATCCCCAGTGAGTCCTACCTGATCCCCAGTGAGTCTCCCCCGATCCCCAGTGAGTCTCCCCCCGATCCCCAGTGAGTCTCCCCCCGATGCCCAGTGAGTCTCCCCCCGATCCCCAGTGAGTCTCCCCCGATCCCCAGTGAGTCTCCCCCGATCCCCCGTGAGTCTCCCCCTCTCCACAGTGAGTTTCTCCCCCGATCCCCAGTGAGTCTCCCCCGATCCCTAGTGAGTCTCTCCCCGATCCCGTGAGTCTCCCCCCCGATCCCCAGTGACTCTCCCCCGATCCCCAGTGAGTCTCTCCTCGATCCCCAATGAGTCTCTCCCCCGATCCCCAGTGAGTCTCTCCCCGATCCCCAGTGAGTCTCTCCCCGATCCCCAGTGAGTCTCTCCCCCGATCCCCAGTGAGTCTCCCGCGATCCCCCGTGAGTCTCCCCCTGATCCCCAGTGAATCTCTCCCCCGATCCCCAGTGAGTCTCCCCCGATCCCCAGTGAGTCTCTCCCCGATCCCCAGTGAGTCTCCCCCCCGATTCCCAGTGAGCTCTCCCCGATCCCCAGTGAGTCTCTCCCCGATCCCCAGTGAGTCTCTCCCCCGATCCCCAGTGAGTCTCTCCCCGATCCCCAGTGAGTCTCTCCCCCGATCCCCAGTGAGTCTCTCCCCACGATCCCCAGTGAGTCACTCCCCGATCCCCAGTGAGTCTCCCCCTGATCCCCAGTGAGTCTCCCCCGATCCCCAGTGACTCTCCACGATCCCCAGTGAGTCCTCACTGATCCCCAGTGAGTCTCCCCCCGATCCCCAGTGAGTCTCCCCACGATCCCCAGTGAGTCTCCCCCGATCCCCCGTGAGTCTCCCCCTGATCCCCAGTGAGTCTCTCCCCGATCCCCAGTGAGTCTCCCCCGATCCCCAGTGAGTCTCTCCCCGATCCCCAGTGAGTCTCCCCCCCGATCCCCAGTGAGTCTCTCCCCGATCCCCAGTGAGTCTCTCCCCGATCCCCAGTGAGTCTCTCCCCCGATCCCCAGTGAGTCTCTCCCCGATCCCCAGTGAGTCTCTCCCCGATCCCCAGTGAGACTTTCCCCCGATCCCCAGTGAATCTCTCCCCACGATCCCCAGTGAGTCTCTCCCCGATCCCCAGTGAGTCTCTCCCCCGATCCCCAGTGAGTCTCTCCCCGATCACCAGTGAGTCTCCCCCGATCCCCAGTGAGTCTCTCCCCGATCCCCAGTGAGTCTCCCCCCCGATCCCCAGTGAGTCTCCCCCGATCCCCAGTGAGTCTCCCCCCGATCCCGTGAGTCTCCCCCGATCCCCAGTGAGTCTCCCCCGATCCCCCGTGAGTCTCCCCCTGATCCCCAGTGAGTCTCTCCCCCGATCCCCAGTGAGTCTCCCCCCCGATCCCCAGTGACTCTCCCCTATCCCCAGTGAGTCACTCCCCGATCCCCAGTGAGTCTCTCCCCCGATCCCCAGTGAGTCTCTCCCCGATCCCCAGTGAGTCTCCCCCGATCCAGTGAGTCTCTCCCCGATCCTCAGTGAGTCTCTCCCCCGATCCCCAGTGAGTCTCTCCCCGATCCCCAGTGAGTCTCTCCCCCGATCCCCAGTGAGTCTCTCCCCGATCACCAGTGAGTCTCCCCCGATCCCCAGTGAGTCTCTCCCCGATCCCCAGTGAGTATCCCCCCCGATCCCCAGTGAGTCTCCCCCCTGATCCCCAGTGAGTCTCTCCCCGGTCCCCAGTGAGTCTCTCCCCGATCCCCAGTGAGTCTCTAATTTTCTGTTTTTTCTCCCAGTCTCTGTGACCCTGGATGTGGAAACAGCGAATCCCCAGCTCGAGGTGTCTGAGGATCTGAAGAGTTTGAGATGGACCTGGACCCAGAGGAGTCTCCCTGAGACCAGGAAGAGGTTTACACACTGGTTCTGTGTGCTGGGATCAGAGGGATTCACATCGGGGAGACATTACTGGGAGGTGGAGGTGACGGGGAATCGGCGCTGGATTCTGGGAGTAGCCGCAGAGTCTGTGGAGAGGAAGGACCCGGTCAGTCTGATCCCAGAGACTGGATTCTGGACCATTGGGCGGTTTGATGATCAGTTTTATATAAATTCCTCTCCTGGATCCCGTCTCCGTGTCGGTCAGATCCCTGGGAAGGTGGGAGTTTATCTCAGTTATGAGTCTGGGACAGTTTCATTTTACAACGTGGACACCAAGTCCCATCTCCACACCTTCACCGGGAATAAATTCACTGAGAAACTTTATCCTTTCTTCGGGACTTGGGATGAAAACCAGTTTCTGAGAATCTGCTCCGGTTCTGATCCGGATTGGGAAAGGGGCGGGGCCACGGGGTGGTGACATCATCACTGACATCCCCATGACTTGAGGGTCAGGGGCAGAGGTCAGGGGTTGGGGGTCAGAAACTGCCACAGACAACAGTTTGTCACTAAATGTGTTGGTTAATTTGCAAATTGTAAAATCCCAATCAGACTGTAAATAAAAACAACCCAAATAAAAACGTCAGAGGATTAAAATAAAAAGGAAATTAAATATCTTGAACTTTCCCTTGCAGTTCAGTGTAGTGCCGATTGCAGCCACACGATGGTGATGTTGAGCTGTACAAAGGTCAGTAAAGTTTTACAGCGCAGTATCGCCATCTGCTGCTCGATACCTGGTACTGGCAGGAATACCAACAACTCAAAATGCTTAATCGCTGATCAGACAATTCAGGCAGGACCTTTCTTCACAACTGAAAGAGAATTGAATCAGAAACAAAGGAGGGAAAATAAACATGAGCCTGGACTTCCCACTTCCATGTTCCTGTAACACCGAGTCCCTATCGGGAAATTCCACACAGCCGGTCTGGACAATGTTCAGAAAATCCCAGGTTGGGAGAGTGAGATTTCCCAGTTTGGGATCTTGCTGTGTGTCAGGAGCTGAATTCACAAATCTGAGCGTGTATTCTGAGTACAGAGAGGATAAGAATGTCCTCCTGGTTTAATAACTGGGACATTGGTGGATAGTTCGAATGACCAAAAAGGTGAGGAGGGGTTATTGGGTTACGGGAATAGGGTGGAAGTGAGGGCGTAAGTGGGTCGGTGCAGACTCGATGGGCCGAATGGCCTCCTTCTGTCCTGTATGTTCTATGTTTTAGGTCCAGTCTGTGGAGAGGGAAACAGAGTTGACGTCTCGAGTGGAATATGAATCTTTTTCAGATGATTTCCTGCAGTCTCAGTATTTTGTTTTTATTACAACAGATCGAATTGTTAGATTGTATAAATATAGTTCACTTGATTCACCAACGTTACATGTCAGCAAAACAGTAAACCTAAAACCACAAACTGTTTATGGATTTATTTTTAACCCAGCAATTTCTCAGAATCTTTGTGTTATTCAGACCCTCAAATATATTTCAATGTTCAATTAGTTCACACACCTTCACTTCAGTCACTAATATCTGCTGATGTCTCTCCAGGGTTCCTCTGTTTTGATCTTTATTCAGGTAAATAAATAAACACATTTTTTACATACAAATCCTAATTTCCGTGGAGCCACACCGCCACCTGCTGGTTGAGATCGGGTCTCCAGAGATTTATTTGTCCTGCATTACTGACTTTGCTGGTGGTGCTGGAACACAGCTGTTTCTTTTTGGGGAGACGATTCTGTTGACTGTTTACAAACTTAACTATAACTAGCGAAGGGAGCATCACTGTTTGTGTCAGTGAATGGCTCCATTAGTCTGTGTAGATATTAGGGATGGACAACAAATGCTGGCTTTGTCATTGACACCCGCCTGTTCTGAGCTGCCACCATGTTCTGAGATTGGGTTCTTTGGCTCGGACTCTGGGTCTGGGACGTAGTTCTCAGACAGACTGGAGACAGACTTTAGTATCCGCTTCAACACTTGTTTATTAGGATTACTTCTGAACCGGTTACAGAATAGGCACGTGGCTCTTAGGCATGATTCCAAACTCTCCCTCGAGAGTCGAACACATGACTGACGAGAGTCATTGTTACATCATCATCACCGTCACACAATAGAATATCCCACCTGTTAACCCTTTAAACACATCAACCCTTTATAGACACGTTTGTCATAATATACACCAGTATATCATGGTGCAGACACACACTGACGGACACACAGTGGGACCAATCAACATACCAACACCGCAGCCAATCACCAGTGAGAGCACACGCATTATAAAGACGGGGCATCAGAGTTCCCGCTCATTCGAGTAGCAGCTAGCTAGGAGCACAGAGCTCGCAGCCTGCAACACAGACATTCACCATGTGCTGAGTGCATCTACTGGTTAGGACAAGGCAAAGGTCTTTAGTTAAAGCTGGTATCGTATTTACCCACAGTTCAAGTATGTTTAAATAGTTAATCTTTCAATAAAATAGTGTTGCACTACTTCAAGTGTTGGTGACCTATATGATCCAGAACACCCAACACATCATGATACCAGGAGTGGTTGCATACTAGCACTTCTTAGACCGACCTGCCTTCCGCCAGCATTCCGTCATCCTGCAACATGGACATCATCAGCCCGCCGCCGCCGCTCCGCATCGCCGGCAACCTCGGGGCCAACTGGAAGATTTTCAAACAGCGCTTCCAGCTCTTCCTCGAAGCCACGGACAGGGAGGGTGCCTCGGACACCAGAAAGATTGTTCTTCTCCTCTCCACGGCCGGGGACCATGCCATCCACATTTTCAACTCTCTCACCTTTGCAGATGACGAAGACAAGACAAAGTTCAAGACGGTTCTCCTCAAATTTGACACTCGCTGCAGCGTGGAGGTGAATGAAAGTTTTGAACGCTACGTGTTGCAGCAGCGTTTGCAGGGTAAGCACGAACCTTTCCAATCCTTTCTCACGCACCTCCGCATCCTTGCGCAATCTTGCAGCTACGGGCCCACCTCCGACTCCATGATACGCGACCAGATCGTTTTCGGTGTTCAGTCGGACCCCCTACGTCAGCAGCTCCTCAAAGTAAAGCAACTCACCCTTGCGGCCGCCATCGAGACCTGTGTCCTACATGAAAATGCCACGAGTTGGTTTTCCCATATACAAGTGGCTGTAACGGCGCGGCAAGGTCCCCACGAGGCAGAACGGGTCCAAGTGATTGAGCACCTCCAGGGCCTCAGCCTGGATGAGGGCGGCCATTTCGCGCGCTTTTCACGGACTCCCGCGCCTGTACACACCAAACAGGGGGACGGCGATGTGGAGGAACGTAATGCGCAGGCGCGCATCATGCATGACCGCACCATGCATGCGCGGTGGCGCAGCGAACGTGCTGACGTCACAACGTGCGGCAACTGTGGCTCCGCCCATTTAAAGCGGCAATGCCCCGCAAAATCTCGACAATGCGTACGATGTGGAAGACTTGCCCACTATGCTGCCTGCTGTCGAGCAGCTCAGCCTTCCAATTCATATCGCTTCAGCCAGCCTCGCAGGAATGTTCGGGCAATTCAACCCACGGTCAATGAGTCCGATTCCGACCTCCCACACAGCAGTGACACCGAGGACCTGAAGGCGCCTTTTCGAGTCGGTGTCGTAACGATAAACAGGCTGTCCCCGAAGCAAAGACACCAGCCGCTGTCGGTATACAGCATCGATCCAGACGATGAGTGGTGTGCCACCCTGACGGTCAACCGGTCCCAAATACGACTCCGCCTGGGCACTGGCGCCTCCGCCAATCTCCGTGTACCGAGATACAGTGAAAAGTATTTTTTTGTTGAGCTGCTCGCAGAAAAATACATTTCACTGTACCTCGGTACACGTGACAATAAACAAATCCAATAAATCTCATGGCGTGGTCTGCTTTTCAAAGCCTTCGTGTCAAACCAACCATTCTTCCATCGACCTGCCAGCTATTGGACTACAATGGCAACATCATTCCTGCTACCGGCTCATGCCAACTCGAAGTGACGCACAAGTCACGAAAAGCCATCCTTCCTTTCGAGATCGTGGGCTCCTCGAAGGACTCTCTGCTTGGCGCACAGGCGTGCAAGCTGCTAACTCTCGTTCCAAGAGTTCACTCTCTCTCTCCTGATGACATGTCTGCCTTCCAGGATGCTGACTTCAGGGCGCAACTCAACGCCATCATCGACCAGCACCACGACGTCTTCGAAGGCATGGGCACGCTCCCATATACTGACAAGATCCTACTCAAACAGAACGCCACGCCTGTGGTGCATGCACCTCGCAGAGTCCCAGCACCCCTCAAGGACCGCCTCAAGCAGCAGCTGCAGGACCTCCAAGACCAAGGAGTGATCTTCAGAGTTACGGAACCAACCGACTGGGTCAGTTCCATGGTGTGCGTAAAAAAGCCTTCATGCGATCTCAGAATCTGCATTGATCCAAAGGATCTGAATCGCAACATAATGAGGGAGCATTACCCAATCCCCAAGCGCGAAGAGATCACATGCGAGATGACTCGCGCCAAGCTCTTCACCAAACTTGATGCCTCGAAAGGATTCTGGCAAATCCAACTAGACAGATCCAGTCGGAATCTGTGTACCTTTAACACCCCTTTTGGCAGATATTGTTACAACAGGATGCCGTTTGGGATCATATCGGCGTCAGAAGTGTTCCCTAGGATCATGGAACAAATGATGGAAGGCATTGAATGTGTTCGCGTCTATGTCGACGACATAATCATTTGGTCCACCACCCCGCAGGAGCATGTCAGTCGCCTCCAGCGCGTGTTCAAACGCATACGGGAGCAGGGCCTACGCCTCAACAGAGCCAAATGTTCCTTCGGTCAGACGGAACCAAAGTTCCCGGGGGACCACATCTCCCAGTTGGGTGTGCGGCCGGATGCGGACAAGGTGGCTGCTATCACGGACATGAAAAGGCCAGAGGACAAGAAGGCGGTCCTCTGATTTCTGGGCATGGTCAACTTCCTAGGGAAGTTCATCCCTAACCTCGCCTCTCATACCACAGCTCTCAGGAACCTGGTCAGGAAGACGACAGACTTCCAATGGCTTCTTGCCCACGAGCGCGAATGGAAAGAACTTAAAACCAAACTTACCACGGCCCCGGTATTGGCCTTTTTTGATCCAGCGAAAGAGACAAAAATTTTGACCGATGCCAGCCAATCTGGCATTGGGGCAGTGCTCCTGCAACGCGATGAGGCCTCATCATGGGCCCCCGTTGCATTTGCGTCACGCGCCATGACCCCCACGGAACAGTGCTACGCGCAGATAGAAAAGGAGTGCCTGGGCCTTTTGACCGGTGTCGTCAAGTTTCATGATTATATGTACGGCCTTCCCCAATTCACCGTCGAGACCGACCATCGCCTGCTGGTCAATATAATACAGAAAGACTTGAACGACATGACGCCTCGCCTCCAGCGCATTCTGCTCAAACTCCGGCGATACGACGTCCAGCTTGTATACATCCCGGGCAAAGACCTGATCATTGCCGACACTCTGTCCAGGGCAGTCAACACCCCGTGTGACCCAGCGGGATTCATCTGCCAGGTTGACGCCCATGTGCTCTTCGTGGCCTCCAATCTACCTGCCACGGATGAACGCCTCGTCCAAATTCGGCACGAGACAGCGGCTGACCCCCTGCCAGAGCGTGTCATGCGCCACCTAACAGACGGGTGGCTCAAGGGCCAATGCCCGCAGTTCTACAACATCAGAGACGATCTGGCGGTAGTCGATGGTGTCCTCCTGAAGCTGGACCGCATTGTTATCCCGCACAGCATGCGCCAGCTAGTCTTGGAACAGCTACACGAGGTCCATCTTGGCGTGGAGAAGCGCCGCCGACGGGCCCGAGAGGCAGTGTACTGGCCCGGCATCAATGACGACATCGCCAACACAGTGCTCAACTGCCCCACCTGTCAGCGCTTCCAGCCGGTCCAACCATGTGAGACCCTACAGCCCCATGAGCTGGTCACGTCCCCTTGGTCCAAGGTCGGCATCGACCTGTTCCATGTGCTGGGCAGGGATTATGTTCTGATTGTAGACTATTTTTCTAACTACCCGGAGGTGGTACGTTTGCACGACATCACATCGTCTACAGTCATCCGTGCCTGTAAGGACACCTTTGCTCGTCACAGCATCCCACTCACTGTGATGTCGGACAATGGCCCCTGCTTCGCAAGCCAGGAATGGTCCAACTTTGCCAGGAGGTACAACTTTGTGCATGTGACACCCAGTCCAGCACAAGTGGGTAGCACTGTGGCTTCACAGCGCTAGGGTCCCAGGTTCGATTCCCCGCTGTGGATCACTGTCTGTGCGGAGTCTGCACGTTCTCCCCGTGTGTGCGTGGGTTTCCTCTGGGTGCTCCTGTTTCCTCCCACAGTCCAAAGACGTGCAGGTTAGGTGGATTGGCCATGATAAATTGCCCTTAGTGTCCAAAAAGGTTAGGAGGGGTTATTGGGTTACGGGGATAGGGTGGAAGTGAGGGCTTAAGTGGGTCGGTGCAGACTCGATGGGCCGAATGGACTCCTTCTGCCCTGTATGTTCTATCTCTGCTCTGACTGAGGCTCCCGAGAGACGCTCTGCATTTCTTTGACAGCCCCTGACCAGAAGATTCTGGAAGAAATGCACAGCGGCAGCCAGTTGAGGTGGAGGGGGAAACTTATAGTGTGGCGGAAATCTGCAAATTATAGACACAAATTGGAAAGATTGGGGTCATTATCTCAGGCTACTGATCCTGGGATGGAGGGAAGATCTTATGAGGGAAGACTGAGGGACTTGAGGCTGTTTTCGTTAGAGCGAAGAAGGTTAAGAGGTGACTTAATTGAGGCATACAAGGTGATCAGAGGATTGGAGACGGTGGACAGTGAGAGCCTTTTTCCTCGGATGGTGATGTCTCGCACGAGGGGACATAGCTTTAAATTGAGGGGAGATAGATATAGGACAGATGTCAGAGGTAGGTTCTTTACTCAGAGAGTAATAAGGGCGTGGAATGCCCTGCCTGCAACAGTGGTGGACTCGCCAACACTAAGGGCATTAAAATGGTCATTGGCTAGACATAAGGACGATAAGGGAATAGTGTCGATGGGCTTTAGAGTGGTTTCACAGGTCGGCGCAACATCGAGGGCCGAAGGGCCTGTACTGCGCTGTAATGTTCTATGTTCTTTGTCAGAACTGGAGAAAGCTAACCACGAAACAGATTTGTTTTAACGTCCTGAGGCAGGAAAAGTGGGTCGGGGGGGAACTAAAGTTAAGGACTGTAATAGGGCAGAGAATTGAAGATGTTAAATCACAAATAAAGGCTGATGGTGCAAAACAAACGGGCGTGGTAATAAAGTAAAGAATCAACTTGCTGGAAAGACAAGGGAGGGGTCTGGGCAGGACTGCAAGAAGAGATGTTGCACATCTCCTGCAAAGTGCAAACATAACTTGGACACAGACCTGTTCCCATAGCAACAAATTGTATTTGGAGGAGGTGAGCGCAATGAGTGGAGAAGCTGTTCGACGTGAGAACAGGTCGAGCCAGGTCGGAGGAGGGTGCTGGTGGATGGGGATTAGTTGGGCCTCATTTCAAGGCAGAAACAGAGAAACTCCCTGAGGGGACGAGGATGTGGAAGATGTGGATGGCATGGTCCCCGGCCGTGGAGAGGAGAAGAACAATCTTTCTGGTGTCCGAGGCACCCTCCCTGTCCGTGGCTTCGAGGAAGAGCTGGAAGCGCTGTTTGAAAATTTTCCAGTTGGCCCCGAGGTTGCCGGCGATGCGGAGCGGCGGCAGCGGGCTGATGTTGTCCATGTTGCAGGATGACGAAATGCTGGCGGAAGGCAGATCACTTGCAGGTAGGTCTAAGAAGTGCTAATATCCCTCAACTCCTGGTATCATGATGTGTTGGATGTTCTGGATCACATACAGGTCACCAACACTTGAAATAGTGCAACACTATTTTATTGAAAGATTAACTATTTAAACATACTTGAACTGTGGGTTAAAACAATACCAGCTTTAACTAAAGACCTTTGCCTTGACCTAACCAGTCGATGCACTCAGCACAGGGTGAATGTCTGTGTTACAGGCTGTGAGCTCTGTGCTCCTAGCTAGCTGCAACTCGAATGAACGGGAACTCTGATGTCCCCTGTCTTTATAGTGCGTGTGCTCTCACTGGTGATTGGCTGCGGTGTTGTGTGTGTTGATTGGTCCTCCTGTGTGTCCATCAGTGTGTGTCTGCACCATGATATACTGGTGTATATTATGACACCTGTTACATCTCTAATGGTGTCCTGTTCCGATGGAAGGTACAGAAACGATAACAGTGTCTGTGTCTCTCTCCCCACAGAGTTTTCTGAGTATTTCCAGCATTTTTTGTTTTTCATTTCAGATGCACAAATATTCCTGCTTCATAATCATTCATAATATTTCATTTATTTCACCTCATCCATCTTTACAATATGGATTCTGTGCTCATTCCTTGCTCCTGCATGCATGCTAATAACTTCAAGCTCTAATTCACCACCGTCTCTCTTGACTCCGGCACAGTCTCAAAATTATCCCACTGCTTGTCCGACATCAATACCGGAACTTTTCTCCAATTAAATAGCGGGTGACTGAAGCCATTGCCACGATCCAATGGTCACGCTGCGCCCAAAAAGCAGCTCACCGTGTGGAAAATAAAAGCCGGGAGACTCCGCTCCCAGGATCTACCCAGCTCGCAACGCCTGGTGAGATCTAACGCGATCTCGCAAGGCGTTACGATGTAAATGGGCGGAATCACTTTAGAGCAAATCTGCATATCAGAGAGAGACAGCTAGTCTCGCGTTAATGTGCAGATTCCCCAGGTACCTGAGGCTTTGTGATTCATTCCCTTTGCCTCAGAGGCTTGGGTGAGTGCTGTACAGAACTGGTCCCCACAAACAGGGACCAGACATGATGGTGCTTGTGGGGGCCTCCTGGGGATTGGAGGCCTCCCGCTGCATGCCCTTTGGACAGGTGGCACCCTGGTGCTGCTGGTGACACCTGGGCACCCTGCACTGCCAAGGTGCCCAGATGGCACTACCAGCTGGCAGGAGCATTGCCAGGTTGGCACTGCTAAGTTGCCAAGCTGGCATTTTTCTGAATTGGCCTGGGGTGCCCTCCTAAAGTGAGTTGGGGATGGCGGTCGCTTCGGGGTCCTCGGAGATCAGGATGCCCGATCTCTTGCTACACTGGGGAATTCCAGCAAGTGGTCCTTAGTGCACAAAATGGTGTGATGTGCTCTCGGCCGCGTTCCCCGCTGAGGAACCTTATACAACGCGGTTGGGTTGTATAACTATGTGTTTCCCGGCGCTGCGAGCGGTTAAACGCGCTATGGGACCAAAAATCTGTCTATCCCAGCCTTAACGATATTCATTGATGAAGCATGCACGCCCCACTGGGATAGGGAATTCCCTAGATTCACAACTCTTGGAGTGAAGTAATTTCTTCTCATCCTGGTCTGAAATGGTCAGCTTCTTATCGAGACTGCGCTCCCCTTGTTTTAGACTCCTCGACCCACAGAAACAATCTCTCAGGGTCCACCCTATTAAACGGGCAGCACGGTGGCACAGTGGTTGGCACTGCTGCCTCACAGCACCAGGGACACTGGGTTCGATCCCAACCCTGGGTGACAGTCAGTGTGGAGTTTGTACATCCTCCCTGTGTCGCCGTGGGTTTGCTCCGGTTTCCTCCCACAGTTCAAAGATGTGGAGGTTCGGTGGACTGGCCATGATGAATTGCCCCGAGTTGAGGTTAAGGGGGATTGGGCCTAGGCAGGGAGCTCTTTCAAAGAATCGGTGCAGCCCCGATGGGCTGAATGGCCTTCCTCTGCACTATGAATTCTATGATTCTTTGAAACCCCTTCAGAATTTTGTTGGTTTCAATGAGATCACCTCTCCTTCTTCTAAACTCCAGAGAATTTAGGCCTCGTTTGCTCAGCCTCTCATCGTAGGGCACTCTCCTTATCCCAGGAACCAATCTATTAATTGGGGCAGCACGGTAGCATTGTGGATAGCACAATTGCTTCACAGCTCCAGAGTCCCAGGTTCGATTCCGGCTTGGGTCACTGTCTGTGCGGAGTCTGCACATCCTCCCCGTGTGTGCGTGGGTTTCCTCCGGGTGCTCCGGTTTCCTCCCACAGTCCAAAGATGTGCAGGTTAGGTGGATTGGGCATGATAAATTGCCCTTAGTGTCCAAAATTGCCCTTAGTGTTGGGTGGGGTTACTGGGTTATGGGGATAGGGTGGAGGTGTCGACCTTGGGTGGGGTGCTCTTTCCAAGAGCCGGTGCAGACTCAATGGGCTGAATGGCCTCCTTCTGCACTGTAAATTCTATGATTAAGCCTTGGCTCTGCGGCCTGCAATATAAGTACATTCTTTCTGATACATGGGGACCTAAACTCCACCCAGCCATCCAGTTACAGACTCACCGAAATGTTGCATAATTACAGCAAGACTGGTTTAGTTTTTGTATTCCAACTCCCTTGAAATAAAGGCCAACATGCCATTTGCCTCCCTAATGGCTCACTGAACTTACGTGTCAACCTGCTGCATTCCTTCTACGAATACACCCAAGTCTCTTTGCGCATAAAAGCACACAAGGCTTAACGCCTTTTAAAAATGTTCAGCTCACACCCGGTCACGATGGAAGGCTCCCTGAAGGAAATGAATGAACCAAGTCTGGTTATTCAACAATCCATTTCTGCTCATCACAATTGCCTGTCCTGTTCTGAGATGTACTTATTGCCACTGGAGCCAGCGGCAGCGACTGACAAGTGGCCCAATTGATACGGGACCGCCAATTTTCAACTGGGTTGGACCTGAGCAACCCTCCGAGATGTCCAACTTTTGGGAGATGCTGAGAAACGATCAGAGGAAGGAGCTGTGCAGCCTCCACAAGGAGAAGGTGAAATTGTTTTGCAAAACGGACAATCAGCTCATCTGTGTTGTTTGCCAGAGTTCAAAAAGCCACCAAACCCACGGGTTGCTGCCGCTGGAAGAAGCTGCTGAAGAGTTTAAGGTGAGGAGATACTGTGTAAAGCAGAGGGACCTAACAGAATCGATCCTGATCACAATGGTGTTCATTGACTTGGGGTTGAGGCCTGGCTGTCAATACTTAAGACATTTTTGATACTGTGTTTGTATTTATGTCATTACAGAGCCATTAGTAATAATAATAATCGCTTATTGTCACAAGTAGGTTTCAATGAAGTTACTGTGAAAAGCCCCTAGTCACCACATTCCGGCGCCTGTTCGGGGAGGCTGGTACGGGAACTGAACCCGTGCTGCTGGCCTTGCTCTGCATTACAAGCCAGCTGTCTTTGCCCACTGTGCTAAACCAGCCCATTACTTGGGCTGCGAGTTGTATTGTTGTTTTCGGAGGCCAGGGATAAAACGTGCAAGTGTTAGATTGATTAATGTAGACGAGCCCTTCAACTGCCTGATCCAGATCTGAAGCAGTTAGTGCCAGCATGAATCGTTCTATCACCGACACCTCTCCAACAGCCTTTGGCAATATGGTAAAATAACCGGGATCATGAAACAGGCAGATCCATTTTTCCGGGCCTTTTCCGAAAGAACAGCCCAGACAGAGGCAGCTTTAACAGGAATAAGCAATTTGGAAGTGTGGGAAAATAAATTTATTTTGAATCCGTAAGGAGATAGTGGGCATGATTTAACGTGCAAAATCAGAGTTTCATTTCAGGCACGTTTAGCATGGTCTGCCTCAGTGCCAGTAGCGCCAAGAACAACTCCGCTATCAAGCAGGACTCCGGTGAGGAACGCCCCGACAAGGCCGTACTTACCTCATTTCCTGAACTAACCAGCTCAGCTCGTCAGTGCAGGAAGAGATCAGGGTGGAGTTTAAAAACGGTAGCATAGTGGTTAGCACTGTTGCTTCACAGCTCCAGGGTCCCAGGTTCGATTCCCGGCTTGGGTGACAGACTGTGCGGAGTCTGCACGCTCCCCCTGTGTCTGCGTGGGTTTCCTCCGGGTGCTCCGGTTTCCTCCCACGGTCCAAAGATGTGTAGGTTAGGTGGATTGGCCATACTAAATTGCCCCTTAGTGTCCAGGGATGTGCGGGTTAGATGGGGTTGCAGGGAAAGGGCATGATCAATTGCCCTTAGTGTTAAAAAAAAAGGTGAGGTGGGGTTACTGGGTTACGGGATAGGATGGCGGTGTGGGCTTTCCAAGGGCCGGTGCAGACTCGATGGGCCGAATGGCCTCCTTCTGCACTGTCAATTCTATGATTCAATGATTCTACGATCTCTTGACTCTCCTCAGATACCAAATCAATACCGGACTCCTCCCACTGCCCCAACCGACCTCTTAGGAGGTCCTCAAGCCCCCCAATCCCTCCTGAGAGCAGGCCGCTACCAGGTCCGATCCTAGCACAGGCAATCTAGCATCAGGGCACTTTGGCACTTCCAGCCTGGCACCCCGGCAGTGCGCCCGGCAGTGTGCCAGGGTGACAGTGCTCGGTGCCATGTTGGCAGTACCAAGCGGGAATGCCAAGATACGAACCTGCCCAGAGCCCGACTACCCGGGAGTCTCCTATGCCCTGGGAGACACCCCCAGGTGCCATTATGCCTGGTCCAGGTTTGTGTGTACCAGTGCTAAATGGCGGCATGGCGAGCTCTCCCAGGTGTTTGTTCTTGGGCCTCGTGAGAATCGTGAGACAACATTTTTAAATGAGCCTGTTGGCTCGCTTAAATATGTTAATCTGGATCTTGCCCAGCGAGGGCGAGATTCAAAATGCGACGTCTCATAAGATCTCATTCGATCCGGCGACACATTCCGGGAAACATAAATCTCGCGAGAACGTCTCTCAAGAAATTTACCGATCTTGTTGCGTCACCGAGATCTAATGAGATCTCCCATGTCACAAAAAAATTGGTGGTGTGGTGAATAGAGAGGACAGCCCGAGTTTATAGGGTGACATAAACGGGCTGGTGAGATGGGCAGAATGGTGGCAAATGGAATTTAACCATGAAAAGTGCGAGGTAATGCATTTTGGGAGTACTGACAAGGCAAGCGAATATACAGGGAAGGGCCGGATGCTCCGAAGTACAGAGGATCAGAGGGATCATGGTGTGCATGTCCATAGATCTCTGAAGGCAGCAGGACAGGTCGGTAAGGTGGTTAAGAAGGAAGACTTTATTCCCTGAGCAGAGACTATAAGAGCGGGGAGGTTTGCATGGCTCTTATTAGGCCACAGTTGGAGTACTGTGTGCAGTTGTGGTCGCCACATCACAGGAAGGATGTGATTGTACTGGAGGGGGTGCGGAGGAGATTCACCAGGATGTCGCCTGGACTGGAGCATGTCAGCAATGGAGGGAGGCTGGTTAGGCCGGGGCGGTTCTCCTTAGAGCAGAGGCAGCTGTGGGGGAAGAGGGGGAGACCCGATAGAGATGTACACAACAATGAGTGGCATCGGGTAGATAGGAAGAAACTTTTCCCCTTAGTAGAGGAGTCAATAACCGGGGCATAGATTTAAATTCGGGGCAGGTGATTGAGAGGGGATTTTGAGGAAAAGTTTTTACATCCAGAGGGTGGTTGGAATCTGGAGCTCACTGCCTGAAAGGGTGGGGGAGGCGGAAACATTTAAGAAGCATTTAGATCAGCACTGAAAATGCCAGAGCATACAAGGCTACATTTGATCTGAGTTAGATTTATTGTCACGTGTACAGTGAAAAGTATTGTTTTGCATACAGTCCAGACAGATCGTTTCATACATGAAAAAATACAGGACATACATAAATACCCAATGTAAATACAGACACACAGGCATTGGGTGAAGCACACAGAGTGTAGTGCGACTCAGTAGAGAAGATGTGTGGAGAGGTCAGTTCGGTCCATGAGGGCCATTCAGGAGTCTGGTAAGAGCGGGAAGAAGCTGTTTTTGAGTCTGTTCGTGCCTGTTCTCAGACTTTTGTATCTCCTGCCCGGTGGAAGAGGTTGGAAGTGAGAATAACCCGGGTGGGAGGGGTCTTTGATTATGCTGCCCGCTTTCCCCAGGCAGCGGGAGGTGTAAATGGAGTCAATGGATGGGAGGCGGCTTCATGTGATGGACTCGGCTGTGTTCAAGACTCTGTGTAATTTCTTTTCATCTTGGGCCGAGCAGTTGCCATACCAGGCTGTGATGCAGCCAGATAGGATGCTTTCTATGGTGCATCTATAAAAATTAGTAAGAGTCAATGTGGACATGCTGAATTTCCTTAGTTTCCTGAGGAAGTATAGGCGCTGTTGTGCTTTCTTGGTGGTAGCGTCAACGTGGGTGGACCAGGACAGATTTTTGGAGATGTGCACACCTAGGAATTTGAAACTGTTAACTATCTCCACCTCGGCCCCGTTGATGCTGACAGGGATGTGTACGATCCTTCACTTCCTGAAGTTAATAACCAGCTCCTTAGTTTTGCTGATGTTGAGAGAGAGATTGTTGTAATAACTCAACACCACTAGGTTCTCTATCTCCCTCCTGTATTCTGACTCATTGTATGAATCTGACCCACTACGGTCATGTCATCAGCAAACTTGTAGATGGAGTTGGAGCCACATTTTGCCACACAGCCGTGTTTGTATAGGGAGTAGAGTAGGGGGCTAAGTACGCAGCCTTATGGGGCCCCGGTATTGAGGACTATTGTGGAGGAGGTGTTGTTGTTTATCCTTGCTGGTTGTTGTCTATGGGTCAGGAAGTCGATGATCCAATTGCAGAAGGAGGAGCCAAGTCATAGGTTTTGGGGTGTTATGAGCTTGGCCGGGATTATGGTGTTGATGGCAGGGCTGTAGTCAGTGAATAGGAATCTGATGTAGGAGTCCTTGTTGTTGAGATGCTCCAGGGTGAGTGTCGGGCGAGGGGGAAGGCGTCTGCTGTGGACCGGTTGTGGCGTTATGCGAATTGCAGTGGATCAAGGGGTTCTGGGAGTGTGGAGTTGATGTGTCTCATGACCGACCTCTCGAAGCCCTTCATAATGATCGATGCCAAGGCAACTGGACAGTTGCTGTTGAGGCGCATTGCCTGGTACGTCTTTGGCACCGCTGTGATAGTTTCTTTAACCTCGGAACGGAGTAGGGAGAGGTTGCAGATGTCCGCGAACACACCCGCCAGTTGGTCCGCACAGGATCTGACTGCACGACCAGGGACTCCGTCAGGACCCGTTGCTTTCCAAGGGTTCACTTTCAAGAAGGCCGCCAAGTGCTGGGAAATGGGATTAGAATAGATTAGGTCCCAATGGCCGGCACAGTCACGGTGGGCTGAAGGGTCTCGTTCTGTGGTGTAAAACTCTGTAACTATGATTAAACAAATCAGACCAGCGGTAAAAGTGTTTTCATTATTATCAAAAGAAATCTAAAACTGGGGAAAACAATAGCATTTGCAACTTTTGCTGGTCGATGGGATTGCGATAGCATTATTGAAGGTCAGGGCAAGTCACGTCGATATGCACCCCCCTCAGCTCTCATACGGGCTATTGATCCCTGTAATCTCCCAGGTCGAATGAAACTTTTGACTCCCCTTGTTAGTGTACACCCTGTCTACATCTGTGAAAAATATTCATTGAGCCTGTCTCCACTGCTCCCCGGGGGGAGGCGGGGGCGGGAGAGAGTTCCAAAAATTCACTCTGAGAGGAAAAACATTTCCTATCTCCATCTTCAATGTGAGAGGCCTTATTTTTAAACTGTGTCGCTAAGTTCTAATGACGTCCACTGCATGATTGCTTATCAAAGAGAAGCAGGACAACAGGGTCAACAGGAGAATAAGTGGAACGATACTTCATTTCTCACAAGCTATTCCAGTCAACATATCTTCAATGTTAACTCCATGCCTCAGACCACAGATTGGCTTGCAAAGGAAATGGACATCAGATGGTTCCTATGGACAGCAGCTGATCCCTCGTTCCAACTTTACCACCAGACAGCAATCTGCAAATCCACCCCAAACTGCTGAATGTGAAGAAGAAGAGGCCTCATAAAATTCTGGAGCTCCACATAGGGCAGGAAGAGTCAATTCGGCCTCTAAATGTTTGTCCTACCATTCAATCAAATCCTGGCTGGTCTGGGTCTTAACTCTAGTCAATTATTTGATTTTATGATCCTTAATGTCAAAAATCTATCAAACTCCATTATGACAGATGAAATTAAAATCTGGATTTAAAAATCTAATGATGACGTGAAACGATTGTTGTTTAAAAGAAAAAATCTGGCTCACATGTCTGCATGTAAGTCAAGATCCACAGCGACATGATGGCACTGCAATGGCCTAGCAAGCCACTCCGTCAAGGGCAATTAGGGGTGGTCAAACACTCAGTTTGGGTTCTGCCAGAGTCATTCAGCTCCTGACCTCATTACAGCCTTGGTTCAAAAGTGGTCAACAGAGCTGAATATCAGAAGTGAGGAGAGAGTGACTGCCCTTGACATCAAGGTAGCATTCGACCGAGTATGGCATTGAGGAACCCTAGCTAAACTGGAGGGAATGGGAATCAGGGGGAAACTCTCTGCTGGTTGGAGTCATACCCGGCACAAAGGAAGATGTTGTGGTGGTTGGAGGTCAATTGTTGCAGCATCAGGACATCACTGCAGGAGTTCCTTAAGGTACAGCAGTTCCTCAGGGTAGTGTCCTTGGCCCAACCATCTCCAGCTCCTTCACCTTCCAGCCATCATAAGGTCAGAAGTGGTGATGTTTGGTGATGACTGGACAATATTCAGCACCATTCATGACTCCCCAGATAATGAAGCAGTCCATGTCCAAATGTAGCAAGACCTGGACAATATCCAGGCTGGGGCTGACAAGTGGCAAGTTACATACACGTTACACAAGTGCCAGGTAATGACCATCTCCTACAAGAGAGGATCTAACCAACGGCCTTGACATTCAGTGGCATTACATCACTGAACCCCCCCAATCAACATCTGGGGTTATCGTTAACCACAAACTGAACTGGACTAGCCATATAAATACTCTGGCTATCAGAACAGGTTGGAGATTAGGAATCCTACGGCAAGTAACTCAGCTTCTGACTCCTCAAAGCTTGTCCACCGTCTACAAGGCACAAGTCAGGAGTGAGATGTTAAACTCTCCATTTGTCTGGATCAGCTCAGCTCCGACACTGAAGAAGCTCAACACCATCCAGGACAAAGCAGCCCCGCTTGATTGGCGTCCCTTCCACAAACATTCACTCCCTCCCCCTCCGATGGACAGTGTCAGCCGTGTGCACCATCGACAAGATTCACTGCGGGAACTCACCGAGGTTCCTCAGGCAGCACCGTCCAAACCCACGGCCACCACCATCGAGAAGGACAAGAGCAGCAGATACCTGGGATCGCCCCCACCTGGAGGTTCCCCTCCAAGTCACTCCCCATCCTGACTGGGAAATATATCGGCCGTTCCTTCAGTGTCACCGGGTCCAAATCCTGGAGCTCCCTCCCTAACAGCACGGTGGGTGTACCTACACCTCAGGGACTGCAGCGGCTTCAAGACCGCAGCTCAGCACCACCTTGTCAAGGGGCAATTAGGGATGGGCAATAATGTTGGTCTAGTCAGTGGGCCCCACATTCTGGAATTGAATTTTGAATTTGTTCTGGCCGGGACAGCAGTGCTCACATCCCAGTGAATAGAAAACAGGAACCTATTCATTTTCTATATTCAAGACAGTGAGAATTTCCATTGTATAAACCAAATGGAATTTAATTTTCAGATATTTATGGTATGCTCACGTTAATTGATGTTCTTTGTTCAGGCGAAGCTGCGAACCTTCCTGAAGCCAGTCCAGGACAAGAAGAAGGACTGTAACGCTGTGAGAAGTGATTATGAGAAAATATTAAACCACATTCAGGTACTTTTGATGTCACTCTTTCTTTTTCTTTGACCAGTTCAATATTCAGTTCAAGATTAGGTGGATTTATGGGCAGCAGGGTAACACAGTGGTTAGCACTGTTGCTTCACAGCTTCAGGGTCCCAGGTTCGATTCCCGGCTTGGGTCACTGTCTGTGCGGAGTCAGCACGTTCTCCCCGTGTCTGCGTGGGTTTCCTCCGGGTGCTCCGGTTTCCTCCCACAAGTCCAAAGATGTGCAGGTTAGGTGGATTGGCCGTGCTAAATTGTCCTTCGTCTCCAAAAGGGTTAAGAGGGGTCATTGGGTTAGGGGGATAGGGTGGAAGTGAGGGCTTAAGTGGATCGGTGCAGACTCGATGGGCCGAATGGCCTCCTTCTGCACTGTGTTCTATGTTCTATTCGTCACCAAAATAAAATATCACTTCAGCAAATCTCCCATGTTCTGGTAAAACCCGAGTTCAATACAATACAGCAACACAATCCTCCGTGTTTTGAAATTAATTTAAGGGATGTGGGTATCGCTGAGGGCACAGAGCCAACTACATTGGTGTAGGTCTGGAGTCACATGTAGGCCAGACCAGGTAAGGACGGCAGATTTCCTTCCCTAAAGGGCTTAGTGAACCAGATGGATTTTTAGGACAATCGACAATGGTTTCATGGTCGTCATCAAACTTTTAATTCCAGATTTTATTGAATACAAATTTCACCACCTGTCCTGGTGGGATTTGAACCTGGGTCACTGGAGCATTTCCCTGGCTCTTTTAATTACTAGTTCAGCGACAATACCACTGCCTCCCCGAAGAGAGGGTTTTACTCTAGGGGCGACACGGTGGCTCAGTGGTCAGCATTGCAGCCTCACAGTGCCAGGGACCCGGGTTTAATTCCGGCCTTGGGTAACTTCCTGTGCGGAGTTTGCACGTTCTCCCCGTGTCTGCGTGTGTTTCCTCCGGGTGCTCTGGTTTCCTCCCACAGCCCAATGGTGTGCAGGTTAGGTGGATTGGCCATGCAAAATTGCCCCTCAGTGTCCAAAAGGTTAGGTAAGGTTACAGGGATAGGGCAGAGGATTGGGCCCAGGTAGGGTGCTCTTTCAGAGGGTCGGTGTTGATTTGATGGGCCGAATGGGCTCCTTCTGCACTGCAGGGATTCTATGAATATTCTTATGAAGAAAACTGCACAACGTTTTTGGAATGTTCATTTCTATTTATCAACCTCCGTCCTCTTTCTCCAGGACCAAGGTACAAATGCAGAGAAACAGATCAACGCCCAATTTGAGAAACTTCACCAGTTTCTCCGTGAGGAAGAGAGGATTGTATTGGAAGGTCTGAAACTGGAGAAAGAGGAAAAGAGTCAGGAGATGAAGGAGAGGATTGAGAAGATAAGGAGGAAATCTCATCGCTTTCCGCTGCTGTTCAGGATATTGAACAAGAGCTGAGGGAACAAGACAACATCAAGTTTTTAATGGTAGCTCTTCATCTGTTTTTTTTTCCTTTGTTCCTTTGTCGCTTCCTTGACACCGTGTCCGAGATCATGCAGGTTGCGCTAAAAAAAAACCTGAAACCTTGCCAGTTACGAGAACTGAAGGCTGACAGATCTGCTGAGAATTCCCGGAATTTCCTGAATTGTTCGGAATACGTCCCCGCTGACTCCGACACGTCAACTGCCATTTCAAGCTCCAACGAGCGTTGATTGGCAGAAGGAGGTTCCCCGTCTCATTCGGGCCTATTACGATCCCGGACCAGATCCCAACAGTTGCTAGGATACCGGACAGAAACCCCAATATTCTATTTAACCTGTATGACTGTGAGGAAAGGATACCTCGCTGCAGGAGTGATTTCACCCACAAACAGGGATATGGCATATTAAAACAAACTTTATTACTAACACAGTCTCAATACCTTTAACCTTTTCGATACAAATAGCTTTCAATTATCAGTTGAACAATGTTTCTGAATACAGTGACACAATAACTCTGAACCGCTATCTTTACTCCCACTCAAACAAACCCATCTCAAACCAAAATCCACTTTGAAATACAGTTAGAACACTCAGGAATATTTGCTGTAAAGGGATAAACCACTTTGAGAGAGTGATATCCCTCAGGAACCAGCTGCAGTTTCTTGCCTGTCTCAACGTATTTCTTAACCAACCCTTTTCACCGGCAGATCTTTAACTCACTGTCTTGAGGTCAGCTGCTTCTGGCCTGTCCCCAGTCAAAGCTTTAACTGAACTGTTTAGGAAAGACACCGCTCATGTGTCCACAGACAGATCTTTAACTGAACTGTATTGGGAGCCGCTGCTTGTCTTCTGTTCAGATCCCAACCTAAAACTACACTGAAACCCCAGAAACTGCTTCAGTCCTGGCTCCTCCCATTATCTCCATCACCTTGCAAAGCTGAACACAGTGGCCGCGATCTTCCGGCCACACTGTGCCAGAAAAACATTTCCCTGCGGTGCCGTGTGCGGTGAAAGCCGGGAGCCCCCACTCCCAGTATCTACCCGGCTCGCCATGCTTTGTGACATTCAAAGCAATCTCGCGAGACATTGCAAGGTGAATCCCGCCCGCGATGGCCTGTGGCGGCCGCGCCATGCAACATGGCGCCGGTCGTGGGTGGATCCGGTCTGCCAAAAACTGCCACCCTGTAACCAACCTCGCCACCCTCCCCGGACCACCCCCCATCAGTCCCCGCTGCCCCTGCTGAAGCCCCCTCTGACAGTGGAACAGCCCCCTCTCCCGACTGTGGTGGCGTCCCCCCGACTGAGACCGCAGCCGCCACGCGATATCCCTGAATGGTGCGAGCACGCGCGAGCGATGCCGTCGGGGACTCGGCCCATTGGGGACGGAGCATCAGGAGAGGGCCTCAGGTGACATCCTGAGGCCGTCCTGACAGCGTGCGGCGTACTCCCCGAGTGTGCCATTTTCGAGGCGGTGGAGCATCGCAAACATGGTGAACGTGGATTCTCCGGCCGATCGCCGAATGCGATTTTGGCGTCAGCGATCGGAGAATCCAGCCCCATTTAAAATGGCGTCCCAATCTCTCGCTGCAACAGGGGGTACTGGCGACGCAGGCCCTCTTTAGGCCCCTTATTCAACACGTGTTTCTCAGCGCTCGAGTGCCAGGAAACACGTGGTTAAATGTGCTCGCTCGGGGACTTTGTTTCCTTCGAATTACCTCTCCTCAGGGAACCCCCTTAATATAAGCATAAATACATGAGCTCAAACTTTTGCAATGCTTTAATTGCACTTCTGGCTGCCTTGCAAACAGGATTTTTAAAAACACGACTGCAGCGGTCATACGCACCGTAACCCAGACTTTTCATGCTGACTGAACCAAATATATACACGATAATATATCTGAAATCCCCACATTATAACTTGAGAGGGCGCAACTCCACATCATGTGTGACTGACCAGGAGTCTCTCCCGCTCTTACCACCGGCCATTGGCACGTTTGGAAGGATTTACAGGTGAACAATCAGCCTGTTTGGCCACGTTTTGAACGCACCTTTCTTGGCCGTCAGGTCCGAAGGTGGGACTCGAACCTGGAATTTCTGACTCAGAGCCAGGGACATGACCCACTGCACCACAAGACCTCCCAGTAACCAATGGTTGATCCCTCACTCTGAGATTGTGATCCCTAGTTCTATTCTCCCCAACCAGGGCAAACATTCTCCCAATATACACTCTGGGCAGGATTTTCCAGTCCCCCCTGTTGCCAGGATCATCCACTCCCACTGAAAGTCATTGGCTAGGCCACCGAATCTACCGTGGCGGGTCTCACCTCGACAGGCCGCAACATCCCTACCTCTCTAAAGCCCCTTAACCATTGTGCATTTCAATGCGACCGCTGCTCATTAATCTGAACACCAAGGTGGGAATTTCACGTGCTTCCTGCCCGCGGTGTGTTCCGGTCCCTCCGAAGTCAACTCTCCACAGCGGGTTCTTTGGTGGCCACGCAAGAGGGGGCGGCATGTGTGGTGGGATAATTCCGGCCTAAGGAAAATATGCCTGGGATGAAATGTCCCAGTCCAGCCATTGGTATTTTCCAGTCCAGCCAGTGGAATTTTCCAGTCCAGCCCGTGGAATTTTCCAGTCCAGCCCGTGGAATTTTCCAGTCCAGCCCGTGGAATTTTCCAGTCCAGCCAGTGGAATATTCCAGTCCAGCCAGTGGAATGTTCTAGTCCAGCCAGTGGAATTTTCCAGTCCAGCCAGTGGAATGTTCTAGTCCAGCCAGTGGAATGTTCCGGTCCAGCCAGTGGAATGTTCTAGTCCAGCCAGTGGAATGTTCTAGTCCAGCCCGTGGAATTTTCCAGTCCAGCCAGTGGAATGTTCTAGTCCAGCCAGTGGAATGTTCTAGTCCAGCCCGTGGAATTTTCCAGTCCAGCCAGTGGAATGTTCTAGTCCAGCCAGTGGAATGTTCTAGTCCAGCCAGTGGAATTTTCCTGGTCAGCCAGTGGCATGCATCACCACAGGATCCCATCCCTCGACCAATGGGAAGGGCAGGAAAATCCCAGCCCTCGACGACTCAATTTTTCCTGTTATGGTACCTGAACCAGATCCCAATTCATATTGAGACCCCAACTATTTTTCAAGTTGTAAACTGTGAGGAAAGGCATCTTCACTCCAGGAGCGATTCCACTGACGAGTATTAAAGGAAACTTTATTATTCACACAGAATTTATCGCATTGTATTCCAAGAAAAAAATGCCTTTTAATTAATAGTTAAACAGTTCTATAAAAACAACGTAAGGTCTTTTCTAAATTTGTGAAAAGATTCGTGTATTTTGATGATGTCATCCACACACAGTTACACACACACAGTTATACAGTTACACACACACAGTTACACACACACAGTCACACACACACAGTTACACACACACACAGTTACACACACACACAGTTACACAGTTACACACAGTCACACACACACAGTTACACTTACCCACACACAGTCACACACACACAGTTACAAACACACAGTTACACAGTTACACACACAGTCACACACACACAGTTACACACACACGCAGTCACACACACACAGTTACACACACACGCAGTTACACACACACAGTTACACACACACACAGTTACACACACACACAGTTACACACACAGTTACACACACACACAGTTACACACACACACACAGTTACACACACAGTTGCACACACACAGTTACACACAGTTACACACACACAGTTACACACAGTCACACACACAGTTACACACAGTTACACAGTCACACACACACAGTTGCACACACAGTTGCACACACACAGTTACACAGTCACACACACACAGTCGCACACACACAGTAACACACACACAGTTACACACAGTTACTTACACACAGTTACACAGACACACACAGTTACACACACAGTTACACACACGGTTACACACACACACAGTTACACACACACACAGTTACACACACACAGTTACACACAGTTACACACACAGTTACACACACACACACAGTTACACAGTCTCACACACACAGTTGCACACACACAGTTACACACAGTTGCACACACAGTTACACACACACAGTTACACAGTCACACACACACAGTTACACACACACAGTTACTCACACAGTTACACAGTCACACACACAGTTACACAGTCACACACACACAGTTGCACACACACAGTTGCACACAGTTACACACACACAGTTACACAGTCACACACACACAGTTACACACACACAGTTACTCACACAGTTACACAGTCACACACACAGTTACACAGTCACACACACACAGTTGCACACACACAGTTGCACACACACAGTTACACACAGTTGCACACACACAGTTACACACAGTTGCACACACACAGTTACACACACACAGTTACACAGTCACACACACACACAGTTGCACACGCACAGTTACACACAGTTACACACACACAGTTACACACAGTTGCACACACACAGTTACACACACACACACAGTTACACACACACACCCAGTTACACACACAGTTACACACACACACACACACTTACACACACACACACACAGTTACACACAGACAGACTTTGGATGAAAAACAGTTTCTGAGAATCTGCTCCGGTTCTGAACCGGATCTGGAAAAGGGGCAGGGCCGAGGGATGGTGACATCATCCCTGACATCACAATGACTTGACCCTGGAACCCCGCCCCCGCCCCCGCCTAAGTCTCCGGTACCGGAGATTGGGTCAGGGTCAGAGGCAGAGGTCGGGTTGGGGGTCAGAAACCGCCATTGACAACAGGTTGTCACTAAATGTGTTTGTTTAATTTGAAAATTGTAAAATCCCAATCAGACTGTAAATAAAAACAACACAAATAAAAATGTCAGAATTAAAATAAAAAAGAAATGAAATATCATGAACTTTCCCCTGCATTGTAGTGCCACTTTCAGCCAGAAGATGGTGATGTTGGGCTGTACAAAGTTCAGTGAAGTTTTACAGCGCAATATCGCCACCTGCTGCTGGATACCTGGTACTGGCAGGAATACCAAAAACCCAAAATGCTTAAACACTCGCTGATCAGACAATTCAGGCAGGACCTTTCTTCACAACTGAAAGAGAATTGGATCAGAAACAATGGTGAGAAAATAAACACGATCCTGAACTTTCCACTTCTATGTTGCTGTAACACAACAAGACCCTATCGGGAAATTCCACCCAGCCGGTCTGGACAATATTCCAAAAAGCCCAGGTTGGGAGAGTGAATTTCCCAGTTTGGGATCCTGCTGTGTGTCAGGAGCTGAATTCAAAAATCTGGGCCTGGATTCCGAATACAGAGAGGATAAGAATGACCTCCTGGTTAGGGCAGCACGGTGGCGCAGTGTTAGCACTGCAGTCTCACGTCGCCGAGATCCCAGGTTTGATCCCGGCTCTGGGTCACTGACTGTGTGGAGAATGGCCGTTGGCCGCCGTGAATCCCGCCCCCGCCCCCGCCCCCGCCTAAGTCTCCGGTACCGGAGATTGGGCAGGGGCGGGAATCGGGCCGCGCCGGTTGGCGGGAGCCCCCGCTCAATTCTCCGGCCCGGATGGGCCGAAGTCCCGCCCAGAAATTGCCTGTCCCGCCGCCGTAAATTAAAGCTGGTATTTACCGGCGGGACCAGGCGGCGTGGGCGGGCTCCAGGGTCCTGGGGGGGGCGCGGGGCGATCTGATCCCGGGGGGTGCCCCCACGGTGGCCTGGCCCGCGATCGGGGCCCACCGATCCGCGGGCGGGCCTGTGCCGTGGGGGCACTCTTTCCCTTCCACCACCGCCACGGCCTCCACCATGGCGGAGGCGGAAGTGACTCTCCCCACTGCGCATGCGCGGGAAACTGTCAGTGGCTGCTGACGCTCCCGCGCGCGCGCCGCATTTCCGCGCCAGCTGGCAGGGCAACAAACACCATTTCCGCCAGCTGGCGGGGCGGAAATCCCTCCGGCGCTGGCCTAGCTCTCAATATTGGGGCTAGGCCGCCAAAGATGCGGAGCATTCCGCACCTTTGCGGCAGCGCGATGCCCGTCTGATTGGCGCCGATTTGGGCGCCAGTCGGCGGACATCGCGCCGTTCGGGGAGAATTTCGCCCCATGTTTCCCTGTTCAATTAACCAGCAGATCAAATTAATAACAAAAACAGAAAGTTCTGGCAAAATGTACAGCAGTTTCATTTTACTGTTTGTCTGCACATTCTCCCTGCGTCTGTGTGGGTTTCCTCCGGGTGCTCCGGTTTCCTCCCACAGTCCAAAGACGTGCAGATTAGATGGATTGGCCTTAGTGACCAAAAAGATGAGGAAGGGTTATTGGGTTACAGGGATATGGTGGATGTGTCACACCCAGGACCCACATCACACTGCAGCTAAGCTCCCAGCAGACACACACTGCCCAGCCTCACCCCCATCTAGAGGACCTGCCCACACACAAGCCTCGAAGCATGGAGGCGATTGGAGGCACACGGTGACCCTCTCCACTCCACGACCATGTGCCACCCTGCTGGTGGGATAGCACACGGCCCACCCAGTGAGGAGACCCACAGTAAACCCCACTGGAGGAAACAGGACACGGGCCAGAGAGCCTGTCGCTGAAACGGGTTTCGTCACCCACCGGTACCCCTGTCGACAGGGATGATCGGTGAGGATAGAGCCTCCCCACATCACAGGCCCTGTCCCTCCTCCCTTCACTCCACCCTTCCCTGTCCCTCCTCCATTCCCTGTCGCTCCTCCCTTCCCTGTTCCTCCTCCCTTCCCTGTCCCTCCTCCCTTCCCTGTCCCTCCTCCCTTCCCTATCCCTCCTCCCTTCCCTGTTCCTCCTCCCTTCCCTGTCCCTCCTCCCTTCCCTGTCGCTCCTCCCTTCCCTGTGGCTCCTCCCTTCCCTGTCCCTCATCCCCTCACTCCATCCCACTACCCCAGCTTCTCCCTCCCTCCGAGGGTCCTACCAGCATCACCACAGGGTGTTGGCGCTGGGTTGGCAGTATCAGCGGGTCTTGTCCGCGGGACGGAGGATGATGACGACTCGCTGGGAGATGAGCTCTGGATCTCCTCATCGTTTGATACAGTCTGACTCCTGCCTTTAGGATCACATTCCACTGTCCGCCCGGGTCATCCCTGCATGTGTGCCGGCCAATCCGCCTCACAGGCCCATATAGCTTGTGGGGAGGGGGTTTGGGGAGATAGTGAGTGGTAACGGCTCACTCACTGGGTAAGCTGACAGACACGGCGGCCTCACACTTCTGGCCCTGTTTCCTGCCACCTCTCACTGAGGGGGACCCCAGGTGGGACGTTCAAGTGTCCTGGGGCCCTGCCCCCGCCGTACATTCCAGAAGCTCGATCCCTGTCCGGATTACAGCTGCTTCCTGGGATCGGGCAGCCCTCCGACCGCCCGCTCCCTCGGGAGTCCCTGCCTCCACCTGATGTGCTGCAGCCTGTGTGAAGTGAGCACCAGAAGGTGACCCAGGAGCCTCTTCACTAAAATGCCCCCCGAGGTGATAGTCTCTGCGATGGTGGAGGGTGCAGGTGACAGCAGTGGCGAGAAGTCGCTGTCTTCCCCGGACTGGTGCTCCGGGGTGTTCTGGGGATGTGGCTGGGGGCCAGCGAGCGGAGCTCCTCACTGCACAAAACGGGGCGATGTGCGGCCTCAGCCCCGCGTTCCCCACAGGCACCTTACCCAACGTGGGGGGCGTTTTATCGCCATGTGTTTCTCGGCACTGCGAGCTCCGGGAAACACGCGGTTAAATACGCTCGCTCCGGGACTTTGTTCGCTTTTAGTTGAATCGCACCCTTACTCTCCCAAATGGAGAATCCCGGCCATAATATTTGATATGAGGGCACATGTGGAGGTGGTTATTCAATGTGATCCTCCACAGACAAACCTCTACCTTAATCCTCTCCCTGGATGTATAAAAGATATTCATCTGGAGTGAGTGCAATGTTTCCTCAAGGCAATTGAGAAAATGGGCTTTGCTGACACTTTGAGGAAATGGATTGCAATCCAGGGCTTGTTCCCCAGGTCCACAGTGAACAGCAGCTGGCTCCATCCCCCTCAGCTCTCCTCCTCTCTCAACAGGCAGACAAAGCCTCATTCCCAGGCTTCCTGCCCCAACCTTGGTCATGGACACGAGTCTGGTCCACAAGGTGGAGATGTATCAGGAGGATGAGGATTGTAGAGGAGGAAAGGTTCAGCTGGGAATGGCGGAGTTTCCACTTGCTGAAGTTTGTAAAGTATGGATGGGTTCTGGAGACAGAGCTTCATCTGAGAGTTCCTGTATTGGTGATGTTTGGGGAGCCGACAGTTTCAGCTGACCGAGCTGGGAATGATGTTTAGAAAGTGGATTAGGGGCATGAATCAGACTTTAATTCCAATCAGGACCATTTTTATCATCATTTCTTTATAACAAAGCATTTAAACATAAACTCACTTTGATATTTATATAGAAAATGATTCAAATATAAGGAGCGGGATTCTCCGTCCGGCCGCCCCGGATTTCAGGTTCACCCCGCCGGCGGGATTCTCCGTCCCGCCGCACCGGATTTCAGGTTCACCCCGCCGGCGGGATTCTCCGTCCCGCCGCACCGGATTTCAGGTTCACCCCGCCGGCGGGATTCTCCGTCCGGCCGCACCGGATTTCAGGTTCACCCCGCCGGCGGGATTCTCCGTCCGGCCGCCCCGGATTTCAGGTTCACCCCGCCGGCGGGATTCTCCGTCCGGCCGCCCCGGATTTCAGGTTCACTCCGCCGGCGGGATTCTCCGTCCGGCCGCACCGGATTTCAGGTTCACCCCGCCGGCGGGATTCTCCGTCCGGCCGCACCGGATTTCAGGTTCCCCCCGCCGGCGGGATTCTCCGTCCGGCCGCCCCGGATTTCAGGTTCACCCCGCCGGCGGGATTCTCCGTCCGGCCGCCCCGGATTTCAGGTTCACCCCGCCGGCGGGATTCTCCGTCCGGCCGCCCCGGATTTCAGGTTCACCCCGCCGGCGGGATTCTCCGTCCGGCCGCACCGGATTTCAGGTTCACCCCGCCGGCGGGATTCTCCGTCCGGCCGCTCCGGATTTCAGATTCACCCCGCTGGCGGGATTCTCCGTCCGGCCGCACCGGATTTCAGGTTCACCCCGCCGGCGGGATTCTCCGTCCCGCCGCACCGGATTTCAGGTTCCCCCCCGCCGGCGGGATTCTCCGTCCCGCCGGCTGGTCAATGGGGTTCCCCATTGTGGGGCAGCCCCACACCATCGGGAAACCTCCGGGCTGCCGGCAAAATGGAGAATCCTGACGGCGGAGAATCCAGCCCAAGATATAAATCAGGACAGAGGAACTTATCTGAGTTTTACCAGGGTTAATGACATCCAGCATTCCTCTCCACACTGGGAACGGGAAAGGGCTGTAGAATCTTCCAATGGACAGGACACCATCTGCTCCTGACAGCTTTTTACCCCGATTGTGAATCCTGTAAATAGTTGATTATAAATTGACCATAAACACTTTGCTGAGTAATTTTCCCAACTTGCACTGAGTTTCAGTGAAGTTCATGTCCTACCGGTCTTCCGGTGACAGCCATGGAGTGAGTGGTCGCACATTTGGTAGCTCCCGCTCGTGGCGGTCTTTTTTGGGCTTTTCCCCCGGTTTTCAAGTGGAAAAAGGTTCAGGAGTGTGAGTCGAGGAGATTGACCCTCTAGTTTATGGAGCTGAGGACCAGAAGTGCCCGAAAAAGAAGGAACAAGTTGGTCGAAGTGGGTGTGGAGCTGGAAATGCACGTGGAGATGGCGAAGGGGCAGGAAGCGGCCTTGCCGGCTCAGTGGTCGGCGGAGCAGCTGGTAAGCTTCTTGAATGAGGAGTTCACCCAGCAACGAAAGGAGAGTCTGGAGGACCTGGTCCAGGCGGTGGACTCGATCAAGGCGGTGGTTGACCGCGTGGAGACGAGACTGGCAGCTCAGGGTCGGGCAATCCAGATGTTGGAGGAGTTGGCGGGGGAGCACGACGAGCAGGTCACCTCGATGGCAGTGGAGATGGGGCTGATGTGGGACCACCAGAAGCAGTTGGAGGAGAAGGTGGAGGAGGTGGAGAACCGGTCACGCAGGCAGAATATTGGGATCATGGGTCTGCCGGAGACGTGCGAAGGGGCCGATGCCGGCACGTCCACAGGGAAGATGCTCGAGAAGCTGCTTGGTGAAGGTGCGTTTGACCGGCCGTTGGAGGTGGACCGAGCTCACAGGGCGTTGATGAGGAGGCTCCGGGGGGAACGAGCCGCCGAGGGCGATGGTGGTGCGGCTGCACCGGTTCCTTGGTCAGGAGCGAATCATGAGGTGGACCAGGCAGGCGAGGCGCTGCGCCTGGGAGGGCAGTGAGATTCGCGTGTACCAGGACCTGAATGCAGAGCTGGCCAAGAAGAGGGCAAGTTTCAATAAGGTCAAGGCGTCCCTCTACAAGAAGGGGGTGAAGTTTGGACTATTGTACCCGGCACGCCTATGGGTGACGTATGGGGCCGGGAACTATATTTTGGATCTTTGGAAGAGGCAGCGGTGTTTATGACAGACAATGGACTGGCGGGAGAAGGTAGACCTTGAACTCTGGTGGAAGGACTTTTGTTCGGGACCATTTCCGTTTTCCCTTGGTTTCTGGCTTCAGTTCTGTTTTTTTCTTTTTTGTTCTTTGTCAAGGGATGAGGGCGGCTGGTTTCTTTGTTCTGTTCCGATTGATTGTTTGCACCAATGTTTGAGCAGGGGGAGGGGAGCAGGGGGGGGGGAGGGGAGCGGGGGGAGGGGAGCGGGGCAGAGGAGGAGGTGTGTGGGCGGGTGAGGAAGGCAATCCGGGGGTATATAAACATCAACGATACGGGTGAGGTGTCGGCGGGTATGGTCTGGGAGGCGCTGGAGGAAGTTATCGGGGGGAATTAATTTCTATTCAGGCACACCAGGAGAAGGCGGAGCAGGGGGGAGATAGAGAGGCTGATGGGAGAAATCCTACAGGTGGACAGAAGGTTCGCAGAGAGCTCAGAGGAAGGGCTTTTGAAGGAACGCCAGAGGCTACAATTGGAATTTGGTCTCCTATCCACGGGCAAGGCGGTGGGACAGCTGAGGAGGGTGAGAGGGGCGGTGTGTGAGTACGGGGAATTAGCGAGCAGGATGCTCGTGCATCAGTTGTGGAAGCAGGAGGCGGCGAGAGAGATGGGGAAAGTGAGAGATACGGGGGGGGGAAGGTGGTCTTGGATCAGGCGGGGGTGAATGGAGTGTTTTGAGATTTCTACAGCAAGGTGTATAAATCAGAACCCTCAGCCGGAGAAGAGGGGATGAGGCAATTTTTGGGAGGACGGGGAGCTGGTAGAGGGCCTGGGGGCCTCAATCGGGCTGGGGGAGGTAATGGAGGGGCGAGAGGCAATGCAATCGGGTAAGGCCCCGTGACCGGAAGGATACCCGGTGGAATTTTATAAGAAGTTTTCCGGGGTGCTGGGGCCACTGTTGGTAAGAGCATTTAATGAAGCAAAGGAGTTAGGAGTGCTCCCCCCGACGTTGTCGCAGGCGTCGGTCTCTCTCATTTTGAAGCAGGACAAGGACCCGGAAAACTGTGGATCATACAGACCAATCTCCTTATTGAATGTGGATGCCAAACTGCTGGCAAAGATCCTGGCCACACGGATTGAGGATTGTTTCCCAGGAGTAATCGGGGAAGATCAGACGGGGTTTGTTAAGGGGCGGCACCTGGCGACCAATATTAGGAGACTCTTGAACGTTATCATGATGCCTACAGAAGGGTGCGAGGTTGAGCTGATGGTGGCTATGGACGCTGAGAAGGCCTTTGATCGGGTGGCGTGGGGGGACTTATGGGAAGTCCTGGGATGGTTTGGGATTGGGCAGGGATTTGAGGACTGGGCCCAGTTGCTATATCAGGCACCGGTGGCGAGTGTGCGGACGAATTGGGTGAGGTCGGAGTATTTTAGGCTGTACCGGGGGACGAGGCAGGGGTGTCCACTCTCCCCACTACTGTTTGCCCCGGCCATAGAGCCCTTGGCAATGGCGCTGCGGGCACAGGAAGGGGGACAGCTCCACAAATTGAACCTGGGTAGGCGAGTAGAGCAGTTGAAGGGGGACCTCCGGAGGTGGGATGTGCTCCCCCTGTCTCTGGCGGGGAGGGTACAGACTGTGAAAATGACAGTCCTCCCGAGGTTGCTGTTTGTTTTTCAGTGTCTCCCAATTTTTACCCCCAAGGTGTTTTTAAGGAAGATGAATGTGGTAATTTTGGGTTTTATTTGGGCCGGTAAAACCCCGCAGGTGAGGAAGGTGCTGCTGGAATCAGGCGTGGGGGGGGGGGGCTGGCTCTTCTGAACTATTAACTTTTACCGGGCGGCGAATATATCAATGGTCAGGAAGTAGGTAGTGGGGGAGGGGTCGGTGTGGGAGCGAGTGGAGGCGGCATTCTGTAAGGTCACGAGTTTGGGGGCATTGTTAACGGCACCTCTGCCATTCTCGCCGGCTTGGTACCCCTCAAGCCCGGTAGTAGTGGCAGCCCTGAGGGTGTGGGGACAGTGGCGGCAGCACAGGGGTTTGGAGGGGGCGTCGGTGTGGGCACCAATATGCGATAGCCATCGGTTCGCTCCGGAGGGGCTCGACGGGGGGTTTCAGAGGTGGCAGCGGGTGGGGATCGAGAGATTTGGGATCTGTTTATTGATGAGGGTTTTCTGAGTTTGGAGGAGCTGGAGGAGGAGTTTGAGTTGTCGGTGTGAACAGGTTCCGGGACCTGCAAGTGAGGGATTTTGTACGGAAGCAGGTCTCGAGCTTTCCACGCCTCCCGCAAAGGGGGCTACAGGATAAGGTGATGTCGAGAACTGGAGTTGGGGAGGGGAAGGTCTCGGAGATCTATAAGGAGCTGATGGAGTGGGAAGGAGCCCCAATAGGGGAGGTGAAGAGAAAGTGGGAAGACGAGTTGGTGGAGGGGCGGGGGGTGGGGGGGGGGGGGGGGGGGGGGGAGGGGGGAGTTGGAGGCCGGGATATGGGAGGAGGCCCTGCGGAGAGTTAACGCGTCCTTGTCGTGTGCCAGGCTCAGCCTGATCCAATTCAAGGTGGCCCACACGGCTCAGATGACTGTGACCCGGATGAGCAGGTTTTTTGAGGAGGTGGAGGACAGGTGTGGGCGGTGAGCGGGAAGACTGGCGAATCATGGACACATGTTCTGCGCGTGTCCGAGGCTGAGGGGATTTTGGCAGGGATTTGCGGACGTCATGCCAGAGGTCCTGCAAGGGAGGGTGGCTCCGAGTCCAGAGGTGACGATCTTTGGAATGTTGGAAGACCCGGGAACCCGGGGGGGGGGGGGGGGGGGGGGGTCGGGGAGAGGCCGACCTTTTGGCCTTTGCTTCCCTGGTGGCCCGGAGACGGATTTTACTGGGATGGAGGGACTTGGAGCCCCGAAGTCGGGGGTTTGGGTTAGCGACATGGCGGGGTTTCTCAGGCTTGAGAAAATTAAATTCGCCTTGAGGGGTTTGTTGTGGGGGTTCGCTCGAGGTGGCAGCCGTTCATCGATTTCTTCCAGAAAAATTAGACTGTCAGCCGGTGGGGGCGGGGGTGGGGGTGGGGGGTGGGGGGGGATGGGGGGGAGGGGAGGCATGGAAGTGCCGAATAAGGGTAGGAAAACCGATGGCGTGAGGGTCGGGAAGGGCTGGTGGTGTGTTTTTCTAAGCCATGTTGGCTGGGAGTTGTGTTTGGGGGGATTGATGGTTATTTTGTTGTGGGTCCTGTTGAATGTTATTGTTGAAAAATGTTAAAATTCTAAATGCCTCAATAAAATATTTTCTGAAAAAAAAAGTTCCTGTCTTACCTCCTCTTCCGAGATGCTTCCTCCTGAAATAAAGAAAACACAAATCTGAGTTGAGAGACGGACTGCCTCGATCAGGCCTGTCCAACCTTTCCAGCTGGATGAGCCACATTTCCATTTCTCACTCAAGGGTTGATGATCAAATTTGGGTGAGAAAAGTTTTCACTCAACATTAGACGTGAATGTGAAAAATATCACTGTCACCGCAATAAATTTCAAAAAAGAGGTTTGACTAAAAATGTCCATTAAAAAGTTCCAAGAAATAGAGTTCACCACGAAAACTTCAGTTTATCTTTTCACCTCAGGAGCAGAGCTGGAGAGAGACAGACTGGGCCCTAAATCCTGGTTGTCAAACAAGTGGTGGGGACCAGGCCTGAGCTAAGAGCTTGTTTTTCACTAACACTGACCTTGCCTCTGGGGGCACACATTCCGTGTTGGGCTTGGCGGAATTCATACAAAAGTGGGGGTAAAGGGCTGGAAGTGGATTTTCTTTCAGCCTGGGGATTTCCTCTTCTCCCCACCTGCTTTGTGGATGGGTGGTTGGGGAGGGAGGCTGAGGAAGGCAGAGTGTGTGTCCGGGTTCACACCCAGTCTCAGAGTTTCTGCTCTCGCACACTCAATCGCCACACACACAGACTCTCTCACTAACACACACTCTCACGTACATACAGACACTCACACACTCAATCACCCAGTTACCCACACACACAGACTCTCTCTCACTAACACACACACTCAAATCCATACACACTCACACACTTAATCACCCAGTTACCCACACACACAGACTCTCTCTCACTAACACACACACTCACATCCATACACACTCACACACTCAATCACCCAGTTACCCACACACAGACTCTCTCTCCCTAACACACACACACTCACATCCATACACACTCACACACTCAATCACCCAGTTACCCACACACAGACTCTCTCTCATTAACACACACACACACTCACATCCATACACACTCACACACTCAATCACCCAGTTACCCACACACAGACTCTCTCTCACTAACACACACACTCACATCCATACACACTCACACACTGAATCACCCAGTTACCCACACACACAGACTCTCTCTCACTAACACACACACTCACATCCATACACACTCACACACTTAATCACCCAGTTACCCACACTCACAGACTCTCTCTCACTAACGCACACACTCACATCCATACACACTCACACACTTAATCACCCAGTTACCCACACACAGACTCTCTCTCACTAACACACACGCACTCACATCCATACACACTCACACACTTAATCACCCAGTTACCCACACACACAGACTCTCTCTCACTAACACACACACTCACATCCATACACACTCACACACTGAATCACCCAGTTACCCACACACACAGACTATCTCTCACTAACACACACACTCACATCCATACACACTCACACACTTAATCACCCAGTTACCCACACTCACAGACTCTCTCTCACTAACGCACACACTCACATCCATACACACTCACACACTTAATCACCCAGTTACCCACACTCACAGACTCTCTCTCACTAACGCACACACTCACATCCATACACACTCACACACTCAATCACCCAGTTACCCACACTCACAGACTCTCTCTCACTAACGCACACACTCACATCCATACACACTCACACACTTAATCACCCAGTTACCCACACTCACAGACTCTCTCTCACTAACGCACACACTCACATCCATACACACTCACACACTTAATCACCCAGTTACCCACACACACAGACTCTCTCTCACTAACACACACACACTCACATCCATACACACTCACACACTTAATCACCCAGTTACCCACACACACAGACTCTCTCTCACTAACACACACGCACTCACATCCATACACACTCACACACTCAATCACCCAGTTACCCACACACAGACTCACACACTCACAGACACACACACACTTTCTATCTCACCCATACACAAAAACACTCTCTCAGACACGGAGCGGGATTCTCCCCTACCCGGCGGGGCGGGGGGTCCAGGCGGGACGGAGTGGCGTGAACCGGATTCCTCCGCATCTTTAGGGGCTAGGCCCTCATCTTTAGGGGCTAGGCCCGCCCCGGAGTGGTTGGCGCCCCGCCGCTGGTGTTGAAGGCCTTTGCCGCCACGCCAGTCGGGGCCGAAGGCTGCTGACGTCATCCCCGCGCATGCACGGGGGGGGGTTCACCTCTGCGTCGGCCATCGCAGAGGCTGATGGTCGGTGCGTAGGAAAAGGGTGCCCCCACGGCATAGGCCCGCCCGCGGATTGGTGGGCCCCGATCGTGGGCCAGGCCACCGTAGGGGCACCCCCCGGGACCAGATCGCCCCGCGCCCCCCCTCCAGGACCCCGGAGCCCGCCGGCGCCGCCTGCTCCTGCCGGTAAGGGACCTGGTTCAATCTATGCCGGCGGGACCGTCATAGAAGCAGCAGGACTTTGCAGCGCGATTCCCGCCCCCGCCAAATCTCCGGTGCCAGAGAATTCAGCGGCCGTCGGGGGTGGGATTCACGCCACCCCCCGGCAATTCTCCGACCCGGCGGGGGTTCGGAGAATCCCGCCCACAGACTCTATCTCATACATACTGTTATGGGCCAGGGTTTAAAAATCCAAAGTGTATTATGGAGTTCACCTGACCTCTAACGTTTATGTTGAATTTGGCTCGGATGAGCACAAGAGCTTTCACTTGAGGAGTGATTCAACCATCTTCCCAGATACTTTAATCAAAACCAGCTTTATTCTAAGAACTTAGTTAACATTTATATAAACACACAGCAAGAATTTTTATCAATTACAAACATAAAGACACCCCACAGCTGCAGTAATCTATGTAAACACTGAATGGATTCCCCCTTAACTGTTCCAATTCAAAAACGAAATCCCATAAATCAAAACCCCCTGAGATTGAGGCGGTGTCCAGGCATGGACCGCCATTGCTGTGGCCTGCAAAGCAGCCATCTTGCTGCGCACCCCACTGACCACCCACCTTGGCCATTGGTTCTGCAGAGTGACACTGGACCTATGGGTGCCCCCACCCCTTCGCCTCTGCACCCCACCCTCCGCCATGCCGCCGCACCTGCTGGCGGGGCACCAGGCGTTCCACCCAGGGAAATTCCCACTGTAACCCCTACGAAGGCGCCGGCAGGGGGCCGCAAAGTGTACTGCTGGCAAGGGCTGTGCCAGCTGACGGTACCCCTGTCATCAGGGATGGGCGCCAGGGCCAGAAGCTTCACAGTGCCGGGTGCCGACGGGCCGGTGGGGGGGGGGACATTGGGGATAGGGGCCACAGTGCCAATTGGGGCCACCATGTAGCCGGTTGGATCTGTCTGGGTACGGGGGTAAGCCCCATGCTAACACGTCATGTGAGAGTACCTTTAAGAAATGTATTTTTAAGCAATGTACCGTTAAGAAAATAGTGATGTCAGAGAGTGAGTGGAGCTGAGATCCATTTTGAGGCTAGTTCTGAGTTTTAGTTTCAGTTTTAAGACAGCAGCTTGGGTGTGACTGTGTTTTTGGCTGTGAGCTGCAGGAAGAAAAGCAAGGTGCTGGAGCTGAATCAACCAAGCTGATATATCTCTGCCATCCAATAGAAATTATGTATTAACTGTGACCTGGTGTGTTACTGTTTTTGTGAAGGTGAAGTCTTTTGGATGTGTAAAGGAACAGTTTGCAGGATTGGGTAGTGTTGTATTATTTTCGGGGTTATCTTTGAAGTAAGGGGTGTTAAGAGATCCAATGTTTATTTAAAAGGTTAATTTGAGTTCATGGAATAAACATTGTTTTGTTTAAAAACCACGTGTCCATAATTGTAATACTACACCTGGGGAACAAGCCGTGTGCTTCAAAAGCAACAATCCATTAAAGGTGGGGGTTGGTTGAACTCCACGATACATTTTGGGCTTCTGAAACCACCTCTCCCATAACAAACATATCAACCTTTCACCCCCTGCAGACAATGGGTATTGGAGCACAACCAGCAATGATGGCCTTCCTGCTGGTCTCCGCAGCCCTGGGGATGTTCTGCGGCTGTACGAGCTGGAGCTGCTCGAGGAGGAGGAAGCCGCAGCAGTGGAGCGGGCAGCAGTGGAACAGGAGGCAGCTGCCCACGATGGAGAGCCGGCTGCCCTATAGGCCGAGGAGGAGGAGGTCAGGAGGATGCACCGCATGAGGCCTCATGTGTACCGGCAGCGCCTGTGAACCGAGGACCTGTGGGACCGGACATGCCGTCGAAGACTCCGGCTCAGCAGGGAGACTGTGCAGCATATCTGCCGGATCCTGGCACACCTGGCACTGCAGGGGTATGGGGGAGGACACCCGCCCCCCGGTCACCCTGAACCTTTATGCCACGGGGTCCTTTCCGGCACTGAGTGGGGACCTGTCTGGGATCTCACAGACCTCGGTGCACAGGTGCATCCGTGCCATCATGGAGGCCCTATATGCCCAGGCGGCTCAATGAATCCATTTCAATGTGGACCTAGCCTCCCAGAATGCCCGGGCAGCGGGTTTCACCACCATCGCTGACATGCCCCCTACGAGCAGCTGCAGATGACAGGCCGCTCTCCACAAACCGAAAGGGGTCCATGTGACCATCAGCTGCACATCATTCACGTGTGCGGTTGATACCCGGGCCGTGTGCAGTACGCCTTCGTCCTGGCACCCTCGACGATTCAGACATGTTCAAGACGCCCCTCCCCACCGGCCGGGGGTTTGGCTCCTGGGATTCCCGCTGTGGTCGTGGCTGACGATGCGTATCCGAGTTCACAACCCGCCACCGAGACCCAGGACAATGACGCCGATGCAGCGACCAGGAGCATGATCGATCGGTGATTCCGCCTCCTGAAGATACGGTTCAGGTGCTTGGTCCGCTCTGGAGGGGCCTCCAATATGACGCTGGGAGGGTCGCCCGCATCATGGCGGCCTGCCCCGTCCTCCACAACATCGCGCAGCAGAGGGGCGACGTGCTGGAGGAGGAGGAGGGGGAGGGGGGAGATGGGCAGGACATGGAGCCCAGGCAGGCACGGGAGGCTGCACGATGTGTGCGCCAGGGCCAACGCGCACGGGATGCTCTGATTGCCTCCAGGTTCACTGACTTCGGGTGGAGATGGGGGGAGGGGGTGGGGAGGGACTGGTCAGGGGCACGGACTCCGCTTCCCACCCCCACACCTCTCCCCCCTCCCCTCAGCCAGACACCTCACCGCCTGCAACTCCCTCCGTGATACATACCTGCCCCACTACGGGGTGATGACAACCCGCTCTGTGATGAGCCCTGGTTCTCCGCATCGTTTGACAATGTCTGACTCCTGCCCAAGGTGACACTTTCCACCGTCCACCTGGGTGATCCCTGCCTGCGAGCTGGCCACACCATCACACGGTGCCATCGAATCCTTGGGGTGATGGTGGTGGGAACGGCCGAGGGTGCAGGGGGGGCAAGCTACCCACAAGGCCTGCTCATCTGCTCATTCTCCCCCGCACACACCCCCCCCCCCTCCCCCCGCACCCCTCTGTGGCCAACCCAGTCCCCCACTCACACCCATCTGACAGAGCACCGAGGCAGGTTGTAGCAGTGTGAACAGCTGTTTAATTTGTGCCCTTGCTCCTATAACTAAACTGTGCCCTGCACCCGTGCCAACGTAACCGGTGTCTAACTTTCTGGCCTTACAGGCCCTAACGCTACATCTTGGTGGATCACAGACAGGACATCAGGAGTGGAGGCGGCCTGCTGTGATTCCCGGCCTGTGACCTGGGTCTTCTGAAGCGACTGGGCCTGAATGGGCCCGGCTGCTGCCCGGGTGTCCCGGGTGGCGTGATGCCGCCCTGTTCTGCCTGCTGCCCACCAGATGCACCAAGAACAAGAGCAGGTGGGGGGGGGGCCGAGGTGCTGTTGCACGGGTCCCATCACCTCCTCCTCCCTCTGGGTGTTCGATGGCCCTAGGCTGCTCCGTGGGGCAGGGTACAAGCAAAGCTATCCACCGAGGCTCCCCTGCCACCTGGCCCTGCCAGTCCTGGAGACCCGCTCAGGTCTCGGCCAGAGTCTCCACGGAGCACAGGGAGTGGCCCATCTCCGTCTGGGCCTGCGCGACATCACCCATTGACTGTGTCACCACCTTCTGGGTCTGTGTCACATCAGCCAGTGACTGCGCCATTTCCCTCTGGGACTGGGCCACCTCCCTCTGAGTTTGTGCCACGATGGTCAGCGCCTGGGCAATGCCGCCGACATTCCCAGCCATGGCCTGCTGTGACTGGGCCATGCTGAGGAGCGCCGCTGTAATTTCCAGCTGGCTCTGGCACATGGCTGCCTGTGAGAGGGCCGCCCTGTCCTGGGCCTCGGCCAGCGCTTGCACAGAATGCCCCAGGCCTTGGACATGCTGATCCATGGCCGAAACCGTCGCCCCCAGTGCCTCCACCGCGGACGCCACCCGTGTGGTGTTGGCCTGGACGGCACCACCTCCTGCTCCTCCACACGGTTGGACTCCTCCAACTGCACCTGCAGATGCTGGATGTTCGCCGACAACCCTTCATGTAGTCCCTGGCTCTGTGACTGCACCTCCTCAATCAATGGGATCGTCCGTTCCAGAGGCCCGAAACCTATCTGGACGGCAGCTCGTCCCAGGGTTCAGCCTGCCCTCCGACCATCCGCCCCTCGGGAGCTCCAACCTCCACCTGCTGTACCGGGTCGACTGTGTGGTGCGCACCAGATAGTGTCCCAGGAGCCTCTTCACTAACATGCCCAACCGAGGTGAGTGTCTCTGGGATGGGGGAGGGGGTTGGAGACGCTGAGACGGAAAATCACTGTCACCTTCCGACCCGAGCTCCGGGGTCTCCTGAGTCTCGGACGGATAGCTGGCGTCTGGGCTTCTCACTTCATCACTGCTTGTCTCAAGGGGGGGCTCTGGATGTGGCACTGGCTGGGGGCGGGGGACACTGGCTGGGGGCAGGAGACACTGGCTGGGGCCGGGGGACACTGGCGGGGGCACTGGCTGGGGTCAGTGGACACTGGCTGGGGGCGGGGGACACTGGCTGGGGGCAGGAGACACTGGCTTGGGCCGGGGGACACTGGCGGGGGGCACTGCTGGGGTCAGTGGACACTGGCTGGGGGCGGGGGACACTGGCTGGGGGAGGGGACACTGGCAGGGGGCAGGGACACTGGTTGGGGGCGGAGGACACTGGCTGGGGGCGGGGGACACTGGCTGGGGGCGGGGGACACTGGCTGGGGGCGGGGGACACTGGCTGAGGGCGGAGGACACTGGCTGGGGGCGGGGGACACTGGCTGGGGGCGGGGGACACTGGCTGAGGGCGGGGGGCACTGGCTGGGAGAGGGGGACATTGGTGGACCCATCCCATCTTCAGCAGCTCCTGCAAGACACAAGACAAGATGCATGATTAGACCACGGGCCGGGGGGAGTGGGGATTTGGGGGTGGGCGTGAGGGGGAGACGGGGGTGTGGGTGGTGCATTGAGGGATTGAGGGTGGGGGGGGAGGGGGGGATTTGGGGGTGGGGGTGGGGGTGAGGGGGAGGCGAGGGTGTGGGTGGTGTGGTGTTGAGGGTGGGGGGAGTGTGGGGATAGGGGTGGTGGTGGGGGGGGTCAGGGTGATGGTGGGGATGGGGGTGAGGGTGGGGGTGAGGCTGGGAGTGAGGTTGAGGCTGGGGGTGAGGGTGGGGGTGGTGTTGGGGAGTTGTTGACACACGTGTCACCGGGAATGGTAACTCGGCAGGGTCTCACATCCTCGCCCGCGGCCGAACTCCACCCCGGCGACCTCCTTTTCTTAAAGGCCACCGACCACATCCAGGGCCCTCCGCTCTGCCACGGTGAGGGGCCGCAGGTTCGGGGGTCCTCCTCCAGTTATCCCCCCCCTCCCGGCGGGTATTGGCGGCCTTCTCCTGGCGTGAGTGAAACAGAAAATGACCGTGTTAGACAGTCCGAGGCCTGCAGCCCAGGAGGTGGGTAGCTGGTGGACTCAGTGGCCAGTTCACCCGGCCATGGGGCCGGTTTGGGAACCGGCATGTGGTCAGGTTTGGGGTTGCGGGGGAGGGAGGGGGGGGGCGGGCGGGGGGGGGGGGGGGGGGGCCAGGGGCACAGTGCTGCCGACTCACCCTGGCCGCCCTGAGGATGTCGTGCAGTTTTTTTCGGCCCTGCTGGCCGGTCTGGCTGGTGTTGCCCACGGCGTTAACCGGCTCTGCCAACTACGCCAGGCACAGCGAATGGCGGCGGTTGGCAGCCTCCTTCCCGGGCCGGGCCACAGGGTCAACCGCCTCTCCTCCACCCCGTCCAGGAGGGTCCATTAATCATGAAGCTGCTCTCCTCGCTGCCATCTTGGTGACTGGGATGGTGTGTGTGAGGAGTGAAGTGTGTCTATGTAGCTGCAGCTTGTCAGCCTCCTGAGTGTCAATCTCAGGCCTGGCGAATCCAGCACCGTTTCTCATTGGAATCGATTGTGTTCCACGTGGCGTCGGTGCTAATCCCTCAACAGTCGCTGAATCGCTCCAGATGCGGCGCCAGTTTTGCTGTTGTGGAGCTCCACGAATCCTGCCCCAGAGTCAACACTGAGCCTCACGAACAGAGAATAAAGCCCAATGTAGTTACAAATATATCCAATAGGGAGTTCAGGAGAAACGTCTTTACTGAGAGAGTGATGAGAGTGCCGACCTCAGGATCACACAGTGTGTTTGGGGTGAAGGGTAAAGATATATTTAATGAGAAACTAGATAAGAACATGAGGGGGAAAGAAACAGAAGGGCATGTCGACAGGAATCAAGTGTTCCCGGAAATCCCACATCAATTTCCTGTCAGTTTCTCAAAACAGCTTCAGTTCTTCCTGATGTTCCTCACAGTGAAGTTTACTTTCCTTCTCTTTCCCATTCAGCTTTAATTTTCGAGCTTTCTCAGCCAGATTCAACAAAGAACAATACAGCACAGGAACAGGCCCTTCGGCCCTCCAAGCCTGGACCTGTCATGATGCCAACCTTTGCCAAAACCCTCAGCACTTCCTTGTGCCGTATCCCTCTATACCCATCCTATCCATGTGCTTGTCAAGATGCCTTTTGTTTTGTTATAAAACATTTTATTGAGGCATTTATGGTTTTAAAACAACAAAAGACACAAGTGCAGATATTTTTTTTAATTTTAGAGTCCCCAATTATTTTATTTTCCAATTAAGGGGCAATTTAGCGTGGCCAATCCACCTAACCTGCACATTTTTGGGTTGTGGGGGAGAAGCCCACGCAGACACGGGGAGAATGTGCAAACTCCACACAGACAGTGACCCAGGGCCGGGATTCGAACCTGGGTCCTCAGCGCCACAGTCCCAGTGCTAACCACTGCGCCACATGCCGCCCTGCATGTTCGCCCATAAACATAGTTCAACGCGTAACACACCAACACACCCCTCCATCTCCCACAGTTCTTGGCTAAGCTAGACCGACATAGTCTAACTCCCTCCCCCCTACCCCCCCTTGCTCCCTGACCCCCCCAAGAAGTCGATAAACGGCTGCCACCTCCGAACAAATCCTAATGATGATCCTCTCAGGGTGAACTTGATTTTCTCAAGCCTGAGAAACCCATCCATGTCGCTAACCCATACGCCTGTTTTCAGGGGCTTTGAGTCCCTCCACGTGAGCAATATCCGTCTCCGGGATACCAAGGAGGCAAAGTCCAAAACCTCAGCGTCTCTCGCTCCCTGGACTCCCGTGTCTTCCGACGCTCCAAAAATCACCACCTCTGGACTCGGTGCCACCCTCACCTTTAACGCCCTGGACATGACATAAATTTAAAAAAATAAAACATCTGCAAATCCCGGCCTGAATCCCCTAACATGTGGACATGATTTGCGGGCCCTCCTGCACATCGCCCACACCTTCCTCTACCCCAAAAACCTGCTCATCCGGGCCACAGTCATGTGTGCCCGGTGAACCACCTTGAATTGTATCAGGCTGAGCCTGGCACATGATGGGGACGTATTGACTCGGCTCATGGCGCTGCCTCTACCCGCTCCCACACCGACCCCTCCCAACTACCCACTTCCTAATCATGGCTAAATTCACCGCCCAGTAGTAGTTCCTAAAGTTCGGCAGTGCCAGCCCTCCCTCCACTCGGCTCCGCTCCAGCAACACTTTCTTTACTCGCTGGGTTTTATGCGCCCACACAAACCAAGTTCACCCGCTTAAAAAAGGCCTTTGGAATAAAAATAGGGATACACGGAAAAGCTAACAAAAATCTTGGGAGAACCGTCATCTTTATGGTCTGTACCCTCCCCGCCAGTGACAACCGGAGCATGTCCCACCTCCGGAAGTCCTCCCTCATTTGTTCAACTAACCGGCCCAGATTTAATTTGTGTGGCTACTCCCATCTCCTTGCCACCTGAATACCCAGGTACCGAAAACTATCGTGAAGTACGCCACGCCGCCGGGGGGCCATTGCCAAAGGCCCGCTCAGAAATCCTCCGCTCACGACCGGCTGAGTTCCCGACGGCGTGGAACTAACCACCTATTGCCGGTCGGGATGCTCGCGTGGAGCTATGAAGCAATTGTGCTATCCACAATGCTACCGTGCTGCCCTATAGGCGGCTGGCGATTTAATGTGCGGGGGTTGAGGCTCGGGCGCATCATCGGGATGGCTCCACAGTCCGAGTCCGCCATGGAGCACGGCGCGGCCGCTGGAGGTCACCGCCGTGCGCAGGCGCGGCCTCTGACCCTGAAGTGCAGGGGCGCATATCTGCAGCAAAAGCTGCGAGATTCACTCCGGGTCCCTGCTAGCCCCCTGCAGGGCTATGAATTCATTTAACATTTTGCAGGAATTTCAGGAGTAAAACTCCACGGTTTTTACACCGGCGTGGGGGACATAGCCTCAATAATGGAGAATCCAACCCCTTTTCTTCGGTCAACATCGATGCAAACTATTTATTTAGTACCTCGCCCATTTCCTCTGGCTCAACACATAGATTCCCCCCACTGTCCTTAAGTGGTCCAATCCTTTCCCTGGCCACCCTCTTGCTTTTTACATATCAATAAAAAGCTTTGGGATTCACCTTAACCCTACTTGTCAAGGACTTTTCATGACCCCCCCTAGCCCTCCTAATTTCCCACTTCACTACCTTCCTACATTCTTTGTACTCCTCAAGAGTTTCCACTGTCCCCACCCTTCTAGACCAGACAAAAGTCTCCTTTTCTTTTTGACGAGGTTCACAATATCCCTCGTTATCCAAGGCTCCTTAAATTTCCCAGACTTATTCTTCGTTCTCTCAGGAACGTGACTTTTCTGAATCCTAATGAACTGTCACAAAGACCCGATTGGCTCTGAGGTTTCTTTCTGGAAACTCCTGTCTACATTCCTGGCAGGAGTTTCTCTCCTTTTCCCAACTTTGGGTGATACAGGAGCGGCAGAAGTTGTGTCCACACTCCAGTGAAACCGGATCAATGAAGAAATCAAGACAAACGGGACAAATGACCTTCTCGGACAAACTTTTCTCCTGCTGTCTGGAAGCCATGTTCACACTCAGCACTTCCTGATTCAAACCAATTTCAGTTCCAATGTCCCTGCTCTGCTGCTGAACACATTCAGTTCAGTAATTCCCTCATGACGCCCACTGCAATCCTCAAGGAATTATTGTTATTTGCTGCTCTCGGTCCCGCCCACTTTGAGAGCTGGAGACAAAACCCGGAGCAGAATAAAGAATAAACAGGGTCAGAGTGAACAACAGGGAATAATTGAACCCAGGCGATGGGAGTGAAGGTCTGTTGGTGGTGGGGGTGGGTGGAGAGAGGATGGGAGGAGGGGGGGATTTTGTCCTGTGAGTGACTGGCAGCCTGCTGCTCTCCTTCATATCCTTCTGTCTCAAAGCAGCCCCAGGCACGGATGGTCAAGTTGTGTTTTACTTTGTGGGAAACACAAACTGAAACATATTGTCCAGCTCCTCCTGACCTTCCCTTTAAATCCACCATGATCCTCTCAATTGTCACTTTGGGAGCCACTCCACATAACTGAAGACCCTCATCCCTGGTCCCATTCTGGGAAATCTCCCCTTGAACAATCCCTTCAGCCTTGACATCCTTCCCAAAGTGCGGTGTCCAGAATTAGCTGTAACCTCGGTGGACGAGCAGTGGAAATCCTGTCGGGTCTGTTGACACCAAGTTGTTTGTAAATTATCAGACATGTCGACCAGTTTATTATCCAAACGTTTTAACCAGATGCCCTTATTTGCAAGATGAACACAGGAGAAACACAGGTTTACAATTCAACCCACATTTATTCACAAAAACAATAAAATAGTTATTCTCCCAACTATAAACTGCCCAAGATTCTAATACTACCGTGCCGATGAACTCGATTGAGCTGCGGGTCCAATTCTCTGAGTCTCAGTCATCTCAGGGCCCTTGTCTGCGAAGGCAGGTCTCGTACGCCTCTTCCATCCATTCTCTGGTCCGCTGTTGAGTTTTCTCCCCTTACTCTGCGTCAATTCTGAGCTGGGGAGGGTCCCAGGGCGTCACCATCTTTTCTCCCTCTTCGCGTTCTTCCAGAAGTTTCTCTGGCCCTCAGCCAATGAGGTCACTGGGTGGCGGTTGCAATATCCGATGGAGTTACCGATTGCATGTCTGTGGGAAACCAGACCAACCACCCCCCGCCCCCCCCCCCCCCCCCCCCCGCTCCCCCCACCGGTACATCTTCAGGTGCATTGTCCGCATGTAACCTTGTTCCATATAAGGTAACAGTGGGAAACCTAAATGCCAGAACATCTGGCTTCATCTGGGCAATGCACAACAATCGATCTATTTGAATGGGGCCGATTGTCTTCCGATCTCCTGTTTATAGAACAAGCCCAGGCTTGCCCCAGCTGTACGTATTCAGGCCCCTGACCTTCCCGTTGCTTGCCATTTTAACACAAGACCCTGCTCCTATGCCCACATGTCTGTTCTTGGCCTGCTGCAATGTTCCAGTGATGCTCAACGCAAACTGGAGGAACAACATCTCATCTTCCGGTTAGGCACGCGACAGCCTTCCGGTCTCAGCATCGAATTCAACAACTTCTGATGATTAGTTCTACTCTACCTCGATCCCTGTTTTCACTCTATTTCATTTGAATTGTCTTTTACCTTTTCTTTCTTTCTTGTCTTTCTTTATATATATTTCCCACCCCCCCCCCCCCCCATCTTATCCACCTTTCCTTACCCTTTCTCCCCTTTGTTTCCCCCTTCCCCTCCCCCACATCTACATCTGCCACAGTTTACCCTCTGATGTTAGTTTCTCTGCTGTTTGGCCTTTCACACCTTTTGTTCTCTCCGGGGACTGCCATTAACACTCTTTCCCCTTGGTTTCTGTGGCTATTAGCACCCCGTTTCCCTGGGTTTCTGGGATTATGACTCATCTTTCATTCTCACTCCACAGTATCAATATTTCCCACTTTCTCTGTCTGTTAGCTTTGACAAAGGGTCACCTGGACTCGGAACGTTAGCTCTTTTCTTTCCCTACAGATGCTGCCAGACCTGCTTAAATTTTCCAGCAATTTCTCCAGCATTTGGAGTATTGCGTGCAATTCTGGTCGCCGCATTATAGGAAGGATGTGGAAGCATTGGAAAAGGTGCAGAGGAGATTTACCAGAATGTTGCCTGGTATGGAGGGAAGATCTTATGAGGAAAGGCTGAGGGACTTGAGACTGTTTTCGTTAGAGAGAAGAAGGTTAAGAGGTGACTTAATTGAGGCATACAAGATGATCAGAGGATTGGATAGGGTGGACAGTGAGAGCCTTTTTCCTTGGATGGTGATGTCTAGCACAAGGGGACATAGCTTTAAATTGAGGGGCGATAGATATAGGACAGATGTCAGAGGTAGGTTCTTTACTCAGAGAGTAGTAAGGGTGTGGAATGCCCTGCTTGCAACAGTAGTGGACTCGCCAACACTAAGGGCATTCAAATGGTCATTAGATAGACATATGGACGATAAGGGAATAGTGTAGCTGGGCTTTAGAGTGGTTTCACAGGTTGGCGCAACATTGAGGGCCGAAGGGCCTGTACTGCGCTGTAATGTTCTATGTTCTATGTTCTCTTTGCTCCAGCTGTTTGTCTCTGTCCTGCACATTCAAACTTGGCTGTTTGAATTCCATTCAGGCCTTTCTGTCGTTCTGACTGTGGTTCAGTTAAAGTATCCAATTGTATATTGGCCATTTTACCACAATCATTTCTCCGGGGTCACTGTAGGTTCCCACTTAATACAGTCCAGAGATCCCTCCATGGAAATGCAACCCCAAAGTTAGGCCATAATAAGACCATGAGGCAGAATTGGCCATTAGGCTCATCGAGTCTGCTCCGCTATTCAATGAGGTCATGGCTGATCTGATATAATCCTCCACTCCATTATCCCGCCTTAGCTCCAAAATCCTTGATTCTGGACTGGACTGTACGCAGAACAATACTTTTCACTGTAACTTGGTACACGTGACAATAAAACAAATTCAACAAATCCAGTCAAATCCGATTCCCTCGCTGATTAAAAATCTGTCTATCTCAGCCGTGAACATGCTTAACGACCCAGCCTCTACAGCTCTCTGCGGGAAAAAATTCCACAGATTCACTCCTCTCTGAGAGAAGAAGGGCGGGAATCTCCCTTCTGGGGACAAAGTCCCCAAGCCCGCCGGAAAACGGGCGAGAATCACTCCGGACGGGGTGATTCTCCATTTTCCAGGGGGCTAGCAGAGCCCCGGCCTGTGTCCAGCAGCTCTGGCCGCCGGCGGGGCCCTGCTAGCCAGACCGCGCGTCCGCGCAGGCGCATAGCGGCCGCAAGCGGGTCCGCGAATGTGCACGGCGGCCCACCTCGGCTTGGGCGCCGCCGACATGGCGGAGCCATACAGCAGGCCCGCGCGGAGGAAAGTAGGTCCCCCACAGATCGCGATGGCCCACCAATCGGTGGCCCCCGATCGCGGGCCTGGCCACCGCTGAGTCCCTCCCTGGAGTCAGATTCCCCCCCCCCCACCATGACCGCGGGTCCCAGCTCCCACCGGGTGGTACCACATGAATACCGCGCCGACGGGAGTTCCGTGGAGAATCGCCGCAGGGGCCTCTTCCAACAGCCCCCGACTGGCGCCACGTCAACCGCACGCATGCGACTGGCGGGTCCGCGGAGAATCGCGGATGCGCCATCGGCCGGGTTGCCGGCGTGAACGGCTATTCTCCGCCCCCGCACCGGGCGTGATTCCGACGTGGAGGGTTGGAGATTCCCGCCCAAAATTCGTCATCATCTCTGTCTTCAATGGGCCACTCCTTACTCTGAGATGGTACCCTCTGTTCCTAGTCTCTCACACACAGGGAGCATGGTAGCACAGTGGTTAGCGCTCCTGCTTCACAGCGCCCGGGTCCCAGGTTCGATTCCCGGCTTGGGTCACTGCTTGTGCGGAGTCTGCTCGTTCTCCTGTCTCTATGTGGGTTTCCTCCGGGTGCTCCGGTTTCCTCCCACAAGTCCTGAAAGACGTGCTGTTAGGTAATTTGGACATTCTGAATTCTCCCTCAGTGAACCCGAAGACGCGTCGAGATGTGGCGACTAGGGGATTTTCACAGTAACTCATTGCAATGTTAATGTAAGCCTACTTGTGACAATAATAAAGATTATTATTATTCTATCAGGGGAAACATCCTCTCAGCATCTCCCCTGTCCAGCTGCCTGAGATTCCTCTCTGTCTCAATCAGGTCACCTTTTATTCTTCTAAACTCCAATGGGTACAGGCCCAACCTACTCAACCTCTCCTCATAAAAAAATCCCCCCATACCCGGGATCAACCTGGTGAACCTTCTCTGCACTGCCTCCAATGCCAGTGTCTCTTTCCTTAGATAAGGGGACCAAAACTGTTCACAGCAATTCGAGGTGATGTCTAACTCGTACTGCCTTGTACAGTTTTAGCAAGATTTCCCTATTTTTCTCCTCCATTCCCTTTGAAATAAGGATCCACATTCCATTTGCCTTCCCCAGTACCTGCTGAACTTGCACGTTGTTTTTTGTGATTTATTCACGAGGACCCCCCCAATCCCTCAGTGCTGCAGCTTTCTGCAGCCTCTCTCCATTTAAATAATATTCAGCTCCTTTATTCTTCCCACCAAAACATTTTCCTACATTATATTCTATCTGCCAAGTTTTTGCCCACTCCCATACCTGCCTCTGTCCCTGTGTAGACTCTTTGTGTCATCCTCAACACTTGCCTTCCCACCTATTTTTTGTTATTTGCAAACTCGGCAATTCTTAATCAAATTGTAAACATGACAACAATTAACCTTTAAATGGTACCTCCCTCTCCTGGAGAGGGGGTCGGGGGGACGGGGACGTGGGTCATCCATGAGACCCAGTGTCCATTTCTTCACTTCAGCGTTCAGTTGAATTCACAAAGAGGATCCAGTTTCAGTGTCAAGGATTCTAGATCAGTGATCATACAGCGGGGGGAGGGATTCTCCCTTAGCTGCCGCCGAAATGGTGAAATGCGATTGGGCGGAGAATAGCTTCCAACGCCAAAATCGCGGCAGCCGCCGATTTGACGCCAAATCGTGATTCTCCGTCACCTCATAAATGGCGTCAATGCATTTCACTCCGCACGCAGAGTAGGCACCGTTTGCATATCATTAGCGGGACCGACCCGGTACCCTCCAGCACCTCCGCGATTCTCCAGACCCGGTACCCTCCAGCACCTCCGCGATTCTCCAGACCCGGTACCCTCCAGCACCTCCGCGATTGTCCAGACCCGGTACCCTCCAGCACCTCCGCGATTGTCCAGACCCGGTACCCTCCAGCACCTCCGCGATTCTCCAGACCCGGTACCCTCCAGCACCTCCGCAATTCTCCAGACCCGGTACCCTCCAGCACCTCCGCGATTGTCCAGACCCGGTACCCTCCAGCACCTCCGCGATTCTCCAGACCCGGTACCCTCCAGCACCTCCGCGATTCTCCAGACCCGGTATCCTCCAGCACCTCCGCGATTCCCCAGACCCGGAACCCTCCAGCACCTCCGCGATTGTCCAGACCCGGTACCCTCCAGCAATTCTCCGTCTCTGATGGGCCGAGTGGTTCACTTGTGCTTTTAAAAATGGTGAAACCGGCATCGTGGCTGCTGAGGGAGAGAGAGGGGTACGGAATATGTCCATCATCACCATAGGTTACTGACAGGTTGCTGGCTGGGGCCTTCTGCCAGGGCCGGGGGGAGTACTAGGGGGTGGCTAGGAGATGGGCTGTAGGGTTGGGGTGGGCGGGCACAGGACACCATTGCCGCAGCCGGCAAGGCCGCCACGTAGCTGCTCCAACCGCTGACTGCCCACTTTGAACCTGGTGCCAGGGGTCGCATAGGTGTCCCCCCAGGGCACCCCCCCCTGAGTGCCCTCTGGCCCCAAATGACCCATCAGCTGTCTGGGCACACTCCAGCACAACCAGTGCCATGGTTTTGTCTGGAGTAAGTATGTGTGGGGAGTGTAATGTGTATGTGTGGCTGCAGCTTGTCAGCCTCCCGAGTGTCGAATCCCGCACCGTTTTTCATTGGAATAATTGTGTTCCACGAGGCCCCGGTGCTCGGCCCTGAATGGAAGCCGAATTGGTCCAGGGGCGGCGCCGCTTTTTCTGTCGTAAAAGTCCACAGATTCTCCGCGGCGTCAACACTTCGGGCTGGATTCTCCCATTTTGTGGCTAAGTGCCGACGGCGGCATGGAAACCGTGGCGTTTTCGACGCCAAAATCGGCGCCCAATCCTCACCGATCCTGGGACCGGTGCAGGGCCAGCAGCCGCGGCGGGTGAAACTCCCGGCTCCCACGACACAAACGGCGGAGGAATGGCCGGGTCCGTGACGCGCAGGCGCATGGCGACGACCAGCTTTAGCTGCCGATACGGCCCCGCCAGCCGTGCGCGGAACAACCTGCCAAATACTGCCCCCATGGCTACCCCATGGCCACCCCCGGCAGTCCCCCCTAGCCCTCGTGGAAGCCCCCCCCCAGCCAGCAGCATGCCTCCCGGCCGACTGTGGCACCGCTGGTCACAGTCCGCAGCCCCCACTCCGGGTTCCCAACCGCTGAGACTACACGTCCCCCGCGCGGTGGGGAACTCGGCCCATCGGGGGCGGAGCATCAGGGGAGGGCCTTCCGATGGTGCGTCAATGCAGGCGTCTCCGCCCAATCGCTGATTTTGATATCAGCGTCGGGCAACGGAAACTCCCACCCAGGGTCGCCACAATGCATCATAGACCCAGCATCAGCGCACGACACCATGACTGCCCAGTGAGAATCCCTCCATCCATCACACCAGCTTTTCCCAGTGATGGATTCGGTTATCAGGTTAGTGCTGTGGATCCTATTGACTCGCCTCCCACTCCACAGACCCAAGTGAAACTTAATAACAAATGAGGAGTCCATTATGTGTGCTGGCTCTGTGACAGCAACTCAAAACTAATCCTACTGTTGTGGTGGACGTCTCCCATCTAACCACAGGAGACCCTGGGACAGGTTGCAATGGTTTATTCATGAATCAAACATGGAGTCGACTACCCCAGAGAAACCTCGGAAGCAGCACCCTCCTCTAATACAGCCCACTCCCAGGTCACAGATACACACTGTGTTTGTACAGTTAGTCAGCACACAGAACATTGGTTAAAAACCCCATGTCGTCGACAGAGGTTTATAATTAAGCCTTCGCTCAGAAGAAGGACCATTATCTCCTCCTAGCTGGAGACTATCTGCTCTGACAGAAACAACCAAGGCCTTGCTGGAGGTATCTTGCTGATCTCAACCCTGCGGTGTGCACAAGGTTCACTGCTGTGAAAAGGGTTTGAGCTCCAACCCTATTTTATTAAATCTATTCATTTACCCTAACTCCACTCATCTGGGGCGACATTCTCCGACCCCCCAGAGGGTCGGAGAATGGCCGTTGGCCGCCGTGAATCCCGCCCCCGCCGGTTGCCGAAGTCTCCGAAGGGAGAAAAGTCGGCGGGGCGTTAATGTCGCCGCTGCCGTCGGAGAATGTCACGGGTCTGCGCAAGGCAGCCGATTTTCGGCCTGCTGATATATTCCCTTCCGGATGGGCCGAAGTCCCGTCGACGTGATGACCGTTCACGTCGACGTAAATTAAACCTCCTTTTCATCGGCGTGACCCTGTGCTCCAGGTTCACGCCGACCAGCGTGGAGGTGAGTGACGGCCTGGGGGGTTGGCTCTGGGCAGGCGATGGCGTGGCTGCAGTCTGAATGCGTGAGGAGAGGTGTGTCTCGGGTTGTGTGTGTGTGTGTGCGTCGGGTGGGGTGGGGTGGTTAGAGTAGGCTGGGCTCCGGGGGAGTGCCGGGAGGGGGTCCGTGCCGGGGTGGAGGTTGGGGGGGGGGTCCGTGCCGGGGAGGGGGATGGGGGGTCCGTGCCGTGGTGGAGGTTGGGGGGGGGTCCGTGCCGGGGTGGAGGTTGGGGGGGGGGTCCGTGCCGGGGAGGGGGATGGGGGGTCCGTGCCGGGGTGGAGGTTGGGGGGGGTCCGTGACGGGGTGGAGGTTGGAGGGGGGTCCGTGCTGGGGAGGGGGATGGGGGTCCGTGCTGGGGTGGAGGTTGGGGGGGTGGGTCCGTGCCGGGGTGGAGGTTGGGGGTGGGGGGTCCGTGCCGGGGAGGGGGATGGGGGGTCCGTGCCGGGGAGAGGGATGGGGGGTCCGTGCCGGGGTGGAGGTTGGGGGGGGGTCCGTGCCGGGGAGGGGGATGGGGGGTCCGTGCCGGGGTGGAGGTTGGGGGGTGTCCGTGCCGGGGAGGGGGATGGGGGGGGTCCGTGCCGGGGAGGGGGATGGGGGGGGCCCGTGCCGGGAGGGGGATGGGGGGGTCTGTGCCGGGGAGGGGGGTGGGGGGGTCCATGCCGGGGAGGAGGATGGGGGGGTCCGTGCGGGGGAGGGGGATGGGGGTGGTCCGTGCCGGGGAGGGGGATGGGGGGGGGGGTCCGTGCCGGGAGGGGGATGGGGGGGTCTGTGCCGGGGAGGGGGATGGGGGGGGGTCCGTGCCGGGGAGGAGGATGGGGGGGTCCGTACGGGGGAGGGGGATGGGGGGGGTCCGTGCCGGGGAGGGGGATGGGGGGTGTCCGCGCCGGGGAGGGGGATGGGAGGGGTCCGTGCCGGGGAGGGGGATGGGGGGTCCGTGCCGGGGTGGAGGTTGGGGGGGGGGTCCGTGCCTGGGAGGGGGATGGGGGGTCCGTGCCGGGGAGGGGGATGGGAGGGGTCCGTGCCGGGGTGGAGGTTGGGGGGGGGGGAGTCCGTGCCGGGGTGGAGGTTGGGGGGGGGGGGGTCCGTGCCGGGGAGGGGGATGGGGGGTCCGTGCTGGGGTGGAGGTTGGGGGGGGGTGTCCGTGCCGGGGTGGAGGTTGGGGGGGGTCCATTCCGGGGAGGTGGATGGGGGGGGGTCCTATGCCGGGGAGGGGGATGTGGGGGGGGGTCCGTGCCGGGGAGGGGGATGCGAGGGCAAGTGTGTTGGTCAACCTGGCCAGCTGCCAGCCTCCAACAGTTGGACCCATGCGGTCCATGCCACCTGGCTGGGGGGAGGAGGGGATATGGGCAATGATGACATGTCGTCGTTCCCCTCCCCCCCCCACCAGGCCGTTATGTTTTCCGATCACCCAGCGATGTTGGCCGCCGTGGTGGCAGCCGCTCATGTCTATGTTGCCCTGGATGAGGAGGAGGAGGAGGAGGAGGAGGAGGAGCGTGCCAGAGAGGCGGCGCAGGCTGCCGCAGAAGGACAGGCGGCAGCCGCCCAGGCTGGAGGGACACCTGACCGACAGGACGAGGAGGGGGAGGAGGACGTCGCGGCCCCACGGCAACGGAGGCACCCGAGGGCGCTCCGTGTGTACCGGCCCCGGCAGTCATACCAGGACCTCACGGACCGGGAATGCAGGAGGAGACTCCGGATGAGGCGGGAAACCGTGGCACACATCTGCCACCTGCTGGCACACCTGTCACCGCGTGGCACTGGCGGGGGACACCCTTTCCCCGTGTCCGTCAAGGTTATGGTGGCTCTGAACTTTTTTGCAACGGGGTCATTCCAGGCACCGAGTGGGGACCTGTCCGGCATATCGCAGACATCGGTGCATCCGGGCAGTGACAGATGCCCTATATGCCATGGCGCACCGCTACATCCGCTTCCCCGTGGACCGGGCCAGCCAAGATGCCCGGGCCGTGGGCTTCTCTGCCGTGGCCGGGTTCCCCATGGTCCAGGGCGCGATCGATGGGATGCACGTCGCCGTGCGGCCACATGCAGATAACACGGCCTTGTTCACCAATAGGAAGGGGACCTATTCGATGAACATACAGGTGGTCTGCGACCACCGCATGATGATCCTGCATGTCTGCGCCCGTTACCTGGGCAGTGTATACGACTCATACGTGTTGTCGCGGTCATCCATCCCCGGCATGTACGAGGGACGCCATCCCCGGCTGAGGGGCTGGTTGCTGGGCGACAGGGGCTACCCATTGCGATCGTGGCTGATGACGCCTATACGGAGGCCACGCAATGAGGCGGAGAACCGTTACAATGATGCCCATGTAGCGACAAGGGGAGTGATAGAAAGGTGCTTTGGCGTGCTGAAGATGCGTTTCAGGTGCCTGGACCTCTCTGGGGGCGCCCTCCAGTATCGGTCAGATAGGGTCGGCCGCATCATTGTGGTGTGCTGCGTCCTGCACAACATAGCCCAACAGAGGGGCGATGTGCCGCAGGCAGAGGAGGGCGGAGTGGAGGAGCAGCAGGAAGAGGCGCAGTCCTCCCCAGATGAGGGGGATGGGGGTAATGGTCAGGGCAGACGGGGTAGACACAGGCGGGTGGCTGTCCACCGTTAGCGGCTGGCCCAGCGGGCACGGGACAGACTGATAGCCGCCCGCTTCACTGACTAGATGGGCGTGGGAATCGGGTAGTATGGCCACAGACCGCACACCATGGCAACAGTCGACCACCCACACCCCACACCCATCCACCCACCCAGCACCCTCACCCCCCTCCCCAACCCCACCCACCCCACCCGCATGCACACCCCCCCCCATTGCCGATCCACCTGCGGCACAACGGGCCGGGCTCACACAGTTGCGGGTGGACGCGTGTCTATTGCAGGCCATGGAGGATGATGACAACCCGTCCTGCGGTGAGCTCCTGGCTCTACATCGTTGGACTATGTCTGACCCATGGCCACAGTACCACCATCCACCCGGACCATCCCTGCATGCGGCTGTGACACTGCAGCGCACGGTCCCGTCCTCTGCCCGGGGGATGTTGATGGCGACCCAGGGGGAAGGGGGCAGACTCACCTGGGGCTGAGGTAAGACCACCCCTCACACACACACTTGCACTCAACGTACATGACACCCCCGCACGCTTTGGACAGAGCACAAAGGCAGCTTCTGTAGGTGTAACATTGACTTTAATAACCAAACGAGTTCATGCACGTGCCCTAGCCCCTAAAACTCATCTGTGCCCTTCACCTGTGCCAACTTACTCAGTGTCTAATTGTTTGGCCTTACGGGCCCTTTGACTACGTCTACGTGGTTCCCCAGACGGTACAGCAGAACTGGAGGTGGACTCCTGTGATTCCTGCCCTCTGACACTGGATCCCTTTGGCGGCCGTTTCCTGGGGCGTCCTGGCCTAGATGGGCCAGGCTGCGGCCCGGGCGACTGGGATGGCGAGCCGCCAGACTGTCCTGCCCGTTGCCCACCCGATGCACCTGGGACGGAAGGGGGGGAGTTCGAAGTGTCGCGGTGTACCGGGACCTCCCCTACAGGGGGAGCCAGGACGGACCACACCACCTCCTCCTGCCTCGGGGTGCCCGATGGCCCCCAGGCCTCTATATGGGTGGGGGATGCGAACGGACTGGCCATCCGACGCCCCCCCGACATCTGGCGCTGCCAGTCCTGGAGGCCCGTGCTGGTATCGACAGGGGTCTGCAGGTTTGCAGCCATGGAGCCCAGGGGGTTGGCAAACTCTGTCTGTGACAGTGCGACGCCGGCTCGCACATGGCCACTGGCGCCGATGCCCTCAGCGATGGCCCGCAGAGACTGGGCCATGGCCTGCTGAGACTGGGCCATGGCCTGCTGAGACTGGGCCATGGCCTGCAGAGACTGGGCTATGGCGTTGAGCGCCTCTGCCATCTGGCGTTGGCACTGGCTCATGGCCTCCTGTGAGAGGGCAGCCATTTCCTGGGCCACAGACGCCGCCTGCACGGAAAGCCCCAGGCCTCGCAAACCGTTCCCCATGTCTGACACCGTCGCACCCATTGCCTCCACCGCGGACGCCACCCGTGCGGTGTCAGCTTGGGTGGCACGCATGACCGGCACCACTCCAAGCTCCTGGACGCGGGTGGACTCCTCCACCTGCGACTGCAGCCGCCGCAAGCCGCCCGTCACCCTCTTCGCTCGTCTCCGGGTCGGTGGTTGCATCGGATCTATGTGTGGGTGTGGTAACTCCAGGAACCCGGGATCCATCTGGGCGGCAGATGTTCGCTTGGGCTGGGCTGCCCTCCAACCGCCCGGCCCCTCTGCTGCTCCTACCTCCACGTGCTGTACCGGGACGGCTGTGTTGTGCGCACCAGTGAGTGTACCAGGCGCCTCATCACTAAAGTGCCCAACCGAGGTGAGTGTTTCTGCGATGGTGGAGAGTGTTGGTGACAGCAGTGGCTTTGTGTCGTGCTCTTCGTCCCACTCTGAGTCCATGGCACTTTGGGGTGGGGGTTCGTCTCCACCCATCCACTCTGAGTCACTGTCCGGTATTTTGTCTTCCTGGGTAGTGGTGTCCTGGGTAGGGGTGTCTTGGGCAGTGCTGTCCCGGGTAGTGGTGTCCCGGGTAGTGGTGTCCCGGGTAGGGGTGTCCTGGGTAGTGGTGTCCTGAGTAGTGGTGTCCTGGGTAGTAGTGTCCTGGCTCGGATATGACGGGGGCCTGTGGCTGCCCCCCTCGTCGCTGGGTGGTCGCTCCCGCACGTGACGGGGTGTCTTCTCCCTGTTGCTCCAGGTCTCTCCGTCTCCCGTGGTGTGCGAGGGGCATTCTGCGGGCGTCGCATGCTGGAGGGTCCGGGTCTCTCCGTCTCCCGTGGCCTCCGAGGGGCATCCTGCAGGGGTCGCATGCTGGAGGGTCCGGGTCTCTCCGTCTCCCGTGGCCTCCGAGGGGCATCCTCCGGGCGTCGCATGCTGGAGGGTCCGGGTCTCTCCGTCTCCCGTGGCCTCCGAGGGGCATCCTGCGGGCGGTCTGCATCTGCGGGGATGGGTGCCTGGACGTTTGGTCCTGCGATACACAATGAAGCATGCATGGTTAGACATCAGGCAGTGATCAGGTGATACGGGGGAGGGGGATATAGGGGAGGGGGGATATGGGGATGGGCTGTCGGTGGCTCACTTGCTAGTACGCCCCCGACCTCTGCATCAGCAACCTCCCGGTCGTCAGGTCCGCCAGCCAGTTCCAGGGCCCTTTCCTCGTGTTCAGTCAGTGGCCTCTCATCAGCGGGGCCTCCACCAGTCCTCACATGCTCCCTATTGTTGTGGGGGGGGGGGGTGTGGCAGGGGTAAAAGGCAACAGCGTTAGGCAGGTATATGAAGGCACGCCACCGGTTGCGCGTGCATTGCAGAGGTTAAGGTTGGGCTGGATTCACTTGGGGATATGGGGGAGGGGGGATATGGGGGATAAGGGGGAGGGGGGATATGGGGGAGGGGGGATATGGGGGATATGGAGGAGTGGAAATTATGGGGGATATGGGGGAGGGGGGATATGGGGGATATGGGGAGGGGGGATTATGAGGGATATGGGGGAGGGGGGATATGGGGGAGGGGGGATATGGGGAGGGGGGATATGGGGAGGGGGGATATTCGGAGGGGGATATGTGGGGAGGGGGATATGGGGGAGGGGGGATATGGGGGATATGGGGAGGGGGGATTATGGGGGATATGGGGGAGGGGGATATGGGGGGATTATGGGGGATATGGGGGAGGGGGAATATGGGGGAGGGGGGATATGGGGGATATGGGGGAGGGGGGATATGGGGGAGATATGGGGATATGGGGGAGGGGGGATATGGGGGAGGGGGGATATGGGGGAGGGGGGATATGGGGTGGGGGGATATGGGGGATATGGGGGAGGGGGGATTATGGGGGATATGGGGGAGGGGGGATATGGGGAGGGGGGGTTATGGGGATATGGGGGAGGGGGATATGGGGAGGGGGAATAGGGGGAGGGGGACATGGGGAGGGGGGAGATGGGGGAGGGGGATATGGGGGAATGGGGATATGGGGGGGATATGGGGGAGGGGGGATTATGGGGGATATGGGAGAGGGGGGATATGGGGGATGTGGGGGAGGGGTAATATGGGGGAGGGGGGATGTGGGGAGGGGGATATGGGGGATATGGGGGAGGGAGGATATGGGGGAGGGTGGGATATGGGGATATGGGGGAGGGGGGATATGGGGAGGGGGATATGGGGATATGGGGGAGGGGGATATGGGGGATATGGGGAGGGGGAATATGGGGGAGGGGGATATGGGGAGGGGGATATGGGGAGGGGGGATATGGGGGAGGGGGGATATGGGGGATATGGGGAGGGGGGATTATGGGGATATGGGGGAGGGGGGATATGGGGACATGGGGGAGGGGGGATTATGGGGGATATAATAATACTAATCGCTTATTGTCACAAGTAGGCTACAATGAAGTTACTGTGAAAAGCCCCTAGTCGCCACATTCTGGCGCCTGTTCGTGGAGGCTGGAACGGGAATTGAACCCGTGCTGCTGGTCTGGTTCTGCATTACAAGCCACTGTCTTAGCCCACCGTGCTAAACCAGCCCCGGCACACTGCCCGTGATTCTCCGTTCCGGAGGCAAAGTGTTCCCACCAGCAGAGAATTGCTGCTGGTAACCGCTGGTGACAGGAACGGGGCCCAGACTGTGAGGGCTGGATTCTCTGATTCTGGGGCAATGTCCCCACGCCGGCATTTTGCGCCAGCAAAAAGGGCGTAAAATGGCCGCCGATTCCCCGTTTTGCTGGGGGCGAGCATGAACGCAGCGTAGAGCACCCGGCTCTAGCTGCCGATACCGCCGGAGAATTGCCGGATCCATGGCCGCGCATGCGCGTGGCGGCAGCCTGCAGCGGCCTCGCCAGACCCTCATAAAGTCCCCCCCTGCCCGTGGATCAGCTCTCCCCTGTCTGTGGCGGAGCTGGACTGAGTCTGTAGCCGCCACGCCGAGTTCCCGACGGATGAGACCACGCGTGACCGTCGCCTTCGGGAACTTGGCCGGTCGGGGGCAGATCATCGGTGGGTGGGCCTCAGGCAATGTCCTGAGGCCGTCGATACGTGGCGGGCGGACTCGGAGAGTACGCTTTGGAGGGGGCGGAGCAATGAGAAAGCGATACCGCCGCTGATTTGGTCGGGAACTGTGATTCTCCGGCCGAACGTGATTTCGGCGTCCGGAGAATCCAGCCCTGAGTCTCTCTCCTTTAACAGGGGCCAGTGTCAGGGGCAGGTCCTCTGGGGAGCTCCATAGAATCATAGAATCATAGAATTTACAGTGCAGAAGGAGGCCATTCGGCCCATTGAGTCTGCACCGGCTCTTGGAAAGAGCACCCTACCCAAGGTCAACACCGCCACCCTATCCCCATAACCCAGTAACCCCACCCAACACTAAGGGCAATTTTGGACACTAAGGGCAATTTAGCATGGCCAATCCACCTAACCTGCACATCTTTGGACTGTGGGAGGAAACCGGAGCACCCGGAGGAAACCCACGCACACACGGGGAGGATGTACAGACTCCGCACAGACAGTGACCCAAGCCGGAATCGAACCTGGGACCCTGGAGCTGTGAAGCAATTGTGCTATCCACAAGGCTACCGTGCTGCCCATTGGGGGCATTCAGGAAAGAGGGCACACATAATTACCCAGAAATGTAAGGGTCCAGTGAGAGGGTGGAATTGAAGGAAATCAGTATCAGTAAGATAATGGTGCTGGGAAATGAATGGAGTTAAAGGCTGACAAATCTCCGTCCCAGATTATTAAAGGAAGTGGCTCTGGAAATGTTGGACACATTGGTGACCATCTCCAAAATTCTATAGACCCTGGAGCAGTTCCTGCAGATGGAGGGTGGCAAATATAACCCCACTGATTAAAAAGGGAGGGAGCGAAAAAAGGGAGAATTACAGTTAGTCTGACACCTGGGGCGAAATTCTCCCGAAACGGCGTGATGTCCGCCGACTGGCGCCCAAAACGGCGCCAATCAGACGGGCATCGCGCCGCCCCAAAGGTGCGGATTCTCCGCATCTTTGGGGGCCGAGCCCCAACATTGAGGGGCTAGGCCGGCGCCAGAGGAATTTCCGCCCGCCAGCTGGCGGAAATGGCCTTTGTTACCCCGCCAGCTGGCGCCTAAATGACATCTCGGGGCGGCGTATGCGCGGGAGCGTCAGCGGCCGCTGACAGTTTCCCACACATGCGCAGTGGAGGGAGTCTCTTCCACCTCCGCCATGGTGGAGACCGTGGCGGAGGCGGAAGGGAAAGAGTGCCCCCACGGCACAGGCCCGCCCGCGGATCGGTGGGCCCCGATCGCGGGCCAGGCCACCGTGGGGGCACCCCCCGGGGTCAGATCGCCCCGCACCCCCCCCAGGACCCCGGAGCCCGCCCACGCCGCCTTGTCCCGCCGTTCAAAAGGTGGTTTAATCCACGCCGGCGGGACAGGCAATTTATCGGCGGGACTTCGGCCCATCTGGGCCAGAGACTCGAGCGGGGGTGCCCGCCAACCGGCGCGGCCCGATTCCCGCCCCCGCCGAATATCCGGTGCCGGAGACTTCGGCAACTGGCGGGGGCGGGATTCACGGCAGCCCCCGGCGATTCTCCAACCCGGCGGGGGGTCGGAGAATGACGCCCCAGGAGTGGGGAAGATTCTCGAGTCAATTATAAAAGATGTAATAACATAAGATTTGGAAAGCATTAACAGGATTGGACAAAGCCAACATAGGCTTACGAAGTGCTTCAATAATCCACTGGAGTGTTTTCAGGATGTAACTAGTAGAATAGATAAGGGAGAACCAGTCGATGTGGTATATTTGGATTTTCAGAAGGATTTTGATTTGGTCCTTCACGAGAGGTTAGTTGGCAAAAATTAAAGCACATGGGATTGTGGGAATGTACGTGGATCAGGAATTGGTGACAGACAGGAAACAGAGTGGGAATCAATGGATCTTTTTCCGAGTGGCAGGCAGTGACTAGTGAGGTACCACAGGGGTCAGTGTTTGGGCCCCAGCTGTTCACGATATATAAACACAACCTGGATGAGGGAACCAAATGTAACATTTCCAAGTTTATGGATGACACAAAACTGGGTGGAACTGTGAGTTGTGAGGAGGATGCAAGGAGGCTTCAAGGTGATTGAGACAAGTTGAGTGAGTGGACAAACACATGGCAGATGCAGGATAACGTGGCTAAATGTGAAGTTATTCACTGCGGTGTGAAAAACAGAAAGGAAGAGGATTATTTAAATGGTGATGTATTGGGAAGTGTGGATGTACAAAGGGATCTGGGTCCTTGTACACCAGCCAATCAAAGTGGAGCGGCAGCTGCAGCAAGCAATTAGGAAGGTGAATGGTTTGTTGGCCTTCATTGTGAGAGGATTGGAGTTCAGAAGTAGGGATGTGTCACTGCAGTTATACAGGGCCTTGGTGAGACCACACCTGGAGTATTGTGAGCAGTTTTGGTCTCCCTGCCTGAGAAAGGATTTACTTGTCACAGAGGGAGTGCAGCGGAGATTCACTCGGCTAATACTGGGGTTGGGGGGACAGTGCAATGAGGAGAGAATGATTCGACTGGGCCTGTGTTCACTCGGGTTTAGAAGGATGAGAGGAGATCTGATTGAAACGTATAAAATTCTAACAGGGCTGGACAGACTAGATTCAGGGAGGATGTTTTCCCTGGTTGGGGAATCTCGAACCAGGGGACACAGTCTCAGGATACGGGGTAGACCATTCAGGACTGAAATTAGGAAATATTTCTTCATTCAAAGGGTTGAGAACCTGTGGAATTCTTGACCACAGGAGGTTACCACAAGTCACTGAATATATTCAAGAAAGAGACAGATACTTTTTACATTTCAATGGCATCAAGGGGTTTGGGGAGAAAGCGGGAATGTGGCATTGAGATAGAGGATCAGACACAATCATATTGAATGGTGGAGCAGGCTCGAAGGGCCGAATGGCCTACTCCTTTTTTATGTGATTCTGTGTTTATGTGTGGGGTTTGGGGGGGGTGGGGTTGCCCCTGTGCTTGTGGGGAGGGGGTTCCCCGTATCCGTGGGGGGTGGGGCTGTATTATTTTAACACAGATCAGGGCGCCCCGATCTCGGTGGAGCCGGCGTTGCCGGATCTATCAGGCCCCGCCCTGCCAGCGTGAGGGTGAAAACCACGGCCATAGATTTTCTGAGCTCAGAGTGCCAGAGAATCTGGAGAGAAAACTCAGCTGTGCATCTGGAGAGCTACACACCGGCTTTCTCTCTCTAACCAGCTCTCTGTGCACAGAGAGCAAAATCCCACCCAATGTGTCAAAGAGCAGCACGGAGTTAATTCTTTATGGATTGTGAAAAAGGGTCAGGAATGACCAGGATGCTGAAGAGAATGGAGATTCCCGTCATTCACAAAAAGTCCCATCTGGTCAGTGTGTGAAATAGTCCCTCCGAATCAAACTGCCTCTGCCCGGCTTCACACACTGATCCCTGTTTGGGCAGAGATGTGAAAGTGAGTGTCTGCCTCCTCAAAACCAGACCGTTCCCGATTGGCAGCTTTGATTGGCAGCCTGCCCTGGGGAAGGAAAACTCTGATTTGAAACTCCAGCCATGGGTCAAATAGTAAAGTCTTCATTGGCTGACAGTGCGGAAGGAGACAGACAAGACCAATGGTCTGGATGTAGAAAGAGCTGCTGAGGCCCTCCAGCTTGTTTAGTATCGAGGGAAAGGACAAGTGTAAAGTTAAAAGCTGTAGCCTTTCAGCTGCTACACTGTGACACACATTACACCAGTGCAGCAATAGCTGCCTCAGAGCAGAGAGCGGCTCTGTACAAACCTCACCCACTTCAATATACTCACTGTGCAGCTTGTTCAACAAATCAACTCAACCAACACCCCCATCATCAGTATGAAAAGCCCTGAGGGCTGGGGGAGGAGTCAGGCAGCACCAGAGACATTTCAGACTCGCTTTTAAATCAAATATTATTCTTGGAAAAAATTCAGACAACCTTGTAATTCTCCAAAGCTGATTTTTATCAAAAAATCTTCATTTTCACAGTGATATAAGTTTCAGTCAAAATTCATAACAAATAAATACCAAACATCCAACTTGAGTTGGAGTCAGGCTGGGTTTACGTAAAGGGTCAGGTCAGGAGGAGCTGGACAATATGTTTCAGTTTGTGTTTCCCACAAAGTAAAACACAACTTGACCATCCGTGCCTGGGGCTGCTTTGAGACAGAAGTATATGAAGGAGAGCAGCAGGCTGCCAGTCACTCACAGGACAAAATCCCCACCTCCTCCCATCCTCTCTCCACCCACCCCCACCACCAACAGACCTTCACTCCCATCGCCTGGGTTCAATTATTCCCTGTTGCTCCCTCTAATCCAGTTTACTCCTGATTCTGCTCCGGGTTTTGTCTCCAGCTCTCAAAGTGGGCAGGACCGAGAGCAGCAAATAACAATAATTCCTTGATGTGGAGATGCCTGCGTTGGACTGGGGTGAGCACAGTAAGAAGTCTGACACCAGGTTAAAGTCCAACAGGTTTGTTTCGAATTGCTAGCTGTCAGGGCACTGCTCCTTCCTCAGGTGAATTCCTTGAGTATTGCAGTGAACATCATGAGGGAATTACTGAACTGAATATGTTCAGCAGCGGAGCAGGAACATTGAAACTGAAAGTGGTTTGAATCAGGAAGTGCTGAGTGTGAACATGGCTTCCAGAGAGCAGGAAGAAAGTTTGTCCGAGGATTTAATTTGTTCCATTTGTCTTGATTTCTTCACTGTTCCGGTTTCACTGGAGTGTGGACACAACTTCTGCCGCTCCTGTATCACCCAGTGTTGGGAAAAGAAGGAGAGAAACTCCTGCCCGGAATGTAGACAGGAGTTTCCAGAAAGAATCCTCAGGGCCAATCGGATCTTAGTGAATCTGTCTGAGAAAGCTCGAAAATTAAAGCTGAATGGGAAAGAGAAGGAAAGTAAACTTCACTGTGAGGAACATCAGGAAGAACTGAAGCTGTTTTGTGAAACTGACAAGAAATTGATCTGTGTGAATTGTGTAGTTTCGCGGGAACACAGAGAACACCGCTTCATCCCGATTAAAGAAGCTGTTGAAATCTACAAGGTAAAAGGGAACAGATTTGATCCCCTGATTATCTGATCACATTTTCAGGATCTAACACTTTTATTTTCTGATTTTCTCTCCCAATCCCAGGATGGGGTGAAATCTTCCTTCGATTCTCTCACGGAGAAGAAATCGACGGTTCTAGAAATGGAGCAGCAGCAGAAACAGAAGATTTCCCAAATTAGGGTAAAGTCTCCCTGTGCTGAGCTTCCAAATTTAATCCATTATTTGTTGTTTATATCACAGAAACATATTATTTTTAATGTTTCTTCTTGTAGAAACAGTCGGTCAGTCTGCAGAGCCACATCACATCCGAGTTCACTAAAATGCACCAGATTCTCACTGAGAAAGAGCAGCGTTTCATCCGAGATCTCAGGGAAGAAGAGGAAAAAATTCTAAAAACGATGGAGGAAAATCTTTGTGAAATTCAGGAGAATTTAAATTCTATTCAGGAGAAACTCTCAAAGTTGGAAAACCAGTTGGAACAAAAAGACGGTGTGAGATTTCTGAAGGTGAGGGATTATATTTCAGTTTAGTTCAGTGAAAGTTCACAGTCACAACATGATCCACACGAGCCTCCTCCCATCCTACTTCATTTCCCTGTCAATATATCCTTCTGTTCCTTTCTCCCTCGTGTGTTTATCCAGGTTCTCCTTAAATGTATCCCTGGCTTTCCCTGGCTGGGTGGAATTTAATGCTGTTCCCCCCAGGGTACATTTAGTCAGGGTGTGGGGTGAGTGGAAGGGGACATGGGGAATGACACTGTGTGGAGTTTCTGTTGTCTTTCCATCTCTACACAGATTAAGTCCGTGGTGGTAAGTATTGTGGGACAGCCTTCCTGTAACCAATTCAGCCCCTTCACAGGGCCATGAATGTTCTCATCCTGCTGTCACTGGTATTCCCTCAGCAATGAGCAGGGGTCTCACAATACGGGAAGCCTGAAAATCAAACCCTGTTGGGGTTACTGGTGGGATTCTGGGAGGGGGTGAGGGAGAGGTGGTGGGATTGAGGATGTAGCGGGAATGCCCTTGTTCAGTTGCACTGTGTACCTGATTGAGGGACTGTAAGAGGTTCACACTCCCGTTTCCTCTGACTGATGGTTCTTGACTTGAGAATTTTGTAAAGGACAAAATTACACAGACACGGGGATTGGCTCAACCACAAACTTGTTGTTTAGTGAAAACACTCCCAACACCCGAATACAAAGAGCTGTAAATAGTGTAAATAACATCACACAGCATTTAATTGGTTTTCCAATTTAAATCCCTCCACAATTTAACCTCGGCTTCCACATCAACACACAAATCACCACAACTTATTAAAAAGCCTCTCCTGAAAATCCACAGACAAAACCCCACATTTCAGCCCAAACGTTCCTCAATTCAAACCCAAATCCCCCCAGGATTTGGTTGTTACCCTTAAGTTATTTTAAAACCTCAGCCCCAATCCCCCTCGGATTTGGCTGATAAATTACAATTCCCCACCCGGCTGCTCCTTCTGGTGTGAATTGTAGGCCCGGGAGCCAGGTTGACCGTTCTTGACCCTCCTTCTTGACTGCAGTGCCAGACCCTTGGATCTTGTCCTTTTAATGATGATTCTTATCGGAATATCACAAACACATTTCCTGAAGCCATCCTGCTGGAGGGTCAGTGCTCAGCACCTTTCAATCTCTTTACACAGTCATTTTCAAACCCAGGGTCGCGGCGTTCCCGATCACAGGAAGTGGGATCCTCATAAAATCCAACCCATGGGGTTTAAACTGAATTGGAAAAGCAGCAGTTAATGATGTTGGAATCAGGTTTAAACTGGTTTCACAGACTCATTAATGAGACTAATTAACTTCCTGCCGCTAGTCCGGTGCATTGACCCCTTCCCGACTCTGACTTAATCCCGGGAGGTTTTCCTGCCATCGACAGACTGATCCGTGTCCTCTCGTGTGATTCCCTATGTCCGGACACCATGCTCGCTGCTGTGACAGACTGGAGTAAATTCCACCCGATGTGATAGTGAGTTCCACATTCCCATCACTCTCTCGGCAAAGAAGTTTCTCCTGAACTCCCGATTGGATTTATTTGTAACTTTATGGTTGTGTTATGTAATTTGGAAGAACACAAGCTGCCACTTGATGCAGTTTTGAGTAAAGGTTGCTCCAAACTTTGAAGTGAGTTGAATGTGTTTTATTGAACTATTAGCACAGTTCCCAATGAGTTCGACTCTCTGCTAATCTAAATGTAGTAACTCAGTCTAACTGAACCAGCCTTGCTCTAAGCCACGTGCTGGGGTGTGATGCTGAGGATACACCCTGTCTCACTCTGTAGATGTTGGTCTGTGGAAAGAGGCGGGGTGTGAGTGCCTCATCCCTTTTATAGTGAGATACCACCCCTCAGTGTCCTGACTGCTCATTGGTCGTGTCCAAATTCTATGTGTTCATTAGCTGCATGTTTGCATATCATAGAACATACTGTGCAGAAGGAGGCCATTCGGCCCATCGAGTCTGCACCGACCCACTTAAGCCCTCACTTCCACTCTAATCCCATAACCCAACAACCCTCCAAACCTTTTTGGACACTAAGGGCAATTTAGCATGGCCAATCCACCTAACCTGCACGTCTTTGGACTGTGGGAGGAAACCGGAGCACCCAGAGGAAACCCACGCAGACACGGGGAGAACGTGCAGACTCCGCACAGTTAGTGACCCAGTGGGGAATCGAACCTGGGACCCTGGCGCTGTGACGCCACAGTGCTAGCCACTTGTGCTACCGTGCTACTATATCATGACATATATTATGTTTCTATCCCTATTTCTGGATTCTCTACAGTGTAAACATCTTCACTGAATCTATCAAACCCGACCCCTTTCATCATTTGAAAGATCTCTATCAGGTCTTCTCTTTTCTACAGTAAAGTTGATCAATCTTTGCTGTTAGCTAAAGCCTCTCAGTTGCTGTCAATCTTTTTGATACTTTCTCCTGTGCTTCAATATCCTTTGTGGAACATCCTCTTTCTATTCCATGTCTGCAGCAATGGGAATTGACAATTCTCAGCAGCTTGTAACAATGTGAGGGTCATTTCTGCTTTCTGGATATAGACAGTCCGTCTCTGTCAACTCAGATTTGTGTTTTGTTTATTTCAGGAGGAAGCATCTCGGAAGAGGAGGTAGGACATGAACTTTACTGAAACTCAGGGCAGGTTGGTAAAATTACTCAGCAAAGTGTTTATGGTCAATTTATAATCAACTCTTTAATATTTACAGGATTAGCGATGAGGGTAAAAATCTGTCACTAGCAGATGGTGTCCTGTCCATCGGAAAATTCAACAGCCCTTTCCCGTTCCCAGTGTGGAGAGGAATGCTGGATGTCATTAACCCTGGTAAAACTCAGATAAGTTCCTCTGTCCTGATTTATATCTTATATTTCAATCATTATCCATATAAATATCAAAGACACCGGGCGGGATTCTCCGGTCCGCCAGCCTCCTTTTCCTGGGCAGCGGCCCTCACTGGCAGCGGGATTCTCCGTCTCCGCCACCTGCCAATGGGATTGCCCATTGTGGCCACCCCACACCACCGGGAAACCCGTGGGCGTGGGGGCGCTGCCGGCGCAACGGAGAATCCGTCGGCAGGGAGAATGTTTAAGAGCTTTGTTATAAAGAAATGAGGATAAAAATGGTCCTGATTGGAATTAAAGTCTGATTCATGCACCTAATCCACTTTCTAAACATCATTCCCAGCTTGGTCAGCTGAAACTGTCGGCTCCCTAAACATCACCAATACAGGAATTGTCAGATGAAGCTCTGTCTCCAGAACCCATCGATACTTTACAAACTTCAGCAAGTGGAAACTCTGCCATTCCCAGCTGAACCTTTCCTCCCCGGAAATCCCAGAGTGACCGTATTTAACCGCGTGTTTCCCGGCGCTCGCAGTGCCGAGAAATTCATGGCGATAAAACGGCCCCCACGGTGGGTTCGGTGCCTGTGGGGAACGCGGGGCCGAGGCCGCTCATCGCCCCGTTTTGTGCAGTGAGGAGCTCCGCTCGTCCAAACTCCTCAGTGCAGCGAAAGATCGGGACGCCATTTTAAAATGATATCCCGATCTCCCAGGCCACCGACGCCACCCCGACACCCCCCCCCCCCCTGCCAAGCACCAACTCACTTTGGGAGGATCCCCAGCTCCCCCCGCAACACACACGCTGGACACCCCCAGCCCGATCACCAGCACACAGAAAATGGCAGCTTGGCACATTGGCAGTGACAGCCTGGCAGTGCCCTTGTCAGCTAGCAGTGTGATGCGACCATCAATTCACTCAAAGACACGAGGAGAAGTAAACCGTGGTTTTAATCAGCTTAGAACAGTGCCTGCCTGCGACTGGTACAATACTGGGAACCGCCTGCAGGTCAGCTGCTCTTTATACTTCCTTTCAAGGGGAGGAGCCATGGGCGGAGCCCGTACATGCCCCAACATATCCCCCTGTGGGTGAAGCCACACAATGGCCCATAGGTGGAGCCCACAGGGTTAACAACATAACACAACAGCAGAACATGATACAAATGCACTGGTGAATTATTAGCACTATACATTCCCCACACAGGGCCACCTGGGTGCCTGTGTGCTTTGTTTGGGGTGAGCTCTGCTATTCCCCTGCTTCCCCTGCAGTGGGGCTGAGCTTCTGATGAGTGAACTGAGGAGTGGCAGCACCTGGTGTGTCACTGATTGAGCTTGGCCACGCCCATCCCGGTGATGGCTCAGCCGGGGTCTGAGGCTTTCCAGAGGGGCGGCCTGGGGGGGTCCCAAATGACCAGAGGCTCTGTGAACATTTCCAGGACACAGTGAGCAGTCAGCAGAGTGAGCAGCCAGGGGCCTGTGAGTAGCACCAAAGGGGTGTGTTTAAAACCCAGACTGCAGCAATGGGGGTCTGAGCCAGGCCACCCCGATCCCGAGGGGGACACCCCGAGTGCACAGACCTGTCACCAAGTCGCTCCCCGTTACTCCCCCCGGCCCAGGCAGCCCCCCCAGCAAGTCCCACAATTATTGAGGCTTTTTGAGGGTTTTTTCCCCTCTCTCTGCCCCTCAGCAGCCATGGAGCCCAGTCCCCGTTTGTAAATACTTGCACTAATTCACACCCGCGAGACTTCTGCCTGAGAGGGGCGGAGCATCGTGGAAGGGCGGAGCATACTGTGTCCAATCCGCTGATTAGATTTAAATCTATGTAAATGAGGGTGTTACTTGGGCCCGCTGCAGGGCACAAACTTTGATTTCACCGCCAGGGAGGGACTGGAGCCTGGCGTCGGAATCAGTGCCGGGCACAAACCTCGATTTGTGCATTACGCCCGATCGCACTTCCGGTGCCGTGAAGCGGAGAATCCGCCATATTTGTTTCCACGGAGCAGAACGGAAATATCTCGGTGTTGAGATCTTCATCTAAATTTGTGAAGAGATTAGTTGATTTTGATGATGTCACCGACACCCCACAGTTTTACACACACACACAGTTACACACACACACACACACAGTTACACACACAGTTACACATACACAGTTACACACACACACAGTTACACACACACACAGTTTTACACACACACACACAGTTACACACACACACAGTTACACACACACACACACAGTTACAGACACACACACAGTTACACACACAGAGTTACACACACAGTTAGACACACACACAGTTACACACACACAGTTACACACAAAGTTACACACACACAGTTACACACGCACAGTTACACACACATGCACACAGTTACACACACACAGTTACACGCACACCAACACACACGCAGTTACACACACACACACCGACACACACACAGTTACACACACAGTAACACACACAGTTACACACACACAGTTACACACACACACAGTTACGCACACACACAGTTTCACGCACAGTTACACACACACAGTTACACACACAGTTACACACACGTACACAGTTACACACAGTTACACACACAGTTACACACATGCAGTTACACACACACACACACAGTTACACACACACATACACACAGTTACGGACACACAGACAGTTACACGCACACAGTTACACACACACACAGTTTCACACACACACACCCACACAGTTACACACACACAGTTATACACACAGTTACACACACACACTTACACACACAGTTACACACACACAGTTACACACACACATACACAGTAAACCCCCCCCACACACGCACGCACACACGGTTACACACACACAGTTACACACACACACAGACACAGTTACACACACACACACTTTTACACACTCACAGTTACGCACACACAGTTACACACACACACAGTTACACACACGCACATATAGTCTCTCCCCGATCCCCAGTGACTCTCCCCCGATCCCCAGTAAGTCTTTCCCCCGATCCCGTGAGTCCCTCCCCGATCCCCAGTGAGTCTCTCCCACCGATCCCCAGTGAGTCTCCCCCGATTCCCAGTGACTCTCCCCATGAACCCCAGTGAGTCTCTCCCCCGATCCCCTGTGAGACTCTCCCCCGATCCCCAGTGAGTCTCTCCCCCGATCCCCAGTGAGCCTCCCCGATCTCCAGTGACTCTCGCCCTGATCCTCAGTGAGTCTCCCCTGATCCCCAGTGACTCTCCCCCGATCACCAGTGAGTCTCTCCCCGATCCCCAGTGAGTCTCTGCCCGTTCCCCAGTGACTTTCCCCCTGATCCCCAGTGAGTCTCCCCCGATCCCCAGTGACTCCCCCGATCCCCAGAGATTCTCTCCCCCGATTCCCAGTGAGTCTCTCTGCCCGATCCCCAGTGAGTCTCCCCCCCCGATCCCCAGCGAGTCTCTCCCCCGATCCCCAGTGAGTCTCTCCCCCCCGAAACCCAGTAAGTCTCTCCCCCCGGTCCCCAGTGAGCCTCTCCCCCGATCCCCAGTGAGTCTCTCCCCCCGATCCCCAGTGAGTCTCCCCCCGATACCCATGTGAGGCTCTCCCCCCGAACCCCAGTGAGTCTCCCCTGATCCCCAGTGACTCTCCCCCGATCACCAGTGAGTCTCTCCCCGATCCCCAGTGAGTCTCTGCCCGTTCCCCAGTGACTTTCCCCCTGATCCCCAGTGAGTCTCCCCCGATCCCCAGTAACTCCCCCGATCCCCAGTGATTCTCTCCCCCGATTCCCAGTGAGTCTCTCCCCCCGATCCCCAGCGAGTCTCCTCCCGATCGCCAGTGAGTCTCCCCCTGATCCCCAGTGGGTCTCTCCCCGATCCCCAGTAAGTCTCCCCCGATCCCTACTGAGTCTCTCCCCCGATCCCCAGTGTGTCCCCCCCAATCCCCAGTGAGTCTCTCCCCGATCCCCAGTGAGTCGCTCCCCCCGATCCCCAGTGAGTCTCCCCCCCGATCCCGAGTGAATCTCTTCCCCCGAAACGCAGTGAGTCTTTCCCCCCCGAAACCCAGTGAGTCTCTCCCCCCGATCACCAGTGAGTCTCCCCCGATCCCCAGTGAGTCTCTCCCCCCGATCCCCAGTGGGTCTCTCCCCGATCCCCAGTGAGTCTCTCCCCCCCGATCCCCAGTGAGTCTCTCCCCCGATCCCCAGTGAGTCTCTCCCCCCCCGATCCCCAGTGAGTCTCCCCCGATCCCCAGTGAGTCTCTCCCCCCCGATCCTCAGTGAGTCTCTCCCCCCGATCCCCAGTGTGTCTCCACCGATCCCGAGTGAGTCTCCCTTTATCCCCAGTGAGTCCCCCTCCCGATCCCCAGTGAGCCTCTCCCCCGATCCCCAGTGAGTCTCTCCCCCCGATCCCCAGTGAGTCTCCCCCCGATACCCATGTGAGGCTCTCCCCCCGAACCCCAGTGAGTCTCTCCCCCGATCCCCAATGAGACTCTCCCCACGATCCCCAGTGAGTCTCTCCCCGATCTGCAGTGAGTGTCTCCCCGATCCCCAGTGAGCCTCTCCTCCGATCTCCAGTGAGTCTCTCCCCCCGATCCCCAGTGAGTCCCTCCCCGGTGCCCAGTGAGTCTCTCCCCGATCCCCAGTGACTCTCCCCGATCCCCAGTGAGTCCTCCCTGATCCCCAGTGAGTCTCCCCCCGATCCCCAGTGAGTCTCCACCCGATCCCCAGTGAGTCTCCCCCGATCCCCAGTGAGTCTCCCCCGATCCCTCGTGAGTCTCCCCCTGATCCCCAGTGAGTCTCTCCCCCGATCCCCAGTGAGTCTCCCCCGATCCCCAGTGAGTCTCTCCCCGATCCCCAGTGAGTCTCCCCCCGATCCCCAGTGAGTCTCTCCCCGATCCCCAGTGAGTCTCTCCCCCGATCCCCAGTGAGTCTCTCCCCGATCCCCAGTGAGTCTCTCCCCGATCCCCAGTGAGTCTCTCCCCTGATCCACAGTTAGTCTCTCCCCGATCCCCAGTGAGTCTCCCCCTGATCCCCAGTGAGTCTCCCCCGATCCCCAGTGACTCTCCCCGATCCCCAGTGAGTCCTCCCTGATCCCCAGTGAGTCTCCCCCGATCCCCAGTGAGTCTCCCCCCGATCCCCAGTGAGTCTCCCCCCGATCCCCAGTGAGTCTCCCCCCGATCCCCAGTGAGTCTCCCCCGATCCCCAGTGAGTCTCCCCCGATCCCCCGTGAGTCTCCCCCTGATCCCCAGTGAGTCTCTCCCCCGATCCCCAGTGAGTCTCCCCCGATCCCCAGTGAGTCTCTCCCCGATCCCCAGTGAGTCTCCCCCCCGATCCCCAGTGAGTCTCCCCCGATCCCCAGTGAGTCTCTCCCCGATCCCCAGTGAGTCTCTCCCCGATCCCCAGTGAGTCTCTCCCCGATCCCCAGTGAGTCTCTCCCCCCGATCCCCAGTGAGTCTCTCCCCGATCCCCAGTGAGTCTCCCCCGATCCCCAGTGAGTCTCTCCCCGATCCCCAGTGAGTCTCTCCCCCGATCCCCAGTGAGTCTCTCCCCAATCCCCAGTGAGTCTCCCCCCTGATCCCCAGTGATTCTCTCCCCGGTCCCCAGTGAGTCTCCCCCCCAATCCCCAGTGAGTCTCCCCCCTGATCCCCAGTGAGTCTCTCCCCGATCCCCAGTGAGTCTCCCCCCCGATCCCCAGTGAGTCTCCCCCCCGATCCCCAGTGAGTCTCCCCCGATCCCCAGTGAGTCTCTCCCCGATCCCCAGTGAGTCTCTCCCCGATCCCCAGTGAGTCTCTCCCCCGATCCCCAGTGAGTCTCTCCCCGATCCCCAGTGAGCCTCCCCCTGATCCCCAGTGAGTCACCCCCCGATCCCCAGTGAGTCTCTCCCCGATCCCCAGTGAGTCTCTAATTTTCTGTATTTTCTCCCAGTCTCTGTGACCCTGGATGTGGAAACAGCGAATCCCTGGCTCGAGGTGTCTGAGGATCTGAAGAGTTTGAGATGGACCCGGACCCGGAGGCGTCGCCCTGACACCAGGAAGAGGTTTACACACAAGCTCTGTGTGCTGGGATCAGAGGGATTCACATCGGGGAGACATTACTGGGAGGTGGAGGTGACGGGGAATCGGGGCTGGATTCTGGGAGTAGCCGCAGAGTCTGTGGAGAGGAAGGACTCGGTCAGACTGAGCCCAGAGACTGGATTCTGGACCATTGGGTGGTTTGTTGATCAGTTTTATATAAATTCCTCTCCTCGATCCCGTCTCCCTGTCGGTCAGATCCCCGGGAAGGTGGGAGTTTATCTCAGTTATGAGTCTGGGACAGTTTCATTTTACAACGTGGACACCAAGTCCCATCTCCACACCTTCACCGGGAATAAATTCACTGAGAAACTTTATCCTTTCTTCGGGACTTGGGATGTAAACCAGTTTCTGAGAATCTGCTCCGGTTCTGATCCGGATCGGGAAAGGGGCGGGGCCTCCGGGTGGTGACATCATCACTGACATCACAATGACTTGAGGGTCAGGGGCAGAGGTCAGGGGTTGGGGGTCAGAAACTGCCATTGACAACAGTTTGTCACTAAATGTGTTGTTTAATTTGCAAATTGTAAAATCCCAATCAGACTGTAAATAAAAACAACACAAATAAAAACGTCAGAGCATTAAAATAAAAAGGAAATTAAATATCTTGAACTTTCCCTTGCAGTTCATTGTAGTGCCGATTTCAGCCACACGATGGTGATGTTGAGCTGTACAAAGATCAGTAACGTTTTACAGCGCAGTATCGCCACCTGCTGCTGGATACCTGGTACTGGCAGGAATACCAACAACTCAAAATGCTTAATCGCTGATCAGACAATTCAGGCAGGACCTTTCTTCACAACTGAAAGAGAATTGAATCAGAAACAAAGGAGGGAAAATAAACATGAGCCTGGACTTCCCACTTCCATGTTCCTGTCACACACCGAGTCGCTATCGGGAAATTCCACACAGCCGGTCGGGACAATGTTCAGGAAATCCCAGGTTGGGAGAGTGAGATTTCCCAGTTTGGGATCTTGCTGTGTGTCAGGAGCTGAATTCACAAATCTGAGCGTGTATTCCGAGTACAGAGAGGATAAGAATGTCCTCCTGGTTTAATAACTGGGACATTGGTGGATAGTTCGAATGTGCGAATGAAAGTCAAATTAATAACTGGATAGTTCGAATGACCAAAAAGGTGAGGAGGGGTTATTGGGTTACGGGAGCAACTCCACATCATGTGTGACTGACCAGGAGTCTCTCCCGCTCTTACCACCGGCCATTGGCACGTTTGGAAGGATTTACAGGTGAACAATCAGCCTGTTTGGCCACGTTTTGAACGCACCTTTCTTGGCCGTCAGGTCCGAAGGTGGGACTCGAACCTGGGATTTCTGACTCAGAGCCAGGGACATGACCCACTGCACCACAAGACCTCCCAGTAACCAATGGTTGATCCCTCACTCTGAGATTGTGATCCCTAGTTCTATTCTCCCCAGCCAGGGCAAACATTCTCCCAATATACACTCTGGGCAGGATTTTCCAGTCCCCCCTGTTGCCAGGATCATCCACTCCCACTGAAAGTCATTGGCTGGGCCACCGAATCTACCGTGGCGGGTCTCACCTCGACAGGCCACAACATCCCTACCTCTCTAAAGCCCCTTAACCATTGTGCATTTCAATGCGACCGCTGCTCATTAATCTGAACACCAAGGTGGGAATTTCACGTGCTTCCTGCCCGCGGTGTGTTCCGGTCCCACCGAAGTCAACTCTCCACAGCGGGTTCTTTGGTGGCCACGCAAGAGGGGGCGGCATGTGTGGTGGGATAATTCCGGCCTAAGGAAAATATGCCTGGGATGAAACGTCCCAGTACAGCCAGTGGAATGTTCCAGTCCAGCCCGTGGAATGTTCCAGTCCAGCCAGTGGAATTTTCCAGTCCAGCCAGTGGAATGTACCAGTCCAGCCCGTGGAATTTTCCAGTCCAGCCAGTGGAATATTCCAGTCCAGCAAGTGGAATGTTCTAGTCCAGGCAGTGGAATGTTCTAGTCCAGCCAGTGGATTGTTCCAGTCCAGCCCGTGGAATTTTCCAGTCCAGCCAGTGGAATGTTCCAGTCCAGCCAGTGGAATGTTCTCGTCCAGCCAGTGGAATTTTCCAGTCCAGCCAGGGGAATGTTCTAGTCCAGTCAGTGGAATGTTCCAGTCCAGCCAGTGGAATGTTCTCGTCCAGCCAGTGGAATTTTCCAGTACAGTCAGTGGAATTTTCCAGTCCAGTCAGTGGAATTTTCCAGTCCAGTCAGTGGAATTTTCCAGTCCAGCCAGTGGCATATTCTAGCCCAGCCAGTGGAATGTTCTAGTCCAGCCAGTGGAATGTTCGAGTCCAGCCCGTGGAATATTCCAGTCCAGAAAGTGGAATTTTCCAGTCCAGCCCGTGGAATTTTCCAGTCCAGCCAGTGGAATGTTCCAGTCCAGCCAGTGGAATATTCCAGTCCAGCCAGTGGAATGTTCCAGTCCAGCCAGTGGAATGTTCTAGTCCAGCCAGTGGAATGTTCTAGTCCAGCCAGTGGAATGTTCTAGTCCAGCCAGTGGAATTTTCCTGGTCAGCCAGTGGCATGCATCACCACAGGATCCCATCCCTCTACCAATGGGAAGGGCAGGAAAATCCCAGCCCTGTCTACTCAATTTTTCCTGTTATGGTACCTGAACCAGATCCCAATTCTTATTGAGACCCCAACTATTTTTCAATTTGTAAACTGTGAGGAAAGGCATCTTCACTCCAGGAGCGATTCGACTGATGAGTGTTAAAGGAAACTTTATTATTCACACAGAATTTATCGCATTGTAATCCAAGAAAAAAATGCCTTTTAATTAATAGTTAAACAGTTCTATAAAAACAACGTAAGGTCTTTTCTAAATTTGTGAAAAGATTAGTGTATTTTGATGATGTCATCCACACACCCAGTTACACACACACAGTTACACACACACACAGTTACACACAGTTACACACACACACAGTTACACACACACACAGTTTTACACACAGTTACACACACACACAGTTACACACAGTTACACACACACAGTTACCCAGTTACACAGTTACACAACACACACAGTTTTACACACAGTTACACAACACACACAGTTTTACACACAGTTACACAACACACACAGTTACATACAGTTACACACACACAGTTACACACACACAGTTACACACACAGTTACACACAGACAGACTTTGGATGAAAAACAGTTTCTGAGAATCTGCTTCGGTTCTGAACAGGATCTGGAAAAGGGGCGGGGCCGAGGGGTGGTGACATCATCCCTGACATCACAATGACTTGACCCCGTGATCAGGGTCAGAGGCAGAGTCAGGGGTCAGAGGCAGAGGTCGGGGTTGGGGGTCAGAAACCGCCATTGACAACAGGTTATCACTAAATGTGTTTGTTTAATTTGAAAATTGTAAAATCCCAATCAGACTGTAAATAAAAACAACCCAAATAAAAATGTCAGAATTAAAATGAAAAAGAAATGAAATATCATGAACTTTCCCTTGCAGTTCATTGTAGTGCCGATTTCAGCCACACGATGGTGATGTCGAGCTGTACAAAGTTCAGTGAAGTTTTACAGCGCAGTATCGCCACCTGCTGCTGGATACCTGGTACTGGCAGGAATACCAACAACTCAAAATGCTTAAACACTCGCTGATCAGACAATTCAGGCAGGACCTTTCTTCACAACTGAAAGAGAATTGGATCAGAAACAATGGAGAGAAAATAAACACGATCCTGAACTTTCCACTTCAATGTTACTGTCACACACCAAGACCCGATCGGGAAATTCCACACAGCCGGTCTGGACAATATTCCAAAAATCCCAGGTTGGGAGAGTGAGATTTCCCAGTTTGGGATCCTGCTGTGTGTCAGGAGCTGAATTCAAAAATCTGGGCCTGGATTCCGAATACAGAGAGGATAAGAATGACCCCCTGGTTAGGGCAGCACGGTGGCGCAGTGTTAGCACTGCAGTCTCATGGTGCCGAGATCCCAGGTTCAATCCCGGCTCTGTGTCACTGACTGTGTGGAGTTTGCACAATCTCCCTGTGTTTGCGTGGGTTTCGCCCCCACAACCCAAAGATGTGCAAGGTAGGTGGATTGAACACGCTAAATTGCCCCGTAATTGGAAAAAATGAATTGGGTACTCTAACTTTATATTTAAAAAAAGAATGACCTCCTGGTTTAATAACTGGGACATTGGTGGATAGTTAGAATGGGAGAATGAAAGTGATATTAGACAGAGCAACACCACCTCCCCCTGGCTGACAATGGTATTACAGCAATAAAATTGGATTTTTCAAAATCAGTGCAGCAGCTCCTGGTGAGACTGGAACAACTTGGGCGTCATTGTCCGACCCCCCAGCGGGTTGGAGAATAGCCGTTGGCCACCGTGAATCCCGCCCCCGCCTAAGTCTCCGGTACCGGAGATTGGGCAGGGGCGGGAATCGGGCCGCGCCGGTTGGTGGGACCCCCCGCTCAATTCTCCGGCCCGGATGGGCCGAAGTCCCGCCCAGAAATTGCCTGTCCCGCCGCCGTAAATTAAAGCTGGTATTTACCGGCGGGACCAGGCGGCATGAGCGGGCTCCAGGGTCCTGGGGGGGGCGCGGGGCGATCTGACCCCGGGGGGTGCCCCCACGGTAGCCTGGCCCGCGATCGGGGCCCACCGATCCACGGGCGGGCCTGTGCCGTGGGGGCAATCTTTCCCTTCCTCCACCGCCACGGCCTCCACCATGGCAGAGGCGGAAGTGACTCTCCCCACTGTGCATGCGCGGGAAACTGTCAGCGCCCGCTGACGCTCCGCGCATGCGCCGCATTTCCACGCCAGCTGGCGGGGCAACAAACGCCATTTCTGCCAGCTGGCGGGGCGGAAATCCCTCCGGCGCCGGCCTAGCCCCGACATTGAGGGGCTAGGCCGCCAAAGATGCGGAGCATTCCGCACCTTTGGGGCGGCGCGATGCCCGTCTGATTGGCGCCGATTTGGGCGCCAGTCGGCGGCCATCGCGCCGTTTGGGGAGAATTTCGCCCCATGTTTCCCTGTTCAATTGACCAGCAGATCAAATTAATAACAAAAACAGAAAGTTCTACAAAATGTACAGCAGTTTCATTTTACTGGTTGTCTGCACGTTCTCCCTGTGTCTGCGTGGGTTTACTCCGGGTGCTCCGGTTTCCTCCCACAGTCCAAAGACGTGCAGATTAGATGGATTGGCCATGATAAATTGTCCTTAGTGACCAAAAAGATGAGGAAGGGTTATTGGGTTACAGGGATAGGGTGGATGTGTCACACCCAGGACCCACATCACACTGCAGCTAAGCTCCCAGCAGACACACACTGCCCAGCCTCACCCCCATCTGTAGGACCTGCCCACACACAAGCCTCTAAGCATGGAGGCGATTGGAGGCACACGGTGACCCTCTCCACTCCACGACCATGTGCCACCCTGCTGGTGGGATAGCACACGGCCCACCCACTGAGGAGACCCGCAGTAAACCCCACTGGAGGAAACAGGACACATGCCAGAGAGCCTGTCGCTGACACGGGTTTCGTCACCCACCGGTACCCCTGTCGACAGGGATGATCGGTGAGGATAGAGCCTCCCCACATCACAGGCCCTGTCCCTCCTCCCTACACTCCACCTTCCCTGTCCCTCCTCCATTCCCTGTCGCTCCTCCATTCCCTGTTCCTCCTCCCTTCCCTGTCCCTCCTCCCTTCCCTGTCCCTCCTCCATTCCCTGTCGCTCCTCCCTTTCCCGTGGCTCCTCCCTTCCCTGTCCCTCCTCCCCTCACTCCATCCCACTACCCCAGCTTCTCCTCCCTCCCTCCGAGGGTCCTACCAGCATCACCACAGGGTGTTGGCGCTGGGTTGGCAGTATCAGCGGGTCTTGTCCGCGGGACGGAGGATGATGACGACTCGCTGGGAGATGAGCTCTGGATCTCCTCATCGTTTGATACAGTCTGACTCCTGCCTTTAGGATCACATTCCACTGTCCACCCGGGTCATCCCTGCATGTGTGCCGGCCAATCCATCTCACAGGCCCATATAGCTTGTGGGGAGGGGGTTTGGGGAGATAGTGAGTGGTAACGGCTCACTCACTGGGTAAGCTGACATACACGGCGGCCTCACACTTCTGGCCCTGTTTCCTGCCACCTCTCACTGAGGGGGACCCCAGGTGGGATGTTCAAGTGTCCTGGGGCCCTGCCCCCGCCATACATTCCAGAAGCTCGATCCCTGTCCGGACTACAGCTGCTTCCTGGGATCGGGCAGCCCTCCGACCGCCCGCTCCCTCGGGAGTCCCTGCCTCCACCTGATGTGCTGCAGCCTGTGTGAAGTGAGCACCAGAAGGTGACCCAGGAGCCTCTTCACTAAAATGCCCCCCGAGGTGATAGTCTCTGCGATGGTGGAGGGTGCAGGTGACAGCAGTGACGAGAAGTCGGTGTCTTCCCCGGACTGGTGCTCCGGGGTGTTCTGGGGATGTGGCTGGGGGCCAGCGAGCGGAGCTCCTCACTGCACAAAACGGGGCGATGTGCGGCCTCGGCCCCGCGTTCCCCACAGGCACCTTACCCAACGTGGGGGGCGTTTTATCGCCATGTGTTTCTCGGCATTGCGAGCGCCGGGAAACACGCGGTTAAATACGCTCGCTCCGGGACTTTGTTCCCTTTTAGTTGAATCGCGCCCTTACTCTCCCAAATGGAAAATCCCGGCCATAATATTTGATATGAGGGCACATGTGGAGGTGGTTATTCAATGTGATCCTCCACAGACAAACCTCTACCTTAATCCTCTCCCTGGATGTATAAAAGATATTCATCCGGAGCGAGTGCAATGTTTCCTCAAGACAATTGAGAAAATGGGCTTTGCTGACACTTTGAGGAAATGGATTGCAATCCAGGGCTTGTTCCCCAGGTCCACAGTGAACAGCAGCTGACTCCATCCCCCTCAGCTCTCCTCCTCCCTCAACAGGCAGACAAAGCCTCATTCCCAGGCTTCCTGCCCCAACCTTGGTCAGGGACATGAGTCTGGTCCACAAGGTGGAGATGTATCAGGAGGATGAGGATTGTAGAGCAGGAAAGGTTCAGCTGGGAATGGCGGAGTTTCCACTTGCTGAAGTTTGTAAAGTATCGATGGGTTCTGGAGACAGAGCTTCATCTGAGAGTTCCTGTATTGGTGATGTTTAGGGAGCCGACAGTTTCAGCTGACCGAGCTGAGAATGATGTTTAGAAAGTGGATTAGGTGCATGAATCAGACTTTAATTCCAATCAGGACCATTTTTATCCTCATTGCTTTATAACAAATCATTTAAACATAAACTCACTTTGATATTTATATAGAAAATGATTCAAATATAAGGAGCGGGATTCTCCGTCCCGCCGCCCCGGATTTCAGGTTCACCCCGCCGGCGGGATTCTCCGTCCCGCCGCACCGGATTTCAGGTTCACCCCGCCGGCGGGATTCTCCGTCCCGCCGGCTGGTCAATGGGGTTCCCCATTGTGGGGCAGCCCCACACCATCGGGAAACCTCCGGGCTGCCGGCAAAATGGAGAATCCTGAATCCAGCCCAAGATATAAATCAGGACAGAGGAACTTATCTGAGTTTTACCAGGGTTAATGACATCCAGCATTTCTCTCCACACTGGGAACGGGAAAGGGCTGTTGAATTTTCCGATGGACAGGACACCATCTGCTCCTGACAGCTTTTTACCCCGATTGTGAATCCTGTAAATAGTTGATTATAAATTGACCATAAACACTTTGCTGAGTAATTTTCCCAACTTGCACTGAGTTTCAGTAAAGTTCATGACCTACCGGTCTTCCGGTGACAGCCATGGAGTGAGTGGTCGCACATTTGGGAGCTCCCGCTCGTGGCGGTCTTTTTTGGGCTTTTCCCCCGGTTTTCAAGTGGAAGTGAGGCGGAAAAAGGTTCAGGAGTGTGAATAGAGGAGATTGACCCTCTAGTTTATGGAGCTGAGGACCAGAAGTGCCCGAAAAAGAAGGAACAAGTTGGTCGAAGTGGGTGCAGAGCTGGAAATGCACGTGGAGATGGCGAAGGGGCAGGAAGCGGCCTTGCCGGCTCAGTGGTCGGCGGAGCAGCTGGTGAGCTTCTTGAATGAGGAGTTCACCCAGCAACGAAAGGAGAGTCTGGAGGACCTGGTCCAGGCGGTGGACTCGATCAAGGCTGTGGTTGACCGCGTGGAGACGAGACTGACAGCTCAGGGTCGGGCAATCCAGATGTTGGAGGAGTTGGCGGGGGAGCTCGACGAGCAGGTCACCTCGATGGCAGTGGAGATGGGGCTGATGCGGGACCACCAGAAGCAGTTGGAGGAGAAGGTGGAGGAGGTGGAGAACCGGTCACGCAGGCAGAATATTGGGATCATGGGTCTGCCGGAGACGTGCGAAGGGGCCGATGCTGGCACGTCCACAGGGAAGATGCTCGAGAAGCTGCTTGGTGAAGGTGCGTTTGACCGGCCGTTGGAGGTGGACCGAGCTCACAGGGCGTTGATGAGGAGGCTCCGGGGGGAACGAGCCGCCGAGGGCGATGGTGGTGCGGCTGCACCGGTTCCTTGGTCAGGAGCGAATCATGAGGTGGACCAGGCAGGCGAGGCGCTGCGCCTGGGAGGGCAGTGAGATTCGCGTGTACCAGGACCTGAATGCAGAGCTGGCCAAGAAGAGGGCAAGTTTCAATAAGGTCAAGGCGTCCCTCTACAAGAAGGGGGTGAAGTTTGGACTATTGTACCCGGCACGCCTATGGGTGACGTATGGGGCCGGGAACTATATTTTGGATCTTTGGAAGAGGCAGCGGTGTTTATGACAGACAATGGACTGGCAGGAGAAGGTAGACCTTGAACTCTGGTGGAAGGACTTTTGTTCGGGACCATTCCTGTTTTCCCTTGGTTTCTGGCTTCAGTTCTGTTTTTTTCTTTTTTGTTCTTTGTCAAGGGATGAGGGCGGCTGGTTTCTTTGTTCTGTTCCTAATGATTGTTTGCACTAATGTTTGAGCAGGGGGAGGGGAGCGGGGGGAGGGGAGCGGGGCGGGGTGGGGGAGGGGAGCGGGGTGGGGGGGAGGGGAGCGAGGGGAGGGGAGTGGCGGGAGGGGAGGGGGGGAGGGGGAGGGGAGCGGGGGGAGGGGAGCGGGGGGAGGGGAGCGGGGGGAGGGGAGCGGGGGGAGGGGAGCGGGGGGAGGGGAGCGGGGGGAGGGGAGCGGGGGGAGGGGAGCGGGGAGGGGAGCGGGGGGGGAGGGGAGCGGGGGGAGGGGAGCGGGGCGGAGGAGGAGGTGTGTGGGCGGGTGAGGAAGGCAATCCGGGGGTATATAAACATCAACGATACGGGTGAGGTGTCGGCGGGTATGGTCTGGGAGGCGCTGGAGGAAGTTATCGGGGGGAATTAATTTCTATTCAGGCACACCAGGAGAAGGCGGAGCAGGGGGGCGATAGAGAGGCTGGTGGGAGAAATCCTACAGGTGGACAGAAGGTTCGTAGAGAGCCCGAAGGAAGGGCTTTTGAATGAACGCCAGAGGCTACAATTGCAATTTGGTCTCCTATCCACGGGCAAGGCGGTGGGACAGCTGAGGAGGGTGAGAGGGGCGGTGTGTGAGTACGGGGAATTAGCGAGCAGGATGCTCGTGCATCAGTTGTGGAAGCAGGAGGCGGCGAGAGAGATGGGATAAGTGAGAGATACGGGGGGGGGGGGGGGGGGTGGAAGGTGGTCTTGGATCAGACGTGGGTGAATGGAGTGTTTTGAGATTTCTACAGCAAGGTGTATAAATCAGAACCCTCAGCCGGAGAAGAGGGGATGAGGCAATTTTTGGGAGGACGAGGAGCTGGTCAAGGGCCTGGGGGCCTCAATCGGGCTGGGGGAGGTAATGGAGGGGCGAGAGGCAATGCAATCGGGTAAGGCCCCGTGACCGGAAGGATACCCGGTGGAATTTTATAAGAAGTTTTCCGGGGTGCTGGGGTCACTGTTGGGAAGGGCATTTAATGAAGCAAAGGAGTTAGGAGTGCTCCCCCCGACGTTGTCGCAGGCGTCGGTCTCTCTCATTTTGAAGCAGGACAAGGACCCGGAAAACTGTGGATCATACAGACCAATCTCCTTATGGAATGTGGATGCCAAACTGCTGGCAAAGATCCTGCCCACACGGATTGAGGATTGTTTCCCAGGAGTAATAGGGGAAGATCAGACGGGGTTTGTTAAGGGGCGGCACCTGGCGACCAATATTAGGAGACTCTTGAACGTTATCATGATGCCTACAGAAGGGTGCGAGGTTGAGCTGATGGTGGCTATGGACACGGAGAAGGCCTTTGATCGGGTGGCGTGGGGGGACTTATGGGAGGTCCTGGGATGGTTTGGGATTGGGCAGGGATTTGTGGACTGGGCCCAGTTGCGATATCAGGCACCGGTGGCGAGTGTGCGGACGAATTGGGTGAGGTCGGAGTATTTTAGGCTGTACCGGGGGACGAGGCAGGGGTGTCCACTCTCCCCACTACTGTTTGCCCCGGCCATAGAGCCCTTGGCAATGGCGCTGCGAGCTTCGAGGGTCTGGCAAGGGATCGTGCGAGGCGGGGTGGAGCATAGGGTCTCGCTCTGTGCGGATCATTTGCTCTTATGTATATCAGACCCGTGGGGGGGGGGATTGGAGGGATTATGGGGATATTCGGCCGGTTCTCGGGGTATAAATTGAATATGTGTAAAAGCTTTTGCGATCAGGCAAGGAGGCAGGAGAGGAGATTGGGGGAGATGCCATTCAAGGTGGTGGGAGGGAGCTTTAGGTACTTAGGTATCCAGGTGGCGCAGGAAGGGGGACAGCTCCACAAATTGAACCTGGGTAGGCTAGTAGAGAAGTTGAAGGGGGACCTCCGGAGGTGGGACGTGCTCCCCCTGTCTCTGGCGGGGAGGGTACAGACTGTGAAAATGACAGTCCTCCCGAGGTTGCTGTTTGTTTTTCAGTGTCTCCCAATTTTTACCCCCAAGGTGTTTTTTCGGAAGATGAATGGGGTAATTTTGGGTTTTATTTGGGCCGGTAAAACCCCGCAGGTGAGGAAGGTGCTGCTGGAATCAGGCGTGGGGAGGGCGGCTGGCTCTTCTGAACTATTAACTTTTACCGGGCGGCGAATATATCAATGGTCAGGAAGTAGGTAGTGGGGGAGGGGTCGGTGTGGGAGCGAGTGGAGGCGGCATTCTGTAAGGGCACGAGTTTGGGGGCATTGTTAACAGCACCTCTGCCATTCTCGCCGGCTCGGTACCCCACAAGCCCGGTAGTAGTGGCAGCCCTGAGGGTGTGGGGACAGTGGCGGCAGCACAGGGGTTTGGAGGGGGCGTCGGTGTGGGCACCAATATGCGATAGCCATCGGTTCGCTCCGGAGGGGCTCGACGGGGGGTTTCAGAGGTGGCAGCGGGTGGGGATCGAGAGATTTGGGATCTGTTTATTGATGAGGGTTTTCTGAGTTTGGAGGAGCTGGAGGAGGAGTTTGAGTTGTCGGTGGGAACAGGTTCCGGTACCTGCAAGTGAGGGATTTTGTACGGAAGCAGGTCTCGAGCTTTCCATGCCTCCCGCAAAGGGGGCTGCAGGATAAGGTGATGTCGAGAACTGGAGTTGGGGAGGGGAATGTCTCGGAGATCTATAAGGAGCTGATGGAGTGGGAAGGAGCCCCAATAGGGGAGGTGAAGAGAAAGTGGGAAGACGAGTTGGTGGGGCGGGGGGGTTGGAGCGCGTGTCCGAGGCTGAGGGGACTTTGGCAGGGATTTGCGGACGTCATGCCAGAGGTCCTGCAAGGGAGGGTGGCTCCGAGTCCAGAGGTGACGATCTTTGGAATGTCGGAAGACCCGGGAACCCAGGGGGGGGAGAGGCCGACCTTTTGGCCTTTGCTTCCCTGGTGGCCCGGAGACGGATTTTACTGGGATGGAGGGACTTGGAGCCCCGAAGTCGGGGGTTTGGGTTAGCGACATGGCGGGGTTTCTCAGGAATGAGAAAATTAAATTCGCCTTGAGGGGTTTGTTGTGGGGGTTCGCTCGAGGTGGAAGCCGTTCATCGATTTCTTCCAGAAAAATTAGACTGTCAGCCGGTGGGGGCGGGGTTGGGGGGGGGTGGTGGGGTGGTGGGGAATGGGGAGGCATGGAAGTGACGAATACGGGTAGGAAAACCGATGGCGTGAGGGCCGGGAAGGGCTGGTGGTGTGTTTTTCTAAGCCATGTTGGTTGGGAGTTGTGTTTGGGGGGAATGATGGTTATTTTGTTGTGGGTCCTGTTGAATGTTATTGTTGAAAAGTGTTAAAATTCTAAATGCCTCAATAAAATATTTTCTGAAAAAAAAAGTTCATGTCTTACCTCCTCTTCCGAGATGCTTCCTCCTGAAATAAAGAAAACACAAATCTGAGTTGACAGAGACGGACTGCACGGTAGCCTTGTGAATAGCACAATTGCTTCACAGCTCCAGGGTCCCAGGTTCGATTCCCGGCTTGGGTCACTGTCTGTGTGGAGTCTGCACATTCTCTCCGTGTGTGCGTGGGTTTCCTCTGGGTGCTCCATGTCGTGTTGGGTGTTCTGATGCACAAATTATCCAACACGTCTGTACAACTCTGTTTTATTGTCCAATCAACGGTAACAACTAACTCCTGGCTTGGGTACGTGCTTCACCAGCTAACCTGTGGACCCAGCCTTATCACTATCTTTGAGAGGCACTCAGCACATGGTCTATGTCTGAGTGGCGCGCTGTGAGCTCTGCGCTCTGAGCTATCTCCTGGTAGAATGAGCGGGAACTGTGGTGTTCCCTGTTTTATAGTGCGTGTGCTCTCACTGGTGATTGGCTGCGATGTTATGTATGTGCTGGTTGGTCCAACTGCCTGTCCATCAGTGTGTGTGTGACTGCACCATGATATGCTGATATGGATATCATGACACTCCGGTTTCCTCCGACAGTTCAAAGATGTGCTGGTTAGGTGGATTGGCCATGCTAAATTGCCCATAGTGCCCTTCGTGTTGGGTGGGGTTACTGAGTTATGGGGATTAGGTGGGGTTACTGGATTATGAGGATAGGGTGGGGGTGTGGACCTTGGGTAGGGTGCTCTTTCAAAGAGCCGGTGCAGACTCGATGGGCCGAATGGCCTCCTTCTGCACTGTAAATTCTATGATCCAATTCTATGACTGCCTCGATCAGGCCTGTCCAACCTTTCCAGCTGGATGAGCCACATTTCCATTACTCACTCAAGGGTTGATGATCAAATTTGGGTGAGAAAAGTTTTCACTCAACATTAGACGTGAATGTGAAAAATATCAATGTCACCGCAATGAATTTCAAAAAAGAGGGATGACTAAAAATGTCCATTAAAAAGTTCCAAGAAATAGAGTTCACCACAAAAACTTCAGTTTATCTTTTCACCTCAGGAGCAGAGCTGGAGAGAGACAGACTGGGCCCTAAATCCTGGTTGTCAAACAAGTGGTGGGGACCAGGCCTGAGCCAAGGGCTTGTTTTTCACTAACACTGACCTTGCCTCTGGGGGCACACATTCCGTGGTGGGCTTGGCGGAATTCATACAAAAGTGGGGGTAAAGGGCTGGAAGTGGATTTTCTTTCAGCCTGGGGATTTCCTCTTCTCCCCACCTGCTTTGTGGATGGGTTGTTGGGGAAGGAGGCTGAGGAAGGCAGAGTGTGTGTCCGGGTTCACACCCAGTCTCAGAGTTTCTGCTCTCTCACACTCAATCGCCACACACACAGACTCTCTCTCACTAACACGCACTCTCACGTACATACAGACACTCACACACTCAATCACCCAGTTACCCACACACACAGACTCTCTCTCACTAACACACACACTCACATCCATACACACTCACACACTCAATCACCCAATTACCCACACACACAGACTCTCTCTCACTAACACACACACTCACATCCATACACACTCACACACTTAATCACCCAATTACCCACGGACACAGACTCTCTCTCACTAACACACACACTCACATCCATACACACTCACACACTCAATCACCCAGTTACCCACACACAGACTCTCTCTCCCTAACACACACACACTCACATCCATACACACTCACACACTCAATCACCCAGTTACCCACACACAGACTCTCTCTCACTAACACACACACACTCACATCCATACACGCTCACACACTTAATCACCCAGTTACCCACACACAGACTCTCTCTCCCTAACACACACACACTCACATCCATACACACTCACACACTCAATCACCCAATTACCCACACACACAGACTCTCTCTCACTAACACACACACTCACATCCATACACACTCACACACTTAATCACCCAATTACCCACACACACAGACTCTCTCTCACTAACACACACACTCACATCCATACACACTCACACACTCAATCACCCAGTTACCCACACACAGACTCTCTCTCCCTAACACACACACACTCACATCCATACACACTCACACACTCAATCACCCAGTTACCCACACACAGACTCTCTCTCACTAACACACACACACACTCACATCCATACACACTCACACACTCAATCACCCAGTTACCCACACACAGACTCTCTCTCACTAACACACACACACACTCACATCCATACACACTCACACACTCAATCACCCAGTTACCCACACACAGACTCTATCTCACTAACACACACACTCACATCCATACACATTCACACACTGAATCACCCAGTTACCCACACACACAGACTCTCTCTCACTAACACACACACTCACATCCATACACACTCACACACTGAATCACCCAGTTACCCACACACACAGACTCTCTCTCACTAACACACACACTCACATCCATACACACTCACACACTTAATCACCCAGTTACCCACACTCACAGACTCTCTCTCACTAACGCACACACTCACATCCATACACACTCACACACTTAATCACCCAGTTACCCACACTCACAGACTCTCTCTCACTAACGCACACACTCACATCCATACACACTCACACACTTAATCAGTTACCCACACTCACAGACTCTCTCTCACTAACACACACGCACTCACATCCATACACACTCACACACTTAATCACCCAGTTACCCACACACAGACTCTCTCTCACTAACACACACACACTCACATCCATACACACTCACACACTCAATCACCCAGTTACCCACACACACAGACTCTCTCTCACTAACACACACGCACTCACATCCATACACACTCACACACTTAATCACCCAGTTACCCACACACAGACTCTCTCTCACTAACACACACGCACTCACATCCATACACACTCACACACTCAATCACCCAGTTACCCACACACAGACTCACAGACTCACAGACACACACACACTTTCTATCTCACCCATACACAAAAACACTCTCTCAGACACGGAGCGGGATTCTCCCCTACCCGGCGGGACGGGGGGTCCAGGCGGGACGGAGTGGCGTGAACCGGATTCCTCCGCATCTTTAGGGGCTAGGCCCTCATCTTTAGGGGCTAGGCCCGCCCCGGAGTGGTTGGCGCCCCGCCGCTGGTGTTGAAGGCCTTTGCCGCCACGCCAGTCGGGGCTGAAGGCTGCTGACGTCATCCCCGCGCATCCACGGGGGGGGTTCACCTTTGCGTCGGCCATCGCAGAGGCTGATGGTCGGTGCGTAGGAAAAGGGTGCCCCCACGGCATAGGCCCGCCCGCGGATCGGTGGGCCCCGATCGCGGGCCAGGCCACCGTAGGGGCACCCCCCGGGACCAGATCGCCCCGCGCCCCCCCTCCAGGACCCCGGAGCCCGCCGGCGCCGCCTGCTCCCGCCGGTAAGGGACCTGGTTCAATCTACGCCGGCGGGACCGTCATAGAAGCAGCGGGACTTTGCAGCGCGATTCCCGCCCCCGCCAAATCTCCGGTGCCGGAGAATTCAGCGGCCGTCGGGGGTGGGATTCACGCCACCCCCCGGCAATTCTCCGACCCGGCGGGGGTTCGGAGAATCCCGCCCACAGACTCTATCTCATACATACTGTTATGGGCCAGGGTTTAAAAATCCAAAGTGTATTATGGAGTTCACCTGACCTCTAGCTTTTATGTTGAATTTGGCTAGGATGAGCACAAGAGCTTTCACTTGAGGAGTGATTCAACCATCTTCCCAGATACTTTAATCAAAACCAGCTTTATTCTAAGAACTTAGTTAACATTTATATAAACACACAGCAAGAATTTTTATCAATTACAAACATAAAGACACCCCACAGCTGCAGTAATCTATGTAAACACTGAATGGATTCCCCCTTAACTGTTCCAATTCAAAAACGAAATCCCATAAATCAAAACCCCCTGAGATTGAGGCGGTGTCCAGGCATGGACCGCCATTGCTGTGGCCTGCAAAGCAGCCATCTTGCTGCGCACCCCACTGACCACCCACCTTGGCCATTGGTTCTGCAGAGTGACACTGGACCTATGGGTGCCCCCACCCCTTCGCCTCTGCACCCCACCCTCCGCCATGCCGCCACACCTGCTGGCGGGGCACCAGGCTTTCCACCCAGGGAAATTCCCACTGTAACCCCTACGGAGGCGCCGGCAGGGGGCCGCAAAGTGTACTGCTGGCAAGGGCTGTGCCAGCTGACGGTACCCCTGTCATCAGGGATGGGCGCCAGGGCCAGAAGCTTCACAGTGCCGGGTGCCGACGGGCCGGTGGGGGGGGGGGGGACATTGGGGATAGGGGCCACAGTGCCAATTGGGGCCACCATGTAGCCGGTTGGATCTGTCTGGGTACGGGGGTAAGCCCCATGCTAACACGTCATGTGAGAGTACCTTTAAGAAATGTATTTTTAAGCAATGTACCGTTAAGAAAATAGTGATGTCAGAGAGTGGGTGGAGCTGAGCTCCATTTTGAGGCTAGTTCTGAGTTTTAGTTTCAGTTTTAAGACAGCAGCTTGGGTGTGACTGTGTTTTTGGCTGTGAGCTGCAGGAAGAAAAGCAAGGTGCTGGAGCTGAATCAACCAAGCTGATATATCTCTGCCATCCAATAGAAATTATGTATTAACTGTGACCTGGTGTGTTACTGTTTTTGTGAAGGTGAAGTCTTTTGGATGTGTAAAGGAACAGTTTGCAGGATTGGGTAGTGTTGTATTATTTTCGGGGTTATCTTTGAAGTAAGGGGTGTTAAGAGATCCAATGTTTATTTAAAAGGTTAATTTGAGTTCATGGAATAAACATTGTTTTGTTTAAAAACCACGTGTCCATAATTGTAATACTACACCTGGGGAACAAGCCGTGTGCTTCAAAAGCAACAATCCATTAAAGGTGGGGGTTGGTTGAACTCCATGATACATTTTGGGCTTCTGAAACCACCTCTCCCATAACAAACATATCAACCTTTCACCCCCTGCAGACAATGGGTATTGGAACACAACCAGCAATGATGGCCTTCCTGCTGGTCTCCGCAGCCCTGGGGGATGTTCTGCGGCTGTACGAGCTGGAGCTGCTCGAGGAGGAGGAAGCCGCAGCAGTGGAGCGGGCAGCAGTGGAACAGGAGGCAGCTGCCCACGATGGAGAGCCGGCTGCCCTATAGGCCGAGGAGGAGGAGGTCAGGAGGATGCGCCGCATGAGGCCTCATGTGTACCGGCAGCGCCTGTGAACCGAGGACCTGTCGGACCGGACATGCCGTTGAAGACTCCGGCTCAGCAGGGAGACTGTGCAGCATATCTGCCGGATCCTGGCACACCTGGCACTGCAGGGGTATGGGGGAGGACACCCGCCCCCCGGTCACCCTGAACCTTTATGCCACGGGGTCCTTTCCGGCACTGAGTGGGGACCTGTCTGGGATCTCACAGACCTCGGTGCACAGGTGCATCCGTGCCATCATGGAGGCCCTATATGCCCAGGCGGCTCAATTAATCCATTTCAATGTGGACCTAGCCTCCCAGAATGCCCGGGCAGCGGGTTTCACCACCATCGCTGACATGCCCCCTACAAGCAGCTGCAGATGACAGGCCGCTCTCCACAAACCGAAAGGGGTCCATGTGACCATCAGCTGCACATCATTCGCGTGTGCGGTTGATACCCGGGCCGTGTGCAGTACGCCTTCGTCCTGGCACCCTCGACGATTCAGACATGTTCAAGACACCCCTCCCCACCGGCCGGGGGTTTGGCTCCTGGGATTCCCGCTGTGGTCGTGGCTGACGATGCGTATCCGAGTTCACAACCCGCCACCGAGACCCAGGACAATGACGCCGATGCAGCGACCAGGAGCATGATCGATCGGTGATTCCGCCTCCTGGAGATACGGTTCAGGTGCTTGGTCCGCTCTGGAGGGGCCTCCAATATGACGCTGGGAGGGTCGCCCGCATCATGGCGGCCTGCTCCGTCCTCCACAACATCGCGCAGCAGAGGGGCGACGTGCTGGAGGAGGGGGAGGGGGAGGGGGGAGATGGGCAGGACATGGAGCCCAGGCAGGCACGGGAGGCTGCACGATGTGTGCGCCAGGGCCAACGCGCACGGGATGCTCTGATTGCCTCCAGGTTCACTGACTTCGGGTGGAGATGGGGGGAGGGGGTGGGGAGGGACTGGTCAGGGGCACGGACTCCGCTTCCCACCCCCACACCTCTCCCCCTCCCCTCCGCCAGACACCTCACCGCCTGCAACTCCCTCCGTGATACATACCTGCCCCACTACGGGGTGATGACAACCCGCTCTGTGATGAGCCCTGGTTCTCCACATCGTTTGACAATGTCTGACTCCTGCCCAAGGTGACACTTTCCACCGTCCACCTGGGTGATCCCTGCCTGCGAGCTGGCCATACCATCACACGGTGCCATTGAATCCTTGGGGTGATGGTGGTGGGAACGGCCGAGGGTGCGGAGGGGGTGGGGGGCTAGGCTACCCACAAGGCCTGCTCATCTGCTCATTCTCCCCCGCACACACCCCCCCCCCCTCCCCCCCGCACCCCTCTGTGGCCAACCCAGTCCCCCACTCACACCCATCTGACAGAGCACCGAGGCAGGTTGTAGCAGTGTGAACAGCTGTTTAATTTGTGCCCTTGCTCCTATAACTAAACTGTGCCCTGCACCCATGCCAACTTAACCGGTGTCTAACTTTCTGGCCTTACAGGCCCTAACGCTACATCTTGGTGGATCACAGACAGGACATCAGGAGTGGAGGCGGCCTGCTGTGATTCCCGGCCTGTGACCTGGGTCTTCTGAAGCGACTGGGCCTGGATGGACCCGGCTGCTGCCCGGGTATCCCGGGTGGCGTGATGCCGCCCTGTTCTGCCTGCTGCCCACCAGATGCACCAAGAACAAGAGCAGGTGGGGGGGGGCCGAGGTGCTGTTGCACGGGTCCCATCACCTCCTCCTCCCTCTGGGTGTTCGATGGCCCCCGGGATGCCCCGTGGGGCAGGGTACAAGCAAAGCTATCCCCTGAGGCTCCCCTGCCACCTGGCCCTGCCAGTCCTGGTGACCCGCTCAGGTCTCGACCAGAGTCTCCACGGAGCACAGGGAGTGGACCATCTCCGTCTGGGCCTGCGCGACATCACCCATTGACTGTGTCACCACCTTCTGGGTCTGTGTCACATCAGCCAGTGACTGCGCCATTTCCCTCTGGGACTGGGCCACCTCCCTCTGAGTTTGTGCCGCGGTGGTCAGCGCCTGGGCAATGCCGCCGACATTCCCAGCCATGGCCTGCTGTGACTGGGCCATGCTGAGGAGCGCCGCTGTAATTTCCAGCTGGCTCTGGCACATGGCTGCCTGTGAGAGGGCCGCCCTGTCCTGGGCCTCGGCCAGCGCTTGCACAGAATGCCCCAGGCCTTGGACATGCTGATCCATGGCCAAAACCGTCGCCCCCAGTGCCTCCACCGCGGACGCCACCCGTGTGGTGTTGGCCTGGACGGCACCACCTCCTGCTCCTCCACACGGTTGGACTCCTCCAACTGCACCTGCAGATGCTGGATGTTCGCCGACAACCCTTCATGTAGTCCCTGGCTCTGTGACTGCACCTCCTCAATCAATGGGATCGTCCGTTCCAGAGGCCCGAAACCTATCTGGACGGCAGCTCGTCCCAGGGTTCAGCCTGCCCTCCGACCATCCGCCCCTCGGGAGCTCCAAACTCCACCTGCTGTACCGGGTCGACTGTGTGGTGCGCACCAGATAGTGTCCCAGGAGCCTCTTCACTAACATGCCCAACCGAGGTGAGTGTCTCTGGGATGGGGGAGGGGGTTGGAGACGCTGAGACGGAAAATCACTGTCACCTTCCGACCCGGGCTCCGGGGTCTCCTGAGTCTCGGACGGATAGCTGGCGTCTGGGCTTCTCACTTCATCACTGCTTGTCTCAAGGGGGGGCTCTGGATGTGGCACTGGCTGGGGGCGGGGGACACTGGCTGGGGGCAGGAGACACTGGCTGGGGCCGGGGGACACTGGCGGGGGGCACTGGCTGGGGTCAGTGGACACTGGCTGGGGGCGGGGGACACTGGCTGGGGGTGGGGACACTGGCAGGGGGCAGGGACACTGGTTGGGGGCGGGGGACACTGGCTGGGGGCGGGGGACACTGGCTGGGGGCGGGGGACACTGGCTGGGGGCAGGGGACACTGGCTGGGGCCAGAGGACACTGGCGGGGTGCACTGGCTGGGGTCAGTGGACACTGGCTAGGGGCGGGGGACACTGGCTGGGGGCGGGGGACACTGGCTGGGGGCGGGGGACACTGGCTGAGGGCGGGGGGCACTGGCTGGGAGAGGGGGACACTGGTGGAATCATCCCATCTTCAGCAGGTCCTGCAGGACACAAGACAAGATGCATGATTAGACCACGGGCCGGGGGGGAGTGGGGATTTTGGGGGTGGGGGTGGGGGGGAGGGGGAGGCGGGGGTGTGGGTGGTGCATTGAGGGATTGAGGGTGGGGGGAGGAGGGGGGGATTTGGGGGGGAGGGGGAGGCGAGGTTGTGGGTGGTGTGGGGATAGGGGTGGTGGTGGGGGGGTCAGGGTGATGGTGGGGATGGGGGTGAGGGTGGGGGTGAGGCTGGGGGTGAGGTTGAGGCTGGGGGTGAGGGTGGGGGTGGTGTTGGGGAGTTGTTGACACACGTGTCACCGGGAATGGTAACTCAGCAGGGTCTCACATCCTCGCCCGCGGCCGAACTCCACCCCGGCGACCTCCTTTTCTTAAGGGCCACCGACCACATCCAGGGCCCTCCGCTCTGCCACGGTGAGGGGCCGCAGGTTCGGGGGTCCTCCTCCAGTTATCCCCCCCTCCCGGCGGGTATTGGCGGCCTTCTCCTGGCGTGAGTGAAACAGAAAATGACCGTGTTCGACAGTCCGAGGCCTGCAGCCCAGGAGGTGGGTAGCTGGTGGACTCAGTGGCCAGTTCACCCGGCCATGGGGCCGGTATGGGAGCCGGCATGTGGTCAGGTTTGGGGTTGTGGGGGGGGGAGGGGCAGTTTACAGGGAGGGAGGGGGGGGCGGGCGGGGGGCGGGGGTGCCGGGGCACAGTGCTGCCGACTCACCCTGGCCGCCCTGAGGATGTCGTGCAGTTTTTTTCGGCCCTGCTGGCCGGTCTGGCTGGTGTTGCCCACGGCGTTAACCGACTCTGCCAACTGCGCCAGGCACAGCGAATGGCGCCGGTTGGCAGCCTCCTTCCCGGGCCGGGCCACAGGGTCAACCGCCTCTCCTCCACCCCGTCCAGGAGGGTCCATTAATCATGAAGCTGCTCTCCTCGCTGCCATCTTGGTGACTGGGATGGTGTGTGTGAGGAGTGAAGTGTGTCTATGTAGCTGCAGCTTGTCAGCCTCCTGAGTGTCAATCTCAGGCCTGGCGAATCCAGCACCGTTTCTCATTGGAATCGATTGTGTTCCACGTGGCGTCGGTGCTAATCCCTCAACAGTCGCTGAATCGCTCCAGATGCGGCGCCAGTTTTGCTGTTGTGGAGCTCCATGAATCCTGCCCCAGAGTCAACACTGAGCCTCACGAACAGAGAATTCAGCCCAATGTAGTTACAAATATATCCAATAGGGAGTTCAGGAGAAGCGTCTTTACTGAGAGAGTGATGAGAGTGCCGACCTCAGGATCACACAGTGTGTTTGGGGTGAAGGGTAAAGATATATTTAATGAGAAACTAGATAAGAACATGAGGGGGAAAGAAACAGAAGGGCATGTCGACAGGAATCAAGTGTTCCCGGAAATCTCACATCAATTTCCTGTCAGTTTCTCAAAACAGCTTCAGTTCTTCCTGATGTTCCTCACAGTGAAGTTTACTTTCCTTCTCTTTCCCATTCAGCTTTAATTTTCGAGCTTTCTCAGCCAGATTCAACAAAGAACAATACAGCACAGGAACAGGCCCTTCGGCCCTCCAAGCCTGTACCTGTCATGATGCCAACCTTTGCCAAAACCCTCAGCACTTCCTTGTGCCGTATCCCTCTATACCCATCCTATCCATGTGCTTGTCAAGATGCCTTTTGTTTTGTTATAAAACATTTTATTGAGGCATTTATGGTTTTAAAACAACAAAAGACACAAGTGCAGATATTTTTTTTAATTTTAGAGTCCCCAATTATTTTATTTTCCAATTAAGGGGCAATTTAGCGTGGCCAATCCACCTAACCTGCACATTATTGGGTTGTGGGGGAGAAGCCCACGCAGACACGGGGAGAATGTGCAAACTCCACACAGACAGTGACCCAGGGCCGGGATTCGAACCTGGGTCCTCAGCGCCACAGTCCCAGTGCTAACCACTGCGCCACATGCCGCCCTGCATGTTCGCCCATAAACATAGTTCAACGCGTAACACACCAACACACCCCTCCATCTCCCACAGTTCTTGGCTAAGCTAGACCGACATAGTCTAACTCCCTCCCCCCTACCCCCCCTTGCTCCCTGACCCCCCCAAGAAGTCGATAAACGGCTGCCACCTCCGAACAAATCCTAATGATGATCCTCTCAGGGTGAACTTGATTTTCTCAAGCCTGAGAAACCCATCCATGTCGCTAACCCATACGCCTGTTTTCAGGGGCTTTGAGTCCCTCCACGTGAGCAATATCCGTCTCCGGGCTACCAAGGAGGCAAAGTCCAAAACCTCAGCGTCTCTCGCCCCCTGGACTCCCGTGTCTTCCGACGCTCCAAAAATCACCTTTAACGCCCTGTACATGACATAAATTTAAAAAAATAAAACATCTGCAAATCCCGGCCTGAATCCCCTAACATGTGGACATGATTTGCGGGCCCTCCTGCACATCGCCCACACCTTCCTCTACCCCAAAAACCTGCTCATCCGGGCCACAGTCATGTGTGCCCGGTGAACCACCTTGAATTGTATCAGGCTGAGCCTGGCACATGATGAGGACGTATTGACTCGGCTCATGGCGCTGCCTCTACCCGCTCCCACACCGACCCCTCCCAACTACCCACTTCCTAATCATGGCTAAATTCACCGCCCAGTAGTAGTTCCTAAAGTTCGGCAGTGCCAGCCCTCCCTCCACTCGGCTCCGCTCCAGCAACACTTTCTTTACTCGCTGGGTTTGATGCGCCCACACAAACCAAGTTCACCCGCTTAAAAAAGGCCTTTGGAATAAAAATAAGGATACACGGAAAAGCTAACAAAAATCTTGGGAGAACCGTCATCTTTATGGTCTGTACCCTCCCCGCCAGTGACAACCGGAGCATGTCCCACCTCCGGAAGTCCTCCTTCATTTGTTCAACTAACCGGCCCAGATTTAATTTGTGTGGCTACTCCCATCTCCTTGCCACCTGAATACACAGGTACCGAAAACTATCGTGAAGTACGCCACGCCGCCGGGGGGCCATTGCCAAAGGGCCGCTCAGAAATCCTCCGCTCACGATCGGCCGAGTTCCCGACGGCGTGGAACTAACCACCTATTGCCGGTCGGGATGCTCGCGTGGAGCTATGAAGCAATTGTGCTATCCACAATGCTACCGTGCTGCCCTATAGGCGGCTGGCGATTTAATGTGCGGGGGTTGAGGCTCGGGCGCATCATCGGGATGGCTCCACAGTCCGAGTCCGCCATGGAGCACGGCGCGGCCGCTGGAGGTCACCGCCGTGCGCAGGCGCGGCCTCTGACCCAGAAGTGCAGGGGCGCATATCTGCAGCAAAAGCTGCGAGATTCACTCCGGGTCCCTGCTAGCCCCCTGCAGGACTATGAATTCATTTAACATTTTGCAGGAATTTCAGGAGTAAAACTCCACGGTTTTTACACCGGCGTGGGGACATAGCCTCAATAATGGAGAATCCAACCCCTTTTCTTCGGTCAACATCGATGCAAACTACTCACTTAGTACCTTGCCCATTTCCTCTGGCTCAACACATAGATTTACCCCACTGTCCTTAAGTGGTCCAATCCTTTCCCTGGCCACCCTCTTGCTTTTTACATATCAATAAAAAGCTTTGGGATTCACCTTAACCCTACTTGTCAAGGACTTTTCATGACCCCCCCTAGCCCTCCTAATTTCCCACTTCACTACCTTCCTACATTCTTTCTGCTCCTCAAGAGTTTCCACTGTCCCCACGCTTCCAGACCAGACAAAAGTCTCCTTTTCTTTTTGACGAGGTTCACAATATCCCTTGTTATCCAAGGCTCCTTAAATTTCCCAGACTTATTCTTCGTTCTCTCAGGAACGTGACTTTTCTGAATCCTAATCAACTGTCACTAAGACCCGATTGGCTCTGAGGTTTCTTTCTGGAAACTCCTGTCTACATCCCGGGCAGGAGTTTCTCTCCTTTTCCCAACTTTGGGTGATACAGGAGCGGCAGAAGTTGTGTCCACACTCCAGTGAAACCGGATCAGTGAAGAAATCAAGACAAATGGGACAAATTACCTTCTCGGACAAACTTTTCTCCTGCTGTCTGGAAGCCATGTTCACACTCAGTACTTCCTGGTTCAAACCACTTTCAGTTCCAATGTCCCTGCTCTGCTGCTGAACACATTCAGTTCAGTAATTCCCTCATGACGCCCACTGCAATCCTCAAGGAATTATTGTTATTTGCTGCTCTCGGTCCCGCCCACTTTGAGAGCTGGAGACATAACCCGGAGCAGAATGGAGAATAAACAGGGTTAGAGTGAACAACAGGGAATAATTGAACCCAGGCGATGGGAGTGAAGGTCTGTTGGTGGTGGGGGTGGGTGGAGAGAGGATGGGAGGAGGGGGGGATTTTGTCCTGTGAGTGACTGGCAGCCTGCTGCTCTCCTTCATATACTTCTGTCTCAAAGCAGCCCCAGGCACGGATGGTCAAGTTGTGTTTTACTTTGTGGGAAACACAAACTGAAACATATTGTCCAGCTCCTCCTGACCTTCCCTTTAAATCCACCATGATCCTCTCAATTGTCACTTTGGGAGCCACTCCACATAACTGAAGACCCTCATCCCTGGTCCCATTCTGGGAAATCTCCCCTTGCGCCATCCCTTCAGCCTTGACATCCTTCCCAAAGTGCGGTGTCCAGAATTAGCTGTAACCTCGGTGGACGAGCAGTGGAAATCCTGTCGGGTCTGTTGACACCAAGTTGTATGTAAATTATCAGACATGTCGACCAGTTTATTATCCAAACATTTTAACCAGATGCCCTTATTTGCGAGATGAACACAGGAGAAACACAGGTTTACAATTCAACCCAAATTTATTCACAAAAACAATAAAACAGTTATTCTCCCAAATTACCCCAATTATAAACTGCCCAAGACTCTAATACTACCGTGCCGATGAACTCGATTGAGCTGCGGGTCCAATTCTCTGAGTCTCAGTCATCTTAGGGCTCTCGTCTGCGAAGCCAGGTCTCGTACGCCTCTTCCATCCATTCTCTGGTCCGCTGTTGAGTTTTCTCCCCTGACTCTGCGTCAATTCTGAGCTGGGGAGGGTCCCAGGACGTCACCATCTTTTCTCCCTCTTCGCGTTCTTCCAGAAGTTTCTCTGGCCCTCAGCCAATGAGGTCACTGGGTGGCGGTTGCAATATCCAATGGAGTTACCGATTGCATCGCTGTGGGAACCCAGACCAGAATGGGGCCGATTGTCTTCCGATCTCCTGTTTATAGAACAAGCCCAGGCATGCCCCAGCTGTGCGTATTCAGGCCCCTGACCTTCCCGTTGCTTGCCATTTTAACACAAGACCCTGCTCCCATGCCCACATGTCTGTTCTTGACCTGCTGCAATGTTCCAGTGATGCTCAACGCAAACTGGAGGAACAACATCTCATCTTCCGGTTAGGCACGCGACAGCCTTCCGGTCTCAGCATCGAATTCAACAACTTCTGATGATTAGATCTACTCTACCTCGATCCCTGTTTTCACTCCATTTCATTTTAATTGTCTTTTACCTTTTCTTTCTTTCTTGTCTTTCTTTATATATATTTACCCCCCCCCCCCATCTTATCCACCTTTCCTTACCCTTTCTCCCCTTTGTTTCCCCCTTCCCCTCCCCCACATCTACATCTGTCACAGTTTACCCTCTGATGTTAGTTTCTCTGCTGTTTGGCCTTTCACACCTTTTGTTCTCTCCGGGGACTGCCATTAACACTCTTTCCCCTTGGTTTCTGTGGCTATTCGCACCCTGTTTCCCTGGGTTTCTGGGATTATGACTCATCTTTCATTCTCACTCCACAGTATAAATATTTCCCACTTTCTCTGTCTGTTAGCTTTGACAAAGGGTCACCTGGACTCGGAACGTTAGCTCTTTTCTTTCCCTACAGATGCTGCCAGACCTGCTGAGATTTTCCAGCAGTTTCTCCAGCATTTGGAGTATTGCGTGCAATTCTGGCCGCCGCATTATAGGAAGGATGTGGAAGCATTGGAAAGGGAGCAGAGGAGATTTACCAGAATGTTGCCTGGTATGGAGGGAAGATCTTATGAGGAAAGGCTGAGGGACTTGAGGCTGTTTTCGTTAGAGAGAAGAAGGTTAAGAGGTGACTTAATTGAGGCATACAAGATGATCAGAGGATTGGATAGGGTGGACAGTGAGAGCCTTTTTCCTCGGATGGTGTGATGTCTAGCACGAGGAGACATAGCTTTAAATTGAGGGGAGATAGATATAGGACAGATGTCAGAGGTAGGTTCTTTATTCAGAGAGTAGTAAGGGCGTGGAATGCCCTGCCTGCAACAGTAGTGGACTCGCCAACACTAAGGGCATTCAAATGGTCATTAGATAGACATATGGACGATAAGGGAATAGTGTAGATGGGCTTTAGAGTGGTTTCACAGGTCGGCGCAACATCGAGGGCCGAAGGGCCTGTACTGCGCTGTAATGTTCTATGTTCTAAGTTCTCTTTGCCCCAGCTGTTTGTCTCTGTCCTGTACATTCAAACTTGGCTGTTTGAATTCCATTCAGGCCTGTCTGTGGTTCTGACTGTGGTTCAGTTAAAGTATCCAATTGTCTATTGGCCATTTTACCACAATCATTTCTCCAGGGTCACTGTAGGTTCCCACTTAATTCAGTCCAGAGATCCCTCCATGGAAATGCAACCTCAAAGTTAGGCCATAATAAGACCATGAGGCAGAATTGGCCATTAAGCTCATCGAGTCTGCTCCGCTATTCAATGAGGTCATGGCTGATCTGATATAATCCTCCACTCCATTATCCCGCCTTAGCCCCAAAATCCTTGATTCTGGACTGGACTGTACGCAGAACAATACTTTTCACTGTAACTTATATGTACACGTGACAATAAAACAAATTCAACAAATCCAGTCAAATCCGATTCCCTCGCTGATTAAAAATCTGTCTATCTCAGCCGTGAACATGCTTAATGACCCAGCCTCTACAGCTCTCTGCGGGAAAAAATTCCACAGATTCACTCCTCTCTGAGAGAAGAAGGGCGGAAATCTCCCTTCAGGGGACTAAGTCCAGGTGATGTCTAACTCGTGCCTTGTACAGTTTTAGCAAGATTTCCATATTTTTCTCCTCCATTCCCTTTGAAATAAGGATCCACATTCCATTTGCCTTCCCCATTACCTGCTGAACTTGCACGTTGTTTTTTGTGATTTATTCACGAGGACCCCCCAATCCCTCAGTGCTGCAGCTTTCTGCAGTCTCTCTCCATTTAAATAATATTCAGCTCCTTTATTCTTCCCACCAAAACATTTTCCTGCATTATATTCCATCTGCCAAGTTTTTGCCCACTCCCATACCTGCCTCTGTCCCTGTGTAGACTCTTTGTGTCATCCTCAACACTTCCCTTCCCACCTATTTTTTGTAATTTGCAAACTCGGCAATTCTTAATCAAATTGTAAACATGACAACAATTCACCTTTAAATGGTACCTCCCTCTCCTGGAGAGGGGGTCGGGGGGACGGGGACGTGGGTTATTCATGAGACCCAGTGTCCTTTTCTTCACTTCAGCGTTCAGTTGAATTCACAAAGAGGATCCAGTTTCAGTGTCAAGGATTCTAGATCAGTGATCATACAGCGGGGGGAGGGATTCTCCCTTAGCTGCCACCGAAATCGCCGTTAGCACCTCCGCGATTCTCCAGACCCGGTACCCTCCAGCACTTCCGCGATTCTCCAGACCAGGTACCCTCCAGCACCTCCGCGATTGTCCAGACCCGGTACCCTCCAGCACCTCCGCGATTCTCCAGACCCGGTACCCTCCAGCACCTCCGCGATTCTCCAGACCCGGTACCCTCCAGCACCTCCGCGATTCTCCAGACCCGGTACCCTCCAGCACCTCCGAGATTCTCCAGACCCGGTACCCTCCAGCACCTCCGCGATTCTCCAGACCAGGTACCCTCCAGCACCTCCGCGATTGTCCAGACACGGTACCCTCCAGCACTTCCGCGATTCTCCAGACCAGGTACCCTCCAGCACCTCCGCGATTGTCCAGACCCGATACCCTCCAGCACCTCCGCGATTCTCCAGACCCGGTACCCTCCAGCACCTCCGCGATTCTCCAGACCCGGTACCCTCCAGCACCTCCGCGATTCTCCAGACCCGGTACCCTCCAGCACCTCCGCGATTCTCCAGACCTGGGGCGTCATTCTCCGACCCCCCCAGAGGGTCGGAGAATGGTCGTTGGCCGCCGTGAACCCCGCCCCCGCCGGTTGCCGAAGTCTCCGAAGGGAGAAAAGTCGGCGGGGCGTTAATGTCGCCGCTGCCGTCGGAGAATGTCACGGGTCTGCGCAAGGCAGCCGATTTTCGGCCTGCCGATATTCTCCCTTCCGGATGGGCCGAAGTCCCGTCGACGTGATGACCGTTCACGTCGACGTAAATTAAACCTCCTTTTCATCGGCGTGACCCTGTGCTCCAGGTTCACGTCGACCAGCGTGGAGGTGAGTGACGGCCTGGGGGGTTGGCTCTGGGCAGGCGATGGCGTGGCCGCAGTCTGAATGCGTGAGGAGAGGTGTGTCTCGGTTTGTGTGTGTGTGTGTGTGTGTGCAGCGGGGGGGTGGTGGGGGGGGGGGTGGTTAGAGTAGGCTGGGCTCCGGGGGAGTGCCGGGAGGGGGTCAGTGCCGGGGAAGGGGATGGGGGGGTCCATGCCGGGGAGGGGGACGGGGGGGGGGGGTCCGTGCCGGGGACGGGGATGGGGGGTCCGTGCCGGGTTGGAGGTTGGGGGGGGGTCCGTGCCGGGGTGGAGGTTGGGGGGGGGGGTCCGTGCCGGGGAGGGGGATGGGGGGTCCGTGCCGGGGTGGAGGTTGGGGGGGGGGTCTGTGCCGGGGAGGGGGATGGGGGGTCCGTGCCGGGGTGGAGGTTGGGGGGGGTCCGTGCCGGTGTGGAGGTTGGGGGGGTCCATGCCGGGGTGGAGGTTGGGGGGGGGGGTCTGTGCCGGGGAGGAGGATGGGGGGTCCGTGCCGGGGTGGAGGTTGGGGGGGGTCCGTGCCGGGGTGGAGGTTGGGGGGGGGTGCATGCCGGGGAGGGGGATGGGGGGTCCGTGCCGGGGAGGGGCATGGGGAGTCAGTGACGGGGTGTAGGTTGGGGGGGGGTCCGTGCCGGGAAGGGGGATGGGGGGTCCGTGCCGGGGTGGAGGTTGGGGGGGGTGGTCCGTGCCGGGGAGGGGGATGGGGGGTCCGTGCCGGGGTGGAGGTTGGGGGGGGTCCGTGCCGGGGAGGGGGATGCGAGGGCAAGAGTTGGTCCACCTGGCCAGGTGCCAGCCTCCAACAGTTGGACCCATGCGGTCCATGCCACCTGGCTGGGGGGAGGAGGGGATATGGGCAATGATGACATGTCGTCGTTCCCCTCCCCCCCACCAGGCCGTCATGTTTTCCGATCATCCAGCGATGTTGGCCGCCGTGGCGGCAGCCGCTCATGTCTATGTTGCCCTGGATGAGGAGGAGGAGGAGGAGGAGGAGCGTGCCAGAGAGGCGGCGCAGGCTGCCGCAGAAGGACAGGCGGCAGCCGCCCAGGCTGGAGGGACATCTGACTGACAGGATGAGGAGGGGGAGGAGGACGCCACGGCCCCACGGCAACGGAGGCACCCGAGGGCGCCCCGTGTGTACCGGCCCCGGCAGTCATACCAGGACCTCACGGACCGGGAATGCAGGAGGAGACTCCGGATGAGGCGGGAAACCGTGGCACACATCTGCCACCTGCTGGCACACCTGTCACCGCGTGGCACTGGCGGGGGACACCCTCTCCCCGTGTCCGTCAAGGTTACGGTGGCCCTGAACTTTTATGCAACGGGGTCATACCAGGCACCGAGTGGGGACCTGTCCGGCATATCGCAGACATCGGTGCATCGGTGCATCCGGGCAGTGACAGATGCCCTATATGCCATGGCGCACCGCTACATCCGCTTCCCCGTGGACCGGGCCAGCCAAGATGCCCGGGCCGTGGGCTTCTCTGCCGTGGCCGGGTTCCCCATGGTCCAGGGCGCGATCGATGGGATGCACGTCGCCGTGCGGCCACCTGCAGATAACAGGGCCGTGTTCACCAATAGGAAGGGGACCTATTCGATGAACATACAGGTGGTCTGCGACCACCGCATGATGATACTGCACGTCTGCGCCCGTTACCCAGGCAGTGTACACGACTCATCCATCCCCGGTATGTACGAGGGACGCCATCCCCGGCTGAGGGGCTGGTTGCTGGGCGACAGGGGCTACCGATTGCGATCGTGGCTGATGACGCCTATACGGAGGCCACGCAATGAGGCGGAGAACCGCTACAATGATGCCCATGTAGCGACAAGGGGAGTGATAGAGAGGTGCTTTGGTGTGCTGAAGATCCGTTTCAGGTGCCTGGACCTCTCTGGGGGCGCTCTCCAGTATCGATCAGATAGGGTCGGCCGCATCATTGTGGTGTGCTGCGTCCTGCACAACATAGCCCAGCAGAGGGGCGATGTGCCGCAGGCAGAGGAGGGCGGAGTGGAGAAGCAGCAGGAGGAGGCGCAGTCCTCCCCAGATGAGGGGGATGGGGGTAATGGTCAGGGCAGACGGGGTAGACACAGGCGGGTGGCTGTCCACCGTTACCGGCTGGCCCAGCGGGCACGGGACAGACTGATAGACGCCCGCTTCACTGACTAGATGGGCGTGGGAATCGGGTAGTATGGCCACAGACCGCACACCATGGCAACAGCCGACCACCCACACCCCCCACCCATCCACCCACCCAGCACCCTCACCCCCCTCCCCAACTCCACCCACCCCACCCGCAAGCAGACCACCCCCCCCCCCCCATTGCCGATCCACCTGCGGCACAACGGGCCGGGCTCACACAGTTGCGGGTGGACGCGTGTCTATTGCAGGCCATGGAGGATGATGACAACCCGCCCTGCGGTGAGCTCCTGGCTCTACATCATTGGACTATGTCTGACCCATGGCCACAGTACCACCATCCACCCGGACCATCCCTGCATGCGGCTGTGACACTGCAGCGCACGGTCCCGTCCTCTGCCCGGGGGATGTTGATGGCGGCCCAGGGGGAAGGGAGCAGACTCACCTGGGGCTGAGGTAAGACCACCCTCACACACACACTTGCGCTCAACGTACATGACACCCCCGCACGCTTTGGACAGAGCACAAAGGCAGCTTCTGTAGGTGTAACATTGACTTTAATAACCAAAGGAGTTCATGCACGTGCCCTAGCCCCTAAAACTCACCTGTGCCAACTTACTCAGTGTCTAATTGTTTGGCCTTACGGGACCTTTGACTACGTCTACGTGGTTCCCCAGACGGTACAGCAGAACTGGAGGTGGACTCCTGTGATTCCTGCCCTCTGACACTGGATCCCTTTGGCGGCCGTTTCCTGGGGCGTCCTGGCCTAGATGGGCCAGGCTGCGGCCCGGGCGACTGGGATGGCGAGCTGCCAGCCTGTCCTGCCCGTTGCCCACCCGATGCACCTGGGACGGAAGGGGGGGAGTCCGAGGTGTCGCAGTGTACCGGGACCTCCCCTACAGGGGGAGCCGGGACGGACCGCACCAACTCCTCCTCCCTCGGGGTGCCCGATGGCCCCCAGGCCTCTACATGGGTGGGGGATGCGAACGGACTGGCCATCCGACGCCCCCCCGACATCTGGCGCTGCCAGTCCTGGAGGCCCGTGCTGGTATCGACAGGGGTCTGCAGGTTTGCAGCCATGGAGCCCAGGGGGCTGGCAAACCCTGTCTGTGACAGTGCGACGCCGGCTCGCACATGGCCACTGGTGCCGATGCCCTCAGCGATGGCCTGCAGAGACTGGGCCATGGCCTGCTGAGACTGGGCCATGGCCTGCAGAGACTGGGCTATGGCGTTGAGCGCCTCTGCCATCTGGCGCTGGCACTGGCTCATGGCCTCCTGTGAGAGGGCAGCCATTTCCTGGGCCAAAGACGCCGCCTGCACGGAAAGCCCCAGGCCTCGCAAACCGTTCCCCATGTCTGACACCGTCGCACCCATTGCCTCCACCGCGGACGCCACCCGTGCGGTGTCAGCTTGGGTGGCACACATGACCGGCACCACTCCCAGCTCCTGGACGCGGGTGGACTCCTCCACCTGCGACTGCAGCCGCCGCAAGCCACCCGTCACCCTCTTCGCTCGTCTCCGGGTCGGTGGTTGCATCGGATCTATGTGTGGGTGTGGTAACTCCAGGAACCCGGGATCCATCTGGGCGGCAGATGTTCGCTTGGGCTGGGCTGCCCTCCGACCGCCCGGCCCCTCTGCTGCTCCTACCTCCACCTGCTGTACGGGGACTGCTGTGTTGTGCGCACCAGTGAGTGTACCAGACGCCTCATCACTAAAGTGCCCAACCGAGGTGAGTGTTTCTGCGATGGTGGAGGGTGTTGGTGACAGCAGTGCCGTTGTGTCGTGCTCTTCATCCCACTCTGAGTCCATGGCACTTTGGGGTGGGGATTCGTCTCCACCCATCCACTCTGAGTCACTGTCCGGTATTTCGTCTTCCTGGGTAGTGCTGTCCCGGGTAGGGGTGTCCTGGGCAGTGCTGTCCCGGGTAGTGGTGTCCCGGGTAGTGGTGTCCCGGGTAGTGGTGTCCCGGGTAGTGGTGTCCCGGGTAGTGGTGTCCTGGGTAGTGGTGTCCTGGCTCGGATGTGACGGGGGCCTGTGGCTGCCCCCCTCGTCGCTGGGTGGTCGCTCCCGCACGTGACGCGGGTGTCGTCTCCCTGTTGCTCCAGGTCTCTCCGTCTCCCGTGGCCTCCGAGGGGCATCCTCCGGGCGTCGCATGCTGGAGGGTCCGGGTCTCTCCGTCTCCCGTGGCCTCCGAGGGGCATCCTGCGGGCGTCGCATGCTGGAGGGTGCGGGTCTCTCCGTCTCCCGTGGTGTGCGAGGGGCATCCTGCGGGCGTCGCATGTTGGAGGGTGTGGGTCTCTCCGTCTCCCGTGGTGTGCAAGGGGCATCCTGCGGGCGTCGCATGCTGGAGGGTGCGGGTCTCTCCGTCTCCCATGGCCTCCGAGGGGCATCCTGCGGGCGTCGCATGCTGGAGGGTTCATGTCTCTCCGTCTCCCGTGGCCTCCGAGGGGCATCCTGCGGGCGGTCTGCATCTGCGGGGATGGGTGCCTGGACGTTTGGTCCTGCGATACACAATGAAGCATGCATGGTTAGACATCAGGCAGTGATCAGGTGATACGGGGGAGGGGGATATAGGGGAGGGGGGATATGGGGACGGGCTGTCGGTGGCTCACTTGCTCCTACGCCACCGACCTCTGCATCAGCAACCTCCCGGTCGTCAGGTCCGCCAGCCAGTTCCAGGGCCCTTTCCTCGTGTTCAGTCAGTGGCCTCTCATCAGCGGGGCCTCCTCCAGTCCTCACATGCTCCCTATTGTTGTGTGCGCGCTTATCCTGTGGGGGGGGGGGTGGCAGGGGTAAAAGGCAACACTGTTAGGCAGGTATATGAATGCACGTCATCGGTTGCGCGTGCATTGCAGAGGTTAAGGTTAGGGCTGGATTCACTTGGGGATACGGGGGATATGGGGGAGGGGGGATATGGGGGATATGGGGGAGGGGGATATGGGGGAGGGGGGGATATGGGGGATATGGGGGAGGGGGGATATGGGGGATATGGGGGAGGGGGGATATGGGGGAGGGGGGATATGGGGGAGGGGGCATATGGGGAGGGGGGATATGGGGGAGGGGGGATATGGGGGAGGGGGTATATGGGGAGGGGGGATATGGGGGAGGGGGTATATGGGGAGGGGGATATGGGGGAGGGGGGGATATGGGGGATATTGTGGAGGGGATATGGGAGAGGGGGGATATGGGGGAGGGGGGATATGGGGGAGGGGGGATATGGGGGAGGGGGGATATGGGGGAGGGGGGATATGGGGAGGGGGGTTTATGGGGGATATGGGGGAGGGGGATATGGGGGAGGGGGGATATGGGGGGGATATGGGGGAGGGGGATATGGGGGATATTGTGGAGGGGGGATATGGGAGAGGGGGGATATGGGGGAGGGGGGATATGAGGGAGGGGGGATATGGGGGAGGTGGGGATATGGGGGAGGGGGGATATGGGGGAGGGGGGTTATGGGGGAGGGGGGGATTATGGGGGATATGGGGGAGGGGGGATATGGGGAGGCTCACCCTGCCTGCTCTGACGAGGTCGTTCACCTTCTTGTGGCACTGGGTGCCTGTCCGTGGTGTCAGGGCCACAGCGGTGACGGCCTCTGCCACTTCCCTCCACAGACGCCGGCTGTGGCGTGGGGCAACTCTGCGGACGTGCCCGGGATACAGGGCGTCCCTCCTCTGCTCCACCGCGTCCAGGAGCGCCTCCACATCCCGTGACTCGAACCGCGGGGCTGAGCGACGGCCAGCCATCCAGTCGGGTGTTGCGGTCGGGTGTTTCGGTCGGGTCGGGGAAGCAGCGCGGCCTTATGAGCCGTCACGCCGCGCAGCGCGTATGACGCTGCACGGCGTGAACCACTGCGCAAGCGCGGATCCCGTTACGTCGCTGCTAGCCCATTTCGGGCCAGAGACTTACGACCCATTTTTCCGATGTGACGCAAGTCGGATTTGCGCCGTTTTTTGCGCCGATCGGCGGACTTTCCGCCGATAACGGAGAATTTTGCCCCTGCTACCTCCAGCACCCCCGCGATTCTCCAGACCCGGTACCCTCCAGCACCTCCGCGATTGTCCAGACCCGGTACCCTCCAGCACCTCCGCGATTCTCCAGACCCGGTATCCTCCAGCACCTCCGCGATTCTCCAGACCCGGTACCCTCCAGCACCTCCGCGATTCTCCAGACCCGGTACCCTCCAGCACCTCCGCGATTCTCCAGACCCGGTACCCTCCAGCACCTCCGCCATTCTCCAGACCCGGTTCCCTCCAGCACCTCCGCGATTGTCCAGACCCGGTACCCTCCAGCACCTCCACGATTCTCCAGACCCGGTACCCTCCAGCACCTCCGCGATTCTCCGTCTCCGATGGGCCGAGTGGTTCACTTGTGCTTTTAAAAATGGTGAAACCGGCATCGTGGCTGCTGAGGGAGAGAGAGGGGTACGGAATATGTCCATCATCACCATAGTTTACTGACAGGTTGCTGGCTGGGGGCCTTCTGCCAGGGCCGGGGGGAGTACTAGGGGGTGGCTAGGAGATGGGCTGTAGGGTTGGGTTGGACGGGCACAGGACACCATTGCCGCAGCCGGCAAGGCCGCCACGTAGCTGCGCCAACCGCTGACTGCCCACTTTGAACCTGGTGCCAGGGGTCGTATAGGTGTCCCCCCAGGGCACCCCCCCTGAGTGCCCTCTGGCCCCAAATGACCCACAGCTGTATGGGCACACTCCAGCACAACCAGTGCCATGGTTTTGTCTGGAGTAAGTATGTGTGGGGAGTGTAATGTGTATGTGTGGCTGCAGCTTGTCAGCCTCCCGAGTGTCGAATCCCGCACCGTTTTTCATTGGAATAATTGTGTTCCGCGAGGCCCCGGTGCTCGGCCCTGAATGGAAGCGGAATTGGTCCAGGGGCGGCGCCGCTTTTTCTGTCGTAAAAGTCCACAGATTCTCCGCGGCGTCAACACTTCGGGCTGGGTTCTCCCATTTTGTGGCGAAGTGCCGACGGCGGCATGGAAACCGTGGCCTTTTTCGACGCCAAAATCGGCGCCCAATCCTCACCGATCCTGGGACCGGTGCAGGGCCAGCAGCCGCGGTGGGTGAAACTCCCGGCTCCCACGACACAAACGGCGGAGGAATGGCCGGGTCCGTGACGCGCAGGCGCATGGCGACGACCAGCTTTAGCTGCCGATACGGCCCCGCCAGCCGTGCGCGGAACAACCTGCCAAATACTGCCCCCATGGCTACCCCATGGCCACCCCCGGCAGTCCCCCCTCGCCCTCGCGGAAGCCCCCCCCCCAGCCAGCAGCATGCCTCCCGGCCGACTGTGGCACCGCTGGTCACAGTCCGCAGCCCCCACTCCGGGTTCCCAACCGCTGAGACTACATTTTGATAAGATCCTTCACAAGAGGTTAGTTGGCAAAAATTAAAGCACATGGGATTGTGGGAATGTACGTGGATCAGGAATTGGTGACAGACAGGAAACAGAGTGGGAATAAATGGATCTTTTTCCGAGTGGCAGGCAGTGACTAGTGAGGTACCACAGGGGTCAGTGTTTGGGCCCCAGCTGTTCACGATATATAAACACAACCTGGATGAGGGAACCAAATGTAACATTTCCAAGTTTATGGATGACACAAAACTGGGTGGAATTGTGAGTTGTGAGGAGGATGCAAGGAGGCTTCAAGGTGATTGAGACAAGTTGAGTGAGTGGACAAACACATGGCAGATGCAGGATAACGTGGCTAAATGTGAAGTTATTCACTGCGGTGTGAAAAACAGAAAGGAAGAGGATTATTTAAATGGTGATGTATTGGGAAGTGTGGATGTACAAAGGGATCTGGGTCCTTGTTCACCAGCCAATCAAAGTGGAGAGGCAGCTGCAGCAAGCAATTAGGAAGGTGAATGGTTTGTTGGCCTTCATTGTGAGAGGATTGGAGTTCAGAAGTAGGGATGTGTCACTGCAGTTATACAGGGCCTTGGTGAGACCACACCTGGAGTATTGTGAGCAGTTTTGGTCTCCCTGCCTGAGAAAGGATTTACTTGTCACAGAGGGAGTGCAGCGGAGATTCACTCGGCTAATACTGGGGTTGGGGGGACAGTGCAATGAGGAGAGAATGATTCGACTGGGCCTGTGTTCACTCGGGTTTAGAAGGATGAGAGGAGATCTGATTGAAACGTATAAAATTCTAACAGGGCTGGACAGACTAGATTCAGGGAGGATGTTTTCCCTGGTTGGGGAATCTCGAACCAGGGGACACAGTCTCAGGATACGGGGAAGACCATTCAGGACTGAAATTAGGAAATATTTCTTCATTCAAAGGGTTGTGAACCTGTGGAATTTTTGACCACAGGAGGTTACCACAAGTCACTGAATATATTCAAGAAAGAGACAGATAATTTTTACATTTCAATGGCATCAAGGGGTATGGGGATAAAGCGGGAATGTGGCATTGAGATAGCGGATCAGACACAATCATATTGAATGGTGGAGCAGGCTCGAAGGGCCGAATGGCCTACTCCTTTTTTATATGTTTCTGTGTTTATGTGTGGGGTTTGTGGGGGGGGTCCCCTGTGCTTGTGGGGGGTCGGGTTGCCCCTGTGCTTGTGGGGGAGGGGGTTCCCCGTATCCGTGGGGGGTGGGGCTGTATTATTTTAACACAGATCAGGGCGCCCCGATCTCGGTGGAGCCGGCGTTGCCGGATCTATCAGGCCCCGCCCTGCCAGCGTGAGGGTGAAAACCACGGCCATAGATTTTCTGAGCTCAGAGTGCCAGAGAATCTGGAGAGAAAACTCAGCTGTGCAGCTGGAGAGCTACACACCGGCTTTCTCTCTCTAACCAGCTCTCTGTGCACAGAGAGCAAAATCCCACCCAATGCGTCAAAGAGCAGCACGGAGTTACTTCCTTATGGATTGTGAAAAAGGGTCAGGAATGACCAGGATGCTGAAGAGAATGGAGATTCTCGTCATTCACAAAAAGTCCCATCTGGTCAGTGTGTGAAATAGTCCCTCCGAATCAAACTGCCTCTGCCCGGCTTCACACACCGATCCCTGTTTGGGCAGAGATGTGAAAGTGAGTGTCTGCCTCCTCAAAACCAGGCCGTTCCCGATTGGCAGCTTTGATTGGCAGCCTGCCCTGGGGAAGGAAAACTCTGATTTGAAACCCCAGCCATGGGTCAAATAGTAAAGTCTTCATTGGCTGACAGTGCGGAAGGAGACAGACAAGACCAATGGTCTGGATGTAGAAAGAGCTGCTGAGGCCCTCCAGCTTGTTTGGTATCGAGGAAAAGGACAAGTGTAAAGTTAAAAGCTGCAGCCTTTCAGCTGCTACACTGTGACACACATTACACCAGTGCAGCAATAGCTGCCTCAGAGCAGAGAGCGGCTCTGTACAAACCTCACCCACTTCAATATACTCACTGTGCAGCTTGTTCAACAAATCAACTCAACCAACACCCCCATCATCAGCACGGTAGCATTGTGGATCGCACAATTGCTTCACAGCTCCAGGGTCCCAGGTTCGATTCCGGCTTGGGTCACTGTCTGTGCGGAGTCTGTACATCCTCCCCGTGTGTGCTTGGGTTTCGTCCGGGTGCTCCGGTTTCCTCCCACAGTCCAAAGATGTGCAGGTTAGGTGGATTGGCCATGATAAATTGCCCTTAGTGTCCAAAATTGCCCTTAGTGTTTGGTGGGGTTACTGGGTTATGGGGATAGGGTGGAGGTGTTAACCTTGGGTAGGGTGCTCTTTCCAAGAGCCGGTGCAGACTCGATGGGCCGAATGGCCTCCTTCTGCACTGTAAATTCTATGATCTATGATCAGTAGGAAAAGCCCTGAGGGCTGGGGGAGGAGTCAGCCAGCACCAGAGACATTTCAGACTCGCTTTTAAATCAAATATTATTCTTGGAAAAATTTCAGACAACCTTGTAATTCTCCAAAGCTGATTTTTATCAAAAAATCTTCATTTTCACAGTGATATAAGTTTCAGTCAAAATTCATAACAAATAAATACCAAACATCCAACTTGAGTTGTAGTCAGGCTGGGTTTACGTAAAGGGACAGGTCAGGAGGAGCTGGACAATATGTTTCAGTTTGTGTTTCCCACAAAGTAAAACACAACTTGACCATCCGTGCCTGGGGCTGCTTTGAGACAGAAGTATATGAAGGAGAGCAGCAGGCTGCCAGTCACTCACAGGACAAAATCCCCACCTCCTCCCATCCTCTCTCCACCCACCCCCACCACCAACAGACCTTCACTCCCATCGCCTGGGTTCAATTATTCCCTGTTGCTCCCTCTAATCCTGTTTACTCTTGATTCTGCTCCGGGTTTTGTCTCCAGCTCTCAAAGTGGGCAGGACCGAGAGCAGCAAATAACAATAATTCCTTGATGTGGAGATGCCGGCGTTGGACTGGGGTGGGCACAGTAAGACGTCTGACACCAGGTTAAAGTCCAACAGGTTTGTTCCGAATTGCTCGCTGTCGGAGCACTGCTCCTTCCTCAGGTGAATTCCTTGAGTATTGCAGTGAACATCATGAGGGAATTACTGAACTGAATATGTTCAGTAGTGGAGCAGGAACATTGAAACTGAAAGTGGTTTGAATCAGGAAGTGCTGAGTGTGAACATGGCTTCCAGAGAGCAGGAAGAAAGTTTGTCCGAGGATTTAATTTGTTCCATTTGTCTTGATTTCTTCACTGATCCGGTTTCACTGGAGTGTGGACACAACTTCTGCCGCTCCTGTATCACCCAGTGTTGGGAAAAGGAGATAAACTCCTGCCCGGAATGTAGACAGGAGTTTCCAGAAAAAAACCTCAGAGCCAATCGGATCTTAGTGAATCTGTCTGAGAAAGCTCGAAAATTAAAGCGGAATGGGAAAGAGAAGGAAAGTAAACTTCACTGTGAGGAACATCAGGAAGAACTGAAGCTGTTTTGTGAAACTGACAAGAAATTGATCTGTCTGATTTGTAGAGATTCGCGGGAACACAAATCTCACAACTTTCTGCCGATTGTAGAAGCTGTTGAAATCTACAAGGTAAAAGGGAACAGATTTGATCCCCTGATTGTCTGATCACATTTTCAGGATCTAACACTTTTATTTTCTGATTTTCTCTCCCAATCCCAGGATGGGGTGAAATCTTCCTTCGATTCTCTCACGGAGAAGAAATCGACGGTTCTAGAAATGGAGCAGCAGCAGAAACAGAAGATTTCCCAAATTAAGGTAAAGTCTCCCTGAGCTGAGCTTCCAAATTTAATCCATTATTTTGTTGTGTTTATTACAGAAACATATTATTTTTAATGTTTCTTCTTGTAGAAACAGTCGGTCAGTCTGCAGAGCCACATCACATCCGAGTTCACTAAACTGCACCAGATTCTCACTGAGAAAGAGCAGCGTTTCATCCGAGATCTCAGGGAAGAAGAGGAAAAAATTCTAAAACCAATGGAGGAAAATCTTTGTGAAATTCAGGAGAATTTAAATTCTATTCAGGAGAAACTCTCAAAGTTGGAAAACCAGTTGGAACAAAAAGACGGAGTGAGATTTCTGAAGGTGAGGGATTATATTTCAGTTTAGTTCAGTGAAAGTTCACAGTCACAACATGATCCACACGAGCCTCCTCCCATCCTACTTCATTTCCCTGTCAATATATCCTTCTGTTCCTTTCTCCCTCATCTGTATCCAGCTTCTCCTTAAATGTATCCCTGGCTTTCCCTGGGTGGGTGGAATTTAATGTTGTTCCCCCCAGGGTACATTTAGTCAGGGTGTGGGGTGAGTGGAAGGGGACATGGGGAATGACACTGTGGAGTTTCTGTTGTCTTTCCATCTCTACACAGATTAAGTCTGTGGTGGTAAGTCTTGTGGGACAGCCTTCCTGTAACCAATTCAGCCCCTTAACAGGGCCATGAATGTTCTCATCCTGCTGTCACTGGTATTCCCCCAGCAATGAGCAGGGGTCTCACAATACGGGAAGCCTGAAAATCAAACCCTGTTGGGGTTACTGGTGGGATTCTGGGAGGGGGTGAGGGAGAGGTGGTGGGATTGAGGATGTAGCGGGAATGCCCTTGTTCAGTTGCACTGTGTACCTGATTGAGGGACTGTACGAGGTTCACGCTCCCGTTTCCTCTGACTGATGGTTCTTGACTTGAGGATTTTATAAAGGACAAAATTACACAGACACGGGGATTGGCTCAACCACAAACTTGTTGTTTAGTGAAAACACTCCCAACACCCGAATACAAAGAGCTGTAAATAGTGTAAATAACATCACACAGCATTTAATTGGTTTTCCAATTTAAATCCCTCCACAATTTAACCTCAGCTTCCACATAAACACACAAATCACCACAACTTATTAAAAAGCCTCTCCTGAAAATCCACAGACAAAACCCCACATTTCAGCCCAAACGTTCCTCAATTCAAACCCAAATCCCCCCCGGATTTGGATGTTACACTGAAGTTATTTTAAAACCTCAGCCCCAATCCCCCTCGGATTTGGCTGATAAATTACAATTCCCCACCCGGCTGCTCCTTCTGGTGTGAATTGTAGGCCCGGGAGCCAGGTTGACCGTTCTTGACCCTCCCTCTTGACTGCAGTGCCAGACCCTTGGATCTTGTCCTTTTAATGATGATTCTTATCGGAATATCACAAACACATTTCCTGAAGCCATCCTGCTGGAGGGTCAGTGCTCAGCACCTTTCAATCTCTTTACACAGTCATTTTCAATCCGAGGGTCACGGCGTTCCCGATCGCGGGAAGTGGGATCCTCATAAAATCCAACCCATGGGGTTTAAACTGAATTGGAAAAGCAGCAGTTAATGATGTTGGAATCAGGTTTAAACTGGCTTCACAAACTCATTAATGAGACTAATTAACTTCCTGCCGCTAGTCCGGTGCATTGACCCCTTCCCGACTCTGACTTAATCCCGGGAGGTTTTCCTGCCATCGACAGACTGAGCCGTGTCCTCTCGTGTGATTCCCTGTGTCCGGACACCATGCTCGCTGCTGTGACAGACTGGAGTAAATTCCACCCCGTGTGACAGTGAGTTCCACATTCCCATCACTCTCTCGGCAAAGAAGTTTCTCCTGAACTCCCGATTGGATTTATTTGTAACTTTATAGTTGTGTTATGTAATTTGGAAGAACACAAGCTGCCACTTGATGCAGTTTTGAGTAACGGTTGCTTCAAACTTTGAAGTGAGTTCAATGTGTTTTATTGAACTATTAGCACAGTTCTCAATGAGTTCGACTCTCTGCTAATCTAAATGTAGTAACTCGGTCTAACTGAACCAGCCTTGCTCTAAGCCACGTGCTGGGGTGTGATGCTGAGGATACACCCTGTCTCACTCTGTAGATGTTGGTCTGTGGAAAGAGGCGGGGTGTGAGTGCCTCATCCCTTTTATAGTGAGATACCACCCCTCAGTGTCCTGACTGCTCATTGGTCGTGTCCAAATTCTATGTGTTCATTAGCTGCATGTTTGCATATCATAGAACATACTGTGCAGAAGGAGGCCATTCGGCCCATCGAGTCTGCACCGACCCACTTAAGCCCTCACTTCCACTCTAATCCCATAACCCAACAACTCTCCAAACCTTTTTGGACACTAAGGGCAATTTAGCATGGCCAATCCACCTAACCTGCACGTCTTTGGACTGTGGGAGGAAACCGGAGCACCCAGAGGAAACCCACGCAGACACGGGGAGAACGTGCAGACTCCGCACAGTTAGTGACTCAGTGGGGAATCGAACCTGGGACCCTGGCGCTGTGACGCCACAGTGCTAGCCACTTGTGCTACCGTGCTACTATATCATGACATATATTATGTTTCTATCCCTATTTCTGGATTCTCTACAGTGTAAACATCTTCACTGAATCTATCAAACCCGACCCATTTCATCATTTGAAAGATCTCTATCAGGTCTTCTCTTTTCTACAGTAAAGTTGATCAATCTTTGCTGTTAGTTGAAGCCTCTCAGTTGCTGTCAATCTTTTTGATACTTTCTCCTGTGCTTCAATATCCTTTGTGGAACATCCTCTTTCTATTCCATGTCTGCAGCAATGGGAATTGACAATTCTCAGCAGCTTGTAACAATGTGAGGGTCATTTCTGCTTTCTGGATATAGACAGTCCGTCTCTGTCAACTCAGATTTGTGTTTTTGGTTTATTTCAGGAGGAAGCATCTCGGAAGAGGAGGTAGGACATGATCTTTACTGAAACTCAGGGCAAGTTGGTAAAATTACTCAGCAAAGTGTTTATGGTCAATTTATAATCAACTCTTTAATATTTACAGGATTAGCGATGAGGGTAAAAAGCTGTCACTAGCAGATGGTGTCCTGTCCATCGGAAAATTCAACAGCCCTTTCCCGTTCCCAGTGTGGAGAGAAATGCTGGATGTCATTAACCCTGGTAAAACTCAGATAAGTTCCTCTGTCCTGATTTATATCTTATATTTCAATCATTATCCATATAAACATCAAAGACACCGGGCGGGATTCTCCGGTCCGCCAGCCCCCTTTTCCTGGGCAGCGGCCCTCACCGGCAGCGGGATTCTCCGTCTCCGCCACCTGCCAATGGGATTGCCCATTGTGGCCACCCCACACCGCCGGGAAACCCGTGGGCGTGGGGGCGCTGCCGGCGCAACGGAGAATCTGTCGGCAGAGAGAATGTTTAAGAGCTTTGTTATAAAGAAATGAGGATAAAAATGGTCCTGATTGGAATTAAAGTCTGATTCATGCACCTAATCCACTTTCTAAACATCATTCTCAGCTCGGTCAGCTGAAACTGTCAGCTCCCCAAACATCACCAATACAGGAACTCTCAGATGAAGCTCTGTCTCCAGAACCCATCCATACTTTACAAACTTCAGCAAGTGGAAACTCCGCCATTCCCAGCTGAACCTTTCCTCCCCGGAAATCCCAGAGTGACCGTATTTAACCGCGTGTTTCCCGGCGCTCGCAGTGCCGAGAAACACATGGTGATAAAACGCCCCCCACGTTGGGTAAGGTGCCTGTGGGGAACGCGTGGCCGAGGCCGCTCATCGCCCCGTTTTGTGCAGTGAGGAGCTCCGCTCGCCCGAACTCCTCAGTGCAGCGAGAGATCGGGACGCCATTTTAAAATGATATCCCGATCTCCCAGGCCACCGACGCCACCCCGACGCCCCCCCTCCAAAGCACCAACTCACTTTGGGAGGGTCCCCAGCTCCCCCCGCAACACACACGCTGGACACCCCCAGCCCGATCACCAGCACACAGAAAATGGCAGCTTGGCTCATTGGCAGTGACAGCCTGGCAGTGCCCTTGTCAGCTAGCAGTGTGATGCGACCATCAATTCACTCAAAGACACGAGGAGAAGTAAACCGTGGTTTTAATCAGCTTAGAACAGTGCCTGCCTGCGACTGGTACAATACTGGGAACCGCCTGCAGGTCAGCTGCTCTTTATACTTCCTTTCAAGGGGAGGAGCCATGGGCAGAGCCCGTACATGCCCCAACATATCCCCCTGTGGGTGAAGCCACACAATGGCCCATAGGTGGAGCCCACAGGGTTAACATAACACAACAGCAGAACATGGTACAAATGCACTGGTGAATTATTAGCACTATACATTCCCCACACAGGGCCACCTGGGTGCCTGTGTGCTTTGTTTGGGGTGAGCTCTGCTATTCCCCTGCTTCCCCTGCAGTGGGGCTGAGCTTCTGATGAGTGAACTGAGGAGTGGCAGCACCTGGTGTGTCACTGATTGAGCTTGGCCACGCCCATCCCGGTGATGGCTCAGCCGGGGTCTGAGGCTTTCCAGAGGGGCGGCCTGGGTGGCTCCCAAATGACCAGAGGCTCTGTGAACATTTCCAGGACACAGTGAGCAGTCAGCAGAGTGAGCAGCCAGGGGCCTGTGAGTAGCACCAAAGGGGTGTGTTTAAAACCCAGACTGCAGCAATGGGGGTCTGAGCCAGGCCACCCCGATCCCGAGGGGGACACCCCGAGTGCACAGACCTGTCACCAAGTCGCTCCCCGTTACTCCCCCCGGCCCAGGCAGCCCCCCCAGCAAGTCCGACAATTATTGAGGCTTTTTGAGGTTTTTTCCCCTCTCTCTGCCCCTCAGCAGCCATGGAGCCCAGTCCCCGTTTGTAAATACTTGCACTAATTCACACCCGCGTGACGTCTGCCTGAGAGGGGCGGAGCATCGTGGAAGGGCGGAGCATACTGTGTCCAATCCGCTGATTAGATTTAAATCTTTGTAAATGAGGGTGTTACATGGGCCCGCTGCAGGGCACAAACTTTGATTTCACCGCCAGGGAGGGACTGGAGCCTGGCGTCGGAATCAGTGCCGGGCACAAACCTCGATTTGTGCATTACGCCCGATTCTCCGCCCGATCGCACTTCCGGTGCCGTGAAGCGGAGAATCCGCCATATTTGTTTCCACGGAGCAGAACGGAAATATCTCGGTGTTGAGATCTTCATCTAAATTTGTGAAGAGATTAGTTTATTTTGATGATGTCACCCACACCCCAGTTTTACACACACACACACAGTTACACACACACACAGTTACACACACACACAGTTTTACACACACACACACACACACAGTTACACACACACACAGTTACACACACACACAGTTACACACACACACGCACAGTTACAGACACACACACACAGTTACACACACAGTTACATGCACACACAGTTACATACACACACAGTTAGACACACACACAGTTACACACACAAAGTTACACACACACAGTTACACACGCACAGTTACACACATATGCACACAGTTACACACACACAGTTACACGCACACCAACACACACGCAGTCACACACACACCGACACACACACAGTAACACACACAGTTACACACACACAGTTACACACACACACAGTTACACACACACACAGTTTCACGCACAGTTACACACACACAGTTACACACACAGTTACACACACCCACACACACAGTTACACACACGTACACAGTTACACACAGTTACACACACAGTTACACACATGCAGTTACACACACACACAGTTACACACACACACAGTTACACACACACACACAGTTACACACACACACACAGTTACACACACACATACACACAGTTACGGACACACAGACAGTTACACGCACACAGTTACACGCACACACACAGTTATACACATATACAGTTACACACAAACGCACACACAGTTACACACACACACAGTTACACACACACACGCACAGTTACAGACACACACACACAGTTACACACACAGTTACATGCACACACAGTTACATACACACACAGTTAGACACACACACAGTTACACACACAAAGTTACACACACACAGTTACACACGCACAGTTACACACATATGCACACAGTTACACACACACAGTTACACGCACACCAACACACACGCAGTCACACACACACCGACACACACACACAGTAACACACACAGTTACACACACACAGTTACACACACACAGTTACGCACACACACAGTTTCACGCACAGTTACACACACACAGTTACACACACAGTTACACACACCCACACACACAGTTACACACACGTACACAGTTACACACAGTTACACACACAGTTACACACATGCAGTTACACACACACACAGTTACACACACACACAGTTACACACACACACACAGTTACACACACACACACAGTTACACACACACATACACACAGTTACGGACACACAGACAGTTACACGCACACAGTTACACGCACACACACAGTTATACACATATACAGTTATACACAAACGCACACACAGTTACACGCACACACAGTTACACACACACACAGTTTCACACACACACACCCACACAGTTACACACACACACACACAGTTATACACACACACAGTTTCACACACACAGTTACACACACACACACTTACACACACAGTTACACACAGACAGTTACACACACACATACACAGTAAACCCCCCCACACACGCACGGTTACACACACACAGTTACACACACACACAGACACACAGTTACACACACACACAGTTACACACTCACAGTTACACACACACAGTTACACACACACACAGTTACACACACGCACACATAGTCTCTCCCCGATCCCCAGTGACTCTCCCCCGATCCCCAGTAAGTCTTTCCCCCGATCCCGTGAGTCCCTCCCCGATCCCCAGTGAGTCTCTCCCCCCGATCCCCAGTGAATCTCCCCCGATTCCCAGTGACTCTCCCCATGAACCCCAGTGAGTCTCTCCTCCGATCCCCAGTGAGACTCTCCCCCGATCCCCAGTGAGTCTCTCCCCCGATCCCCAGTGAGCCTCCCCGATCCCCAGTGACTCTCGCCCTGATCCCCAGTGAGTCTCCCCTGATCCCCAGTGACTCTCCCCCGATCACCAGTGAGTCTCTCCCCGATCCCCAGTGAGTCTCTGCCCGTTCCCCAGTGACTTTCCCCCTGATCCTCAGTGAGTCTCCCCCGATCCCCAGTGACTCTCCCCCGATCCCCAGTGATTCTCTCCCCCGATTCCCAGTGAGTCTCTCTTCCCGATCCCCAGTGAGTCACCTCCCGATCCCCAGTGAGTCTCCTCCCGATCCCCAGTGAGTCTCCCCCTGATCCCCAGTGGGTCTCTCCCCGATCCCCAGTAAGTCTCCCCCGATCCCAACTGAGTCTCTCTCCCGATCCCCAGTGTGTCCCCCCCAATCCCCAGTGAGTCTCTCCCCGATCCCCAGTGAGTCGCTCCCCCCGATCCCCAGTGAGTCTCCCCCCGATCCCGAGTGAATCTCTTCCCCCGAAACGCAGTGAGTCTTTCCCCCCCGAAACCCAGTGAGTCTCTCCCCCCGATCACCAGTGAGTCTCCCCCGACCCCCAGTGAGTCTCTCCCCCCGATCCCCAGTGGGTCTCGCCCCGATCCCCAGTGAGTCTCTCCCCCCAGATCCCCAGTGAGTCTCTCCCCCGATCCCCAGTGAGTCTCTCCCCCCCGATCCCCAGTGAGTCTCCCCCGATCCCCAGTGAGTCTCTCCCCCCCGATCCCCAGTGAGTCTCTCCCCCCCGATCCTCAGTGAGTCTCTCCCCCCGATCCCCAGTGTGTCTCCACCGATCCCCAGTGGGTCTCCCTTTATCCCCAGTGAGTCTCTCCCCCCGATCCCCAGTGAGTCTCCCCCCTGATCCCCAGTGAGTCTCTCCCCGATCCCCAGTGAGTCTCTCCCCCCGATCCCCAGTGAGTCTCCCCCCGATCCCCAGTGAGGCTCTCCCCCCGAACCCCAGTGAGTCTCTCCCCCGATCCCCAGTGAGTCTCTCCCCCGATCCCCAGTGAGCCTCTCCCCCGATCCCCAGTGAGTCTCTCCCCCCGAACCCCAGTGAGTCTCTCCCCCGATCCCCAGTGAGTCTCTCCCCGATCTGCAGTGAGTGTCTCCCCGATCCCCAGTGAGCCTCTCCTCCGATCTCCAGTGAGTCTCTCCCCCCGATCCCCAGTGAGTCCCTCCCCGATGCCCAGTGAGTCTCTCCCCGATCCCCAGTGAGTCCCTCCCCGATCCCCAGTGAGTCCCTCCCCGATCCCCAGTGAGTCTCCCTCTGATCCCCAGTGAGTCTCCCCCGATCCCCAGTGACTCTCCCCGATCCCCAGTGAGTCCCCCCCTGATCCCCAGTGAGTCTCCCCCTGATCGCCAGTGAGTCTTCCCCCGATCCCCAGTGAGTCTCCCCCTGATCCCCAGTGGGTCTCCCCCGATCCCCAGTGAGTCTCCCCGATCCCCAGTGAGTCTCCCCCCCCCTATCCCCAGTGAGTCAGCCCCCCGATCCCGAGTGAGTCTCTCCCCCCAAAACGCAGTGAGTCTTTCCCCGCCGAAACCCAGTGAGTCTCTCCCCCACGATCCCCAGTGAGTCTCCCCCGACCCCCAGTGAGTCTCCCCCCCCAAAACCCAGTGAGACTCTCCCTCCGAAACCCAGTGTGTTTCTCCCCCCGATCCCCAGTGAGTCTCTCCCCGATCCCCAGTGAGTCTCTCCTCCCCGATCCCCAGTGAGTCTCTGCCCCCGATCCCCAGTGAGTCTCTCCCCCCCGATCCTCAGTGAGTCTCTCCCCCCCGATCCTCAGTGAGTCTCTCCCCCCGATCCCCAGTGAGTCTCCCTTTACCACCAGTGAGTCTCCCTCCCGATCCCCAGTGAGCCTCTCCCCCGATCCCCAGTGAGTCTCTCCCCCCGAAACCCAGTAAGTCTCTCCCCCCGGTCCCCAGTGAAACTCTCCCCACGATCCCCAGTGAGTCTCTCCCCCGATCTCCAGTGAGTCTCTCCCCCCGATCTCCAGTGAGTCTCTCCCCCCAATCCCCAGTGAGTCCCTCCCCGATCCCCAGTGAGTTTCTCCCCGATCCCCAGTGAGTCTCCCCCTGATCCCCAGTGAGTCTCCCCCGATCCCCAGTGACTCTCCCCGATCCCCAGTGAGTCCCCCCTGATCCCCAGTGAGTCTCCCTCCGATCCCCAGTGAGTCTCCCCCCGATCCCCAATGAGTCTCCCCCTGATCCCCAGTGAGTCTCCCCCGATCCCCAGTGAGCCTCCCCGATCCCCCGTGAGTCTCCCCCTGATCCCCAGTGAGTCTCTCCCCCGATCCCCAGTGAGTCTCCCCCGATCCCCAGTGAGTCTCTCCCCAATCCCCAGTGAGTCTCTCCCCGATCCCCAGTGAGTCTCTCCCCCGATCCACAGTGAGTCTCTCCCCGATCCCCAGTGAGTCTCCCCCTGATCCCGTGAGTCTCCCCCGATCCCCAGTGACTCTCCCCGATCCCCAGTGAGGCCTCCCCGATCCCCAGTGAGTCTCTCCCCCGATCCCCAGTGAGTCTCCCCCCCGATCCCCAGTTAGTCTCTCCCCGATCCCCAGTGAGTCTCTCCCCGATCCCCAGTGAGTCTCTCCCTCGATCCCCAGTGAGTCTCTCCCCGATCCCCAGTGAGTCTCCCCCCCGATCCCCAGTGAGTCTCCCCCGATCCCCAGTGAGTCTCTCCCCGATCCCCAGTGAGTCTCTCCCCGATCCCCAGAGAGTCTCTCCCCCTGATCCCCAGTGAGTCTCCCCCGATCCCCAGCGAGTCTCTCCCCCGATCCCCAGTGAGTCTCCCCCGATCCCCAGTGAGTCTCTCCCCAATCCCCAGTGAGTCTCTCCCCGATCCCCGGAGAGTCTCTCCCCCTGATCCCCAGTGAGTCTCCCCCGATCCCCAGCGAGTCTCTCCCCCTGATCCCCAGTGAGTCTCCCCCGATCCCCAGCGAGTCTCTCACCCGATCCCCAGTGAGTCTCCCCCCCGATCCCCAGTGAGTCTCCCCCCTGATCCCCAGTGAGTCTCTCCCCGATCCCCAGTGAGTCTCCCCCCGATCCCCAGTGAGTCTCCCCCGATCCCCAGTGAGTCTCTCCCCGATCCCCAGTGAGTCTCTCCCCGATCCCCAGTGAGTCTCTCCCCGATCCCCAGTGAGTCTCTCCCCCGATCCCGTGAGTCTCTCCCCCGATCCCCAGTGAGTCTCTCCCCCGATCCCCAGTGAGTCTCTCCCCCGATCCCCAGTGAGTCTCTCCCCGATCCCCAGTGAGTCTCTCCCCCGATCCCCAGTGAGTCTCTCCCCCGATCCCCAGTGAGTCTCTCCCCCGATCCCCAGTGAGTCTCTCCCCCGATCCCCAGTGAGTCTCCCCCGATCCCCAGTGAGTCTCTCCCCCGATCCCCAGTGAGTCTCTCCCCGATCCCCAGTGAGTCTCTCCCCGATCCCCAGCGAATCTCTCCCCGATCCCCAGTGAGTCACTCCCCGATCCCCAGTGAGTCTCTCCCCCGATCCCCAGTAAGTCTCTCCCCGATCCCCAGTGAGTCTCCCCCCCGATCCCCAGTGAGTCTCTCCCCCCGATCCCCAGTGAGTCTCTCCCCCCGATCCCCAGTGAGTCTCTCCCCGATCCCCAGTGAGTCTCCCCCCCGATCCCCAGTGAGTCTCTCCCCCCGATCCCCAGCGAGTCTCTGATTTTCTGTTTTTTCTCCCAGTCTCTGTGACCCTGGATGTGGAAACAGCGAATCCCCGGCTCGAGGTGTCTGAGGATCTGAAGAGTTTGAGACTGACCCGGACCCGGAGGAGTCTCCCTGACACCAGGAAGAGGTTTACATACAGGCCCTGTGTGCTGGGATCAGAGGGATTCACATCGGGGAGACATTACTGGGAGGTGGAGGTGACGGGGAATCGGGGCTGGATTCTGGGAGTAGCCGCAGAGTCTGTGGAGAGGAAGGACTGGGTCAGTCTGAGCCCAGAGACTGGAGTCTGGACCATTGGGCGGTTTGGTGATCAGTTTAATATAAATTCCTCTCCTGGATCCCGTCTCCGTGTCGGTCAGATCCCCGGGAAGGTGGGAGTTTATCTCAGTTATGAGTCTGGGACAGTTTCAGTTTACAACGTGGACACCAAGTCCCATCTCCACACCTTCACCGGGAATAAATTCACTGAGAAACTTTATCCTTTCTTCAGGACTTGGGATGTAAACCAGTTTCTGAGAATCTGCTCCGGTTCTGATCCGGATTGGGAAAGGGGCGGGGCCTCGGGGTGGTGACATCATCACTGACATCACAATGACTTGAGGGGCAGGGGCAGAGGTCAGGGGTTGGGGGTCAGAAACTGCCCTCGACAACAGTTTGTCACTAAATGTGTTGGTTAATTTGCAAATTGTAAAATCCCAATCAGACTGTAAATAAAAACAACACAAATAAAAACGTCAGAGGATTAAAATAAAAAGGAAATTAAATATCTTGAACTTTCCCTTGCAGTTCATTGTAGTGCCGATTTCAGCCACACGATGGTGATGTCGAGCTGTACAAAGATCAGTAAAGTTTTACAGCGCAGTATCGCCACCTGCTGCTGGATACCTGGTACTGGCAGGAATACCAACAACTCAAAATGCTTAATCGCTGATCAGACAATTCAGGCAGGACCTTTCTTCATAACTGAAAGAGAATTGAATCAGAAACAAAGGAGGGAAAATAAACATGAGCCTGGACTTCCCACTTCCATGTTCCTGTAACACCGAGTCCCTATCGGGAAATTCCACACAGCCGGTCTGGACAATGTTCAGAAAATCCCAGGTTGGGAGAGTGAGATTTCCCAGTTTGGGAACTTGCTGTGTGTCAGGAGCTGAATTCACAAATCTGAGCCTGTATTCTGAGTACAGAGAGGATAAGAATGTCCTCCTGGTTTAATAACTGGGACATTGGTGGATAGTTCGAATGACCAAAAAGGTGAGGAGGGGTTATTGGGTTACGGGAATAGGGTGGAAGTGAGGGCGTAAGTGGGTCGGTGCAGACTCGATGGGCCGAATGGCCTCCTTCTGTCCTGTATGTTCTATGTTTTAGGTCCAGTCTGTGGAGAGGGAAACAGAGTTGACGTCTCGAGTGGAATATGAATCTTTTTCAGATGATTTCCTGCAGTCTCAGTATTTTGTTTTTATTACAACAGATCGAATTGTTAGATTGTATAAATATAGTTCACTTGATTCACCAACATTACTTGTCAGCAAAACAGTAAACCAAAAACCACAAACTGTTTATGGATTTATTTTTAACCCAGCAATTTCTCAGAATCTTTATGTTATTCAGACCCTCAAATATATTTCAATGTTCAATTAGTTCACACACCTTCACTTCAGTCACTAATATCTGCTGATGTCTCTCCAGGGTTCCTCTGTTTTGATCTTTATTCAGGTAAATAAATAAACACATTTTTTACATACAAATCCTAATTTCCGTGGAGCCACACCGCCACCTGCTGGTTGAGATCGGGTCTCCAGAGATTTATTTGTCCTGCATTACTGACTTTGCTGGTGGTGCTGGAACACAGCTGTTTCTTTTTGGGGAGACGATTCTGTTGACTGTTTACAAACTTAACTATAACTAGCGAAGGGAGCATCACTGTTTGTGTCAGTGAGTGGCTCCATTAGTCTGTGTAGATATTAGGGATGGACAACAAATGCTGGCTTTGCCATTGACACCCGCCTGTTCTGAGCTGCCACCATGTTCTGAGATTGGGTTCTTTGGCTCGGACTCTGGGTCTGGGACGTGGTTCTCAGACAGACTGGAGACAGACTTTAGTATCCGCTTCAACACTTGTTTATTAGGATTACTTCGGAACCGGTTACAGAATAGGCACGTAGGTCTTAGGCATGATTCCAAACTCTCCCTCGAGAGTCGAACACATGACTGACGAGAGTCATTGTTACATCATCATCAACGTCACACAATAGAATATCCCACCTGTTAACCCTTTAAACACATCAACCCTTTATAGACACGTTTGTCATAATATACACCAGTATATCATGGTGCAGACACACACTGACGGACACACAGTGGGACCAATCAACATACCAACACCGCAGCCAATCACCAGTGAGAGCACACGCATTATAAAGACAGGGGGCATCAGAGTTCCCGCTCATTCGAGTAGCAGCTAGCTAGGAGCACAGAGCTCGCAGCCTGCAACACAGACATTCACCATGTGCTGAGTGCATCTACTGGTTAGGACAAGGCAAAGGTCTTCAGTTAAAGCTGGTATCGTATTTACCCACAGTTCAAGTATGTTTAAATAGTTAATCTTTCAATAAAATAGTGTTGCACTACTTCAAGTGTTGGTGACCTATATGATCCAGAACACCCAACACATCATGATACCAGGAGTGGTTGCATACTAGAACTTCTTAGACCGACCTGCCTTCCGCCAGCATTCCGTCATCCTGCAACCTGGACAACATCAGCCCGCCGCCGCCGCTCCGCATCGCCGGCAACCTCGGGGCCAACTGGAAGATTTTCAAACAGCGCTTCCAGCTCTTCCTCGAAGCCACGGACAGGGAGGGTGCCTCGGACACCAGAAAGATTGCTCTTCTCCTCTCCACGGCCGGGGACCATGCCATCCACATTTTCAACTCTCTCACCTTTGCAGATGACTAAGACAAGACGGTTCTCCTCAAATTTGACACTCACTGCGGCGTGGCGGTGAATGAAAGTTTTGAACGCTACGTGTTGCAGCAGCGTTTGCAGGGTAAGGATGAACCTTTCCAATCCTTTCTCACGCACCTCCGCATCCTTGCGCAATCTTGCAGCTACGGGCCCACCTCCGACTCCATGATACGCGACCAGATCATTTTCGGTGTTCAGTCGGACCCCCTACGTCAGCAGCTCCTCAAAGTAAAGCAACTCACCCTAGCGACCGCCATCGAGACCTGTGTCCTACATGAAAATGCCACGAGTTGGTATTCCCATATACAAGCGGCTGTAACGGCGCGGCAAGGTCCCCACGAGGCAGAACGGGTCCAAGTGATTGAGCACCTCCAGGGCCTCAGCCTGGATGAGGGCGGCCATTTCGCGCGCTTTTCACGGACTCCCGCGCCTGTACACACCAAACAGGGGGACGGCGATGTGGAGGAACGTAATGCGCAGGCGCGCATCATGCATGACCGCACCATGCATGCGCGGTGGCGCAGCGAACGTGCTGACGTCACAACGTGCGGCAACTGTGGCTCCGCCCATTTAAAGCGGCAATGCCCCGCAAAATCTCGACAATGCGTACGATGTGGAAGACTTGCCCACTATGCTGCCTGCTGTCGAGCAGCTCAGCCTTCCAATTCATATCGCTTCAGCCAGCCTCGCAGGAATGTTCGGGCAATTCAACCCACGGTCAATGAGTCCGATTCCGACCTCCCACACAGCAGTGACACCGAGGACCTGAAGGCGCCTTTTCGAGTCGGTGTCGTAACGATAAACAGGCTGTCCCCGAAGCAAAGACACCAGCCGCTGTCGGTATACAGCATCGATCCAGACGATGAGTGGTGTGCCACCCTGACGGTCAACCGGTCCCAAATACGACTCCGCCTGGGCACTGGCGCCTCCGCCAATCTCCGTGTACCGAGATACAGTGAAAAGTATTTTTTTGTTGAGCTGCTCGCAGAAAAATACATTTCACCGTACCTCGGTACACGTGACAATAAACAAATCCAATAAATCTCATGGCGTGGTCTGCTTTTCAAAGCCTTCGTGTCAAACCAACCATTCTTCCATCGACCTGCCAGCTATTGGACTACAATGGCAACATCATTCCTGCTACCGGCTCATGCCAACTCGAAGTGACGCACAAGTCACGAAAAGCCATCCTTCCTTTCGAGATCGTGGGCTCCTCGAAGGACTCTCTGCTTGGCGCACAGGCGTGCAAGCTGCTAACTTGAGTTCACTCTCTCTCTCCTGATGACATGTCTGCCTTCCAGGATGCTGACTTCAGGGCGCAACTCAACGCCATCATCGACCAGCACCGCGACGTCTTCGAAGGCACGGGCACGATCCCATATTCTGACAAGATCCTACTCAAACAGAACGCCACGCCTGTGGTGCATGCACCTCGCAGAGTCCCAGCACCCCTCAAGGACCGCCTCAAGCAGCAGCTGCAGGACCTCCAAGACCAAGGAGTGATCTCCAGAGTTACGGAACCAACCGACTGGGTCAGTTCCATGGTGTGCGTAAAAAAGCCTTCAGGCGATCTCAGAATCTGCATTGATCCAAAGGATCTGAATCGCAACATAATGAGGGAGCATTACCCAATCCCCAAGCGCGAAGAGATCACATGCGAGATGACTCGCGCCAAGCTCTTCACCAAACTTGATGCCTCGAAAGGATTCTGGCAAATCCAACTAGACAGATCCAGTCGGAATCTGTGTACCTTTAACACCCCTTTTGGCAGATATTGTTACAACAGGATGCCGTTTGGGATCATATCGGCGTCAGAAGTGTTCCCTAGGATCATGGAACAAATGATGGAAGGCATTGAATGTGTTCGCGTCTATGTCGACGACATAATCATTTGGTCCACCACCCCGTAGGAGCATGTCAGTCGCCTCCAGCGCGTGTTCAAACGCATACGGGAGCAGGGCCTACGCCTCAACAGAGCCAAATGTTCCTTCGGTCAGACGGAACCAAAGTTCCCGGGGGACCACATCTCCCAGTTGGGTGTGCGGCCGGATGCGGACAAGGTGGCTGCTATCACGGACATGAAAAAGCCAGAGGACAAGAAGGCGGTCCTCTGATTTCTGGGCATGGTCAACTTCCTAGGGAAGTTCATCCCTAACCTCGCCTCTCATACCACAGCTCTCAGGAACCTGGTCAGGAAGACGACAGACTTCCAATGGCTTCTTGCCCACGAGCGCGAATGGAAAGAACTTAAAACCAAACTTACCACGGCCCCGGTATTGGCCTTTTTTGATCCAGCGAAAGAGACAAAAATTTTGACCGATGCCAGCCAATCTGGCATTGGGGCAGTGCTCCTGCAACGCGATGAGGCCTCATCATGGGCCCCCGTTGCATATGCGTCACGCGCCATGACCCCCACGGAACAGTGCTACGCGCAGATAGAAAAGGAGTGCCTGGGCCTTTTGACCGGTGTCGTCAAGTTTCATGATTATATGTACGGCCTTCCCCAATTCACCGTCGAGACCGACCATCGCCTGCTGGTCAATATAATACAGAAAGACTTGAACGACATGACGCCTCGCCTCCAGCGCATTCTGCTCAAACTCCGGCGATACGACGTCCAGCTTGTATACATCCCGGGCAAAGACCTGATCATTGCCGACACTCTGTCCAGGGCAGTCAACACCCCGTGTGACCCAGCGGGATTCATCTGCCAGGTTGACGCCCATGTGCCCTTCATGGCCTCCAATCTACCTGCCACGGATGAACGCCTCGTCCAAATTCGGCACGAGACAGCGACTGACCCCCTGCCAGAGCGTGTCATGCGCCACCTAACAGACGGGTGGCTCAAGGGCCAATGCCCGCAGTTCTACAACATCAGAGACGATCTGGCGGTAGTCGATGGTGTCCTCCTGAAGCTGGACCGCATTGTTATCCCGCACAGCATGCGCCAGCTAGTCTTGGAACAGCTACACGAGGGCCATCTTGGCGTGGAGAAGTGCCGCCGACGGGCCCGAGAGGCAGTGTACTGGCCCGGCATCAATGACGACATCGCCAACACAGTGCTCAACTGCCCCACCTGTCAGCGCTTCCAGCCGGTCCAACCATGTGAGACCCTACAGCCCCATGAGCTGGTCACGTCCCCTTGGTCCAAGGTCGGCATCGACCTGTTCCATGTGCTGGGCAGGGACTATGTTCTGATTGTAGACTATTTTTCTAACTACCCGGAGGTGGTACGTTTGCACGACATCACATCGTCTACAGTCATCCGTGCCTGTAAGGACACCTTTGCTCGTCACAGCATCCCACTCACTGTGATGTCGGACAATGGCCCCTGCTTCGCAAGCCAGGAATGGTCCAACTTTGCCAGGCGGTACAACTTTGTGCATGTGACACCCAGTCCAGCACAAGTGGGTAGCACTGTGGCTTCACAGCGCTAGGCTCCCAGGTTCGATTCCCCGCTGTGGATCACTGTCTGTGCGGAGTCTGCACGTTCTCCCCGTGTGCGCGTGGGTTTCCTCTGGGTGCTCCTGTTTCCTCCCACAGTCCAAAGACGTGCAGGTTAGGTGGATTGGCCATGATAAATTGCCCTTAGTGACCAAAAAGGTTCGGAGGGGTTATTGGGTTACGGGGATAGGGTGGAAGTGAGGGCTTAAGTGGGTCGGTGCAGACTCGATGGGCCGAATGGACTCCTTCTGCCCTGTATGTTCTATCTCTGCTCTGACTGAGGCTCCCGAGAGACGCTCTGCATTTCTTTGACAGCCCCTGACCAGAAGATTCTGGAAGAAATGCACAGCGGCAGCCAGTTGAGGTGGAGGGGGAAACTTATAGTGTAGCGGAAATCCGCAAATTATAGACACAAATTGGAAAGATTGGGGTCATTATCTCAGGCTACTGATCCTGGTATGGAGGGAAGATCTTATGAGGGAAGGCTGAGGGACTTGAGGCTGTTTTCGTTAGAGAGAAGAATGTTAAGAGGTGACTTAATTGAGGCATACAAGGTGATCAGAGGATTGGATACGGTGGACAGTGAGAGCCTTTTTCCTCGGATGGTGATGTCTCGCACGAGGGGACATAGCTTTAAATTGAGGGGAGATAGATATAGGACAGATGTCAGAGGTAGGTTCTTTACTCAGAGAGTAGTAAGGGCGTGGAATGCCCTGCCTGCAACAGTGGTGGACTCGCCAACACTAAGGGCATTAAAATTGTCATTGGCTAGACATATGGACGATAAGGGAATAGTGTCGATGGGCTTTAGAGTGGTTTCACAGGTCGGCGCAACATCGAGGGCCGAAGGGCCTGTACTGCGCTGTAATGTTCTATGTTCTTTGTCAGAACTGGAGAAAGCTAACCACTAAACAGATTTTTAAAAATTCCTGAGGCAGGAAAAGTGGGTCGGGGGGGAACTAAAGTTAAGGACTGTAATAGGGCAGAGAATTGAAGATGTTAAATCACAAATAAAGGCTGATGGTGCAAAACAAACGGGCGTGGTAATAAATTAAAGAATCAACTTGCTGGAAAAACAAGGGAGGGGTCTGGGCAGGACTGCAAGAAGAGATGTTGCACATCTCCTGCAAAGTGCAAACATAACTTGGACGCAGACCTGTTCCCATAGCAACAAATTGTATTTGGAGGGGGTGAGCGCAATGAGTGGAGAAGCTGTTCGACGTGAGAACAGGTCGAGCCAGGTCGGAGGAGGGTGCTGGTGGATGGGGATTAGTTGGGCCTCATTTCAAGGCAGAAACAGAGAAACTCCCTGAGGGGACGAGGATGTGGAAGATGTGGATGGCATGGTCCCCGGCCGTGGAGAGGAGAAGAACAATCTTTCTGGTGTCCGAGGCACCCTCCCTGTCCGTGGCTTCGATGAAGAGCTGGAAGCGCTGTTTGAAAATTTTCCAGTTGGCCCCGAGGTTGCCGGCGATGCGGAGCGGCGGCAGCGGGCTGATGTTGTCCATGTTGCAGGATGACGGAATGCTGGCGGAAGGCAGATCACTTGCAGGTAGGTCTAAGAAGTGCTAATATCCCTCAACTCCTGGTATCATGATGTGTTGGATGTTCTGGATCACATACAGGTCACCAACACTTGAAATAGTGCAACACTATTTTATTGAAAGATTAACTATTTAAACATACTTGAACTGTGGGTTAATACAATACCAGCTTTAACTAAAGACCTTTGCCTTGTCCTAACCAGTCGATGCACTCAGCACAGGGTGAATGTCTGTGTTACAGGCTGTGAGCTCTGTGCTCCTAGCTAGCTGCAACTCGAATGAGCGGGAACTCTGATGTCCCCTGTCTTTATAGTGCGTGTGCTCTCACTGGTGATTGGCTGCGGTGTTGTGTGTGTTGATTGGTCCTCCTGTGTGTCCATCAGTGTGTGTCTGCACCATGATATACTGGTGTATATTATGACACCTGTTACATCTCTAATGGTGTCCTGTTCCGATGGAAGGTACAGAAACGATAACAGTGTCTGTGTCTCTCTCCCCACAGAGTTTTCTGAGTATTTCCAGCATTTTTTGTTTTTCATTTCAGATGCACAAATATTCCTGCTTCATAATCATTCATAATATTTCATTTATTTCACCTCATCCATCTTTACAATATGGATTCTGTGCTCATTCCTTGCTCCTGCATGCATGCTAATAACTTCAAGCTCTAATTCACCACCGTCTCTCTTGACTCCGGCACAGTCTCAAAATTATCCCACTGCTTGTCCGACATCAATACCGGAACTTTTCTCCAATTAAATAGCGGGTGACTGAAGCCATTGCCACGATCCAATGGTCACGCTGCGCCCAAAAAGCAGCTCACCGTGTGGAAAATAAAAGCCGGGAGACTCCGCTCCCAGGATCTACCCAGCTCGCAACGCCTGGTGAGATCTAACGCGATCTCGCAAGGCGTTACGATGTAAATAGGCGGAATCACTTTAGAGCAAATCTGCATATCAGAGAGAGACAGCTAGTCTCGCGTTAATGTGCAGATTCCCCAGGTACCTGAGGCTTTGTGATTCATTCCCTTTGCCTCAGAGGCTTGGGTGAGTGCTGTACAGAACTGGTCCCCACAAACAGGGACCAGACATGATGGTGCTTGTGGGGGCCTCCCTGGGGATTGGAGGCCTCCAGCTGCATGCCCTTTGGACAGGTGGCACCCTGGTGCTGCTGGTGACACCTGGGCACCCCGCACTGCCAAGGTGCCCAGATGGCACTACCAGCTGGCAGGAGCATTGCCAGGTTGGCACTGCTAAGTTGCCAAGCTGGCATTTTTCTGAATTGGCCTGGGGTGCCCTCCTAAAGTGAGTTGGGGATGGCGGTCGCTTCGGGGTCCTCGGAGATCAGGATGCCCAATCTCTTGCTACACTGGGGAATTCCAGCAAGTGGTCCTTAGTGCACAAAATGGTGTGATGTGCTCTCGGCCGCGTTCCCCGCTGAGGAACCTTATACAACGCGGTTGGGTTGTATAACTATGTGTTTCCCGGCGCTGCGAGCGGTTAAACGCGCTATGGGATCAAAAATCTGTCTATCCCAGCCTTAACGATATTCATTGATGAAGCATGCACGCCCCACTGGGATAGGGAATTCCCTAGATTCACAACTCTTGGAGTGAAGTAATTTCTTCTCATCCTGGTCTGAAATGGTCAGCTTCTTATCGAGACTGCGCTCCCCTTGTTTTAGACTCCTCGACCCACAGAAACAATCTCTCAGGGTCCACCCTATTAAACGGGCAGCACGGTGGCACAGTGGTTGGCACTGCTGCCTCACAGCACCAGGGACACTGGGTTCGATCCCAACCCTGGGTGACAGTCAGTGTGGAGTTTGTACATCCTCCCTGTGTCGCCGTGGGTTTGCTCCGGTTTCCTCCCACAGTTCAAAGATGTGGAGGTTCGGTGGACTGGCCATGATGAATTGCCCCTCGTTGAGGTTAAGGGGGATTGGGCCTAGGCAGGGAGCTCTTTCAAAGATGAGGCTGAATGGCCTTCCTCTGCACTATGAATTCTATGATTCTTTGAAACCCCTTCAGAATTTTGTTGGTTTCAATGAGATCACCTCTCCTTCTAAACTCCAGAGAATTTAGGCCTCGTTTGCTCAGCCTCTCATCGTAGGGCACTCTCCTTATCCCAGGAACCAATCTATTAATTGGGGCAGCACGGTAGCATTGTGGATAGCACAATTGCTTCACAGCTCCAGGGTCCCAGGTTCTATTCCGGCTTGGGTCACTGTCTGTGCGGAGTCTGCACATCCTCCCCGTGTGTGCGTGGGTTTCCTTCGGGTGCTCCGGTTTCCTCCCACAGTCCAAAGATGTGCAGGTTAGGTGGATTGGGCATGATAAATTGCCCTTAGTGTCCAAAATTGCCCTTAGTGTTGGGTGGGGTTACTGGGTGTGGACCTTGGGTAGGGTGCTCTTTCCAAGAGCCGGTGCAGACTCGATGGGCTGAATGGCCTCCTTCTGCACTGCAAATTCTATGATTAAGCCTTGGCTATGCGGCCTGCAATATAAGTACATTCTTTCTGATACATGGGGACCTAAACTCCACCCAGCCATCCAGTTACAGGCTCACCGAAATGTTGCCTAATTACAGCAAGACTGGTTTAGTTTTTGTATTCCAACTCCCTTGAAATAAAGGCCAACATGCCATTTGCCTCCCGAATGGCTCACTGAACTTACGTGTCAACCTGCACCATTCCTTCTACGAATACACCCAAGTCTCTTTGCGCATAAAAGCACACAAGGCTTAACGCCTTTTAAAAATGTTCAGCTCACACCCGGTCACGATGGAAGGCTCCCTGAAGGAAATGAATGAACCAAGTCTGGTTATTCAACAATCCATTTCTGCTCATCACAATTGCCTGTCCTGTTCTGAGATGTACTTATTGCCACTGGAGCCAGCGGCAGCGACTGACAAGTGGCCCAATTGATACGGGACCGCCAATTTTCAACTGGGTTGGACCTGAGCAACCCTCCGAGATGTCCAACTTTTGGGAGATGCTGAGAAACGATCAGAGGAAGGAGCTGTGCAGCCTCCACAAGGAGAAGGTGAAATTGTTTTGCAAAACGGACAATCAGCTCATCTGTGTTGTTTGCCAGAGTTCAAAAAGCCACCAAACCCACGGGTTGCTGCCGCTGGAAGAAGCTGCTGAAGAGTTTAAGGTGAGGAGATACTGTGTAAAGCAGAGGGACCTAACAGAATCGATCCTGATCACAATGGTGTTCATTGACTTGGGGTTGAGGCCTGGCTGTCAATACTTAAGACATTTTTGATACTGTGTTTGTATTTATGTCATTACAGAGCCATTAGTAATAATAATAATAATCGCTTATTGTCACAAGTAGGCTGCAATGAAGTTACTGTGAAAAGCCCCTAGTCACCACATTCCGGCGCCTGTTCGGGGAGGCTGGTCCGGGAACTGAACCCGTGCTGCTGGCCTTGCTCTGCATTACAAGCCAGCTGTCTTTGCCCACTGTGCTAAACCAGCCCATTACTTGGGCTGCGAGTTGTATTGTTGTTTTCGGAGGCCAGGGATAAAACGTGCAAGTGTTAAATTGATTAATGTAGACGAGCCCTTCAACTGCCTGATCCAGATCTGAAGCAGTTAGTGCCAGCATGAATCGTTCTATCACCGACACCTCTCCAACAGCCTTTGGCAATATGGTAAAATAACCGGGATCATGAAACAGAGGCAGATCCATTTTTCCGGGCCTTTTCCGAAAGAACAGCCCAGACAGAGGCAGCTTTAACAGGAATAAGCAATTTGGAAGTGTGGGAAAATAAATTTATTTTGAATCCGTAAGGAGATAGTGGGCATGATTTAACGTGCAAAATCAGAGTTTCATTTCAGGCACGTTTAGCATGGTCTGCCTCAGTGCCAGTAGCGCCAAGAACAACTCCGCTATCAAGCAGGACTCCGGTGAGGAACGCCCCGACAAGGCCGTACTTACCTCATTTCCTGAACTAACCAGCTCAGCTCGTCAGTGCAGGAAGAGATCGGGGTGGAGTTTAAAAACGGTAGCATAGTGGTTAGCACTGTTGCTTCACAGCTCCAGGGTCCCAGGTTCGATTCCCGGCTTGGGTGACAGTCTGTGCGGAGTCTGCACGTTCCCCCTGTGTCTGCGTGGGTTTCCTCCGGGTGCTCCGGTTTCCTCCCACGGTCCAAAGATGTGTAGGTTAGGTGGATTGGCCATACTAAATTGCCCCTTAGTGTCCAGGGATGTGCGGGTTAGATGGGGTTGCAGGGAAAGGGCATGATCAATTGCCCTTAGTGTTAAAAAAAAAGGTGAGGTGGGGTTACTGGGTTACGGGATAGGATGGCGGTGTGGGCTTTCCAAGGGCCGGTGCAGACTCGATGGGCCGAATGGCCTCCTTCTGCACTGTAAATTCTATGATTCAATGATTCTACGATCTCTTGACTCTCCTCAGATACCAAATCAATACCGGACTCCTCCCACTTCCCCAACCGACCTCTTAGGAGGTCCTCAAGCCCCCCCAATCCCTCCTGAGAGCAGGCCGCTACCAGGTCCGATCCTAGCACAGGCAATCTAGCATCAGGGCACTTTGGCACTTCCAGCCTGGCACCCCGGCAGTGCGCCCGGCAGTGTGCCAGGGTGACAGTGCTCAGTGCCATGTTGGCAGTACCAAGCGGGAATGCCAAGATACGAACCTGCCCAGAGCCCGACTACCCGGGAGTCTCCTATGCCCTGGGAGACACCCCCAGGTGCCATTATGCCTGGTCCAGGTTTGTGTGTACCAGTGCTAAATGGCGGCATGGCGAGCTCTCCCAGGTGTTTGTTCTTGGGCCTCGTGAGAATCGTGAGGCAACATTTTTAAATGAGCCTATTGGCTCGCTTAAATATGTTAATCTGGATCTTGCCCAGCGAGGGCGAGATTCAAAATGCGACGTCTCATAAGATCTCATTCGATCCGGCGACACATTCCAGGAAACATAAATCTCGCGAGAACGCCTCTCAAGAAATTTACCGATCTTGTTGCGTCACCGAGATCTAATGAGATCTCCCATGTCACAAAAAAATTGGTGGTGTGGTGAATCGAGAGGACAGCCCGAGTTTATAGGGTGACATAAATGGGCTGGTGAGATGGGCAGAATGGTGGCAAATGGAATTTAACCATGAAAAGTGCGAGGTAATACATTTTGGGAGGACTGACAAGGCAAGCGAATATACAGGGAAGGGCCGGATGCTCCGAAGTACAGAGGATCAGAGGGATCATGGTGTGCATGTCCATAGATCTCTGAAGGCAGAAGGACAGGTCGGTAAGGTGGTTAAGAAGGAAGACTTTATTCCCTGAGCAGAGACTATAAGAGCGGGGAGGTTTTCATGGCGCTTATTAGGCCACAGTTGGAGTACTGTGTGCAGTTATGGTCGCCACACTACAGGAAGGATGTGATTGTACTGGAGGGGGTGCAGAGGAGATTCACCAGGATGTCGCCTGGACTGGAGCATGTCAGCAATGGAGGGAGGCTGGTTAGGCCGGGGCGGTTCTCCTTAGAGCAGAGGCAGCTGTGGGGGAAGAGGGGGAGACCTGATAGAGATGTACACAACAATGAGTGACATTGGGTAGATAGGAAGAAACTTTTCCCCTTAGTAGAGGAGTCAATAACCGGGGCATAGATTTAAATTCGGGGCAGGTGATTGAGAGGGGATTTTGAGGAAATGTTTTTACATCCAGAGGGTGGTTGGAATCTGGAGCTCACTGCCTGAAAAGGTGGGGGAGGCGGAAACATTTAAGAAGCATTTAGATCAGCACTGAAAATGCCAGAGCATACAAGGCCACATTTGATCTGAGTTAGATTTATTGTCACGTGTACAGTGAAAAGTATTGTTTTGCATACAGTCCAGACAGATCGTTTCATACATGAAAAAATACAGGACATACATAAATACCCAATGTAAATACAGACACACAGGCATTGGGTGAAGCACACAGAGTGTAGTGCGACTCAGTAGAGAAGATGTGTGTAGAGGTCAGTTCGGTCCATGAGGGCCATTCAGGAGTCTGGTAACAGCGGGGAAGAAGCTGTTTTTGAGTCTGTTCGTGCGTGTTCTCAGACTTTTGTATCTCCTGCCCGGTGGAAGAGGTTGGAAGTGAGAATAACCCGGGTGGGAGGGGTCTTTGATTATGCTGCCCGCTTTCCCCAGGCAGCGGGAGGTGTAAATGGAGTCAATGGATGGGAGGCGGCTTCATGTGATGGACTCGGCTGTGTTCAAGACTCTGTGTAATTTCTTTTCATCTTGGGCCGGGCAGTTGCCATACCAGGCTGTGATGCAGCCAGATAGGATGCTTTCTATGGTGCATCTATAAAAATTAGTAAGAGTCAATGTGGACATGCTGAATTTCCTTAGTTTCCTGAGGAAGTATAGGCGCTGTTGTGCTTTCTTGGTGGTAGCGTCAACGTGGGTGGACCAGGACAGATTTTTGGAGATGTGCACACCTAGGAATTTGAAACTGTTAACTATCTCCACCTCGGCCCCGTTGATGCTGACAGGGGTGTGTACGATCCTTCACTTCCTGAAGTTAATAACCAGCTCCTTAGTTTTGCTGATGTTGAGAGAGAGATTGTTGTAATAACACAACACCACTAGGTTCTCTATCTCCCTCCTGTATTCTGACTCATTGTATGAATCTGACCCACTACGGTCACGTCATCAGCAAACTTGTAGATGGAGTTGGAGCCACATTTTGACACACAGCCGTGTTTGTATAGGGAGTAGAGTAGGGGGCTAAGTACGCAGCCTTATGGGGCCCCGGTATTGAGGACTATTGTGGAGGAGGTGTTGTTGTTTATCCTTGCTGGTTGTTGTCTATGGGTCAGGAAGTCGATGATCCAATTGCAGAAGGAGGAGCCAAGTCATAGGTTTTGGGGTTTTATGAGATTGGCCGGGATTATGGTGTTGATGGCAGGGCTGTAGTCAGTGAATAGGAATCTGATGTAGGAGTCCTTGTTGTCGAGATGCTCCAGGGTGAGTGTCGGGCGAGGGAGAAGGCGTCTGCTGTGGACCGGTTGTGGCGTTATGCGAATTGCAGTGGATCAAGGGGTTCTGGGAGTGTGGAGTTGATGTGTCTCATGACCGACCTCTCGAAGCCCTTCATAATGATCTTTGCCAAGGCAACTGGACAGTTGCTGTTGAGGCGCATTGCCTGGTATGTCTTTGGCACCGCTGTGATAGTTTCTTTAACCTCGGAACGGAGTAGGGAGAGGTTGCAGATGTCCGCGAACACACCCGCCAGTTGGTCCGCACAGGATCTGACTGCACGACCAGGGACTCCGTCAGGACCCGTTGCTTTCCAAGGGTTCTCTTTCAAGAAGGCCGCCAAGTGCTGGGAAATGGGATTAGAATAGATTAGGTCCCAATGGCCGGCACAGTCACGGTGGGCTGAAGGGTCTCGTTCTGTGGTGTAAAACTCTGTAACTATGATTAAACAAATCAGACCAGCGGTAAAAGTGTTTTCATTATTATCAAAAGAAATCTAAAACTGGGGAAAACAATAGCATTTGCAACTTTTGCTGGTCGAGGGTAGACTTTTGAAGGTCAGGGCAAGTCATGTCGATATGCACCCCCCTCAGCTCTCATACGGGCTATTGATCCCTGTAATCTCCCAGGTCGAATGAAACTTTTGACTCCCCTTGTTAGTGTACACCCTGTCTACATCTGTGAAAAATATTCATTGAGCTTGCCTCCACTGCTCCCCGGGGGGAGGGGGGTGGGAGAGAGTTCCAAAAATTCACTCTCTGAGAGGAAAAACATTTCCTATCTCCATCTTCAATGTGAGAGACCTTATTTTTAAACTGTGTCCCTAAGTTCTAATGATGTCCACTGCATGATTGCTTACCAAAGAGAAGTAGGACTACAGGGTCAACAGGAGAATAAGTGGAACGATACTTCATTTCTCACAAGCTATTCCAGTCAACATATCCTCAATGTTAACTCCATGCCTCAGACCACAGATTGGCTTGCAAAGCAAATGGAGATCAGATGGTTCCTATGGACAGCAGCTGATCCCTCGTTCCAACTTTACCACCAGACAGCAATCTGCAAATCGACCCCAAACTGCTGAATGTGAAGAAGAAGAGGCCTCATAAAATTCTGGAGAGTTCCACATAGGGCAGGAAGAGTCAATTCGGCCTCTAAATGTTTGTCCTACCATTCAATCAAATCCTGGCTGGTCTGGGTCTTAACTCGAGTCAATTATTTGATTTTATTATCCTTAATGTCAAAAATCTATCAAACTCCATTATGACAGATGAAATTAAAATCTGGATTTAAAAATCTAATGATGACGTGAAACGATTGTTGTTTAAAATAAAAAATCTGTCTCACATGTCTGCCTCTAAGTCAAGATCCACAGCGACATGATGGCACTGCAATGGCCTAGCAAGCCACTCAGTCAAGGGCAATTAGGGGTGGTCAAACACTCAGTTTGGGTTCTGCCAGAGTCATTCAGCTCCTGACCTCATTACAGCCTTGGTTCAAAAGTGGTCAACAGAGCTGAATATCAGAAGTGAGGAGAGAGTGACTGCCCTTGACATCAAGGTAGCATTCGACCGAGTATGGCATTGAGGAACCCTAGCTAAACTGGAGGGAATGGGAATCAGGGGGAAAACTCTCTGCTGGTTGGAGTTATACCCGGCACAAAGGAAAATGTTGTGGTGGTTGGAGGTCAATTGTTGCAGCATCAGGACATCACTGCAGGAGTTGCTTAAGGTACAGCGGTTCCTCAGGGTAGTGTCCTTGGCCCAACCATCTCCAGCTCCTTCACCTTCCATCCATCATAAGGTCAGAAGTGGTGATGTTTGGTGATGACTGGACAATATTCAGCACCATTCATGACTCCCCAGATAATGAAGCAGTCCATGTCCAAATGTAGCAAGACCTGGACAATATCCAGGCTTGGGCTGACAAGTGGCAAGTTACATTCACGTTACACAAGTGCCAGGTAATGACCATCTCCTACAAGAGAGGATCTAACCAACGGCCCTTGACATTCAATGGCATTACATCACTGAACCCCCCCAATCAACATCTGGGGTTACCGTTAACCACAAACTGAACTGGACTAGCCATATAAATACTCTGGCTATCAGAACAGGTTGGAGATTAGGAATCCTACGGCAAGTAACTCAGCTTCTGACTCCTCAAAGCTTGTCCACCGTCTAGAAGGCACAAGTCAGGAGTGAGATGTTAAACTCTCCATTTGTCTGGATCAGCTCAGCTCCGACACTGAAGAAGCTCAACGCCATCCAGGACAAAGCAGCCCTGCTTGATTGGCGTCCCTTCCACAAACATTCACTCCCTCCACCTCCGATGGACAGTGTCAGCCGTGTGCACCATCGACAAGATTCACTGCGGGAACTCACCGAGGTTCCTCAGGCAGCACCGTCCAAACCCACGGCCACCACCATCTAGAAGGACAAGAGCAGCAGATATCTGGGATCGCCCCCACCTGGAGGTTCCCCTCCAACTCACTCCCCATACTGACTGGGAAATATATCGGCCGTTCCTTCAGTGTCGCCGGGTCCAAATCCTGGAGCTCCCTCCCTAACAGCACGGTGGGTGTACCTACACCTCAGGGACTGCAGCGGCTTCAAGACCGCAGCTCAGCACCACCTTGTCAAGGGGCAATTAGGGATGGGCAATAATGTTGGTCTAGTCAGTGGGCCCCACATTCTGGAATTGAATTTTGAATTTGTTCTGGCCGGGACAGCAGTGCTCACATCCCAGTGAATAGAAAACAGGAACCTATTCATTTTCTATATTCAAGACAGTGAGAATTTCCATTGTATAAACCAAATGGAATTTAATTTTCAGATATTTATGGTATGCTCACGTTAATTGATGTTCTTTGTTCAGGCGAAGCTGCGAACCTTCCTGAAGCCAGTCCAGGACAAGAAGAAGGACTGTAACGCTGTGAGAAGTGATTATGAGAAAATATTAAACCACATTCAGGTACTTTTGATGTCACTCTTTCTTTTTCTTTGACCAGTTCAATATTCAGTTCAAGATTAGGTGGATTTATGAGCAGCAGGGTAACACAGTGGTTAGCACTGTTGCTTCACTGCTCCAGGGTCCCAGGTTCGATTCCCGGCTTGGGTCACTGTCTGTGCGGAGTCTGCACGTTCTCCCCGTGTCTGCGTGGGTTTCCTCCGGGTGCTCCGGTTTCCTCCCACAAGTCCAAAGACATGCGGGTTGGGTGGATTGGCCATGCTAAATTGTCCTTCATCTCCAAAAGGGTTAAGAGGGGTCATTGGGTTAGGGGGATAGGGTGGAAGTGAGGGCTTAAGTGGATCGGTGCAGACTCGATGGGCCGAATGGCCTCCTTCTGCACTGTGTTCTATGTTCTATTCGTCACCAAAATAAAATATCACTTCAGCAAATCTCCATGTTCTGGTAAAACCCGAGTTCAATACAATACAGCAACACAATCCTCAGTGTTTTGAAATTAATTTAAGGGATGTGGGTATCGCTGAGGGCACAGAGCCAACTACATTGGTGTAGGTCTGGAGTCACATGTAGGCCAGACCAGGTAAGGACGGCAGATTTCCTTCCCTAAAGGGCTTAGTGAACCAGATGGATTTTTAGGACAATCGACAATGGTTTCATGGTCGTCATCAAACTTTTAATTCCAGATTTTATTGAATACAAATTTCACCACCTGTCCTGGTGGGATTTGAACCTGGGTCACTGGAGCATTTCCCTGGCTCTTTTAATTACTAGTTCAGCGACAATACCACTGCCTCCCCGAAGAGAGGGTTTTACTCTAGGGGCGACACGGTGGCTCAGTGGTCAGCATTGCAGCCTCACAGTGCCAGGGATCCGGGTTTAATTCCGGCCTTGGGTTACTTCCTGTGCGGAGTTTGCACGTTCTCCCCGTGTCTGCGTGAGTTTCCTCCGGGTGCTCTGGTTTCCTCCCACAGCCCAAAGGTGTGCAGGTTAGGTGGATTGGCCAGGATAAATTGCCCCTCAGTGTCCAAAAGGTTAGGTAAGGTTACAGGGATAGGGCAGAGGATTGGGCCCAGGTGAGGTGCTCTTTCAGAGGGTCGGTGTCGATTTGATGGGCCGAATGGGCTCCTTCTGCACTGCAGGGATTCTATGAAAATTCTTATGAAGAAAACTGCACAACGTTTTTGGAATGTTCATTTCTATTTATCAACCTCTGTCCTCTTTCTCCAGGACCAAGGGACAAATGCAGAGAAACAGATCAACGCCCAATTTGAGAAACTTCACCAGTTTCTCCGTGAGGAAGAGAGGATTGTATTGGAAGGTCTGAAACTGGAGAAAGAGGAAAAGAGTCAGGAGATGGAGGAGAGGATTGAGAAGATAACGGAGGAAATCTCATCGCTTTCCACTGCTGTTCAGGATATTGAACAAGAGCTGAGGGAACAAGACAACATCAAGTTTTTAATGGTAGCTCTTTATCTGTTTTTTTTTCTTTGCCGCTTCCTTGACACCATGTCCGAGATCATGCAGGTTGCGCTAAAAAAAAACCCTGAAACCTTGCCAGTTACGAGAACTGAAGGCTGACAGATCTGCTGCGAATTCCCGGAATTTCCTGAATTGTTCGGAATACGTCCCCGCTGACTCCGACACGTCAACTGCCATTTCAAGCTCCAACGAGCGTTGATTGGCAGAAGGAGGTTCCCCGTCTCATTCGGGCCTATTACGATCCCGGACCAGATCCCAACAGTTGCTAGGATACCAGACAGAAACCCCAATATTCTATTTAATCTGTATGACTGTGAGGAAAGGGTACCTCGCTGCAGGAGTGATTTCGCCCACAAACAGGGATATGGCATATTAAAACAAACTTTATTACTAACACAGTCTCAATACCTTTAACCTTATCAATACAAATAGCTTTCAATTAACAGTTGAACAATGTTTCTGAAAACAGTGACACAATAACTCTGAACCGCTATCTTTACTCCCACTCAAACAAACCCATCTCAAACCAAAATCCACTTTGAAATACAGTTAGAACATTCAGGAATATTTGTTGTAAAGGGATAAACCACTTTGAGAGAGTGATATCCCTCAGGAACCAGCTGCAGTTTCTTGCCTGTCTCAACGTATTTCTTAACCTGCCAACCCTTTTCACCGGCAGATCTTTAACTCACTGTCTTGAGGTCAGCTGCTTCTGGCCTGTCCCCAGTCAAAGCTTTAACTGAACTGTTTAGGAAAGACACCGCTCGTGTGTCCACAGGCAGATCTTTAACTGAACTGTGTTGGGAGCAGCTGCTTGTCTTCTGTTCAAATCCCAACCTAAAACTGCACTGAAACCCCAGAAACTGCTTCAGTCCTGGCTCCTCCCATTATCTCCATCACCTTGCAAAGCTGAACACAGTGGCCGCGATCTTCCGGCCACACTGTGCCAGAAAAACATTTCCCTGCGGTGCAGTGTGCGGTGAAAGCCGGGAGCCCCCACTCCCAGTATCTACCCGGCTCGCCATGCTTTGTGACATTCAAAGCAATCTCGCGAGACATTGCAAGGTGAATCCCGCCCACGATGGCCTGTGGTGGCCGCGCCATGCAACATGGCGCCAGTCGTGGGTGGATCCGGTCTGCCAAAAACTGCCACCATGTAACCAACCTCGCCACCCTCCCCGGACCACCCCCCACCAGTCCCCGCTGCCCCTGCTGAAGCCCCCTCTGACAGTGGAACAGCCCCCTCTCCCGACTGTGGTGGCGTCCCCCCGACTGAGACCGCAGCCGCCACGCGATATCCCTGAATGGTGCGAGCACGCGCGAGCGATGCCGTCGGGGACTCGGCCCATTGGGGACGGAGCATCAGGAGAGGGCCTCAGGTGACATCCTGAGGCCGTCCTGACAGCGTGCGGCGTACTCCCCGAGTGTGCCATTTTCGAGGCGGTGGAGCATCGCAAACATGGTGAACGTGGATTCTCCGGCCGATCGCCGAATGCGATTTTGGCGTCAGCGTTCGGAGAATCCAGCCCCATTTAAAATGGCGTCCCAATCTCTCGCTGCAACAGGGGGTACTGGCGATGCAGGCCCTCTTTAGGCCCCTTATTCAACACGTGTTTCTCAGCGCTCGAGTGCCAGGAAACACGTGGTTAAATGTGCTCGCTCGGGGACTTTGTTTCCTTCGAATTACCTCTCCTCAGGGAACCCCCTTAATATAAGCATAAATACATGAGCCCAAACTTTTGCAATGCTTTAATTGCACTTCTGGCTGCCTTGCAAACAGGATTTTTAAAAACACGACTGCAGCGGTCATACGCACCGTAACCCTGACTGCACCAAATATATACACGATAATATATCTGAAATCCCCACATTATAACTTGAGAGGGCGCAACTCCACATCATGTGTGACTGACCAGGAGTCTCTCCCGCTCTTACCACCGGCCATTGGCACGTTTGGAAGGATTTACAGGTGAACAATCAGCCTGTTTGGCCACGTTTTGAACGCACCTTTCTTGGCCGTCAGGTCAGAAGGTGGGACTCGAACCTGGAATTTCTGACTCAGAGCCAGGGACCTGACCCACTGCACCACAAGACCTCCCAGTAACCAATGGTTGATCCCTCACTCTGAGATTGTGATCCCTAGTTCTATTCTCCCCAACCAGGGCAAACATTCTCCCAATATACACTCTCGGCAGGATTTTCCAGTTCCCCCTGTTGCCAGGATCATCCACTCCCACTGAAAGTCATTGGCTAGGCCACCGAATCTACCGTGGCGGGTCTCACCTTGACAGGCCGCAACATCCCTACCTCTCTAAAGCCCCTTAACCATTGTGCATTTCAATGCGACCGCTGCTCATTAATCTGAACACCAAGGTGGGAATTTCACGTGCTTCCTGCCCGCGGTGTGTTCCGGTCCCACCGAAGTCAACTCTCCACAGCGGGTTCTTTGGTGGCCACGCAAGAGGGGGCGGCATGTGTGGTGGGATAATTCCGGCCTAAGGAAAATATGCCTGGGATGAAATGTCCCAGTCCAGCCATTGGTATTTTCCAGTCCAGCCCGTGGAATTTTCCAGTCCAGCCCGTGGAATTTTCCAGTCCAGCCCGTGGAATTTTCCAGTCCAGCCAGTGGAATATTCCAGTCCAGCCAGTGGAATGTTCTAGTCCAGCCAGTGGAATGTTCTAGTCCAGCCAGTGGAATTTTCCAGTCCAGCCAGTGGAATGTTCTAGTCCAGTCAGTGGAATTTTCCAGTCCAGTCAGTGGAATTTTCCAGTCCAGCCAGTGGAATGTTCTAGTCCAGCCAGTGGAATTTTCCAGTCCAGCCAGTGGAATATTCCAGTCCAGCCAGTGGAATGTTCTAGTCCAGCCAGTGGAATGTTCTAGTCCAGCCAGTGGAATTTTCCAGTCCAGCCAGTGGAATGTTCCAGTCCAGCCCAGTGGAATGTTCTAGTCCAGCCAGTGGAATGTTCCAGTCCAGCCAGTGGAATGTTCCAGTCCAGCCCGTGGAATTTTCCAGTCCAGCCAGTGGAATGTTCTAGTCCAGCCAGTGGAATGTTCCAGTCCAGCCCGTGGAATGTTCCAGTCCAGCCCGTGGAATGTTCCAGTCCAGCCAGTGGAATGTTCCAGTCCAGCCAGTGGAATGTTCTAGTCCAGCCAGTGGAATATTCTAGTCCAGCCAGTGGAATATTCTAGTCCAGCCCGTGGAATATTCTAGTCCAGCCAGTGGAATGTTCTAGTCCAGCCAGTGGAATGTTCTAGTCCAGCCAGTGGAATTTTCCTGGTCAGCCAGTGGCACGCATCACCACAGGATCCCATTCCTCGACTAATGGGAAGGGCAGGAAAATCCCAGCCCTCGTCTACTCAATTTTTCCTGTTATGGTACCTGAACCAGATCCCAATTCATATTGAGACCCCAACTATTTTTCAAGTTGTAAACTGTGAGGAAAGGCATCTTCACTCCAGGAGCGATTCCACTGACGAGTATTAAAGGAAACTTTATTATTCTCACAGAATTTATCGCATTGTATTCCAAGAAAAAAATGCCTTTTAATTAATAGTTAAACAGTTCTATAAAAACAACGTAAGGTCTTTTCTAAATTTGTGAAAAGATTAGTGTATTTTGATGATGTCATCCACACACAGTTACACACAGTTACACACACACAGTCACACACACACAGTTATACAGTTACACACACACAGTTACACACACACAGTCACACACACACAGTTACACACACACACAGTTACACACACACGCAGTTACACACACACACAGTTACACACACACACAGTTACACAGTTACACACACAGTCACACACACACAGTTACACTTACACACACACAGTCACACACACACACACACAGTTACAAACACACAGTTACACAGTTACACACACAGTTACAAACACACAGTTACACAGTTACACACACAGTCACACACACACAGTTACACCCACACGCAGTCACACACACACAGTTACACACACACGCAGTTACATACACACGCAGTTACACACACACACACAGTTACACACACACACAGTTACACACACACACAGTTACATAGTTACACACAGTTACACACACAGTTACACACACACAGTTACACACACACACAGTTACACACACAGTTGCACACACACAGTTACACACACACAGTTACACACAGTCACACACACAGTTACACACAGTTACACAGTCACACACACACAGTTGCACACACAGTTGCACACACACAGTTACACAGTCACACACACACAGTCGCACACACACAGTCGTACACACACAGTTACACACACACAGTTACACACAGTTACTTACACACAGTTACACAGTCACACACACACAGTTACACACACAGTTACACACACACACACAGTTACACACACACAGTTGCACACACACAGTTACACACAGTTGCACACACACAGTTACACACACAGTTACACAGTCACACACACACAGTCACACACACACAGTTACACACACACAGTTACTCGCACAGTTACACAGTTACACAGTCACACACACACAGTTGCACACACACAGTTGCACACACACAGTTACACACAGTTGCACACACACAGTTACACACACACAATTACACAGTCACACACACACAGTCACACACACACAGTTGCACACACACAGTTACACACAGTTGCACACACACAGTTACACACACACAGTTGCACACACACAGTTACACACACACAGTTGCACACACACAGTTACACACAGTTGCACACACACAGTTACACACACAGTTACACACACACACCCAGTTACACACACAGTTACACGCACACACACACCCAGTTACACACACAGTTACACACACACACACACACAGTTACACACAGACAGACTTTGGATGAAAAACAGTTTCTGAGAATCTGCTCCGGTTCTGAACCGGATCTGGAAAAGGGGCAGGGCCGAGGGATGGTGACATCATCCCTGACATCACAATGACTTGACCCTGTGATCAGGGTCAGAGGCAGAGGTCGGGTTGGGGGTCAGAAACCGCCATTGACAACAGGTTGTCACTAAATGTGTTTGTTTAATTTGAAAATTGTAAAATCCCAATCAGACTGTAAACAAAAACAACACAAATAAAAATGTCAGAATTAAAATTTAAAAAAAATGAAATATCATGAACTTTCCCCTGCATTGTAGTGCCACTTTCAGCCAGAAGATGGTGATGTTGGGCTGTACAAAGTTCAGTGAAGTTTTACAGCGCAATATCGCCACCTGCTGCTGGATACCTGGTACTGGCAGGAATACCAAAAACCCAAAATGCTTAAACACTCGCTGATCAGACAATTCAGGCAGGACCTTTCTTCACAACTGAAAGAGAATTGGATCAGAAACAATGGAGAGAAAATAAACACGATCCTGAACTTTCCACTTCTATGTTGCTGTCACACACCAAGACCCTATCGGGAAATTCCACCCAGCCGGTCTGGACAATATTCCAAAAAGCCCAGGTTGGGAGAGTGAATTTCCCAGTTTGGGATCCTGCTGTGTGTCAGGAGCTGAATTCAAAAATCTGGGCCTGGATTCCGAATACAGAGAGGATAAGAATGACCTCCTGGTTAGGGCAGCACGGTGGCGCAGTGTTAGCACTGCAGTCTCACGTCGCCGAGATCCCAGGTTTGATCCCGGCTCTGGGTCACTGACTGTGTGGAGAATGGCCGTTGGCCGCCGTGAATCCCGCCCCCGCCCCCGCCCCCGCCTAAGTCTCCGGTACCGGAGATTGGGCAGGGGCGGGAATCGGGCCGCGCCGGTTGGCGGGACCCCCCGCTCAATTCTCCGGCCCGGATGGGCCGAAGTCCCGCCCAGAAATTGCCTGTCCCGCCGCCGTAAATTAAAGCTAGTATTTACCGGCGGGACCAGGCGGCGTGGGCGGGCTCCAGGGTCCTGGGGGGGCGCGGGGCGATCTGATCCCGGGGGGTGCCCCCACGGTGGCCTGGCCCGCGATCGGGGCCCACCGATCCGTGGGCGGGCCTATGCCATGGGGGCACTCTTTCCCTTCCACCACCGCCACGGCCTCAACCATGGCGGAGGCGGAAGTGACTCTCCCCACTGCGCATGCGCGGGAAACTGTCAGTGGCTGCTGATGCTCCCGCGCGTGCGCCGCATTTCCGCGCCAGCTGGCAGGGCAACAAACACCATTTCCGCCAGCTGGCGGGGCGGAAATCCCTCCGGCGCTGGCCTAGCTCTCAATATTGGGGCTAGGCCGCCAAAGATGCGGAGCATTCCGCACCTTTGCGGCGGCGCGATGCCCGTCTGATTGGCGCCGATTTGGGCGCCAGTCGGCGGACATCGCGCCGTTCGGGGAGAATTTCGCCCCATGTTTCCCTGTTCAATTGACCAGCAGATCAAATTAATAACAAAAACAGTAAGTTCTGGCAATATGTACAGCAGTTTCATTTTACTGTTTGTCTGCACGTTCTCCCTGCGTCTGTGTGGGTTTCCTCCGGGTGCTCCGGTTTCCTCCCACAGTCCAAAGACGTGCAGATTATATGGATTGGCCTTAGTGACCAAAAAGATGAGGAAGGGTTATTGGGTTACAGGGATATGGTGGATGTGTCACACCCAGGACCCACATCACACTGCAGCTAAGCTCCCAGCAGACACACACTGCCCAGCCTCACCCCCATCTAGAGGACCTGCCCACACACAAGCCTCGAAGCATGGAGGCGATTGGAGGCACACGGTGACCCTCTCCACCCCACAACCAGGTGCCACCCTGCACGGCCCACCCAGTGAGGAGACCCACAGTAAACCCCACTGGAGGAAACAGGACACGGGCCAGAGAGCCTGTCGCTGACACGGGTTTCGTCACCCACCGGTACCCCTGTCGACAGGGATGATCGGTGAGGATAGAGCCTCCCCACATCACAGGCCCTGTCCCTCCTCCCTTCACTCCACCCTTCCCTGTCCCTCCTCCATTCCCTGTCGCTCCTCCCTTCCCTGTTCCTCCTCCCTTCCCTGTCCCTCCTCCCTTCCCTGTCCCTCCTCCCTTCCCTGTTCCTCCTCCCTTCCCTGTCCCTCCTCCATTCCCTGTCGCTCCTCCCTTCCCTGTGGCTCCTCCCTTCCCTGTCCCTCCTCCCCTCACTCCATCCCACTACCCCAGCTTCTCCTCCCTCCCTCCGAGGGTCCTACCAGCATCACCACAGGGTGTTGGCTGGGTTGGCAGTATCAGCGGGTCTTGTCCGCGGGATGGAGGATGATGACGACTCGCTGGGAGATGAGCTCTGGATCTCCTCATCGTTTGACACAGTCTGACTCCTGCCTTTAGGATCACATTCCACTGTCCGCCCGGGTCATCCCTGCATGTGTGCCGGCCAATCCGCCTCACAGGCCCATATAGCTTGTGGGGAGGGGGTTTGGGGAGATAGTGAGTGGTAACGGCTCACTCACTGGGTAAGCTGACATACACGGCGGCCTCACACTTCTGGCCCTGTTTCCTGCCACCTCTCACTGAGGGGGACCCCAGGTGGGACGTTCAAGTGTCCTGGGGCCCTGCCCCCGCCGTACATTCTAGAAGCTCGATCCCTGTCCGGATTACAGCTGCTTCCTGGGATCGGGCAGCCCTCCGACCGCCCGCTCCCTCGGGAGTCCCTGCCTCCACCTGATGTGCTGCAGCCTGTGTGAAGTGAGCACCAGAAGGTGACCCAGGAGCCTCTTCACTAAAATGCCCCCCGAGGTGATAGTCTCTGAGATGGTGGAGGGTGCAGGTGACAGCAGTGACGAGAAGTCGGTGTCTTCCCCGGACTGGTGCTCCGGGGTGTTCTGGGGATGTGGCCGGGGGCCAGCGAGCGGAGCTCCTCACTGCACAAAACGGGGCGATGTGCGGCCTCGGCCCCGTGTTCCCCACAGGCACCTTACCCAACGTGGGGGGCGTTTTATCGCCATGTGTTTCTCGGCACTGCGAGCTCCGGGAAACACGTGGTTAAATACTCTCGCTCTGGGACTTTGTTCCCTTTTAGTTGAATCGCGCCCTTACTCTCCCAAATGGAGAATCCCGGCCATAATATTTGATATGAGGCCACATGTGGAGGTGGTTATTCAATGTGATCCTCCACAGACAAACCTCTACCTTAATCCTCTCCCTGGATGTATAAAAGATATTCATCTGGAGTGAGTGCAATGTTTCCTCAAGGCAATTGAGAAAATGGGCTTTGCTGACACTTTGAGGAAATGGATTGCAATCCAGGGCTTGTTCCCCAGGCCCACAGTGAACAGCAGCTGACTCCATCCCCCTCAGCTCTCCTCCTCTCTCAACAGGCAGACAAAGCCTCATTCCCAGGCTTCCTGCACCAACCTTGGTCATGGACACGAGTCTGGTCCACAAGGTGGAGATGTATCAGGAGGATGAGGATTTTCAGGGAGGAAAGGTTCAGCTGGGAATGGCGGAGTTTCCACTTGCTGAAGTTTGTAAAGTATGGATGGGTTCTGGAGACAGAGCTTCATCTGAGAGTTCCTGTATTGGTGATGTTTAGGGAGCCGACAGTTTCAGCTGACCGAGCTGAGAATGATGTTTAGAAAGTGGATTAGGTGCATGAATCAGACTTTAATTCCAATCAGGACCATTTTTATCCTCATTTCTTTATAAAAAATCATTTAAACATAAACTCTCTTTGATATTTATATATATAATGATTCAAATATAAGGAGCGGGATTCTCCGTCCGGCCGCCCCGGATTTCAGGTTCACCCCGCCGGCGGGATTCGCCGTCCGGCCGCACCGGATTTCAGGTTCACCCCGCCGGCGGGATTCTCCGTCCGGCCGCACCGGATTTCAGGTTCACCCCGCCGGCGGGATTCTCCGTCCGGCCGCACCGGATTTCAGGTTCACCCCGCCGGCGGGATTCTCCGTCCCGCGGCACCGGATTTCAGGTTCACCCCGCCGGTGGGATTCTCCGTCCGGCCGCACCGGATTTCAGGTTCACCCCGCCGGCGGGATTCTCCGTCCGGCCGCACCGGATTTCAGGTTCCCCCCGCCGGCGGGATTCTCCGTCCCGCCGGCTGGTCAATGGGGTTCCCCATTGTGGGGCAGCCCCACACCATCGGGAAACCTCCGGGCTGCCGGCAAAATGGAGAATCCTGACGGCGGAGAATCCAGCCCAAGATATAAATCAGGACAGAGGAACTTATCTGAGTTTTACCAGGGTTAATGACATCCAGCATTCCTCTCCACACTGGGAACGGGAAAGGGCTGTTGAATTTTCTGATGGACAGGACACCATCTGCTCCTGACAGCTTTTTACCCCGATTGTGAATCCTGTAAATAGTTGATTACAAATTGACCAGAAACACTTTGCTGAGTAATTTTCCCAACTTGCACTGAGTTTCAGTAAAGTTCATGTCCTACCGATCTTCCGGTGACAGCCACGGAGTGAGTGGTCGCACATTTGGTAGCTCCTGCTCGTGGCGGTCTTTTTTGGGCTTTGCCCCCGGTTTTCAAGTGGAAAAAGGTTCAGGAGTGTGAGTCGAGGAGACTGACCCTCTAGTTTATGGAGCTGAGGACCAGAAGTGCCCGAAAAAGAAGGAACAAGTTGGTCGAAGTGGGTGTGGAGTTGGAAATGCACGTGGAGATGGCGAAGGGGAAGGAAGTGGCCTTGCCGGCTCAGTGGTCGACGGAGCAGCTGGTGAGCTTTTTGAATGAGGAGTTCACCCAGCAACGAAAGGAGAGTCTGGAGGACCTGGTCCAGGCGGTGGACTCGATCAAGGCGGTGGTTGACCGCGTGGAGACGAGACTGGCAGCTCAGGGTCGGGCAATCCAGACGTTGGAGGAGTTGGCGGGGGAACACGACGACCAGGTCACCTCGATGGCAGTGGAGATGGGGCTGATGCAGGACCACCAGAAGCAGTTGGAGGAGAAGGTGGAGGATGTGGAGAACCGGTCGTCACATAGAACATAGAACATAGAACATAGAAAATACAGCACAGAACAGGCCCTTCGGCCCACGATGTTGTGCCGATCCTTTGTCCTAGATTAATCATAGATTATCATTGAATTTACAGTGCAGAAGGAGGCCATTCGGACCTTTGAGTCTGCACCGGCTCTTGGAAAGAGCACCATACCCAAACTCAACACCTCCACCCAACACCAAGGGCAATTTGGACATTAAGGGCAATTTATCATTGGCCAATTCACCTAACCCGCACATCTTTGGACTGTGGGAGGAAACCGGAGCACCCGGAGGAAACCCACGCAGACACGGGGAGGACGTGCAGACTCCGCACAGACAATGACCCAAGCCGGAATCGAACCTGGGACCATGGAGCTGTGAAGCAATTGTGCTATCCACACTGCTACCGTGCTGCCCTTAAGAACAAATAAATCTACACTATATCATTTTACCATAATCCATGTACCTATCCAGTAGCCGCTTGAAGGTCCCTAATGTTTCCGACTCAACTACTTCCACAGGCAGTGCATTCCATGCCCCCACTACTCTCTGGGTAAAGAACGTATCTCTGATATCCCTCCTATATCTTCCACCTTTCACCTTAAATTTATGTCCCCTTGTAATGGTGTGTTCCACCCGGGGAAAAAGTCTCTGACTGTCTACTCTATCTATTCCCCGATCATCTTTTCAACCTCTATCAAGTCGCCCCTCATCCTTCTCCGCTCTAATGAGAAAAGGCCTAGCACCCTCAACCTTTCCTCGTAAGACCTACTCTCCATTCCAGGCAACATCCTGGTAAATCTTCTTTGCACCTTTTCCAGAGCTTCCACATCCTTCCTAAAATGAGGCGACCAGAACTGTACACAGTACTCCAAATGTGGCCTTACCAAAGTTTTGTACAGCTGCATCATCACCTCACGGCTCTTAAATTCAATCCCTCTGTTAATGAACGCGAGCACACCATAGGCCTTCTTCACAGCTCTATCCACTTGAGTTGCAACTTTCAAAGATGTATGAACATAGACCCCAAGATCTCTCTGCTCCTCCACATTGCCAAGGACTCTACCGTTAACCCTGTATTCTGCATTCAAATTTGTCCTTCCAAAATGGACAACCTCACACTTTTCAGGGTTAAACTCCATCTGCCACTTCTCAGCCCAGCTCTGCATCCTATCTATGTCTCTTTGCAGCCGACAACAGCCCTCCTTACTATCCACAACTCCACCAATCTTCGTATCGTCTGCAAATTTACTGACCCACCCTTCAACTCCCTCATCCAAGTCATTAATGAAAATCACAAACAGCAGAGGACCCAGAACTGATCCCTGCAGTACGCCACTGGTAACTGGGATCCAGGCTGAATATTTGCCATCCACCACCACTCTCTGACTTCTATCGGTTAGCCAGTTCGTTATCCAACCGGCCAAATTTCCCACTATCCCATGCCTCCTTACTTTCTGCATAAGCCTACCATGGGGAACTTTATCAAATGCCTTACTAAAATCCATGTACACTACATCCACTGCTTTACCTTCATCCACATGCTTGGTCACCTCCTCAAAGAATTCAATAAGACTTGTGAGGCAAGACCTACCCCTCACAAATCCGTGCTGACTATCCCTAATCAAGCAGTGTCTTTCCAGATGCTCAGAAATCCTATCCTTCAGTACCCTTTCCATTACTTTGCCTACCACCGAAGTAAGACTAACTGGCCTGTAATTCCCAGGGTTATCCCTAGTTCCTTTTTTGAACAGGGGCACGACATTCGCCACTCTCCAATCCCCTGGTACCACCCCTGTTGACAGTGAGGATGAAAAGATAATTGCCAACGGCTCTGCAATTTCATCTCTTGCTTCCCATAGAATCCTTGGATATATCCCGTCAGGCCCGGGGGACTTGTCTATCCTCAAGTTTTTCAAAATGCCCAACACATCTTCCTTCCTAACAAGTATTTCCTCGAGCTTACCAATCTGTTTCACACTGTCCTCTCCAACAATATCGCCCCTCTCATTTGTAAATACAGAAGAAAAGTATTCGTTCAAGTCCTCTCCTATCTCTTCAGACTCAATACACAATCTCCCGCTACTGTCCTTGATCGGACCTACCCTCGCTCTAGTCATTCTCATATTTCTCACATATGTGTAAAAGGCCTTGGGGTTTTCCTTGATCCTACCCGCCAAAGATTGTTCATGCCCTCTCTTAGCTCTCCTAATCCCTTTCTTCAGTTCCCTCCTGGCTATCTTGTATCCCTCCAATGCCCTGTCTGAACCTTGTTTCCTCAGCCTTACATAAGTCACCTTTTTCCTCTTAACAAGACATTCAACCTCTCTTGTCAACCATGGTTCCCTCACTCGACCATCTCTTCCCTGCCTGACAGGGACATACATATCAAGGACACGTAGCACCTGTTCCTTGAACAAGTTCCACATTTCACTTGTGTCCTTCCCTGCCAGCCTATGTTCCCAACTTATGCACTTCAATTCTTGTCTGACAACATCGTATTTACCCTTCCCCCAATTGTAAACCTTGCCCTGTTGCACGTACCTATCCCTCTCCATTACTAAAGTGAAAGTCACAGAATTGTGGTCACTATCTCCAAAATGCTCCACCACTAACAAATCTATCACTTGCCCTGGCTCATTACCCAGTACTAAATCCAATATTGCCCCTCCTCTGGTCGGACAATCTACATACTGTGTTAGAAAAGCTTCCTGGACACACTGCACAAACACCACCCCATCCAAACTATTTGATCTAAAGAGTTTCCACTCAATATTTGGGAAGTTAAAGTCGCCCATGACTACTACCCTATGACTTCTGCACCTTTCCAAAATCTGTTTCCCAATCTGTTCCTCCACATCTCTGTTACTATTGGGGGGCCTATAGAAAATTCCTAACAAGGTGACTGCTCCTTTCCTCTTTCTGACTTCAACCCATACTACCTCAATAGGGTGATACTCCTCGAACTGCCTTTCTGCAGCTGTTATACTATCTCTAATTAATAATGCCACCCCCCCACCTCTTTTACCACCCTCCCTAATCTTATTGAAACATCTATAACCAGGGACCTCCAACAATCTTTTCTGCCCTTCTTCTATCCAAGTTTCCGTGATGGCCACCACATCGTAGTCCCAAGTACTGATCCATGCCTTGAGTTCACCCACCTTATTCCTGATGCTTCTTGCGTTGAAGTATACACATTTCAACCCATCTCCGTGCCTGCAAGTACTCTCCTTTGTCAGTGTTCCCTTCCCCACTGCCTCATTACATGCTTTGGCGTCCTGAATATCGGCTACCTTAGTTGCTGGACTACAAATCCGGTTCCCATTCCCCTGCCAAATTAGTTTAAACCCTCCCGAAGAGTACTAGCAAACCTCCCTCCCAGGATATTGGTGCCCCTCTGGTTCAGATGCAACCCGTCCTGCTTGTACAGGTCCCACCTTCCCCAGAATGCGCTCCAATTATCCAAATACCTGAAGCCCTTCCTCCTACACCATTCCTGCAGCCATGTGTTTAACTGCACTCTCTCCCTATTCCTAGCCTCGCTATCACATGGCACCGGCAACAAACCAAAGATGACAACTCTGTCTGTCCTGGCTTTCAACTTCCATCCTAACTCCCTAAACTTGTTTATTACCTCCACACCCCTTTTCCTACCTATGTCATTGGTACCAATGTGCACCACGACTTCTGGCTGCTCACCCTCCCCCTTAAGGATCCTGAAGACACGATCAGAGACATCCCTGGCCCTGGCACCCGGGAGGCAACATACCTTCCGGGAGTCTCGCTCGTGAACACAGAATCTCCTATCTATTCCCCTAACCATTGAATCTCCTACAACTATTGCTTTTCTATTCTCCCCCCTTCCCTTCTGAGCCCCAGAGCCAGACTCCGTGCCAGAGACCTGACCGCTAGGGCCTTCCCCCGGTAGGTCATCCCCCCAACAGCATCCAAAACGGTATACTTGTTTTGAAGGGGAACGGCCACGAGGGATCCCTGCACTGTCTGCCTGTTTGTTTTTTTCCCCCTGACTGTAACCCAGCTATTCTTGTCCTGTACCTTGGGTGTGGTTACCTCCCTGTAACTCTTCTCAATCACCCCCTCTGCCTCCCGGATGATCCGAAGTTCATCCAGCTTCAGCTCCAGTTCCCTAACACGGTCTTTGAGGAGCTGAAGTTGGGTGTACTTCCCACAGGTATAGTCAGTGGGGACACCGGTGGTATCCCTCACCACCCACATCCTATAGGAGGAGCATGTAACTGGCCTAGCCTCCAACCCCTCTTACCTTACAGAATATAGCTGCCGTGTGGACGAACTAGATCTCCGCCCTCCGACTCTGCTCCCAGTCAGCTACACTTTCTGTGAACTCCTGGCTCTCTTCTCACTCTTTGCAGAAATGTCAGAAACAAAATGAAAGGAGCACCTTACTCCCCCCTCACCTAACTCCCTCGGTCACCAAACTCTCACTATCGCACTCAAAAAGCACCAAATTCAGCACTCAGTGCACGCATTCCATTCAGGCCTGTCTGTGGTTCTGACTGTGGTTCAGTTAAAGTATCCAATTGTATATTGGCCACTTTACCACAATCATTTCTCCGGGGTCACTGTAGGTTCCCACTTAATACAGTCCAGAGATCCCTCCATGGAAATGCAACCCCAAGGTTAGGCCATAATAAGACCATGAGGCAGAATTGGCCATTAGGCTCATCGAGTCTGCTCCGCTATTCAATGAGGTCATGGCTGATCTGATATAATCCTCCACTCCATTATCCCGCCTTAGCCCCAAAATCCTTGATTCTGGACCGGACTGTACGCAGAACAATACTTTTCACTGTAACTTGGTACACGTGACAATAAAACAAATTCAACAAATCCAGTCAAATCCGATTCCCTCGCTGATTAAAAATCTGTCTATCTCAGCCGTGAACATGCTTAACGACCCAGCCTCTACAGCTCTCTGCGGGAAAAAATTCCACAGATTCACTCCTCTCTGAGAGAAGAAGGGCGGGAATCTCCCTTCTGGGGACAAAGTCCCCATGCCCGCCGGAAAACGGGCGAGAATCACTCCGGACGGGGTGATTCTCCATTTTCCAGGGGGCTAGCAGAGCCCCGGCCTGTGTCCAGCAGCTCTGGCCGCCGGCGGGGCCCTGCTAGCCAGACCGCGCGTCCGCGCAGGCGCATAGCGCCCGCAAGCGGGTCCGCGAATGTGCGCGGCGGCCCACCACGGCTCGGGCGCCGCCGACATGGCGGAGCCATACAGCAGGCCCGCGCAGAGGAAGGTAGGTCCCCCACAGATCGCGATGGCCCACCAATCGGTGGCCCCCGATCGCGGGCCTGGCCACCGCTGAGGCCCCCCCCGGAGTCAGATTCCCCCGCCCCCACCACGATCGCGGGTCCCAGCTCCCGCCGGGTGGTACCACATGAATACCGCGCCGGCGGGAGTTCCGCGGAGAATCGCCGCAGGGGCCTCTTCCAACAGCCCCCGACAGGCGCCACGTCAACCGCACGCATGCGACTGGCGGGTCCGCAGAGAATCGCGGATGCGCCGTCGCACCGGATTTCCGGCGTGAACGGCTATTCTCCACCCCCGCACCGGGCGTGATTCCGGCGGGGTGGGTCGGAGATTCCCGTACAAAATTCCTCATCATCTCTGTCTTAAATGGGCCACTCCTTACTCTGAGATGGTACCCTCTGTTCCTAGTCTCTCACACACAGGGAGCATGGTAGCACAGTGGTTAACGCTCCTGCTTCACAGCGCCCGGGTCCCAGGTTCGATTCCCGGCTTGGGTCACTGTTTGTGCGGAGTCTGCTCGTTCTCCTGTCTCTATGTGGGTTTCCTCCGGGTGCTCCGGTTTCCTCCCACAAGTCCTGAAAGACAAGCTGTTAGGTAATTTGGACATTCTGAATTCTCCTTCAGTGTACCCGAAGACGCGTCGGGATGTGGCGACTAGGGGATTTTCACAGTAACTCATTGCAATGTTAATGTAAGCCTACTTGTGACAATAATAAAGATTATTATTATTCTATCAGGGGAAACATCCTCTCAGCATCTCCCCTGTCCAGCTGCCTGAGATTCCTCTATGTCTCAATAAGGTCACCTCTCATTCTTCTAAACTGCAATGGGTACAGGCCCAACCTACTCAACCTCTCCTCATAAAAAAATCCCCCCATACCCAGGATCAACCTGGTGATCCTTCTTTGCACTGCCCCCAATGCCAGTGTCTCTTTCCTTAGATAAGGGGACCAAAACTGTTCACAGTAATTCTAGGTGATGTCTAACTCGTGCCTTGTACAGTTTTAGCAAGATTTCCCTATTTTTCTCCTCCATTCCCTTTGAAATAAGGATCCACATTCCATTTGCCTTCCCCAGTACCTGCTGAACTTGCACGTTGTTTTTTGTGATTTATTCACGAGGACCCCCCAATCCCTCAGTGCTGCAGCTTTCTGCAGTCTCTCTCCATTTAAATAATATTCAGCTCCTTTATTCTTCCCACCAAAACATTTTCCTACATTATATTCCATCTGCCAAGTTTTTGCCCACTCCCATACCTGCCTCTGTCCCTGTGTAGACTCTTTGTGTCATCCTCAACACTTGCCTACCCACCGATTTTTTGTAATTTGCAAACTCGGCAATTCTTAATCAAATTGTAAACATGACAACAATTCACCTTTAAATGGTCCCTCCCTCTCCTGGAGAGGGGGTCGGGGGGACGGGGACGTGGGTTATTCATGAGACCCAGTGTCCTTTTCTTCACTTCAGCGTTCAGTTGAATTCACAAAGAGGATCCAGTTTCAGTGTCAAGGATTCTAGATCAGTGATCATACAGCGGGGGGAGGGATTCTCCCTTAGCTGCCGCCGAAATGGTGAAATGCGATTGGGCGGAGAATAGCTTCCAACGCCAACATCGCGGCAGCCGCCGATTTGATGCCAAATCGTGATTCTCCGTCACCTCAAAAATGGCGTCAATGCATTTCACTCCGCACGTAGAGTAGGCACCGTTTGCATATCATTAGCGGGACCGACCCGGTACCCTCCAGCACCTCCGCGATTCTCCAGACCCGGTACCCTCCAGCACCTCCGCGATTCTCCAGACCCGGTACCCTCCAGCACCTCCGCGATTCTCCAGACCCGGTACCCTCCAGCACCTCCGCGATTCTCCAGACCCGGTACCCTCCAGCACCTCCGCGATTCTCCAGACCCGGTACCCTCCAGCACCTCCGCGATTGTCCAGACCCGGTACCCTCCAGCACCTCCGCGATTCTCCAGACCCGGTACCCTCCAGCACCTCCGCGATTCTCCAGACCCGGTACCCTCCAGCACCCCCGCGATTGTCCAGACCCGGTACCCTCCAGCACCTCCGCGATTCTCCAGACCCGGTACCCTCCAGCACCTCCGCGATTCTCCAGACTCGGTACCCTCCAGCACCTCCGCGATTCTCCACACCCGGTACCCTCCAGCACCTCCGCGATTGTCCAGACCCGGTCCCCTCCAGCACCTCCGCGATTCTCCAGACCCGGTACCCTCCAGCACCTCCGCGATTCTCCAGACCCGGTACCCTCCAGCACCTCCGCGATTGTCCAGACCCGATACCCTCCAGCACCTCCGCGATTCTCCAGACCTGGTACCCTCCAGCACCTCCGCGATTGTCCCGACTCGGTACCCTCCAGCACCTCCGCGATTGTCCCGACCCGGTACCCTCCAGCACCTCCGCGATTCTCCAGACCCGGTACCCTCCAGCACCTCCGCGATTCTCCAGACCCGATACCCTCCAGCACCTCCCCGATTCTCCAGACCCGGTACCCTCCAGCACCTCCGCGATTGTCCAGACCCGGTACCCTCCAGCACCTCCGCGATTGTCCAGACCCGGTATCCTCCAGCACCTCCGCAATTCTCCTTCTCTGATGGGCCGAGTGGTTCACTTGTGCTTTTAAAAATGGTGAAACCGGCATCGTGGCTGCTGAGGGAGAGAGAGTGGTACGGAATATGACCATCATCACCATAGTTTACTGACAGGTTGCTGGCTGGGGCCTTCTGCCAGGGCCGGGGGGAGTGCTAGGGGGTGGCTAGGAGATGGGCTGTAGGGTTGGGGTGGACGGGCACAGGACACCATTGCCGCAGCCGGCAAGGCCGCCATGTAGCTGCGCCAACCGCTGACTGCCCACTTTGAACCTGGTGCCAGGGGTCGTATAGGTCCCCCCCCAGGGCACCCCCCCCCTGAGTGCCCTCTGGCCCCAAATGACCCACAGCTGTCTGGGCACACTCCAGCACAAGCAGTGCCATGGTTTTGTCTGGAGTAAGTATGTGTGGGGAGTGTAATGTGTATGTGTGGCTGCAGCTTGTCAGCCTCCCAAGTGTCGAATCCCGCACCGTTTTTCATTGGAATAATTGTGTTCCGCGAGGCCCCGGTGCTCGGCCCTGAATGGAAGCGGAATTGGTCCAGGGGCGGCGCCGCTTTTTCTGTCGTAAAAGTCCACAGATTCTCCGCGGCGTCGACACTTCGGGCTGGATTCTCCCATTTTGTGGCTAAGTGCCGACGGCGGCATGGAAACCGTGGCCTTTTTCGACGCCAAAATCGGCGCCCAATCCTCACCGATCCTGGGACCGGTGCAGGGCCAGCAGCCGCGGTGGGTGAAACTCCCGGCTCACACGACACAAACGGCTGAGGAATGGCCGGGTCCGTGACGCGCAGGCGCATGGCGACGACCAGCTTTAGCTGCCGATACGGCCCCGCCAGCCGTGCGCGGAACAACCTGCCAAATACTGCCCCCATGGCTACCCCATGGCCACCCCCGGCAGTCCCCCCTAGCCCTCGCGGAAGCCCCCCCCAGCCAGCAGCATGCCTCCCGGCCGACTGTCGCACCGCTGGTCACAGTCCGCAGCCCCCACTCCGGGTTCCCAACCGCTGAGACTACATGTCCCCCGCGCGGTGGGGAACTCGGCCCATCGGGGGCGGAGCATCAGGGGAGGGCCTTCCGATGGTGCGTCAATGCAGGAGGCTCCGCCCAATCGCTGATTATGATATCAGCGTCGGGCAACGGAAACTCCCACCCAGGGTCGCCACAATGCATCATAGACCCAGCATCAGCGCACGACACCATGACTGCCCAGTGTGAATCCCTCCATCCATCACACCAGCTTTTCCCAGTGATGGATTCGGTTATCAGGTTAGTGCTGTGGATCCTATTGACTCGCCTCCCACTCCACAGACCCAAGTGAAACTTAACAACAAATGAGGAGTCCATTATGTGTGCTGGCTCTGTGACAGCAACTCAAAACTAATCCTAATGTTGTGGTGGACGTCTTCCATCTAACCACAGGAGACCCTGGGACAGGTTGCAATGGTTTATTCATGATTCAAACATGGAGTCGACTACCCCAGAGAAACCTCGGAAGCAGCGCCCTCCTCTAATACAGCCCACTCCCAGGTCACAGATACACACTGTGTTTGTACAGTTAGTCAGCACACAGAACATTGGTTAAAAACCCCATGTCGTCTACAGAGGTTTATAATTAAACCTTCGCTCAGAAGAAGGACCATTATCTCCTCCTAGCTGGAGACTATCTGCTCTGACAGAAACAACCAAGGCCTTGCTGGAGGTATCTTGCTGATCTCAACCCTGCGGTGTGCACAAGGTTCACTGCTGTGAAAAGGGTTTGAGCTCCAACCCTATTTTATTAAATCTATTCATTTACCCTAACTCCACTCATCAGATTCCTATCATCGTATCAGAAAATAATAATACTAATCGCTTATTGTCACAAGTAGGCTACAATGAAGTTACTGTGAAAAGCCCCTAGTCGCCACATTCTGGCGCCTGTTCGTGGAGGCTGGAACGGGAATTGAACCCGTGCTGCTGGTCTGGTTCTGCATTACAAGCCACTGTCTTAGCCCACCGTGCTAAACCAGCCCCTGCACACTGCCCGTGATTCTCCGTTCCGGAGGCAAAGTGTTCCCACCAGCTGAGAATTGCTGCTGGTAACCGCTGGTGACAGGAACGGGGCCCAGACTGTGAGGGCTGGATTCTCTGATTCTGGGGCAATGTCCCCACGCCGGCATTTTGCGCCAGCAAAAAGGGGGTAAAATGGCCGCCGATTCCCCGTGTTGCTGGGGGCTAGCATGAACGCAGCGTAGAGCACCCGGCTCGAGCTGCCGATACCGCCGGAGAATTGCCGGATCCATGGCCGCGCATGCGCGTGGCGGCAGCCTGCAGCGGCCTCGCCGTGCTACATGGCCGAGGCCGCTCACGGACCCGGCCCGCGAAATAGTGCCCCCCCACTTTCGCTGGCTCGCACGCCCCGGACCATCCCCCCACAGTGGTCCCAGACCCTCATAAAGTCCCCCCTGCCCGTGGATCAGCCCTCCCCTGTCTGTGGCGGAGCTGGACTGAGTCCGTAGCCGCCACGCCGAGTTCCCGACGGATGAGACCACGCGTGACCGTCGCCTTCAGGAACTTGGCCGGTCGGGGGCAGAGCATCGGGGGGTGGGCCTCAGGCAATGTCCTGAGGCCGTCGATACGTGGCGGGCGGACTCGGAGAGTACGCTTTGGAGGGGGCGGAGCATCGCCAAAGCGATGCCGCCGCTGATTTGGTCGGGAACTGTGATTCTCCGGCCGAACGTGATTTCAGCGTCCGGAGAATCCAGCCCTGAGTCTCTCTCCTTTAACAGGGGCCAGTGTCATGGGCAGGTCCTCTGGGGAGCTCCATTGGGGGCATTCAGGAAAGAGGGCACACATAATTACCCAGAAATGTAAGGGTCCAGTGAGAGGGTGGAATTGAAGGAAATCAGTATCAGTAAGATAATGGTGCTGGGAAATGAATGGAGTTAAAGGCTGACAAATCTCCGTCCCAGATTATTAAAGGAATTGGCTCTGGAAATGTTGGACACATTGGTGACCATCTCCAAAATTCTATAGGCCCTGGAGCAGTTCCTGCAGATGGAGGGTGGCAAATATAACCCCACTGATTAAAAAGGGAGGGAGCGAAAAAAGTGAGAATTACAGATCGTCTGATACCAGGGGCGAAATTCTCCATCCCCGCCCTGCCACATTTCTGCCCCGACCCGGCGGCGGGAGTCTCCGTTACACCGGCCGGTCAATGGGGTTTCCCATTGTGGGGCAGCCCCACGCCGTCGGGAAACCCCCGGGCGCCAGCAAAACGGAGACTCCTGCCGGCGGAGAATGACGCCCCAGGAGTGGGGAAGGTTCTAGAGTCAATTATAAAAGATGCAATAACAGAACATTTGGAAAGCATTAACAGGATTGGACAAAGCCAGCATCGGCTTATGAAGGGCTTCAATAATCCACTGGAGTGTTTTCAGGGTGTAACTAGTAGAATAGATAAGGGAGAACCAGTAGGTGTGGTATATTTGGATTTTCAGAAGGATTTTGATAAGGTCCTTCACAAGAGGTTAGTTGGCAAAAATTAAAGCACATGGGATTGTGGGAATGTACGTGGATCAGGAATTGGTGACAGACTGGAAACAGAGTGGGAATCAATGGATCTTGTTCCGAGTCACAGGCAGTGACTAGTGAGGTACCACAGGGGTCAGTGCTTGGGCCCGAGCTGTTCACGATATATATACACAACCTGGATGAGGGAACCAAATGTAACATTTCCAAGTTTATGGATGACACAAAACTGGGTGGAACTGTGAGTTGTGAGGAGGATGCAAGGAGGCTTCAAGGTGATTGAGACAAGTTGAGTGAGTGGACAAACACATGGCAGATGCAGGATAACGTGGCTAAATGTGAAGTTATTCACTGCGGTGTGAAAAACAGAAAGGAAGAGGATTATTTAAATGGTGATGTATTGGGAAGTGTGGATGTACAAAGGGTTCTGGGTCCTTGTACACCAGCCAATCAAAGTGGAGAGGCAGCTGCAGCAAACAATTAGGAAGGTGAATGGTTTGTTGGCCTTCATTGTGAGAGGATTGGAGTTCAGAAGTAGGGATGTGTCACTGCAGTTATACAGGGCCTTGGTGAGACCACACCTGGAGTATTGTGAGCAGTTTTAGTCTCCCTGCCTGAGAAAGGATTTACTTGTCATAGAGGAAGGGCAGCGGAGATTCACTCGGCTAATACTGGGGTTGGGGGGACAGTGCAATGAGGAGAGAATGATTCGACTGGGCCTGTGTTCACTCGGGTTTAGAAGGATGAGAGGAGATCTGGGGCGAAATTCTCCCCCAACGGCGCGATGTCCGCCGACTGGCGCCAATCAGACGGGCATCGCGCCGGCCCAAAGGTGCGGAACGCTCCGCATCTTTGGCGGCCTAGCCCCGACATTGAGGGGCTAGGCCGACGCCGGAGGGATTTCCGCCCCGCCAGCTGGCGGAAATGGCGTTTGTTGCCCCGCCAGCTGGCACGGAAATGCGGCGCATGCGCGGGAGCGTCAGCGGCCGCTGTCAGTTTCCCGCGCATGCGCAGTGGGGAGAGTCTCTTCCGCCTCCGCCATGGTGGAGGCCGTAGCGGAGGCGGAAGGGAAAGAGTGCCCCCACGGCACAGGCCCGCCCGCGGATCGGTGGGCCCCGATCGCGGGCCAGGCCACCGTGGGGGCACCCCCCGGGGTCAGATCGCCCCGCGCCCCCCCCCCCAGGACCCCGGAGCCCGCCCACGCCGCCTGGTCCCGCCGGTAAATACCAGGTTTGATTTACGCCGGCGGGACAGGCATTTTCTGGGCAGGACTTGGGCCCATACGGGCCGGAGAATCCAGCGGGGGTCCCGCCAACCGGCGTGGCCCATCCGGTACCGGAGACTTCGGCGGGGGCGGGGGCGGGATTCACGGCGGCCTACGGCCATTCTCCGACCCGGCGGGGGGTCGGAGAATGACGCCCCTGATTGAAACGTATAAAATTCTAACAGGGCTGGACAGACTAGATTCAGGGAGGATGTTTTCCCTGGTTGGGGAATCTCGAACCAGGGGACACAGTCTCAGGATACGGGGTAGACCATTCAGGACTGAGATTAGGAAATATTTCTTCATTCAAAGGGTTGTGAACCTGTGGAATTCTTGACCACAGGAGGTTACCACAAGTCACTGAATATATTCAAGAAAGAGACAGATAATTTTTACATTTCAATGGCATCAAGGGGTATGGGGAGAAAGCGGGAATGTGGCATTGAGATAGAGGATCAGACACAATCATATTGAATGGTGGAGCAGGCTCGAAGGGCCGAATGGCCTACTCCTTTTTTATACGTTTCTGTGTTTATGTGTGGGGTTTGGGGGGGCGGGGTTGCCCCTGTGCTTGTGGGGGGTGGGGTTTGGGGGGGGCGGGGTTGCCCCTGTGCTTGTGGGGGACGGGGTTGCCCCTGTGCTTGTGGGGGACGGGGTTGCCCCTGTGCTTGTGGGGGGCGGGGTTGCCCCTGTGCTTGTGGGGGGTGGGGTTGCCCCTGTGCTTGTCGGGGAGGGGGTTCCCCGTATCCGTGGGGGGTGGGGCTGCATTATTTTAACACAGATCAGGGCGCCCCGATCTCGGTGGAGCCGGCGTTGCCGGATCTATCAGGCCCCGCCCTGCCAGCGTGAGGGTGAAAACCACGGCCATAGATTTTCTGAGCTCAGAGTGCCAGAGAATCTGGAGAGAAAACTCAGCTGTGCAGCTGGAGAGCTACACACCGGCTTTCTCTCTCGAACCAGCTCTTTGTGCACAGAGAGCAAAATCCCACCCAATGCGTCAAAGAGCAGCACGGAGTTAATTCCTTATGAATTGTGAAAAAGGGTCAGGAATGACCAGGATGCTGAAGAGAATGGAGATTCCCGTCATTCACAAAAAGTCCCATCTGGTCAGTGTGTGAAATAGTCCCTCCGAATCAAACTGCCTCTGCCCGGCTTCACACACTGATCCCCGTTTGGGCAGAGATGTGAAAGTGAGTGTCTGCCTCCTCAAAACCAGACCGTTCCCGATTGGCAGCTTTGATTGGCAGCCTGCCCTGGGGAAGGAAAACTCTGATTTGAAACCCCAGCCATGGGTCAAATAGTAAAGTCTTCATTGGCTGACAGTGCGGAAGGAGACAGACAAGACCAATGGTCTGGATGTAGAAAGAGCTGCTGAGGCCCTCCAGCTTGTTCAGTATCGAGGAAAAGGACAAGTGTAAAGTTAAAAGCTGCAGCCTTTCAGCTGCTACACTGTGACACACATTACACGAGTGCAGCAATAGCTGCCTCAGAGCAGAGAGCGGCTCTGTACAAACCTCACCCACTTCAATACACTCACTGTGCAGCTTGTTCAACAAATCAACTCAACCAACACCCCCAGCATCAGTATGAAAAGCCCTGAGGGCCGGGGGAGGAGTCAGCCAGCACCAGAGACATTTCAGACTCGCTTTTAAATCAAATATTATTCTTGGAAAAAATTCAGACAACCTTGTAATTCTCCAAAGCTGATTTTTATCAAAAAATCGTCATTTTCACAGTGATATAAGTTTCAGTCAAAATTCATAACAAATAAATACCAAACATCCAACTTGAGTTGGAGTCAGGCTGGGTTTACGTAAAGGGACAGGTCAGGAGGAGCTGGACAATATGTTTCAGTTTGTGTTTCCCACAAAGTAAAACACAACTTGACCATCCGTGCCTGGGGCTGCTTTGAGACAGAAGTATATGAAGGAGAGCAGCAGGCTGCCAGTCACTCACAGGACACAATCCCCACCTCCTCCCATCCTCTCTCCACCCACCCCCACCACCAACAGACCTTCACTCCCATCGCCTGGGTTCAATTATTCCCTGTTGCTCCCTCTAATCCTGTTTACTCTTGATTCTGCTCCGGGTTTTGTCTCCAGCTCTCAAAGTGGGCAGGACCGAGAGCAGCAAATAACAATAATTCCTTGATGTGGAGATGCCGGCGTTGGACTGGGGTGGGCACAGTAAGAAGGCTGACACCAGGTTAAAGTCCAACAGGTTTGTTTCGAATTGCTCGCTGTCAGAGCACTGCTCCTTCCTCAGGTGAATTCCGTGAGTATTGCAGTGAACGTCATGAGGGAATTACTGAACTGAATATGTTCAGCAGCGGAGCAGGAACATTGGAACTGAAAGTGGTTTGAATCAGGAAGTGCTGAGTGTGAACATGGCTTCCAGACAGCAGGAAGAAAGTTTGTCCGAGGATTTAATTTGTTCCATTTGTCTTGATTTCTTCACTGATCCGGTTTCACTGGAGTGTGGACACAACTTCTGCCGCTCCTGTATCACCCAGTGTTGGGAAAAGAAGGAGAGAAACTCCTGCCCGGAATGTAGACAGGAGTTTCCAGAAAGAATCCTCAGGGCCAATCGGATCTTAGTGAATCTGGCTGAGAAAGCTCGAAAATTAAAGCTGAATGGGAAAGAGAAGGAAAGTAAACTTCACTGTGAGGAACATCAGGAAGAACTGAAGCTGTTTTGTGAAACTGACAAGAAATTGATCTGTCTGATTTGTAGAGATTCGCGGGAACACAGAGAACACCGCTTCATCCCGATTAAAGAGGCTGTTGAAATCTACAAGGTAAAAGGGAACAGATTTGATCACCTGATTATCTGATCACATTTTCAGGATCTAACACTTTTATTTTCTGATTTTCTCTCCCAATCCCAGGATGGGGTGAAATCTTCCTTCGATTCTCTCACAGAGAAGAAATCGACGGTTCTCGAAATGGAGCAGCAGCAGAAACAGAAGATTTCCCAAATTAGGGTAAAGTCTCCCTGAGCTGAGCTTCCAAATTTAATCCATTATTTTGTTGTTTATATCACAGAAACATATTATTTTTAATGTTTCTTCTTGTAGAAACAGTCGGTCAGTCTGCAGAGTCACATCACATCCGAGTTCACTAAAATGCACCAGATTCTCACTGAGAAAGAGCAGCGTTTCATCCGAGATCTCAGGGAAGAAGAGGAAAAAATTCTAAAACCAATGGAGGAAAATCTTTGTGAAATTCAGGAGAATTTAAATTCTATTCAGGAGAAACTCTCAAAGTTGGAAAACCAGTTGGAACAAAAAGACGGAGTGAGATTTCTGAAGGTGAGGGATTATATTTCAGTTTAGTTCAGTGAAAGTTCACAGTCACAACATGATCCACACGAGCCTCCTCCCATCCTACTTCATTTCCCTGTCAATATATCCTTCTGTTCCTTTCTCCCTCATCTGTATCCAGCTTCTCCTTAAATGTACCCCTGGCTTTCCCTGGGTGGGTGGAATTTAATGCTGTTCCCCCCAGGGTACATTTAGTCAGGGTGTGGGGTGAGTGGAAGGGGACATGGGGAATGACACTGTGTGGAGTTTCTGTTGTCTTTCCATCTCTACACAGATTAAGTCCGTGGTGGTAAGTCTTGTGGGACAGCCTTCCTGTAACCAATTCAGCCCCTTCACAGGGCAATGAATGTTCTCATCCTGCTGTCACTGGTATTCCCTCAGCAATGAGCAGGGGTCTCACAATACGGGAAGCCTGAAAATCAAACCCTGTTGGGATTCTGGGAGGGGGTGAGGGGGAGGTGGTGGGATTGAGGATGTAGCGGGAATGCCCTTGTTCAGTTGCACTGTGTACCTGATTGAGGGACTGTAAGAGGTTCACGCTCCCGTTTCCTCTGACTGATGGTTCTTGACTTGAGGATTTTATAAAGAACAAAATTACACAGACACGGGGATTGGCTCAACCACAAACTTGTTGTTTAGTGAAAACACTCCCAACACCCGAATACAAAGAGCTGTAAATAGTGTAAATCACATCACACAGCATTTAATTGGTTTTCCAATTTAAATCCCTCCACAATTTAACCTCGGCTTCCACATAAACACACAAATCACCACAACTTATTAAAAAGCCTCTCCTGAAAATCCACAGACAAAACCCCACATTTCAGCCCAAACGTTCCTCAATTCAAACCCAAATCCCCCCAGGATTTGGTTTCATCATAGATTACCATAGAATTTACAGTGCAGAAGGAGGCCATTCGGCCCATCGAGTCTGCACCGGCTTTTGGAAAGAGCACCCTCCCCAAGGTCAACACCTCCACCCAGTCCCCATAACCCAGTAACCCCACCCAACACTAGGGCAACTAAGGGCAATTTATCATGGCCAATCCACCTAACCTGCACATCTTTGAACTGTGGGAGTAAACCGGAGCACCCGGAGGAAACCCACGCACACACGGGGAGGATGTGCAGACTCCGCACAGACAGTGACCCAAGCTGGAATCGAACATGGGACCCTGGAGCTGTGACGCAATTGTGCTATCCACAATGCTACCGTTGGTTGTTACCCTTAAGTTATTTTAAAACCTCAGCCCCAATCCCCCTCGGATTTGGCTGATAAATTACAATTCCCCACCCGGCTGCTCCTTCTGGTGTGAATTGTAGGCCCGGGAGCCAGGTTGACCGTTCTTGACCCTCCTTCTTGGCTGCAGTGCCAGACCCTTGGATCTTGTCCTTTTAATGATGATTCTTATCGGAATATCACAAACACACTTCCTGAAGCCATCCTGCTGGAGGGTCAGTGCTCAGCACCTTTCAATCTCTATACACAGTCATTTTCAATCCCAGGGTCACGGCGTTCCCGATCGCGGGAAGTGGGATCCTCATAAAATCCAACCCATGGGATTTAAACTGAATTGGAAAAGCAGCAGTTAATGATGTTGGAATCAGGTTTAAACTGGCTTCACAGACTCATTAAGGAGACTAATTAACTTCCTGCCGCTAGTCCGGTGCATTGACCCCTTCCCGACTCTGACTTAATCCCGGGAGGTTTTCCTGCCATCGACAGACTGAGCCGTGTCCTCTCGTGTGATTCCCTGTGTCCGGACACCATGCTCGCTGCTGTGACAGACTGGAGTAAATTCCACCCCGTGTGACAGTGAGTTCCACATTCCCATCACTCTCTCGGCAAAGAAGTTTCTCCTGAACTCCCGATTGGATTTATTTGTAACTTTATGGTTGCGTTATGTAATTTGGACGAACACAAGCTGCCACTTGATGCAATTTTGAGTAAAAGTTGCTCCAAACTTTGAAGTGAGTTCAATGTGTTTTATTGAACTATTAGCACAGTTCTCAATGAGGTTCGACTCTCTGCTAATCTAAATGTAGTAACTCGGTCTAACTGAACCAGCCTTGCTCTAAGCCACGTGCTGGGGTGTGATGCTGAGGATACACCCTGTCTCACTCTGTAGATGTTGGTCTGTGGAAAGAGGCGGGGTGTGAGTGCCTCATCCCTTTTATAGTGAGATACCACCCCTCAGTGTCCTGACTGCTCATTGGTCGTGTCCAAATTCTATGTGTTCATTAGCTGCATGTTTGCATATCATAGAACACAGTACGAAGTCTTACAACACCAGGTTAAAGTCCAACAGGTTTGTTTCGATGTCACTAGCTTTCGGAGCGCTGCTCCTTCCTCAGGTGAATGAAGAGGTCTGTCCCAGAAACACATATATGGACAAATTCAAAGATGCCAAACAATGCTAGGAATGCGACCATTAGCAGGTGATTAAATCTTTACAGATCCAGAGATGGGGTAACCCCAGGTTAAAGAGGTGTGAATTGCATCAAGCCAGGACAGTTGGTAGGATTTCGCAGGCCAGATGGTGGGGGATGAATGTAATGCGACATGAATCCCAGGTCCCGGTTGAGGCCGCACTCATGTGTGCGGAACTTGGCTATAAGTTTCTGCTCGGCGATTCTGCGTTGTCGCGGGTCCTTAGAACATACTGTGCAGAAGGAGGCCATTCGGCCCATCGAGTCTGCACCGACCCACTTAAGCCCTCACTTCCACTCTAATCCCATAACCCAATAACCCCCCACAAACCTTTTTGGACACTAAGGGCAATTTAGCATGGCCAATCCACCTAACCTGCACGTCTTTGGACTGTGGGAGGAAACCGGAGCACCCGGAGGAAACCCACGCAGACACGGGGAGAACGTGCAGGGTCCGCACAGTTAGTGACCCAGTGGGGAATCGAACCAGGGACCCTGGCGCTGTGACGCCACTGTGCTAGCCACTTGTGCTACCGTGCTACTATATCATGACATATCTTATGTTTCTATCCCTATTTCTGGATTCTCTACAGTGTAAACATCTTCACTGAATCTATCAAGCCCGACCCCTTTTCATCATTTGAAAGATCTCTATCAGGTCTTCTCTTTTCTACAGTAAAGTTGATCAATCTTTGCTGTTAGTTGAAGCCTCTCAGTTGCTGTCAATCTTTCTGATACTTTCTCCTGTGCTTCAATATCCTTTGTGGAACATCCTCTTTCTATTCCATGTCTGCAGCAATGGGAATTGACAATTCTCAGCAGCTTGTAACAATGTGAGGGTCATTTCTGCTTTCTGGATATGGACAGTCCGTCTCTGTCAACTCAGATTTGTGTTTTGTTTATTTCAGGAGGAAGCATCTCGGAAGAGGAGGTAGGACATGAACTTTACTGAAACTCAGGGCAAGTTGGTAAAATTACTCAGCAAAGTGTTTATGGCCAATTTATAATCAACTCTTTAATATTTACAGGATTAGCGATGAGGATAAAAAGCTGTCACTAGCAGATGATGTCCTGTCCACCGGAAAATACAACAGCCTTGTACAGTTCTCAATGTGGAGAGAAATGCTGGATGTCATTAACCCTGGTAAAACTCAGATAAGTTCCTCTATCCTGATTTATATCTTATATTTCAATCATTATCCATATAAATATCAAAGACACCGGGCGGGATTCTCCGGTCCGCCAGCCCCCTTTTCCTGGGCAGGGGCCCTCACTGGCAGCGGGATTCTCCGCCTCTGCCACCTGCCAATGGGATTACCCATTGTGGCCACCCCACACCGCCGGGAAACCCGTGGGCGCGGGAGCGCTGCCGGCGCAACGGAGAATCCGTCGGCAGAGAGAATGTTTAAGAGCTTTGTTATAAAGAAATGAGGATAAAAATGGTCCTGATTGGAATTAAAGTCTGATTCATGCACCTAATCCACTTTCTAAACATCATTCTCAGCTCGGTCAGCTGAAACTGTCGGCTCCCCAAACATCACCAATACAGGAACTCTCAGATGAAGCTCTGTCTCCAGAACCCATCCATACTTTACAAACTTCAGCAAGTGGAAACTCCGCCACTCCCAGTTGAACCTTTCCTCCCCGAAAATCCCGGAGTGACCGTATTTAACCGCGTGTTTCCCGGCGCTCGCAGTGCCGAGAAACACATGGCGATAAAACGCCCCCCACGTTGGGTAAGATGCCTGTGGGGAACGCGGGGCCGAGGCCGCTCATCGCCCCGTTTTGTGCAGTGAGGAGCTCCGCTCGTCCGAACTGCTCACTGCAGCGAGAGGTCGGGACGCTATTTTAAAATGATATCCCGATCTCCCAGGCCACCGACGCCACCCCAACACCCCCCCCCCCCCCCCCTCCCAAGCACCATCTCACTTTGGGAGGGTCCCCAGCTCCCCCCGCAACACACACGCTGGACGCCCCCAGCCTGATCACCAGCATACAGAAAATGGCAGCTTGGCACATTGGCAGTGACAGCCTGGCAGTGCCCTTGTCAGCTAGCAGTGTGATGTGACCATCAATTCACTCAAAGACACGAGGCGAAGTAAACCGTGGTTTTAATCAGCTTAGAACAGTGCCTGCCTGCGACTGGAACAATAGTGGAAACCGCCTGCAGGTCAGCTGCTCTTTATACTTCCTTTCAAGGGGAGGAGCCATGGGCAGAGCCCGTACATGCCCCAACATATCCCCCTGTGGGTGAAGCCACACAATGGCCCATATGTGGAGCCCACAGGGTTAACAACATAACACAACAGGGTTTTTCCCCTCTCTCTGCCCCTCAGCAGCCATGGAGCCCAGTCCCCGTTTGTAAATACTTGCACTAATTCACACCCGCGTGACTTCTGCCTGAGAGGGGCGGAGCATCGTGGAAGGGCGGAGCATACTGTGTCCAATCCGCTGATTAGATTTAACTCTATGTAAATGAGGGTGTTACATGGGCCCGCTGCAGGGCACAAACTTTGATTTCACCGCCAGGGAGGGACTGGAGCCTGGCGTCGGAATCAGTGCCGGGCACAAACCTCGATTTGTGCATTACGCCCGATTCTCCGCCCAATCGCACTTCCGGTGCCGTGAAGCCGAGAATCCCCCATATTTGTTTCCACGGAGCAGAACGGAAATATCTCGGTGTTGAGATCTTCATCTAAATTTGAGAAGAGATTTGTTTATTTTGTTGATGTCACCCACACCCCACACACACCCACACACACACACACACACACAGTTACACACACACACACACACAGTTACACACACACACACAGTTACACACACACACAGTTTTACACACACACAGTTACACACACACACACAGTTTTACACACACACAGTTACACACACACACACACAGTTACACACACACACACAGTTACACACACACAGTTACACACACACACACACAGTTACACACACACACAGTTACACACACACAGTTACACACACACACACAGTTACACACACAGTTACACACACACACAGTTACACACACAGTTACACACACACACACACAGTTACAGACACACAGTTACACACACAGACACACAGTTACACACACACAGTTACACACACACACACACAGTTACACACACGCAGTTACACACACACACAGTTACACACACACAGTTACACACACACACAGTTACACACACAGTTACATACACACACACAGTTACACACACACACAGTTACACACACAGTTACACACACACACAGTTACACACACACACACAGTTACACACACACACAGTTACACACACAGTTACACACACACACAGTTACACACACAGTTACACACACACACACACAGTTACAGACACACAGTTACACACACACACAGTTACACACAGTTACAGACACACACACACACAGTTACACACACACAGTTACACACACACACAGTTACACACATAGTTACACACACACACAGTTACACACACACACAGTTACACACACACAGTTACAGACACACACAGTTACACACACCCCACAGTTTTACACACACACACACACACACAGTTACAGACACACACACACACAGTTACAGACACACACAGTTACACACACACACAGTTACACACACACACAGGTACAGACACACACAGTTACACACACCCCACAGTTTTACACACACACACACACAGTTACAGACATACACACACACAGTTACATACACACACACACACACAGTTACAGACACACACACACAAACACACACAGTTACACACACACACACAGTTACAGACACACACAGTTATACACACCCCACAGTTTTACACACACACACACACACACACAGTTACAGACACACACACACACAGTTACAGACACACACACACACACAGTTACAGACACACACACACAAACACACACAGTTACACACACAGTTACACGCACACACAGTTACATACACAATTACACACAGTTACACACAGAGTAAGACACACACACAGTTACACACACACAGTTAGACACAAAGTTACACACACACACAGTTACACACGCACAGTTACAGACACAGACACACACACACAGTTACACACACACAGTTGCAGACACACACACACAGTTACATACACACGCAGTTACACACACACAGTTACACGCACACACAGTTCCATACACACACAATTACACACACACAGTTAGACACACACACAGTTACACACAAAGTTACACACACACACAGTTACACACGCACAGTTACATACACATGCACACAATTAGACACACACACCCAGACACACACCGACACACACAAAGTTACACACACACACACAGTTACACACACACAGTGACACACGCACAGTTACAGACACACACACACACACACAGTTACACACACAGAGTTGCAGACACACACACACAGTTACACACACACACAGTTACACACACACACAGTTACATACACACACAATTACACACACACAGTTAGACACACGCACAGTTACACACAGTTACACACAAAGTTACACACATACACAGTTACACACGCACAGTTACACACACTGCACACAATTACACACACACAGTTACACACACACCCACACACACCGACGCACACAAGGTTCCACACACACACACACACACAGTTACACACACACACAGTTACACACACAGTTACACACACACAGTTACACCCACCCACACACAGTTACACACACGCACACAGTTACACACACAGTTACACACACGCAGTTACACACACACACAGTTACACACACATACACACAGTTACACACACACAGTTACACGCAAACACAGTTACACGCACACACACAGTTATACACATACATAGTTACACACACACGCACACACAGTTACACGCACACAGTTACACACACACACAGTTTCACACACCCACACCGTTACACACACACAGTTTCACACCCACCCCCACACACAGTTACACACACATAGTTACGCAGTTATACACACACACACACACAGTTTCACACACACTTACACACAGTTGCACACACACATACACAGTTACACACACACACACACACAGTTACACACACACACAGTTACATGCACACACACACACACATTTACACACACACACACAGTTACACACACGCACACATAGTCTCTCCCCGATCCCCAGTGACTCTCCCCCGATCCCCAGTAAGTCTTTCCCCCGAACCTGTGAGTCTCTCCCCCGATCCCCAGTGAGTCTCTCCCCCCGATCCCCAGTGAGTCTCCCCCGATCCCCAGTGACTCTCCCCCTGATCCCCAGTGAGTCTCCCCGCCGATCTCCAGTGAGTATCTCCCCGATCCCCAGTGAGTCTCTCCCCCGATCCCCAGTGAGTCTCTCCCCCGATCCCCAGTGTGTCTCTCCCCCGATCCCCAGTGAGTCTCTCCCCCCGATCCCCAGTGAGCCTCGCCGATCCCCAGTGACTCTCGCCCTGATCCCCAGTGAGTCTCCCCCGATCCCCAGTGACTCTCCCCCTGATCCCCAGTGAGTCTCCCCCCCGAGCCCCAGTGAGTATCTCCCCGATCCCGAGTGAGTCTCTCCCCCCGATCCCCAGTGAGTCTCTCCCCCGATCCCCAGTGTGTCTCTCCCCCGATCACCAGTGAGTCTCTCCCCGATCCCCAGTGAGCCTCTCCCCAATCCGCAGTGAGTCTCTCCCCCCGATCCCCAGTGAGACTCCCCCGATCCCCAGTCACTCTCCCCCGATCCCCAGTGAGTCTCCTCCCTATCCCCAGTGAGTCTCCCCCGATCCCCAGTAAGTCTCCCCCGATCCCTACTGAGACTCTCCCCCGATCCCCAGTGAGTCCCCCCCCAATCCCCAGTGAGTCTCTGCCCGATCGCCAGTGAGTCTCTCCCCCCCGAAACCCAGTAAGTCTCTCCTCCCGATGCCCAGTGAGTCTCCTCCCCGATGCCCAGTGAGTCTCTCCCCCCGATCCCCAGTGAGTCTCGCCCGCCGATCCCCAGTGACTCTCCCCCTGATCCCCAGTCTCTCCCCGATCTGCAGTGAGTGTCACCCCGATCCTCAGTTAGTCTCTCCCCCGATCCCCAGTGAGTCTCTCCCCGAACCCGTGAGTCTCCCCCTGATCCCCAGTGAGTCTCCCCGATCCCCAGTGAGTCTCCCCCTGATCCCCAGTGAGTCTCCCCCGATCCCCAGTGAGTCTCCCCCCGATCCCCAGTGAGTCTCCCCCTGATCCCCAGTGAGTCGCCCCCGATCTCCAGTGAGTCTCCCCCGATCCCCCGTGAGTCTCTCCCCCGATCCCCAGTGAGTCTCACCCCCCCGAAACCCAGTAAGTCTCTCCCCCCGCTCCCCAGTGAGTGTCTCCCCGATCCCCAGTTAGTCTCTCCCCCGATCCCCAGTGAGTCTCTCCCCGATCCCCAGTGAGTCTCCCCCTGATCCCCAGTGAGTCTCCCCGATCCCCAGTGAGTCTCCCCCTGATCCCCAGTGAGTCTCCCCCGATCCCCAGTGAGTCTCTCCCCCCCGAAACCCAGTAAGTCTCTCCCCCCGCTCCCCAGTGAGTGTCTCCCCGATCCCCAGTTAGTCTCTCCCCCGATCCCCAGTGAGTCTCTCCCCGATCCCCAGTGAGTCTCCCCCTGATCCCCAGTGAGTCTCCCCGATCCCCAGTGAGTCTCCCCCTGATCCCCAGTGAGTCTCCCCCGATCCCCAGTGAGTCTCTCCCCGATCCCCAGTGAGTCTCCCCCGATCCCTAGTGGGTCTCTACCCGATCCCGAGTGAGTCTCCCCCCCCGATCCCCAGTGAGTCTCGCCCCCCGATCCCCAGTGACTCTCCCCCTGATCCCCAGTCTCTCCCCGATTCCCAGTGAGTCTCCCCCCGATCCCCAGTGAGACTCCCCCCCGATCCCCAGTGAGTCTCCCCCCGATCCCCAGTGGGACTCTCCCACCGATCCCCAGTGCGACTCTCCCCCGAACCCGTGAGTCTCTCCCCCGATCCCCAGTGAGACTCTCCCCACGATCCCGTGAGTCTCTCCCCGATACGCAGTGAGTGTCTCCCCGATCCCCAGTGAGTCTCTCCCCCGATCCCCAGTGAGTCTCTCCCCGATCCCCAGTGAGTCTCCCCCTGATCCCCAGTGAGTTCCCCCGATCCCCAGTGACTCTCCCCGATCCCCAGTGAGTCTACCCCTGATCCCCAGTGAGTCTCCCCGATCCCCAGTGAGTCTCCCCCCGATCCCCAGTGAGTCTCCCCACGATCCCCAGTTAGTCTCTCCCCGATCCCCAGCGAGTCTCTCCCCGATCCCCAGTGAGTCTCTCCCCGATCCCCAGTGAGCCTCTCCCCCCAATCCCCAGTGAGTCTCTCCCCGATCCCCAGCGAGTCTCTCCCCGATCCCCAGTGAGTCTCTCCCCGATCCACAGTGATTCTCCCCCTGATCCCCAGTGAGTCTCCCCCTGATCCCCAGTGGGTCTCTCCCCGATCCCCAGCGAGTCTCTCCCCGATCCCCCATGAGTCTCTCCCCGATCCCCAGTGAGTCTCTCTCGCCAATCCCCAGTGAGTCTCTCCCCGATCCCCAGTGAGTCTCTCCCCCGACCCCCAGAGAGTCTCCCCCCCGAACCCCAGTGAGTCTCCCCCTGATCCCCAGTGAGTCTCTCCCCCGATCCCCAGTGGCTCTCTCCCCGATCCCCAGTGAGTCTCCCCCGATCCCCAGTGAGTCTCCCCCGATCCCCAGTGAGTCTCCCCCTGATCCCCAGTGAGTCTCTCCCCCGATCCCCAGTGGGTCTCTCCCCGATCCCCAGTGAGTCTCCCCCGATCCCCAGTGAGTCTCCCCCGATCCCCAGTGAGTCTCTCCCCGATCCCCAGTGAGTCTCCCCGATCCCCAGTGAGTCTCTCCCCTGATCCCCAGTGAGTCTCTCCCCCGATCCCCAGTGAGTCTCCCCGATCCCCAGTGAGTCTCTCCCCGATCCCCAGTGAGTCTCTCCCTGATCCCCAGTGAGTCTCTCCCCTGATCCCCAGTGAGTCTCTCCCCCGATCCCCAGTGAGTCTCCCCGATCCCCAGTGAGTCTCTCCCCGATCCCCAGTGAGTCTCTCCCTGATCCCCAGTGAGTCTCTCCCCTGATCCCCAGTGAGTCTCCCCCGATCCCCAGTGAGTCTCTCCCCTGATCCCCAGTGAGTCTCTCCCCTGATCCGCAGTGAGTCTCTCTCCCCGATCCCCAGTGAGTCTCCCCCGATCCCCAGTGAGTCTCTCCCCGATCCCCAGTGAGTCTCTCCCCGATCCCCAGTGAGTCTCTCCCCCCCGAAACCCAGTAAGTCTCTCCTCCCGATGCCCAGTGAGTCTCCTCCCCGATGCCCAGTGAGTCTCTCCCCCCGATCCCCAGTGAGTCTCGCCCGCCGATCCCCAGTGACTCTCCACCTGATCCCCAGTCTCTCCCCGATCTGCAGTGAGTGTCACCCCGATCCTCAGTTAGTCTCTCCCCCGATCCCCAGTGAGTCTCTCCCCGAACCCGTGAGTCTCCCCCTGATCCCCAGTGAGTCTCCCCGATCCCCAGTGAGTCTCCCCCTGATCCCCAGTGAGTCTCCCCCGATCCCCAGTGAGTCTCCCCCCGATCCCCAGTGAGTCTCCCCCTGATCCCTAGTGGGTCTCCTCCGATCCCCAGTGAGTCTCCCTCCCGATCCCCAGTGAGCCTCTCCCCCGATCCCCAGTGAGTCTCTCCCCCCCGAAACCCAGTAAGTCTCTCCCCCCGCTCCCCAGTGAGTGTCTCCCCGATCCCCAGTTAGTCTCTCCCCCGATCCCCAGTGAGTCTCTCCCCGATCCCCAGTGAGTCTCCCCCTGATCCCCAGTGAGTCTCCCCGATCCCCAGTGAGTCTCCCCCTGATCCCCAGTGAGTCTCCCCCGATCCCCAGTGAGTCTCTCCCCGATCCCCAGTGAGTCTCCCCCGATCCCTAGTGGGTCTCTACCCGATCCCGAGTGAGTCTCCCCCCCCGATCCCCAGTGAGTCTCGCCCCCCGATCCCCAGTGACTCTCCCCCTGATCCCCAGTCTCTCCCCGATTCCCAGTGAGTCTCCCCCCGATCCCCAGTGAGACTCCCCCCCGATCCCCAGTGAGTCTCCCCCCGATCCCCAGTGGGACTCTCCCACCGATCCCCAGTGCGACTCTCCCCCGAACCCGTGAGTCTCTCCCCCGATCCCCAGTGAGACTCTCCCCACGATCCCGTGAGTCTCTCCCCGATACGCAGTGAGTGTCTCCCCGATCCCCAGTGAGTCTCTCCCCCGATCCCCAGTGAGTCTCTCCCCGATCCCCAGTGAGTCTCCCCCTGATCCCCAGTGAGTTCCCCCGATCCCCAGTGACTCTCCCCGATCCCCAGTGAGTCTACCCCTGATCCCCAGTGAGTCTCCCCGATCCCCAGTGAGTCTCCCCCCGATCCCCAGTGAGTCTCCCCACGATCCCCAGTTAGTCTCTCCCCGATCCCCAGCGAGTCTCTCCCCGATCCCCAGTGAGTCTCTCCCCGATCCCCAGTGAGCCTCTCCCCCCAATCCCCAGTGAGTCTCTCCCCGATCCCCAGCGAGTCTCTCCCCGATCCCCAGTGAGTCTCTCCCCGATCCACAGTGATTCTCCCCCTGATCCCCAGTGAGTCTCCCCCTGATCCCCAGTGGGTCTCTCCCCGATCCCCAGCGAGTCTCTCCCCGATCCCCCATGAGTCTCTCCCCGATCCCCAGTGAGTCTCTCTCGCCAATCCCCAGTGAGTCTCTCCCCGATCCCCAGTGAGTCTCTCCCCCGATCCCCAGAGAGTCTCCCCCCCGAACCCCAGTGAGTCTCCCCCTGATCCCCAGTGAGTCTCTCCCCCGATCCCCAGTGGCTCTCTCCCCGATCCCCAGTGAGTCTCCCCCGATCCCCAGTGAGTCTCCCCCGATCCCCAGTGAGTCTCCCCCTGATCCCCAGTGAGTCTCTCCCCCGATCCCCAGTGGGTCTCTCCCCGATCCCCAGTGAGTCTCCCCCGATCCCCAGTGAGTCTCCCCCGATCCCCAGTGAGTCTCTCCCCGATCCCCAGTGAGTCTCCCCGATCCCCAGTGAGTCTCTCCCCTGATCCCCAGTGAGTCTCTCCCCCGATCCCCAGTGAGTCTCCCCGATCCCCAGTGAGTCTCTCCCCGATCCCCAGTGAGTCTCCCCCTGATCCCCAGTGAGTCTCTCCCCTGATCCCCAGTGAGTCTCTCCCCCGATCCCCAGTGAGTCTCCCCGATCCCCAGTGAGTCTCTCCCCGATCCCCAGTGAGTCTCTCCCTGATCCCCAGTGAGTCTCTCCCCTGATCCCCAGTGAGTCTCCCCCGATCCCCAGTGAGTCTCTCCCCTGATCCCCAGTGAGTCTCTCCCCTGATCCGCAGTGAGTCTCTCTCCCCGATCCCCAGTGAGTCTCCCCCGATCCCCAGTGAGTCTCTCCCCGATCCCCAGTGAGTCTCTCCCCGATCCCCAGTGAGTCTCTCCCCGATCCCCAGCGAGTCTCTCCCCGATCCCCAGCGAGTCTCTCCCCGATCCCCAGTGAGTCTCTCCCCGATCCCCAGTGAGCCTCTCCCCCCAATCCCCAGTGAGTCTCTCCCCGATCCCCAGTGAGTCTCTCCCCCGATGCCCAGCAAGTCTCTCCCCGATCCCCAGTGAGTCTCTCCCCGATCCCCAGTGAGTCTCTCCCCGATCCCCAGTGAGTCTCCCCCCTGATCCCCAGTGAGTCTCCCCCCGATATCCAGTGAGTCTCCCCCTGATCCCCAGAGGGTCTCTCCCCGATCACCAGCGAGTCTCTCCCCGATCCCCCGTGCGTCTCTCCCCGATCCCCAGTGAGTCTCTCTCCCAAATCCCCAGTGAGTCTCTCCCCGATCCCCAGTGAGTCTCTCCCCCGATCCCCAGTGAGTCTCCCCCCAATCCCCAGTGAGTCTCCCCCGATCCCCAGTGAGTCTCTCCCCCCGATCCCCAGTGAGTCTGTCCCTGATCCCCAGTGGGTCTCTCCCCGATCCCCAGCGAGTCTCTCCCCAATCCCCCGTGAGTCTCTCCCCGATCCCCAGTGAGTCTCTCTCCCAAATCCCCAGTGAGTCTCTCCCCGATCCCTAGTGGGTCTCTACCCGATCCCGAGTGAGTCTCCCCCCCGATCCCCAGTGAGTCTCGCCCCCCGATCTCCAGTGACTCTCCCCCTGATCCCCAGTCTCTCCCCGATTCCCAGTGAGTCTCCCCCCGATCCCCAGTGAGACTCCCCCCCGATCCCCAGTGAGTCTCCCCCCGATCCCCAGTGGGACTCTCCCAACGATCCCCAGTGCGACTCTCCCCCGAACCCGTGAGTCTCTCCCCCGATCCCCAGTGAGACTCTCCCCACAATCCCGTGAGTCTCTCCCCGATACGCAGTGAGTGTCTCCCCGATCCCCAGTGAGTCTCTCCCCCGATCCCCAGTGAGTCTCTCCCCGATCCCCAGTGAGTCTCCCCCTGATCCCCAGTGAGTTCCCCCGATCCCCAGTGACTCTCCCCGATCCCCAGTGAGTCTACCCCTGATCCCCAGTGAGTCTCCCCGATCCCCAGTGAGTCTCCCCCCGATCCCCAGTTGGCCTCTCCCCGATCCCCAGCGAGTCTCTCCCCGATCCCCAGTGAGTCTCTCCCCGATCCCCAGTGAGCCTCTCCCCCCCGATCCTCAGTGAGTCTCCCCCCCGATCCCCAGTGAGTCTCCCCCTGATCCCCAGTGAGTCTCTCCCCCGATCCCCAGTGAGTCTCCCCCGATCCCCAGTGAGTCTCCCCCAATCCCCAGTGAGTCTCCCCCTGATCCCCAGTGAGTCTCTCCCCCGATCCCCAGTGGGTCTCTCCCCGATCCCCAGTGAGTCTCCCCCGATCCCCAGTGAGTCTCCCCCGATCCCCCGTGAGTCTCTCCCCTGATCCCCAGTGGCTCTCTCCCCGATCCCCAGTGAGTCTCCCCCTGATCCCCAGTGAGTCTCCCCCGATCCCCAGTGAGTCTCCCCCTGATCCCCAGTGAGTCTCCCCCGATTCCCAGTGAGTCTCCCCCCGATCCCCAGTGAGTCTCCCCCCGATCCCCAGCGAGTCTCTCCCCGATCCCCAGCGAGTCTCTCCCCGATCCCCAGTGAGTCTCTCCCCGATCCCCAGTGAGCCTCTCCCCCCAATCCCCAGTGAGTCTCTCCCCGATCCCCAGTGAGTCTCTCCCCCGATGCCCAGCAAGTCTCTCCCCGATCCCCAGTGAGTCTCTCCCCGATCCCCAGTGAGTCTCTCCCAGATCCCCAGTGAGTCTCCCCCCTGATCCCCAGTGAGTCTCCCCCCGATATCCAGTGAGTCTCCCCCTGATCCCCAGAGGGTCTCTCCCCGATCACCAGCGAGTCTCTCCCCGATCCCCCGTGAGTCTCTCCCCGATCCCCAGTGAGTCTCTCTCCCAAATCCCCAGTGAGTCTCTCCCCGATCCCCAGTGAGTCTCTCCCCCGATCCCCAGTGAGTCTCCCCCCAATCCCCAGTGAGTCTCCCCCGATCCCCAGTGAGTCTCTCCCCCCGATCCCCAGTGAGTCTGTCCCTGATCCCCAGTGGGTCTCTCCCCGATCCCCAGCGAGTCTCTCCCCGATCCCCCGTGAGTCTCTCCCCGATCCCCAGTGAGTCTCTCTCCCAAATCCCCAGTGAGTCTCTCCCCGATCCCCAGTGGGTCTCTCCCCGATCCCCAGCAAGTCTCTCCCCGATCCCCAGTGAGTCTCCCCCGATACCCAGTGAGTCTCCCCCCGATCCCCAGTGAGTCTCTCCCCGATCCCCAGAGGGTCTCTCCCCGATCACCAGCGAGTCTCTCCCCGATCCCTCGTGAGTCTCTCCCCGATCCCCAGTGAGTCTCTCTCCCAAATCCCCAGTGAGTCTCTCCCCGATCCCCAGTGAGTCTCTCCCCCGATCCCCAGTGAGTCTCCCCCCAATCCCCAGTGAGTCTCCCCCGATCCCCAGTGAGTCTCTCCCCCCGATCCCCAGTGAGTCTGTCCCTGATCCCCAGTGGGTCTCTCCCCGATCCCCAGCGAGTCTCTCCCCGATCCCCCGTGAGTCTCTCCCCGATCCCCAGTGAGTCTCTCTCCCAAATCCCCAGTGAGTCTCTCCCCGATCCCCAGTGGGTCTCTCCCCGATCCCCAGCAAGTCTCTCCCCGATCCCCAGTGAGTCTCCCCCAATACCCAGTGAGTCTCCCCCCGATCCCCAGTGAGTCTCTCCCCGATCCCCAGCGGGTCTCTCCCCGATCCCCAGCGAGTCTCCCCCCGATCCCCAGTGAGTCTCCCCCGATCCCCAGTGAGTCTCCCCCCGATTCCCAGTGAGTCTCTCCCCGATCCCCAGTGGGTCTCTCCCCGATCCCCAGCGAGTCTCCCCCCGATCTCCAGTGAGTCTCTCCCCGATCCCCAGAGAGTCTCTCCCCGATCCCCAGTGGGTCTCTCCCCGATCCCCAGTGAGTCTCCCCCTGATCCCCAGTGAGTCTCCCCCCGATCCCCAGTGAGTCTCTCCCCGATCCCCAGTGAGTCTCTCCCCAATCCCCAGTGAGTCTCTCCCCGATCCCCAGTGAGTCTCTCCCCGATCCCCAGTGAGTCTCTCCCCAATCCCCAGTGAGTCTCTCCCCGATCCCCAGTGAGTCTCTCCCCGATCCCCAGTGAGTCTCTCCCCGATCCCCGGTGAGTCTCTAATTTTCTGTTTTTTCTCCCAGTCTCTGTGACCCTGGATGTGGAAACAGCGAATCCCCGGCTCGAGGTGTCTGAGGATCTGAAGAGTTTGAGATGGACCCGGACCTGGAGGCGTCGCCCTGAAACCAGGAAGAGGTTTACACACAGGCTCTGTGTGCTGGGATCAGAGGGATTCACATCGGGGAGACATTACTGGGAGGTGGAGGTGACGGGGAATCGGGGCTGGAGTCTGGGAGTAGCCGCAGAGTCTGTGGAGAGGAAGGACCCGGTCAGTCTGAGCCCAGAGACTGGAGTCTGGACCATTGGGTGGGTTGTTGATCAGTTTTATATAAATTCCTCTCCTGGATCCCGTCTCCGTGTCGGTCAGATCCCCGGGAAGGTGGGAGTTTATCTCAGTTATGAGTCTGGGACAGTTTCATTTTACAACGTGGACACCAAGTCCCATCTCCACACCTTCACCGGGAATAAATTCACTGAGAAACTTTATCCTTTCTTCTCGACTTGGGATGGAAACGAGTTTCTGAGAATCTGCTCCGGTTCTGATCCGGATCGGGAAAAGGGGCGGGGCCTCGGGGTGGTGACATCATCCCTGACATCACAATGACTTGAGGGTCAGGGGCAGAGGTCAGGGGTTGGGGGTCAGAAACTGCCACAGACAACAGTTTGTCACTAAATGTGTTTGTTAATTTGCAAATTGTAAAATCCCAATCAGACTGTAAATAAAAACAACACAAATAAAAACGTCAGAGGATTAAAATAAAAAGGAAATTAAATATCTTGAACTTTCCCTTGTAGTTCAGTGTAGTGCCGATTTCAGCCACACGATGGTGATGTCGAGCTGTACAAAGGTCAGTAAAGTTTTACAGCGCAGTATCGCCACCTGCTGCTGGATACCTGGTACTGGCAGGAATACCAACAACTCAAAATGCTTAATCGCTGATCAGACAATTCAGGCAGGACCTTTCTTCACAACTGAAAGAGAATTGAATCAGAAACAAAGGAGGGAAAATAAACATGAGCCTGGACTTCCCACTTCCATGTTCCTGTCACACACCGAGTCCCTATCGGGAAATTCCACACAGCCGGTCTGGACAATGTTCAGAAAATCCCAGGTTGGGAGAGTGAGATTTCCCAGTTTGGGATCTTGCTGTGTGTCAGGAGCTGAATTCACAAATCTGAGCGTGTATTCCGAGTACAGAGAGGATAAGAATATCCTCCTGGTTTAATAACTGGAACATTGGTGGATATTCGAATGGCCATAAGGTGAGGAGGGGTTATTGGGTTACGGGAATAGGGTGGAAGTGAGGGCTGAAGTGGGTCGGTGCAGACTCGATGGGCCGAATGGCCTCCTTCTGCACTGTATGTTCTATGTTTTAGGTCCAGTCTGTGGAGAGGTGTTATAACCTGCCTACTTACGATTGGCTGGGGACTAATGACTATCCCACAATCCGATGGGAGTATGAACTTCCCCAATGAGGGGGATGGAGAAACTCCTAGTATAAATAAGCTGGCCAGTTCAGGAACCAGCAGGAAGGAGAAGGTAGCAAGGGAAGTTACTGCTACTGTTATGTATATATTATTATAGTAAATAAACGTTATTACTTTGTATCCTTAAAACTCGTGCTGGATTCTTCGTGGCCCTTACAAAACTGGCGACGAAGGTAAAAGTGAATAGTCGTCTACACTGCTGAAGCCACCTCCCTGGATTTTTGTTGGATACAGGTTGGAAGTTGTTTTCTATTATACCTGCCTCTGTACGGACGTTTGGATGTTTTTGATGCTGCGCTGGAAAGCTGGAGCCAGTACACACAACGGGTGCGTTACTATTTCCGGTCAAACAATATCACCGAAAACGAGCGCCAGGTGGTCATATTGCTCACCGCCTGCGGGCCGCATACGTTTGGGGTGATTAGGAGCCTTACGTACCCAGCTGCGCCGGACACCAAAACGTTTGACAAACTTGTGAATATAGTGGGGCAACACTTTAACCCAACCCAGTCCACGATAGCCCAGCGTTACTGGTTTAATACCGCTGAGAGGACCCCTGGAGAATCCCTTGCTGATTTTTTATCCAGGTTACGCGGGATTGCGGAATACTGTGACTATGGTGAGACCTTGTCAGAAATGTTACGCGACCGTTTAGTTTGCGATATTAATAATGCAGCAACCCAGAGAAAGTTGTCAGCGGAGCCAACATTGACTTTTCAACAGGCAATACAAATAGTCTTGTCCCGAGAGAGCGCAGAGCGAGGAGTACAGGAGTTACAGGGAATGGAAGTGCATGCCTTGGGGCGCAACCCTTTCCGCCCAAAAACGTCCCCCCCGCACTCCTGCGGTACCTTGGGCGAGGCAACGTCCGGACCGACGCCAGAGCCAATGGATGAGGAGCCATGTCCGTGTCAGACTTGTAGGCGCCGACCCCGTCGCGGACGGCGGTCCTGGGGACGCCAGAGGCGCCGTCGTTCCGACCGACACTGGGACCAGCCCAGGGGCCGTAACTGGGACCAGCCCAGAGGCCGTACCTTCCATGTGGATGAACCTGTGGCGACCACTCCTGAGGACGTGGAGATGGAGGACGACTGCCTGCAGCTGCATTGTGTGGCAGCTCCCCGTGTGGCCCCCATTAAGGTGACAGTACGGGTCAATGGCCACCCGCTGGAGATGGAGTTGGATACTGGCGCAGCGGTCTCCGTGATCGCCCAGAGGACATTCGACCGCATCAAGCAGGGTATACAGACCCTTACATTAACTGACTCACAGGCCAGGTTGGCCACCTACACTGGGGAACCACTGGACATTGCAGGAACTACAATGACCCCTGTTGTCTATGGATGCCAGGAGGGGCGTTTCCCACTTATCCTAGTGCGTGGCCATGGGCCCAGCCTGTTGGGTCGGGACTGGTTGCGCCATTTGCGGTTGCAATGGCAGCGCATCCTCCAAACAGTTTCTGGAGGGTTGACTGAGGTGCTAGGACGATACCCAGAGGTATTCCAGCCTGGTTTGGGGAAAATAAAAGGGGCCGTAGCCCGTATCCAAGTTGAACCAGGAGCCACGCCGCGCTATTTCCGGGCGCGCCCAGTGCCTTACGCTTTGCTCGAGAAGGTAGAAGGGGAGCTCACTCGTTTGGAGAGTTTGGGTATTATCAGGCCCGTCCGTTTTGCTGACTGGGCAGCACCAATTGTACCAGTAATGAAGTCAGATGCCACAGTTCGCTTGTGTGGCGACTATAAACTTACAGTGAATACAGTTTCCCGACTCGACCCAATGCCTCGCATAGAGGATCTCTACGCGAAACTTGCAGGTGGACTCTCATTCACAAAATTAGATATGAGTCACGCCTACCTGCAGTTGGAGCGGGACCCTGCCTCCCGACCATATGTAACAATTAACACACACCGGGCCTGTATGAATATACACGGTTGCCCTTTGGAGTATCCTCTGCCTGTGCAATTTTTCAACGTGTTATGGAGGGCATTTTGAGAGGTTTACCACGTGTGGCTGTCTACCTAGATGACGTGTTGATTACAGGGACATCGGAGCAAGAGCATTTGGAAAATCTGGAGGCTGTCCTTAGACGCCTTTCGGAGGCTGGAGTCCGTTTACGTCACACAAAGTGCGTATTTCAGGCAAAAGAAGTAGTCTACCTAGGTTATCGGGTGGACCGCGAGGGTCTGCACCCCGTCGCAGAGAAGGTGCGTGCAATTCAACATGCCCCCACCCCGACTGACACTTCGCATCTTCGTTCTTTTCTCGGTCTTGTAAACTATTACGGGAAGTTCCTCCCCAATCTGGCAACTACGCTGGCCCCTTTGCACCTGCTGCTAAAGAAAAATCACACCTGGGTTTGGGGTCAGCCGCAAGAAACCACTTTCCGGCGGGTAAAGCAACAATTGTCGTCATCTGGGTTACTAACCCACTATGATCCGGGAAAGCCTTTGCTCGTCACATGTGATGCATCCCTGTATGGTATTGGGGCCGTCCTGTCCCACTAGATGGAGAACGGGGCCGAGTGACCGATAGCTTTCGCCTCCCGCACATTGACTGCAGCGGAGAAGAAGTACGCGCAGATCGAGAAGGAGGGCCTGGCAGTGGTTTTCGCGGTGAAACGCTTCCACCAGTATGTGTACGGCCGCCATTTCACTATCGTGACTGATCATAAGCCCCTGCTGGGACTCTTCAGAGAGGATAAGCCAATACCGCCCATTGCTTCTGCACGGATCCAGCGCTGGGCTTTGTTGCTTGCTGCATATGAGTGTTCTCTGGAGCACAAACCAGGTACGCAGATAGCAAATGCCGATGCACTGAGCCGATTGCCTTTATCGACCGGCCCCATGTCGACCCCCACGACCGGTGAGGTGGTTGGAACCCTAAATTTTATGGACACCTCGCCTGTCACGGCATCACAGATCCGTGAGTGGACCCAGACGGAGCCAGTCCTGTCAAAGGTTCGGCACATAGTCCTGTATGGTGGGCAGCATAGACAGCTCCCAGGCGCGTTGCGGGCATTTTCCTCCAAGCTGTCAGAGTTCAGCGTGGAAGACGGCATCCTCTTGTGGGGGACGCGTGTGATTGTCCCGGAAAAAGGCCAGGAGCTGATATTATCAGACTTCCACAATGGGCATCTGGGCGTGACCAAGATGAAAATGTTGGCCCGGAGTTATGTCTGGTGGCCAGGCCTCGACACCGACATTGAGAAGGTGGCCCAAAACTGCTCCATTTGCCAGGAGCATCAGAAGCTTCCGCCGGCCGTGCCCCTACAGCACTGGGAATGGCCAGGGCGGCCTTGGGTACGCTTGCATGCAGATTTCGCAGGCCCTTTTCAGGGATCCAAGTTCCTTCTACTAATTGACGCCCAGTCCAAATGGCTAGAGGTGCATAAGATGCAGGGGACTACGTCCTGCGCAACAATTGAAAAGATGCGTTTATCGTTTAGTACGCATGGCCTCCCCGAGGTGCTGGTCACGGATAATGGCACTCCATTCACGAGTCAGGAGTTTGCTAGGTTTACAAAGATGAACGGCATCCGCCATATCCGCACTGCCCCTTACCACCCGGCTTCAACTGGGTTGGCAGAGCGTGCAGTGCAAACATTCAAAAGAGGCCTAAAGAAGCAGCCTTCCGGATCAATGGACACGAGACTGGCTCGCTTTTTGTTTACGTACAGGACCAGCCCCCATGCAGTGACTGGGGTAGCTCCCGCAGGACTCCTAATGGGCCGGAGACTTCGCACCCGCCTTAGTATGGTTTTCCCGGACATTGGTGCAAAAGTACGCCGCACACAAGAACGGCAGGGACAGGGATTGTCTCGGCATCGTCCGATTCGGCAGTTTGCGTCCGGTGACCCAGTATTCGTGCGGAATTTTGCTGGTGGTGCCCAATGGGTTCCTGGTGTAATCTTTCGCCAAACGGGCCTTATATCTTACCAAGTGCAAGCCCAGGGTCGTCTCCAGCGAAAACACGTAGACCACGTCCGGTCCAGAAGATCATCCCCTCAAAAGACTCCCCGCCCCCGGAGCTCATTTCAACAGCCGCAAAGACCAGAGACAAGGGAAGGTAGTCCTCAAAATCTTCCACTGGTGCCTCACTCGAAGCCTGCGCAGGTCGTTACGGGACCGAATGGAGATAGAGACGCTGACATGACGGAGGCAGCAGACTCTGACTCCGAGATGGAGACACAGGATGCATCAGAGGGGGAATCCTCGGGTCCACGGGCCGTGGATGTACAATCGCGCCGTTCATCACGGAAGCGCCAGTCTCCGTCTCGATACATGCCGCCTGATCCAGCGCCGCGTGCAAATGGCGTCCGGCCTGCGGCCAAACGAGTCCGACGCCTTCCTTCGCCAGGGTCTTCGGTGGATTCCTTGGACTTTGGGGGGGGAGGGATGTTATAACCTGCCTACTGACGATTGGCTGGGGACTAATGACTATCCCACAATCCTGTGGGAGTATGAACTTCCCCAATGAGGGGGGCGGAGAAACTCCTAGTATAAATAAGCTGGCCAGTTCAGGAACCAGCAGGAAGGAGAAGGTAGCAAGGGAAGTTACTGCTACTGTTATGTATATATTGTTACAGTAAATAAACGTTATTACTTTGTATCCTTAAAACTCGTGCTGGATTCCTCGTGGGCCTTACAAAAATGTCTCTCCAGGGTTCCTCTGTTTTGATCTTTATTCAGGTAAATAAATAAAAACATTTTTTACATAAAAATCCTAATTTCCGTGGAGCCACACCGCCACCTGCTGGTTGAGATCGGGTCTCCAGAGATTTATTTGTCCTGCATTACTGACTTTGCTGGTGGTGCTGGAACACAGCTGTTTCTTTTTGGGGAGATGATTCTGTTGACTGTTTACAAACTTAACTATAACTAGCGAAGGGAGCATCACTGTTTGTGTCAGTGAGTGGCTCCATTAGTCTGTGTAGATATGAGGGATGGACAACAAATGCTGGCTTTGCCATTGACACCCGCCTGTTCTGAGCTGCCACCATGTTCTGAGATTGGGTTCTTTGGCTCGGACTCTGGGTCTGGGACGTGGTTCTCAGACAGACTGGAGACAGACTTTAGTATCCGCTTCAACACTTGTTTATTAGGATTACTTCTGAACCGGTTACAGAATAGGCACGTAGCTCTTAGGCATGATTCCAAACTCTCCCTCGAGAGTCGAACACATGACTGACGAGAGTCATTGTTACATCATCATCAACGTCACACAATAGAATATCCCACCTGTTAACCCTTTAAACACATCAACCCTTTATAGACACGTTTGTCATAATATACACCAGTATATCATGGTGCAGACACACACTGATGGACACACAGTGGGACCAATCAACACACACAACACCGCAGCCAATCACCAGTGAGAGCACACGCATTATAAAGACAGGGGGCATCAGAGTTCCCGCTCATTCGAGTAGCAGCTAGCTAGGAGCACAGAGCTCCCAGCCTGCAACACAGACATTCACCATGTGCTGAGTGCATCTACTGGTTAGGACAAGGCAAAGGTCTTTAGTTAAAGCTGGTATCGTATTTACCCACAGTTCAAGTATGTTTAAATAGTTAATCTTTCAATAAAATAGTGTTGCACTACTTCAAGTGTTGGTGACCTATATGATCCAGAACACCCAACACATCATGATACCAGGAGTGGTTGCATACTAGCACTTCTTAGACCTACCTGCAAGTGATCTGCCTTCCGCCAGCATTCCGTCATTCTGCAACCTGGACAACATCAGCCCGCCGCCGCCGCTCCGCATCGCCGGCAACCTCGGGGCCAACTGGAAGATTTTCAAACAGCGCTTCCAGCTCTTCTTCGAAGCCACGGACAGGGAGGGCGCCTCGGACACCAGAAAGATTGTTCTTCTCCTCTCCACGGCCGGGGACCATGCCATCCACATTTTCAACTCTCTCACCTTTGCAGATGACGAAGACAAGACGAAGTTCAAGACGGTTCTCCTCAAATTTGACACTCACTGCGGCGTGGAGGTGAATGAAAGTTTTGAACGCTACGTGTTGCAGCAGCGTTTGCAGGGTAAGGATGAACCTTTCCAATCCTTTCTCAAGCACCTCCGCATCCTTGCGCAATCTTGCAGCTACGGGCCCACCTCCGACTCCATGATACGCGACAAGATAGTTTTCGGTGTTCAGTCGGACCCCCTACGTCAGCAGCTCCTCAAAGTAAAGCAACTCACCCTAGCGACCGCCATCGAGCCCTGTGTTCTACATGAAAATGCCACGAGTCGGTATTCCCATATACAAGCGACTGAAACGGCGCGGCAAGGTCCCCATGAGGCAGAACGGGTCCAAGTGATTGAGCACCTCCAGGGCCTCAGCCTGGATGAGGGCGGCCATTTCGCGCGCTTTTCACGGACTCCCGCGCTTGTACACACCTAACAGGGGGATGGGGATGTGGAAGAACGTAATGCGCAGGCGCGCACCATGCATGACCGCACCACGCATGCGCGGTGGCGCAGCGAACGTGCTGACGTCACAACGTGCGGCAACTGTGGCTCCGCCCATTTAAAGCGGCAATGCCCCGCAAAATCTCGACAATGCGTACGATGTGGAAGACTTGCCCACTATGCTGCCTGCTGTCGAGCAGCTCAGCCTTCCAATTCATACCGCTTCAGCCAGCCTCGCAGGAATGTTCGGGCAATTCAACCCACGGTCAATGAGTCCGATTCCTACCTCCCACACAGCAGTGACACCGAGGACCTGAAGGCGCCTTTTCGAGTCGGTGTCGTAACGAAAAACAGGCTGTCCCCGAAGCAAAGACACCAGCCGCTGTCGGTATACAGCATCGATCCAGACGATGAGTGGTGTGCCACCCTGAAGGTCAACCGGTCCCAAATACGACTCCGCCTGGACACTGGTGCCTCCGCCAATCTCTGTGTACCGAGATACAGTGAAAAGTATTTTTTTTGTTGAGCTGCTCGCAGAAAAATACTTTTCACTGTACCTCGGTACACGTGACAATAAACAAATCCAATCCAATCCAATCCAACTTGCTGGAAAAACAAGGGAGGGGTCTGGGCAGGACTGCAAGAAGAGAAGTCGCACATCTCCTGCAAAGTGCAAACATAACTTGGACGCAGACCTGTTCCCATAGCAACAAATTGTATTTGGAGGAGGTGAGCGCAATGAGTGGAGAAGCTGTTCGACGTGAGAACAGGTCGAGCCAGGTCGGAGGAGGGTGCTGGTGGATGGGGATTAGTTGGGCCTCATTTCAAGGCAGAAACAGAGAAACTCCCTGAGGGGACGAGGATGTGGACGATGTGGATGGCATGGTCCCCGGCCGTGGAGAGGAGAAGAACAATCTTTCTGGTGTCCGAGGCGCCCTCCCTGTCCGTGGCTTCGAGGAAGAGCTGGAAGCGCTGTTTGAAAATCTTCCAGTTGGCCCCGAGGTTGCCGGCGATGCGGAGCGGCGGCGGCGGGCTGATGTTGTCCAGGTTGCAGGATGACGGAATGCTGGCGGAAGGCAGATCACTTGTAGGTAGGTCTAAGAAGTGCTAGTACGCAACCACCCCTGGTATCATGATGTGTTGGGTGTTCTGGATCACATACAGGTCACCAACACTTGAAGTGGAGCAACTCTATTTTATTACAAGATTAACTATTTTAAACATACTTGAACTGTGGGTAAATACGATACCAGCTTTAACTAAAGACCTTTGCCTTGTCCTAACCAGTCGATGCACTCAGCACATGGTGAATGTCTGTGTTACAGGCTGTGAGCTCTGTGCTCCTAGCTAGCTGCTACTCGAATGAGCGGGAACTCTGATGCCCCCTGTCTATATAGTGTGTGTGCTCTCACTGGTGGTTGGCTGCGGTGTTGTGTGTGTTGATTGGTCCCACTGTGTGTCCATCAGTGTGTGTCTGCACCATGATATACTGGTGTCTATTATGACATCCCCCCTTTTATAAAAAATGTAGCTGCGTGGCAATAAATAGTGTATGGTGAATGTTCCTGACTACGTGTGTGCAAAATATTTCCAGGACTATGTACATGAAAACTAAGCTATTTACATGGGAAGGTGCCTGGTGCAGAAAAACAGTGTGTCACAAGAATAATGAGATGAACACTATATACAAACCACTTGAACGATTAAACGGAAGAACAGAAAAAGTCAGAAAGCCCATAAGTCCACAAAGTTCACAAATTAAGCCTCAAGGGTGGGTTGGGAGCCGGCGGCGAAGCGGAGCGGCGGCGGCGGGCTGATGTTGTCCATGTTGCAGAATGACGGAATGCTGGCGGAAGGCAGATCACTTGCAGGTAGGTCTAAGAAGTGCTAATATCCCTCAACTCCTGGTATCATGATGTGTTGGGTGTTCTGGATCACATACAGGTCACCAACACTTGAAATAGTGCAACACTATTTTATTGAATCATTAACTGTTTAAACATACTCAGACTGTGGGTTAATACAATACCAGCTTTAACTAAAGACCTTTGCCTTGTCCTAACCAGTCAATGCACTCAGCACATGGTGAATGTCTGTGTTACAGGCTGTGAGCTCTGTGCTCCTAGCTAGCTGCAATTCGAATGAGCGGGAACTCTGATGCCCCCTGTCTTTATAGTGCGTGTGCTCTCACTGGTGATTGGCTGCGGTGTTGTGTGTGTTGATTGGTCCCACTGTGTGTCCATCAGTGTGTCTGCACCATGATATACTGGTGTATATTATGACACCTGTTACATCTCTAATGGTGTCCTGTTCCGGTGGAAGGTACAGAAACGATAACAGTGTCTGTGTCTCTCTCCCCACAGAGTTTTCTGAGTATTTCCAGCATTTTTTGTTTTTCATTTCAGATGCACAAATATTCCTGCTTCATAATCATTCATAATATTTCATTTATTTCACCTCATCGATCTTTACAATATGGATTCTCTGCTCATTCCTTGCTTCTGCATGCATGCTAATAACTTCAAGCTCTAATTCACCACCGTCTCTCTTGACTCCTGCACAGTCTCAACATTATCCCACTGCTTGTCCGACATCAATACCGGAACTTTTCTCCAATTAAATAGCGGGTGACTGAAGCCATTGCCACGATCCAATGGTCACGCTGCACCCAAAAAGCTGCTCACCGTGTGGAAAATAAAAGCCGGGAGACTCCGCTCCCAGGATCTACCCAGTTCGCAACGCCTGATGAGATCTAACGCGATCTCGCAAGGCGTTACGGTGTAAATGGGCGGAATCACTTTGTAGCAAATCTGCATAGCAGAGAGAGACAGCTAGTCTCGCGTTAATGTGCAGATTCCCCAGGTACCTGAGTCTTTGTGATTTATCCCCTTTGCCTCAGAGGCTTGGGTGAGTGCTGTACAGAACTGGTCCCCACAAACAGGGACCAGACATGATGGTGCTTGTGGGGGCCTCCCTGGGGATTGGAGGCCTCCAGCTGCATGCCCTTTGGACAGGTGGCACCCTGGTGCTGCTGGTGACACCTGGGCACCCTGCACTGCCAAGGTGCCCAGATGGCACTACCAGCTGGCAGGAGCATTGCCAGGTTGGCACTGCTAAGGTGCCAAGCTGGCATTTTTTAAAATTGGCCTGGGGTGCCCTCCTAAAGTGGGTTGGGGATGGTGGTCGCTTCGGGTTCCTCGGAGATCAGGATGCCCGATCTCTTGCTACACTGGGGAATTCCAGCAAGTGGTCCTTAGTGCACAAAATGGTGTGATGTGCTCTCGGCCGCGTTCCCCGCTGAGGAACCTTATACAACGCGGTTGGGTTGTATAACTATGTGTTTCTCGGCGCTGCGAGCGGTTAAACGCGCTATGGGACCAAAAATCTGTCTATCCCAGCCTTAACGATATTCATTGATGAAGCATGCACGCCCCACTGGGATAGGGAATTCCCTAGATTCACAACTCTTGGAGTGAAGTAATTTCTTCTCATCCTGGTCCGAAATGGTCAGCTTCTTATTGAGACTGCGCTCCCCTTGTTTTTGACTCCTCGACCCGCAGAAACAATCTCTCAGTGTCCACCCTATTAAACGGGCAGCACGGTGGCACAGTGGTTGGCACTGCTGCCTCGCAGCACCAGGGACACTGGGTTTGATCCCAACCCTGGGTGACAGTCAGTGTGGAGTTTGTACATCCTCCCTGTGTCGCCGTGGGTTTGCTCCGGTTTCCTCCCACAGTTCAAAGATGTGGAGGTTCGGTGGACTGGCCATGATGAATTGCCCCTCGTTGAGGTTATGGGGGATTGGGCCTAGGCAGGGAGCTCTTTCAAAGAATCGGTGCAGCCCCGATGGGCTGAATGGCCTTCCTCTGCACTATGAATTCTATGATTCTTTGAAACCCCTTCAGAATTTTGTTGGTTTCAATGAGATCACCTCTCCTTCTTCTAAACTCCAGAGAATTTAGGCCTCGTTTGCTCAGCCTCTCATCGTAGGACACTCTCCTTATCCCAGGAACCAATCTATTAATTGGGGCAGCACGGTAGCATTGTGGATAGCACAATTGCTTCACAGCTCCAGAGTCCCAGGTTCGATTCCGGCTTGGGTCACTGTCTGTGCGGAGTCTGCACATCCTCCCCGTGTGTGCGTGGGTTTCCTTCGGGTGCTCCGGTTTCCTCCCACAGTCCAAAGATGTGCAGGTTAGGTGGATTGGGCATGATAAATTGCCCTGAGTGTCCAAAATTGCCCTTAGTGTTGGGTGGGGTTACTGGGTTATGGGGATAGGGTGGAGGTGTGGACCTTGGGTAGGGTGCTCTTTCCAAGAGCCGGTGCAGACTCAATGGGCTGAATGGCCTCCTTCTGCACTGTAAATTCTATGATTAAGCCTTGGCTATGCGGCCTGCAATATAAGTACATTCTTTCTGATACATGGGGACCTAAACTCCACCCAGCCATCCAGTTACAGGCTCACCGAAATGTTGCATAATTACAGCAAGACTGGTTTAGTTTTTGTATTCCAACTCCCTTGAAATAAAGGCCAACATGCCATTTGCCTCCCTAATGGCTCACTGAACTTACGTGTCAACCTGCTGCATTCCTTCTACGAATACACCCAAGTCTCTTTGCGCATAAAAGCACACAAGGCTTAACGCCTTTTAAAAATGTTCAGCTCACACCCGGTCACGATGGAAGGCTCCCTGAAGGAAATGAATGAACCAAGTCTGGTTATTCAACAATCCATTTCTGCTCATCACAATTGCCTGTCCTGTTCTGAGATGTACTTATTGCCACTGGAGCCAGCGGCAGCGACTGACAAGTGGCCCAATTGATACGGGACCGCCAATTTTCAACTCGGTTGGACCTGAGCAACCCTCCGAGATGTCCAACTTTTGGGAGATGCTGAGAAACGATCAGAGGAAGGAGCTGTGCAGCCTCCACAAGGAGAAGGTGAAATTGTTTTGCAAAACGGACAATCAGCTCATCTGTGTTGTTTGCCAGAGTTCAAAAAGCCACCAAACCCACGGGTTGCTGCCGCTGGAAGAAGCTGCTGAAGTGTTTAAGGTGAGGAGATACTGTGTAAAGCAGAGGGACCTAACAGAATCGATCCTGATCACAATGGTGTTCATTGACTTGGGGTTGAGGCCTGGCTGTCAATACTTAAGACATTTTTGATACTGTGTTTGTATTTATGTCATTACAGAGCCATTAGTAATAATAATAATCGCTTATTGTCACAAGTAGGTTTCAATGAAGTTCCTGTGAAAAGCCCCTAGTCACCACATTCCAGCGCCTGTTCGGGGAGGCTGGTCCGGGAACTGAACCCGTGCTGCTGGCCTTGCTCTGCATTACAAGCCAGCTGTCTTTGCCCACTGTGCGAAACCAGCCCATTACTTGGGCTGCGAGTTGTATTGTTGTTTTCGGAGGCCAGGGATAAAACGTGCAAGTGTTAGATTGATTAATGTAGACGAGCCCTTCAACTGCCTGATCCAGATCTGAAGCAGTTAGTGCCAGCATGAATCGTTCTATCACCGACACCTCTCCAACAGCCTTTGGCAATATGGTAAAATAACCGGGATCATGAAACAGGCAGATCCATTTTTTCGGGCCTTTTCCGAAAGAACAGCCCAGACAGAGGCAGCTTTAACAGGAATAAGCAATTTGGAAGTGTGGGAAAATAAATTTATTTTGAATCCGTAAGGAGGTAGTGGGCATGATTTAACGTGCAAAATCAGAGTTTCATTTCAGGCACGTGTAGCATGGTCTGCCTCAGTGCCAGTAGCGCCAAGAACAACTCCGCTATGAAGCAGGACTCCGGTGAGGAACGTCCCGACAAGGCCGTACTTACCTCATTTCCTGAACTAACCAGCTCAGCTCGTCAGTGCAGGAGGAGATCAGGGTGGAGTTTAAAAACGGTAGCATAGTGGTTAGCACTGTTGCTTCACAGCTCCAGGGTCCCAGGGTCGATTCCCGGCTTGGGTGACAGACTGTGCGGAGTCTGCACGCTCCACCTGTGTCTGCGTGGGTTTCCTCCGGGTGCTCCGGTTTCCTCCCACGGTCCAAAGATGTGTAGGTTAGGTGGATTGGCCATACTAAATTGCCCCTTAGTGTCCAGGGGTGTGCGGGTTAGATGGGGTTGCAGGGAAAGGGCATGATCAATTGCCCTTAGTGTTCAAACAAAAGGTGAAGTGGGGTTACTGGGTTACGGGATAGGATGGCGGTGTGGGCTTTCCAAGGGCCGGTGCAGACTCGATGGGCCGAATGGCCTCCTTCTGCACTGTCAATTCTATGATTCAATGATTCTACGATCTCTTGACTCTCCTCAGATACCAAATCAATACCGGACGCCTCCCACTTCCCCAACCTACCTCTTAGGAGGTCCTCAAGCCCCCCAATCCCTCCTGAGAGCAGGCCGCTACCAGGTCCGATCCTAGCACAAGCAATTTAGCATCAGGGCACTTTGGCACTTCCAGCCTGGCACCCCGGCAGTGCGCCCGGCAGTGTGCCAGGGTGACAGTGCTCGGTGCCATGTTGGCAGTACCAAGCGGGAATGCCAAGATACGAACCTGCCCAGAGCCCGACTACCCGGGAGTCTCCTATGCCCTGGGAGACACCCCCAGGTGCCATTATGCCTGGTCCAGGTTTGTGTGTACCAGTGCTAAATGGCGGCATGGCGAGCTCTCCCAGGTGTTTGTTCTTGGGCCTCGGGAGAATCGTGAGGCAACATTTTTAAATGAGCCTATTGGCTCGCTTAAATATGTTAATCTGGATCTGGCCCAGCGAGGGCGAGATTCAAAATGCGACGTCTCATAAGATCTCATTCGATCCGGCGACACATTCCGGGAAACGTAAATCTCGCGAGAATGCCTCTCAAGAAATTTACCGATCTTGTTGCGTCACCGAGATCTAATGAGATCTCCCATGTCACAAAAAAATTGGTGGTGTGGTGAATAGAGAGGACAGCCCGAGTTTATAGGGTGACATAGACGGGCTGGTGAGATGGGCAGAATGGTGGCAAATGGAATTTAACCATGAAAAGTGCGAGGTAATGCATTTTGGGAGGACTGACAAGACAAGCGAATATACAGGGAAGGGCCGGATGCTCCGAAGTACAGAGGATCAGAGGGATCATGGTGTGCATGTCCATAGATCTCTGAAGGCAGAAGGACAGGTCGGTAAGGTGGTTAAGAAGGAAGACTTTATTCCCTGAGCAGAGACTATAAGAGCGGGAGGTTTGCATGGCGCTTATTAGGCCACAGTTGGAGTAATGTGTGCAGTTGTGGTCGCCACACTACAGGAAGGATGTGATTGTACTGGAGGGGGTGCAGAGGAGATTCACCAGGATGTCGCCTGGACTGGAGCATGTCAGCAATGGAGGGAGGCTGGTTAGGCCGGGGCGGTTCTCCTTAGAGCAGAGGCAGCTGTGGGGGAAGAGGGGGAGACCTGATAGAGATGTACACAACAATGAGTGGCATCGGGTAGATAGGAAGAAACTTTTCCCCTTAGTAGAGGAGTCAATAACCGGAGCATAGATTTAAATTCGGGGCAGGTGATTGAGAGGGGATTTTGAGGAAATGTTTTTACATCCAGAGGGTGGTTGGAATCTGGAGCTCACAGCCTGAAAGGGTGGGGGAGGCGGGAACATTTAAGAAGCATTTAGATCAGCACTGAAAATGCCAGAGCATACAAGGCTACATTTGATCTGAGTTAGATTTGTTGTCACGTGTACAGTGAAAAGTATTGTTTTGCATACAGTCCAGACAGATCGTTTCATACATGAAAAAATACAGGACATACATAAATACCCAATGTAAATACAGACACACAGGCATTGGGTGAAGCATACGGAGTGTAGTGCGACTCAGTAGAGAAGATGTGTGGAGAGGTCAGTTCGGTCCATGAGGGCCATTCAGGAGTCTGGGAACAGCGGGGAAGAAGCTGTTTTTGAGTCTGTTCGTGCCTGTTCTCAGACTTTTGTATCTCCTGCCCAGTGGAAGAGGTTGGAAGTGAGAATAACCCGGGTGGGAGGGGTCTTTGATTATGCTGCCCGCTTTCCCCAGGCAGCGGGAGGTGTAAATGGAGTCAATGGATGGGAGGCGGCTTCATGTGATGGACTCGGCTGTGTTCAAGACTCTGTAATTTCTTTTCATCTTGGGCCGAGCAGTTGCCATACCAGGCTGTGATGCAGCCAGATAGGATGCTTTCTATGGTGCATCTATAAAAATTAGTAAGAGTCAATGTGGACATGCTGAATTTCCTTAGTTTCCTGAGGAAGTATAGGCGCTGTTGTGCTTTCTTGGTGGTAGCGTCAACGTGGGTGGACCAGGACAGATTTTTGGAGATGTGCACACCTAGGAATTTGAAACTGTTAACTATCTCCACCTCGGCCCCGTTGATGCTGACAGGGGTGTGTACGATCCTTCACTTCCTGAAGTTAATAACCAGCTCCTTAGTTTTGCTGATGTTGAGAGAGAGATTGTTGTAATAACACAACACCACTAGGTTCTCTATCTCCCTCCTGTATTCTGACTCATTGTATGAATCTGACCCACTACGGTCATGTCATCAGCAAACTTGTAGATGGAGTTGGAGCCACATTTTGCCACACAGCCGTGTTTGTATAGGGAGTAGAGTAGGGGGCTAAGTACGCAGCCTTATGGGGCCCCGGTATTGAGGACTATTGTGGAGGAGGTGTTGTTTATCGTTGCTGGTTGTTGTCTATGGGTCAGGAAGTCGATGATCCAATTGCAGAAGGAGGAGCCAAGTCATAGGTTTTGGGGTTTTATGAGCTTGGCCGGGATTATGGTGTTGATGGCAGGGCTGTAGTCAGTGAATAGGAATCTGATGTAGGAGTCCTTGTTGTTGAGATGCTCCAGGGTGAGTGTCGGGCGAGGGAGAAGGCGTCTGCTGTGGACCGGTTGTGGCGTTATGCGAATTGCAGTGGATCAAGGGGTTCTGGGAGTGTGGAGTTGATGTGTCTCATGACCGACCTCTCGAAGCCCTTCATAATGATCGATGCCAAGGCAACTGGACAGTTGCTGTTGAGGTGCATTGCCTGGTACGTCTTTGGCACCGCTGTGATAGTTTCTTTAACCTCGGAACGGAGTAGGGAGAGGTTGCAGATGTCCGCGAACACACCCGCCAGTTGGTCCGCACAGGATCTGACTGCACGACCAGGGACTCCGTCAGGACCCGTTGCTTTCCAAGGGTTCACTTTCAAGAAGGCCGCCAAGTGCTGGGAAATGGGATTAGAATAGATTAGGTCCCAATGGCCGGCACAGTCACGGTGGGCTGAAGGGTCTCGTTCTGTGGTGTAAAACTCTGTAACTATGATTAAACAAATCAGACCAGCGGTAAAAGTGTTTTCATTATTATCAAAAGAAATCTAAAACTGGGGAAAACAATAGCATTTGCAACTTTTGCTGGTCGATGGGATTGCGACAGCATTATTGAAGGTCAGGGCAAGTCATGTCGATATGCACCCCCCTCAGCTCTCATACGGGCTATTGATCCCTGTAATCTCCCAGGTCGAATGAAACTTTTGACTCCCCTTGTTAGTGTACACCCTGTCTACATCTGTGAAAAATATTCATTGAGCTTGCCTCCACTGCTCCCTGGGGGGAGGGGGGCGGGAGAGAGTTCCAAAAATTCACTCTCTGAGAGGAAAAACATTTCCTGTCTCCATCTTCAATGTGAGAGGCCTTATTTTTAAACTGTATCCCTAAGTTCTAATGACGTCCACTGCATGATTGCTTATCAAAGAGAAGCAGGACAACAGGGTCAACAGGAGAATAAGTGGAACGATACTTCATTTCTCACAAGCTATTCCAGTCAACATATCCTCAATGTTAACTCCATGCCTCAGACCACAGATTGGCTTGCAAAGCAAATGGAGATCAGATGGTTCCTATGGACAGCAGCTGATCCCTCGTTCCAACTTTACCACCAGACAGCAATCTGCAAATCGACCCCAAACTGCTGAATGTGAAGAAGAAGAGGCCTCATAAAATTCTGGAGCTCCACATAGGGCAGGAAGAGTCAATTCGGCCTCTAAATGTTTGTCCTACCATTCAATCAAATCCTGGCTGGTCTGGGTCTTAACTCTAGTCAATTATTTGATTTTATGATCCTTAATGTCAAAAATCTATCAAACTCCATTATGACAGATGAAATTAAAATCTGGATTTAAAAATCTAATGATGACGTGAAACGATTGTTGTTTAAAAGAAAAAATCTGGCTCACATGTCTGCATGTCAGTCAAGATCCACAGCGACATGATGGCACTGCAATGGCCTAGCAAGCCACTCCGTCAAGGGCAATTAGGGGTGGTCAAACACTCAGTTTGGGTTCTGCCAGAGTCATTCAGCTCTTGACCTCATTACAGCCTTGGTTCAAAAGTGGTCAACAGAGCTGAATATCAGAAGTGTGGAGAGAGTGACTGCCCTTGACATCAAGGTAGCATTCGACCGAGTATGGCATTGAGGAACCCTAGCTAAACTGGAGGGAATGGGAATCAGGGGAAAACTCTCTGCTGGTTGGAGTCATACCCGGCACAAAGGAAGATGTTGTGGTGGTTGGAGGTCAATTGTTGCAGCATCAGGACATCACTGCAGGAGTTCCTTAAGGTACAGCAGTTCCTCAGGGTAGTGTCCTTGGCCCAACCATCTCCAGCTCCTTCACCTCCCATCCATTATAAGGTCAGAAGTGGTGATGTTTGGTGACGACTGGACAATATTCAGCACCATTCATGACTCCCCAGATAATGAAGCAGTCCATGTCCAAATGTAGCAAGACCTGGACAATATCCAGGCTTGGGCTGACAAGTGGCAAGTTACATTCATGTCACACAAGTGCCAGGTAATGACCATCTCCTACAAGAGAGGATCTAACCAACGGCCTTGACATTCAATGGCATTACATCACTGAACCCCCCCAATCAACATCTGGAGTTACCGTTAACCACAAACTGAACTGGACTAGCCATATAAATACTCTGGCTATCAGAACAGGTTGGAGATTAGGAATCCTACGGCAAGTAACTCAGCTTCTGACTCCTCAAAGCTTGTCCACCGTCTAGAAGGCACAAGTCAGGAGTGAGATGTTAAACTCTCCATTTGTCTGGATCAGCTCAGCTCCGACACTGAAGAAGCTCAACACCATCCAGGACAAAGCAGCCCCGCTTGATGGCGTCCCTTCCACAAACATTCACTCCCTCCCCCTCCGATGGACAGTGTCAGCCGTGTGCACCATCGACAAGATTCACTGCGGGAACTCACCGAGGTTCCTCAGGCAGCACCTTCCAAACACACGGCCAGCACCATCTAGAAGGACAAGAGCAGCAGATATCTGGGATCGCCCCCACCTGGAGGTTCCCCTCCAAGTCACTCCCCATCCTGACTGGGAAATATATCGGCCGTTCCTTCAGTGTCGCCGGGTCCAAATCCTGGAGCTCCCTCCCTAACAGCACGGTGGGTGTACCTACACCTCAGGGACTGCAGCGGCTTCAAGAAGGCAGCTCAGCACCACCTTGTCAAGGGGCAATTAGGGATGGGCAATAATGTTGGTCTAGTCAGTGGGCCCCACATTCTGGAATTGAATTTTGAATTTGTTCTGGCCGGGACAGCAGTGCTCACATCCCAGTGAATAGAAAACAGGAACCTATTCATTTTCTATATTCAAGACAGTGAGAATTTCCATTGTATAAACCAAATGGAATTTAATTTTCAGATATTTATGGTATGCTCACGTTAATTGATGTTCTTTGTTCAGGCGAAGCTGCGAACCTTCCTGAAGCCAGTCCAGGACAAGAAGAAGGACTGTAACGCTGTGAGAAGTGATTATGAGAAAATATTAAACCACATTCAGGTACTTTTGATGTCACTCTTTCTTTTTCTTTGACCAGTTCAATATTCAGTTCAAGGTTAGGTGGATTTATGGGCAGCAGGGTAACAGTGTGGTTAGCACTGTTGCTTCACAGCTTCAGGGTCCCAGGTTCGATTCCCGGCTTGGGTCACTGTCTGTGCGGAGTCTACACGTTCTCCCCGTGTCTGCGTGGGTTTCCTCCGGGTGCTCCGGTTTCCTCCCACAAGTCCAAAGATGTGCAGGTTGGGTGGATTGACCATGCTAAATTGTCCTTAGTCTCCAAAAGGGTTAAGAGGGGTCATTGGGTTAGGGGGATAGGGTGGAAGTGAGGGCTTAAGTGGATCGGTGCAGACTCGATGGGCCGAATGGCCTCCTTCTGCACTGTGTTCTATGTTCTATTCGTCACCAAAATAAAATATCACTTCAGCAAATCTCCCATGTTCTGGTAAAACCCGAGTTCAATACAATACAGCAACACAATCCTCAGTGTTTTGAAATTAATTTAAGGGATGTGGGTATCGCTGAGGGCACAGAGCCAACTACATTGGTGTCGGTCTGGAGTCACATGTCGGCCAGACCAGGTAAGGACGGCAGATTTCCTTCCCTAAAGGGCTTAGTGAACCAGATGGATTTTTAGGACAATCAACAATGGTTTCATGGTCGTCATCAAACTTTTAATTCCAGATTTTATTGAATACAAATTTCACCACCTGACCTGGCGGGATTTGAACCTGGGTCACTGGAGCATTTCCCTGGCTCTTTTAATTACTAGTTCAGCGACAATACCACTGCCTCCCCGAAGAGAGGGTTTTACTCTCGGGGCGACACGGTGGCTCAGTGGTCAGCATTGCAGCCTCACAGTGCCAGGGACCCGGGTTTAATTCCGGCCTTGGTTAACTTCCTGTGCGGAGTTTGCACGTTCTCCCCGTGTCTGCGTGGGTTTCCTCCGGGTGCTCTGGTTTCCTCCCACAGCCCAAAGTGTGCAGGTTAGGTGGATTGGCCAGGATAAATTGCCCCTCAGTGTCCAAAAGGTTAGGTAAGGTTATAGGGATAGGGCAGAGGATTGGGCCCAGGTAAGGTGCTCTTTCAGAGGGTCGGTGTCGATTTGATGGGCCGAATGGGCTCCTTCTGCACTGCAGGGATTCTATGAATATTCTTATGAAGAAAACTGCACAACGTTTTTGGAATGTTCATTTCTATTTATCAACCTCCGTCCTCTTTCTCCAGGACCAAGGTATAAATGCAGAGAAACAGATCAACGCCCAATGTGAGAAACTTCACCAGTTTCTCCGTGAGGAAGAGAGGATTGTATTGGAAGGTCTGAAACTGGAGAAAGAGGAAAAGAGTCAGGAGATGAAGGAGAGGATTGAGAAGATAACGGAGGAAATCTCATCGCTTTCCGCTGCTGTTCAGGATATTGAACAAGAGCTGAGGGAACAAGACAACATCAAGTTTTTAATGGTAGCTCTTTATCTGTTTTTTTTTCTTTGTCGCTTCCTTGACACCGTGTCCAAGATCATGCAGGTTGCGCTAAAAAAAAACCCTGAAACCTTGCCAGTTACGAGAACTGAAGGCTGACAGATCTGCTGAGAATTCCCGGAATTTCCTGAATTGTTCGGAATACGTCCCCGCTGACTCCGACACGTCAACTGCCATTTCAAGCTCCAACGAGCGTTGATTGGCAGAAGGAGGTTCCCCGTCTCATTCGGGCCTATTACGATCTCGGACCAGATCCCAACAGTTGCTAGGATACCGGACAGAAACCCCAATATTCTATTTAATCTGTATGACTGTGAGGAAAGGATACCTTGCTGCAGGAGTGATTTCGCCCACAAACAGGGATATGGCATATTAAAACAAACTTAATTACTAACACAGTCTTAATACCTTTAACCTTATAAATACAAATAGCTTTCAATTATCAGTTGAACAATGTTTCTGAATACAGTGACACAATAACTCTTAACCGCTATCTTTACTCCCACTCAAACAAACCCATCTCAAACCAAAATCCACTTTGAAATACAATTAGAACACTCAGGAGTATTTGCTGTAAAGGGATAAACCACTTTGAGAAAGTGATATCCCTCAGGAACCAGCTGCAGTTTCTTGCCTGTCTCAACTTATTGTTTAACCTGCCAACCCTTTTCACCGGCAGATCTTTAACTCACTGTCTTGAGGTCAGCTGCTTCTGGCCTGTCCCCAGTCAAAGCTTTCACTGAACTGTTTAGGAAAGACACCGCTCGTGTGTCCACAGGCAGATCTTTAACTGAACTGTATTGGGAGCAGCTGCTTGTCTTCTGTTCACATCCCAACCTAAAACTACACTGAAACCCCAGAAACTGCTTCAGTCCTGGCTCCTCCCATTAACTCCATCACCTTGCAAAGCTGAACACAGTGGCTGCGGTCTTCCGGCCACACTGTGCCAGAAAAACATTTCCCTGCGGTGCCGTGTGCGGTGAAAGCCGGGAGCCCCCACTCCCAGTATCTACCCGGCTCGCCATGCTTTGTGACATTCAAAACATTCTCGCGAGACATTGCAAGGTGAATCCCGCCCGCGATGGCCTCTGGCGGCCGCGCCATGCAACATGGCGCCGGTCGTGGGTGGATCCGGTCTGCCAAAAACTGCCACCCTGTAACCAACCTCGCCACCATCCCCAGACCACCCCCCACCAGTCCCCGCTGCCCCTGCTGAAGCCCCCTCTGACAGTGGAACAGCCCCCTCTCCCGACTGTGGTGGCGTCCCCCCGACTGAGACCGCAGCCGCCACGCGATATCCCTGAATGGTGCGAGCACGCGAGAGCGATGCCGTCGGGGACTCGGCCCATTGGGGACGGAGCATCAGGAGAGGGCCTCAGGTGACATCCTGAGGCCGTCCTGACAGCGTGCGGCGTACTCCCCGAGTGTGCCATTTTCGAGGCGGTGGAGCATCGCAAACATGGTGAACGTGGATTCTCCGGCCGATCGCCGAATGCGATTTTGGCGTCAGCGATCGGAGAATCCAGCCCCATTTAAAATGGCGTCCCAATCTCTCGCTGCAACAGGGGGTACTGGCGACGCAGGCCCTCTTTAGGCCCCTTATTCAACACGTGTTTCTCAGGGCTCGAGTGCCAGGAAACACGTGGTTAAATGTGCTCGCTCGGGGACTTTGTTTCTTTCGAATTATCTCTCCTCAGGGAACCCCCTTAATATAAGCATAAATACATGAGCCCAAACTTTTGCAATGCTTTAATTGCACCTCTGGCTGCCTTGCAAACAGGATTTTTAAAAACACGACTGCAGCGGTCATACGCACCGTAACCCAGACTTTTCATGCTGACTGCACCAAATATATACACGATAATATATCTGAAATCCCCACATTATAACTGGAGAGGGCGCAACTCCACATCATGTGTGACTGACCAGGAGTCTCTCCCGCTCTTACCACCGGCCATTGGCACGTTTGGAAGGATTTACAGGTGAACAATCAGCCTGTTTGGCCACGTTTTGAACGCACCTTTCTTGGCCGTCAGGTCCGAAGGTGGGACTCGAACCTGGAATTTCTGACTCAGAGCCAGGGACATGACCCACTGCACCACACGACCTCCCAGTAACCAATGGTTGATCCCTCACTCTGAGATTGTGATCCCTAGTTCTATTCTCCCCAGCCAGGGCAAACATTCTCCCAATATACACTCTGGGCAGGATTTTCCAGTCCCCCCTGTTGCCAGGATCATCCACTCCCACTGAAAGTCATTGGCTAGGCCACCGAATCTACCGTGGCGGGTCTCACCTCGACAGGCCACAACATCCCTACCTCTCTAAAGCCCCTTAACCATTGTGCATTTCAATGCGACCGCTGCTCATTAATCTGAACACCAAGGTGGGAATTTCACGTGCTTCCTGCCCGCGGTGTGTTCCAGTCCCACCGAAGTCAACTCTCCACAGCGGGTTCTTTGGTGGCCACGCAAGAGGGGGCGGCATGTGTGGTGGGATAATTCTGGCCTAAGGAAAATATGTCTGGGATGAAATGTCCCAGTACAGTCAGTGGAATGTTCCAGTCCAGCCCGTGGAATATTCCAGTCCAGCCAGTGGAATGTTCCAGTCCAGCCCGTGGAATTTTCCAGTCCAGCCAGTGGAATGTTCCAGTCCAGCACGTGGAATTTTCCAGTCCAGCCCGTGGAATGTTCCAGTCCAGCCTGTGGAATGTTCCAGTCCAGCCAGTGGAATGTTCCAGTCCAGCCTGTGGAATGTTCCAGTCCAGCCAGTGGAATGTTCCAGTCCAGCCAGTGGAATGTTCTAGACCAGCCAGTGGAATGTCCCAGTACAGTCAGTGGAATGTTCTAGACCAGCCAGTGGAATGTTCCAGTCCAGCCAGTGGAATGTTCCAGTCCAGCCCGTGGAATGTTCCAGTCCAGCCAGTGGAATGTTCCAGGCCAGCCCGTGGAATTTTCCAGTCCAGCCAGTGGAATTTTCCAGTCCAGCCAGTGGAATGTTCTAGTCCAGCCCGTGGAATGTTCCAGTCCAGCCCGTGGAATGTTCCAGTCCAGCCCGTGGAATGTTCCAGTCCAGCCCGTGGAATTTTCCAGTCCAGCCAGTGGAATGTTCCAGTCCAGCCAGTGGAATGTTCCCGTCCAGCCCGTGGAATTTTCCAGTCCAGCCCGTGGAATTTTCCAGTCCAGCCAGTGGAATTTCCCAGTCCAGCCCGTGGAATTTCCCAGCCCAGCCAGTGGAATGTTCCAGTCCAGCCCGTGGAATGTTCCAGTCCAGCCAGTGGAATGTTCTAGTCCAGGCAGTGGAATGTTCTAGCACAGCCAGTGGAATTTTCCAGTCCAGCCAGTGGCATTTTCCAGTCCAGCCAGTGGAATGTTCCAGTCCAGCCCGTGGAATTTTCCAGTCCAGCCAGTGGAATTTCCCAGTCCAGCCCGTGGAATGTTCCAGTCCAGCCCGTGGAATTTTCCAGTCCAGCCAGTGGAATTTTCCAGTCCAGCCAGTGGAATGTTCCAGTCCAGCCCATGGAATTTCCCAGTCCAGCCAGTGGAATGTTCCAGTCCAGCCCGTGGAATTTTCCAGTCCAGTCAGTGGAATTTTCCAGTCCAGCCAGTGGAATGTTCCAGTCCAGTCAGTGGAATTTTCCAGTCCAGCCAGTGGAATGTTCTAGTCCAGCCAGTGGAATTTTCCTGGTCAGCCAGTGGCATGCATCACCACAGGATCCCATCCCTCTACCAATGGGAAGGGCAGGAAAATCCCAGCCCTCGTCTACTCAATTTTTCCTGTTATGGTACCTGAACCAGATCCCAATTCATATTGAGACCCCAACTATTTTTCAATTTGTAAACTGTGAGGAAAGGCATCTTCACTCCAGGAGCGATTCCACTGACGAGTATTAAAGGAAACTTTATTATTCACACAGAATTTATCGCATTGTAATCCAAGAAAAAAATGCCTTTTAATTAACAAACAGTTCTTCTATAAAAACAACGTAAGGTCTTTTCTAAATTTGTGAAAAGATTAGTGTATTTTGATGATGTCATCCACACACCCAGTTACACACACACAGTTACACACACACACACACAGTTACACACACAGTTACACACACACACACACAGTTACACACACAGTTACAGTTACACACCCAGTTACACAGTTACACACACAGCTACACACAGTTACACACACCCAGTTACACACACCCAGCTACACACACAGTTAGTTACACACAATTACACACACACAGTTACAGTTACACACACACACAGTTACAGTTACACACAGTTACACACACACACAGTTACACACACACAGTTACACACACACAGTTACAGTTACACGCACAGTTACACACACACAGTTACAGTTACAGGCACAGTTACACACACACAGTTACACACACAGTTACAGTTACACACACACACAGTTACAGTTACACACACACACAGTTACACACACACAGTTACAGTTACACACACAGTTACACACACACAGTTACAGTTACAGACACAGTGACACACACAGTTAGTTACACACAGTTACACACACAGTTACACACACACCCAGTTACACACACACCCAGTTACACACCCAGTTACACACACACAGTTACACACACAGTTACACACAGTTACACACACAGTTACACACACACACCCAGTTACACACACAGTTACACACACACAGTTACACACACAGTTACACACAGTTACACACACAGTTACACACACACACCCAGTTACACACACAGTTACACACACACACCCAGTTAAACACCCAGTTACACACACACAGTTACACACACAGTTACACACACACACACAGTTACACACACACACACAGTTACACACACAGTTACACACACACACCCAGTTACACACCCAGTTACACACAGTTACACACACACAGTTACACACACGCACACAGTTACACACACGCACACAGTTACACACACAGTTACACACAGTTACAGTTACACACAGTTACACACACACAGTTACACACACACCCAGTTACACACACACCCAGTTACACACACACACCCAGTTACACACCCAGTTACACACACACAGTTACACACCCAGATACACACAGTTACACACACAGTTACACACACACACAGTTACACACACACACCCAGTTACACACACACACCCAGTTACACACACACACCCAGTTACACACACACACCCAGTTACACACACACACCCAGTTACACACACCCAGTTACACACACACACAGTTACACACACACACAGTTACACACACACACCCAGTTACACACACACAGCTACACACACACACCCAGTTAAACACACACAGTTACACGCAGTTACACACACACCCAGTTACACACACAGTTACACACACACACCCAGTTACACACACAGTTACACACACACACCCAGTTACACACCCAGTTACACACACCCAGTTACACACACACACCCAGTTACACACCCAGTTACACACACAGTTACAGTTACACACAGTTACACACACACACAGTTACACACAGTTACACACACAGCTATACACACAGCTACACACACAGCTACACACACACCCAGTTACACACACACAGCTACACACACACAGTTACACACACAGTTACAGTTACACAGTTACACACACACAGTTACACACACAGCTACACACACAGCTACACACACACACCCAGTTACACACACACACCCAGTTACACACACAGCTACACACACACACCCAGTTACACACCCAGTTACACACCCAGTTACACACACACACCCAGTTACACGCACAGTTACAGTTACACACACACAGTTACACACACACACCCAGTTACACACAGTTACACACACAGCTACACACACACACAGCTACACACACACCCAGTTACACACACACAGTTACACACACACACCCAGTTACACACAGTTACACACACACAGCTACACACACACACTCAGTTACACACCCAGTTACACACACCCAGTTACACACACACACCCAGTTACACACACACACCCAGTTACACACACAGTTACACACACACACCCAGTTACACACACAGTTACACACACACAGTTACACACACACACCCAGTTACACACACCCAGTTACACACAGTTACACACACACACCCAGTTACACACACAGTTACACACACCCAGTTACACACACCCAGTGACACACAGTTGCACACACACACACAGTTACACACAGTTACACACACACAGTTACACACACAGTTACACACACCCAGTTACACACACACACCCAGTTACACACACCCAGTTACACACACACAGTTACACACACCCAGTTACACACACCCAGTGACACACACAGTTGCACACACACACCCAGTTACACACACAGTTACACACACCCAGTGACACACACCCAGTGACACACACAGTTACACACCCACACACCCAGTTACACACACCCAGTGACACCCAGTTACACACCCAGTTACACACACACACACCCAGTTACACACACCCAGTTACACACACAGTTACACACACCCAGTTACACACACAGTTACACACACAGTTGCACACACACACACAGTTACACACACCCAGTTACACACACAGTTACACACACCCAGTTACACACACAGTTACACACACAGTTGCACACACACACACAGTTACACACAGACACACACAGTTACACACACAGTTACAGTTACACACACAGTTACACACACCCAGTTACACACACACAGTTACACACCCAGTTACACACACACACACAGTTACACACACACACAGTTACACACACAGTTACACACACAGTTACACACACACACACAGTTACACACACACACAGTTACACACACAGTTACACACACACAGTTACACACACAGTTGCACACACACAGTTACACACACACACACAGTTACACACACAGTTACACACACACACACAGTTGCACACACACAGTTACACACACACACACAGTTACACACACACACAGTTGCACACACACAGTTACACACACACACACAGTTACACACACACAGTTGCACACACACAGTTACACACACACACACAGTTACACACACACACAGTTACACACACAGTTACACACACACAGTTACACACACAGTTGCACACACCCAGTTACACACACAGTTACACACACACACAGTTACACACACACACACAGTTACACACAGACAGACTTTGGATGAAAAACAGTTTCTGAGAATCTGCTCCGGTTCTGAACCGGATCTGGAAAAGGGGCAGGGCCTTGGGGTGGTGACATCATCCCTGACATCACAATGACTTGACCCCGTGATCAGGGTCAAATGGAAGAGGTCGGGGTTGGGGGTCAGAAACCGCCATTGACAACAGTTTGTCACTAAATGTGTTTGTTTAATTTGCAAATTGTAAAATCCCAATCAGACTGTAAATAAAAACAACCCAAATAAAAATGTCAGAATTAAAATGAAAAAGAAATGAAATATCTTGAATTTTCCGTTGCAGTTCATTGTAGTGCCACTTTCAGCCAGAAGATGGTGATGTCGAGCTGTACAAAGATCAGTAACGTTTTACAGCGCAATATCGCCACCTGCTGCTGGATACCTGGTACTGGCAGGAATATCAACAACTCAAAATGCTTAATCGCTGATCAGACAATTCAGGCAGGACCTTTCTTCACAACTGAAAGAGAATTGGATCAGGAACAATGGAGAGAAAATAAACACGATCCTGAACTTTCCACTTCTATGTTGCTGTCACACACCAAGACCCTATCGGGAAATTCCACACAGCCGGTCTGGACAATATTTCAAAAAGCCCAGGTTGGGAGAGTGAATTTCCCAGTTTGGGATCTTGCTGTGTGTCAGGAGCTGAATTCAAAAATCTGAGCGTGTATTCCGAGTACAGAGAGGATAAGAATGACCTCCTGGTTAGGGCAGCACGGTGGCACAGTGTTAGCACTGCAGTCTCATGGCGTTGAGGTCCCAGGTTCGATCCTGACTCTGGGTCACTGACTGTGTGGAGTTTGCACAATCTCCCTGTGTTTGCATGGGTTTCGCCCCCACGACCCAAAGATGTGCAAGGTAGGTGGATTGAACACGCTGAATTGCACTGTAATTGGAAAAAATGAGTTGGGTACTCTAAATTTATATTTAAATAAAGAATGACCTCCTGGTTTAATAACTGGGACATTGGTGGATAGTTAGAATGGGAGAATGAAAGTGAAATTAGACAGAGCAACACCACCTCCCCCTGGCTGACAATGGTATTACAGCAAAAAAATTAGATTTTTAAAAACCAGTGCAGCAGCTCCTGGTGAGACTGGAACAACATGTTTCCCTGTTCAATTAACCAGCAGATCAAATTGATAATAAAAACAGAAAGTTGTGGTAAAATGTACAGCGGTTTCATTTTACTGTTTGTCTCCACGTTCTCCCTGCGTCTGCGTGGGTTTCCTCCGGGTGCTCCGGTTTCCTCCCACAGTCCAAAGACGTGCAGATTAGATGGATTGGCCATGATAAATTGTCCTTAGTGACGAAAAAGATTAGGAAGGGTTATTGGGTTACAGGGATAGGGTGGATGTGTCACACCCAGGACCCACATCACACTGCAGCTAAGCTCCCAGCAGACACACACTGCCCAGCCTCACCCCCATCTGTAGGACCTGCCCACACACAAGCCTCTAAGCATGGAGGCGATTGGAGGCACACAGTGACCCTCTCCACTCCATGACCAGGTGCCACCCTGCTGGTGGGATAGCACACGGCCCACCCAGTGAGGAGACCCACAGTAAACCCCACTGGAGGAAACCGGACACGGGCCAGAGAGCCTGTCGCTGACACGGGTTTCGTCACCCACCGGTACCCCTGTCGACAGGGAAGATCGGTGAGGATAGAGCCTCCCCACATCACAGGCCCTGTCCCTCCTCCCTACACTCCACCTTCCCTGTCCCTCCTCCATTCACTGTGGCTCCTCCATTCCCTTTCGCTCCTCCCTTCCCTGTCGCTCCTCCCTGCACTCCATCCCACTACCCCAGCTTCTCCTCCCTCACTCCGAGGGTCCTACCAGCATCACCACAGGGTGTTGGCGCTGGGTTGGCAGTATCAGCGGGTCTTGTCCGCAGGACGGAGGATGATGACGACTCGCTGGGAGATGAGCTCTGGATCTCCTCATCGTTTGACACAGTCTGACTCCTGCCTTTAGGATCACATTCCACTGTCCGCCCGGGTCATCCCTGCATGTGTGCCGACCAATCCATCTCACAGGCCCATATAGCTTGTGGGGAGGGGGTTTGGGGAGATAGTGAGTGGTAACGGCTCACTCACTGGGTAAGCTGACAGACACGGAGGCCTCACACTTCTGGCCCTGTTTCCTGCCACCTCTCACTGAGGAGGACCCCAGGTGGGACGTTCAAGTGTCCTGGGGCCCTGCCCCCGCCATACATTCCAGAAGCTCGATCCCTGTCCGGATTACAGCTGGTTCCTGGGATCGGGCAGCCCTCCGACCGCCCGCTCCCTCGGGAGTCCCTGCCTCCACCTGATGTGCTGCAGCCTGTGTGAAGTGAGCACCAGAAGGTGACCCAGGAGCCTCTTCACTAAAATGCCCCCCGAGGTGATAGTCTCTGCGATGGTGGAGGGTGCAGGTGACAGCAGTGACGAGAAGTCGCTGTCTTCCCCGGACTGGCGCTCCGGGGTGTTCTGGGGATGTGGCTGGGGGCCAGCAAGCGGAGCTCCTCACTGCACAAAACGGGGCGATGTGCGGCCTCGGCCCCGCGTTCCCCACAGGCACCTTACCCAACGTGGGGGGCGTTTTATCGCCATGTGTTTCTCAGCACTGCGAGCGCCGGGAAATACGCGGTTAAATACGGTCACTCCGGGACTTTGTTCCCTTTTAGTTGAATCGCGCCCTTACTCTCCCAAATGGAGAATCCCGGCCATAATATTTGATATGAGGCCACATGTGGAGGTGGTTATTCAATGTGATCCTCCACAGACAAACCTCTACCTTAATCCTCTCCCTGGATGTATAAAAGATATTCATCCGGAGTGAGTGCAATGTTTCCTCAAGGCAATTGAGAAAATGGGCTTTGCTGACACTTTGAGGAAATGGATTGCAATCCAGGGCTTGTTCCCCAGGTCCACAGTGAACAGCAGCTGGCTCCATCCCCCTCAGCTCTCCTCCTCCCTCAACAGGCAGACAAAGCCTCATTCCCAGGCTTCCTGCCCCAACCTTGGTCATGGACACGAGTCTGGTCCACAAGGTGGAGATGTATCAGGAGGATGAGGATTGTAGAGGAGTAAAGGTTCAGCTGGGAATGGCGGAGTTTCCACTTGCTGAAGTTTGTAAAGTATGGATGGGTTCTCGAGACAGAGCTTCATCTGAGAGTTCCTGTATTGGTGATGTTTAGGGAGCTGACAGTTTCAGCTGACCGAGCTGAGAATGATGTTTAGAAAGTGGATTAGGTGCATGAATCAGACTTTAATTCCAATCAGGACCATTTTTATCCTCATTTCTTTATAACAAAGCTCTTAAACATTCTCTCTGCCGACGGATTCTCCGTTGCGCCGGCAGCGCTCCCACGCCCACGGGTTTCCCGGCGGTGTGGGGTGGCCACAATGGGCAATCCCATTGGCAGGTGGCGGAGACGGAGAATCCCGCTGCCGGTGAGGGCCGCCGCCCAGGAAAAGGGGGCTGGCGGACCGGAGAATCCCGCCAGGTGTCTTTGATATTTATATGGATAATGATTGAAATATAAGATATAAATCAGGACAGAGGAACTTATCTGAGTTTTACCAGGGTTAATGACATCCAGCATTTCTCTCCACACTGGGAACGGGAAAGGGCTGTTGAATTTTCCGATGGACAGGACACCATCTGCTAGTGACAGCTTTTTCCTCTCATCGCTAATCCTGTAAATATTAAAGAGTTGATTATAAGTTGGCCACAAACACTTTGCTGAGTAATTTTACCAACTTGCCCTGAGTTTCAGTAAAGTTCATGTCCTACCTCCTCTTCCGAGATGCTTCCTCCTGAAATAAACAAAACACAAATCTGAGTTGACAGGGACGGACTGTCACTTGTTACGACACCTTGGGTGAGTGCACGGTCAATTCCAGCCCGGACCCAGCCTGCCAAAAACTGCTCCCCGTAATCTCCCTCACCACCCCCCACCCTCACCACCTGGACCACCGCCCCACCCTCACCACCCCGGACCACCCCCCCACCCTCACCACCCCCGGACCACCACCCCACCCTCGCCCTCCCCGGACCACCCCCCCATCCTCGCCACCCCCGGACCACCCCCCGACCCTTGCCACCCCCGGACCACCCCCCCACCCTCACCACCCCCAGACCACCCCCCACCCTCACCACCCCCGGACCACCCCCCCCCACCCTCACCACCCCCAGACCACCCCCCACCCTCACCACCCCCGGACCACCCCCCCACCCTCGTACTCCCCGGACCACCCCCCGACCCTCGCCACCCCCGGACCACCCCCCCACCCTCACCACCCCGGGACCACCCCCCACCCTCGCCATCCCCGGACCACCCCCCACCCTCACCACCCTCGGACCACCCCCCCACCCTCGCCATCCCCGGACCACCCCCCGACCCTCGCTTGGGATGAGACAAATGTGACGCAATATCCTCCTCCCTCAACAGGCAGACAAAGCCTCATTCCCAGGCTTCCTGCACCAACCTTGGTCATGGACACGAGTCTGGTCCACAAGGTGGAGATGTATCAGGAGGATGAGGATTTTCAGGGAGGAAAGGTTCAGCTGGGAATGGCGGAGTTTCCACTTGCTGAAGTTTGTAAAGTATGGATGGGTTCTGGAGACAGAGCTTCATCTGAGAGTTCCTGTGTTGGTGATGTTTGGGGAGCCGACAGTTTCAGCTGACCGAGCTGAGAATGATGTTTAGAAAGTGGATTAGGGGCATGAATCAGACTTTAATTCCACTCAGGACCATTTTTATCCTCATTTCTTTACAACAAAGCATTTAAACATAAACTCTCTTTGATATTTATATAGAAAATGATTCAAATATAAGGAGCGGGATTCTCCATCCGGCCGCACCGGATTTCAGGTTCACCCCGCCGGCGGGATTCTCCGTCCGGCCTTCCCGGATTTCAGCTTCACCCCGCCGGCGGGATTCTCCGTCCCGCCGGCTGGTCAATGGGGTTCCCCATTGTGGGGCAGCCCCACACCATCGGGAAACCTCCAGGCTGCCGGCAAAATGGAGAATCCTGACGGCGGAGAATCCAGCCCAAGATATAAATCAGGACAGAGGAACTTATCTGAGTTTTACCAGGGTTAATGACATCCAGCATTTCTCTCCACACTGGGAACGGGAAAGGGCTGTTGAATTTTCCGATGGACAGGACACCATCTGCTCCTGACAGCTTTTTACCCCGATTGTGAATCCTGTAAATAGTTGATTATAAATTGACCATAAACACTTTGCTGAGTAATTTTCCCAACTTGCACTGAGTTTCAGTAAAGTTCATGTCCTACCGGTCTTCCGGTGACAGCCACGGAGTGAGTGGTCGCACATTTGGGAGCTCCCGCTCGTGGCGGTCTTTTTGGGGCTTTTCCCCCGGTTTTCAAGTGGAAGTGAGGTGGAAAAAGGTTCAGGAGTGTGAATAGAGGATATTGACCCTCTAGTTTATGGAGCTGAGGACCAGAAGTGCCCGAAAAAGAAGGAACAAGTTGGTCGAAGTGGGTGTGGAGCTGGAAATGCACGTGGAGATGGCGAAGGGGCAGGAAGCGGCCTTGCCGGCTCAGTGGTCGACGGAGCAGCTGGTGAGCTTCTTGAATGAGGAGTTCACCCAGCAACGAAAGGAGAGTCTGGAGGACCTGGTCCAGGCGGTGGACTCGATCAAGGCTGTGGTTGACCGCGTGGAGACGAGACTGGCAGCTCAGGGTCGGGCAATCCAGATGTTGGAGGAGTTGGCGGGGGAGCACGACGAGCAGGTCACCTCGATGGCAGTGGAGATGGGGCTGATGCGGGGCCACCAGAAGCAGTTGGAGGAGAACATAGAACATAGAACAATACAGCGCAGTACAGGCCCTTCGGCCCACGATGTTGCACCGAAACAAAAGCCATCTAACCTACACTATACCATTATCATCCATATGTTTATCCAATAAACTTTTAAATGCCCTTAATGTTGGCGAGTTCACTACTGTAGCAGGTAGGGCATTCCACGGCCTCACTACTCTTTGCGTAAAGAACCTACCCCTGACCTCTGTCCTATATCTATTACCCCTCAGTTTAAGGCTATGTCCCCTCGTGCTAGCCATTTCCATCCGCGGGAGAAGGCTCTCACTGTCCACCCTATCTAACCCTCTGATCATTTTGTATGCCTCTATTAAGTCTCCTCTTAACCTTCTTCTCTCTAACGAAAACAACCTCAAGTCCATCAGCCTTTCCTCATAAGATTTTCCCTCCATACCAGGCAACATCCTGGTAAATCTCCTCTGCACCCGTTCCAAAGCCTCCACGTCCTTCCTATAATGCGGTGACCAGAACTGTACGCAATACTCCAAATGCGGCCGTACCAGAGTTCTGTACAGCTGCAACATGACCTCCTGACTCCGGAACTCAATCCCTCTACCAATAAAGGCCAACACTCCATAGGCCTTCTTCACCACCCTATCAACCTGGGTGGCAACTTTCAGGGATCTATGTACATGGACACCTAGATCCCTCTGCTCATCCACACTTTCAAGAACTTTTCCATTAGCCACATATTCCACATTCCTGTTTTTCCTTCCAAAGTGAATCACCTCACACTTCTCTACATTAAACTCCATTTGCCACCTCTCAGCCCAGCACTGCAGCTTATCTATATCCCTCTGTAACCTGCTACTTCCTTCCTCACTATCGACAACACCACCGACTTTAGTATCGTCTGCAAATTTACTCACCCACCCTTCTGCGCCTTCCTCTAGGTCATTGATAAAAATGACAAACAGCAACGGCCCCAGAACAGATTCTTGTGGTACTCCACTTGTGACAGAACTCCATTCTGAACATTTCCCATCAACCACCACCCTCTGTCTTCTTTCAGCTAGCCAATTTCTGATCCACGTCTCTAAATCACCCTCAATCCCCAGCCTCCGTATTTTTTGCAATAGCCTACCGTGGGGAACCTTATCAAACGCTTTGCTGAAATCCATATACACCACATCAACTGCTCTACCCTCGTCTACCTGTTCAGTCACCTTCTCAAAGAACTCGATAAGGTTTGTGAGGCATGACCTACCCTTCACAAAGCCATGCTGACTATCCCTGATCATATTATTCCTATCTAGATGATTATAAATCTTGTCTCTTATAATGCCCTCCAAGACTTTACCCACTACAGACGTGAGGCTCACCGGTCTATAGTTGCCGGGGTTGTCTCTGCTCCCCTTTTTGAACAAAGGGACCACATTTGCTATCCTCCAGTCCTCTGGCACTATTCCTGTATCCAATGATGACATAAAAATCAAAGCCAATGGTCCAGCAATCTCTTCCCTGGCCTCCCAGAGAATCCTAGGATAAATCCCATCAGGCCCCGGGGACTTATCTATTTTCAGCCTGTCCAGAATTGCCAACACCTCTTCCCTACTTACCTCAATGCCATCTAATCTATTTACCTGGAGCTCAGCATTCTCCTCCACAACATTATCTTTTTCCTGAGTGAATACTGACGAAAAATATTCATTTAGTATCTCGCCTATCTCTTCAGACTCTACACACAACTTCCCATCCCTGTCCTTGACTGGTCCTACTCTGTCCCTAGTCATTCGCTTATTCCTGACATACCTATAGAAAGCTTTTGGGTTTTCCTTGATCCTTCCTGCCAAATACTTCTCATGTCCCCTCCTTGCTCGTCTTAGCTCTCTCTTTAGATCCTTCCTCGCTACCTTGTAACTATCCATCGCCCCAACTGAAACTTCACACCTCATCTTCACATAGGCCTCCTTCTTCCTCTTAACAAGAGATTCCACTTCTTTGGTAAACCACGGTTCCCTCGCTCGGCACCTTCCTCCCTGCCTGACCGGTACATACTTATCAAGAACACGCAATATCTGATCCTTGAACAAGCTCCACTTATCCAGTGTGTCCAAAACTTGCAGCCTACTTCTCCACCTTATCCCCCCCAAGTCACGTCTAATGGCATCATAATTGCCCTTTCCCCAGCTATAACTCTTGCCCTGCGGTGTATACTTATCCCTTTCCATCCTTAACGTAAACGTCACCGAATTGTGGTCACTGTCCCCAAAGTGCTCACCTACCTCCAAATCCAACACCTGGCCTGGTTCATTACCCAAAACCAAATCCAATGTGGCCTCACCTCTTGTTGGCCTGTCAACAAACTGTGTCAGGAAACCCTCCTGCACACACTGAACAAAAAACGACCCATCTAATGTACTCGAACTATATCTTTTCCAGTCAATATTTGGAAAGTTAAAGTCTCCCATAATAACTACCCTGTTACTTTCGCTCATATCCAGGATCATCTTCGCCATCCTTTCCTCTACATCCCTAGAACTATTTGGAGGCCTATAGAAAACTCCCAACAGGGTGACCTCTCCCTTCCTGTTTCTAACCTCAGCCCATACTACCTCGGAAGATGAGTCCCCATCTAGCATCCTCTCCGCCACCGTAATACTGCTCTTGACTAGCAGCGCCACACCTCCCCCTCTTTTGCCTCCTTCCCTGAGCTTACTAAAACACCTAAACCCCGGAACCTGCAACATCCATTCCTGTCCCTGCTCTATCCACGTCTCCGAAATGGCCACAACATCGAAGTCCCAGGTACCAACCCATGCTGCCAGTTCCCCTACCTTATTTCGTATACTCCTGGCATTGAAGTAGACACACTTCAAACCACCTACCTGAACACTGGCCCCCTCCTCCGACGTCAAATCTGAGCTCCTGACCTCTATACTCTCATTCTCCCTTACCCTAAAACTACAATCCAGGTTCCCATGCCCCTGCTGCATTAGTTTAAACCCCCCCAAAGAGCACTAACAAATCTCCCCCCCAGGATATTTGTGCCCCGCAGGTTCAGATGTAGACCATCCTGTCTGTAGAGGTCCCACCTTCCCCAGAAAGCGCCCCAGTTATCCAGAAATCTGAATCCCTCCCGCCTGCACCATCCCTGTAGCCACGTGTTTAATTGCTCTCTCTCCCTATTCCTCATCTCACTATCACGTGGCACGGGCAACAACCCAGAGATAACAACTCTGTTTGTTCTAGTTCTGAGCTTCCATCCTAGCTCCCTGAAAGCCTGCCTGACATCCTTATCCCCTTTCCTACCTATGTCGTTAGTGCCAATGTGGACCACGACTTGGGGCTGCTCCCCCTCCCCCTTAAGGACCCGGAAAACACGATCCGAGACATCACGTACCCTTGCACCTGGGAGGCAACATACCAAACGTGAGTCTCTCACGCTCCCACAAAATCTCCTATCTGTGCCCCTGACTATAGAGTCCCCAATTACTAATGCTCTGCTCCTCTCCCCCCTTCCCTTCTGAGCAACAGGGACAGACTCTGTGCCAGAGGTCTGTACCCCATGGCTTACCCCTGGTAAGTCGTCCCCCCCACAAGTATCCAAAGCGGTATACTTGTTTCTCAGGGGAACGACCGCAGGGGATCCCTGCACTGACTGTTTTTTCCCCGTCCCTCTTACAGTTACCCATCTATCTCCAATCTTTGGTGTAACTAATTCCCTGAAGCTGCTATCTATGACCCCCTCTGCCTCCCGAATGATCCGAAGTTCTTCCAACTCCAGCTCCAGTTCCCTAACTCGGTCTTGGAGGAGCTGGAGATGGCAGCACTTCCTGCAGGTAAAATCAGCAGGGACACTAACGGCATCCCTCACCTCAAACATCCTGCAGGAGGAACATTGCACTCCCTTCCCTGCCATTCCTCTAACTTTCTACCAAGATCTGGCTAACAACTAAATTTTAAAAAAAATTTATATATAAAAAAAAAATAAAGAATAAAAATTATTAATAACAATAATAAAATATGGTACTTACCTCACACCAAAGGGTTTTATTATTAGGTTAGAGGAGGAGGGCGGGTGGGAGACACTACACGTGTAGTGCCTCGGGATTCCTCTCCACCAGAATTTATTGGTGAGGGTCTTCCCAGACGTCCGCGGGTTGACTTCCTGTTCCCACCTTAAACACTAGAATTTTTTTTTAAAAAAATTTATTTAAAGGAGAAACCTACCTCCCAGAAATCACTTCCGCACTGCCCCTGCAGAAATGGACTAACCTGCTCCGCTCCTGCTGAAATCGACTTGGCCTGCAAGGTAAGCAAGTTGTTAATCTCGCAGCCCCCGCGCTTTTCAAAATTCCCGCGCTGATTCTAAGGTCCCAGCTCTCACTCCCGAACTCAACAGCTGACCTGCAAGGCAAGTAAGTTAATCTGTACTCACCTCACCACAGACAGCAACCTTTTAAATGGTCCCCTCTGTCTCGCAGCCCCCGCGCTTTTCAAAAATTCCCGCGCTGATTCTAAGGTCCCAGCTCTCACTCCCGAACTCAACAGCTGACCTGCAAGGCAAGTAAGTTAATCTGTACTCACCTCACCACAGACAGCAACCTTTTAAATGGTCCCCTCTGTCTCGCAGCCCCCGCGCTTTTCAAAAATTCCCGCGCTGATTCTAAGGTCCCAGCTCTCACTCCCGAACTCAACAGCTGACCTGCAAGGCAAGTAAGTTAATCTGTACTCACCTCACCACAGACAGCAACCTTTTAAATGGTCCCCTCTGTCTCGCAGCCCCCGCGCTTTTCAAAATTCCCGCGCTGATTCTAAGGTCCCAGCTCTCACTCCCGAACTCAACAGCTGACCTGCAAGGCAAGTAAGTTAATCTGTACTCACCTCACCACAGACAGCAACCTTTTAAATGGTCCCCTCTGTCTCGCAGCCCCCGCGCTTTTCAAAAATTCCCGCGCTGATTCTAAGGTCCCAGCTCTCACTCCCGAACTCAACAGCTGACCTGCAAGGCAAGTAAGTTAATCTTGGTGGAGGATGTGGAGAACCGGTCACGCAGGCAGAATATTGGGATCATGGGTCTGCCGGAGACGTGCGAAGGGGCCGATGCTGGCACGTCCACAGGGAAGATGCTCGAGAAGCTGCTTGGTGAAGGTGCGTTTGACCGGCCGTTGGAGGTGGACCGAGCTCACAGGGCGTTGATGAGGAGGCTCCGGGGGGAACGAGCCGCCGAGGGCGATGGTGGTGCGGCTGCACCGGTTCCTTGGTAAGGAGCGAATCATGAGGTGGACCAGGCAGGCGAGGCGCTGCGCCTGGGAGGGCAGTGAGATTCGCGTGTACCAGGACCTGAATGCAGAGCTGGCCAAGAAGAGGGCAAGTTTCAATAAGGTCAAGGCGTCCCTCTACAAGAAGGGGGTGAAGTTTGGACTATTGTACCCGGCACGCCTATGGGTGACGTATGGGGCCGGGAACTATATTTTGGATCTTTGGAAGAGGCAGCGGTGTTTATGACAGACAATGGACTGGCAGGAGAAGGTAGACCTTGAACTCTGGTGGAAGGACTTTTGTTCGGGACCATTCCTGTTTTCCCTTGGTTTCTGGCTTCAGTTCTGTTTTTTTCTTTTTTGTTCTTTGTCAAGGGATGAGGGCGGCTGGTTTCTTTGTTCTGTTCCTAATGATTGTTTGCACTAATGTTTGAGCAGGGGGGAGGGGAGCAGGGGGGGGGGGGGAGGGGAGCGGGGGGAGGGGAGCGGGGGGAGGGGAGCGGGGAGGGGAGGGGAGCGGGGGGAGGGGAGCGGGGGGAGGGGAGCGGGGGAGGGGAGCGGGGAGGGGAGCGGGGGGGGAGGGGAGCGGGGGGAGGGGAGCGGGGCAGAGGAGGAGGGCAATCCGGGGGTATATAAACATCAACTATACGGGTGAGGTGTCGGCGGGTATGGTCTGGGAGGCGCTGGAGGAAGTTATCGGGGGGGAATTAATTTCTATTCAGGCACACCAGGAGAAGGCGGAGCAGGGGGGAGAGATAGAGGCTGGTGGGAGAAATCCTACAGGTGGACAGAAGGTTCGCAGAGAGCCCGAAGGAAGGGCTTTTGAAGGAACGCCAGAGGCTACAATTGCAATTTGGTCTCCTATCCACGGGCAAGCCGGTGGGACAGCTGAGGAGGGTGAGAGGGGCGGTGTGTGAGTACGGGGAATTAGTGAGCAGGATGCTCGTGCATCAGTTGTGGAAGCAGGAGGCGGCGAGAGAGATGGGATAAGTGAGAGATACGGGGGGGGCGGGGGGGGGGGGAGGTGGTCTTGGATCAGACGGGGGTGAATGGAGTGTTTTGAGATTTCTACAGCAAGGTGTATAAATCAGAACCCTCAGCCGGAGAAGAGGGGCTGAGGCAATTTTTGGGAGGACGGGGAGCTGGTCAAGGGCCTGGGGGCCTCAATCGGGCTTGGGAGGTAATGGAGGGGCGAGAGGCAATGCAATCGGGTAAGGCCCCGTGACCGGAAGGATACCCGGTGGAATTTTATAAGAGGTTTTGCGGGGTGCTGGGGCCACTGTTGGGAAGGGCATTTAATGAAGCAAAGGAGTTAGGAGTGCTCCCCCCGACGTTGTCGCAGGCGTCGGTCTCTCTCATTTTGAAGCAGGACAAGGACCCGGAAAACTGTGGATCATACAGACCAATCTCCTTATGGAATGTGGATGCCATACTGCTGGCAAAGATCCGAGGTTGAGGTGATGGTGGCTATGGACGCTGAGAAGGCCTTTGATCGGGTGGCGTGGGGGGACTTATGGCAGGTCCTGGGATGGTTTGGGATTGGGCAGGGATTTGTGGACTGGGCACAGTTGCTATATCAGGCACCGGTGGCGAGTGTGCGGCCGAATTGGGTGAGGTCGGAGTATTTTAGGCTGTACCGGGGGACGAGGCAGGGGTGTCCACTCTCCCCACTACTGTTTGCCCCGGCCATAGAGCCCTTGGCAATGGCGCTGCGAGCTTCGAGGGTCTGGCAAGGGATAGTGCGAGGCGGGGTGGAGCATAGGGTCTCGCTCTGTGCGGATCATTTGGTCTTATGTATATCAGACCCGTGGGGGGGGGATTGGAGGGATTATGGGGATATTCGGCCGGTTCTCGGGGTATAAATTGAATATGTGTAAAAGCTTTTGCGATCAGGCAAGGAGGCAGGAGAGGAGATTGGGGGAGATGCCATTCAAGGTGGTGGGAGGGAGCTTTAGGTACTTAGGTATCCAGGTGGCACAGGAAGGGGGACAGCTCCACAAATTGAACCTGGGTAGGCTAGTAGAGCAGTTGAAGGGGGACCTCCGGAGGTGGGACGTGCTCCCCCTGTCTCTGGCAGGGAGGGTACAGACTGTGAAAATGACAGTCCTCCCGAGGTTGCTGTTTGTTTTTCAGTGTCTCCCAATTTTTACCCCCAAGGTGTTTTTTCGGAAGATGAATGTGGTAATTTTGGGTTTTATTTGGGCCGGTAAAACCCCGCAGGTGAGGAAGGTGCTGCTGGAATCAGGCGTGGTGAGGGGGGCTGGCTCTTCTGAACTATTAACTTTTACCGGGCGGCGAATATATCAATGGTCAGGAAGTAGGTAGTGGGGGAGGGGTCGGTGTGGGAGCGAGTGGAGGCGGCATTCTGTAAGGGCACAAGTTTGGGGGCATTGTTAACACCACCTCTGCCATTCTCGCCGGCTCGGTACCCCTCAAGCCCGGTAGTAGTGGCAGCCCTGAGGGTGTGGGGACAGTGGCGGCAGCACAGGGGTTTGGAGGGGGCGTCGGTGTGGGCACCAATATGCGATAGTCATCGGTTCGCTCCGGAGGGGCTCGACGGGGGTTTCAGAGGTGGCAGCGGGTGGGGATCGAGAGATTTGGGATCTGTTTATTGATGAGGGTTTTCTGAGTTTGGAGGAGCTGGAGGAGGAGTTTGAGTTGTCGGTGGGAACAGGTTCCGGGACCTGCAAGTGAGGGATTTTGTACGGAAGCAGGTCTCGAGCTTTCCACGCCTCCCGCAAAGGGGGCTGCAGGATAAGGTGATGTCGAGAACTGGAGTTGGGGAGGGGAAGGTCTCGGAGATCTATAAGGAGCTGATGGAGTGGGAAGGAGCCCCAATAGGGGAGGTGAAGAGAAAGTGGGAAGACGAGTTGGTGGGGGGGGGGGGGGAGTTGGAGCGCGTGTCCGAGGCTGAGGGGATTTTGGCAGGGATTTGCGGACGTCATGCCAGAGGTCCTGCAAGGGAGGGTGGCTCCGAGTCCAGAGGTGACGATCTTTGGAATGTCGGAAGACCCGGGAACCCAGGGGGGGGAGGGAGGCCGACCTTTTGGCCTTTGCTTCCCTGGTGGCCCGGAGACGGATTTTACTGGGATGGAGGGACTTGGAGCCCCGAAGTCGGGGGTTTGGGTTAGCGACATGGCGGGGTTTCTCAGGAATGAGAAAATTAAATTCGCCTTGAGGGGTTTGTTGTGGGGGTTCGCTCGAGGTGGCAGCCGTTCATCGATTTCTTCCAGAAAAATTAGACTGTCAGCCAGTGGGGGCGGGGGTGGGGGGGGGGGGGGGGTGGGGGGGTGGGGGAATGGCGGGGGCGGGGGGGTGGGGGGGGATGGGGAGGCATGGAAGTGACGAATAAGGGTAGGAACACCGATGGCGTGAGGGCCGGGAAGGGCTGGTGGTGTGTTTTTCTAAGCCATGTTGGTTGGGAGTTGTGTTTGGGGGGAATGACGGTTATTTTGTTGTGGGTCCTGTTGAATGTTATTGTTGAAAAGTGTTAAAATTCTAAATGCCTCAATAAAATATTTTCCGGAAAAATAAGTTCCTGTCTTACCTCCTCTTCCGAGATGCTTCCTCCTGAAATAAAGAAAACACAAATCTGAGTTGACAGCGACGGACTGCGCGGTAGCATTGTGAATAGCACAATTGCTTCACAGCTCCAGGGTCCCAGGTTCGATTCCCGGCTTGGGTCACTGCCTGTGCGGAGTCTGCACATTCTCTCCGTGTGTGCGTGGGTTTCCTCCGGGTGCTCCATGTCGTGTTGGGTGTTCTGATGCACAAAATGATCCAACACTTCTGTACAACTCTGTTTTATTGTCTAATCAATGGTAACAACTACCTCCTGGCTTGGGTATGTGCTTCACCAGCTAACCTGTGGACCCAGCCTTATCACTATCTTTGAGAGGCACTCAGCGCATGGTCTATGTCTGAGTGGCGCGCTGTGAGCTCTGTGCTCTGAGCTATCTCCTGGTAGAATGAGCAGGAACTGTGGTGTTCCCTGTTTTATAGTGCGTGTGCTCTCACTGGTGATTGGCTGCGATGTTATGTATGTGCTGGTTGGTCCAACTGCCTGTCCATCAGTGTGTGTGTGATTGCACAATGATATGCTGATATGGATATCATGACACTCCGGTTTCCTCCGACAGTTCAAAGATGTGCTGGTTAGGTGGATTGGCCATGTTAAATTGCCCATAGTGCCCTTAGTGTTGGGTGGGATTACTGAGTTATGGGGATTAGGTGGGGTTACTGGATTATGAGGATAGGGTGGGGGTGTTGGGTAGGGTAGGGTGCTCTTTCAAAGAGCCGGTGCAGATTCGATGGGCCGAATGGCCTCCTTCTGCACTGTAAATTCTATGATCCAATCCTATGACTGCCTCGATCAGGCCTGTCCAACCTTTCCAGCTGGATGAGCCACATTTCCATTACTCACTCAAGGGTTGATGATCAAATTTGGGTGAGAAAAGTTTTCACTCAACATTAGACGTGAATGTGAAAAATATCATTGTCACCGCAATGAATTTCAAAAAAGAGGGATGACTAAAAATGTCCATTAAAAAGTTCCAAGAAATAGAGTTCACCACGAAAACTTCAGTTTATCTTTTCACCTCAGGAGCAGAGCTGGAGAGAGACAGACTGGGCCCTAAATCCTGGTTGTCAAACAAGTGGTGGGGACCAGGCCTGAGCTAAGGGCTTGTTTTTCACTAACACTGACCTTGCCTCTGGGGGCACACATTCCGTGTTGGGCTTGGCGGAATTCATACAAAAGTGGGGGTAAAGGGCTGGAAGTGGATTTTCTTTCAGCCTGGGGATTTCCTCTTCTCCCCTGCTTTGTGGATGGGTTGTTGGGGAGGGAGGCTGAGGAAGGCAGAGTGTGTGTCCGGGTTCACACCCAGTCTCAGAGTTTCTGCTCTCGCACACTCAATCACCACACACACAGACTCTCTCACTAACACGCACTCTCACGTACATACAGACACTCACACACTCAATCACCCAGTTACCCACACACAGACTCTCTCTCACTAACACACACACTCACATCCATACACACTCACACACTTAATCACCCAGTTACCCACACACACAGACTCTCTCTCACTAACACACACACTCACATCCATACACACTCACACACTTAATCACCCAATTACCCACACACACAGACTCTCTCTCACTAACACACACACTCACATCCATACACACTCACACACTCAATCACCCAGTTACCCACACACAGACTCTCTCTCCCTAACACACACACACTCACATCCATACACACTCACACACTCAATCACCCAGTTACCCACACACAGACTCTCTCTCACTAACACACACACACACTCACATCCATACACACTCACACACTCAATCACCCAGTTACCCACACACAGACTCTCTCTCACTAACACACACACTCACATCCATACACACTCACACACTGAATCACCCAGTTACCCACACACACAGACTCTCTCTCACTAACACACACACTCACATCCATACACACTCACACACTGAATCACCCAGTTACCCACACACACAGACTCTCTCTCACTAACACACACACTCACATCCATACACACTCACACACTTAATCACCCAGTTACCCACACTCACAGACTCTCTCTCACTAACGCACACACTCACATCCATACACACTCACACACTTAATCACCCAGTTACCCACACTCACAGACTCTCTCTCACTAACGCACACACTCACATCCATACACACTCACACACTTAATCACCCAGTTACCCACACACACAGACTCTCTCTCACTAACACACACACACTCACATCCATACACACTCACACACTTAATCACCCAGTTACCCACACACACAGACTCTCTCTCACTAACACACACGCACTCACATCCATACACACTCACACACTTAATCACCCAGTTACCCACACACAGACTCTCTCTCACTAACACACACACACTCACATCCATACACACTCACACACTCAATCACCCAGTTACCCACACACAGACTCACAGACTCACAGACACACACACACTTTCTATCTCACCCATACACAAAAACACTCTCTCAGACACGGAGCGGGATTCTCCCCTACCCGGCGGGACGGGGGGTCCAGGCGGGATGGAGTGGCGTGAACCGGATTCCTCCGCATCTTTAGGGGCTAGGCCCTCATCTTTAGGGGCTAGGCCCGCCCCGGAGTGGTTGGCGCCCCGCCGCTGGTGTTGAAGGCCTTTGCCGCCACGCCAGTCGGGGCTGAAGGCTGCTGACGTCATCCCCGCGCATCCACGGGGGGGGTTCACCTTTGCGTCGGCCATCGCAGAGGCTGATGGTCGGTGCGTAGGAAAAGGGTGCCCCCACGGCATAGGCCCGCCCGCGGATCGGTGGGCCCCGATCGCGGGCCAGGCCACCGTAGGGGCACCCCCCGGGACCAGATCGCCCCGCGCCCCCCCTCCAGGACCCCGGAGCCCGCCGGCGCCGCCTGCTCCCGCCGGTAAGGGACCTGGTTCAATCTACGCCGGCGGGACCGTCATAGAAGCAGCGGGACTTTGCAGCGCGATTCCCGCCCCCGCCAAATCTCCGGTGCCGGAGAATTCAGCGGCCGTAGGGGGTGGGATTCACGCCACCCCCCGGCAATTCTCCGACCCGGCGGGGGTTCGGAGAATCCCGCCCACAGACTCTATCTCATACATACTGTTATGGGCCAGGGTTTAAAAATCCAAAGTGTATTATGGAGTTCACCTGACCTCTAGCTTTTATGTTGAATTTGGCTAGGATGAGCACAAGAGCTTTCACTTGAGGAGTGATTCAACCATCTTCCCAGATACTTTAATCAAAACCAGCTTTATTCTAAGAACTTAGTTAACATTTATATAAACACACAGCAAGAATTTTTATCAATTACAAACATAAAGACACCCCACAGCTGCAGTAATCTATGTAAACACTGAATGGATTCCCCCTTAACTGTTCCAATTCAAAAACGAAATCCCATAAATCAAAACCCCCTGAGATTGAGGCGGTGTCCAGGCATGGACCGCCATTGCTGTGGCCTGCAAAGCAGCCATCTTGCTGCGCACCCCACTGACCACCCACCTTGGCCATTGGTTCTGCAGAGTGACACTGGACCTATGGGTGCCCCCACCCCTTCGCCTCTGCACCCCACCCTCCGCCATGCCGCCACACCTGCTGGCGGGGCACCAGGCTTTCCACCCAGGGAAATTCCCACTGTAACCCCTACGGAGGCGCCGGCAGGGGGCCGCAAAGTGTACTGCTGGCAAGGGCTGTGCCAGCTGACGGTACCCCTGTCATCAGGGACGGGTGCCAGGGCCAGAAGCTTCACAGTGCCGGGTGCCGACGGGCCGGTGGGGGGGGGGGGACATTGGGGATAGGGGCCACAGTGCCAATTGGGGCCACCATGTAGCCGGTTGGATCTGTCTGGGTACGGGGGTAAGCCCCATGCTAACACGTCATGTGAGAGTACCTTTAAGAAATGTATTTTTAAGCAATGTACCGTTAAGAAAATAGTGATGTCAGAGAGTGGGTGGAGCTGAGCTCCATTTTGAGGCTAGTTCTGAGTTTTAGTTTCAGTTTTAAGACAGCAGCTTGGGTGTGACTGTGTTTTTGGCTGTGAGCTGCAGGAAGAAAAGCAAGGTGCTGGAGCTGAAGTCAACCAAGCTGATATATCTCTGCCACCCAATAGAAATTATGTATTAACTGTGACCTGGTGTGTTACTGTTTTTGTGAAGGTGAAGTCTTTTGGATGTGTAAAGGAACAGTTTGCAGGATTGGGTAGTGTTGTATTATTTTCGGGGTTATCTTTGAAGTAAGGGGTGTTAAGAGATCCAATGTTTATTTAAAAGGTTAATTTGAGTTCATGGAATAAACATTGTTTTGTTTAAAAACCACGTGTCCATAATTGTAATACTACACCTGGGGAACAAGCCGTGTGCTTCAAAAGCAACAATCCATTAAAGGTGGGGGTTGGTTGAACTCCACGATACATTTTGGGCTTCTGAAACCACCTCTCCCATAACAAACATATCAACCTTTCACCCCCTGCAGACAATGGGTATTGGAACACAACCAGCAATGATGGCCTTCCTGCTGGTCTCCGCAGCCCTGGGGGATGTTCTGCGGCTGTACGAGCTGGAGCTGCTCGAGGAGGAGGAAGCCGCAGCAGTGGAGCGGGCAGCAGTGGAACAGGAGGCAGCTGCCCACGATGGAGAGCCGGCTGCCCTATAGGCCGAGGAGGAGGAGGTCAGGAGGATGCACCGCATGAGGCCTCATGTGTACCGGCAGCGCCTGTGAACCGAGGACCTGTGGGACCGGACATGCCGTCGAAGACTCCGGCTCAGCAGGGAGACTGTGCAGCATATCTGCCGGATCCTGGCACACCTGGCACTGCAGGGGTATGGGGGAGGACACCCGCCCCCCGGTCACCCTGAACCTTTATGCCACGGGGTCCTTTCCGGCACTGAGTGGGGACCTGTCCGGGATCTCACATACCTCGGTGCACAGGTGCATCCGTGCCGTCATGGAGGCCCTATATGCCCAGGCGGCTCAATGAATCCATTTCAATGTGGACCTAGCCTCCCAGAATGCCCGGGCAGCGGGTTTCGCCACCATCGCTGACATGCCCCCTACGAGCAGCTGCAGATGACAGGCCGCTCTCCACAAACCGAAAGGGGTCCATGTGACCATCAGCTGCACATCATTCACGTGTGCGGTTGATACCCGGGCCGTGTGCAGTACGCCTTCGTCCTGGCACCCTCGGCGATTCAGACATGTTCAAGACGCCCCTCCCCACCGGCCGGGGGTTTGGCTCCTGGGATTCCCGCTGTGGTCGTGGCTGACGATGCGTATCCGAGTTCACAACCCGCCACCGAGACCCAGGACAATGACGCCGATGCAGCGACCAGGAGCATGATCGATCGGTGATTCCGCCTCCTGAAGATACGGTTCAGGTGCTTGGTCCGCTCTGGAGGGGCCTCCAATATGACGCTGGGAGGGTCGCCCGCATCATGGCGGCCTGCCCCGTCCTCCACAACATCGCGCAGCAGAGGGGCGACGTGCTGGAGGAGGGGGAGGGGGGAGATGGGCAGGACATGGAGCCCAGGCAGGCACGGGAGGCTGCACGATGTGTGCGCCAGGGCCAACGCGCACGGGATGCTCTGATTGCCTCCAGGTTCACTGACTTCGGGTGGAGATGGGGGGAGGGGGTGGGGATGGACTGGTCAGGGGCACGGACTCCGGTTCCCACCCCCACACCTCTCCCCCCTCTCCTCCGCCAGACACCTCACCGCCTGCAACTCCCTCCGTGATACATACCTGCCCCACTACGGGGTGATGACAACCCGCTCTGTGATGAGCCCTGGTTCTCCGCATCGTTTGACAATGTCTGACTCCTGCCCAAGGTGACACTTTCCACCGTCCACCTGGGTGATCCCTGCCTGCGAGCTGGCCACACCATCACACGGAGCCATTGAATCCTTGGGGTGATGGTGGTGGGAACGGCCGAGGGTGCCGGGGCCGGGGGGGGGCTAGGCTACCCACAAGGCCTGCTCATCTGCTCATTCCCCCCCCCCCCCCCCGCACCCCTCTGTGGCCAGCCCAGTCCCCCACTCACACCCATCTGACAGAGCACCGAGGCAGGTTGTAGCAGTGTGAACAGCTGTTTAATTTGTGCCCTCGCTCCTATAACTAAACTGTGCCCTGCACCCGTGCCAACGTAACCGGTGTCTAACTTTCTGGCCTTACAGGCCCTAACGCTACATCTTGGTGGATCACAGACGGGACATCAGGCGTGGAGGCGGCCTGCTGTGATTCCCGGCCTGTGACCTGGGTCCCCATTGGCGCGCGTCTGCTGACGCGACCGGGCCTGGATGGACCCGGCTGCTGCCCGGGTGTCCCGGGTGGCGTGATGCCGCCCTGTTCTGCCCGCTGCCCACCAGATGTGCCAAGAACAAGAGCAGGTGGGGGGGTCCGAGGTGCTGTTGCACGGGTCCCATCACCTCCTCCTCCCTCTGGGTGTTCGATGGCCCCCGGGCTGCTCCGTGGGGCAGGGTACAAGCAAAGCTATCCCCTGAGGCTCCCCTGCCACCTGGCCCTGCCAGTCCTGGTGACCCGCTCAGGTCTCGACCAGAGTCTCCACGGAGCACAGGGAGTGGCCCATCTCCGTCTGGGCCTGCGCGACATCACCCATTGACTGTGTCACCACCTTCTGGGTCTGTGTCACATCAGCCAGTGACTGCGCCATTTCCCTCTGGGACTGGGCCACCTCCCTCTGAGTTTGTGCCACGGTGGTCAGCGCCTGGGCAATGCCGCCGACATTCCCAGCCATGGCCTGCTGTGACTGGGCCATGCTGAGGAGCGCCGCTGTAATTTCCAGCTGGCTCTGGCACATGGCTGCCTGTGAGAGGGCCGCCCTGTCCTGGGCCTCGGCCAGCGCTTGCACAGAATGCCCCAGGCCTTGGACATGCTGATCCATGGCCGAAACCGTCGCCCCCAGTGCCTCCACCGCGGACGCCACCCGTGTGGTGTTGGCCTGGACGGCACCACCTCCTGCTCCTCCACACGGTTGGACTCCTCCAACTGCACCTGCAGATGCTGGATGTTCGCCGACAACCCCTCATGTAGACCCTGGCTCTGTGACTGCACCTCCTCAATCAATGGGATCGTCCGTTCCAGAGGCTCGAAACCTATCTGGACGGCAGCGGGGGACACTGGCTGGGGGTGGGGGACACTGGCTGGGGGCGGGGTACACTGGCTGGGGGCGGGGGACACTGTCTGGGGGCGGAGGACACTGGCTGGGGAGGGGGACACTGTCTGGGGGCGGGGGACACTGGCTGGGGGTGGGGGACACTGGCTGGGGGCGGTGGGCACTGGCTGGGGGAGGGGGACACTGGATGGGGGTGGGGGACACTGGCTGGGGGCGGGGGACACTGGCTGGGGAGGGGGACACTGGCTGGGGGCGGGGGACACTGGCTGGGGGCGGGGGACACTGGCTGGGGGCGGGGGACACTGGCTGGGGGAGGGGGACACTGGCTGGGGGTGGGGGACACTGGCTGTGGGAGGGGGACAGTGGCTGGGGGAGGGGGACACTGGCTGGGGAGGGGGACACTGGCTGTGGGAGGGGGACACTGGCTGGGGAGGGGGACACTGGCTGGGGGAGGGGGACACTGGCTGGGGGAGGGGGACACTGGCTGGGGGCGGGGACACTGGCTGGGGAGGGGGACACTGGCTGGGGGCGGGGACCCTGGCTGTGGGAGGGGGACACTGGCTGGGGAGGGGGACACTGGCTGGGGGAGGGGGACACTGGCTGGGGGAGGGGGACACTGGTGGACCCATCCCATCTCCAGCAGGTCCTGCAGGACACAAGACAAGATGCATGATTAGACCACGGGCCGGGGGGAGTGGGGATTTGGGGGTGCGGGTGAGGGGGAGGCGAGGGTGTGGGTGGTGTGGTATTGAGGGTGGGGGGGAGGGTGGGGGGATTGGGATGGGGGTGGTGAGGAGGGTCGGGGTGATGGTGGGGATGGGGGTGGGGGTGAGGCTGGGGGTGAGGGTGAAGCTGGGGGTGAGGGGTGGGGGTGGGGGTGAAGGTGAGGGTGAGGCTGGGGTGAGGGTGAGGCTGGGGGTGAGGGTGAGGCTGCGGGTGAGGGTGAGGGCGAGGGTGAGGGTGGTGTTGGGGAGTTGTTGACACACGTGTCACGGGGAATGGTAACTCAGCAGGGTCGCACATCCTCGCCCGCGGCCGAACTCCACCCCGGCGACCTCCTTTTCTTAAGGGCCACCGACCACGTCCAGGGCCCTCTGCTCTGCCACGGTGAGGGGCCGCAGGTCCGGGGATCCTCCTCCAGTTATCCCCCCTCCCGGCGGGTATAGGCGGCCTTCTCCTGGCGTGAGTGAAACAGAAAATGACCGTGTTAGACAGTCCGAGGCCTGCAGCCCAGGGAGTGGGTAGCTGGTGGACTCAGTGGCCAGTTCACCCGGCCATGGGGCTGGTATGGGAGCCGGCATGTGGCCAGGTTTGGGGTTGTGGCGGGGGGTGGGGGGGGGAGAGGCAGTTTACAGGGGGGGGGAATAGGGAGTTCAGGAGAAACGTCTTTCCTGAGAGAGTGATGACAGTGTCGACCTCAGGATCACACAGTGTGTTTGGGGTGAAGGGTAAAGATATATTTAATGAGAAACTAGATAAGAACATGTCGACAGGAATCAAGTGTTCCCGGAAATCCCACATCAATTTCCTGTCAGTTTCTCAAAACAGCTTCAGTTCTTCCTGATGTTCCTCACAGTGAAGTTTACTTTCCTTCTCTTTCCCATTCAGCTTTAATTTTCGAGCTTTCTCAGACAGATTCAACAAAGAACAATACAGCACAGGAACAGGCCCTTCGGCCCTCCAAGCCTGTACCTGTCATGATGCCAACCTTTGCCAAAACCCTCAGCACTTCCTTGTGCCGTATCCCTCTATACCCATCCTATCCATGTGCTTGTCAAGATGCCTTTTGTTTTTTTGTAAAACATTTTATTGAGGCATTTATGGTTTTATAATAACAAAAGACATAAGTGCAGATTAAAAATTTTTTTTTAGAGTACCTAATTATTTTATTTTCCAATTAAGGGGCAATTTAGCGTGGCCAATCCACCTAACCTGCACATTTTTGGGCTAGACCGACATAGTCTAAATCCCTCCCCCCTATGCTCCCTGACCTCCCCAAGAAGTCGATAAACGGCTGCCACCTCCGAACAAATCCTAATGATGATCCTCTCAGGGCGAACTTGATTTTCTCAAGCCTGAGAAACCCATCCATGTCGCGAACCCATACGCCTGTTTTCAGGGGCTTTGAGTTCCTCCACGCGAGCAATATCCGTCTCCGGGCTACCGAGGAGGCAAAGTCAAAAACCTCAGCGTCTCTCGCCCCCTGGACTCCCGTGTCTTCCGACGCTCCAAAAATCACCACCTCTGGACTCGGTGCCACCCTCACCTTTAACGCCCTGGACATGACATCAATTTAAAAAAATAAAACATCTGCAAATCCCGGCCTGGATCCCCTAACATGTGGACATGATTTGCGGGCCCTCCTGCACATCGCCCACACCTGTCCTCTACCCCAAAAACCTGCTCATCCGGGCCACAGTCATGTGTGCCCGGTGAACCACCTTGAATTGTATCAGGCTGAGCCTCGCACATGATGAGGACGTATTGACTCGGCTCAGGACATCCTCCCACAGACCCGCCTCTACCTCCCCTCCCAACTCATCTTCCCATTTACGCTTTGTCTCTCCTATCTAGGGTTCCTCCCACTCCATAAGTTCCTTGTAAATTTCCGATACCTTCCCCTACCCGACCCCCGTTCTAGAAACTACCTTGTCCTGTATCCCCTGTGGCGGTAGGAGCAGATAGGTAAAAACCTGCCTTCGCACAAAATCCCTTACCTGCAGATATCGGAACCCATTCCCTCCCGGCAATTCACACTTCACTTCCAGATTCTCCAGACCGGGAAAGCTCCCATCAATAAACAGATCCCCCAGCCTCTCAATACCCGCTCTCTGCCACCTCCGAAACGCTCCATCCATCATCCCCGGCACAAACAGGTGATTACCACAGATTAGAGCCCACACTGACGCTCCCTCCACTCCCATATGCTTCCGCCATTGCCCCCAGACTCTCAGGGCCGCCACTACCACCGGGCTTGTGGAATACCGGGCCAACCAGAACAGCAGAGGTACCGTTACCAATGCCCCCGAACTGGTGCCCTTACATGATGCCACCTCTACCCGCTCCCACACCGACCCCTCCCAACTACCCACTTCCTAATCATGGCTAAATTCACTGCCCAGTAGTAGTTCCTAAAGTTCGGCAGTGCCTGCCCTCCCTCCACTCGGCTCCGCTCCAGCAACATTTTCTTTACTCGCTGGGTTTTATGCGCCCACACAAACCAAGTTCACCCGCTTAAAAAAGGCCTTTGGAATAAAAATAGGGATACACGGAAAAACAAACAAAATTCTTGGGAGAACCGTCACCTTTACGGTCTGTACCCTCCCCGCCAGTGACAACCGGAGCATGTCCCACCTCCGGAAGTCCTCCTTCATTTGTTCAACTAACCGGCCCAGATTTAATTTGTGGAGCTACTCCCATCTCCTTGCCACCTGAATACCCAGGTACCGAAAACTATCGTGAAGTACGCCACGCCGCCGGGGGGCCATTGCCAAAGGGCCGCTCAGAAATCCTCCGCTCACGACCGGCTGAGTTCCCGACGGCGTGGAACTAACCACCTATTGCCGGTTGGGATGCTCGCGTGGAGCTGTGACGCAATTGTGCTATCCACAATGCTACCGTGCTGCCCGATAGGCGGCTGGCGATTTAATGTGCGGGGGTTGAGGCTTGGGCGCATCATCGGGATGGCTCCACAGTCCGAGTCCGCTATGGAGCATGGCGCGGCCGCTGGAGGTCGCCGCCGTGCGCAGGCGCGGCCTTTGACCCAGAAGTGCAGGGGCGCATATCTGCAGCAAAAGCTGCGAGATTCACTCCGGGTCCCTGCTAGCCCCCTGCAGGGCTATGAATTCGTTTAACTTTTTGCAGGAATTTCAGGAGGAAACCTCCACGGTTTTTACACCGGCGTGGGGACATAGCCTCAATAATGGAGAATCCAACCCCTTTTCTTCGGTCAACACCGATGCAAACTATTCATTTAGTACCTCGCCCATTTCCTCTGGCTCAACACATAGATTCCCCCCACTGTCCTTAAGTGGTCCAATCCTTTCCCTGGGCACCCTCTTGCTTTTTACATATCAATAAAAAGCTTTGGGATTCACCTTAACCCTACTTGTCAAGGACTTTTCATGACGCCCCCTAGCCCTCCTAATTTCCCACTTCACTACCTTCCTACATTCTTTCTTCTCCTCAAGAGTTTCCACTGTCCCCACCCTTCTCGACCAGACAAAAGTCTCCTTTTCTTTTTGATGAGGTTCACAATATCCCTCGTTATCCAAGGCTCCTTAAATTTCCCAGACTTATTCTTCGTTCTCTCAGGAACGTGACTTTTCTGAATCCTAATCAACTGTCACTAAGACCCGATTGGCTCTGAGGTTTCTTTCTGGAAACTCCTGTCGACATTCCGGGCAGGAGTTTCTCTCCTTCTTTTCCCAACACTGGGTGATACAGGAGCGGCAGAAGTTGTGTCCACACTCCAGTGAAACCGGATCAGTGAAGAAATCAAGACATTTGGGACAAATTACCTCCTCGGTCCAACTCTTCTCCTGTTGTCTGGAAGCCGTGTTCACACGCAGCACTTCCTGATTCAAACCACTTTCAGTTCCAATGTCCCTGCTCTGCTGCTGAACACATTCAGTTCAGTAATCCCCTCATGACGCCCACTGCAATCCTCAAGGAATTATTGTTATTTGCTGCTCTCGGTCCCGCCCACTTTGAGAGCTGGAGACATAACCCGGAGCAGAATGAAGAATAAACAGGGTTAGAGTGAACGACAGGGAATAATTGAACCCAGGCGATGGGAGTGAAGGTCTGTTGGTGGTGGGGGTGGGTGGAGAGAGGATGGGAGGAGGTGGGGATTTTGCCCTGTGAGTGACTGGCAGCCTGCTGCTCTCCTTCATATACTTCTGTCTCAAAGCAGCCCCAGGCACGGATGGTCAAGTTGTGTTTTACTTTGTGGGAAACACAAACTGAAACATATTGTCCAGCTCGTCCTGACCTTCCCTTTAAATCCACCATGATCCTCTCAATCGTCACTTTGGGAGCCACTCCACTTAACTGAAGACCCTCATCCCTGGTCCCATTCTGGGAAATCTCCCCTTGCACCATCCCTTCAGCCTTGACATCCTTCCCAAAGTGCGGTGTCCAGAATTAGCTGTAACCTCGGTGGACGAGCAGTGGAAATCCTGTCGGGTCTGTCGACACCAAGTTGTTTGTAAATTATCAGACATGTCGACCAGTTTATTATCCAAACGTTTTAACCAGATGCCCTTATTTGCGAGATGAACACAGGAGAAACACAGGTTTACAATTCAACCCAAATTTATTCACAAAAACAATAAAACAGTTATTCTCTCAAATTCTCCCAACTATAAACTGCCCAAGACTCTAATACTACCGTGCCGATGAACTCGATTGAGCTGTGGGTCCAATTCTCTGAGTCTCAGTCATCTCAGGGCCCTCGTCTGCGAAGGCAGGTCTCGTACGCCTCTTCCATCCATTCTCTGGTCCGCTGTTGAGTTTTCTCCCCTGACTGCGTCAATTCTGAGCTGGGGAGGGTCCCAGGGCATCACCATCTTTTCTCCCTCTTCGCGTTCTTCCAGAAGTTTCTCTGGCCCTCAGCCAATGAGGTCACTGGGTGGCGGTTGCAATATCCAATGGAGTTACCGATTGCATCTCTGCGGGAAACCAGACCCCCCCCCCTCCCCCCACCGGTACATCTTCAGGTGCATTGTCCGCATGTAACCTTGTTCCATATAAGGTAACAGTGGGAAACCTAAATGCCAGAACATCTGGCTTCATCTGGGCAATGCACAACAATCGATCTATTTGAATGGGGCCGATTGTCTTCCGATCTCCTGTTGATAGAACAAGCCCAGGCTTGCCCCAGCTGTGCGTATTCAGGCCCCTGACCTTCCCGTTGCTTGCCATTTTAACACAAGACCCTGCTCCTATGCCCACATGTCTGTTCTTGGCCTGCTGCAATGTTCCAGTGAAGCTCAACGCAAACTGGAGGAACAACATCTCATCTTCCGGTTAAGCACGCGACAGCCTTCCGGTCTCAGCATCGAATTCAACAACTTCTGATGATTAGTTCTACTCTACCTCGATCCCTGTTTTCACTCCATTTCATTTTAATTGTCTTTTACCATTTCTTTCTTTCTTGTCTTTCTTTATATATATTTACCCCCCCCCCCGCCCCCCATCTTATCCACCTTTCCTTCCCCTTTCTCCCCTTTGCTCCCCCTTCCCCTCCCCCCACATCTACATCTGTCACATTTTACCCTCTGATGTTAGTTTCTCTGCTGTTTGGCCTTTCACACCTTTTGTTCTCTCCGGGGACTGCCATGAACACTCTTTCCCCTTGGTTTCTGTGGCTATTAGCACCCTGTTTCCCTGGGTTTCTGTGTCTATGACTCATCTTTCATTCTCACTCCACAGTATAAATATTTCCCACTTTCTCTGTCTGTTAGCTTTGACAAAGGGTCACCTGGACTCGGAACGTTAGCTCTTTTCTCTCCCGACAGATGCTGCCAGACCTGCTGAGATTTTCCAGCAATTTCTCCAGCATTTGGAGTATTGCGTGCAATTCTGGTCGCCGCATTATAGGAAGGATGTGGAAGCATTGGAAAGGGTGCAGAGGAGGTTTACCAGAATGTTGCCTGGTATGGAGGGAAGATCTTATGAGGAAAGGCTGAGGGACTTGAGGCTGTTTTCGTTAGAGAGAAGAAGGTCAAGAGGTGACTTAATTGAGGCAACCAAGATGATCAGAGGATTGCATAGGGTGGGCAGCGAGAGCCTTTTTACTTGGGTGATGATGTCAAGCACGAGGGGACATAGCTTTAAATTGAGGGGAGATAGATGGAGGACAGATGTCAGAGGTAGGTTCTTTACTCAGAGAGTAGTAAGGGCGTGGAATGCCCTGCCTGCAACAGTAGTGGACTCGCCAACACTAAGGGCATTCAAATGGTCATTAGATAGACATATGGACGAGAAGGGAATAATGTAGATGGGCTTTAGAGTGGTTTCACAGGTCGGCGCAACATCGAGGGCCAAAGGGCCTGTACTGCGATGTTCTATGTTCTAAGTTCTCTTTGCCCCAGCTGTTTTTCTTTGTCCTGTACATTCAAACTTGGCTGTTTGAATTCCATTCAGGCCTGTCTGTGGTTCTGACTGTGGTTCAGTTAAAGTATCCAATTGTATATTGGCCATTTTACCACAATCATTTCTCCTGGGTCACTGTAGGTTCCCACTTAATACAGTCCAGAGATCCCTCCATGGAAATGCAACCCCAAGGTTAGGCCATAATAAGACCATGAGGCAGAATTGGCCATTAGGCTCATCGAGTCTGCTCCGCTATTCAATGAGGTCATGGCTGATCTGATATAATCCTCCACTCCATTATCCCATCTTAGCCCCAAAATCCTTGATTCTGGACTGGACTGTACGCAGAACAATACTTTTCACTGTAACTTGGTACACGTGACAATAAAACAAATTCAACAAATCCAGTCAAATCCGATTCCCTCGCTGATTAAAAATCTGTCTATCTCAGCCGTGAACATGCTTAACGACCCAGCCTCTACAGCTCTCTGCGGGAAAAGATTCCACAGATTCACTCCTCTCTGAGAGAAGAAGGGCGGGAATCTCCCTTCTGGGGACAAAGTCCCCATGCCCGCGGGAAAACGGGCGAGAATCACTCCGGACGGGGTGATTCTCCATTTTCCAGGGGGCTAGCAGAGCCCCGGCCTGTGTCCAGCAGCTCTGGCCGCCGGCGGGGCCCTGCTAGCCAGACCGCGCGTCCACGCATGCGCATAGCGGCCGCAAGCGGGTCCGTGAATGTGCGCGGCGGCCCACCTCGGCTCGGGCGCCGCCGACATGGCAGAGCCATACAGCAGGCCCGCGCGGAGGAAGGTAGGTCCCCCACAGATCGCGATGGCCCACCAATCGGTGGCCCCCGATCGCGGGCCTGGCCACCGCTGAGGCCCTCCCTGGAGTCAGATTCCCCTCCCCCCCCCACCACGACCGCGGGTCCCAGCTCCCGCCGGGTGGTACCACATGAATACTACGCCGGCGGGAGTTCCGCGGGGAATCGTCGCAGGGGCCTCTTCCAACAGCCCCCGACAGGCGCCACATCAACCGCACGCATGCGACTGGTGGGTCTGCGGAGAATCGCGGATGCGCCATCACGTCGGTTTTCCGGCGTGAACGGCTATTCTCCGCCCCCGCACCGGGCGTGATTCCGGCGGGGAGGGTCGGAGATTCCCGCCCAAAATTCCTCATCATCTCTGTCTTAAATGGGCCACTCCTTACTCTGAGATGGTACCCTCTGTTCCTAGTCTCTCACACACAGGGAGCATGGTAGCACAGTGGTTAGCGCTCCTGCTTCACAGCGCCCGGGTCCCAGGTTCGATTCCCGGCTTGAGTCACTGTTTGTGCGGAGTCTGCACGTTCTCCTGTCTCTATGTGGGTTTCCTCCGGGTGCTCCGATTTCCTCCCACAAGTCCTGAAAGACAAGCTGTTAGGAAATTTGGACATTCTGAATTCTCCCTCAGTGTACCCGAAGATGTGGCGACTCGGGGATTTTCACAGTAACTCATTGCAATGTTAATGTAAGCCTACTTGTGACAATAATAAAGATTATTATTATTCTATCAGGGGAAACATCCTCTCAGCATCTCCCCTGTCCAGCTGCCTGAGTTTCCTCTATGACTCAATCAGGTCACCTTTCATTCTTCTAAACTGCAATGGGTACAGGCCCAACCTACTCAACCTCTCCTCATAAAAAAATCCCCCCATACCCGGGATCAACCTGGTGAACCTTCTCTGCACTGCCTCCAATGCCAGTGTCTCTTTCCTTAGATAAGGGGACCAAAACTGTTCACAGTAATTCTAGGTGATGTCTAACTCGTGCCTTGTACAGTTTTAGCAAGATTTCCCTATTTTTCTCCTCCATTCCCTTTGGAATAAGGATCCACATTCCATTTGCCTTCCCCAGTACCTGCTGAACTTGCACGTTGTTTTTTGTGATTTATTCACGAGGACCCCCCAATCCCTCAGTGCTGCAGCTTTCTGCAGCCTCTCTCCATTTAAATAATATTCAGCTCCTTTATTCTTCCCACCAAAACATTTTCCTACATTATATTCCATCTGCCAAGTTTTTGCCCACTCCCATACCTGCCTCTGTCCCTGTGTAGACTTTTTGTGTCATCATCAACACTTGCCTTCCCACCTATTTTTTGTCATTTGCAAACTCGGCAATTCTTAAGCAAATGAAATGAAAATCACTTATTTTCACAAGTAGGCTTCAAATGTGTTACTGTGCAAAGCCCCTAGTCGCCACATTCCGGCGCCTGTTCGGGGAGGCTATTACGGGAATTGAACCGTACTGCTGGCCTAGCTTGGTCTGCTTTCAGAGCCAGCGATTTAGCCCAGTGTGCTAAACAATTCACCTTTAAATGGTCCCTTCCTCTCCTGGAGAGGGGGTCGGGGGGACGGTGACGTGGGTCATCCATGAGACCCAGTGTCCTTTTCTTCACTTCAGCGTTCAGTTGAATTCACAAAGAGGATCCAGTTTCAGTGTCAAGGATTCTAGATCAGTGATCATACAGCGGGGGGAGGGATTCTCCGTTAACTGCTGCCGAAATGGTGAAATGTGATTGGGCGGAGAATAGCTTCCAACGCCAAAATTGCGGCAGCCGCGGATTTGACGCCAAATCGTGATTCTCCGTCACCTCATAAATGGCGTCAATGCATTTGACTCCGCACGTAGAGTAGGTACCGTTTGCATATCATTAGCGGGACCGACCTGGTACCCTCCAGCACCTCCGCGATTCTCCAGACCCGGTACCCTCCAGCACCTCCGCGATTGTCCCGACCCGGTACCCTCCAGCACCTCCGCGATTGTCCAGACCCGGTACCCTCCAGCACCTCCGCGATTCTCCAGACCCGGTACCCTCCAGCACCTCCGCGATTCTCCAGACCCGGTACCCTCCAGCACCTCCGCGATTCTCCAGACCCGGTACCCTCCAGCACCTCCGCGATTCTCCAGACCCGGTACCCTCCAGCACCTCCGCGATTCTCCAGACCCGGTACCCTCCAGCACCTCCGCGATTGTCCCGACCCGGTACCCTCCAGCACCCCCGCGATTGTCCAGACCCGGTACCCTCCAGCACCTCCGCGATTCTCCACACCCGGTACCCTCCAGCACCTCCGCGATTCTCCAGACCCGGTACCCTCCAGCACCTCCGCGATTCTCCAGACCCGGTACCCTCCAGCACCTCCGCGATTCTCCAGACCCGGTACCCTCCAGCACCTCCGCGATTCTCCACACCCGGTATCCTCCAGCACCTCCACGATTCTCCAGACCCGGTACCCTCCAGCACCTCCGCGATTCTCCAGACCCGGTACCCTCCAGCACCTCCGCGATTGTCCAGACCCGGTACCCTCCAGCACCCCCGCGATTGTCCAGACCCGGTACCCTCCAGCACCTCGGCGATTCTCCAGACCCGGTACCCTCCAGCACCTCCGCGATTGTCCAGACCCGGTACCCTCCAGCACCTCCGCGATTCTCCAGACCCGGTACCCTCCAGCACCTCCGCGATTCTCCAGACCCGGTACCCTCCAGCACCTCCGCGATTCTCCAGACCCGGTACCCTCCAGCACCTCCGCGATTCTCCAGACCGGTACCCTCCAGCACCTCCGCGATTCTCCAGACCCGGTACCCTCCAGCACCTCCGCGATTCTCCGTCTCCGATGGGCCAAGTGGTTCACTTGTGCTTTTAAAAATGGTGAAACCGGCATCGTGGCTGCTGAGGGAGAGAGAGGGGTACGGAATATGTCCATCATCACCATAGTTTACTGACAGGTTGCTGGCTGGGGTCTTCTGCCAGGGCCGGGGGGAGTACTAGGGGGTGGCTAGGAGATGGGCTGTAGGGTTGGGGTGGACGGGCACAGGACACCATTGCCGCAGCCGGCAAGGCCGCCACGTAGCTGCGCCAACCGCTGACTGCCCACTTTGAACCTGGTGCCAGGGGTCGTATAGGTGTCCCCCCAGGGCACCCCCCCTGAGTGCCCTCTGGCCCCAAATGACCCACAGCTGTGTGGGCACACTCCAGCACAACCAGTGCCATGGTTTTGTCTGGAGTAAGTATGTGTGGGGAGTGTAATGTGTATGTGTGGCTGCAGCTTGTCAGCCTCCCGAGTGTCGAATCCCGCACCGTTTTTCATTGGAATAATTGTGTTCCGCGAGGCCCCGGTGCTCGGCCCTGAATGGATGCGGAATTGGTCCAGGGGCGGCGCCGCTTTTTCTGTCGTAAAAGTCCACAGATTCTCCGCGGCGTCAACACTTCGGGCTGGATTCTCCCATTTTGTGGCTAAGTGCCGACGGCGGCATGGAAACCGTGGCCTTTTATGACGCCAAAATCGGCGCCCAATCCTCACCGATCCTGGGACCGGTGCAGGGCCAGCAGCCGCGGTGGGTGAAACTCCCGGCTCACACGACACAAACGGCTGAGGAATGGCCGGGTCCGTGACGCGCAGGCGCATGGCGACGACCAGCTTTAGCTGCCGATACGGCCCCGCCAGCCGTGCGCGGAACAACCTGCCAAATACTGCCCCCATGGCTACCCCATGGCCACCCCCGGCAGTCCCCCCTAGCCCTCGCGGAAGCCCCCCCCCAGCCAGCAGCATGCCTCCCGGCCGACTGTGGCACCGCTGGTCACAGTCCGCAGCCCCCACTCCGGGTTCCCAACCGCTGAGACTACACGTCCCCCGCGCGGTGGGGAACTCGGCCCATCGGGGGCGGAGCATCAGGGGAGGGCCTTCCGATGGTGCGTCAATGCAGGCGTTTCCGCCCAATCGCTGATTATGATATCAGCGTCGGGCAACGGAAATTCCCACCCAGGGTCGCCACAATGCATCATAGACCCAGCATCAGCGCACGACACCATGACTGCCCAGTGAGAATCCCTCCATCCATCACACCAGCTTTTCCCAGTGATGGATTCGGTTATCAGGTTAGTCCTGTGGATCCTATTGACTCGCCTCCCACTCCACAGACCCAAGTGAAACTTAATAACAAATGAGGAGTCCATTATGTGTGCTGGCTCTGTGACAGCAGCTCAAAACTAATCCTAATGTTATAGTGGACATCTCCCATCTAACCACAGGAGACCCTGGGACAGGTTGCAATGGTTTATTCATGATTCAAACATGGAGTCGACTACCCCAGAGAAACCTCGGAAGCAGCGCCCTCCTCTAATACAGCCCACTCCCAGGTCACAGATACACACTGTGTTTGTACAGTTAGTCAGTACACAGAACATTGGTTAAAAACCCCATGTTGTCTACAGAGGTTTATAATTAAACCTTCGCTCAGCAGAAGGACCATTATCTCCTCCTAGCTGGAGACTATCTGCTCTGACAGAAACAACCAAGGCCTTGCTGGAGGTATCTTGCTGATCTCAACCCTGCGGTGTGCACAAGGTTCACTGCTGTGAAAAGGGTTTGAGCTCCAACCCTATTTTATTAAATCTATTCATTTACCCTAACTCCACTCATCAGATTCCTATCATCTTATCAGAAAATAATAATACTAATCGCTTATTGTCACAAGTAGGCTACAATGAAGTTACTGTGAAAAGCCCCTAGTCGCCACATTCTGGCGCCTGTTCGTGGAGGCTGGAACGGGAATTGAACCCGTGCTGCTGGTCTGGTTCTGCATTACAAGCCACTGTCTTAGCCCACCGTGCTAAACCAGCCCCGGCACACTGCCCATGACTCTCCGTCCCGGAGGCAAAGTGTTCCCACCAGCAGAGAATTGCTGCTGGTAACCGCTGGTGACAGGAACGGGGCCCAGACTGTGAGGGCTGGATTCTCTGATTCTGGGGCAATGTCCCCACGCCGGCATTTTGCGCCAGCAAAAAGGGCGTAAAATGGCCGCCGATTCCCCGTGTTGCTGGGGGCTAGCATGAACGCAGCGTAGAGCACCCGGCTCGAGCTGCCGATACAGCCGGAGAATTGCCGGATCCGTGGCCGCGCATGCGCGTGGCGGCAGCCTGCAGCGGCCTCGCCGTGCTACATGGCCGAGGCCGCTCGCGGACCCGGCCCGCGAAATAGTGCCCCCCCACTTTCGCCGGCTCGCACGCCCCGGACCATCCCCCCACAGTGGTCCCAGACCCTCATCAAGTCCCCCCTCCCCGTGGATCAGCCCTCCCCTGTCTGTGGCGGAGCTGGACTGAGTCCGTAGCCGCCACGCCGAGTTCCCGATGGATTAAAAAAGAAAGAAAGAAAATCGCTTATTGTCACAAGTAGGCTTCAATGAAGTCACTGTGAAAAGCCCCTAGTCGCCACATTCCGGCGCCTGTTCGGGGAGACTGGTACGGGAATTGAACCGTGCTGCTGGCCTGCTTTAAAAGCCAGCGATTTAGCCCAGTGTGCTAAACCAGCCCCTGGATGAGCCCACGCGTGACCGTCGCCTTCGGGAACTTGGCCGGTCGGGGGAAGAGCATCGGGGGGCGGGCCTCAGGCAATGTCCTGAGGCCGTCGATACGTGGCGGGCGGACTCGGAGAGTACGCTTTGGAGGGGGCGGAGCATCGCCAAAGCGATGCCGCCGCTGATTTGGTCGGGAACTGTGATTCTCCGGCCGAACGTGATTTCGGCGTCCGGAGAATCCAGCCCTGAGTCTCTCTCCTTTAACAGGGGCCAGTGTCAGGGGCAGGTCCTCTGGGGAGCTCCATTGGGGGCATTCAGGAAAGAGGGCACACATAATTACCCAGAAATGTAAGGGTCCAGTGAGAGGGTGGAATTGAAGGAAATCAGTATCAGTCAGATAATGGTGCTGGGAAATGAATGGGGTTAAAGGCTGACAAATCACCAGGGCCTGATAATCCCCATCCCAGATTATTAAAGGAATTGGCTCTGGAAATGTTCGACACATTGGTGACCATCTTCCAAAATTCTATAGACCCTGGAGCGGTTCCTGCAGATGGAGGGTGGGAAATATAACCCCACTGATTAAAAAGGGAGGGAGAGAAAAAAGGGAGAATTACAGTTAGTCTGACACCTGGGGCGAAATTCTCCCCCAACGGCGCGATGTCCGCTGACTGGCGCGGAAATGCGGCGCATGCGCGGGAGCGTCAGCGGCCGCTGACAGTTTCCCGGCACATGCGCGGGAGCGTCAGCGGCCGGTGAAAGTTTCCCGCGCATGCGCAGGGGAGAGAGTCTCTTCCGCCTCCGCCATGGTGGAGGCCTTGGCGGAGGCGGAAGGGAAAGAGTGCCCCCACGGCACTGGCCCGCCCACGGATCGGGGGCCAGGCCACCGTGGGGGCACCCCCCGGGGTCAGATCTCCCCGCGCCCCCCCCAGGACACCGGAGCCCGCCCACGCCGCCTGGTCCCGCCGGTAAATACCAGGTTTAATTTACGCCGGCGGGACAGGCAATTTCTGGGCGGGATTTCGGCCCATCAGGGCCGGAGAATTGAGCGGGGGGTCCCGCCAACCGGCGCGGCCCAATTCCCTCCCCTGCCCAATCTCCGGTACCGGAGACTTCGGCGGGGGCGGGATTCATGGCGGCCAACGGCCATTCTCCAACCCGGCGGGGGGTCGGAGAATGACGCCCCAGGAGTGGGGAAGATTCTAGAGTCAATTATAAAAGATGCAATAACAGAACATTTGGAAAGCATTAACAGGATTGGACAAAGCCAGCATAGGCTTATGAAGGGCTTCAATAATCCACTGGAGTGTTTTCAGGATGTAACTAGTATAGATAAGGGAGAACCAGTAGGTGTGGTATATTTGGATTTTCAGAAGGATTTTGATAAGGTCCTTCACAAGAGGTTAGTTGGCAAAAATTAAAGCACATGGGATTGTGGGAATGTAAGTGGATCAGGAATTGGTGACAGACAGGAAACAGAGAGTGGGAATAAATGGATCTTTTTCCGAGTCACAGGCAGTGACTAGTGAGGTACCACAGGGGTCAGTGTTTGGGCCCCAGCTGTTCACGATATATATACACAACCTGGATGAGGGAACCAAATGTAACATTTCCAAGTTTGTGGATGACACAAAACTGGATGGAATTGTGAGTTGTGAGGAGGATGCAAGGAGGCTTCAAGGTGATTGAGACAAGTTGAGTGAGTGGACAAACACATGGCAGATGCAGGATAACGTGGCTAAATGTGAAGTTAATCACTGCGGTGTGAAAAACAAAGGAAGAGGATTATTTAAATGGTGATGTATTGGGAAGTGTGGATGTACAAAGAGATCTGGGTCCTTGTACACCAGCCAATCAAAGTGGAGAGGCAGCTGCAGCAAGCAATTAGGAAGGTGAATGGTTTGTTGGCCTTCATTGTGAGAGGATTGGAGTTCAGAAGTAGGGATGTGTCACTGCAGTTATACAGGGCCTTGGTGAGACCACACCTGGAGTATTGTGAGCAGTTTTGGTCTCCCTGCCTGAGAAAGGATTTACTTGTCACAGAGGGAGTGCAGCGGAGATTCACTCGGCTAATACTGGGGTTGGGGGGACAGTGCAATGAGGAGAGAATGATTCGACTGGGCCTGTGTTCACTCGGGTTTAGAAGGATGAGAGGAGATCTGATTGTAACGTATAAAATTCTAACAGGGCTGGAGAGACTAGATTCGGGGAGGATGTTTTCCCTGGTTGGGGAATCTCGAACCAGGGGACACAGTCTCAGGATACGGGGAAGACCATTCAGGACTGAGATTAGGAAATATTTCTTCATTCAAAGGGTTGTGAACCGACGGAATTCTTGACCACAGGAGGTTACCACAAGTCCCTGAATATATTCAAGAAAGAGACAGATACTTTTTACTTTTCAATGGCATCAAGGGGTGTGGGGAGAAAGCGGGAATGTGGCATTGAGATCGAGGATCAGACACAATCATATTGAATGGTGGAGCAGGCTCGAAGGGCCGAATGGCCTACTCCTTTTTTATATGTTTCTGTGTTTCTGTGTGGGGTTTGGGGGGGGGCGGGGTTGCCCCTGTGCTTGTGGGGGGCGGGGTTGCCCCTGTGCTTGTGGGGGACGGGGTTGCCCCTGTGCTTGTGGGGGACGGGGTTGCCCCTGTGCTTGTGGGGGACGGGGTTGCCCCTGTGCTTGTGGGGAGGGGGTTCCCCGTATCCGTGGGGGGTGGGGCTGTATTATTTTAACACAGATCAGGGCGCCCCGATCTCGGTGGAGCCGGCGTTGCCGGATCTATCAGGCCCCGCCCTGCCAGCGTGAAGGTGAAAACCACGGCCATAGATTTTCTGAGCTCAGAGTGCCAGAGAATCTGGAGAGAAAACTCAGCTGTGCAGCTGGAGAGCTACACACCGGCTTTCTCTCTCTAACCAGCTCTTTGTGCACAGAGAGCAAAATCCCACCCAATGTGTCAAAGAGTAGCACGGAGTTAATTCCTTATGGATTGTGAAAAAGGGTCAGGAATGACCAGGATGCTGAAGAGAACGGAGATTCTCGTCATTCACAAAAAGTCCCATCTGGTCAGTGTGTGAAATAGTCCCTCCGAATCAAACTGCCTCTGCCCGGCTTCACACACTGATCCCTGTTTGGGCAGAGATGGGAAAGTGAGTGTCTGCCTCCTCAAAACCAGACCGTTCCCGATTGGCAGCTTTGATTGGCAGCCTGCCCTGGAGAAGGAAAACTCTGATTTGAAACCCCAGCCATGGGTCAAATAGTAAAGTCTTCATTGGCTGACAGTGCGGAAGGAGACAGACAAGACCAATGGTCTGGATGTAGAAAGAGCTGCTGAGGCCCTCCAGCTTGTTCAGTATCGAGGAAAAGGACAAGTGTAAAGTTAAAAGCTGCAGCCTTTCAGCTGCTACACTGTGACACACATTACACCTGTGCAGCAATAGCTGTCTCAGAGCAGAGAGCGGCTCTGTACAAACCTCACCCACTTCAATACACTCACTGTGCAGCTTGTTCAACAAATCAACTCAACCAACACCCCCAGCATCAGTATGAAAAGCCCTGAGGGCCGGGGGAGGAGTCAGCCAGCACCAGAGACATTTCAGAATCGCTTTTAATTCAAATATTATTCTTGGAAAAAATTCAGACAACCTTGTAATTCTCCAAAGCTGATTTTTATCAAAAAATCTTCATTTTCACAGTGATATAAGTTTCAGTCAAAATTCATAACAAATAAATACCAAACATCCAACTTGAGTTGGAGTCAGGCTGGGTTTACGTAAAGGGACAGGTCAGGAGGAGCTGGACAATATGTTTCAGTTTGTGTTTCCCACAAAGTAAAACACAACTTTAAAAAAAATAAAATTTAGAGTGCCCAATTATTTTTTCCAATTAAGGGGCAATTCAGAGTGGCCAATCCACCTATCCTGCACATCTGTTGGGGGCGAAACCCACGCAGACACGGGGAGAATGTGCAAATTCCACATGGACAGTGACCCAGGACCAGGATTCGAACCCGGGTCCTCATTGCCGGAGGCAACAATGCGAACCACTGCGCCATCGTGCTGCCCTAGTAAAACACAACTTGACCATCCATGCCTGGGGCTGCTTTGAGACAGAAGTATATGAAGGAGAGCAGCAGGCTGCCAGTCACTCACAGGACAAAATCCCCACCTCCTCCCATCCTCTCTCCACCCACCCCCACCACCAACAGACCTTCACTCTCATCGCCCGGGTTCAATTATTCCCTGTCGTTCACTCTAACCCTGTTTATTCTTCATTCTGCTCCGGGTTTTATCTCCAGATCTCAAAGTGGGCGGGAGCGAGAGCAGCAAACAACAACAATTCCTTGAGGATTGCAGTGAGCATCATGAGGGAATTACTGAACTGAATGTGTTCAGTAGCGGAGCAGGAACATTGGAACTGAAAGTGGTTTGAATCAGGAAGTGCTGAGTGTGAACATGGCTTCCAGACAGCAGGAGGAATGTTTGTCCGAGGAGGCTATTTGTCCCATATGTCTTGATTTCTTCACTGATCCGGTTTCACTGGAGTGTGGACACAACTTCTGCCGCTCCTGTATCACCCAGTGTTGGGAAAAGGAGAGAAACTCCTGCCCGGAATGTCGACAGGTGTTTCCAGAAAGAAACCTCACAGGAAGTCGTATCTTAGCGAATCTGGCTGAGAAAGCTCGAAAATTAAAGCTGAATGGGAAAGAGAAGGAAAGTAAACTTCACTGTGAGGAACATCAGGAAGAACTGAAGCTGTTTTGTGAAACTGACAAGAAATTGATCTGTCTGATTTGTAGAGATTCGCGGGAACACAGAGAACACCGCTTCATCCCGATTAAAGAGGCTGTTGAAATCTACAAGGTAAAAGGGAACAGATTTGATCCCCTGATTATCTGATCACATTTTCAGGATCTAACACTTTTATTTTCTGATTTTCTCTCCCAATCCCAGGATGGGGTGAAATCTTCCTTCGATTCTCTCACGGAGAAGAAATCGACGGTTCTAGAAATGGAGCAGCAGCAGAAACAGAAGATTTCCCAAATTAGGGTAAAGTCTCCCTAGTGCTGAGCTTCCAAATTTAATCCATTATTTTGTTGTGTTTGTTACAGAAACATATTATTTTTAATGTTTCTTCTTGTAGAAACAGTCGGTCAGTCTGCAGAGTCACATCACATCCGAGTTCACTAAAATGCACCAGATTCTCACTGAGAAAGAGCAGCGTTTCATCCGAGAAATTAGGGAAGAAGAGGAAAAAATTCTAAAACCAATGGAGGAAAATCTTTGTGAAATTCAGGAGAATTTAAATTCTATTCAGGAGAAACTCTCAAAGTTGAAAAACCAGTTGGAACAAAAAGACGGTGTGAGATTTCTGAAGGTGAGGGATTATATTTCAGTTTCGTTCAGTGAAAGTTCACAGTCACAACATGATCCACACGAGCCTCCTCCCATCCTACTTCATTTCCCTGTCAATATATCCTTCTGTTCCTTTCTCCCTCATGTGTTTATCCAGCTCCTTAAATGTATCCCTGGCTTTCCCTGGGTGGGTGGAATTTAATGCTGTTCCCCCCAGGGTACATTTAGTCAGGGTGTGGGGTGAGTGGAAGGGGACATGGGGAATGACACTGTGGAGTTTCTGTTGTCTTTCCATCTCTACACAGATTAAGTCCGTGGTGGTAAGTCTTGTGGGACAGCCTTCCTGTAACCAATTCTTGGCAGTGTGGATGAGCAGAGAGATCCATGGACTTAGATCCCTGAAAGTTGCCACCCAGGTTGAGAGGGTTGTTAAGAAGGCGTATGGTGTGTTAGCTTTTATTGGCACAGGGATTGAGTTTCGGAGCCATGAGATCATGTTGCAGCTATACAAAACTCTGGTGCGGCCGCATTTGGAGTATTGCGTGCAACTCTGGTCGCCACATTATAGGAAGGATGTGGAAGCATTGGAAAGGGTGCAGAGGAGATTTACCAGAACGTTGCCTGGTATGGAGGGAAGATCTTGGGCGAAATTCTCCGTTATCGGCGGTAGGTCCACCGATCAGCGCAACAAACGGCGCAAATCCGACTTGCGTCACGTCGGAAAAATGGGTCGAAAGTCTCCGGCCCGAAATGGGCTAGCAGTGACGTAACGGGATCCGCGCTTGCGCAGTGGTTCACGCCGTGCAGCGTCATACGCGCCGCACGGCGTGACGGCTCATAAGGCCGCGCTGCTCCCCCCCACCCGACCGGAACACCCGACCGCAACACCCGACTGGATGGCTGGCCGCCGCTCAGCCCCGAGGTTCGAGTCACGGGATGTGGAGGCGCTCCTGGAAGTGGTGGAGCAGAGGAGGGACGCCCTGTATCCCGGGCACGGCAGCAGAGTTGCCCCACGCCACAGCCGGCGTCTGTGGAGGGAAGTGGCAGAGGCCGTCACCGCTGCGGCCCTGACACCACGGACAGGCACCCAGTGCCACAAGAAGGTGAACGACCTCGTCAGAGCAGGCAGGGTGAGCCTCCCATATCCCCCCTCCCCCATATCCCCCATAATCCCCCCTCCCCCATATCCCCCCTCCCCCATATCCCCCATAACCCCCCCTCCCCCCTCCCCCATATCCCCCCTCCCCCATATCCCCCTCCCCCATATCCCCCCTCCCCCATATTCCCCCCTCCCCCATAACCCCCCCTCCCCCATAACCCCCCTCCACAATATCCCCCATATGCCCCTCCCCCATATCCCCCTCCCCCATATACCCCCTCCCCATATCCCCCCTCCCCATATACCCCCTCCCCCATATCCCCCCTCCCCATATACCCCCTCCCCCATATCCCCCTCCCCCATATCCCCCCTCCCCCATATTCCCCCCTCCCCCATATCCCCCCTCCCCCATATCCCCCCTCCCCCATATCCCCCACATCCCCCCCTCCCCCATATCCCCCCTCCCCCATATCCCCAAGTGAATCCAGCCCTAACCTTAACCTCTGCAATGCCCCGCTGATGAGAGGCCACTGACCGAACACGAGGAAAGGGCCCTGGAACTGGCTGGCGGACCTGACGACCGGGAGGTTGCTGATGCAGAGGTCGGGGGCGTAGTAGCAAGTGAGCCACCGACAGCCCGTCCCCATATCCCCCCTCCCCTATATCCCCCTCCCCCATATCACCTGATCACTGCCTGATGTCTAACCATGCATGCTTCATTGTGTATCGCAGGACCAAACGTCCAGGCACCGATCCCCGCAGATGCAGACTGCCCGCAGGATGCCACTCGGAGGCCACGGGAGACGGAGAGACATGAACCCTCCAGCATGCGACGCCCGCAGGATGCCCCTCGGAGGCCACGGGAGACGGAGAAACCCGCACCCTCCAGCATGCGACGCCCGCAGGATGCCCCTCGGAGACCACGGGAGACGGAGAGACCCGCACCCTCCAACATGCGACGCCCGCAGGATGCCCCTTGCACACCACGGGAGACGGAGAGACCTGGAGCAACAGGGAGACGACACCCCCGTCACGTGCGGGAGCGACCACCCAGCGACGAGGGGGGCAGCCACAGGCCCCCGTCACATCCGAGCCAGGCCACCACTACCCAGGACACCACGACCCAGGACACCACTACCCGGGACACCACTACCCGGGACACCACTACCCGGGACACCCCTACCCGGGACAGCACTACCCAGGAAGACAAAATACCGGACAGTGACTCAGAGTGGATGGGTGGAGACGAACCCCCACCCCAAAGTGCCATGGACTCAGAGTGGGACGAAGAGCACGACACAACACCACTGCTGTCACCAACACCCTCCACCATCGCAGAAACACTCACCTCGGTTGGGCACTTTAGTGATGAGGCGTCTGGTACACTCACTGGTGCGCACAACACAGCCGTCCCGGTACAGCAGGTGGAGGTAGGAGCCACAGAGGGGCCGGGCGGTCGGAGGGCAGCCCAGCCCAAGCGAACATCTGCCGCCCAGATGGATCCCGGGTTCCTGGAGTTACCACACCCACACATAGATCCGATGCAACCACCGACCCGGAGACGAGCGAAGAGGGTAACGGGCGGCTTGCGGCGGCTGCAGTCGCAGGTGGAGGAATCCACCCGCGTCCAGGAGCTGGGAGTGGTGCCGGTCATGCGTGCCACCCAAGCTGACACCGCACGGGTGGCGTCCGCGGTGGAGGCAATGGGTGCGACGGTGTCAGACATGGGGAACGGTTTGCGAGGCCTGGGGCTTTCCGTGCAGGCGGCGTCTGTGGCCCAGGAAATGGCTGCCCTCTCACAGGAGGCCATGAGCCAGTGCCAGCGCCAGGTGGCAGAGGCGCTCAACGCCATAGCCCAGTCTCTGCAGGCCATGGCCCAGTCTCAGCAGGCCATGGCCCAGTCTCTGCAGGCCATCGCTGAGGGCATCGGCGCCAGTGGCCATGTGCGAGCCGGCGTCGCACTGTCACAGACAGGGTTTGCCAACCCCCTGGGCTCCATGGCTGCAAACCTGCAGACCCCTGTCGATACCAGCACGGGCCTCCAGGACTGGCAGCGCCAGATGTCGGGGGGGCGTCGGATGGCCAGTCCGTTCGCATCCCCCACCCATGTAGAGGCCTGGTATCCATCGGGCACCCCGAGGGAGGAGGAGGTGGTGTGGTCCGTCCCGGCTCCCCCTGTAGGGGATGTCCCGGTACACCGCGACACCTCAGACTCCCCCCCCCTTCCGTCCCAGGTGCATCGGGTGGGCAACGGGCAGGACAGGCTGGCAGCTCGCCATCCCAGTCGCCCGGGCCGCAGCCTGGCCCATCTAGGCCAGGACGCCCCAGGAAACGGCCGCCAAAGGGATCCCGTGTCAGAGGGCAGGAATCACAGGAGTCCACCTCCAGTTCTGCTGTACCGTCTGGGGAACCACGTAGACGTAGTCAAAGGGCCCATCAGGCCAAACAATTAGACACTGAGTAAGTTGGCACGGGTGCAGGGCACAGATGAGTTTTAGGGGCTAGGGCACGTGCATGAACTCCTTTTGTTATTAAAGTCAATGTTACACCTACAGAAGCTGCCTTTGTGCTCTGTCCAAAGCGTGCGGGGGTGTCATGTACGTTGAGCGCAAGTGTGTGTGTGAGGGGTGCTCTTACCTCAGCCCCAGGTGAGTCTGCCCCCTTCCCCCTGGGCCGCCATCAACATCCCCCGGGCAGAGGACGGGACCGTGCGCTGCAGTGTCACAGCCGCATGCAGGGATGGTCCGGGTGGATGGTGGTACTGTGGCCATGGGTCAGACATAGTCCAACGATGTAGAGCCAGGAGCTCACCGCAGGGCGGGTTGTCATCATCCTCCATGGCCTGCAATAGACACGCGTCCACCCGCAACTGTGTGAGCCCGGCCCGTTTTGCCTCAGGTGGATCGGCAATGGTGGGGGGGTGTTGTGCATGCGGGTGGGGTGGGTGGGGTTGGGGAGGGGGGTGAGGGTGCTGGGTGGGTGGATGGGTGGGTTGTGTGGGTGGTCGGCTGTTGCCATGGTGTGCGGTCTGTGGCCATACTACCCGATTCCCACGCCCATCTAGTCAGTGAAGCGGGCGTCTATCAGTCTGTCCCGTGCCCGCTGGGCCAGCCGGTAACGGTGGACAGCCACCCGCCTGTGTCTACCCCGTCTGCCCTGACCATTACCCCCATCCCCCTCATCTGGGGAGGACTGCGCCTCTTTCTGCTGCTCCTCCACTCCGCCCTCCTCTGCCTGCGGCACATCGCCCCTCTGCTGGGCTATGTTGTGCAGGACGCAGCACACCACAATGATGCGGCCGACCCTATCTGACCGATACTGGAGGGCGCCCCCAGAGAGGTCCAGGCACCTGAAACGCATCTTCAGCACGCGAAAGCACCTCTCTATCACTCCCCTTGTCGCTACATGGGCATCATTGTAGCGGTTCTCCGCCTCATTGCGTGGCCTCCGTATAGTCGTCATCAGCCACGATCGCAATGGGTAGCCCCTGTCGCCCAGCAACCAGCCCCTCAGCCGGGGATGGCGTCCCTCGTACATGCCGGGATGGATGACCGCGACAACACGTATGAGTCGTGTACACTGCCTGGGTAACGGGCGCAGACGTGCAGTATCATCATGCGGTGGTCACAGACCACCTGTATGTTCATCGAATAGGTCCCCTTCCTATTGGTGAACACGGCCCTGTTATCTGCAGGTGGCCGCACGGCGACGTGCATCCCATCGATCGCGCCTTGGACCATGGGGAACCCGGCCACGGCAGAGAAGCCCACGGCCCGGGCATCTTGGCTGGCGCGGTCCACGGGGAAGCGGATGTAGCGGTGCGCCATGGCATATAGGGCATCTGTCACTGCCCGGATGCACCGATGCACCGATGTCTGCGATATGCCGGACAGGTCCCCACTCGGTGGCTGGAATGACCCCGTTGCATAAAAGTTCAGGGCCACCGTAACCTTGACGGACACGGGGAGAGGGTGTCCCCCGCCAGTGCCACGCGGTGACAGGTGTGCCAGCAGGTGGCAGATGTGTGCCACGGTTTCACGCCTCATCCGGAGTCTCCTCCTGCATTCATGGTCCGTGAGGTCCTGGTATGACTGCCGGGGCCGGTACACACGGGTCGCCCTCGGGTGCCTCCGTTGCCGTGGGGCCGCGACGTCCTCCTCCCCCTCCTCGTCCTGTCGGTCAGGTGTCCCACCAGCCTGGGCGGCTGCCGCCTGTCCCTCTGCGGCAGCCTGCGCCGCCTCTCTGGCACGCTCCTCCTCCTCCTCCTCATCCAGGGCAACATAGACATGAGCGGCTGCCGCCACGGCGGCCAACATCGCTGGATGATCGGAAAACATGACGGCCTGGTGGGGGGGAGGGGAACGACGACATGTCATCATTGCCCATATCCCCTCCACCCCCCAGCCAGGTGGCATGGACCGCATGGGTCCAACTGTTGGAGTCTGGTACCTGGCCAGGTGGACCAACTCACTTGCCCTCGCATCCCCCTCCCCGGCACGGACCCCCCATCCCCCTCCCCGGCACAGACCCCCCCCAACCTCCACCCCGGCACGGACCCCCCCCCAACCTCCACCCCAGCACGGACCCCCCCCCCAACCTCCACCCCGGCACGGACCCCCCCCCAACCTCCACCCCGGCACAAAGCCCCCACCCAACCTCCACCCCGGCACGGACGCCCCCCCAACCTCCACCCCGGCACGGACCCCCCCCAACCTACACCCCGGCACGGACACCCCCCCAACCTCCACCCCGGCACGGACATCCCCCCAACCTCCACCCCGGCACGGACCCCCCATCCGCCTCCCCGGCACGGGCCCCCCCAACCTCCACACCGGCACGGACCCCCCATCCCCCTCCCCGGCACGGACCCCCCCCAACCTCCACCCCGGCACGGACCCCCCATCCCCCTCCCCGGCACGTACCCCCCCCAACCTCCACCACGGCACGGACCCCCCATCCCCCCCCCGGCACGGACCCCTCCCAACCTCCACCCCGGCACGGACCCCCCATCCCCCTCCCCGGCACAGACCTCCCCCAACCTCCACCCCAGCACGGACCCCCCATCCCCCTCCCCGGCACGGACCCCCCACAACCTCCACCCCGGCACGGACCCCCCATCCCCCTCCCCGGCACGGACCCCACCCCCCAACCTCCACCCCGGCACGGACTCCCCATCCCCCTCCCTGGCACGGACCCCCCATCCCCTTCCCTGGCACGGACCCCCCCCAACCTCCACCCCGGCACGGACCCCCCCCCAACTTCCACACCGGCACGGACCTCCCATCCCCCTCCCCGGCACGGACCCCCCCAACCTCCACCCCGGCACGGAACCCCCATCCCCCTCCCCGGCACGGACCCCCCCAACCTCCACCCCGGCACGGACCCCCCATCCCCCTCCCCGGCACGGACCCCCCCCCAACCCCCTCCCCTGCACGGACCCCCTCCCAACCTCCACCCCGGCACGGACCCCCCATCCCCCTCCCCGGCACGGACCCCCCCCCAACCTCCACCCCGGCACGGACCCCCCCCAACCTCCACCCCGGCACGGACCCCCCATCCCCCTCCCCGGCACGGACCACCCCAACCTCCACCCCGGCACGGACCCCCCCCAACCTCCACCCCGGCACGGACCCCACCCCCAACCTCCACCCTGGCACGGACCCCCCCCCAACCTCCACCCCGGCACGGACCCCCCCCAACCTCCGCCCCGGCACGGACCCCCCCCCAACTTCCACCCCGGCACGGACCTCCCATCCCCCTCCCCGGCAAGGACCTCCCCAACCTCCACCCCGGCACGGAACCCCCATCCCCCTCCCCGGCACTGACCCCCCCAAACTCCACCCCGGCACGGACCCCCCATCCCCCTCCCCGGCACGGACACCCCCCAATCCCCCTCCCCTGCACGGACCCCCCCCCAACCTCCACCCCGGCACGGACCCCCCCCCAACCTCCAACCCGGCACGGACCCCTCATCCCCCTCCCCGGCACGGACCCCCCCCAACCTCCACCCCGGCACGGACCCCCCATCCCCCTCCCCGGCACGGACCCTCCCCAACCTCCACCCCGGCACGGACCTCCCATCCCCTCCCCGGCACGGACCCCCCCCAACATCCACCCCGGCAAGGAGCCCCCATCCCCCTCCCCGTACGGACCCCCCCCCAACCTCCATCCCGGCACGGACCCCCCATCCCCCTCCCCGGCACGGACCCCCCCCCTAACCTCCACCCCGGCACGGACTCCCCATCCCTCTCCCCGGCACGGACCCCCCATCCCCCTCCCCGGCACGGACCCCCCCCAACCTCCACCCCGGCACGGACCCCCCATCCCCCTCCCCGGCACGGACCCCCCCCCATCCCCCTCCCTGGCACGGACCCCCCCCCCCCAACCTCCACCCCGACACGGACCCCCCATCCCCCTCGCCGGCACGGACCCCCCCCAACCTCCACCCCGGTACGGACCTCCCCCCAACCTCCACCCCGGCACGGACCCCCCATCCCCCTCCCCAGCACGGAACCACCCCAACCTCCACCCCGGCACGGACCCCCCATTCCCCCTCCCCGGCACGGACCCCCCCATCCCCCTCCCCGGCACGGACCCCCCCCCAACCTCCACCCCGGCACGGACCCCCCATCCCCCTCGCCGGCTCGGACCCCCCCCCAACCTCCACCCCTGCACGGACCCCCCCCCAACCTCCACCCCGGCACGGACCCCCCATCCCCCTCCCCGGCACAGACCCCCCCCCCAACCTCCACCCTGGCACGGACCCCCCCCCCCCCAACCTCCACCCCGGCACGGAACCCCCCCAACCTCCACCCCGGCACGGACCCCCCCCAACCTCCACCCCGGCACGGACCCCCCCCCAACCTCCACCCCGGCACGGACCCCCCCCAACCTCCACCCCGGCACGGACCCCCTCCCAACCTCCACCCCGGCACGGACCCCCCATCCGCCTCCCCGGCACGGACCCCCCCAACGTCCACACCGGCACGGACCCCCCATCCCCCTCCCCGGCACGGACCCCCCCCAACCTCCACCCCGGCACGGACCCCCCATCCCCCTCCCCGGCACGGACCCCCCACAACCTCCACCTCGGCACGGACCCCCCATCCCCCTCCCTGGCACGGACCCCCCCAACCTCCACCCCGGCACGGACCCCCCCCCAACTTCCACCCCGGCACGGACCTCACATCCCCCTCCCCGGCACGGACCCCCCCAACCTCCACCCCGGCACGGAACCCCCATCCCCCTCCCCGGCACGGACCCCCCCAACCTCCACCCCGGCACGGACCCCCCATCCCCCTCCCCGGCACGGACCCCCCCCAACCCCCTCCCCTGCACGGACCCCCTCCCAACCTCCACCCCGGCACGGACCCCCCAGCCCCCTCCCCGGCACGGACCCCCCCCAACCTCCACCCTGGCACGGACCCCCCCCAACCTCCACCCCGGCACGGACCCCCCATCCCCCTCCCCGGCACGGACCCCCCCCCCAACCTCCACCCCGGCACGGACCCCCCCCAACCTCCACCACGGCACGGACCCCACCCCCAACCTCCACCCTGGCACGGACCCCCCCCCCAACCTCCACCCCGGCACGGACCCCCCCAACCTCCACCCCGGCACGGACCCCCCATCCCCCTCCCCGGCACGGACCCCCCCCAACCTCCACCCCGGCACGGACCCCCCATCCCCCTCCCCGGCACGGACCCCCCCCAACCTCCACCCCGGCACGGACCCCCCATCCCCCTCCCCGGCACGGACACCCCCCAACCTCCACCCTGGCACGGACCCCCCACCCCCCTCCCCGGCACGGACCCCCCATCCCCCTCCCCGGCACGGACCCCCCCCAACCTCGACCCCGGCACGGACCCCCCCCAACTTCCACCCCGGCACGGACCTCCCATCCCCCTCCCCGGCACGGACCCCCCAACCTCCACCCCGGCACGGAACCCCCATCCCCCTCCCCGGCACGGACCCCCCCAACCTCCACCCCGGCACGGACCCCCCATCCCCCTCCCCGGCACGGACCCCCCCCCAATCCCCCTCCCCTGCACGGACCCCCCCCCCAACCTCCACCCCGGCACGGACCCCCCCCAACCTCCACCCCGGCACGGACCCCCAATCCCCCTCCCCGGCACGGACCCTCCCCAAGCTCCACCCCGGCACGGACCCCCCATCCCCCTCCCCGGCACGGACCCCCCCCAACATCCACCCCGGCAAGGACCCCCATCCCCCTCCCCGGCATGGACCCCCCCCCAACCTCCACCCCGGCACGGACCCCCCATCCCCCTCCCCGGCACGGATCCCCCCCTAACCTCCACCCCGGCACGGACTCCCCATCCCTCTCCCCGGCACGGACCCCCCATCCCCCTCCCCAGCACGGACCCCCCCCAACCTCCACCCCGGCACGGACCCCCCCTCAACCTCCACCCCGGCACGGACCCCCCATCCCCCTCCCCGGCACGGACCCCCACCCAACCTCCACCCCGGCACGGACCCCCCATCCCCCTCCCCGGCACGGACCCCCACCAACCTCCACCCGGCACGGACCCCCCCCAACCTCCAACCCGGCACGGACCCCCCAATCCCCCTCACCGTCACGGACCCCCCCCCCATCCCCCTCCCCGGCACGGACCCCCCCATCCCCCTCCCCGGCACTGACCCCCTCCCGGCACTCCCCCGGAGCCCAGCCTACTCTAACCACCCCCCCCACCCGCCGCACACACACACACACAACCCGAGACACACCTCTCCTCACGCATTCAGACTGCGGCTACGCCATCGCCTGCGCAGAGCCAACCCCCCAGGCCGTCACTCACCTCCACGCTGGTCGGCGTGACCCTGGAGCACAGGGTCACGCCGATGAAAAGGAGGTTTAATTTACGTTGACGTGAACGGTCATCACGTCGACGGGACTTCGGCCCATCCGGAAGGGAGAATATCGGCAGGCCGAAAATCGGCTGCCTTGCGCAGACCCGTGACATTCTCCGACGGCAGCGGCGACATTAACGCCGCGCCAACTTTTCTCCCTTCGGAGACTTCGGCAACCGGCGGGGGCGGGATTCATGGCGGCCAACGGCCATTCTCCGACCCTCTGGGGGGGTCGGAGAATGACTCCCCTTATGGGGAAAGGTTGAGGGACTTGAGGCTGTTTTCGTTAGAGGGAAGAAGGTTAAGAGGTGACTTAATTGAGGCATTCAAGATGATCAGAGGATTGGATAGGGTGGACAGTGAGAGAATTTCTCCTCGGATGGTGATGTCTAGAACGAGAGGACATAGCTTTAAATTTTTTATTTTTTTAAAATATGTTTCTCTTAAGAATTTTTCAACAATATTTTCCACCTAACAAACAACCCCCCCCCCACCCCCCCGCCCCGTAACAATGAAAAGAAAGAGAACTCGCGTGGCAAGACATGAACATGGCAAGTCAATAAGATACAGAACTTTGTACATTGGATTCTTCCTGTACATGTCAGTTTCCGGATCATTCATGTGTTTTCTTGCTCAAATGCCCCCCAAAGAAACCCCCCTTCCCCCCCCTCCCTCCCTCCCTCCTCCCCTCCCCCCCCCCCCCCACACACAAACGATGTCCCCCCCTGCCCCCCTGGGTTGCTGTTGCTGCTGACCGACCTTCCTCTAACGCTCCGCGAGATAGTCTAGGAACGGTTGCCACCGCCTGTAGAACCCCTGCGCAGACCCTCTCAAGGCAAACTTTATCCTTTCCAACTTGATAAACCCAGCCATGTCATTTATCCAGGCCTCCAAGCTGGGGGGCTTCGCCTCCTTCCACATTAGCAAGATTCTTCGCCGGGCTACTAGGGACACAAAGGCCAGAATGCCGGCCTCTTTCGTCTCCTGCACTCCCGGCTCGTCCACTACTCCAAATAGTGTTAGCCCCCAGCTTGGCTTGACCCGGACTTTCACCACCTGAGATATTGCTCCCGCCACTCCTCTCCAGAACCCCTCCAGTGCTGGGCATGCCCAGAACATATGGACATGGTTCACCGGACTTCCTGAGCACCTCCCACATCTGTCCTCCACCCCAAAGAACCTACTCAGCCTCGCCCCCGTCATATGCGCTCTATGAACCACCTTAAATTGTATCAGGCTAAGCCTGGCACACGAGGAAGTGGAATTAACCCTACTTAGGGCATCAGCCCATAGCCCCTCCTCAATCTCCTCCCCCAACTCCTCCTCCCATTTACCCTTCAGCTCCTCTACCAAAGCCTCCCCCTCTTCTTTCATCTCCTGGTATATCGCCGACACCTTGCCCTCTCCGACCCATATGCCCGAAATCACCTTATCTTGAACCCCCTGTGCCGGGAGTAGCGGAAATTCCCTCACCTGCCGCCTCACACACGCCCTCACTTGCATGTACCTGAAAGCGTTTCCCGGGGGTAGCCCAAACTTCTCCTCCAGCGCCCCTAAGCTCGCAAACGTCCCGTCAATGAACAGGTTCCCCCATTCTTCGAATCCCTGCCCGATGCCAGCTCTGAAACCCCCCCGTCCATCCTTCCTGGGACAAACTGATGGTTGTCTCTGATTGGGGACCACACCGAGGCTCCCGTTGCACCCCTGTGCCGTCTCCACTGCCCCCAGATCTTTAGCGTTGCCGCCACCACCGGGCTCGTGGTGTACCTTGTCGGCGAGAGCTGCAGCGGTGCCGTCACCAGCGCCCCCAGGTTTGTTCCCTTGCAGGACGCCATATCCAACCTCTTCCACGCGTCCCCTCTCCCTCCATCACCCACTTCCGGATCATTGCCACGTTGGCTGCCCAATAATAACCAGCCAAATTCGGCAATGCCAACCCTCCTCTATCTCTGCTACGCTCCAGGAACCCCCTCCTTACCCGCGGGGTGTTGCTCACCAACACAAATCCCATAATGCTCCTGCTTACCCTCTTAAAGAAGGCCTTAGTAATCACCATTGGGAGGCATTGGAATACAAAAAGAAATCTCGGGAGGACCACCATTTTAACCGACTGTACCCTACCCGCCAACGAGAGTGGCAACATGTCCCACCTTTTAATATCCTCCTCCATCTGTTCCACCAACCGCGTCAAATTAAGTTTGTGCAGTGCCTCCCAGCTCCTAGCTACCTGAATCCCCAAGTATCGAAAGCTCCTTTCCGCCCTCCTCAATGGTAGGTCGTCTATCCCGCTTCCCTGGTCCCCCGGATGGATCACAAAGAGCTCACTCTTTCCCACCTTGAGCTTATAGCCCGAAAAATCTCCAAACTCCCGTAGGATCTGCATTACCTCAACCATCCCCTCCACTGGATCCGCCACGTACAGCAACAGGTCATCTGCGTGCAGCGACACTCGTGCTCCTCTCCCCCTTGAACCACCCCTTCCATTTCCCCAACTCCCTTAACGCCATGGCCAAAGGTTCAATTGCTAATGCAAACAGCAGAGGGGACACGGGGCACCCCTGCCTCGTCCCTCGGTACAACCGGAAATACTCCGACCTTCGCCGGTTCGTGACCACACTCGCCACCGGGGCTCTATACAGGAGCTTAACCCAACTAATAAACCCTCCCCCAAACCCAAACCTCCTCAACGCTTCCCAGAGATACTCCCACTCTACCCGATCAAAGGCCTTCTCCACGTCCATGGCTGTCACTATCTCCGCTTCTCCCTCCACCGATGGCATCATTATCACATTTAGGAGCCTTCGCACATTAGTATTTAACTGCCTACCCTTTACGAATCCCGTCTGGTCCTCGTGAATCACCCCTGGGACACAGTCCTCAATCCTCATGGCCAACATTTTTGCCAGCAACTTAGCATCTACATTCATGAGCGAGATCGGTCTATAAGACCCACATTGCAGTGGGTCCTTATCCCGCTTCAAGATCAAAGAGATTGTCGCCTCCGACATTGTCGGGGGCAGGGTCCCCCCCTCCCTTGCTTCATTGAAGGTCCTTACCAGCAACGGGGCCAACAGGTCTACATACTTCCTATAAAACTCCACCGGGAACCCATCCGGCCCTGGGGCCTTCCCTGCCTGCATACTCCCCAGTCCTTTAACCAGCTCCTCCACCCCAATTGGCGCCCCCAACCAGCCACCTCCTGCTCCTCCACCCTTGGGAACCTCAATTGGTCCAAGAATCGCCGCATCCCCTCTTTTCCCCCTGGGGCTGGGACCTGTACAGTTCCTCGTAAAAGGCCTTAAAAGCCTCATACACTTTCCCTGCACTCCGCACTGTAGTTCCCCTGCCATCTTTGACTCCGCCTATTTCCCTCGCTGCCATCCTCTTACGGAGCTGATGTGCCAGCATCCGGCTCGCCTTCTCCCCATATTCATATATCGCCCCCTGTGCCTTCCTCCACTGTGCCTCTGCCTTCCCTGTGGTCAACAGGTCGAACTCCGTCTGGAGACTTTGTCTCTCCCTGAGTAGTCCCTCATCAGGAGCCGCTGCATAGCTCCTGTCCAACCTTAAAATCTCCCCCACTAACCTCTCCCTTTCCCTGCCCTCTCTCTTCACCCTATGAGCCCTGATGGAGATTAACTCTCCCCTGACCACCGCCTTCCGCGCCTCCCATACTACTCCCACCTGCACCTCCCCATTGTCGTTGGCCTCCAGATACCTTTCAATACACCCCCGCATCCTCCCGCACACTTCCTCGTCTGCCAGCAGTCCCACATCCAACCTCCACAACGGGCGTTGGTCCCTCTCCTCCCCCAGCTCTAGCTCCACCCAATGTGGGGCATGGTCTGAAATGGCTATGGCCGAATACTCCGTTCCCTCCACTTTCGGGATCAATGCCCTGCCCAGAACAAAAAAATCTATCCGTGAGTAGGCCTTATGTACGTGGGAGAAAAAAGAAAATTCTCTGGCCAAAGGCCTGGCAAATCTCCACGGGTCTACTCCCCCCATCTGGTCCATAAACCCCCTAAGCACCTTGGCCGCAGCCGGACTCTTCCCCGTCCTAGATCTGGAGCGATCTAATGCTGGGTCCAGTACCGTGTTAAAATCCCCACCCATTATCAAGCTCCCTACTTCCAGGTCTGGAATACGCCCCAACATCCGTTTCATGAATCCAGCATCGTCCCAGTTCGGGGCACATACATTCACCAGTACCACCTCCCCTGCAACCTACCACTCACCATCACGTATCGGCCTCCCTTCTCCGCTACTATCTTCTTGGCCTCAAACGACACCATGCTTTCCCACCAGTATTGCCACCCCTCTATTCTTCGCATCCAGCCCCGAATGGAACACCTGTCCCACCCATCCCTTCCTTAACGTGACCTGGTCTGCCACCTTCAGATGTGTCTCCTGAAGCATGGCCACGTCTGCCTTCAGTCCCTTTAGGTGCGCGAACGCTTCGGGCCCTCTTAACCGGCCCATTTAGCCTCTCACATTCCACGTGATCAGCCGGATTGGGGGGTTACCCCCCCCCCCCCCCCCCCACCCCCGCCCCGGTCCACCCCCCGCCGACTAGCCATCTCCTATCTTAGGCCAGTCCCGTGCTCGCTCCTCCCGCACCCTCCAGTCCCCCCAGTCGGGGACCGCCGCCCCGACCACCTCTTCCATTTTCAGTTCCCCATCGGACAGTGCAGCAGCAACCCTGGAATCCCCCCCTCTACCCCCCTTCACCCCCCCCACCCCACCCGCTAGATCCACATCTAGCTCTTTTGCTCCCCCCCATATTACTTCCGAGAATCAGCTGATTCCTGCTGACCCCGGCTTCCCCCACATTCCATTGATCTCCCCCGTGTGGGAGTCTCTCCTCCTCCTTGCCTTCCTCCACCCCCCCCCCTTTTGGCGCGGGAAAAAGCCCGCGCTTTCCTGAACCAGCCCCGCCCATGGCGCAGCTCCTGTTGCAGCCATTATCCCAGCTCCCTCATCCTCGAGTCTCACCTCCCTCCAGCACCGACGCCCACATTCCCCACCATCATTATCCCGTCTGCAGAAAGAAAAAAAAGGGGAAATTTTAGGAATTTGAACCAGAACTCTACATCCCCATCCATCATCCCACCCATGAATTATTCTTTACCCATATTAACAAACCCCATATACAACCAACATCTCCCCCCACAGCCACATCCCCTCAGTTCGAGTCCAGTTTTCCGTCTGAATAAAGGTCCAAGCCTCTTCTGGCGTTTCAAAATAATGGTGTCAGTCCTGATAAGTGACCCACAGTCGCGCAGGCTGCAACATGCCGAACCTGACTCTTTTTTTAATGCAGCACCGCCTTGGCCCGATTGAAGCCAGCTCTCCTCCTTGCCACCTCCGCGCTCCAATCCTGGTAAACTCGGATCCAACTTCACAACAACAACACATTCACAAACACACATTCACACAAATCAATCACATCATCACAAATCACATCACACACACATCACAGTCACACAACACCATCAAAAACACACAACACACACACCACCCAAACAACACAGATCACACAAAACAAAGTCATCACATCAAACAACACAAATCACACACAACACAAGATCAACGAACACACACACACATCACAAAGCATCACACAACAACACTACAACATCTGTTCAACACAAACATCAACAAACCAACTAACATCACAAACAACACAACAAGCAACACAATCAGCAGTCACAGCACATATCAGCAACATACACACATCACCAAAACAACACACAACAACCAACAACATCTACCCCATTTCTCCATCTACTGCTCCGCACCTTCTTGGCCCATCTCAGCACACTTTCTTTGTCCGCGAAGCGATGGAACCTTGCCACTATCGCCCTTGGCGGCTCATCAGCCTTGGGTCTCCTCGCCAGGACCCAGTGAGGCTCTTCCAGCTCCAGGGGGGGTCGGAGAGGCCTCCGCTTCCATCAGCGAATGGAGGCATCGTGCTCACATACGTCCCGGCATCAGCTCCCTCCACTCCTTCAGGGAGACCCAGAATCCGGAGGTTCTTCACCCTCGATCCTCCAGGACCTCAATTCTCTCGGCCCCACCTCCTGTGCACCGCCTCGTGCGCCTCCATTTTTACCGCCTAACCCAGGATCTCGTCCTCGTTGTCATTCATTTTATCTTTCACCTCACGAAGCTCCACCGCCTGGGTCTTCTGGGTCTCCTTCAGCCCCTCGATCGCCAAAAGCATTGGCGCCAGCACCTCCTTTTTCAGCTCCTCCACACAGCGCTTAAGGGACTCCAGCTGGTCCGGGGCCCCATGCTGCTCGCTCTCCCGCCCTCCGCCATCTGCTTTTTCCCACTCGATTTTGCCCGCTGCTCCAGAGCCTCTTTTCTCGCCGCTCCACCGCTGATCTCGGCCATATATCGTAAGGGGGGACCTTACTGCACCTTCCTACACGGGGATGAATTCAAAAAAGTTCTGTTGGGGCTCCTCTGGAGAGCCCAAAAGTCCGTTGTTGCGGGAGCTGCCGAAACGTGCGGCTCAGCTCCGCATCCGCCGCAACCAGAAGTCGACATAGCTTTAAATTTAGGGGAGATAGATATAGGACAGATGTCAGAGGTAGGTTCTTTACTCCGAGAGTAATAAGGGCGTGGAATGCCTGCCTGCAACAGTAGTGGACTCGCCAACACTAAGGGCATTCAAATGGTCATTGGATAGACATATGGATGATAAGGGAATGGTGTAGATGGGCTTTAGAGTGGTTTCAACAGGTCGGCGCAACATCGAGGGCCGAAGGGCCTGTACTGCGCTGTAATGTCCCTATGTTCAATTCAGCCCCTTAACAGGGGCAATGAATGTTCTCATCCTGCTGTCACTGGTATTCCCCCAGCAATGAGCAGGGCTCTCACAATACGGGAAGCCTGCAAATTAACCCTGTAGGGGTTACTGGTGGGATTCTGGGAGGGGGTGAGGGAGAGGTGGTGGGATTGAGGATGTAGCGGGAATGCCCTTGTTCAGTTGCACTGTGTACCTGATTGAGGGACTGTAAGAGGTTCACCCCTCCCGTTTCCACTGACTGATGGTTCTTGACTTGAGGATTTTATAAAGAACAAAATTACACAGACAAACTTGTTGTTTAGTGAAAACACTCCCACCACCCAAATACAAAGAGCTAAAAACTAGTATAAATAACATTACATAACAATTAATTGGTTATTCTGATTTAAATCCCTCCATGAGGGGTGGCATGGTAGCACAGTGGTTAGCACTGTTACTTCACAGCGCAAGGGACCGGGGTTTGATTCCCGGCTTGAGTCACTGCCTGTGCGGAGTCTGCACATTCTCCCCGTGGGTGTGGATTTTCTTCAGGGTTACTGGGTTACGGGGAGAGGGTAGAGCTGTGGGCTTAGGTCGGGTGCTCTTTTAGGGGCCAGTGTAGACTCGATGGGCCGAATGGCCTCCTTCTGCACTGGAAATTCTATGATTCCATGATTTAATTTCAGTTTCCACCTCAACACACAAATCACCACAACTTATCAAAAAGCCTCTCCTGAAAATCCACAGACAAAACCCCACATTTCAGCCCAAACATTCCTCAATTCAAACCCAAATCCCCCCCGGATTTTGGATGTTACACTGAAGTTATTTTAAATCCTCAGCCCCAATCCCCCTCGGATTTGGATGTTACACTGAAGTTATTTTAAAACCTCAGCCCCAATACCCTGGCTGATAAATTACAATTCCCCACCCGGCTGCTCCTTCTGGTGTGAATTGTAGGCCCGGGAGCCAGGTTGACCATTCTTGACCCTCCTTCTTGACTGCAGTGCCAGACCCTTGGATCTTGTCCTTTTAATGATGATTCTTATCGGAATATCACAAACACATTTCCTGAAGCCATCCTGCTGGAGGGTCAGTGCTCAGCACCTTTCAATCTCTTTAGTCTATTACATACCCTGGTCCAGACAGTCCTTCAACGCTGATGCTATTTTCATCACTGAAAACAATGGGCTCCATTAAATTGAAGAATCTCTGTCTCCAAAGCTGATATTCAGGTAAAGCTTTCTCCCCACCCTCCTCAACGCCCAGCAAGGCACTTACAAAATTTTGACCATCACAGTTTATCTCCTCATCGCCCGAGTTTGGTTCCAGCAGTGTTAACCCTCTCCGATGGGGTTAAATTCTGATCATCACAGTTTGTCTCCTCATTGTCGAGTATGGTTCCGGCAGTGTTAACTCTCTCCGATGGAGTTAAATTCTGATCATCACAGTTTGTCTCCTCATCGCCCATGTGTGTTTCCAGCAGTGTTAACTCTCTCCGCTGGAGTTAAATTCTGATCATCACAGTTTGTCTCCTCATTGTCGAGTGTGGTACCAGCAGAGTTAACTCTCTCCGATGGGGTTAAATTCTGATCATCACAGTTTGTCTCCTCATCGCCCATGTGTGGTTCCAGCAGTGTTAACTCTCTCCGCTGGAGTTAAATTCTGATCATCACAGTTTGTCTCCTCATTGTCGAGTATGGTTCCGGCAGTGTTAACTCTCTCCGATGGAGTTAAATTCTGATCATCACAGTTTGTCTCCTCATCGCCCATGTGTGGTTCCAGCAGTGTTAACTCTCTCCGCTGGAGTTAAATTCTGATCATCACAGTTTGTCTCCTCATTGTCGAGTGTGGTACCAGCAGTGTTAACTCTCTCCGATGGGGTTAAATTCTGATCATCACAGTTTATCTCCTCATTGTCGAGTGTGGTTCCAGCAGTGTTAACTCTCTCCGCTGGAGTTAAATTCTGATCATCACAGTTTGTCTCCTCATCGCCCATGTGTGGTTCCGGCAGTGTTAACTCTCTCCGATGGGGTTAAATTCTGATCATCACAGTTTGTCTCCTCATCGCCCATGTGTGGTTCCGGCGGTGTTAACTCTCTCCGATGGAGTTTCCGGTACATCAGGAGCTAGAGGCCTCTGATTGGCCGGCAGTTCTCTGAGTCGGGACTGTCTCAGAGGGGTGAGAATCCCGGGTGGAATTCTCCAGCCATTCATACCGGCTAGATCTTCCAGTCCCGTCAAAGTCGACCCCGCCCCGGGTTCCACGACGACGGCACAGGCGAGGAATGGAAATGACCGTCAACTTGGGCAGCAGCAGAAAATGCCGCTGGTGGCCGATGGCCAGGAACCTCCGCCAGGGGCAGACCCGCCGTGGGTGGGCTGGAGAATTCCACCCCCATCTCCAGCCTCCGAAAGGCCAATTAGCCATTGAATGTCTGCGAGGCAGCCGTTTGTCCCCTCGGAGTGTCCCCATTGATTTCTTAGCTGGGGTGGGGGGGAGGTGTGGACTAGGGACCCGCATAAAACCCAACCCATGGGGTTTAAACTGAATTGAAAAAGCAGCAGTTAGTGATGTTGGAATCAGGTTTAAACTGGTTTCACAGACTCATTAAGGAGACTAATTAACTTCCTGCCGCTAGTCCGGTGCATTGACCCCTTCCCGACTCTGACTTGATCTGCCTTGACAGACTGAGCCGTGTCCTCTCGTGTGATTCCCTGTGTCCGGACACCATGCTCGCTGCTGTGACAGACTGGAGTAAATTCCACCCCGTGTGACAGTGAGTTCCACATTCTCATCACTCTCTCGGCAAAGAAGTTTCTCCTGAACTCCCGATTGGATTTATTTGTAACTATATTATGTTTATAGCCCTATTTCTGGATTCTCGACAGTGTAAACATCTTCACTGAATCTATCAAACCCGACCCCTTCCATCATTTGAAAGATCTCTATCAGGTCTTCTCTTGTCTACAGTAAAGTTGATCAATCTTTGCTGTTAGTTGAAGCCTCTCAGTTGCTGTCAATCTTTTTGATACTTTCTCCTGTGCTTCAATATCCTTTGTGTAACATCCTCTTTCTATTCCATGTCTGCAGCAATGGGAATTGACAATTCTCAGCAGCTTGTAACAATGTGAGGGTCATTTCTGCTTTCTGGATATAGACAGTCCGTCTCCGTCAACTCAGATTTGTGTTTTGTTTATTTCAGGAGGAAGCATCTCGGAAGAGGAGGTAGGACATGAACTTTACTGAAACTCAGGGCAAGTTGGTAAAATTACTCAGCAAAGTGTTTGTGGTCAATTTATAATCAACTCTTTAATATTTACAGGATTAGCGATGAGGGTGAAAAGCTGTCAGGAGCAGATGGTGTCCTGTCCATCGGAAAATTCAACAGCCCTTTCCCGTTCCCAGTGTGGAGAGAAATGCTGGATGTCATTAACCCTGGTAAAACTCAGATAAGTTCCTCTGTCCTGATTTATGTCTTATATTTCAATCATTATCCATATAAATATCAAAGACACCGGGCGGGATTCTCCAGTCCACCTGCCTCCTTTTCCTGGGCAGCGGCCTTCACCGGCAGTGGGATTCTCTGTTGCTGATGCCGAAATCACGAAATGCAATTTGGTGGGGAATAGGTTCCGACACCAAAATCGATGCGGGCGCTGATTTGACGTCAAATCGCAATGCATGGGACTTCCGTTGGCGACCATGGAATGAGTGGTTGCACATTTGGTGGCTCCCGCTCGTGGCGTTTTTTTTTAGACCTTTTCCCCGGTTAACAGGTGGATGTGAGGCAGAATAAAGGTGCAGGAGTGTGAGGGGAAAGGATTGACCCTCCGGTGTATGGAGCAGAGGGCCAGAAGCGGTCGAAAAAAAGGGAATCAGTTGGTTGGAGCTGGTGCAGCGCCTGCGACGCACGTGGAGATGGCGAAGGGGCAGGGAGCGGCCCTGCCAGATCAATGGTCGACAGATCAGCTGGTGTGCTTCTTGAACGAGAAGTTCACCCAGCAACGGAAGGAGAGCCTGCAGGACCTGGCCCAGGCGGTGGATTCGATCAGAGCGGTGGTCGACCGCATGGAAATGAAGCTGGCGGCCCAGGGTCAGGCAATCCAGAAGATGGAGGAGGTGGCGGGGGAACATGAGGAGCAGTTTGCCTCGATGGCAGCGGAGATGGGGCTGATGCGCGATCAGCAGATGCGTCTTCAGGAGAAGGTTGAAGACCTAGAGAACAGGTCACGCAGGCAGAATATAAGGATATTGGGCCTGCCGGAGGGGAGTGAAGGAGCCGATGCTGGCGTGTTCATGGGGAGGATGCTGGAGAAGCTGCTTGGAGAGGGGGCGTTTGCATGGCCGTTGGAGGTGGATTGAGCGCACAGGGCGCTAATGAGGAAGCCCCAGGGGATCGAGCCGCCGAGGGCGATGGTGTTGCGGTTGCACTGGTTCCTTGGCAAGGAGCGAATTGTGAGGTGGGCCAGGCAGACAAGGTGCTGCACCTGGGAGGGCAGTGAAATCCGAGTGTACCAGGACCTGGGTGCAGAGTGTTGCTCTTTTTAGCCTTAGTTTATTAGCTCTGATTATGTCACCTTTGCTCACGAGTCGCCAGGTATCTTTCTGATACCGCCACGTGGTTCAAGCTCGAGTTATGATTAATAAGTCAGCACACCGCTTAGTAAGATTGAAATCAATGGTCATTTAGTATATACAACAATTAATGCTTACACAATAATCCTACTACCTATATCGAAACCTACCACTACTGGCCAATACTTAACTTTAGGAAGGGCCCACCAGGTTAGGGAAACAAATGGCTTATCGAATCGGATCTGGCCCGCGGGATTCAAAAGGCTGATACGGGTCGATGGCTGGGAGTCTTTATCGGGTAGCGATCGCTGGAGTCAAACTTACGGTTCTTTGCTGAAGGTTCTTGCAAAGGCTGCGAGCAGGTGAAGAAGGGAGAGAGAGAGAGAGATCTGAACTTGGCCCCTCACTTTATAGGGCCCAGGGGCTTCCCGCCTCTCGGGGCGGCCCTTGACCCTGAGTCCCAAGACTTGTTCCCAATCACTGGGTTCGATATGTCCAATAACGGGGCGATTCCTCGATCGGGGGGTGGTCGTTCACCTGTCTTTGTTTCGGCCACTGCAGGCGCCGACAGGTCTGGTCCGGCATTCAATTGCTAATATGTTGCAATTGTTCCCGGGGATAGCCGATTAAACTGCAGATGTCTGGGTTGATGTGCTGCTAATACTCTTGAGTATCGATCTGGGCCGACTTCCCCAGAGCCGAATACGCTATTCTGTCTGCAGCTTTCCGTTTGTGTCCTGTTGGCTGCTTTTCCCATCAGCCTTTTTGGTTAGCCATTTTAAATCGGGTTTTGGCCAAATTAATAGGGAATCAGCCATTTTAGGTGGCTACAGACCCTCCTTGTGATCCTAACGCGAAGCGTGAAGGATCACATAAATTTTGTCCTTTCCGTTCCCTGACCGGGGGGGGGGGGGGAACACCTCCTACATGGCCACTACTCTGACCCTAGCTATGCACAAAAAATTACCTAAACAATTCTTGAGGGCGCTATGTCAGGCAGGGGCATGTATCTACAAAATAAGAACTTGGAACCTCTAATTTTACCTAAATACACTCATCAAGCTTTGCATCATCCTATCCCTCTAAAACATACAACAACAATCATAACATTCCATATATTCTTTCCTGGCTTGGCAGTCAAGCTCAGGATCATACATTTTTTTTTCATGAAAGTTTTGTACATCTTTTTATTTACAGGAAAACGCAAGTGCTTGTTCTTTATTTTTGTATTATAGGTCGCGGGGGTCTGGGGTCTGGTCATACCCGAACATAGGGGAATGGATCCGATATACCGGGGTTCGAGCGCGGTACGCTCTCCTTCTCCACTTGCGGAGGCGCATAGTCTGCACTGCACAGCAGAGTATGGCCAACGCTAATAGTGCTTCAATAACGTACGACAGGGAGTACCAAGTTATGAACTTGGCACACCAGGATAATGCAGCGTGGCTGGTGACTGGGCCCTCGGTACTGCGGGGCAGTGAAACATTAACGGCAGGGGGGTTTGAAGTAATGGGGTCCGCGATCCCGCCCAACCAAATGTCCAGTATAAAAATCTTGATCACGATGAAAGAAGTCCTCATGGCGGTCCTCTTTCTTTTTCTTTCTTTGTGTTCTCTGTTTCCTCCGGTCCTGGAGCTTCTGGAGTTCTGTAAAACAAGCATAGTGTCTGTAACTACCTTGGTATAATATCCGGTATGTTAGTGTGTCTGTCCTGCGGGGCCAATTATTCCCTTATAATTGGTCACTATATGTGACTCCCTCATTTTTCTTTTTCAAAACAAATGTTAGGACACGGCACACTTCCCAATGGTGGACCAGTGCTAAGTTTAGCATCCAAATGTTCTAGGATGTAAATAGCATGTGGCAGCAACCCAAAGGTTGCCTAAATAAATAAAACTGTTTTTGAAAGGAAAAGGAAAAGGAGGTGGAGGGAGCCTATCGAGTTATGGCACAAAGACCGAGGGCTGGAGAAATTCCCCGAGCCATAGTGGTGAGATTTCTCCGATATAAGGACAGAGAGATGATCCTCAGATGGGCAAAGAAAACTCGGAGCAGTAGGTGGGAGAACGCGGTGCTCCGCGTATATCAAGATTGGAGTGCGGAGGTGGCAAGAAGGAGGGCGAGCTTTAATCGGGCCGAGGCGGTGCTTCATAAAAGGAAGGTCAAATTTGGAATGCTGCAGCCGGCAAGACTGTGCGTCACACATCAAGGGAAACACCACTATTTTGAAACGGCAGATGAGGCATGGACATTTATTGTCGAAGAGAAATTGGAATAAGTGGGTTATAAAAAAGAACGTTTGAGACAAAGTGGTGGGGCGACTATGGGGGGGCGAAAAGGGGGGAGAGATGATTTTTAAGTTGTTAATCCTGCGACCCTGTAATTTTTCTCTCTTCCCCATGTTATGGGGGAGGGAGGGAGGTGGAGGAGCTGGGGGCATCGGCCATTGGGGGCGGGGCCAAAAGGGAAGCGCGGGCTTTGTTCCCGCGCTATGATAGTTATGGCGGGAACAGGGAAGCAGGAGGGAGGGGGCGTCGCACAGTGCGAGCCGAGGTCACGGGGGGAAGCCGAGGTCGGCCAGAGTTTGCTGACTTCTGGGAGCAACATGGGGGGTGCAATTACGCTAGGGAGGGATCTAGCGGGGGGGTGGGGGGGGGTTAACTGAGTTGCTGCTGCTGGGGAGAAGGGGGAGCTGGTATGGGGTGTGGTGGGCGGGGCGGGGGGGCGCCGCCTGGGGGGGACACAGCTACGTGGGGACCGGGTGAGGAGCTGGATTAAAAAAAGGGGATGACTAGTCGACAAGGGGGGGGGGGTAAAGAGCCCCCCAACCCGGCTGATCACGTGGAATGTGAGAGGGCTGAACGGGCCGATAAAGAGGGCACGGGTACTCGCACACCTAAAGAAACTTAAGGCAGATGTGGTTATGCTGCAGGAGACGCATTTGAAACTGATAGACCAGGTCAGACTACGCAGGTGTTTCATTCGGGGCTAGATGCAAAAAACAGGGGAGTGGCCATGCTAGTGGGGAAGCGGGTAATGTTTGAGACAAAGACCATAGTGGCGGATAGTGGGGGCAGATACGTGATGGTGAGTGGCAAATTACAAGGGGAGGCGGTGGTCTTAGTGAACGTATATGCCCCGAACTGGGATGATGCCAACTTTATGAGGCGCATGCTAGGACGTATCCTGGACCTAGAGGCGGGGAAGCTGGTAATGGGTGGAGATTTTAACACGGTGCTGGAACCAGGGCTGGACAGATCGAGGTCCAGCACCGGAAGGAGGCCGGCAGCAGCTAGGGTGCTTAAGGACTTTATGGAGCAGATGGGAGGAGTAGACCCCTGGAGATTTAGTAGACCTAGGAGCAAGGAGTTTTCGTTTTTCTCCTATGTCCACAAAGTTTATTCACGGATAGACTTTTTTGTTTTGGGAAGGGCGCTGATCCCGAAGGTGACGGGGACAGAATATACGGCTATAGCTATTTCGGATCACGCTCCACATTGGGTGGACTTGGAGATAGGGGAGGAAAAAGAACAGCGTCCACTCTGGAGAATGGACATGGGACTATTGGCGGACGAGGGGGTGTGCTTAAGGGTGAGGGGGTGTATTGAAAGGTAGTTGGAACTCAATGATAATGGGGAGGTCCAGGTGGGAGTGGTCTGGGAGGCGCTGAAGGCAGTGGTTAGAGGGGAGCTGATATCAATAAGGTGGGTGAACCTAAGGCATGGATCGGTACTTGGGACTACGATGTGGTGGCCATCACGGAAACTTGGATAGAAGAGGGGCAGAAATGGTTGTTGGAGATCCCTGGTTATAGATGTTTCAATAAGATTAGGGAGGGTGGTAAAAGAGGTGGGGGGTGGCATTATTAATTAGAGATAGTATAACAGCTGCAGAAAGGCAGTTCGAGGAGTATCACCCTATTGAGGTAGTATGGGTTGAAGTCAGAAATAGGAAAGGAGCAGTCACCTTGTTAGGAGTTTTCTATAGGCCCCCCAATAGTAACAGAGATGTGGAGGAAAAGATTGGGAAACAGATTTTGGAAAGGTGCAGAAGTCATAGGGTAGTAGTCATGGGCGACTTTAACTTCCCAAATATTGAGTGGAAACTCTTTAGATCAAATAGTTTGGATGGGGTGGTGTTTGTGCAGTGTGTCTAGGAAGCTTTTCTAACACAGTATGTAGATTGTCCGACCAGAGGAGGGGCAATATTGGATTTAGTACTGGGTAATGAACCAGGGCAAGTGATAGATTTGTTAGTGGGGGAGCATTTTGGAGATAGTGACCACAATTCTGTGACTTTCACTTTAGTAATGGAGAGGGATAGGTACGTGCAACAGGGCAAGGTTTACAATTGGGGGAAGGGTAAATACGATGTTGTCAGACAAGAATTGAAGTGCATAAGTTGGGAACATAGGCTGGCAGGGAAGGACACTAGTGAAATGTGGAACTTGTTCAAGGAACAGGTGCTACGTGTCCTTGATATGTATGTCCCTGTCAGGCAGGGAAGAGATGGTCGAGTGAGGGAACCATGGTTGACAAGAGAGGTTGAATGTCTTGTTAAGAGGAAAAAGGTGACTTATGTAAGGCTGAGGAAACAAGGTTCAGACAGGGCATTGGAGGGATACAAGATAGCCAGGAGGGAACTGAAGAAAGGGATTAGGAGAGCTAAGAGAGGGCATGAACAATCTTTGGCGGGTAGGATCAAGGAAAACCCCAAGGCCTTTTACACATATGTGAGAAATATGAGAATGACTAGAGCGAGGGTAGGTCCGATCAAGGACAGTAGCGGGAGATTGTGTATTGAGTCTGAAGAGATAGGAGAGGTCTTGAATGAGTATTTTTCTTCTGTATTTACAAATGAGAGGGGCGATATTGTTGGAGAGGACAGTGTGAAACAGATTGGTAAGCTCGAGGAAATACTTGTCAGGAAGGAAGATGTGTTGGGCATTTTGAAAAACTTGAGGATAGACAAGTCCCCCGGGCCTGACGGGATATATCCAAGGATTCTATGGGAAGCAAGAGATGAAATTGCAGAGCCGTTGGCAATGATCTTTTCGTCCTCACTGTCAACAGGGGTGGTACCAGGGGATTGGAGAGTGGCGAATGTCGTGCCCCTGTTCAAAAAAGGAACTAGGGATAACCCTGGGAATTACAGGCCAGTTAGTCTTACTTCGGTGGTAGGCAAAGTAATGGAAAGGGTACTGAAGGATAGGATTTCTGAGCATCTGGAAAGACACTGCTTGATTAGGGATAGTCAGCACGGATTTGTGAGGGGTAGGTCTTGCCTTACAAATCTTATTGAATTCTTTGAGGAGGTGACCAAGCATGTGGATGAAGGTAAAGCAGTGGATGTAGTGTACATGGATTTTAGTAAGGCATTTGATAAAGTTCCCCATGGTAGGCTTATGCAGAAAGTAAGGAGGCATGGGATAGTGGGAAATTTGGCCAGTTGGATAACGAACTGGCTAACCGATAGAAGTCAGAGAGTGGTGGTGGATGGCAAATATTCAGCCTGGATCCCAGTTACCAGTGGCGTACCGCAGGGATCAGTTCTGGGTCCTCTGCTGTTTGTGATTTTCATTAATGACTTGGATGAGGGAGTTGAAGGGTGGGTCAGTAAATTTGCAGACGATACGAAGATTGGTGGAGTTGTGGATAGTAAGGAGGGCTGTTGTCGGCTGCAAAGAGACATAGATAGGATGCAGAGCTGGGCTGAGAAGTGGCAGATGGAGTTTAACCCTGAAAAGTGTGAGGTTGTCCATTTTGGAAGGACAAATATGAATGCGGAATATAGGGTTAACGGTAGAGTTCTTGGCAATGTGGAGGAGCAGAGAGATCTTGGGGTCTATGTTCATACATCTTTGAAAGTTGCCACTCAAGTGGATAGAGCTGTGAAGAAGGCCTATGGTGTGCTCGCGTTCATTAACAGAGGGATTGAATTTAAGAGCCGTGAGGTGATGATGCAGCTGTACAAAACTTTGGTAAGGCCACATTTGGAGTACTGTGTACAGTTCTGGTCGCCTCATTTTAGGAAGGATGTGGAAGCTCTGGAAAAGGTGCAAAGAAGATTTACCAGGATGTTGCCTGGAATGGAGAGTAGGTCTTACGAGGAAAGGTTGAGGGTGCTAGGCCTTTTCTCATTAGAGCGGAGAAGGATGAGGGGCGACTTGATAGAGGTTTATAAAATGATCAGGGGAATAGATAGAGTAGACAGTCAGAGACTTTTTCCCCGGGTGGAACACACCATTACAAGGGGACATAAATTTAAGGTGAAAGGTGGAAGATATAGGAGGGATATCAGAGGTAGGTTCTTTACCCAGAGAGTAGTGGGGGCATGGAATGCACTGCCTGTGGAAGTAGTTGAGTCGGAAACATTAGGGACCTTCAAGCAGCTATTGGATAGGTACATGGATGACGGTAAAATGATATAGTGTAGATTTATTTGTTCTTAAGGGCAGCACGGTAGCATTGTGGATAGCGCAATTGCTTCACAGCTCCATGGTCCCAGGTTCGATTCCGGCTTGGATCATTGTCTGTGCGGAGTCTGCACGTCCTCCCCGTGTCTGCGTGGGTTTCCTCCGGGTGCTCCGGTTTCCTCCCACAGTCCAAAGATGTGCGGGTTAGGTGAATTGGCCAATGATAAATTGCCCTTAATGTCCAAATTGCCCTTGGTGTTGGGTGGAGGTGTTGAGTTTGGGTATGGTGCTCTTTCCAAGAGCCGGTGCAGACTCAAAGGGCCGAATGGCCTCCTTCTGCACTGTAAATTCAATGATAATCTATGATTAATCTAGGACAAAGGTTCGGCACGACATCGTGGGCCGAAGGGCCTGTTCTGTGCTGTATTTTCTATGTTCTATGTTCTATGTTCAATCAGGGCACATAAAGGAAAGCAGGAGGGTAGGGAACGGGAGCGGTTGCTGAAAGAACTTCTGAGGGTGGACAGGCAATATGCGGAGGCACCGGAGGAGGGACTGTCCAGGGAAAGGCAAAGGCTACATGTAGAATTTGATTTGCTGACTACAGGTAATGCGGAGGCACAGTGGAGGAAGGCACAGGGTGTACAGTACGAATATGGGGAGAAGGCGAGCAGGTTGCTGGCCCACCAACTGAGGAAAAGGGGAGCAGCGAGGGAGATAGGTGGAGTGAGAGATGAGGAGGGAGAGATGGAGCGGGGAGCGGAGAGGGTGAATGGAGTGTTCAAGGCATTCTATGAAAGATTATATGAAGCTCAGCCCCCGGATGGGAAGGAGAGAATGATATGTTTTCTGGACCAGCTGGAATTTCCTAAGGTGGAGGAGCAGGAGAGGGTGGGACTGGGAGCACAGATTGAAACGGAGGAAGTAGTGAAAGGAATTCGGAGCATGCAGGCGGGGAAGGCCCCGGGACCAGACGGATTCCCAGTTGAATTTTATCGGAAATATGTGGACTTGCTGGCCCCGCTACTGATGAGAACCTTTAATGAGGCGAGGGAAAGGGGGCAGCAGCCCCCGACTATGTCAGAGGCAACGATATCGCTCCTCCTAAAGAAGGAAAAAGACCCGCTGCAATGCGGGTCCTATAGGCCTATTTCCCTCCTGAACATGGACGCTAAGATTCTGGCCAAAGTAATGGCAATGAGGATAGAGGATTGTTTCCCGGGGGTGGTCCATGAGGACCAAACTGGGTTTGTGAAGGGGAGACAGCTGAATACGAATATACGGAGGCTGCTAGGGGTAATGATGATGCCCCCACCAGAGGGGGAAGCGGAGATACAAAGATAGTGGTGGCGATGGATGCCGAGAAAGCATTTGATAGAGTGGAGTGGGATTATTTGTGGGAGGTGCTGAGGAGATTTGGCTTTGGAGATGGGTATATAAGATGGGTACAGCTGCTGTATAGGGCCCCGATGGCGAGCGTGGTCACGAATGGACGGGGGTCTGAATATTTTCGGCTCCATAGAGGGACGAGGCAGGGATGTCCTCTGTCCCCATTATTGTTTGCACTGGCGATTGAGCCCCTGGCAATAGCATTGAGGGGTTCCAGGAAGTGGAGGGGAGTACTCAGGGGAGGAGAAGAACACCGGGTATCTCTGTATGCGGATGATTTGTTGTTATGTGTGGCGGACCCGGTGGAGGGGATGCCAGAGATAATGCGGATACTTGGGGAGTTTGGAGATTTCTCAGGGTATAAATTGAACATGGGGAAAAGTGAGTTGTTTGTGGTGCATCCAGGGGAGCAGAGCAGAGAAATAGAGGACTTACCGTTGAGGAAGGTAACAAGGGACTTTCGGTACTTGGGGATCCAGATAGCCAAGAATTGGGGTACATTGCATAGGCTAAATTTAACGCGGTTGGTGGAACAGATGGAGGAGGACTTTAAGAGATGGGACATGGTGTCCCTATCACTGGCAGGGAGGGTGCAGGCGGTTAAAATGGTGGTCCTCCCGAGATTCCTTTTTGTGTTTCAGTGCCTCCCGGTGGTGGTCACGAAGGCTTTTTTCAAAAGAATTGAGAAGAGTATTATGAGTTTTGTGTGGGCCGGGAAGACCCCGAGAATGAGGAGGGGATTTTTGCAGCGTAGTAGGGACAGGGGGGGGCTGGCACTACCGAGCCTAAGTGAGTACTACTGGGCCGCCAATATCTCAATTGTGTGTAAGTGGATGGGAGAAGAGGAGGGAGCGGCGTGGAAGAGATTGGAGAGGGCGTCCTGCAGGGAGACTAGCCTACAAGCTATGGTGATGGCGCCGTTGCCGTTCTCACCGAAGAAATACACCACAAGCCCGGTGGTGGTGGCTACACTGAAAATCTGGGGGCAGTGGAGACGGCACAGGGGAAAGACGGGAGCCTCGGTGCGGTCCCCGATAAGAAATAACCATAGGTTTGTTCCGGGGAGAATGGATGGGGGATTTGGAGCATGGCAAAGAGCAGGGGTAACACAATTGAGAGATCTGTTCATAGATGGGACGTTTGCGAGTCTGGGAGCGCTGACGGAAAAATATGGGTTGCCCCAAGGGAATGCATTTCGGTATATGCAACTGAGGGCTTTTGCGAGGCAACAGGTGAGGGAATTCCCGCAGCTCCCGACGCAGGAGGTGCAGGACAGAGTGATCTCAGAGACATGGGTGGGGGATGGTAAGGTGTCAGACATATATAGGGAAATGAGGGACGAGGGGGAGATCATGGTAGATGAGCTGAAAGGGAAATGGGAAGAAGAGCTAGGGGAGGAGATTGAGGAGGGGCTGTGGGCTGATGCCCTAAGTAGGGTAAACTCATCGTCCTCGTGTGCCAGGCTAAGCCTGATACAATTTAAGGTGTTACACAGGGCGCATATGACTGGAGCACGGCTCAGTAAATTTTTTGGAGTAGAGGATAGGTGTACGAGATGCTCGAGAAGCCCAGCGAATCATACCCACATGTTCTGGTCATGCCCGGCACTACAGGGGTTTTGGGTGGGGGTGGCAAAGGTGCTTTCGAAGGTGGTGGGGGTCCAGGTCGAACCAAGCTGGGGGTTGGCTATATTCGGGGTTGCAGAAGAGCCGGGAGTGCAGGAGGCGAGAGAGGCTGATGTTTTGGCCTTTGCGTCCCTAGTAGCCCGGCGCAGGATATTGTTAATGTGGAAGGAAGCCAAGCCCCCGGGTGTGGAGACCTGGATAAATGACATGGCAGGGTTTATAAAGTTGGAACGGATTAAGTTCGTTCTAAGGGGGTCGGCTCAAGGGTTCACCAGGCGGTGGCAACCGTTCGTCGAATACCTCACAAAAAGATAGAGGGAATGGAAAAGAAGAAGACGGCAGCAGCAACCCGGGGGGGGGGGGGGGGGCGGGGGGGGGGGGGGCGGAGGAATCAGAAGGACTCTCAGGGATGTTATTGTATATGTATAGGTATTTGGTATATGTAATTGTATATTGGATTGTTGGATTGTATTTTTGGAGAGTATTTATCTTGGATAAGGCAGTTGCCATTTAGTTTTATTTTTGATTTTGTTCATATATTATTTATTTACTTGTTTAAAACTGGCCATTGTTATTTATATTGTTTTATTGCTGTGTAAAGGAAACGCTATGTGCTGTTATGTTTGGCCAAAATATCTTGAATAAAATATATTTTAAAAAAAAGAAAGTGAAGGCAAATTTGTACTGGCACGCCTTTGCCAATGGAATGGACCAGAACCCATTACTGACGTCCAAAACCGTGAAATATCGGGCATGGAGTCCCTGTTTGAGCATGGTCTCGGGACTTGTTGCTACGGTGGGGGCTGCTACGGGGGTGACTTTATTGAGTTCCCGATATTCAATGGTCAAACGCCATGATCCGTCGGGCTTCCTTACTGGCCAAATCGGGGCATTATGAGTTGAGGCTACCGCTCTTAGGACGCCCTGCTCTAATAAACTTTCTATAACCTTGAGGATTTCTCCCTCTGCTTCTAGGGGAAATCCGTACTGTTTTTGGGGTCTTTGGTCCGGTCCTGTTATTTGTATGGAGCCAGTCATCCGTCCACAGTCGTGTTTCTGGGTTGTGAATGCTGCCCTGTTCTTTTGCAGGACTGCCCTAACCCGTCGGTCCGTGCTGAGTGTGGTGGGGTTGAACCAAAACTCGCCTACTGCGCTAATTTTGTTCATATAATTCCCTATATTGAGCGTTGCGGGGGCTCTAGCGGATTTCGCCATCTTCCAGACACACTGGTTGACTGGATCGAAAGCGAGGTGGTGAGAATTCATGAAGTCTATCCCCAAAATGTGCTCTGCTGTTGGGGGCAGGTCGACTAACACTACGGGGTGTTTTGTATGAATGGTTCCGATCTGGATGGGTACAGGGGTTGTGATATGTCCCTGTTGTGAGTGGCCTTTGAAGCCGCTGAGGGTGATAGTGGCTGTGGTGGGCCACGTGTCCTTACCAAGGGTGGAGGAATTTAAGGTTGTGCGGGACCCTCCTGTGTCCCAGAGAAGCTCGATCGGCTGTCCCCTAACCTTTGCTGCGAATACGGGTCGTCCTGACCTATCCCACAGGGTATCGCAGACCCAGCTGGGGGAGCCTGTACACCGTCAGTCCGTTCCGGTCAAGTCTGTCTGATCGGACTGGGCGCTAACGCTATGTATGGGCTCTGCCTTTTTCTTATTGATAGTGCCTGTCTGTTGGGCTCTCTGTGGTTTTTTAGGGGCCTTGCATTCTTTGGCAAAATGTCCCAACTGTCCGCAATTGTAGCATTCTTGCGGTTTTGCTGGGGGGCTGCTCTTTCCCTCGTTTACCCAGGCGGGGTTGTGAAGAGTGGTTCTTACTGCCTGCACGTCTGCGGCGGCTTGGTTTTCCTCAGGGGTTCTAGCTGCGGGTTTACCGTGAGCCGCTTGTTCCCAAACGCGGGACAATCTTTTGACCACCCACTTCTCATTGTGAGCCTCCTCCGAGGGGTCATAATTACTACAGGCATTCTGTCCTGCTTCCGTGGCAGGGGAGATAAGGGTGCGGGTCCATTTGGCCATATTGTCTGCGGACAAATGGGCACGTTCTACGTTTCCGAAAACGGCTTCAAAGTGAATCCACAAGCGTCCTGCGAATGCTGTGGGGTGTTCAGACTTTTTCTGTCTGCACTTATTTAGGCCATCTACGGGGTCGCCCCGGTTATACCCGATCGCATCCAGGATCGCGGTATGCATTTCTGCAAGGGTGCCTCCTCCTACATTCTGTGGGTCGGGAAAGGCTGCTGCGACCGATGGGTCTAAGCTGAGGACCGTGAGCTTTACCTGCACTTTCTCATCCAGGCCGTACATGGTCGCCTGGTGTTTGACGGTGGCAAAGAAATGGTGTGGGTCTGAAGCGGGGAGGAATGGTGTGATTTTAGCACACGCGTCCCGTAATTGGGTCACTGTGAGGGGGGTGGAATATAAGACTTCCGCCTCGTCTGCTGTGGCGGTGCGGTGGGTTGTTACAGGGTTCATGGGAGCCTGTATTACCTGCTGTGTGGGGGGGTGGGGGTGCTTTCCTCCTTTGGGGCTTTCCCTGCGCACATGTTCCCTGAACATATCTCTGCGCTGGCTCTTGCAGTTCTTCCCAATCAGGGCCGTCTTCCTGTTCTAAACTTTCCCCAAAGGTGTCTTGGAATCCCTTTTGGACAGAAAGCATTGATTGCAGGTCTGCAATTTGCTTTCGGCACTTTGCATGGTCTAAGGTACTCTGCCTTTGTTCCGTGGTTGCAGCGTGGAGCGCTCTCAAGGCTGCCTTGAGATCACTGCATTGCTTCTGTAGCGTCTCCACCTGCTTCTCTATCTCTTTCTTAACGAGGACGGCACGCTGCGTGTCCTGATAAGCCTTCTCATACTGGGATTGAAAACTGCTTAAATGCGCCAGACAAGACTGGTGACCCCATTTGGCGTCAGCCACCTCTTCATCCTTGGCTTCTAACTGCCTTTTCAATTCCAGGTTCTCTTTTTCCATCTCGCATACATCGATTTTACCCATACGATGTATGCCTCCTATTTCTTTTCGGAGCGTCCTGATGTCCTCCTCTGTGCCTCGCAATTGTGCCATGCAGGACACGATTGCCATCGGCTTGCGCGCTTTTGCTAAGCTTTTCTTATGAATTTCACTCATGTTCTCCCACCAAGTATGCCCTATACTTCCGGGACCTGAGTTGTCATTATTACAGAAACCGCTCCACATGGGCCATCCTTTGCCCTGTAGAAATTTGCGAATTTCCACTTCCCAAATAGGACACTGTCCCACTTTAATGCTGCTGATCGGTGCGACCGCAAATTCTTCGGGGTTCATGAGGCGTTGCATTGCCTGCATGGCCATCTCTCTTATCTGCTCACTACGTTCAAATTTGGAACAGGGGGCTAAGGTGGTGTCGTAGATGTGGGTACAGCTTGCGCCAATTTCCGAAAATACAGACTTCCAACAGTTTTGACGCAATAAAAATCTATCAGTTTTACCTTATAACCTTGTTAGTTACGCATGCATACACACACTTCCAAATTGTGAATTATTAACCAGAACCGCTTGAACACTTGTGGGTTTTTTTCCACGTGGTTCAAGCTCAAGTTATGATTAATAAGTCAGCACACCGCTTAGTAAGATTGAAATCAACGGTCATTTATTATATACAACAATTAATGCTTACACAATAATCCTACTATCTATATCGAAACCTACCACTACTGGCCAATACTTAACTTTAGGAAGGGCCCACCAGGTCAGGGAAACAAATGGCTTATCGAATTGGATCTGGCCTGCGGGATTCAAAAGGCTGATACGGGTCGATGGCTAGGAGTCTTTATCGGGTAGCGATCGCTGGAGTCAAACTTACGGTTCTTTGCTGAAGGTTCTTGCGAAGGCTGCGAGCAGGTGAAGAAGGGAGATAGAGAGAGATCTGAACTTGGCCCCTCACTTTATAGGGTCCCGGGGCATCCCGCCTCTCGGGGCGGCCCTTGGCCCTGAGTCTCAAGTGATTGGACTTGTTCCCAATCACTGGGTTCGATATGTCCAATAACGGGACGATTCCTCGATCGGGGGGTGGTCGTTCACCTGTCTTTGTTTCGGCCACTGCAGGCACCGACAGGTCTGGCCCGGCATTCAATTGCTAATATGTTGCAATTGTCCCCGGGGATAGCCGATTAAACTGCAGATGTCTGGGTTGATGTGCTGCTAATAGTCTTGAGTAAGACAATGAACTGGCAGGAGAAGATGGACTTTGGTGGAGATGCTGTGATGATGCTGCTGTTAACTTTTGTTCTGGACCATTTCTTTCTTTTTCGGCTTCAGGTTTGTTTTTTGTTCTTTGTTAGGGGACGGGGAGTTGGTCTCTCTTTGTCTGGGTTTGGGGAGGTGTTGTATTTGGTTTGTTCGTGTGGTAATCACCACTGTTGTATATATTAGGAGATGTGTGGTAAGGTACGAGTGTAGATCCCTGCCTGCTGGCTCCGCCCAGTAGGCGGAGTATAAATATGTGTGCTCACTATACAGCAGCCATTTCCCCAGCTGCTGTAAGAGGCCACACATCTTAGAGTAATAAAGCCTCCATTGTATTCAACTCGCGTCTCTGATCGTGCATCAATTTATTTCTCTAAGATTTTCAGACGATGGACCTCCGCATCAAGCCGGATCGCCTGCAGCAATCAAAGCGACGCCAAAAAGGACTTTCAACACTGGCTAGCTTGTTTCGAAGCTTACATCAGGTCTGCACCGACCCAATCCCGGAAGCTCAGAAGATCCAGATACTCTACTCGCGGCTGAGCTCCAATGTCTTTCCTCTTCTCCAGGACGCATCGAACGAACTACTCCGAAGCCATGGCGCTACTGAAAGAGAATTACGCCCAGCAGACAAACATGCTCTTCGCCAGACACGTACTCTCTACTCACAGTCAACTCCCTGGTGAGTCCGTAGAAGATTTCTGGCGTGCTTTAATTTCTCTGGTCAGAGACTGACTGTCAGGCCGTCACGGCCACGGAACATTCGAACCTCCTCATGCGGGACACCTTCGTTATGGGGATAGGGTCAGACCTCATACGCCAGTGACTTTTAGAGGGGGCCACGCTCGACCTGGCAGCAACAAAAAAACTGGCTTTATCGATGACGGTCGCCTCACGCAATATTCAGGCCTACACCCCCAGCCGTGTGGCCGACCCCTCCTACACATCGTGGACTCCGCAGACGGCCGCCCCACCGGGGGCCTCACCCAGTCAATATGCCTGTGCCACGCGCCAACCAGCCAACCCCGGGGGTCCCCGATGTTACTTCTGCGGGCAACAAAAACACCCCCACCAATGCTGCCCGGCCTGCACTGCCTTTTGCAAGGCCTGCGGAAAGAAGGGGCACTTCGCTGTGGTGTGCCAGGCCCGCTCAGTCGCCGCTATTGTCCCGACCCCCCTCGCGTACGGTCAATGGGCGCCGCCATCTTCACTTCCCCGGACCACGCGCGGCCAGTAGGCGCCGCCATCTTCTCCCCCTCAGACCACGCGCGGCCAGTGGGCTCTACCATCTTCTCCCCCTCAGACCACGCGCGGCCAGTGGGCGCCGCCATCTTCCCCTTCTCGGACCACGTGCGGCCCATGGGCGCCTCCATCTTTTTCAACCCTCGCCACGTGCGGCCCGTGGGCGCCGCCATCTTGTCCACCCCAAGATCATCAGGCGCCGCCATCTTGTCTTCCCCACGGCCAATGGGCACCACCATTGTTCCAGGACCCGTGCCCCCCGGGCACCCCATCGTTCGACACCAGCGACGACCAGTCACGACTCGCCTCGGTCACGATCGACCAGTCTCGCCCGCAGAATCTAGCCACCGCCTCGACAAGCATGAAGATCGATGGGCACGAGACCTCTTGCCTGCTGGACTCCGGGAGCACAGAAAGCTTCATCCATCCAGATACGGTGAGGTGCAGCTCCCTTGCTGTACACCCCGCCAATCAAAGAATCTCCCTGGCCTCCGGATCCCACTCCATGGCAATCCAGGGGTACTGTATAGTCACACTCATGGTCCAGGGCGTAGAATTCAGCGGCTTCCGCCTCTACGTCCTCCCCAACTGCTGCGCTGCCCTGCCACTCGGCCTGGACTTCCTGTGTAACCTCCAAAGCCTAACCTTGAAATTCGGCGGGCCCCTACCACCCCTTACTGTGTGCGGCCTTGCGACCCTAAAGATCGACCCATCTTCTCTATTCGCAAACCTTACCCCAGATTGCAAACCCGTCGCCACCAGGAGCAGACAGTACAGCACCCAGGACAGGACCTTCATCAGGTCCGAGGTCCAGCGGCTGCTTCGGGAAGGCATCAACGAGGCCAGCAACAGCCCCTCGAGAGCCCAAGTGGTAGTGGTGAAAACTGGGGAGAAACACAGAATGGTCGTGGACTACAGCCAGCTCCCCAACCGTAAGGCGGACCGCCCATACACTGCCTTCGAGGCAGGTGGCCACCTCTAGCATTTTCTCAGGGTTCCCTTCGGCGTCACCAATGGTATCTCGGTCATCCAAAGGGAGATGGACCGAATGGTCGACCGGTACGGGTTGTGGGCCACCTTCCCATACCTAGACAATGTCACCATCTGCGGCCACGATCAGCAGGACCACGATGCCAACCTTGCCAAATTTCTCCACACCGCCACTCTCCTAAATCTCACCTATAACAAGGAGAAGTGCGTGTTTAGCACGACTCGTTTAGCCATCCTCGTCTATGTGGTCCAGAACGGAGTTCTGGGGCCCGATCCCAACCGCATGCACCTCCTCATGGAGCTCCCCCTTCCCCACTCCCCCAAGGCCCTCAAACGCTGCCTAGGGTTCTTTTCATACTACGCCCAGTGGGTCCCAAACTACGCGGACAGTAGTTTGGGACCCACTGGGTCCACCCTTTTCCCTCTGACGGCCGCGGCTCAACATGCCTTCAACCGTATTAGAGCCGATATCGCCAGGGCTGTGATGCACGCAGTAGACGAGACGCTATCCTTTCAAGTGGAGAGCGACGCATCAGACGTCGCCCTAGCTGCCACGCTCAATCAGGCAGACAGGACCGTGGCATTCTTTTCCCGCACCCTTCATGCCTCCGACATTCGGCACTCATCCGTCAAAAAAGAGGCCCAAGCCATCGTTGAAGCTGTGCGGCATTGGAGGCATTACCTGGCCGGCAGGAGATTCACTCTCCTCACTGACCAACGGTCGGTAGCCTTCATGTTCAATAACACACAGCGGGGTAAGATCAAAAATGATAAAACCTTGAGGTGGAGGATGGACCACTCCACCTGCAACTACGAGATTTTGTATCACCCCAGCAAGCTCAACGAGCCCCTAGATGCCCTATCCCGAGGTACATGTGCCAGCGCATAGGTGGCCCGACTCCGGACCCTGCACGATAACCTTTGTCACCCGGTTGTACCATTTCATAAAGGCCCTCAATCTTCCCTACTCCGTCGAGGAAGTCAGGGCAATCACCAGGGACTGCCAGGTCTGTGCGGAGTGCAAACTGCACTTCTACCAGCCGGACCGCGCCCGCCAGGTGAAGGCCTCCCGCCCCTTTGAACACCTCAGTGTGGATTTCAAAGGGCCCCTCCACCGACCATAACACGTATTTCCTCAGTGTGATCAATACTCCAGATTCCCCTTCGCCATCCCATGCCCCGATATGATGTCTGATACTGTCATCAAAGCCCTCAACACAATCTTCGCTCTGTTCGGCTTCCCCGCCTACATCCACAGTGACAGGGGATCCTCATTCATGAGTGATGAGCTGCGCCAGTTCCTGCTCAGCAGGGGTATCGCCTCCAGCAGGACGACCATCTATAACCCCCGGGGAAACGGGCAGGTGGAGAGGGAGAACGGGACGGTCTGGAGGGCCGTCCAACTTGCCCTACGGTCCAGAAATGTCCCGGCCTCCCGCTGGCAGGAGGTCCTCCCCGATGCACTGCACTCCATTCGGTCGCTACTATGCACCGCCACTAACGACATGCCCCATGAATGTCTCTTTGCCTTCCCCAGGAACTCCACATCCAGGGTGTCGCTCCCGACTTGGCTCGCAGCTCCAGGACCTGTACTCCTCCGTAGGCACGTCCGACTCCACAAGGCGGACCCGTTAGTTGAAAGGGTGCAGTTACTCCACGCTAACCCCAGTATGCCTACGTAGCATACCCCAACGGCTGCCAGGGACCTGGCACCAGCAGGTTCCACACACACACACCCTCCGACCCGGCTCCACCCCCCCCCTTCCCCTGGCGCACCCAGCAGCAACCCCCCCCAGGACCATCCGTCCTCCCCCTGCCCACGCCCGAGGATGAAGAGGATTTTGGCACACTCCCGGATTCACCGAGGACCAGACCAACACCGGAATCGCCGCCACCACTGCTTCGCTCCCAACGCCACATCAAGGCCCCGGACCGGCTAAATCTATAATTGGTTCGGGACTATCAAAGCACCTTGTACTGAACTTCAGAAAAAAATTTTTTTTTCGCTTCTGTATATTAAACTTGCTCTGTATATAGTTCACCACCACCCCCGCCGGACTCAATTTTAACAGGGGGTGAATGTGGTAATCACCACTGTTGTGGAGAGATGTGTGGTAAGGCCCTGTACTACAGGTACGGGGGTATTTCCCTGCCTGCTGGCTCCACCCAGTAGGCGGAGTATAAATATGTGTGCTCCCTATACAGCAGCCATTTTGCCAGCTGCTGTAGGAGGCCACACATCTTAAGAGTAATAAAGCCTCAGTTGTATTCAACTCTCGTCTCTGTGCAATTGATCGTGCATCAGTTTGCACAAATGTTTGAGCAGGGGGGACGATAATCCTCCAGGGGTAGGATGCTAGGTGCCATGGGCGGGGGCTGCCAGGCTAGCTGGGCGGGCTAGTGCATGGAAGCGCAATGGGGGGGTGAGTGGAAGGTCAGTGGGGGGATGGGGGCAGGGGTTGTTGCTGGGGGATTTGGGAGGTGAAGTACTGCTGACAGGGGAAGTGTATTTAAAGTGGAGGATCGATGATGGTGAAATTAATGAGGCGGGTGCTGGGGAAGATTCCGGACCTGGACTCTCATTGGTTGATCATGAGTGGGGTTGGGGGGGGTACTTTAATGCGGTCCTGGATCTGAGACTGGACCGGTCGAGCTCGAGGTCGGGGAGGATGTCGGCTACAGCTAAGGATCTTTGGGGGTTCATGGAGCACATGGGGGGGCTGGATCTGTGGACATTTGGGAGGCCGAGGGCGAAAGAAATTATGTTTTATTCCCATGTGCACAAGGTGTGCTCCCGAATAGATTTTTTTGTGGTGGATAAGACGTTGTTGGCAGGGGTGGTAGATGTTGAGTATTTGGCAATAGTGGTGTTGGATCATGCCCCGCACTGGATGGATTTACGAGTTAGTAAGGAAGGGGGGCAATGCCCCAATGGAGGCTGGATGTGGGACTGTTAGTCGGAGGAAGAGGTGTGTGAGCGGGTGAGGAAGGCCCTCCGGGGGTATGTTGAGATTAATGGCACAGGGGAGGTTTTGGCAGGTACGGTCTGGGAGGTACTGAAAACAGTGGTTAGAGGGGAGTTTCTCCTGCAGGTGGACAGGAGATATGCAGAGACCCAGGAGGAAGGGCTGTTAAAGGAATGCCAGAGGCTGCAAATGGAATTTGGGCTGTTATCCACGGGTAAGGCGGTAGGGCAGCTGCGAAGGGTGAGAGGAGCGGTGTATGAGTATGGGGAGAAAGCGAGCAGGATGTTAGCGCACCAGTTGAGGAAGCAAGAGACGGCGAGAGTGATTGGGCAAGTGAAGGATAAAGGTGCGAACACGGTCTTGGACCCGGCGGGGGTGAATAGGGTGTTTAGGGAGTAGGGGATGAGGTGGTTTCTGGGAGGGTTGGAGTTCCCAAAGGTTGATGAGGAGCTGGTGGAGGGCCTGGGGGTCCCAATTGGGCTTGTAGAAATAGTGGAGGGGTTGGAGGCGATGCAATCGGGTAAGGCCCTGGCATCGGACAGGTACCCGGTAGAATTTTATAAGACGCTCTCGGTGGTGTTGGGACCGCTGTTGGTAAGGGCGTTCAATGAAGCAAAGGAGTTGGGAGTGCCCCCCCAACACTGTCACAGGCCTCGATCTCCCTCATTTTAAAATGGGATAAGGATCCGGAAAATTGTGGGTCGTCTCGACCAATCTCCCTGTTAAATGTGGATGCCAAACAAGGATCAAAGACTGCACCCCAGGGGTAATAGGGGAGGACCAGACGAGAGTCATTAAGGGGCTGCATTTGCCGACCAACATTAGGAGGTTGCTCAATGTAATTATGATGCCTCCAGATGGGCGCGAGGTTGAGGTGGTGGTGGCCATGGACGCAGAGAAGGCCTTTGATCGGGTGGAGTGGAAATACTTATGGGAAGTCCTGGGGCGGTTTGGGTTTGGGCAGGGATTTGTGGATTGGGTCCAGTTGCTATACCAGACACCGGTGGTGAGTGTGCGGACGAATTGGGTGAGATCAGATTACTTCAGGTTACACCGGGGGACGAGACAGGGATGTCCACTTTCCCCACTGTTGTTTGTCTTGGCTATAGAGTCATTGGCATTGAGAGCGTCGAGGGTGTGGCAAGGGATAGTACGGGGGGGGGGGGAATAGAAGGTCTCGCTCTATGCGGATGAGCTGCTTCTATACATATGGGACCCACTGGGGGGAATTGGAGGGATTATGGGGACATTAGAGGAATTTAGCCGGTTTTCGGGATACAAATTGAACATGGGTAAGAGCGAGGTCTTTGCAATCCAGGCCAGTGGGCAGGAGAAGAGATTGGGTGAGATGCTGTTTAAGGTGGTGGGAGGGAGCTTTCGATATTTGGGTATCCAGGTGACGCGGGAGTGGGAGCAGCTGCATAAACTGCATTTGGGTCGGTTGGTAGAACAGATGAGGGGGATTTTCGGAGGTGGGGCGCACTCCAGTTGTCATGGGGGGGCCGGTACAGACAGTTAAAATGACAGTCCTCCCGAGGTTTTTGTTTGATTTCCAGAGCCTCCCAATTTTTATCTCCAAGGCGTTCTACAAAAGGTGAATGCAGAGATCTCGGGAGTTGTTTGGGCGGGTAAAGCCCGCGGGTGAAAAAGGTGCTGCTGGAGCGGGGGTGGGGGATGCTGGCCCTCCCGAATTTTATTAACTACTACTGGGCGGCGAATATTGCGATGGTCAGGAAGTGGGTAGTGGGGGAGGGTTCGGTTTGGGAGCGGATGGAGGTGGCCTCATTTGGGGCACGAGTTTAGGGGCACTGCTAACGGCACCTCTGCCATTCTCACCGGCTCCGTACTCCACAAGCCCAGTAGTAGTGGCAGCCCTGAGGGTGCGAGGACAGTGTAGGCAGCATATTGGGTTAGAGGGGTGGTCGGTGTGGGCACCGATATGTGATAACCACCGGTTCGCTCCAGGCAGGCTGGACGGCGGGTTTCAGAGGCGGCAGCGGGCAGAGATCGAGAGATTTGGGGATCTCTTTATTGATGAGGGTTTCCCGAGCCTGGAGGAGTTGGAGGAGGAGTTTGAGTTGCCGGGGGGAATGGGTTCCGGTATCTGCAGGTGAGGATTTTGTGCAGAGGCAGGTTCCAACCTTCCTGCATCTCCCGTCCCAGGGGCTACAGGATAAGGTGATGTTGAGAACAGGGGTAGGAGAGGGGAAGGACTCAGAGATCTATAAGGGACTGATGGAGTGGGAGGGAGCCCCAATAGGGGAGGTGAACAGTTTAAGGTGGTCCACAGGGCTCACATGACTGTGGCCCGGATGAGCAGGTTCTTTGAGGAGGTGGAGGTAGGTACGGGCGCTGTGCGGGGGGTGTCCTGTGAACCATGTTTATATGTTTTGGGCGTGTCCAAGGCTGAGGGGTTTCTGGTTTGCTGATGTCATGTCAGAGGTCTTAAAAATGAGGGTGGTCCCGAGGTGCCGATCTTCGGTGTATCGGAAGACCCGGGAGCCCAGGGGGTGAGAGAGGCCGACGTCCTGCCTTTTGTATCCTTGGTGGTCAGCAGGTGGGGAGGGGGCGGGGGGGAGAAGCATGGGAGGGACGAGTGAGGCAGGAGAACCAATGAAGGGGTGGTGGGGAAGGTGGCATTGTTTGTGTAAGCCATGTTGGCTGGGGTTTGTGCTCAGGGTGTTTGTTGGTTATATTGTTATGTTTTTGTTGAAATTTGATGTTCAAAATTGTTAAATTTATAAATGACTCGATAAAATATTTTCTAAAAAAAAAATCACAATTCTCCATCACCTCGACAGTGGCATCAATGCGTACTGGAAGTCACGTTCAGTAAACACCGTTGGAACATCATTAGTGTGCCTGATCCGGTATTCTCCAGGGCCTCTGCGATTCTCCGCCTCTGATAGGCCGAGTTCCCGATGGCGCGGCCTCTGATAGGCCGAGTTCCTGATAGCGCGGCCTCTGATAGGCCGAGTTCCCGATGGCGCGGCCTCTGATAGGCTGAGTTCCCGATGGCGCAACCTCTGATAGGCCGAGTTCCTGATGGCGCGGCCTCTGATAGGCCGAGTTCCCGATGGCGCGGCCTCTGATAGGCCGAGTTCCTGATGGCGCGGCCTCTGATAGGCCGAGTTCCCGATGGCGCGGCCTCTGATAGGCCGAGTTCCCGATGGCGCAACCTCTGATAGGCCGAGTTCCCGATGGCACGGTTCAACTTTCTTTTAAAAATCGTGAAACCGGCGTTGTGGCTGATGAGGGAGAGGAGGTAGGACACAGAGAGGCGCGACTGTGGACTGCAGGGCCAGACACAGCCTGGACTGGCTGGGGTGGGGGGGGGGGAGCATTTGCCAATGCCGGGGGAGAGGGGGGTGATGGGGGAACAGGCCGAGTGGCCAGGGTGACTGTCCAAGGGACTGGGGCGGTGTCCAGACATGGACTGCCATTCCCGCGGCCTGTAAGGCATTCATCTTGCTGTGCTTCCCACTGATCACCCAGCTTGGCCCCTGGTTCAACAAAATGACACCAGCCGTGTGGGTTCCCCTTGCAGCAGCGGAGCGGTCAGCTGCGGAGTGGGCAGGAGCGGGCATTAGCACAGAGTGCAGCAGCAGAGCGGGCATCAGCATAGCGTGCAGCAGCGGAGCGGGCAGCAGCAGAGCGTGCAGCAGCGGAGCGGTCAGCAGTGGAGTGGGCAGGAGCGGGCATTAGTACAGCGTGCAGCAGCGGAGCGGGCATCAGCACAGCGTGCAGCACAGCGTGCAACAGCGGAGCGGGCATCAGCACAGCGTGCAGCACAGCGTGCAGCAGCGGAGCGGGCAGCAGCAGAGCGTGCAGCAGCGGAGCGGTCAGCAGCGGAGTGGGCAGGAGCAGGCATTAGTACAGCGTGCAGCAGCGGAGCGGGCATCAGCACAGTGTGCAGCACAGCGTGCAGCAGCGGAGCGGGCATCAGCACAGCGTGCTGCACAGCGTGCAGCAGCGGAGCGGGCATCAGCACAGCGTGCAGCACAGCGTGCAGCAGCGGAGCGGGCAGCAGCACAGCGTGCAGCACAGCGTGCAGCAGCGGAGCGGGCAGCAGCAGAGCGTGCAGCAGCGGAGCGGTCAGCAGCGGAGTGGGCAGGAGCAGGCATTAGTACAGCGTGCAGCAGCGGAGCGGGCATCAGCACAGTGTGCAGCACAGCGTGCAGCAGCGGAGCGGGCATCAGCACAGCGTGCAGCACAGCGTGCAGCAGCGGAGCGGGCATCAGCACAGCGTGCAGCACAGCGTGCAGCAGCGGAGCGGGCAGCAGCACAGCGTGCAGCACAGCGTGCAGCAGCGGAGCGGGCATCAGCACAGCGTGCAGCACAGCGTGCAGCAGCGGAGCGGGCATCAGCACAGCGTGCAGCAGCGGAGAAGGCATTAGCACAGCGTGCAGCAGCGGAGCGGGCATCAGCACAGCGTGCAGCACAGCGTGCAGCAGCGGAGCGGGCAGCAGCAGAGCGTGCAGCAGCGGAGAAGGCATTAGCACAGCGTGCAGCAGCGGAGCGGGCATTAGCACAGCGTGCAGCAGCGGAGCGGTCAGCAGTAGAGCGTGCAGCAGCGGAGCAGGCAGCAGCAGAGCGGGCAGCAGCATAGCGTGCAGCAGTGGAGCGGGCAGCAGCAGAGCAGGCAACAGCGAAGCGGTCAGCAGCGGAGCAGGCAGCAGTAGAGCGGGCAGCAGCATAGCGTGCAGCAGTAGAGCGTGCAGCAGCGGAGCGGTCAGCAGCAGGCAGCAGAGGAACAGAAGGCAGCCGGCCAGGATAGAGCCGGCCGGCCAATAGGCCGAGGAGGAAGTGCAAAGAAGGCACCGCATGAGGCCTTGTGTGTACTAGCAGTGGCAGTCATTCGAGGACCCGGAGCCCCTATATGTTCAGGCGCCTCAATACATCTATTTCCATGTGGACTGAGCCAACCAGGATGACCGGGCAGCGGGATGGCCCGGTTCCAGGGAGTGATCAACGGGGTGTAGGTCACCCTACAAGCACCTGCAGATGACAGGCCGAAAGAGGTTCCACGATACAATGCCTTCATCCTGGCACACTCGATGATTCCTGACATGTTTGAGATGTCCCCCCAGCTGAGGGGGTTGGCTCCTGGGCGACAGGGGGTTATCCACTGCAGTCGTGGTGATCACACCTATCCGGAGGGAACAGATCGGCATGGATACCCGCTACAACAACGCCCATACAGCAACCAGGAGTGTGATCAAGCATTGCTTCGGCCTCCTGAAGATGAGGTTCAGGCGCCTGACCGCTCTGGAGGGGCCCTCCAAGTTTGATGCTGAAAGTGTGCCTGCATCGTGGCCGCCTGCTGCATCCTCCAGCACATCGCGCAGCAGAGGGGCGACGTGCTGGAGGAGGTGGAAGAGGAACACCAGGCTCGTCCGTCGAGGAGGATGTGGGGGAGGAGCAGGGCATAGAGCCCAGGTCGGCACGGGAGACCACACGATGTGCGCGCCAGGGCAAACGCACACGGGACGCTCTGATCACCTTCAAGTTCATCAGCTTGGGGGGAGGGGAGGAACTGGCCAGGGGTATGGACATTGCATCCCACCCCCACACACCTCTCCCCCCCCACCCCACCCAGCCCTGCCACCCCCACCTGCATCCCCCATCGCAGCATGGGGTGGAGCCCTGGGTTGGCAGTAATACCGGGTCTAGTCCGTGGGATGGAGGATGATGACAACCCGCTCTGCGATGAGCTCTGGTGCTCCACATCGTGTGACAATGTCTGACTCCTGCCCATGGTAGCACTTTCCATCGTCCACCAATTCCTGCATGCGGGCTTGCCATTCCATCAGTCATGTCGAACCCCTGGGGATTCGGTGGTGGGGATAGTCGGGGCTGGGGGGTGGGGGGGGGGGGGGGGGGGGGGGGGGTGGCAGCCCAGGCCCCGCAACATCCGCCCATTCGCCCCCCCCCATCTGACAGAGCACTGAGACAGGTTGTAACGGTGGTAACAAGTGTTTAATGTGACAACATACATACAGATTAATGCTCTCGCCCCTATAACTAAACTGGGTTCTGCACCCGTGCCAACTTAACCGGGTCTAACTTTCTGGCCTTATAATAATCTTTATTATTGTCACAAGCTGGCTTCCGTTAACACTGCAATGAAGTTACTGTGAAAATCCCCTCGTCGCCACATTCCGGCGCCTGTTCGGGTACACAGAGGGAGAATTCTGAATGTCCAATTCACCTAACTGGCAAGTCTTTCGGGACTTGTGGGAGGAAACCGGAGCACCCGGAGGAAACCCACGCAGACACGGGGAGAACGTGCAGACTCCGCACAGACAGTGACCCAAGCGGGGAATCGAACCTGGGACCCTGGCGCTGTGAAGCAACAGTGCTAACCACTGTGCTACTGTGCCATTACCTGTTGCATGAGACCATCCAACCATTCTGCCACGTATTAAACCTTCTCGCATTACATTCCTCATTAGTTCCACTTTTTTAAAAGTTTGCTGTTGTCAATATCCTTTTCCAGCTCATCTTTCAACTCAACAAAATCACTCCTGTCATCCCCGAGAATAATTTCATGCAGGTGTGGGATCCAGGATGCTGCGACGTGTCGAAAGCAATGCTGATGATGCTTCATTAGAAAAGCAGATAATAATGCTAGCAGATGGTTAATTGACAGGGGAACTCTTTTCTTTACACTTTGGGTCTCTGGTATCAGGAATATCCTGATGGTAACCCAAGCGATTACTGATGAGTACGTTGAAAGCATGATTCTGGTATCCCATATCCAGAACCTCCCGATCTGCTTCATGGAAAATCCTTCCTCGGTTTACGGGGAATGAGTCAACAAACCGATCGACCCGGTGATTTTCTGCCGTCCCACTCCTGGGACATTGTCAATAAACCGGTGCATTCTGCGTGGGTGGGGCCTTTTTACAAAAAACATGTGGCCTCACACCAAATATTACTCGTTTCCGGAGCAGAACGGAAATATCTCGGTGTTGGGATCTGGATCTAAATTTCCCAGTCAGTATTGAAGAAGAGATGAGTTTATTTTGATGATGTCACTCACACACAGTCCAACAGAATGAGTTTCCTCCCCTCAGGGCAAATCCTTGTGATGTTGAGCAACAGGAAATCAAATCAGAAATAGTGAAATTGAGGAGAGAATCTTCCCCAATCCCCAGTGATTCTCCCCCTGATCCCCAGTGAGTCTCTCCTCCCGATCCCCAGTGAGTCTCCCCCAATCCCCAGTGAGTCTCTCCCCCATGCCCAGTGAGTCTCCCCGATCCCCAGTGAGTCTCCCCCCGATCTCCAGTGAGTCTCTCCCCCGATCCCAGTGAGTCTCTCCCCGATCCCCAGTGAGTCTCTCCCCCGATCCCCAGTGAGTCTCTCCCCCGATCCCCAGTGAGTCTCCCCGATCCCCAGTGAGTCTCCCCGATCCCCAGTGAGTCTCTCCCCGATCCCCAGTGAGTCTCTCCCCCCGATCCCCAGTGAGTCTCTCCCCCCGAACACCAGTGAGTCTCCCCCGATCCCCAGTGAGTCTCCCCCGATCCCCAGTGAGTCTCTCCCCCCGATCCCCAGTGAGTCTCCCCGATCCCCAGTGAGTCTCTCCCCGATCCCGAGTGAGTCTCTCCCCCGATCCCGAGTGAGTCTCTCCCCGATCCCCAGTGAGTCTCCCCCAGTCCCCAGTGAGTCTCTCCCCCGATCCCCAGTGAGTCTCTCTTCCCGATCCCTAGTGAGTCTCCCCCCCGATCCCCAGTGAGTCTCTCCCCCGATCCCCAGTGAGTCTCTCCCCCCGATCCCCAGTGAGTCTCTCCCCGATCCACAGTGAATCTCTCCCCCGATCCCCAGTGAGTCTCCCCCCCGATCCCCAGTGAGTCTCTCCCCCCGATCCACAGTGAGTCTCTCCCCCGATCCCCAGTGAGTCTCTCCCGCCGATCCCCAGTGAGTCTCCCCCGATCCCCAGTGAGTCTCCCCCCGATCCCCAGTGAGTCTCTCCCCCCGATCCCCAGTGAGTCTCCCCCGATCCCCAGTGAGTCTCCCCCCGATCCCCAGTGAGTCTCCCACCGATCCCCAGTGAGTCTCTCCCCCCGATCCCCAGTGAGTCTCTCCCCCCGATCCCCAGTGAGTCTCCCCCGATCCCCAGTGAGTCTCTCCCCCGATCCCCAGTGAGTCTCTCCCCCCGATCCCCAGTGAGTCTCTCCCCCCGATCCCCAGTGAGTCTCTCCCCCCCGATCCCCAGTGAGTCTCTCCCCCGATCCCCAGTGAGTCTCTAATTTTCTGCTTTTTCACCCAGTCTCTGTGACCCTGGATATGGAAACAGCGAATCCCTGGCTCGAGGTGTCTGAGGATCTGAAGAGTTTGAGACTGACCTGGACCCGGAGGAGTCTCCCTGACACCAGGAAGAGGATTACAAACTATTACTGTGTGCTGGGATCAGAGGGATTCACATCAGGGAGACATTACTGGGAGGTGGAGGTGACGGGGAATCAGGTCTGGAGTCTGGGAGTAGCCGCAGAGTCTGTGGAGAGGAAGAGAGATGTCAGTCTGAGCCCAGAGACTGGATTCTGGACCATTGGGCGGTTTGATGATCAGATTTATATAAAATCCTCTCCTCCATCCCCTCTCCCTGTCGATCAGATCCCCGGGAAGGTGGGAGTTTATCTCAGTTATGAGTCTGGGACAGTTTCATTTTACAACGTGGACACCAAGTCCCATCTCCACTCCCTCACTGGGAATAAATTTACTGAGAAACTTTATCCTTTCTTCTGGACTCGGGATGTAACCCAGTTTCTGAGAATCTGCTCTGGTTCTGATCTGGATCGGGAAAACAGGCGGGGCTCAGGGATGGACACATCATCCCTGACGTCACAATGACTTGACCCCACGATTAGGGTCAGGGGTCAGAAACCATCATTGAGATCTGGTCGTCACTAAATACGTCATTTAATTTCCAAATTGTAAAATCCCAATCAGACTGTAAGTAAAAACAACACAAATAGAAATGTCAGAGGATTAAATTAAAAAGTAAAGTAAATATCTTAACCTGACCCTTGCAGTTCATTGTAGTGCCAGTTTCAACCAGAGATGGTGATGTCGAGCTGTACAAAGATCAGTAAAGTTTTACAGCGCAGTATCGCCACCTGCTGCTGGATACCTGGTACTGGCAGGAATACCAAAAACACAAAATGCTTAATCGCTGATCAGACAATTCAGGCAGGACCTTTCTTCACAACTGAAAGAGAATTGGATCAGAGGTGAAATAAACATAATAATAATCTTTATTAATGTCACAAGTAGGTTTACATTAACACTACAATGAAGTTACTGTGAAAATCCCCCGGTCGCCACACTTCGGCGCTCACCTAACAGCACATCTTTCGGGACTTGTGGTAGGAAACTGGAGCACCCGGAGGAAACCCACGCAGACACGGGGAGAACGTGATCCTGGACTTCCCACTTCCAGGTTCCTGTCACACACCGAGTCCCTATCAGGAAATTCCACACTGCCGGTCTGGACAATGTTCAAAAAAGCCCAGTTGGGAGATTGAAATTTCCCAGTTTGGGATCTTGCTGTGTGTCAGGAGCTGAATTCACAAATCTGGGCCTGTATTCCGAGTACAGAGAGGATAAGAATGACCTCCTGGTTTAATAACTGGGACATTGGTGGATAGTTCGAATGTGAGAATGAAAGTGAAATTAGACAGGTATTGCGGCAATAAAATTAGATTTTTGAAAACCAGTGCAGCAGCTCCTGGTGAGACTGGAACAACATGTTTCCCTGTTCAATTAACCAGCAGATCAAATTAATAATAAAAACAGAAAGTTGTGGAAAAATATTCAGCAGATCCGGTCTGTGAATAGAGAAACAGAGTTGACGTCTCGAGTAGAATATGAATCTTTTTCAGATGATTTCCAGCATTCGCAGTATTTTGTTTTTATTACAACAGATCGAATTGTTAGATTGTATATATATATAGTTTACTTGATGCAACAACATTACTTGAAGGCAAAACAGTAAACCTAAAATCACAAATTGTCTATGGATTTTATTTTTAACCCAGTAATTTCTCAGAATCTTTATGTTATTCAGGTCCACATATTTATTTCAATGTTTAATTAGTTCCCACATCTTTGGCTTGGACTCTGGTCTGGGGCGAGGTTCTGAGATTTCAATGAATTTCGACAATGAAGGATAAAATAAACAACTTGCTGTAATACTGTCAGGAAAAGAAGAGATGATTCCCAATGATTTTCCGAGAGGTTGTCTACTTTCTGTCGGCACTTCTCTCTGTGCCGTAGAATCTCTACAGTGTCGAAGGAGGCATTTGGCCCATCAAGTCTGCACCGAAACTCTGAAGGTTGAAGAATGCTGTATGAAGGACAGTGAGTCATTCAAATGATGGCCATCATCTGGATTTTCTTGGATTGCTGGAAGTATGTCAACATCACCCACTCAATAAGGATGTACATTGATTGTGAAGAACACAAAGAGAATCAATGATCTGTTGTCCCTTGTAGTTAAGAGCAGCAATAATCCTGCCTTTATTGGATGGTCAATGCCTCCTGGGACCTTGTAACTTGATGTCTGATTGATAAAGAGTGATTGGTTGAAGTCAGTCGAGGTGATCTGCTAATATGTTAACAGCAGCTTCAGTATGAAACTTAAAATTACTATCAAAGCCTTGAACTTGTTCTGTAACTGATCAGTAGCCTGGATTCAGACTCAGACTATCCAATTCCTCTCGGAACTCTGTAGGATCAGCAGTTTGGTAATGTGTCTGGTAAACATCGTCTGGTCTGTGACTTTGATTAAAATTGAATTTTCAGAAACATTGAAATGTTTAGTTTTTCCACATTGGAAGCTTCCTGCTGTGGGGAGGAGATGGGGGAGGGTTGTGCTACATTGCAAACATCTCAAAATGGCTGGAGTTTCTTTTTTATAAATTTAAAGTGCCCAATTCATTTTTTTCAATTGAGGGGCAATTTAGCGTGGCCAATTCACCTAACCCCACATCTTTGGGTTGTGGGGCGAAACCCACGCAAACATGGGGAGATTGTGCAAACTCCACACGGACAGTGACCCAGAGCCGGGATCGAACCTGGGACCTCAGCGCTGTGAGGCAGCAGAGCTAACCACTATACCATCGTACCGTCCTGAAGTTTTTTATTCGTTCACGGGATGTGGGCGTCGCTGGCTGGGCCAGCATTTATTGCCCATCCCTGAGTGCATTTAAGAGTCAACATTGCTGTGGGTCTGGAGTCACATGGAGGCCAGACCAGGTAAGGACGACAAAGGGAGGTTGTCTCATCCTGCCAAGTCGGCCTTCACCTTCCCCACCAAACTAGTAAAATTATACCTATGGAGCCCCCCACCCCCCGCCTCCCCAGCCACGTGCCACCTGCACCCCCAAGTACCTGTAGTGGGCTGCTGCCCTACCAAGTGGTAGCCCCCCACTCCTGCTCCCACTCCTGGCTGGGATACCATAAAATACTCACTCTTCTCTAGATTTAATTTATACCCTGAGAATGACCCGAATCTTTGGAGCATCCCTATTATATTCCCCACCGATGTACTCGGCTCTGAGATATTCAGCAGTAAGGCGTCCATGTACAAGGATACCCTATGTTCCATTCCCCCTCACACTATCACCTTCCACAACTCCAAACTCCTTCGAGCGATGGCCAGTGGCTCTATCACTAATGCAAATAGCAGGGGGGACATAGGACACCCCTGCCTAGTACCCCTGCCTAGTACCCCGGTGCAGAGAAAACCACTCCGAACTCATGTTGTTCGTGCGAACACTTGGTTCCCTACAGAGCAGCCGTACCCAAGCCGTACCTCGGCCCAATTCCAAATCTTTCCAAGACCATCATCAGATACCCCCACTCGACCCGGTCGAATGCCTTTTCCGCACCTAGCGCCACCATCACCTCCGTCTCCTTTCCATCGGCCGGCGTCATGATCACATTTTGCAACCTTCTAACATTCGAAAACAGCCGGCAAACCCTGTCTGATCTTATAATAATATATTAGTGACACAATTAGCACTGCAATGAAGTTTCTGTGAAAATCCCCGAGTCGCCACACTCCGGCGCCTGTTCGGGTACACAGAGGGAGAATCAGAATGTACAATTCACTGATCTTCTCCTATCACCTTCGGGACGCACCCCTCCAACCTTGCTGCCTGTGGTAGTCACCACTGTTGTATTATATTGTATATACTGCACTGCATACGAGGATATTACGGTAAGGCCCCTGTACTACAGGTACGGGGGTAGATCCCTGCCTGCTGGCTATGCCCAGTAGGCAGAGTATAAATGTGTGTGCTCTTCGAACTGCAGCCATTTCAGCACCAGCTGTAGGAGGCCACACATCTCTGTGTAATAAAGCCTCGATTACTCTCTACTCTCGTCTCGTCGTAATTGATAGTGCATCACTGCCAACACCTTCACCAATATCTTGGCAAGCACATCTAATAAAGGATATGGGCCTATACGACCCACACTCTGTCTGGTCCTTGTCCTTTTTTAACAGAAGGGAAATCAAAGCCTGCCTGAGTGTTTGTGATAATACCCCCTTATCTATCTCCTCCTCAAACATCCCTACCATCAGTGGCCGCAACTTGTCTTTAAACTTCTTGTAATACTCCACTGGGAACGCATCTGGCCCTGCCACCTTCCCCGATTACATCCTCCCAATTGCCTCCTTTACCTGCAGTTCCCCCTCCGGCCCCTCCACCCCAGGCCTACCGTCTTCCCCCAACCTCGAATACTCCAACCCGTCCAGAAACTCCCCCATCGCTCGCTCCTCTTCCGGTGACTCCAACCTATACAATTCCTCATAAAACTCCTCAAAAACTTTATTAATCTGCTCCGGGGCCACCACCAATTTCCCCGTCCTATCCCGCAACTGGACTATCTCCCTCGCCGCTGCCTCCCTTCGGAGCTGGCCAGCCAACATACGCCCCACCTTCTCCCCATATTCATAAACTGCTCCCCTCACCCGCCTCAGTTGGTGCATCATCTTCCCCGTAGACAACCGGTCAAACTTTGCCTGAAGCTCCTTCCCCTTGTCTAGAAGGGTCGGATCTGCATCCCCCACACACATCCTGTCCACCTCCAACATCTCCGCGATCAACTTTTGACACAACACCCTCTCCTCCTTGTCCAACCTGGCCTTAAACAAGATAACCTCGTGCGGCATGTGGCACAGTGGTTAGCACTGGGACTATGGCGCTGAGGACCCGGGTTTGAATCCCGGCCCTGGGTCACTGTCCATGTGGAGTTTGCACATTCTCCCCGTGTCTGCGTGGGTTTTGAAAATGGAAAATGAAAATCGCTTATTGTCACAAGTAGGCTTCAAATGAAGTTACTGTGAAAAGCCCCTAGTCGCCACATTCCGGCGCCTGTTCGGGGAGGCTGGTACGTTTTACCTCCACAACCCAAAGATGTGCTGGTTAGGTGGATTGGCCACACTAAATTGCCCTTTAATTGGAAAAAAAAATAATTGGGTACCGAGGGTATTTTTAAAAATCGAGATCACCTCCCACCTTTCTACTGCCTTCAGGGCCTCCCACACCACCGCCTGTGACACTTCGCTGTACAATTAAATCCCAATATTCCTCAATCACCTTCCCAATCTTATCACAGAAACTTCAGTCATCAACAACGCCACATCCATTCTCCACCCCGGCTCTGGGCCACCCCCTCTCCAAGACCACATCCACCCAATGCGGCGCATGTTCCGAGATTGCCATCGCAGAGTACTCCGATCCCTTCGACTCCAGCCAGTAACGCCTTCCCGACTACAAAATAGTCTATCCTCGAATATACTTTGTGCACCGGGGAAAAAAACGAATATTCCCGCTCCCTCGGATGGAGAAACCTCCACAGGTCCACTCCTCCCATCTCTCTCCTGAGCCCAGTCAGCGCCGTTGTGTCCCCTCCCCTCCCGCCAACTGGGCACACAGGCACGGCTGCGACCTGTCCATCCTCGGCTCTTGCACCATAGTCCAATCCCCTCCCACTATTTGCTTGTGTGTGTCCAAGTCCGGGATTGCACCCGGCACCCAGTTTGCAAACCCTACATCGTCCCAGCTGGGGCCGTATACACTCGCCAGTACCACCAAGCTCCCTCTAATGCCCCCGTCACAATCACATATCTACCTCCCAGGTCCGCCATCACCTTATCCATCTGGGATCTAACCCTCATGCTTCCCCCCCAAGCCCTACTATTGAACCCAGAGTGGAATACCTGGCTCACCAAGCCCTTCCTGATCCTCACCTGGTCCTTCAGCATTGCCACATAGGCCTTTAGGCTTTTTTGGTGCAAACAACCTCGATCTCTTCACAGGTCCCCCCAAACCTCTCAGGTTCCTCATTACTATCCTGACTTGGGCTCTCACACACCCCCCCCCCCCCCCCCCACCCCTCCTATCCACCATCATCATATCTCAGGGCCCTGCCCACTGGGCCTGGCCCACCCCATCCCCTTGTTGCCATCAAACCCCTCCCCTCTCCCAAAATTCCCCAATCCACTTCCTCTTGAAAACACCTCTCCCAGTATCGATCCCAACTCCCCACCTTTCACACCTCCCAGGCCCATTGAAACCTGTTCGACCAGGCTCCAATGACCGTGGACCCTCCCTCCACCCCACTCCCGTTCACTGGCCAACCTACCCTTGCAAGTGTGGAGGCTCAAGCCCCCTCCTCCCAATCCCTTCCCCCATGCCAAGTCCCTCAAAAACAACCATCAAATATACAAACCCGGTGCAAACCACTGCGCCTCAGAAAACCGCCATCACCCCCAAATTTTGCGGGTCACTTACCCCGTGTGCCCCAAAACCACAGGGTACACTGCCCTTTCCCACCGACCAATCCACAAAAAAGAAAACCCCAACTCCCAACCAATCCCATACAAGCAACTTAACATCCTTAAACCGCGAACAAGAAATGAAACCAACATACAACATTTCGCTCAGTCCAATTCCATACCCCAGTCCCATTTCCCATTTTAGCCTTCACGAATGCCTCCGTCGCCTCCACTGTCTCAAAGTAGAAGACCCTTGAATTATAGATCACCCTCAACTTCACCGGGTAGACCACGCCGAACCTCACACCATTGCTGTAGAGTGCCGCCTTTACCCGACCAAATGCCGCCCGCCTTCCCACCAGCTCCACGGTTATGTCCTGGTATATGCGTCGCCCAACTCCTGCCCACTGCACCTTACACCTCTGTTTCGCCCAACACAGGACCTTCTCTTTAACCTGGTACTTGTGAAAGCAGATTATTAACGCCCTTGGTGGCTCAGTCTTCTTTGGTTTGGGCCTGAGCGACCAATGAGCCCTATCCAGTTCATACTGGTTCTTCCCCCTCCCCCAGCAACTCCACCAACATCTTTGCGACGTACTCAGTCAGCCTCGGGCCCGCCACCCCCTCGGGCACAATTCTTACGTTCTGCTACTTCGATCTATTCTCTAGGTCCTCCACCTTAGCCCTCAGTCTTTTGTTGGCCTCCACCACCCTCCGCAGCTCCTCGTTCATCGAGGTGAATGCGACATCGCTGTGCTGCGACAGAGCCGCCTCCACCCGCTTCAACCTCTCTCCTTGCTCCCATACCTTGGCCGATGTTTTCGTCACCGCCACCTTCATCATGGCCATCGCCTCCTCCATCAATACCTTCATTGCTGCCATCATTTCTTTCCTCATCACCTCTATGTGCTTGGCAAATTGCTTTTCAAACTCCCCAGCCATCACCTCGGTCACCATCTCGACTGTGAAGGGCGCGGCCCCACCCAGCGATGTAGCCTCTGCCATCATCCGGGCTGACCTGTTCGCACAACAGCGAACCTTTGCTCGCCCCCCTTCTTCCCTGGTTCTTCGACATTCCCCCTCTTTCCTGATGTCTTCTTGCGCCAGTTCATCCAAAATCTGCCCCTGGGACCGACCGGGCAATAAATTCCAAAAGAACGATCCTCGAGCAGGACCCACCCAATGTGCGACTTCCAACCAAATGCCGACACCGGAGGTCATCTTTCGACTTTTAATTCCAGATTTTTATTTAATTGAATTCAAATTTCACCATCTGCCATGGCAAGATTTGAACCCAGTCCTCAGAACATGATTCTGGGTATCTTCGTTTCACTACTGGTGGGGCGGGGGTTGGATGGGGCTGGGGGAGAGAAGGAGGGGGAGTGAAGAGACAAGTAGATGGGCGATTGTGGAGAGGGAGTGAGTGGGTAGAATGATCCTCCAATCACAGCCTCTGTTTCTCTGGGCCGCTGACTGATTCTCCAATCACAGCCTCTGTCTCTCCGGGCCGCTGACTGATTCTCCAATCACAGCCTCTGTCTCTCCGGGCCGCTGACTGATCCTCCAATCACAGCCTCTGTTTCTCCGGGCCGCTGACTGATCCTCCAATCACAGCCTCTGTCTCTCCCGGGCCGCTGACTGATCCTCCAATCGCAGCCTCTGTCTCTCCCACTCTCTCCAGCCGCTCCGCTCGCGCTGTGACCGTTGGGCTTTGAGCGCTGAGCTGGCGCACGCGCGCTGGCTCGCGGCCGCTCTCCAGCCGCCTTCACTCACTCTGCAGCGGGGCGGCGCGCGCGCTCCTCTGCTCGGCAGTTAAACACCGTTTAAAATCAGAGCCACCTGGTCAGAAAAGGGGCGGCGGGGAAATGGAGAAGCGCAGGTGGGGCGGCTGCACAGGGAGAGCTGCAGCTTCACCCCCCTCACTCTGTCATATTTCACTCACAACCTTCAGGGAAATGTCTGCATCCACAAACAAAACTCCCCGGCAGCCCTTTGCCATCACTCCCACATTCATTCACATTCAAACTGCTCACGCCAGTTGTGTTGTGAAAATCACAACATTCCTCACAGATTCATTGTTTAAAATTCATTTCCACCATGTGTCTGGGGCTCACTGACTCGACCAGCATTTATTGCCCATCCCTAATTGCCCCTTGACAAGGTGGTGCTGAGCTGCCGCCTTGAAGTCCCTGCCGTCCCTGGGTGTAGGCACACCCACCGTGCTGTTAGGGAGGGAGCTCCAGGATTTGGACCCGGCGACACTGAAGGAACGGCCGATATATTTCCCCGTCGGGATGGGGAGTGACTTGGAGGGGAACCTCCAGGTGGGGGGTGATCCCAGGTATCTGCTGCTCTTGTCCTTCTAGATGGTGGTGGCCGTGGGTTTGGAAGGTGCTGCCTGAGGAACCTCGGTGAGTTCCCGCAGTGAACCTTGTCGATGGTGCACACGGCTGACACTGTCCATCGGAGGGGGAGGGAGTGAATGTTTGTGGAAGGGACGCCAATCAAGCGGGGCTGCTTTGTCCTGGATGGTGTTGAGCTTCTTCAGTGCTGGAGCTGAGCTGATCCAGACAAGTGGAGAGTTTTCCATCTGTTATGTATCAAGAGTAACACCATTTGGTTGGTGTAATGTCACATCTTACCCAATAACATTGAATCGTTTTGTGGGCTTTTGTGGAGTTCACCATTGTACCTGTTTGAGCTGCATTTTGTAAATAAACCCGTTCCACTTTGTTACGCAAACTCAATTTGTGCCACCTCTTAAGTCTTTCTCTTTGCAGCGACAACAAAGAATATACCAAAAGTGAAACTGCCAATGAGGATTTGGGATCATACAATGTGCTGACGAAATCTGGGGCGTAAAAAAATGGAGAGAACGAACTTTCGACCAAGGTTTTGTAAACCAGATAAAATTAATCATCAATGGAGATCCACCATCAGGAGAGAGGTCGGGAGATATATCGTTAACTTCTAAGGCAAAATCATCATTGTGGCAAGTAATAAAACAACTCTCAAGTAAATATTTGGATACCGTACAGTTTATAGCATTAGCGAATCATCTGGTCGATCGCCACGACCTGTGCAAGTACGGGTTTAAAAAAAAAAGCTATTGGATAACTCCGAGTTACTGGGGGCTTACTTCAAATGGCGGATCGAGGCTTTCAGTACACTTAAGAACATAAGAACTAGGTGCAGGAGTAGGCCACCTGGCCCCTCGAGCCTGCTCCGCCATTCAATGAGATCATGGCTGATCTTTTTTGGACTCAGCTCCACTTTCCGGCCTGAACACCATAACCCTTAATCCCTTTATTCTTCAAAATACTATCTATATCTTTAAAACATTTAATGAAGGAACCTCAACTGCTTCACTGGGCAAGGAATTCCATAGATTCACAACCCTTTGAGTGAAGAAGTTCCTCCTGAGCTCAGTCCTAAATCTACTTCCCCTTATTTTGAGGCTATGCCCCCTAGTTCTGTTTTCACCCGCCAGTGGAAACAACCTGCCTGCATCTATCCTGTCTATTCCCTTCATAATCTTATTGTTGTATTGGATAGAGCTGCGGAGACTGTGCATGAGGCACTGAAACGGACTGCGGGAATGCAAACTTACTGGGCTGCCAACTCTGCAAACCTACTGCCCAGGAATCGTTGGCAATGCACCGAAACAGTTTGTCTGCGTGTGCGCTGTGAGTTTGTCTGCTTTAAACAGAGAGAAATGAATGGCAGGGAAGACAGACTGAAGTCTGGGTTGTACAGATCAGGGAGCTGCAATCCAAAATGGCGGGATGAAAAGGTGCAATGGACGCATTTGAGGAGGAAGAGGCATGGAATTATTATGAGGAAAGTTTCCAGCCAATCAGGCACCAGCATACTGCGATTTTGCTCAGCTCAGTTGGGAGGAAAACATTCAGGTTGTTCCAGAATTCGTATACCCGGGACTTCCGGTGGCGTCCATGATGTGAGCGGTCGCACATTTGGCGGCTCCCACTCGAGGTTGTTTTTTTTGGACCTTTTCCCCGTTCGGAGGGTGGATGTGCGAATCAAAAAGGTGTAGGGCTAGCCAAAGGGGAGTTTGACTCCACTGGTGGATGAATCCACAGACCAGAAGTGGGTCGGAAAGAAGGAAGCAACTAGAGCAGCTTAAGATGGCGGAGGGTAAAGGGCCTGCGCTGCCTACCCAATGGTCGATGGAACAACTGGTGGACTACTTAAACGAGAAGTTCAGCCAGCAGAAGAGAGAGGCCTATAAGGACCTAGCCAAGGCTGTAGATCTGCTGAAGTCGGGAATCGACTGAGTGGAGCAGAGGCTGGAGTCCCAGGGCCAAGCTATCCGGAAAGTGGAGGAGGTGGTGGGGGTACACGAGGAGCAGTTGCCTTCATTGGCAGCCGAGGTAGGAGTGATGCGGGAGACACAGAAACATCTAAAGGAGAAGGTGCAGGACCTTGAGAATTGTAGGGATGCCTGAAGGCATGGAGGGAGCAGATTTGGCCATGTATGTGGCCAGAATGCTGGACGAGCTGATGGGAGAGGGTGCCTTTGACCGGCCCCTGGAGGGCGACCGAGTGCACAGGGAACTGATGAGGAGGCCACAGGCGAACGAGCCACCGGGAGAAATGGTGGTGCATCTTCACTGGTTCCTGGACAAGGAAAAGATTCTGAGATGGGCGAGGCAGAAGAGGAAATGCATCTGGGAGGGCAGTGAGCTTTGAGTGTATCGGAACCTGGGCCTCGATCTGGAGGGATGGGTTGAACCCGGTGAAGGCTGGCCTCTTTAAAAAGAGAGTGAATTTGGCGCAGTGCGGTGGCACAGTGGATAGCACTGGGACTGCGGCGCTGAGGAGCTGGGTTCGAATCCCGGCACTGGGTCACTGTCCGTGCGGAGTTTGCACATTCTCCCCGTGTTTGCGTGGGTTCCACCCCTACAACCCAAAGACGTGCTGGTTAGGTGGATTGGCCACACTAAATTGCCCCTTAATTAGAAAAAAAAAATGTTCAAGTAAAAATAATTGCGTACTCTAAATTTCAAAAAAACGGGGGGTGATGTTGGGGATGTTGTACCCGGCTCGCCTCTGGGTGACCTTTAACAACAGAGAGCATCACTGTGGAACACCAGAGGAGGCGATGGACTGTTTGAGAGACAATGGGCTGGCCGGTGAAGGAGGACATTGAACTGTGGAGGAGGGGTGTGGAGATGAATGCTTTTTGTTCTGTTTTATTTGGTAATCCCTGTGTCTTTCCTTCTGTTGGTGGTTGGGGAACTATTCTCCTCCGAGATGTTTCGATGCGTTGGGGGGTGAGTGCACCTTTTATCCTTTTGTGTTTTCTTTCTCTTGTGTTTTTTCCTGTTGAAAGGCAGGTTGCGAGTTGTGCAAATGGGGGGGGGGGGAGGAGAATCAGTGGAGGGTAGGAGGTTTTGGCTCCTTGGGCGGGGGCCACCAGGCTAACTGGTTGGGCGAGTTAACTGGAACAGGAGGGGAAGGGGGTTGCTGCTGACAATGGTGTTTGGTTGCTGTGATGTTATATGGGAGGGAGTGGTGACAGGGGCGGCCTGGAGGGTTGTGTAGCACGGGCGGGGGCTGGCTAAGAAGGGGTATGGTTGATCAGCCGCGGGGGTGGGAGGGGGGTGCCCTGCGACCTGGCTGGTCACATGGAACGTGAGGGGGCTGAATGGGCCAGTCAAATGGTCACACATCTGAAGAGTTTGAAAGCGGAAATGTCACTTTTACAAGAAATACATTTGAAGATCGGGGACCAGACAAGGCTCAGGAAAGGGTGGGGAGGGCAAGTTTTCCATTCGGAGGTTGATATGAAGACCCGTGGGGTGGCAGTGCTCGCCAACAAGTGTGTGGTGTTTGAGGTGGGGAATATCATCGTGGATTCGGAGGATCGGGATGGTAATTGGGAAGTTGGAGGGGATGCCAGTGGCCCTGGTAAACGTTTACGGCCCACACTGCGATGATGTGGAGTTCATGAGGCGAGTATTGAGGAAGCTCCCAGACCTGGACTCACACCGGCTGATTATGGGTGGGGACTTTGACATGGTGGTTGGACCGGTTGAGCCCAAGGCCGGGGAGAGTATCGGCAGTGGCGAAGGAGATGAAGGAGTTTATGGAGCACATGGCGGGAGGACCTGTAGAGATCTACCATGCGGTTCAAGTGCAGTCTCGCAAACACTATAGAACTCGGTAGAAATTTGAGTTACACTTCTCGGATGCAAGAAAGAATCTTTTATTGCCTCAACTGATTACAATTGAGAGAAACTTAAATCTATTCTCAATAAAGCGTTGCCAGCAAAAGACTTAAAGAGAAGTCATTTATAAAACAATTTAAACTTTCAAAAATAGTACAGAAATGGTTTCTTGCTTAAAGCAAAATAGCTTGCGCGAACTTCAAGAGTTAGAGTGGAAAAGTGAAAATACGAAAATAAGGATAGCAAGTAGTTAGATCAAAGTGTTGCGTGATCCTGGATAGAAAATGTGTGTCTGAACTCTCATGTTTGAGGAAAATGTTATCAGTCTGAGGCCATCTGTCCATAACCTCAATGTCGTCCTAATTAGTTTGAGTGAGTTTCAAATACATTTGATTTGATGGTTAACTATCAATCCTCAATGTGCTACATAAGTTTTAAATGTTTCATGTCTCTGTAACTACATTTTTGCTCCTATATTACTTTTGAATAGTTCTGCTAAGACAAAAGGTACTCATTGGCTTAGTTGCCTGTTTAGAAGAGGCAATTTGTAGAAATAGATAGTGTATACACAATGCTTGTTAATATCAGAAAGGACACAAAATGGCTGTTAGCTATTATAGCAAAACTAAAGACACAAAATGGCTGAACTAGCCACATTCCTGAACAATACGTTACAAACTGTAAACTATCTCATGAGAACCAGGCATGGGTATGTATAGGGAGTCTTTTAACAAACGCTGATAGCAGCTTCACAGAACAAGGAATGCAATGTATCCTTAATAGCTCAAGGACCCCAGCTGGAGACAGGACATATCCTTATGTTAGTCTTGAGTGACTTTTGCATGAAGTTAGGGGCTGGTGAGACAACACCCACTTTAACCATATATGTGATAACTGCGATGCTAAGAAAATTGATTGACTGCATGTAATGAATTGTGATGCAAATATAGTTGATTGATTGTATGTAAATGAGAATGCAACTAATTCCACCCCTTGAATCTGTATATTAACCCAATGCGAACCTTAGCTCAAGTGAGAAAGAGTATTGCGAAACTGCGTAGTTTCCAAATCTTTCTCCCAGATCTGATATAATAAACTGCTTCTTTACTCACTCAAAAAGGCCTACGTGTGAATATTTTCACCTCGAACAAATGGCATAGTCTGGCGGGAGGTTGCTGAGCCGGACGCCGATCGAGCCAGTGGACAAGGCGAGTAGTCAAACCTTTGATCGCCAGAAATTAGAGTCACACGGTGAGACGGACGGACGGCGAAGCAACGTCCAATGAATTGGTATCAAGGCAATTGAGTAAAAGACTCAGTTAAAAAAAATTTTGGGTTTTGTTTTGTTGGTCCGCGATATCATTTAATATAGTAATAATCGGCTGCTCGAGGACCCATACTGAGCCTGAATTAAGGGGGCAATTGAGCTCTCACATGATGGCCAGAGTTAGTTGGGAATCCGTGACGCACAGACTGTTGAGTGTTAGCGGTTGCGGAATTTGCCGTGACACAGTGACAAGCCAGGACCGCCACCCTCCGGGAGTGGATGATAGGTAAAGCCTTTGAGCACAGTCACCTAGTGCACCGGATACGCAGTTGATAGAGCCAACATGGTTAACACATCATGGAAAAGAGAGGCACAAGGCTGCTTTTCTGGGGTCCCCCGGGGATCCATGAGTCTGGCGTACGGACAAGAGCGAAAGATTCTGGTACAGAAAATGATCAGAGATGGGTGGGACCCTGACGCAGCCCCCATAGAACAAAGAAACTGGTGGGATAAACAAAAGTGAGATGTGGCAAAAAAAAATAAGGTTCACCAATGATAGGTCTACCATGTGGTTTCAGTAGCACCTTGCGATTATGAGAACTCAGTAGAAATTTAAGTTAAAACTTCTCAGGTGCAAATAGGAATTGTTTTATTTGTCTTCTATTGATTACAATTGTAAGTCATTTAAAAGGCAATTCGTGGACAATTAAAAACTTTCACAGAATCACAGAAATGATCTTCTTGCTTAGGCAAACAGCTCGCAATAACTTTAGAAGACAAAGTCTGAAAATGAAATATGAAGACAGGGAGACAGTGAATAGTTCAGATCAAAGTAAAGATGATTCATGAAGGAGAGAGAACTCCAGCTAATGCTCCAGCTCCAGCTAAAAATGGCCAAACGAAACTTCACAGCTATACTGTTTCATATCTGTCTTTAGCCATCAAATTACACTCCAATATAACCCTAATTGGTTTGGGTTAGACTCAAACACATCTGATTTGACGGCAAGCCGTCCATCTTTAATATGCAACATTAGTTTTAATTGTTTTGTGTCTACATACTTGTATGTTAAGGAGTGCGATATTGTGCTGTTATCAAGACCAGTTTGAACTGGTCTTTTGCTGACTTAGCTTTTATAACAATAGAGCCTTCATTTTACTATGTTGTTGCTATGCTGTTGCTATAGAGCCTGCCTGTCCTTGGACACTGTCTTGAAAAATGTATTAATTAGTTCAGTTAAAGTGTTTGTTTTAATCTCTACTGCTTTTCCATGTATCAGGTTCTTTTGTGTTTCTGTTGTTTTTATGTTGTACTGTCTTGCTAAAATAATGGAACTGAGTAAAGTGAATTATGCTGTGTTATGCTGTTTTGAAAGCTGTATGTTTTGAGATGACTTGAGGTTATGAGAGTGTTGAAATCCTTAATTTAAAATGGGTAAAACTGGGGCTTAATATTTATCCTCAATAGCTATCTTTTACCTATCAGGTGTATTCGGAAATAGTTGACTTCTACAGTTGCAAAGGTCGGCCGGCGGGGGCCGTGAAGGTCGGCCGGCGTGGGTCGCGAAGGTTGGCCGGTTAGTAAAAATGGGTCCCTGGACAAAAAGTTTGAAAAACACTGCTCTACATTGAAAGAGGCATAAGCCACTCTTTTAACGGTTTGATAGCAGGGATTGATGACCACAGTTTAGTAACTAAACAAACTGTTTATCGTAACGAATAAACTAAGTACAGAGTGCAAAAAATGTGCTCCCATGACTCCGACTCCAGACTCAGACTGACTGGGAAAGCCCATGCTCAGCCCCAGGATTCACACACTTCAGCAGAGGTGTGCATTGGACTGAATGGACAATTTCTGTGCTGTAATATTTTAATAATTTAAAATAGAAATCTATCACCGACAACTATCTGTCATAACTGTTGTAACCACGCCACTGTTCTGTCTGAGACCACTTCACTCACTGCAGGCCGGAGACCTCCCTGCTCTCTCAGTCTCAGTGTCACACCTGTTATGAGCCAGGGTTTAGAGAACCCCAAAGTGTATCATGGAGTTCACCTGACCCACAACTTTTACTAGATTGTGGTATGGGGAGCACACGGCCCACTCTACAGGTGTGGTACAGTAGAAATGGAAAAGTATCTTTTTAAAGCAAAACAATGTTTATTCTATGAAGTCAAGTTAGCCTTTTTAAAACATACAGTGGACATCTTAGCAACCATCAATTCAAATATAACCCCCAAAGAATACAACACTAAGTGATCCTTAAGCTGTCCTTTTAACATCCATAAGACTTAAAGAAAATCTTTAAACAGAAGCACATCAGGTTAAAGTCACTACTGAGAGCAGGTATTTGGTTTTAAATCACCAAAGGATCGATTTACAGTCTTTAGATTACAGGGAGAGAGACTAATACCCCTTCTGGCTGTGACTGCAGCTATCCAGCTTGGAAAACGAAACTAAAACACAACCTGCAGCAAACATCCTAAAACGAAAGTAAAAGGCTGACAGATAGCCCAGTCCACCCACTCTCTGACATCACTGCAATAGTAAACACCCATTGCTTAAAGGTACTCTCACTACAGATATTTATATGCACACCCATTTATAAACACCCATTTCTTAAAGGTACTCTCACATGACACACCAGTCAGTGCATTTACCCACTGGGCAATCAGGGACACATGAGGAACTCTGAAATCTAAACCGGAATACAGTAATAATTCAGTACAGAGAGAGAGAGAGAGACCCCAATCATCGCCTCTCTCTCTCTCTCTCTAGAGAGAGAGAGAGAGAGATAAACAATAATGGAGCCTCAATCAACTGCTGTGAGACTGGAAACCCCAATAGATATGGAAATAGATCAATAATCGAGTTCCCCAAACTTACTCTGACACTGACCAGCTGCATAAATTAACCAGCTGAAAACACCAGGTCCCTGGGTATCTCCTTATGCAAATTCCTAACAACACCAAGTTAAAGTCCAACAGGTTTGTTTCGAATCACTAGCTTTTGGAGTACTGCTTCTTCCTCAGGTGAATTCACCTGAGGAAGGAGCAGTGCTCCAAAAGCTAGTGATTCGAAACAAACCTGTTGGACTTTAACCTGGTGTTTGAAGACTTCTTACTGTGCTCACCCCAGTCCAACACCAGCATCTCCACGTCATGGCAAATTTCTAAAGCTAGTCTATTAACTTATAAACTACTTGAACAGGAAAGTCTCAAAGCCAATGCATAAAACAGCTTTCTTTACAAAGGAACATATTTCCCAAAAATATGGACACGGACATGGGGTTGTTTCCTTCGCTGTCTCTTCTTCTCTCAGTGAAGGATGGTTGCAATGCTTCAATGTCCTTCGAAACAATGGGTAGAATCATCCTCTCCTGTTGGCAGGGGATGTGCTTGGCAACATAAATAGACAATATGGCAGGAAGGCCAAAAATTGGTTATAAGCTGTCATGAAACAAGTTTGTAATTGTCCACTGTGCCCATCAATAGCAGTCTGCGTTTGGTACGTCCAATGTTGGGAACTTCATTCTAATGCGTTTGCATTTCATCGTGCTGACGTGTTTCCCAACTGAATGTGAGTGATATGTATCTGGTGAATGGCATTTTGGGGTTAGTTTGCTACCTAGCTGCAGGAATCATCAGCACCACATCAGTTTTCGGCAAATCTCTACTTGCTGGCGAATGGTTTCTGACTTGCCCGCCACACCTTTACCCGCCACACCTCGGGCAGCACGGTAGCACAGTGGTTAGCACAGTTGCTTCACAGCTCCAGGGTTCCAGGTTCGATTCCCGGCTTGGGTCACTGCACGTTCGGAGTCTGCACGTTCTCCCCGTGTCTGCGTGGGTTTCCTCCGGGTGCTCCGGTTTCCTCCCAGTCCAAAGATGTGCAGGTTAGGTGGATTGACTGAGCTAAATTGCCCTAGAGTCTAAAAATGGTCCGGTGGGGTTACGGAGATAGGGTGGTGGTGTGGGCTCAGCTAGGGTGTTCTTTCCAAGGGCCAGTGCAGATTTGATGGGCCAAATGGCCTCCTTCTGCACTGTAAATGATATGATACCTTGCTGCTTCCTCACACGGGTGCCATTTTAAACTGCAACTGTGCGCATACATTTCAATGCCAGCAGCCCAGTACAGCTCCAGTGAAAACATGGTTCCAAAAGTCAAGAATGCAGCCCCCCTGATTCAGTGACTGGTTAAGATGGGTACGTCTTCTCAATGGCTGCAGGGCTATTCCTTAATTTAGAATGGGGAAGAGGTGCCATCAGGAAAGGGAAGAGGATGCAGGGCGAGGGCTGTCCTGGGGAAGGGTCTGTGTGGGGCTATTGTTGATCTGTGCAAGTGGCCTCATGATGGCGAGGGCTGAGGTGGCAGTCTCCAGAGCAACTGAGGCGAAATGGAGATATGAGGACGTATGTGAGAGAACAATACAGCACAGGAACAGGCCCTTCGGCCCTCCAAGCCTGCACCGGTCATGATGCCAAAACCCTCAGCACTTCTTTGTGCCATATCCCTCTATACCCATCCTATCCATGTATTTGTCAAGATGACTTTTGAATGCCGTTAATGTATCTGCTTCCACAACCCCCCCTGAGACCAGAGTGGGGGCAGAGGACATTGCTGCGCGCCTCAATGCCATTCAGAAGGAATCCAGGGAAGTGTCACCAATTCTGGGGGCTGCACTCTTCTTGGCTTTTCACTGGAGCAGTTCCGGGCTGCAGGCATTGAGAAGGGTGTGCACAGCGACTGTTTAAATACTTCAAACCCATCTGCCACTGCACATTGTGCAAATCTGGGATAATCCTGTCCAATGTTTATGCTTCTTGGGTTTGGAGAACTGTAGAGCTGAGTTCTCCAGATCATCGATGATCCGGAGACCATTGATCAGAATCCACTGATGTTGTCTTGGTGCCAAAGGCAGGAAAGCCAATCGGTTGTGTTTGAGATGTACTGAATTGCCAGGCTATAAGTGTTATTACAGTCGAGGATGTTCAAATAGTCCTTGGTGAGAGAGAGGCTGGAGGAGATGAAACTGCTCCCTCTAGCTCTATTCTGGACACGCAGACAGCAGGGGAGGAAATATCTATCTGGGAATTTAGGGTGGGTCAGCAAACATTGATTCTTTTTCCCAACCTTTAGAATACCACAGGAAACTTGAGAGTCGTGAACACCGCCCAGTCCATCACACGAACCTGCCTCCCATCCATTGACTCTATCTACACCTCCCGCTGCCTGGGGAAAGTGGGCAGCATAATCAAAGACCCCTCCCACCCGGCTAACTCACTCGTCCAACTTCTTCCATCGGGCAGGAAATACAAAAGTCTGAGAACGCGCATGAACAGATCAAAAACAGCTTCTTCCCTGCTGTTACCAGGCTCCTAAACGACCCTCTTATGGACTGACCTCATTAACACTACAGCCCTGTGTGCTTCATCCGATGCCAGTGTTTATGTAGTTACATTGTGTAACTTGTGTTGCCCTTTTATGTATTTCCTTTTATTTCCTTTTCTTCCCATGCACTTAATGATCTGTTGAGCTGCTCGCAGAAAAAGACTTTTCACTGTACCTCGGTACACGTGACAATAAACAAAATCCAAAATAAACAAAATCCAATGCCGCTGGTGTTAAGCAACATAGTTGAATATAGTAATAGAACAGGACACGGGTACTTGACTCACATATTGGCAGTGAGAGAGTCAGTCAGGGACTCCCAAGGAGGGAGCTGAGAATGGGGCTGATTAACCACCAGAAACCAGGCTCCAGACTACCTGTGACCAATAGCATAGAGGATTTACTCGTGACAACAAATAAAACCATTCCACCGACCGTGCAGCAGTGTTACTGAGTTTGTAATGCCCTTCACACATTACAATACAAGATAATGGTGTTGAGACAAACCCTTCAACGTCCACAACCTGCCACTGAATCCAGCGGGTGATGACGTTGCCACTGTTCAAGCTCCCTTCACAAAGTTAACTTATTCAGATCTTCCAGGGGACCACATTCCCTCCTGGAGAGACCAGCCAGTTAAGAAGTCAGTGAGCAACTCCAGTCCCTTCATTTCAACTCACTATGCAGCTTCCAGTCGGAAATGGGGCCAGTTTACAAGCATGTTGTGTTGTCTGATCTCAGTGTGATACACAGTGAGGCGGGAGAGCCACCCTGTGATCTGTTTGTGCCCTCAGTTCAAGGGCTCACACTTTGATGAAATTGTCTTTGAAAAACTCTTGATCTTCATTTAGGGTCGTGACTTAACTATGTCAGAATGTGATAACAGGTTTCCACATCCCAGTGGACAGTCTGTGCGGAGCCTGCATGATCTCCCCGTGTCTGTGTGGGTTTCCTCCGGGTGCTCCGGTTTCCTCCCACAGTCTAAAGATGTGGTTAAGTGGTTTGGCTATGCTAAATTGCACTTAGTATCAAGGTGGGGCGGGGTTACTGGATTACGGGTATAAGGTGGAGGTGTGGGCTTGGGTAGGGTGCTCTTTCCAAGGGCCGGTGCAGACTCAATGGGCCGAATGGCCTCCTTCTGCACTGTAAATTCTATGATTCTATGACAGGGAGAGTGGGCGATGGGCAATGATGGGATTCTTTGCAACCTGCCATTGGTGTTAAGTAGTTCCAGCGACAGGAGTTGGACATTCAGCCGCTCAACGTATTTCACCATCCATTTAAATCATGGCTGATCGTTGCCTCAAACATATTCTCCCCATAATGTGCGGCCTGGATGTGTGTTGGAGGCAGGTTCAATCCAGACATTAAAGAGGGCTTTGATGATTATTTGAATAGAAACAATGTGCAGAGGTTGGGAAAAAGTAAGGGGAACGGCACTAAGTCATGGTGCTTGTTTGGAGGGCTAGTACAAACAGAACGGGACGAACGGCCTCCTTTTGGCATTTTCCCGCCCTCTCCCTCAGTTATTCCCGCTTTTTCACTGGGGATTCGAACATCCTCGCGCTCTCCCTCCTTTCCCCCCACGCCGGACCCCGCCCTCCACCTTCTCCTCCAATCACAGTCTGACTTTCCCCATGCCCCGCCCCCTCCGTGATGCTCACCTCCTCCTCCAATCAGTCTCACCTCTCCCATGCCCCGCCCCTCCTTGACGCTGACCTCTCCCTCCTCCAATCACAGCCTGACCTCTCCCATCCCCGCCCCCTTCAAGACGGTCACCTCCCCCTCCTCCCCCAATCACAGTCTGACTTTTCCCGTGCCCCGTCCCTACCGTGACGCTCACCTGCCCCTCCTCCAATCACAGTCTGACTTTCCCTCCTACCGGCCCCTCCTCCTCCAATCACAGTCTGATTTCCAGCCCCGTCCCCTTCGTGCCGCTCCCCTCCCTTCACAGTCTGATTTTCCCCGTGCCCCGCCCCCTCCGCGACGCTCTCCTCCCCCTCCTCCAATCACAGTCTGATTTTCCCCATGCCTCGCCCCCTCCGTGACGACCACCTCCCCCTCCCCACCAATCACAGTCTGACGTTCACCCTGATCCGCCCACTCCGTGTCATTCAGCTTCTCCTCCCCTCCAATCACAGTCTGACTTTTCAATCTGCCCGGCCCCCTCCGTGACGCTCACCCACTTTCCCTCCAATCACAGTCTGACTTTTCAACCTGCCCGGCCCCCTCCGTGACGCTCACCCACTTTCCCTCCAATCACAGTCTGACTTTCCTCATGCCCGACCCCCTCCGTTACCCACTTCCCCTCCAATCACAATCTGACTTCCCCCCTGCCCCGCCCCATCCGTGACGCTCCCCGCCAATCACGGACTGCCCCCCGCCCCTTCTTTCCCTCCAGCCGCTCGCGCGCTTTTTTCCAGTTGAAGTTTGAACCTCCGACGACGGGGCACCGCCCCTCGCCGACCCACCAATCAGCGCCCGCGTCCTGGCCCCGCCCCCGGGGCTGCTCTGATGACGCTTCTGTGCTAAAGTAGGTGACCACATGGCTGATGGGTGTGTCAGTCTCTGGTGCCCTGACCCTGCTGGTGCTACCTGGGTACCAGCCTGGCACCAGCAAGCTGCCCCGGTGACACTGCCAGCTGGCATGGACACGGCCAGGTTGGTGGTGCCATTTTCTGCACGCGTACGATCGGGCCGGGGTTGCCCGGTGTGGGGGAGGCAGGTCCACATTGCGTCCAGGCTTGTCGGTGATCTGGACGCCAGGCCGGATTCTCTAGCCGCGTCCACCCCGGTGACTGGAAATTCCCGCCCGAGGTCAATGGGCCTTTACATGATCCGCTTCCCGCCCATGGTGATCCTGCGGCGGGCGGGAAGAACCCCACCCTGGGGCTGGATTCTCCGGTTCAGGGACAATGTCCCCCCGCCGTCGTGAAAACTGACCGTTTACCCCAGAAAAACTGCCGTCAAAAGGCCACAGATTCACAGTCTTGCCGGGGGCTGGCAGGCAGGGGTCGTGGAGGCCGGCGCCATGCTCCATGCTGGACCTGGACCATGGAAATAGTGCCCCCAATCGGCTGCGCGTCCCCTGGACCACCCGCTCAAAAATACCGCAGTCCCGAATGAGACATCCCCTGCCCTCCGATCGACCCGCCCCCGACTGCGGTGGCCACGGACTGAGTCCTCAGCCGCCTCGCGAGTATCCCGAATGGCAGGACCATGAGTGTTCCATGCCGTCGGGAATTCGGCCGGTCGGGGGCGGAGATTAGTGGGGCGGGCTCTGACAATGGCCTCCGGTGGTAGATACTGTGCGTGGCGTACTCCCCGAGTACACCGCTTTTCGTGGGGGAGGAGAAATGCCGAACCGGCGCCAGTCCCGATATCATGCGAGAAACTGGATTCTCCGCCCAGGTGCCGAATGCGATTTTGGCGTTGGGGTGTGGGAATCCAGCCCCTGATCTCTCGCTACAATCTACAAAATGGGGCTATGCGTACGCGAGTCGCATTGAATAGCCATGTGTTTCTTGGCACTGGCTAAATGTGCTCAGTAGTGGACTTTGTTCCCTTTTGGGAGAATTTGGCCCTTTGACATTCAGTTGTGGGTCAGGTAGAGATCAAGTGCATGGCATCTCTTAATATTTGATTTAACCTTTCGATTTTCTGTAAAATAGGTTTTCGCACAATACACACGAAATTTGAGGATGAACAAAACTGGGAAGCATCGTGAACGGCGAGGGGGATGGAACTTCAAAAGGACATAATCAGGTTGGTGAAATGGGCAGACGTGTGGCATATGGAATTTAAGTGCGGCACAGTGGTTAGCACTGCTGACTGACTGCCGTTCAATTCCGACCTTGGATGACTGTTAAATTTGCATTTTCTCCGCTTGTCTGCACGGGTTTCTGCCGCATGTTCCACTTTCCTCCCACAGTCCAAAGATGTGCAGGTTAGGTGGATTGGCCATGGCCAGCGTGTGGGTTCATGGGGAAAGGGTGGGGGAGTGGGCCGAGTTCGGGTGTTCTTTCGGAGAGTCGGTGCAGACTCGATGGGCCGAATTACCTCCTGTACGATAGTGATTCTATGTTCTTAATGGGGAGAAGTGTGAAGTGATTCATTTTGGTAGATGATTGTGGTGAGACAATTTGAATAAAGGGTACCACTCTAATTGGGGTTAGAGCAGAGCTGAGGGACCTGGGGGTGTATATGTGCATAAATCATTGAAGGTGGCAGATCAGACTGAGAGCGCGGTTAATAAAGCATACAGCATCCTAGACTTTATTCATAGGAGCATAGAATTTATGTTGAAATTGAATATAATACTCGTTCGATCTCAATTGGAGTATTGCGTCCAGTTCTGGGTGTCACACTTCAGGAAAGATGTGAGTGCAGAAAAGATTCACCGGAAGGATCCAGGGATGAGAAATTTCCGTCCCTTAGATCAATTGGAAAGTTGGAACCATTTTCCTTAGAGATGAGAAGGTTGAGAGGAGACTTGATAGAGATATTCAGAATCACAAGGGTTCTGGTCAGAGTAGATAGGAAGAAACTATTCCCCTCATAGAAAGGTCAAAATCCAGATCCACATTCTAGAGAGATGTGATAGAAATGTTTAAAATGATGAAAGATAGCATGAGGTAGATAGAAGCTAAGTGTGTTCAGCTTTTCAGGGTCAAGGCAAGAAACAGTAAGTACTAATTAAAGGTAGAGCTGTCTGCATCTCCTCATCCCTGTCTGTTTGAGAGGTTTAAACATTGTTCAAGTGAAACTCCTTTCCACAGAGAGTTGTGTGCTTACTGAATTTGCTTCCAAGTCATTGTTTAAAGTACAATGGTTAGCACTGTTGCTTCACAGCGCCAGGATCCCAGGTTCGATTCCCGGCTTGGGCCACTGTCCGTACGGAGTCTGCACGTTCTCCCCGTGCCTGTGTGGGTTTTCTCCGGGTGCTCCGGTTTCCTCCCACAAGTCCTGAAAGACGTGCTGTTAAGTGAATTGGACATTCTGAATTCTCCCTCTGTACCCGAACAGGCGCCGGAGTGTGGCGACTAGGGGCTTTTCACTAACTTCATTGCAATGTTAATGTAAGCCTATTGTGACAATAAAGATTATTATTGTATGACAAATTTCTTCATAGGTCTTCAAATGCTCATTGTTGGCATTTGGTGACAAATGTTGTCCAATATCTATGCAGCATGTGTCATTAAAACCAGTAGTCATTGTGTTTTTATGCAGGACCGGACGTAGCCCTGTTATTTGTTCCAAATTAAGCACCTTTGAAGTGTCAGCGGATCACAGAAGCTCAAACACCAGGTGAACTCACCTATTCCTCTTCGAAATGGTTTGGTCAGATCTTTTGCACAATCCCAAGAGGGCAGGTGAGGCCTTAACTTAACAGCTTTCATCATAATGCAGAGCCAAGAACGGAGCACAAGGGTGGAAATTTAAAAACTGAGGCACTGCTTATTGGCAACCGATGTAAATCTGTGAGCAGAGAGGGATGGGTGGATGGGACTTGTTAGGAGTAATATTGCACAGGCAATAGAGTTTTGGCTGACTTCAAGTTTACGAAATGTGGAAAATGAAAGACTAGCCAGGAGTCCCTTACAATTGTCACGTTCAGAGGTTACAAAGGCAGGGCCAGGGAGAAAGATCGGGGATCCCAGTGTTCCTCGTGCTTCCAGGTCCCTTATTCACCACCCCCCATCTATAACTTTTGCTTTCAATCATTCATGATACTTTTTCCCCTTAGAATATTCACCCAATCCTAGAAAAGTTCCAGTAAAACTGTAATGCTCATTGTTGGCATTTGGTGACAAATGTTGTCCAATATCTATGCAGCATGTGTCATTAAAACCAGTAACAATATGATGCAGTGTTGGCTTGTGTGTATTTTATGGGTGATCCCACCAGACTATTAAACAGAGAGGCCAAATTCTACTTTAACAATAAATAATAATAATATTTATTAGTGTCACAAGTAGGCTTACATTAACGCTGCAATGAAGTTACTGTGAAAAGCCCCCAGTCGCCACACTCCGGTGCCTATTCGGGTTCACAGAGGGAGAATTCAGAATGTCCAATTCACCTAACAAGCACGTTTTTCGGGACTTGTGGGAAGAAACCGGAGCACCCGGAGGAAACCCACGCAGACATGGGGAGAGGGTGCAGACTCCGCACAGACAGTGACCCAAGCCGAGAATCGAACCTGGGACCCTGGAGCTGTGAAACAACAGTGCTAACCACTGTGGTACCGTGCCGCCCAGTATCGTGCAATATTGTTAATTTGACAGCAAGGTACCTTTTAGTTATTTAAAACACTGTACAGACCATAAAACTGATTTTGGTGACTGCCTCAGCCCTTGTTCACATGTTTTTGACATTGCACCACATGAACAGTGACCGTAAATTCATATTTAGGGGGACGATTTAATACAGGGTGGAATGATTGAACAACTGATGTCTTCGTTGTCAGTGAGGAGCCCTCCGGTATCTCTGTGCAACACAACGTCTAAAAATCCAGAGGACAAAGACTGAATGGTTCGCGATTGCATCTGTGTTTCTTTGTTCCGCAAGTCTGAAGACTGCTGAATTGCTGCTTTTCAATAAAATATAGTTTCAGTGTCTACTTTGCAGCACAACTTTATCACAATATTGATGTATAATGAATCTCCAGTTAATGACCATTATCTGTATAATGAATCTCCGGTTAATGGCCACTATCTGTACAATGAATCTCCAGTTAATGACCATTACCTGTATAATGAATCTCCAGTTAATGACCACTATCTGTATAATGAATCTCCAGTTAATAACAACTCCCTGTATAATGAATCTCCAGTTAATGGCCACTATCTGTACAATGAATCTCCAGTTAATGACCATTACCTGTATAATGAATCTCCAGTTAATGACCACTATCTGTATAATGAATCTCCAGTTAATAACAACTCCCTGTATAATGAATCTCCAGTTAATGACCATTACCTGTATAATGAAACTCCAGTTAATGACCACTATCTGTACAATGAATCTCCAGTTAATGACCTTTATCTGAATAATGAATCTCCAGTTAATGACCGCTATCTGTATAACGAATCTCCAGTTAATGGCCACTATCTGTATAATGAATCTCCAGTTCATGACCACTATCTGTATAATGAATCTCCAGTTAATGACCACTATCTGTATAATGAATCTCCAGTTAATGACCACTATCTGTACAATGAATCTCCAGTTAATAACAACTCCCTGTATAATGAATCTCCAGTTAATGACCATTACCTGTATAATGAATCTCCAGTTAATGACCACTATCTGTACAATGAATCTCCAGTTAATAACAACTCCCTGTATAATGAATCTCCAGTTAATGACTATTACCTGTATAATGAATCTCCAGTTAATGGCCACTATCTGTATAATGGATCTCCAGTTAATGACCACTATCTGTATAATGTATCTCAGGTTAATGGCCACTATCAGTATAATGAATCTCCAGTTAATGACCATTATCTGTATAATGAATCTCCAGTTAATGACCATTATCTGTATAATGAATCTCCAGTTAATGGCCACTATCTGTATAATGCATCTCCAGTTAATGACCACTATCTGTATAATGAATCTCCAGTTAATGACCACTATCTGTATAATGGATCTCCAGTTAATTACCACTATCTGTATAATGAATCTCCAGTTAATGACCACTATCTGTATAATGAATCTCCAGTTAATGACCATTATCTGTATAATGAATCTCCAGTTAATGGCCACTATCTGTATAATGCATCTCCAGTTAATGACCACTATCTGTATAATGAATCTCCAGTTAATGACCACTATCTGTATAATGGATCTCCAGTTAATTACCACTATCTGTATAATGAATCTCCAGTTAATGACCACTATCTGTATAATGAATCTCCAGTTAATGACCACTATCTGTATAATGAATCTCCAGTTAATAACAACTCCCTGTATAATGAATCTCCAGTTAATGACCATTACCTGTATAATGAATCTCCAGTTAATGGCCACTATCTGTATAATGAATCTCCAGTTAATGACCACTATCTGTATAATGAATTTCCAGTTAATGGCCCCTATCTGTATAATGAATCTCCAGTTAATGGCCACTATCTGTATAATGAATCTCCAGTTAATGACCACTATCTGTATAATGAATCTCCAGTTAATAACAACTCCCTGTATAATGAATCTCCAGTTAATGACCACTATCTGTATAATGAATCTCCAGTTAATGTCCACTATCTGTATAATGAATCTCTAGTTAATGGCCACTATCTGTATAATGAATCTCCAGTTAATGGCCACTATCTGTATAATGAATCTCCAGTTAATGACCACTCTCTGTATAATGAATCTCCAGTTAATGGCCACTATCTGTATAATGAATCTCCAGTTAATGGCCACTATCTGTATAATGAATCTCCAGTTAATGGCCACTATCTGAAAAATGAATCTCCAGTTAATGGCCACTATCTGTATAATGAATCTCCAGTTAATGACCACTATCTGTATAATGAATCTCCAGTTAATGACCATTACCTGTATAATGAATCTCCAGTTAATGACCATTATCTGTATAATGAATCTCCAGTTAATGGCCACTATCTGTATAATGAATCTCCAGTTAATGAGCACTATCTGTATAATGAATCTCCAGTTAATAACAACTCCCTGTATAATGAATCTCCAGTTAATGGCCACTATCTGTATAATGAATCTCCAGTTAATGACCACTATCTGTATAATGACTCTCATGTTAATGGCCACTACCTGTCTCATGAATCTACAGTTAATGGCCACTATCTGTATAATGAATCTCCAGTTAATGGCCACTATCTGTATAATGAATCTCCAGTTAATGACCACTATCTGTTTAATGAATCTCCAGTTAATAACAAATCCCTGTATAATGGATCTCCAGTTAATGACCACTATTTGTATAATGAATCTCCAGTTAATGACCATTATCTGTATAATGAATTTCCAGTTAATGACCATTACCTGTATCATGAATCTCCAGTTAATGACCATTACCTGTATAATGAATCTCCAGTTAATGACCATTATCTGTATAATGAATCTCCAGTTAATGACCATTACCTGTACAATGAATTTCCAGTTAATGACCATTATCTGTTTAATGAATCTCCAGTTAATGACCATTACCTGTATAATGAATCTCCAGTGAATGACCATTACCTGTATAATGAATCTCCAGTTAATGGCCACTATCTGTATCATGAATCTCCAGTTCATGGCCGCCACCTGTATAATGAATCTTCAGTTAATGACCATTACCTGTATAATAAATCTCCAGTTAATGACCATTACCTGTATAATAAATCTCCAGTTAATGACCATTACCTGTATAATGAATCTCCAGTTAATGACCATTACCTGTATAATGAATTTCCTGTTGATGACCGTTACCTGTATAATGAATCTCCAGTTAATGACCATTACCTGTATAATAAATCTCCAGTTAATGATCATTACCTGTATAATGACTCTCCAGTTAATGACCATTACCTGTATAATGAATCTCCAGTTAATGACCATTATCTGTATAATGAATCTCCAGTTAATGGCCATTACCTGTATAATGAATCTCCAGTTAATGACCATTACCTGTATAATAAATCTCCAGTTAATGACTATTACCTGTATAATGAATCTCCAGTTATGACCATTATCTGTCTAATGAATCTCCAGTTAATGACCATTACCTGTATAATGAATCTCCAGTTAATGACCATTACCTGTATAATGAATCTCCACTTAATGACCATTATCTGTATAATGAATCTCCAGTTAATGACCATTACCTGTATAATGAATTTCATGTTGATGACCGTTATCTGTATAATGAATCTCCAGTTAATAACAAATCCCTGTATAATGAATCTCCAGTTAATGACCATTACCTGTATAATGAATCTCCAGTTAATGACCATTACCTGTATAATGGATCACCAGTTAATGACCACTATCTGTATAATGAATCTCCAGTTAATGACCACTATCTGTATAATGAATCTCCAGTTAATGACCACTATCTGTATAATGAATCTCCAGTTAATGACCATTATCTGTATAATGAATCTCCAGTTAATGACCATTACCTGTATAATGAATTTCCAGTTGATGACCATTATCTGTATAATGAATTTCCAGTTAATGACCATTACCTGTATAATGAATCTCCAGTTAATGGCTGCTACCTGTATAATGAATCTCCAGTTAATGACCATTACCTGTATAATGAATTTCCAGTTGATGACCATTATCTGTATAATGAATCTCCAGTTAATAACCATTACCTGTATAATGAATCTCCAGTTAATGACCATTACCTGTCTAATGAATCTCCAGTGAATGATCATTACCTGTTTAATGAATCTCCAGTTAATGACCACTATCTGTATAATGAATCTCCAGTTGATGACCATTATCTGTATAATGAATCTCCAGTTAATGACCATTATCTGTATAATGGATCTCCAGTTAATGACCATTACCTGTATAATGATTCTCCAGTTAATGGCCGCTACCTGTATAATGAATCTCCAGTTAATGACCATTATCTGTATAATGAATCTCCAGTTAATGACCACTCCCTGCATAATGAATCTCCAGTTAATGACCATTACCTGTATAATGAATTTCCAGTTAATGACCATTACCTGTCTAATGAATCTCCAGTTAATGACCATTATCTGTATAATGAATCTCCAGTTAATGACCACTATCTATAATGAATCTCCAGTTAATGACCATTACCTGTATAATGAATCTCCAGTTAATGACTACTATCTGTATAATGGATCTCCAGTTAATAACCATTACCTGTATAATGAATCTCCAGTTAATGGCCGCTACCTGTATAATGAATCTCCAGTGAATGATCATTACCTGTATAATGAATTTCCAGTTAATGAACACTATCTGTATAATGAATCTCCAGTGAATGATCATTACCTGTATAATGAATTTCCCGTTAATGACCATTACCTGTATAATGAATCTCAGGTTAATGGCCATTACCTGTATAATGAATCTCCAGTTAATGACCATTACCTATATAATGAATCTCCAGTGAATGACAATTATCTGTATAATGAATCTCCAGTGAATGACCATTATCTGTATAATGAATCTCCAGTTAATGACCATTACCTGTATAATGAATTTCCCATTAATGACCATTACCTGTATAATGAATCTCCAGTTAATGGCCACTACCTGTATAATGAATCTCCAGTTAATGGCCGCTACCTGTATAATGAATCTCCAGTTAATGACCATTACCTGTATAATGAATCTCCAGTTAATTGCTGCTACCTGTATAATGAATCTCCAGTTCATGACCATTACCTGTATAATGGATCTCCAGTTAATGACCATTACCTGTATAATGAATCTCCAGTTAATGACCACTCCCTGTATAATGAATCTCCAGTTATGACCATTATCTGTCTAATGAATCTCCAGTTAATGACCATTACCTGTGTAATGAATCTCCAGTTAATGGCCACTATCTGTATAATGAATCTCCAGTTAATGACCATTACCTGTATAATGAATCTCCAGTGAATGGCCACTATCTGTATAATGAATCTCCAGTTAACGACCACTATCTGCATAATGAATCTCCAGTTAATGGCCACTATCTGTATTATGAATCTCCAGTTAATGACCATTACCTGTATAATGAATCTCCAGTTAACGACCACTATCTGTATAATGAATCTCCAGTTAATGGCCACTCCCTGTATAATGAATCTCCAGTTAATGGCCACTATCTGTATAATGAATCTCCAGTTAATGACCATTACCTGTATAATGAATCTCCAGTTAATGACCACTATCTGTATAATGAATCTCCAGTTAATGACCATTGCCTGTATAATGAATCTCCAGTTTATGGCCACTCCCTGTATAATGTATCTCCAGTTAATGATCACTATCTGTATAACGAATCTCCAGTTAATGACCATTGCCTGTATAATGAATCTCCGTTCCACTGCCTCTTCTTACACAGTTAATGACCATTACCTTTATAGAGTTAAGCACAATTATTTACAGTTAACATAGGCAGCTGTCTCTGCTGGTTTCAGTTAGTTTCACAACTTGTAAATCGCAGGAAATGCATTTTAATTCAGTTTACCACACTGGGCAACGTCGGACTTTGTAAATGGTCTTCCCCATTTTCCCTCTATTCTTTTGATCTATTCTGAGATCCGTATTTCATTACAAATATCAACTTTCAGGTGGAGGTATTCATAGTGCTGGTCAGATGTGGAGCACTTCGTCAAACTCTCTCTCTGAGTGTGGATGTCAGCCAGCCAGCAGAAAGACCACAAAACATCGAAATCAAAGAATCAGCTGCTCACCTGCAGAAGTCAACTCTCCTGGAGTTAATTTGTAACGGTCGTACCCTCGCCATCTACTCCTCGCAACTCAAGGACTGTGCTGTATAATCTTTTGTTTATATTTACTGACTATTGGATTCGATTGTTTCTTCTAATCTGCATGAATGTAGGTGCATGAGTTTTATCATTTCTCCTTATCTTTTTAGTACTTAACTCAAGAACTCGTTAAATTGGCTCCTTTTACCCGTAACTATTGGGTTTGGAAAAGGTATCCAAGGGAAAGGGAAGCTTTTTAGATTAAACCTTTGTTGGCACAGTAAGAAGTCTTACAACACCAGGTTAAAGTCCAACAGGTTTGTTTCGATGTCACTAGCTTTCGGAGGGCTGCTCCTTCCTCAGGTGAATGAAGAGGCCTCTTCATTCACCTGAGGAAGGAGCAGCGCTCCGAAAGCTAGTGACATCGAAACAAACCTGTTGGACTTTAACCTGGTGTTGTAAGACTTCTTACTGTGCTCACCCCAGTCCAATGCCGGCATCTCCACATCTTTGTTGACACCAGCAGAGGGTGGGTTGAGTAACGACACAGGGCGGGATTCTGCGACCCTCCACGCCAAAATCGTGCCCGGCGCGGGGAGGAGGATAGCCGTTCACACCAGAAATCCTGTGCGACTTCGCTTCCACGATTCTCCGCGGAGCCGCGCGCACGTGGTCGACGCGGCGTCGGTTGGGGGCCATTGGAACAGGCCCCCGTGGCGATTCTCCGTGGTCGACCGGCCAAACTCCCGCCGGCGTGGTTTACATCTGGTACCACCCGGCGGGAGCTCGGACCCGCGGCCGCAGTCCTGGTGGGGTGGGCAGGGGTATCTGACTCCGGGGGAGGGGCCTCAGCAGTGGCCAGGCCCGCGATCGGGAGCTACCGATCGGCGGGCCATCGCGATCAAGGGGGGACCTACCTTACTCCGTGCGGGCCCGCTGTATGGCTCCGCATGCCCGCGCCGAGGTAAGCTGCCGCGCGCATGCGCAGCCGTGCAGTCTGGACAGCAGGTCCGCCCCCCTCCCCGGCAGCCAGAGCTGCGGGACGCATGCCGGTGCCCTGCTAGCCCCCGGGAAAACCGGGAATCACCCCCGACTTTTGATGAAAACACCCGGAGTGATTCTCGCCCGTTTTCCGGCGGACATGGGGGGCGAGATTCTCCACTCCCACTCCGGTTGGGAGAATCGCCTGGGCCGCCAAAATTTCCCGGGACGCCGGTCCGACGCCCTCCCGCGATTCTCCCAAGCGGCGGGAACGGCCTGGTCGAGTTCCGCAGGCCGGAGAATCGCCGGAGACACCCAAAATGGCGATTCTCCGGCACCCCTGCTATTCTCAGGCCCGGGTGGGCCGAGCGGCCAGGCCAAAACGGAGGGTTCCCCCCAGCGCCGTCCACACCTGGTCGCTGCCGTCGGGAACAGCAGTGGGGCGGCCTGCGGTGGGGCGAGGGGGGGGGGATCCTGCCCCGGGGGGTACCTCAAATGTGGGGTGGCCCGCGATCGGTGCCCACCGATCGTCGGGCCGTCCTCTCTGAAGGAGGACCTCCTTCCTTCCGCGGCCCCGCAAGATCCGTCCGCCATCTTCTTGCGGGGCGGACTTAGAGAGGACGGCAACCACGCATGCGCGGATGACGCCAGTTATGCGGCGCCGGCCACGTCATCTATGCGGCGCCGCCTTTACGCGGGCGACAAGGTCTGGCGCGTGTAGATGACGCGGCCCCGTTCCTAGCCCATTGTCAGGGCCTGAATCGGTCGGGATCGGGGCCGTTTCGCGCCGTCGTGAACCTCGACGGCGTTCACAACGGCGCGGCCACTTCGGCGCGGGAGTGGAGAATCCCGCCCGGGGACTTAGTCTCCAAAAGAGAGAATCCCGGCCACATAGACAATCATTCCTCCTCGCCTGGGTTTGTAGGTTTGTAACAGTTTGAGGGGTATCTCAGTCAGATGGTGACAGATTGAGGGATTTCACCCAGATCATCAAATTTTGGGGCTGGTCGTAACATAAGTTATATAGTTATAAAACATGCTCTTAAATGAAGCACAAGTGTTTATTCATCTGTATTCACACTTTATAGAAAATGAAATGAAATCTGAATACCGTTCAGCAGCATTGCTGAGCAGTTCAGCTTCCATTGCTTTCGTTTATGTGATATCTTCAATTTTACATATCAGTGCACATCAAGTATCACAAGGTGACGCGCCAGATGATATGACCAACCATTACCTTAGTGAGAAAAAATTGAATTTCCTTCATAAGACTTAGGAGCAGAATTAGACCACTCAGCCCATCAATTCTGCTCCGCCATTCAATTGTGGCTGATATTTTTCTCATCCCCATTCTCCTGCTTTCTCCCCATAACCCCTGATCCCCTTATTAATCAAGAACCTATCTATCTCTGTCTTAAAGACCCTCCGTGATTTGGCCTCCACAGCCTTCTGCGGCAAAGTGTTCCACAGTTTCACCACCCTCTAGCTGAAGAAATTCCTCCTCATCTCTGTTTTAAAGGATCGTCCCTTTAGTCTGAGATTGTGTCCTCTGCTTCTAGTTTTTCCTACAAGTGGAAACATCCTCTCCACGTCCACTCTACCCAGGCCTCGCAGTATCCTGCAAGTTTCAATAAGGTTCCCCCTCATCCTTCTAAACTTTTTATTTTTTATTCCTTCGTGGGATGTGGATGTCACTGACATTGTCCATTAACTGAGAGTATTTTAACAGTCGACGACATTGCTGTGGGTCTGGAGTCACATGTTGGCCAGACCAGTTTAGGGCAGCAGATTTCCTTCCCTAAAGGGACATTCGTGAATGAGATGGATTTTTACAACAATCATGGTTAGCATGAGACTTTTCAGTCCAGATTTTTATTGAATTCAAATTTTACCGTCTGCCATGGTGGGATTCAAACCTGGGTCCCCAGAACATTACCCTCGGTCTCTGGATTACTAGTCCAGTGACAATACACAACACCATCGCCTCCCTATGTTGGCAAACCAGTATTGGTTACTAATCCTGAATGGCTCTCGATGATGGTAAGACTCCTTGGACCTCTCTACTCCATCTTATGTAGATACATTGACAGTGCGTTGAGGGAGCAGGTTCCAGGTTTTAATTCCAGCGACAGTGAAGGAATGACGATATAATCCCAAGATGGTATGTGGCGTGGAGGGGAGCTTGCAGGTTATGCTGTTCCTATGTGTCTGGTACCCTTGTCCTCGGTGGTAGAGGTTACATTTTGGAAGATGCAATCAAAGGAGGTTTGGAAGTTGCTGCAGTTGCATCTTTTCTTCAATGAATTGATTGGATGTGGGTGTCGCTTTCTTGGCCAGCATTTATTGATCATCCCCAGTTGCCCTTGCGAAGGGAGATGGGATACACTACTGCCACTGTGTTCCAGTGATGGTGGGAGTGAATGTTTAAGGTGGTAGATGGCGTGCCAATCAAGCGGGCTGCTTTGTCCTGGATGGTGGACAGACTTTGGGGAGCCAGGAGATGAGTTACTCGCCGCAGGATTCCCAGACTCTTACCTGCTCATGTAGCCACAGCATTTCTCTGGCTCGTCCAGTTCAGTTTCTGGTCAATTGTAACCCCCAAGTTGTTGATAGCGATGGTAACAGCATTGGCTGTGATGGGGAGATGGTTCCATAGAATGTGCAATCCTTACAGTACAGCAGAAGTTCCTTCGGTCCATCAAGTCAGCAGTGACCCTCCGAAAAGAGCACTCTACCAAGGCCCATTCCCAGCCCCATTGCTGTAACCCTGCGCATTGACGTAACCCAATCCACCTAACCTGCACATCTTTGGTTAGTTTCTCCCTTGTTGGAGATGGCCATTGTCATGAGGTGTGCATGTTACTTGACACGTAGCCCAAACCTGAATCTTGCTGAGGTTGGGTGGCACAGCGGTTAGCACTGCTGCCTCACCGCTCCAGGGACCCGGGTTCAATTTCAGCCTCGGGTGCCTGTCTGTGTGGAGTCTGCACTTTCTCTTTGTGTCTCTACGTGGGTTTCCTCCGGATGCTCCGGTTTCCTTCCACATGTGCAGATTAGGTGGCTTGGCCATGTTAAATTGCCCCTTACTGTGCAAAAGGTTAGATAGGGTTACGGGGATAAGGTGGGGGCATGGGTTAAGTAGGATTTTTTAAGTAGCCCTTTCCAAGGGCTGGTGCAGACTCGATGGGCCGAATGGCCTCCTGCACTGTAAGGATTCTATGATTCTAGGTCTTGCTCCATATGGATACGGATCTTTTTAGTATCTGAAGAATCATGAAAGGCACTGAACCTTGCGCAATCATCCGTGAACAATCTCCATTTCTAATCATCTGATGGCAAAAGCTAATTCATGAAGTAGCTGAAATGGTTACGCTTTGGACACCATCTTGAGGAACGCCTGCACCTATGTGTATTTATACATTATCCATTGGATTCTATCGATTGTCGCGGGAATAGATTGGGAGAATCCGAAGGAGTCTCGTGGCCCTGGGCCATTAAGCACAGGTGAATTCATTTTCCAGTTCGCTGGTTATCCACTGTATCATTTGCAATCTCCTGTTGAACTAATTCTAATAAATCTGCAAATAGCAAAATATATGGACAGGTGAATGCCAAATTAGATTACTAGAAATGTAATTAACTTCATGATGTTACTGGGCAGCATGGTAGCATTGTGGATAGCACAATTGCTTCACAGCTCCAGGGTCCCAGGTTCGATTCCGGCTTGGGTCACTGTCTGTGCGGAGTCTGCACGTTCTCCCCGTGTGTGCGTGGGTTTCCTCCGGGTGCTCCGGTTTCCTCCCACAGTCCAAAGATGTGCAGGTTAGGTGGATTGGCCATGCTAAATTGCCCTTAGTGTCCAAAATTGCCCTTAGTGTTGGTTGGGGTTACTGGGTCATGGGGATAGGGTGGAGGTGTTGACCTTGGGTAGGGTGCTCTTGCTAAGAGCCGGTGCAGACTCGATGGGCCGAATGGCCTCCTTCTGCACTGTAAATTCTATTCTATTCTATGTTGTCATCAGGAGCCAAAACATTGATTCGATTTTGGAATTAATACATATAGATACATAGAACATACAGTCCAGAAGGAGGCCATTCGGCCCATCGAGTCTGCACCGACCCACTTAAACCCTCACTTCTACCCTATCCCCATAATGCAATAACCCCTCCTTAACTTTTTGGACTCTAACAGCAATTTAGCATGGCCAATCCACCTAACCTGCACGTCTTTGGACTGAGAGGAAACCAGAGCACCCGGAGGAAACCCACGCAGACACGGGGAGAGCATGCAGACTCCTCACAGACAGTGACCCAGCGGGGAATCGAACCTCGGACCCTGGCGCTGTGAAGCCACAGTGCTAGCCACGTGTGCTACCGTGCTGCCCACGGTAATAAGAGATCATCTCTCCATTCCAATTGTAGAGAAAATGCCACAATGTCGTTTTTTCTAGCACTAGACAGGACTAGAAGCAGGAATGTTGACAATGCTAAGGGTGCTTTCCTGACCAGAATGGTAGGTGGTTCCGTCTGGGGCCTGTCCCCCCCCCATTCTGACTTGAGAGAAGCAGGCTGTTTCCCATGTTTTAGAGGTCATTATGAGGCACCATAGATACGCAAGCTTAATTGGAAGAGGTTTAGAACAGTGATTATGGATTCATTGTGTATTCAAGTCAGAGTTTATTGAGCTATGTGTTGCTTTTTGACAGTTTAAGATGGAAGAGAGGGAGAGACTCTCGAGTACCTCTGACGACATCATGTGGCCCATGACACAGTTCCATTGAATTGCAATGCATAACATCCCCCTCCCTTTGCTTCGGTAGTACGATAACAAACTTTAAATATTAAGTTAACCCCGCTGAACATGAACAAGAATAATTATCTACATATGTACAATTAATACAAGTCTATTTAGTGGACATTGGTTTCATATGACGTTCCAGAGTCTTCGATATCCTCGATGACCTGGTCCTCATGATTATTAGGTACTTTGTCTTGTGCAGTTGATTCATTGCCAGCTTCCAGAGATGTTGGTTGCTCTACTGAAGTAAAATCTGACCTTTGTTCTGGAGTAATAATTTTTTCAGGGATTTCACAACCTTGGCTGTCTGACGTAATCCTCCCTGATACTGTCTCTGCTAATTCGCTTTTTGAAATGAGGATTTGGTTTGTGCGTCTCCGCCATATTCTCTCGCCATCAAGTTGCAATGTGTACAAATATCAGCCCTGTCTTAGCTAGAATGGTTGCAGGTATCCACTTCTCGCTTGCAGAGTAGTTTCACACTAAAACTCATTCTCCTTGTCCAAAACTCCTCGGTTTCGAAGTTCGTTCGCAGCGAGTAACTTGTGTGTTTGTTGTTGTCACTCTCCTACTGTCGTAGTATCAGATTGTGTAAGTAGACCGAGTTTGGTTCTCAATTTCTTTCTTAAGAATAACGTTGCAGGCAAATTCTGTTGTCTCAAGAGCAGCGTTCCAATAGGATTTGAGAAAGTTGTTTCCCATCCTGGATAACAGATCTCTGTCTTTTGACGCTTTACTGGCATGTTTCAGTGACTACTAGTCTCTCCACCAATCTGTTAGTGGATGGTTGACATAGGGCAGTCCTCATTGTAATATTCTCTGTATGCACGGATGGCCAGGTCTTTGTCGTTGAAGTGATCAGAGAATATACGGCTTTGCAAATGAACAAAACTGTTTATTAATTAACTAAAACACTAAAGGGTTTCTATGATGTCGACTAAGATTACAGTTGGATATGACGGTTAAATACAAACAATTATAATTAACTATTATTAATTACTGTTGACTCAGGAGCTGCTCGATCTGTGACTGGACTCTGCGCCTGCGGTCCAGCTTGTGTCTCTGTGCTGTCCAGATTCTGTGTCTGACATGTGGGTGTCTTCCAGTGACCTTCTCCTGTCGTCACGCCACCTGTGGTCGGATGCTAGAATACGTCCTGTCTCCCATGTGGTTGTCTTCCAGTAACCTTCTGTCGTCATGCCACTTGTGGTCAGATGCTAGAATTGTGGCACTAATGTTTATATACAGTTTGGTGATTATGTTATATACACAAATCATGTTCTACTATCATTACACTTATGTGCTGTATGCTGTTTTTCTTCAAGTTGTCCACAAATTCCTGAGAAGTGAATTGCGTTCTGTTATCATTAGCTAGTTGTTTGGGCCATCCAAATCTTGCGAACAATTCGTCCACCTCCTCTATGGATTGTTCTGTTGTTGTAGATTTCATCATCCTGACTTCGGGCTACTTTGCGCGTCCATTAGGACAGGAAACATGTAGCCTTCAATTGGTCTGGCAAAGTCCATATGTATTCTCTGCCAGGGTTATCTTGACCAGTACCAGCCTCCCCGAACAGGCGCAGGAATGTGGCGACTAGGGGCTTTTCACAGTAACTTCATTTGAAGCCTACTTGTGACACTAAGCGATTTTCATTTCATTTCAGTGCCATGGGTGAAGCGATCGTACAGGCGGAGTATTTCGCATTTTGGCGCATGGCTGGCATTGCCCCATTTTTCCTTCTATTTATGTGTCAAGTCCCAGCCATTAAAAATAGTTTGTGCGAGCTCTCGCCCACACTCCCCTTGGATGACCATCATGCATTTGATCTAAGATTCGGCTTCATAAGCATGGGAGGGAGGGGCAGGGGGAAGATGGAGGGGAGGGGAGGTGAGGGGGGTGATCACCCTGATTCCCCAGATCAAAAATTGTTGCCAACTGCCTGTGGTCTGTCAACAAAGTAAATTGTCTGCACAGAGGAACTGGTGAAATCGTTGAATGCAAAAATTATGCTGAGCGCTTCTTTTTCGAAGTGTGCGTAATTTTGTTCTGCACTTGATAACATTCGTGAAGCGAACGCTATTGGTCGCTCCTCCTCAGTTGCCATAATGTGAGATACATCAGGACCCACCCCACAGGGCGATGTGTCGCATACTAGTTGAATTTCTATCTCTGGGTTAAAGTGGGCTAATTCCTCAGATTGCGTGAGCTCCCTTCACACTCTTTTGTCCAATTCCATTGTTGGTCAGCAAACAGTCAGTTGGGAAGTGGCTTTAACAATAATAATCTTTATTAGTGTCACAAGTAGGCTTACATTAACACTGCAATGAAAATCCCCTAGTCGCCACATTCCAGCGCCTGTCCGGGTACACAGAGGGAGAATTCAGAATGTCCAATTCACCTAACAAGCACGTCTTTCGGGACTTGTGGGAGGAAACCGGAGCACCCGGAGGAAACCCATGCAGACACAGGGAAAACGTGCAGACTCCGTGAGGCACGATCAATTTGACTGGAGACGAAGTTGAATCCAAACTGAGGCTTTATTAGTATCAGATGCGTGGCCTCCCACAGCAGCTGGCGAAATGGCTGCGAGCTGGAGGCCACGCATATTTATACCCCGCCTCCTGTGCGGAGCTAGCATGCAGGGGCCACAGGTGAACCGGTAATGCAGGTTCTACCTAACAACCTCTAATATCAGAACACAGTGGTTTACCACACTCCGCACAGAGTGTAACCCAAGCAGGAATCAAATCTGGGCCCCTGGCGCTGTGAAGCAACAGTGTTAACCACTTTATCTTATGCAGCAGGCTTTTGTATGGCACTTTTGTCGAATGCCTTCTGGGAATCCAGATACACCACATCCACCGGTTCCCCATTGTCCGCCACGCTCGTAATGTCCTCAAAGAATTCCAGTAAATTAATTAAACATAAACTGCCTTTCATGAACCCATGCTGAATCTGCCCAATGGGACAATTTGTATCCAGATGTCTCGCTATTTCTCACTTGATGATAGATTCCAGCATTTCCCCCACCACAGAAGTTAAGCTAACCGGCCTATAGTTACCCACCTTTTGTCTATCTCCTTTTATAAACAGTGGCGTCACATTTGCTTTTTTCTAATCAGCCAGAAGCACCCCAGAGTCCAGTGAAATTTGGTAAATTACCACGAGCGCATTTACTATTTCCCGCGCCACCTCTTTTACTGCCTGAGATGCATTCCATCAGGGCCAGGAGACTTGTCTACCTTTAGTCCCATTAACTTGCCCAACATTGTCCTTAGTGATAATGATCCTTTCTAGGTCCTTCACCTGCCATAGCTTCCTTGCCATCAATTATTGGCTTGTTACTTGTGTCTTCCACTGTGAAGACCGACACAAAATACCTGTTCAATGCCTCAGCCATTTCCATTATTAAATACTCCTTCTCATCCTCTAATGGACCAATGTTTACCTGAGCCACTCTTTTTTGTTTTATATATTTGTAGAAACTTTTGCTGTCTGTTTTTCTATTCTGAGCTAGTTTACTCTCATCATCTATCTTACTTTTCTTTATAGCTTTTTTGTGGCTTTCTGTCGACATTTAAAGATTTCCCAATCCTCTAATTTCCCACTCATCTTTGCCACTTTGTATGTCTTCTTTCAATTTGATACCCTCCTTTATTTCCTTAGATATCCATGGCTGATTAACCCTATTCCTACAGTCCTTACTCTTCACTGGTATATACTTTTATTGAGCACTGTGAAAAATTGCTTTGAAAGTCCTCCACTGTTCCTCAATTGTCCCAACATAAAGTCTTTGCTCCCATCCCATTGTAGTCTCCATTGTTTAAGCACAAGACACTGGTATTGGATTTTACCTTCTCACCCTCAATCAGTATTTTAAATTCAACCATACTGTGATCATTCCTTCCGAGAGGATCCCTAACTATGAGATCATTAATTAATCCTGTCTGATATACAGGTCCAGATCTAGGATAGCTTGCTCCCTCGTAGGTTCCATTACATACTGGATACATCCTATGAACTCCTCCTCAAGGCTACCCTGACCTACCTGGTTTGACCAACTGACATGTAAATTAAAATCCCCCTTGTTAATTGCTGTATCATTTTTCCATGAATCAGTTATTTTTTTATTGTCCGCCCCACCATGATGTTATTATTTGGCGGCCTATAGACTGTGTCTATCAGTTACCTTTTCTCCTTACGATTTCTAATTTCCACCCAAATGGATTCAACCTTTTTCTCCTTGAACCTATATCATCCCTCACTACTGCCCTGATGTCATCCTTAAATATCAGAGCTACACCACCTCCCTTAGCTTCCTGTCTGTCAGAATAGTCTGACACCCTTGGATATTTAACTCCTAGTCGTGACCACGCTGCAACCATGTCTCTGTGATGGCCACTAAATCGTACGTATTCACGATGATTTGTGCCGTCAACTCATTTACCTTGTTTCAAATGCTATGAGCATTTAGGCAAAAGTGCCCTTATTTTAGTTTTTAGGCCTTCTTTTTGAATCTTAACCCCCCCCCAATTAATAACGTCGCCTGAGTTTTTCTTCCCTTTAACTTTTTTCCTATTTTCCATGCAGTTGAACGCACCTCCCCACATGATAACCTGCTGCTTTGCATCCCATTAACCATTATACTTGCCATAGTTTTACCCTTCCCTTCCTTCCCCCACTTGCTAGTTTAAAGTCCTTGTGCCCACCCTATTTATCCTTTCCGCTGGAACACTGGTCCCAGATCGGTTCAGGTGAAGACCGTCCCGAGGGTACAAATCCTCCTGTTCCAATATTGATGACAATGCCCATGAAATGAAACCCCCCTTTCCTGCACCACTCCTTCAGCCACGTGTTTACTTCCCTAATTTTCTCATCCCTATGCCAATTCGCACGTGGCTCAGGTAGTAATCAAGAGATTAGAATCCTTGAGGACCTGTTCTTTAATTTAGTTCCGAGTGGCTGTGTACAAAACGGGGCTCTGTGCGACCTCAGCCACGCGTTCCCTGCTGAGGCCCCTTTATACAACGCGAGTCACCTTGTCTCGCCATGTGTTCGCGGCAACGCGAACACTGGGAAACATGCAGCTAAATGGACCTGCTAATGGGACTTTGTTCCCAATTAGTTGACTCGAGCCCATAGTCTTTGAATTACTTCATTTCAAAGTGTACAACAAGTCCGTCTGGCAGAGTGTCTTCGAGTGTCGAGCCAAACTTTTAGTTGTTTGCTAGCCTTCTCAACGTTGCTACGAATTGCAACATATTTTTTGCCCATTTCTTGGCTCCATCGATGAAATGGGAATCTCTCCGCAATTATTAGTGGTTTAGGCAAGAAATTACTTTTGAGAATCCTGGTCAGTTCCTTCTCGACTTTTCCGCGAGGCTTCTCAGGATGGATAAGGCTCCGTGGCAATGTAAAGGGTTTACGCCCTACTACTCTTAGGAAAGTGACTACTTTAAGTTCATCCGGTATCTTGTTTGCAACCAGATAACATTGACATCTCTCTTCATAAGCAATCCATGTTTCTACATTTTCTTCAAATGCCTCTATGTCTTCAAATGCCTTTGCCCACCATTGCCGCCCAGATTCCTGGGTCTTTAAAGTAATCTTGAAAGTAATCTTTATTGTCACAATAGGCTTACATTAACACTGCAATGAAGTTGCTGTGAAAAGCCCTTAGTCGCCACACTCCGGCGCCTGTTCGGGTCACAGAGGGTGAATTCAGAATGTCCAATTCACCTAACAGCACGTCTTTCGGGACTTCTGGGAGGAAACCGGAGCACCAGAGGAAATCCAAGCAGACACGGGGAGAACGTGCAGACACCACACAGACAGTGACCCAAGCCGGGAATCGAACCTGGGACCCTGGCGCTGTGAAGCAACAGTGCTAACCACTGTGCTACCGTGCTGCCCACTTACTACTTGATTTGACTTCCTCCCCTCTTTACTTTTTCTCTTCCAAATTTGTGTTATTTTTGTTTTACTTCCTTTCTTAATGCTGTTTGCTAATTTTCCATGGGGCTTTGGCCCACCGTTTTTTTAAATGAAGCAGTATTGCCACTATTTTCACCAATGGTCACTTTCCCGTGCTCAGATTCTCCGAGCCACCTGGAGATTGAGTTGGTTTTTAAAAAAATACTGGAATGAGTATTTTGATCAACTTAAAAGTCAATATTCACCTGCAGCAAATGCTAAAATAAATGTTTCCAGCTTTGGCTGATGTTCAGATCACCAATCAGACCCTGACACATTCCAAGATAAGCAGGCATTCAAAAGCATTCCTAAAGCTAAATCTACCGCACTTTTCATTGACAGTGAGGTGATCCTCTGAAAGTCAACTCTTGACTTGAAATCCTGCTGAATTATGTCTTTCGACTGTAGACAAAAGACACCTCCTCGGTTTTGTTTAAAAATTGGGTTTTCATTGAAGATCTTTCTGGAAATCCTCTTTCATCGCCAGTTCTGTTTAAAACTGCTTTTAAAAATAATTGTTCTGAAAAACCTTGCGGGAGTCTTGGGAGACACGATAGCACAGTGGTTAGCGCTGTTGCTTCACAGCTCCAGGGTCCCAGGTTCGATTCCCGGCTTGGGTCACTGTGCGGAGTCCGCACCTTCTCCCCGTGTCTGCGTGGGTTTCCTCCGGGCGCTCCGGTTTTCTCCCACAAGTCCCGAAAGACGTGCTGTTAGGTGAATTGGACATTCTGAATTCTCCCTCTGTGTACCCGAATAGGCGCCGGAGTGTGGCGACTAGGGGCTTTTCGCAGTGTTAATGTAAGCCTACTTGTGACAATAAAGATTATTATTATTATTGCTCCTTACTGTTTTGGTTTTGGATGTCTTACTCAGTAGAGAGTGATGCGCAATCAATTACTCTCAAGACGAAGTGATTCATAACTGAAGGCTTTAATCTGCTAGAACTCTTCCCCAGCAGCTTCGATACAGAAAATAAAAGGCTGCTGGGACGGCACCGGTTCTTATACTCTGCCTCTCAGGGCGGAGCTATGCACATCAGCCAATGGTAGACTCCTGGATCGAACCAATGGTCATCCACCTCTCAGGTACCGCAATACCTGGTATTACCACATTCAACCCCTGTTAAAAAAAAGCCCGGCGGGGTGATGGCCAGCGTTAATAGTCGCCTTTCGCATGGTATGACCAGGTATGGAGGTGCCGTGATGTCGAGGGTAGTAACAAGGTGTTCATAGTGCAGCAATCAGTCGATCAGGTGGCCTGGTCGTCCTTCTGGAGCGCCTTGGCTTTGGCGGTGATTCTGATGGGGGTCCCGGCGGTTGCGACTCCGGGAGCGTGATGTCGTCCTTCCAGGCAGCTTCGTCACCCCTGGGCGGCGCTGTTGGGGCAAAAGGTGGACAGGGGGGGAAGGCGCCTGTAGGGGGCGTCGGTGTGTGTTCAGGCCTAGGCAGGAGCGGCGGGAGTACTGACCCTCCAGTTAGGTGCTGTGGGGAGGGTGGGGGCGGGGGCGATGGTTCGGGTACACGTGGTGTTCCGGCGGGCGCCAGGTCCTGAAGGGAGACCGTGTCTTGGCGGCCGTCAAGGAACGCTACGTAGGCGTACTGGGGGTTGGCGTGCAGCAGGTGGACCCTCTCGACCAACGGGTCCGACTTGTGCGCCCTCACATGTTTCCGAAGCAGGATGGGTCCGGGTGTCGCTAGCCAGGTTGGGAGCGAGGTCCCGGAGGAGGACCTCCTGGGGAAAACGAGACGTTCATGAGGTGTCTGATTCGTGGTTGTACAGAGCAGAGACCGGATGGAGTGGAGGGCCACAGGGAGGACTTCCTGCCAGCGGGAGACTGGGAGATTCCTGGACCGTAGGGCCAGCAGGACGGTATTCCAGACCGTTCCGTTCTCCCTCTCTACCTGTCCGTTACCCCGGGGGTTGTAACTGGTCGTCCTGCTCGAGGCGGTGCCGTTGCTGAGCAGGAATTGACGCAGTTCGTCACTCATAAAGGAGGACCCCCTATCACTGTGAATGTATGCGGGGAAACCGAACAGTGTAAAGATACCCTGGGGGGCCTTGATGACGGTGGTTATGGTCATGTCTGGGCAGGGGATGGCGAATGGGAACCGGGAGTACTCGTCAATCACATTAAGGAAGTACGTGTTGCGGTCGGTGGAGGGTACGGGAGAAGAAAGCCACAGACCTGCCCACTTGGTTGAGGGTGGCCGCCAGAGCTACGTCGGACGCATCGCTCTCGACCTGGAAGGGGAGGGACTCGTCGATGGTGCGCATCGTGGCTTTTGCAATGTCTGCTTTGATGCGGCTGAAGGCCTGGCGGCCTCCGTCGACAGGGGGAAGGTTGTGGACTGGATCAGGGGTCGGGCTTTGTCTGCGTAATTGGGGACACACTGTGCATAATAGCTGAAGAACCCGAGGCAGCGCTTTAGGGCCTTGGGGGAGGGGGAACTCCATGAGGGCGCGCATGGGCTCAGGGTCGGGGCCTATTACTCCACTTCGCACTACGTAGCCTAGAATGGCTAGACGGTCGGTGCTAAACATGCATTTATCCTTATTGTATGTCAGGTTAAGGATTTTTGCGGTCTGGAGAAATTTGCGGAGGTTGGTGTCGTCGTCCTGCTGGTCATGGCCGCAGATGGTGACGTTATCCAGATACGGGAACGTTGCGCGTAAGCCGTACCAGTCAACCATTCGGTCCATCTCTCGCTGGAAGACCGAGACCCCGTTTGTGACACCGAAGGGAACCCTTAAAAGTGATAGAGCCGCCCATCTGCTTCGAAGGCAGTGTACTGGCGGTTACCATTACGGAGGGGTAGCTGGTGGTAGGCAGATTTGAGATCCACCGTGGAGAAAACCTTGTATTGCGCGATCCTGTTCACCAGGTCGGCTATACGGGGAGAGGGTACGCATCCAGCTGCATAAACCTGTTGATGGTCTGACTGTAGTCAATGACCATCCTATGTTTCTCGCCGGTCTTTACCACCACTACTTGAGCTCTCCAGGGACTGTTGCTCGCTTCGATGACCCCTTCCCTGCCTTGGACAGTGAGGTTCGCTAGGCAGTACCCCTTTGTCTCCACCGAGTGTGACCCGGAGGCCAGGGAGATCCTTTGATTTACGGGATGGGTGACAAGAGAACAGCGCCTTACCGTGTCAGGGTGAACAAAGCTTTCCGTGCTCCCAGAGTCGATCAAGCACGACGTCTCGTGGCCGTTGATGGAGATCGTCGCTGTAGCTTTTGCAAGCGTCCGGGGCCGACTCTGGTCCAGAGTCACCGAGACCAGCTGAAGTAATTGAGAGTTCTGGTCGGGCAGCATGTAGTCGGCTGTGCTGGGGGCCTGGGGCCCCATCCAAGATGGCGTCACCTATGGGTCGCACATGGTGTCCGGGGATGAAGAAGATGGCGGCGGCGAGGGACAAAATGGCGGCGCCCACCCGTCCAGCGTGGTGTCCTGGGGGCAAAATGGCCGTGCCCGCGGGTCGCACGTGGCCTTAGGATAGGGGGGTGGCGGTGAGCGCTGGGCGGTCGGGGCCTGAAAGGGGGGTTGCCGATAGTCGCTGGAGACAGCGGCCACGGCGCGGGCCTGGCAGACCCCCACATAGTGGCCCTTCCTTTGCAGGTGGCGGTGCGGGCTGGGCAGCGCGGGCGGGGATGATTCGCCTGCCCGCAGAAGAAACAGCGGTGTCCGGCGGCGTTAGCGGGCCGTCTCGCCGCGCAGGCTTGCGGGGTCAGGGGAAAGGTCTGAGAGGCTGCCGCTACGGGGTGCCACGCAGCCCAGGGGGCCGCCGCGCGATCGGGTGCAAAGGACAGCCCGTTTTTATAGGCAACGTCCATGGACCCTGCCAGGGCCCGTGCCTCTGTAAGTCCCAGCGTGTTCATTTCGAGGAGCCTTCGGCGGATATCGGGGGAGGTCATACCTGCCACAAAAGCCACCCTGATCAAAGGTTCCGTGTGCTCGCTCCCCGAAACTGGCAGGCAGCCACAGTTCCGCCCCAGCACCAGCAGCGCCCGGTAGAAGTCTTCCAACGTTTCCTCGGGGCTTTGCCTCCTAGTCGCCAGCAGGTGACGAGCGTAGACCTGGTTCACAGGGCGGATATAATGTCCTTCTAGCAGCTCGATCGCGGCAGCATAATTCTCCGCCTCCTCGATAAGAGGGTAGATCCCAGGGCTGACCCGTGAGCATAGGAGATGCATCTTTTGTCTTTCCGTGGGGCTGTCGGCGGCCGTGTCGAGGTAGCCCTTAAAGCACGCCAGCCAATGTTTGAAAATAGCAGCAGAGTTGTCCACGTGGGGGCTGAACTGAAGGCACTCCGGTTTGATACGGAGATCCATCCTTTCAACTGAAGTTGTAGCAGATTAAATTGATGCGCAATCAATTACTCTCAAGACGAAGTGATTCATAACTGAAGGCTTTAATCAGCTAGAACTGTACCCAGCAGCTTCGATACAGAAAATGAAGGCTGCTGGGACGGCACCGGTTCTTATACTCCGCCTCTCAGGGCAGAGCTATGTACATCAGCCAATGGGTCTAACCAATGGTCATCCACCTCTCAGGTACCGCAATACCTGGTATTACCACAGAGAGCAAAAAGCAAGAGAATAGGTTGTCACACCGTGGGTTATTTCACCAGCAAGACCCTATACTAAAATTGAGAAAAATCATTAACAATATTAAAACATTTCCCTTGTAACAATCCAGTGACAACGACAGCACAGTAAGAGCAATATATACAGCACCGGTATAACAAATAAAACCCCCACTTCATCAGTACTAACCTTTCAGTATAAGTCGACCATATGAACCAAAATTATTTAACTTCCGAGCGTACAGCATTCTAACACTTAGACTAAAATAGAGAAGGGTTTACACAGATTTCAAACCAAGTTTCCGAATAAAAATGTTTACATCCTCTGGGGAGTCAAAGAAGTGGGGTGAGATTCTCCGTTCCGCCGCACCCATTTTCTGGTGCGACGCCTCCCCACCGGCAACGGATCCTCCGTCCCAGCAGCCGGTCAATGGGGTTTCCCATTGTGGGCGGTGAGTGCATTGCAGGTGAAGCGGAGGATCCCGGCGACGGAGAATCCTGCCCGTTATCCTTTCCCTCGACAGAGACGTTTTAAAAAATATATATTTTATTAAAGTTTTCAAACACAATTTTTACACCTTACAAATCAACATGAAAGATAACACAATAACTAATAGATAACATTCTTTAAATAAAATAGTGAACTAACAAAGTAACACAAAATAGTGCTCCCCCACCCCAACGAGAACAAACAGGTTGCCCCCCCCCCCCCTCTCTGGGCTGCTGCTGACGATCTATTTTCCCTTAACGTTCCGCGAGATAGTCAAGGAACGGTTGCCACCGCCTGGAGAACCTCTGAGCCGATCCTCTCAACGCAAACTTCATCCGTTCCAGTTTTATGAACCCTGCCATATCGTTTATCCAGGCCTCCACGCCGGGGGGGTTTCGCTTCCTTCCACATGAGTAAGATCCTTCGCCGGGCTACTAGGGACGCAAAGGCCACAATATCGGCCTCTTTCGCCTCCTGCACTCCCGACTCATCCGCTACCCCAAATATCGCTAACCTCCAGCCTGGCTTGACCCGGACCTTCACCACCTTTGAAATCACTCTTGCCACTCCCCTCCAGTACTCATCCAGTGCCGGACACGACCAAAACATGTGTGTGTGGTTCGCCGGGCTTCCCAAGCACCTCCCGCACCTGTCCTCCACCCCGAAGAACCTGCTCAGCCTCGCTCCCGTCATGTGTGCTCTGTGTAGAACCTTGAATTGTATCAGGCTAAGTCTGGCACACGAGGAAGAGGAATTTACCCTACTTAGGGCATCAGCCCACAGACCCTCCTCAATCTCCGCCCCCAGCTCTTCTTCCCATTTTCCCTTCAGCTCCTCTACCAGCGCCTCCCCCTCGTCTCGAATCTCCTGATATATTTTGGTCACTTTGCCCTCCCCGACCCATACCCCCGATATCACTCTATCCTGGATCCCCTGTGTCGGGAGCAGTGGAAATTCCCTCACCTGTTACCTCGTAAACACCCTCACTTGCATGTATCTAAAGATATTCCCCGGGGGCAACTCATATGTTTCCTCCAGCGCTCCCAGGCTCGCAAACGTCCCATCGTTAAACAAATCTCTCAATCTCCTAAATCCTGCCCGATGCTAGCTCTGGAACCCTCCGTCCATCCTTCCTGGGACAAACCTATGGTTGTTCCTGATCGGGGACCACACCGAGGCACCCGTCACACCCCTATGTCGCCTCCATTGCCCCCAGATCCTCAAGGTTGCCGCCACCACTGGGTTCGTGGTATACCTTTTCGGGGAGAGCGGTAGCGGCGCTGTCACCAGCGCCTTTAGGCTCGTTCCTTTACAGGACGCCATCTCCAACCTCTTCCACGCCGCCCCCTCTCCCTCCCTCATCCACTTGCGAACCATCGCCACATTGGCGGTCCAGTAATAGTCGTCCAGATTCGGCAGCGCCAGTCCCCCTCTGTCCCTGCTGCGCTGCAGGAAGCCCCTCCTTACCCTCGGTCTTCCCTGCCCACACGAAACTCATAACACTCCTATCTATTTTCTTTAAAAAGCCTTAGTGATCAAAATGGGGAGACATTGAAACACAAAAAGAAACCTTGGGAGGACCATCATCTTGACCGCCTGCACTCTGCCCGCCAGTGAGAGCGGCAGCATATCCCACCTCTTGAAATCCTCCTCCATCTGCTCCACCAGCCGCGTCAGATTGAGTTTGTGTAGAGTTCCCCAGCTCCTGGCTACCTGAATCCCCAGATATCGGAAGCTCCTTTCGCTCTCCTTAACGGCAGGCCGTCTATCCCTCTTCCCTGATCCCCGGGGTGTACTACGAAAAGCTCACTCTTCCCATATTAAGCCTATATCCCGAAAAATCTCCAAACTCCCTCAATATCTGCATGACCTCTGCCATCCCCTCCACAGGATCCGCCACATACAGCAGTAGGTCATCTGCGTAGAATGACACTCGGTGTTCCTCTCCCCCTCTAACCACCACCCTCCATTTCCTAGACTCTCTCAACGCTATGGCCAGTGGTTCAATTGCCAACGCGAACAGTAATGGGGACAGAGGGCGCCACTGCCTTGTTCCCCTATGTAACCGAAAATACTCCGATCTCTGCCGATTTGTGACTACACTTGCCACTGGGGCCCCATAGAGGAGTTTAACCCAACTGACAAACCCCTCCCCGAACCGAAACCTCCTTAGCACCTCCCATAAATACTCCAACTCTACCCTATCAAATGCCTTCTCTGCATCCATCGCTGCCACTATCTCTGCCTCCCCCTCCGCTGGGGGCATCATTATCACCCCCAACAGCCGTCGCACGTTAACATTCAGTTGTCTCCCCTTTACAAACCCTGTCTGGTCTTAATGCACCACCCCCGGGGCACAATCCTCGATCCTCATCGCCAGCACTTTTGCCAGCAACTTGGCATCTACGTTCAGGAGCGAGATAGGCCTATATGACCCGCATTGCAGCAGATCTTTACCTCGCTTCAGGATTAATGATATCGTTGCTTCTGACATTGTCGGGGGTAGAGTCCCCCCTTCTCTGGCGTCGTTAAAGGTTCTTGCCAACAGCGGGGCCAACAAGTCCACGTACTTCCGATAAAATTCCACCGGGAACCCGCCTGGTCCAGGGGCCTTCCCTGCCTGCATGTTCCCCAGCCCTTTAGTCACCTCGTCCACCCCGATTGTCGCCCCCAGACCTGCCACCGCCTGCTCCACCACCTTCGGGAACCTTAGTTGGTCCAACAACTGTTGCATCCCCTCTTTTCCCTTCGGGGGTTGGGACCTATATAGCCTCTCATAAAAGGTCTTAAACACCTCATTTACCTTCCCTGCACTCCGCACCATAGTTCCCGTTTCATCCCTAACTCCCCCTATTTCCCTCGCCGCTATCCTCTTACGAAGCTGGTGGGCCAGCAGCCAGCTCGCCTTTTCCCCATACTCTTATCTCATCCCCTGTGCCTTCCTCCACTGTGCCTCTGCCTTCCCTGTGGTCAGCAGGTCAAACTCCGTCTGAAGTCTTCGCCTCTCCCTATATAGTCCTTCATCCGGGGCCTCCGCATATCTTTTATCCACACTCAAAATCTCCCCCACTGATCTCTCCCTTTCTTTGCCCCCTTTTTTCTCCTTGTAAGCCCTAATGGAGATCAACTCTCCCCTAACCACCGCCTTCAGCGCTTCCCATACTACCCCCACCTGGACCTCACCATCATCATTGACCTCCAAGTACCTTTCAATACATCCCCGCACCTTTCCATAGACTCCCTCATCCGCCAATAGTCCCACATCCAGTCGCCAGAGTGGGCGCTGTTCCCTCTCCTCTCCTAGTTCCAGATCCACCCAGTGCGGGGCATGATCTGAAACGGCTATGGCCGAGTACTCCGTTCCTTCCACCCTCGAAATCAGTGCCCTACTCAAAACAAAGAAATCTATCCGGGAGTAAACCTTATGAACATGGGAGAAAAAGGAAAACTCTTTGGCCAACGGCCTAGCAAATCTCCACAGATCCACTCCCCCCATTTGCTCCATAAACCCCCTGAGCACCTTGGCCACTGCCGGCCTTCTTCCGGTCCTGGATCTAGACCGATCTAACCCTGGATCCAGCACAGTATTGAAATCCACCCCCATTACCAGGCTTCCGACCTCCAGGTCCGGGATACGTCCCAGCATCCGCTTCATAAATCCCGCGTCGTCCCAGTTTGGGGCATATACATTTACCAGCACGACCTCCATTCGCTGCAATCTACCACTCACCATCACATACCCGCACCTTCTTGGCCCAGCTCAAAACAGCCTCTCTGTCGGTGAAGCGGTGAAATCTCACCACTGTCACCCTTGGTGGTTCTCCAGCCTTTGGTCTCCTCGCAAGGACCCGGTGAGCCCCTTCCACCTCCAGGGGGACCGGGGGGGCCTCCACTCCCTTGGGGAGACCCAGAACCCGGAGATTCTTTCTCCTCGACCTGTACTCCAGGACTTTGAGTCTTTTGATACACCTCTTATGTAGCGCCTCGTGCGTCTCCATTTTTAGCGCTAGGCCCAGAATCTCATCCTCGTTCTCAGCTGCCTTCTCCTTCACCCCACGGAGCTCTATCGCCTGGGCCTTTTGCGTTTCTTTTAGCCCTTCAATTGCCAACAACATCGCCGCCAGCACCTCCTTCTTTAATTCCTCCACACACCGTCAAAGGAATTCCTGCTGATCCGGCCCCCATGTCGTCTGTTCTCCATCCGTCGCCATCTTGCTTCTTCCCTCTCTTCTCTGCCGCTGCTTCAGAGGATCCTTCGCAATCTGGCCACTACCACCGATCTTTTCCATACACACCAGGGGGGACTCCTTACTTCGTCACCCCACACTGGGTATGGTCCGAAAAAATTTCCGTTGGGGCTCTCAAAAAGAGCCCAAAAGTCCGTTAGAGCGGAAGCTGCCGAAACGTGCGGCTTAGCAGTGCATCGCCGCAACCGGAAGTCCCCGCGACAGAGACTTGAAGATGCGCCGGGTATAGAAGCCAAAATCTCCTGCCGCCATTTTGTCCCCTACCGATTTTAGGGAAGTTTCTGAGTCTGAGGAACATACTGGGCTCTCCACTCTCCTATTCTTGTTTTTTTTTTAGGCATTCTTCTTTGCTGTACTGTTTCACCCAGCAATTTCTTTTATAGTTGTGGTTACCGCTGCCGTTTTAGCGCTATACAGATTTCGTTCAGGTCGGTGTGAGCCCAGATGTGTTCTCTCCGTTTACATTCAGCGGAGGAAGTCCATCCTTCTGGGGAGAAATTCTTAAAGTTTTCATAGTCATTTTGCTTATTGTGTTTCAGGAGCTCCAGAGCATCATTTTCCTCCCTGATCCTGTGCTGCATCTCCTTAACTCTCACTGCAGTCAAGGAGTAAATGAGAAGGCCGCACTCGTTTGAAATTTCCGTTGAATGTGAATTTGTTATCGCTGTGTTCCTGAATTTTCCCATCCAATATTCTCAAAAGTTCTCCAAAGTAGCTGGAATCCTAGTCCTGATGTCTCTGCGCGCCTGTTCCACAACCTCCTCACATTCTTGCAAACACCATCTGCCCACTTCTCTGCTCGTTGCATGCCATTGACTTTTGTGGGTGGAAATAGAGCAAAGGTGTTTCGTTAATGTTTTCCATCATTACCAGGCTTCCTCTCAATGTGGGGCTGGATTCTCCGCCGGCGGGATGCTCCGTTTTGCCGGAAGCCCGTGGGGTTCCTGACGGCGTGGGCTGCCCCACAATGGGAAATCCCATTGACCAGCCGCTGTTACGTAGCATCCCGCCGGCAGGGTGAAACAGAAATGCGGTGCGGAGAATTCAGCCTGTGATTTTTAGTAACCTGGAAGACTTTCATTTCCACTAGGAAATCATTTACCATCGAGTGATTGTGTGCTAACGTGACCTGCATCAGCCTGGTTTCCAAGTCACTCACAATGTTACTTCTTTGACTTGATCCAGGTGTTAATGTTGAAAGTGTCACTCCCCACACGACCTGAAATTCTTTCCACAGCTCGAGATCATCCAGGCCCTTTTCCTCCTGTCTGAACTTGGCAAAAAGTTCATTAACTTGCTCTTCAATGACAACCGGTCTTAATATCATCCAATCTCTGCATATCTCACCATCTCTGGACTGCCTCATCGCTGTTCATGTCCGCATAGATCACACGTACATTGATTATTGACTCAACGCTGGAGAAAATAATCCGACCTGCAGTTTTCAACAAGGTTCGCATTATTGCTGGTGGAAAATTAATCTTCTGCTTCTTGGAGAGCTTTCTGTTTACTTTCTTCCAGAAATAAAACCCGTTCTCTTTTCAAACTTTGAGCTGCATGTCCTGGATCGTCTTTGGCATCACAATTTCATTTCTCGACCATTTCCGCCAAGGAATGTATCTCTTTCTGCAGCTCCCATTCCAGCTCAGTATACTCGGTAGAAAGTTCTTTGTGAGCTTCAACTATTTCAGAAACTGAAACTGATATTTTAATATTTCACTGCTTTCTGCAGAAATTTAGTCTACTACAGGAATTCAGAGATGGTTGAAAATTTGCATTTATTTTGGTGGCTTGTAAAACATTTAAATAGCATTTTTTTCTGACTGTTGGCAGTCTTGATGCTGCCATGGGTGGAATCCCTCTGCATCATAGACTTAACACAGCAGAGGACTGCGTGAAGCTCCACGCATGGTTTTCCATTTTAGCTGCTGTTTGTATCGCCATATCCAGCTGTTCCAGCAGATATTTCGTAGCTCCTCCTCATATTCAGATCATTTGTGGACACCTTGTTCATAAGTTCCGAAGCTTTAGGAGCAGAATTAGGCCATTTGGCCCATCAAGTCTGCCCCGCCATTCTAGCATGCCGAACAATGTTACAGACCAAGAGCTGGATTGCGAAATCAGCCAGGGCATCTCCTCCCTAGAACACATGACCTCAGAGCAAGAGTCGGCAATTTAGCCTCCCGAGCCTAACACCCTCAATGTGATCATAGCTGATACCCTCTCGGCCTCAACTCCACCGTCCTGCCTGTTCTCCACAATCCTTCAACCCATGACCAATTAAAAATCTGTCTAACTCCTCCTTAAATTTACTCACTGTCCCAGCATCCACCGCTCTTTGGGGGGGGGGGGGGGCGATTTCCACAGATTCACAACCCTTTGGGAGAAGTAGTTTTTCCTCAAATCTGATTTAATTTTGCTACCTCTTATTCTAAGATTATGACCTCTCGTTTTAGAATGTCCCGCAAGAGGAAGTATCAGCTCCACGTCTACTTTATCCAGACCTTTTAGCATCTTGTATACCTCAATTAGACCTCCACTCATTCTTCTAAACTCTAGAGAGTCTAGGCCTAAACTGTTCAATCTCTCCTCGTACAACAAACCCCTCATCTCTGGAATCAATCCAGCGAACCACTTCTGAGCTGCCTCTAATGCCACTACATCTTTCCTCAAATAAGGGGACCAAACCTGTGCACAATACTCCAGGTGCGGTGTTGCAACAACATCTTACCTTTATACTCTATTCCTTTTGCTATAAATGCCAACATTCCATTTGCCTTCCTTATTACCTGCTGTACCTACGTGCTAGTTTTCTGTGATTCATGCACGAGGACGCCCAGGTCCCTCTGCATCGGAGCTCCCTGAAGTCTCTCCCCATTTGGATAATAAGTTGCCTTGCCATTTTTCCGGCCAAAATGCATGACCTCACACTTATCCACGTTAAACTCCATCTGCCACATTTTGGCCCACACTCCTAACCGATCCATATCCATTTGTACGGTTCTTATTTCCTCATTGCAACTTACATTTCTGCATAGGAATGTATCTCTTTCTGCAGCTCCCATTCCAGCTCAGTAGAAAGTTCTTTGTGAGCTTCAACTACTTCAGAAACTGAAACTGATATTTTAATTTCACTGTTTTCTGCAGAAATTTAGTCCACTCCAAGAATTCAGAGATGGTTGAAAATTTGCGTTTATTTTAGTGGCTTGTAAAACATTTAAATAGCATTTTTTTCTGACTGTTGGCAGTCTTGATGCTGCCATGGGTGGAATCCCTCTGCATCATAGACTTAACACAGCAGAGGACTGCGTGAAGCTCCATGCATGGTTTTCCATTTTAGCTGCTGTTTGTATCGCCATATCCAGCTGTTCCAGCAGATATTTCGTAGCTCCTCCTCATATTCAGATCATTTGTGGACACCTTGTTCATAAGTTCCGAAGCTTTAGGAGCAGAATTAGGCCATTCGGCCCATCGAGTCTGCCCCGCCATTCTAGCATGGCTGATATTTTCCTCATCTGTTGCCGAACAATGTTACAGACCAAGAGCTGGATTGCGAAATCAGCCAGGGCATCTCCTCCCTAGAACACATGACCTCGGAGCAAGAGTCGGCAATTTAGCCTCCCGAGCCTAACACCCTCAATGTGATCATAGCTGATACCCTCTCGGCCTCAACTCCACCGTCCTGCCTGTTCTCCACAATCCTTCAACCCATTACCAATTAAAAATCTGTCTAACTCCTCCTTAAATTTACTCACTGTCCCAGCATCCACCGCTCTTGGGGGGGGGGGGGGGGGGGCGATTTCCACAGATTCACAACCCTTTGGGAGAAGTAGTTTTTCCTCAAATCTGATTTAATTTTGCTACCTCTTCTTCTAAGATTATGACCTCTCGTTTTAGAATGTCCCACAAGAGGAAGTATCTGCTCCACGTCTACTTTATCCAGACCTTTTAGCATCTTGTATACCTCAATTAGATCTCCACTCATTCTTCTAAACTCTAGAGAGTCTAGGCCTAAACTGTTCAATCTCCCCTCATACGACAAACCCCTCATCTCTGGAATCAATCCAGCAAACCACTTCTGAATTGCCTCCAATGCCACTACATCTTTCCTCAAATAAGGGGACCAAACCTGTGCACAATAGTCCAGGTGCGGTGTTGCAACAACATCTTACCTTCATACTCTATTCCTTTTGCTATAAATGCTAACATTCAATTTGCCTTCCTTATTACCTGCTGTACCTGCAGGCTAGTTTTCTGTGATTCATGCACGAGGACGCCCAGGTCCCTCTGCATCGTAGCTCCCTGAAGTCTCTCCCCATTTGGATAATAAGTTGCCTTCCCATTTTCCCGACCAAAATGCATGACCTCACACTTATCCACGTTAAACTCCATCTGCCACATTTTGGCCCACTCACCTAACCGATCCATATCCATTTGTAAGGTTCTTACTTCCTCATTGCAACTTACTGTCCCACCTATTTTTGTGTCATCTGCAAATTTGGCGATAGGACCTTCTATCCCTGTCTCCAAGCCGTTAATATAGATTGTAAATAGCTGGGACCCAAGGACCGAACCCTCTGGCACCCCACTAGTTACATCTTGCCACCCAGAAAAAGACCCATTTATCCCGACTCTCTGTCTCCTGTCCGTCAGCCAGTCTTCTATCCAAGATAATACCTTACCCCTAATCCCATGTGATCTCACCTTGTGAATTAACCTTCTGTGCAGCTCCTTATCAAACGCCTTCCGGATGTCCAGATACATTACATCTACAGCATCCCCATTATCCACTTTGCTTGTTACATCTTCGAAGAACTCTATCAAATTAGTCAAACATGATTTGCCCTTCGTAAAACCATGCTGACTCTGATGGATAGCATTCACATTCTTTTTTTTAAAAATTCATATTTACGGGATGTGGGCTTCGCTAGCTAGCCCATCCCTAATTGCCCTTCAGAAGGTGGTGGTGAGCTTTCTTTTCGAACTGCTGCAGTCCATATGGTATAGGTACACCCATTGTGCTGTTAGGGAGGGAGTACCAGGATTTTGACCCAGTGGCAGTGAAGGAACGGCCAATATATTTCCCAGTCAGGATGGGGAGTGACTTGGAGGGGAACCTCCAGGTGGGGGGTGATCCCAGGTATCTGCTGCTCTTGTCCTTCTAGATGGTGGTTGTCATGTTCTTCTGCTAGGCCGGTATGAATGATGCACAGAAGAACATCTAGTTCTTGACTAATTAAAATAATGTATTAGAAAACAAATGCGTGGTAAAGAAAACTGGAATAAATATATTACAGGCTACTAACACTAACTAACTATTCTTGAGCTACTGCAAAATATGTCTAGTCACCAGTACGACTTACTCCCAACTCCTCGAGACACAGAGCCACATGGTAGACTTACACTGCCACTTGCTGGTCGGAGGTCATGTACAATATTATATACAGAATTGCTTATGCATATCATCACATCCCCTTTCCTTTACATTGAATAGATCATTTTTACAATTCAAGACGACGTTTAAATATTTACATCTTTAAACTATTTACAGTCAGTCACAAGCTCAGTCTCTCAGGTTTACATCTTAGCCTTGTTGATCTCCTGAGTGGCTGCCAAACTTGAGAAGTTACTTCATCTTCCTTTGTACTTGTGGATGCTGCTTGCTCTTCTTGTACCGTTGTGTCTTTATCTTGTTATTGCTCCGCATGCTGCACTGTATCTTCTTCAGCTGTCTTAGGACCGCTACCTACTTCTTCTGGTGGTTGCATTACAAAAGGTTGCTGAACATTTCAGCAGAGTTCTTCTGTTCCGTCTTAAGACAACACCTTCATCCGTGATGATGAGATACGAGTTTGGACCTGCTTGTCGCAGTACCTCCGTATACTTAGACCATCCATTCCCTTTGAATCTTCCAGTCTGACTGTGTCATCCGGCTGCAATGGTTGAAGTCTTTTCTCGGGTCTATCGTAAAATCCCATTTGCCTCCTTTTTTGAGAGATCAGTTGCCTAACATATGGTTCTTGAGGAATATAGGACAAGGTCTTTCTCAGTTGCCTGTTCATTGGTAACTGACCTGCTGAAAGCCCATTGATTAGTGGTGCAGAACGATAACTTAGGAACGCGCGATAGGTGTCATCTCGGCCACCTATTGCTTTTTTCTGGAGCTGTTTAACGATCTGATTGCCCTTCTCAGCCTTACCGTTCGGCTGAGGGTACAGAGGACTCGGGATGACGTGTTTGAAATCATACTGCTGTGCAAATTCTGTCCACTCATAACTGTTGAAACAGGGACTATTGTCACTCATGACAATATTCGGTATCCCGTGGCACGCAAAAATCTCTTGAACATTCTTGATGACACATCTGGCCGTGGAATTCGAAGAGCTGTGCTATCTCCAGATAGTTAGAAAAGTAGTTAATGACCAGACGGTATTCCTTTCCATTCAAGTGAAAGAGATCCATGCCAATCTTCTGCCACAGGGTTATGACTATCTTACCCATTTGCATCGGCTCTGCTTTGCATTGAAACTTTTGACAGGTTCCGCAGTTATCCACTGTCATGTCAACGCCGTGTGTTACCCCTGGCCAATAAACTGCATCCCTCGTTCTACGCTTGCACTTTTCCATCCCCAAGTGCCCTTCATGGAGTTCTATTGGGATTATTGACCTTAATGACTGTGGAATCACAATTCGTTGTCTCTGCAGCAAAAATCCATTCTCATCACTTAACTCTGCTCGTACATTGTAAAAACTTGAGCTGGAGCCTTTAGTCCAGTGTTTTTCAAACTGTTTTTCCGGGGACCCATCTTTACCAACCGGCCAACCTTCGAGACCCACGCCGGCCGACATTTACGCCGCACCATTTTCTCTCACCCTTAGTGCGAGAGGTGAGCCTGCTTAGTCCTCATTTACTTGTTTGCTGCTAACAGAATGTTGAATTCACAATTGTGCCCAAAGGACGTGGCGTCAGCGTTCGGGGCGCGTGACCTGCTCTCTGCCTCGCTTCAGACAGGAAAATTGCATTGAATTTTTATAAAGATCTCCTGGGTCAGCGCGCTGACGTCAGGAGGAGGCAGAGCATCTCGCTGGGTTCCGTGCATGCGCACTGATGAGCGGGCACGCACGCACAGTGAGGCCCCTTTTTATTGGCTGCTGCGGCTGTTGCGTGTGAATTCCCGCGATCGGCAATGCTGCAATGGATGGCTCCGCGACCCTCCCGACACCCGCCCGTGACCCACCCGCGGGGTCGCGACCCCCACTTTGAAAATGCCTACTTTAGACCATCCTTCATGGAGATATTTTCTCACCTTCTGCAAGATCGTGTCTTTGGTGGTTTCTTCTTTAATGAGTTTTGACTTGTCAGATACTGGCAGAGACTCGGTGACCAGGTTTACATGGACCTGCACGTCCTCATCCAATTGGTGTGTTTCTTCTATGTCTGCGGCTCCAGATAGTGTATCAGCAAGAATGAGATGCTGGCCCGGTGTGTAGATCAGTTCCAAGTCGCATTGCTGCAACTTCATGATCATTCGCTGAATCCCCAGGGACATCTCGTTAAGATTTTTCTTAATCGTAGCAACCAGTGGTCAGTTTCCACTACAAACGTTGGAAGACCATATACATAATCATGGAACTTTGTGAGCTAATTAAATAGCCCGAGGCATTACTTTTCCTATTGCGCGTACCTGCGTTCTGTATCAGGCATTGATCTGGGTGTGTACGATGCTGGTAGCCAGTTTCTGTCCAGCAGCACCGCTTCCAAACCATCCTTTGGTGCGTCCGTCGAGATTTTCCTATTTTCTTGCTGGGTCGAGAAACGTCAGGACTGGCGCTGTTGTCAATGAAACTTGCAATGCTTGCCATTCATGTTCATGGCTGGTGGACCACTGGAATGTTACGCCTTTCTTTATAGTTTCCCTAAAGTGTGCAGTCTTAGCGTCCAGATTGGGAATGAATTTGCCCACAAAATTTATTTTCCCTAACAATCTTTATATGCCTTTTTTATCCGTGGGATGTGGCATCTGCAAAGTGGCCCTTATTTTATCTTGCTCAGGCTAGAGGCCTTGTGCGGAGAGCACAGGCGGGATTCTCTGGAAATGGGGCTATGTCCCCATGCCGGTGGCAAAACCACCGCCAACCAAGCCGGCGCCAACAGCCCCCCAAAGTGAGAAATACTCCAATTTCCCGAGGGCTAGGTTGACGCCGGAGTAGAATGCGCCACTCCAGCGTCATGCGCGGAATGGCCGGCGTGATCTCGCGAATGCGCAGACCGGCCGTCGTATTTCCACGCATGCCCGCGTTCCCTTCTCCGCGCCGGCCCCTGGGCAATATGGCGGAGCCCGACAGGGACGCCGAGGAAAGAAGGCCCCTCATGGAACCAGCCTGCCCGCAGATCGATAGGCCCCGATCGCAGGCCAGGCCACCATGGGCCCCCCCCCCCCCCCAGGTTGGATCCCCTCCGCGCCCTCCCCAAGACCTCCCACGTACACTTACCTGCCAGGTCCCAACCTGCGTGAGGTGATTAATTCACGCCGGCGGGACTGGCCAAAACTGGACGGCCCATCAGGGCCCGGAGAATCGCCGGGAGGGGAGGCTGCTGTCAACGGCCCCCAACAGGCATGGCGGGATTTCCGCAGGCCCCTGAAAAACGGCGCCGGAGAATAGGGCAGCCGGCGGCGGGGTGGGATTCGCGCCCCCCCCCCCCCCTCCCCGGGTATCCTCCGACCCGCTGCAGAGTCGGAGAGTCCCGGCCCATATCTCCCAGGAAGGTGATGCTGTGCACACTGAATTGACACTTTCGTCCTGTTCAACTTCAAATCTTCTTAATTCTCTTCAGGACCCTGAGAAGCCTTTTGTCATGTTCTTCCTGTGTTGATCCCCAAATGATTATGTCATCCACATAAATGCGCACTCCTGGAATCCTTTCAACTACATGCTCCATGGCACTATTAAAAATTTCTGAAGCAAAACTTATGCCAAATGGCATCCTTCAGGAGCAATATCTTCCGAAAGGTGTGTTGAACGTACATAGCTTTGTGCTTTCTTTATCTAATTTACGTTGCCAGAAGCCTTGTGATGCATTTAATGTTGCTCCTGCCATCTCGCATGTTATTTCCTCCCTTTTTGGTACAGGTTCTCTCTTAATGTTGGGGTTCAGATCTTTAGGGCCCATACAGCTTTTTGACACAAACCATAGTGTTTATCCAGTCTGTAGGCTCTTCTATGTGCTTAATTACACTTAAAGCTGTCATCCTCTCTCGCTCAGCCTTCAATTTGTCTCTCACGGGAGCTGATACATGTCTCGGTGCATGGCTCACTGGCTTTGTGTTTTCGCGTCATTGGATCTTGTATGTTTAGGGCAAAGTTTCAAAGTCGTGGAATCGCAGGAAAATCATTTAGTATGGAGTCTCCTGAGGCGTGCGGGCTTGTTGCAGAGCTGTCTGCACTGTGCACCCGTTTAGCTAGCTGCAGTTCCTCACACGCTTCTACTCCTATCAGAGATTTGCGTTCTGCCGCCACAACGGAAAATTTCAATGTGCAAACCTGTTTTTTACATTGACATCGCGCTTGCATGCTCCCAACATCATGATTTCATTTCCATTGTAATCCCTGAACAATACTGTTTTGTTTACTACTTGCGGTTTAATTCGCAGCTTCTTGACATCAGACAAATTGATGAGGTTGACCCTCGCACCTGTATCAAGTTTGATTGTTATTACTTTGTCATTTATCATTAATGGCACTATCCATTTATCTTTTTGATTATTTGCTTTTAATTCACTATTGTTGAAAGTTGTTGAGAACGCATTGGCGTTTGGCATGACTTGAGTTTCCTTGTCTTCACCGGAAATCATGTCGACAAAAAATGTGTCCTCGAGTCACACTTCATACTTTTGTTTGTTCCTCCTTTTGAACGAGAAAAATATTTCCCAGTAAAATGAGTTCTTCCTCATTCGGTGCTTACCTTTCCAAACGCTGGCATTGTCGTGGCAAATGTTGTTTGCCGCATTGCTGGCATGAAATGGGAGAATCGGGTTGGCCGCTCAAAATGGGCGCCGCGATGGGACCACGTTTAATGTCTTTGGGTGCCTCTTCTATCTTTGCGCCAAAATGTCTGAGATTCAATGCGCTAAGCTGCTTTGCTGCAAGCTCGCTACAGTGACATAATTTGACAGCTTCATGAAGCTGAAGCCCACTTTCTCTTTCAAACCTCTCACGTACCTTGTCGTTAGAAATGCCGAATACAATCTGATCGCGAATCATTGACGACTGAAGGGTACTAAAATTACATGACTGCGCCTCCAACCGAAAGTCGGTGAGAAAACTATGAAATGATTCGCCTGGTTTCTGGGTGCGCGTTCAAAATATGTAGCGCTCAAAGGTCTCATTTTTGGGGGGAGAGCAGTGCCGATCATATTGTTTTGGAACTTCATCGAAGTTCGTGCTCATCGCCTGGCTATCGAAAACAAAAGTGTTAAATATTTTAATTGCTTGGGGACCTGCTACAGTGAGCAGCAACACGGTACGCTTCTCGTCAGGCTGTGCCTGCAGACCAGGGCTGCAACATAGAGTTTGAACAGCTGTTTAAACGCCCTGCCAATTTTCATCTACCTTACGTAATCCGAAGCTGTTGAGGTGCCTGTTCAGACCTTCCATCCTGGGCTTCGAAGTTTTACAATGCATTGAGTATTAGTCGCCAGTAGCTTACGAGGTTAGTAGAAAAAAATTGTTTTCTTATTATCTTCTTCGAAGTTATCTTTAAATTTAAATTGTTCGGATCTTCGCAGAATCTTCTTGTTTTTAGTCGATCTTCACTCTTGGTATCATGTCATGTTCTTCTGCTAGGCCGGTGTGAATGATGCACAGAAGAACATCTAGTTCTTGACTAGTTAAAATAATCTATTATAAAATAAATGCATGATAAAGATAACTGGAATAAATACATTACAAACTACTAACTAACTAACTATTCTTGAGCTACTGCAAAATACGTCTATCCGCTAGCACGACTTACTCCCAACTCCTCGAGGTACAGAGCCGCAAGGCAGACGTACATTGCCAACTGCTGATCGGAGGTCGTGTACAATATTATAGACAGAATTGCTTTATGCAAATCATCACAGTGGTGGCCGTGGGTTTGGAAGGTGCTGCCTGAGGAACCTCGGTGAGTTCCCGCAGTGAATCTTGTCGATGGTGCACACGGCTGACACTGTCCATCGGAGGTGGAGGGAGTGAATGTTTGTGGAAGGGACGCCAATCAAGCGGGGCTGCTTTGTCCTGGATGGTGTTGAGCTTCTTGAGTGTTGTTGGAGCTGAGCTCATCCAGACAAGTGGCGAGTTTTCCATCTCACTCCTGACTTGTGCCTTGTAGGTGGGGGTCAGGTTTTTGGGAGTCACAAGATGAGTTACTCGCCGCAGTATTCCCAGTCTCTGACCTGCTCTTGTAGCCAGAGTATTTATATGGCTAGTGCAGTGCCTGGTCAATGGTAACCCTCTGGATGTTGATGGTGGGTGATGGTAATGCCATTGAATGTCATGGGTCGATGGTCATTGTCTGGAACTTCTGTGACATGAATGTTACTTGACACTTGACCACCGAAGCCTGGATATTGTCCAGGTCTTGCTGCATTTGCATGTGGATTGCTTCAGTGTCTCAGGATTTGCGAATGGTGCTGAACGTTTTGCAATCATCAGCGAACATCCCCACATCTGACCTTCTGATGGTTGGAAGGTCATTGATGAAGCAGCTGAAGATGTTTGGACCCCGGACATTACCATGAGGAATACTTGTGGTGATGTCCCAGGACTGAGATGATTGACCTCCAACCACCACAACCATCTTCCTTTGTGTTAGGTATGACTCCAGCCAGTGGAGTCCTCTGGTGGGCAAAGTAACAAACTTGGATTTTCCCCACTTTTCCCATTCATATGAATGCATGGGCCACTATCTGCAGCACATTTTTCCATCGTCACGTTTACCAGTGTTGCATCGCTTAGTCAGATCACCAAGCTAGCGAGTTTGTGGTCATGGTCACAGCTCTCATCGCTATTCGACAGTCTCACGGTGTCAATCGCCATGATGTACCCACAGCCCCGCTCCGTCTGCAGGTCTCCTGAAGTGTTAATGAACTGCATGAAGCCCCCAAGGGTGCACCAGCCACTGCTCCGAGCAAATTACAAACCGAGCAGGGTGCTCAGAAACACTGTACTCTGCACGCCCAATACCGTCAGTGCAAATACTCTCTCCCAATCTTGAGTTCGACTCCCTTCAGTACAGCAGTGGCCCACCGTGAAGATATGTTGGAAACATCTCCATAGACAAGCTCCAGAGGGAACCCATGCAACATCAGGTCATCAATTGTGCAGGGTAACCCCAGGAAGTGCTCCAATCCTTGCAGCAGTCTCCAAGTTGCTGTGGTGATTTTTCTCTGGTCTGCAGACACTTGCTGAGATTTTTCACACAGAGAGTGTTTCTCAGGAAGCGAAATCCAATCTGAATTTCCTGCGTCCACTGCTCTGTCTGTCAGAGCTGTAATGGGTCTAACACATCAGCCATTACACCTCACCTGCGCCTTTCATTGCCAAGCTCACTCTGCTTCTCCTTCAGCTTAAGATACTCGTTTACAGACATTTACTCTCATTTCCCCTTTTCTAGTTGTTATGGGCCAGGGTTTAAAAACTCCAAAGTGTATTATGGAGTCCACCTGACCTACATGTTGAATTTGGCCAGGATGAGTACAAGGGCATCCTTTTCAGGTGTTATTCAACAGACGGTTTTAATCAAAAACATTGTAAGAATTTAGTGAACATTTGTAGACACACACAGTAAGAATTTTTATCAACTACAAGCATAAAGACCCCACCCAGCTACAGTACTCTATGTATAACCCTTAATGAATTCACCCTTAACTGTTCCAATTCAATAACAAAATCCAAGTAAAACTAGAAACCCCTTTTCAAAGGTGTGGCCCAGAACACTGTATTCTCACTTGACGAGACTAATACTGTTGTTACTGAAACTCTGTTCCACTTTTCAAACAGCAGGTTTGAATTCCTGCCCGAAAGCAATGATCTCTTTTAGGTTACCAAGCCGTCTGGAATCAGGTTTTAAAATGAAGATAGAGAAACACTTCTTTCATCCTGTGCAATTCAAACCAGTCCAAAAACACAAAGCGAAAGTAAAACCCAGAGCCACAGCCCAGCTCCGCCCACACAAGGACATCACTGAAGCCATGTGATAAGCCAAAAACATTCTTAAAGGGACACTCCCATGACATAGTTTTGAAGGTTTTAGCCAGAGATCACCCTGAAAAGTCATCTTCACTTCCTTGAAGTTCTCAATTCCCTCAGCTCCAATGGAACGAAGGATTTATTTTGATTTCCTTTGACTTTCTGAACTTTGCTCGTCCACTTTAAACCCAATTTTCTTTGCAAGTACTGCCGTTCCCTCAAATCTCTTTCCGGTGGTCTTGGGATTCAACAGTTGCGAGTCCCTCAACCTGCCAAATGCTAATTTTTGGCTTTTTCTTTCAATGTGCACTGGGGTAACCGTGCAAATCCAGCGTCATTAGAACATACATATAGAACATAGAACAGTACAGAACAGGCCCTTTGGCCCTCAATGTTGTGCAGTGCAGAAGGAGGCCATTCGGCCCATCGTGTCTCCACCGACCCACTTAAACCCTCACGTCCACCCTATCCCCGTAACCCAATAACCCCTCCTAACCTTTTCGGACACTAAGGGCAATTTAACATGGCCAATCCACCTAACCTGCACGTCTTTGGACTGTGGGAGGAAACCGGAGCACCCGGAGGAAACCCACGCAGACACGGGGAGACCGTGCAGACTCCGCACAGACAGTGACCCACAGCGGGGAATCGAACCTGGGACCCTGGCGCTGTGAAGCCACAGTGCTAGCCACTTGTACCACCGTGCTGCCCACCCATTGCTAAACTGTTATTCCTCTTCACAACCTCTTCATGCGGTTTCTCGTTTCTTCCAGCCATATCCTTGCCGGATAAAATTACGAACAGATTTGTTACAGTTTCTGCAGAGAGCTATGAATGCCACTGATCCCGCTGTCGATGTGACTGACCAAAACAAAGAGAGCTGAAGAGGCCTAAGTCAGAAATTGAATCTGTCTGTCGAACACTTTCCCATAACTTTGAAGGTTTAATATAGTCGTTGGCTCTGGAAAGAGATCCCAATCCTCCCTCCCACTCGACAGGTACCTGCACAGCTCAGCAAGGCCATTGGAAACCTTGCGAGGAAAATTCCCACACTCCATGTTGGAATGGGTGAAGAAATTGTGACGTTGCTCGGAATTCCGGAGGATTTCATTTTGAATCTAAGATTTAGAGATGGAACAAGGACCGAGTTGAATGAAGGAAAACGTCGCCTTGTGGTCGGAGAACCCATTGCTTTCTCAGAGTGAGAGTAGACGCCATTTCTTCACAATGGAGCGCATAGCCCACAGTTGGAAGTTATCTCCTATGTTTCTGATCCAATTCTCTTTCAGTTGTGAAGAAAGGTCCTGCCTGAATTGTCTGATCAGCGAGTGTTTGAGCATTTTGTATTTTTTGGTATTCACGCCAGTACCAGATATCCAGCAGCAGGTGGCGATACTGCGCTGTAAAACTTTACTGATCTTTGTACAGCTCAACATCACCATCGTGTGGCTGAAATCGGCACGACAATGAACTGCTAGGGAAATTTCAACCCTCTGAGCTGCACTTTTCACTGTGATCGCTGGTCACGAAACAGGCGTTAGGGGATCAGCCGTGTGTTTTGCACCCAGCATTGCAGTCAATGAACAATTCCTGTTCTTTAAAACCAAGATTTCCAAACTCTCCATATCTTTGAAGAGAGTGAATTTGTCGTAACTCATGATGTGAGGTGCTGAATACCTGGGGAATGATCTCATTTTCACAATACAATATTAACCTGTTTTTTAAGACAAATGACAGTGACAGTGATCAAAAATCTGAGTCTCCGATTACATTTCAGGGACATTGACCAGAGATAATGATTCGGGAACAGCTTTGAGCATTTCTGCTCTGCCTGCCAGGGTGATCCTATCAGTTTGAAGGTCAAACATGGGAGCTCAATGAGGAAAGTGTTGGAGTTATCAGGTCTGGAGATAACGGCCGGGATAAGGCACTGGGAGTGAGCCCGGTGGAGATGGGGATGTTCAGGAGATAGTCATCAGTGAAATGAAGGGAAAAGAACAAGAACAGTACAGCACAGGAACAGGCCCTTCGGCCCTCCAAGCCCGTGCCGACCATGCTGCCCGATTAAACTACAATCTTCTACACTTCCTGGGTCTGTATCCCTCTATTCCCATCCTATTCATGTATTTGTCAAGATGCCCCTTAAACATCACTATCGTCCCTGCTTCCACCACCTCCTCCGGCAGCGAGTTCCAGGCACCCACTACCCTCTGTGTAAAAAACTTATCTCGTACATCTACTCTAAACCTTGCCCCTCGCACCTTAAACCTGTGTCCCCTAGTAATTGACCCCTCTACCCCAGGAAAAAGCCTCTGACTATCCACTCTCTCTATGCCCCTCATAATTTTGTAGATATCTATCGGGTCGCCCCTCAACCTCCTTCGTTCCAGTGAGAACAAACCAAGTTTATTCAACCGCTCCTCATAGCTAATGCCCTCCATACCAGGCAACGTCCTGGTAAATCTCTTTTGCACCCTCTCTAAAGCCTCCATGTCCTTCTGGTAGTGTGGCGACCAGAATTGAACACTATACTCCAAGTGTGGCCTAACTAAGGTTCTATACAGTTGCAACATGACTTGCCAATTTTTATACTCAGTGCCCCGGCCAATGAAGGCAAGCATGCCGTATGCCTTCTTGACTACCTTCTCCACCTGTGTTGCCCCTTTCAGTGACCTGTGGACCTGTACACCTAGATCTCTCTGCCTGTCAATACTCTTGAGGGTTCTACCGTTCACTGTATATTCCCTACCTGCATTAGACCTTCCAAAATGCATTACCTCACATTTCTCCGGATTAAACTCCATCTGCCATCTCGCCGCACAAGTCTCCAAACGATCTAAACCTTGCTGTATCCTCTGACAGTCCTCATCACTATCTGCAATTCCACCAACCTTTGTGTCGTCCGCAAACTTACTAATCAGACCAGTTATATTTTCCTCCAAATCATTTATATATACTACGAACAGCAAAGGTCCCAGCATTGATCCCTGCGGAACACCACTGGTCACAGCGCTCCAATCAGAAAAGCATCCTTCCATTGCTACTCTCTGCCTTCTATGACCAAGCCAGTTCTGTATCCACCTTGCCAGCTCACCTCTGGTCCCGTGTGACTTCACCTTTTGTACCAGTCTGCCATGAGGGACCTTGTCAAAGGCCTTACTGAAGTCCATATAGACAGCATCCACTGCCCTACCTGCATCAATCATCTTTGTGACCTCCTCGAAAAACTCTATCAAGTTAGTGAGACACGACCTCCCCTTCACAAAACCCTGCTGCCTCTCGCTAATATGACCACTTGCTTCCAAGGAAAGTGGGAAATGGGTGTGAGAGGAGCAGAGAGGGAAGGGGCCAGATCCTGGGATTGGTCCTTTAGGGAGTGAGGAAGGAGTGTGTCAGCATTAAACTGAGAGGGAGTGTGGGGAGAGAGTCTCAGCATGAACTCTGGCGGGTCGGCTCAAAGTGAGGGAGTTAAAGAGGGAAACATGCAAACACCCAAACACCATTGTCTCTGGTATATATTTGTTGTTTGCTGCAAAGAGAAAAGATGTAGAGGTGCAATGCTCTTAAGTTCGTAAAATCTAAGTGCAGGGTTCATTAAGAGATGTTGTTTCTGCATGGTAAGATAATGAACTAACCAAAACCTACACGAATGCCACATTGCCGCCACTGCGTATCACGTGACGTTCCATCAGCAAATTGTGTTACTTGAATACATAATACCCCTCCCCCTTTACTCCTTTAGTGCAAATGACCTTTTTCTTTTAAACACTTTCACAACAGACCCAAGGAAATATTCCTTACATTGCACCCTTATGTTCTTCAGACATCTCCACATGAGTAAGACAGTCTCTTTGGAGAACGGCTGTCGCTTTTAGGTCGTATTCAGTGTTCAGCAATTTGGCTCTTTGGGATCACAGAAGTGTTTTCCTGCTCACTTGTTGCTACTTCTTGAGAAACTAACTCTGTCTGTCTCTGTTAGTACTGAAGATTCTGCAGTGAAGGATTCAGGAATTTCCACTGTAGTAGATCTCGGATCTGATGTATCACTGTCCATACAATCCGCCGTGAATATCTGTGGTGAAGACTCGGTACATTCACTTCGGGAAGCTAGTAAGCACGGCGTTGCCAAGCTTTTTCACCATCCGTCTGGACAGTGTAAGATATCGGACCTGCCTGGATGATAGCTGGTGTCCATTTTTCACTCGTTGTACAGCTCCTAGATAATATCCACTCTTCACGGTTGACGACTCTACTCTTTTTTTAAATAAATATTTTTATTCTCCTTTTTCACATTTTCTCCCACATTTACACCCATCAACAATAAACAATAATCAGCAAGATATGTCAGTCCCCATAATAACAACGATCCCATCCGCCCACCAACCCCCAAACCTCAACCCACATGTTTACACAAACAAATGACAAAAAGCAATCAGGGATTACCCATAGTCACCCTTAATCTACACAGCCCCCCACCCCCACCCCCACCCCCACCCCCCCCAACTAATGTTCGATGTTATCCAGTTCTTGAAAGTGCATAATAAATAGTGCCCATGACTTGTAGAACCCGTCCGAGCTTCCCCTCAGTTCGAACTTAACCTTCTCAAGGGTCAAGTATTCCAACAGGTCGCCCCGCCACGCTAGGGCACTGGGTGGAGAGGCTGCTCTCCATCCCAGCAGGATCCGCCCCCGGGCGGTCAACGAGGCGAAGGCTATGATATCTGCCTCCACTCCCGTTTCCAACCCTGGCTGGTCCGACACCCCGAATATGGCCTCCTGGGGACCCGGGTCCAGTTTCACACGCACCACCTTGGAAATTACCCTAAACACCTCCTTCCAGTACTCCCCTAGCTTTGGACAGGACGAAAACATATGAACGTGATTCGCGGGCCCCCCCGCAACGCTCACACACATTCTCTACTCCTTCAAAAAATCGGCTCATCCTCACCCTCGTGAGGTGCGCTCTATATACCACCTTCAGCTGTATCAGCCCCAACCTCGCACAGGAGGTGGAGGCATTCACTCTCCGGAGCACCTCATACCAGACCCCCTCCTCTATAACCTCTCCCAGCTCTTCCTCCCACTTTGCTTTGATCCCTTCCAGTGGTGCCTTATCCTCTTCCAGAATAGCTCCGTACACCGCTGACACTGCCCTCTTCTCCAGTCCCCTTGTCGTCAACACCTCCTCCAGCAATGTGGAGGCCGGTTCCTCTGGGAAGCTCTGTATCTCCTTCCTGGCAAAATCCCGAACCTGCATGTACCTAAACACTTCTCCCTGCTCTAGCCCATACTTCGCTTCCAGCTCCCTCAATCCTGCATCCGACCCCGAAGAAACAAATCTTTTAGCGTCTTAATCCCCTTCTCTTCCCATTTCCGAAAACTTCCATCCCATCTCCCTGGCTCAAATCTGTGGTTCCCCCGAATCGGCATTTCCCTTGACCCTAAACCCAACCAGAAGTGTTGGCGAAACTGCCTCCAGATTTTCAATGAAGCTATTATTACCGGACCCACTGAATATTTCCCCGGAGCTATCGGGAGCGGCGCTGTTGCAAGTGCCTTCAGCCCCGACCCCCTGAACAAACTCTCCTCCATTCTGACCCACTGAGAATCAATCCCTCTGACCCAGCTCCGCACTTTCTCCACGTTCGCCGCCCAGTAGTAGTACAACAAGTTCGGGAGACCCAAACCCCCTGCCTGCCTTCCCGTCTGCAGCAGCACCTTTCTCACTCTGGCCACCTTCCCTCCCCATATGAATGAGGTAATCCTTCCCTCAATCTCCCTGAAAAAAGACTTTGGCAGGAAAATCGGTAGGCATTGAAAAATAAACAGGAATCGCGGCAACACATTCATTTTAACCGCCTGTACCCGACCCACCAGTGACAGAGGAAGGCCATCCCACCTTGCCAGATCGGCTTTCACTCTCCCCACCAAACCAGTGATGTTGTACCTGCGAAGCCTCCCCCACTCCCGGGCAACCTGCACCCACAGATACCTAAAATGAGTCCCTGCCCTACGGAATGGCAGCCCCCCCACCCCTGCCCCCACCCCCGGCCGAGACACCACAAAGTACTCACTCTTGTCCAGGTTCAACTTGTACCCCGAGAAAGACCCAAATACCCGCAGTAACTCCAATATTCCTCCTATCGACGCACTCGGCTCCGACACATACAGCAGCCAGTCGTCGGCATATAAGGACACCCTATGCTCTATCCCCCCGCACTATTCCTTTCCATGCTCCCGAACTTCTCAATGCGATGGCCAACGGCTCAATCGCAAGTGCAAACAGCAGGGGGGACATAGGACATCCCTGTCTCCTCCCACGGTGGAGAGAGAAATATCTCAAACTGATATTATTTGTGCGGACACTCGCCTTCGGTTCCTTATATAATAGCTTTACCCAGTTCACAAACCTTGGTCCAATCCCAAACCGCTCCAGCACTGCCATCAGGTACCCCTATTCTACCCGATCAAACGCCTTCTCGGCGTCCAATGCCACAACTACCTCTGTTTCCTTTCTTTCCGCCGGTGCCCTAACAACGTTCAAAACCCTCCTAATGTTCGAAAACAGCTGCCTCCCTTTCACGAACCCCGTCTGACCCTCCCCTATCACCTTCGGAAGGCACTCCTCCAGCCTACCCGCCAGTACCTTCGCCAACACTTTTACGTCCACATTCTGAAGTGATATGGGCCGATACGACCCACACTGTCGGATCCTTATCTTTTTTTAGTAACAGGGAAATCGATGCCTGCCCCAAGGTTTGCAGCAACACCCCCTTCTCTATCGCCTCCTCAAACATCCCCACCATCAGGGGTGCCAACCTATCCTTAAATTTTTTATAATATTCCACCGGAAACCCATCCGGCCCTGCCACCTTCCCCGGCTGCATCCTCCCAATCGCATCCTTTATCTCCTGCTCCACTATTGCTCCTTCTAATGTAGCCCTGTCCCCCTCCCTTAGCCTCGGGTACTCCAACCCATCTAGAAATTCCTGCATCTCACGGTCTCCCCCGAGTGGCTCTGACTTGTACAACCTCTCATAAAACGCCTCAAAAACCTTGTTAATCAGCACTGGGGCCACCACCAACTTCCCTGCCCGATCCTTCACCTGAGGAATTTCCCTTGCCGCTGCCTCCCTCCGGAGCTGACCTGCTAACATACCTTATCTCCATGTTCATAAACTGCACCCCTTGCTCGTCTCAGTTGGCGCACCGCCTTCCTGGTGGACAGTCGGTCGAAGCTCGCCTGTAGTTCCTTCCTCTTTTCCAGCTTCGCCGGGTCCCCATCCTCTGCATACCTCCTATCTACCTCCAACATCTCATCTATTACCTTCTGCCGCTCGAACCTCTCCTCTTTATCCACCCTGGCCTTAAACGAAATTAACTCACCTCTCACCACCACCTTTAGAGCCTCCCAGACGACTGCCTTCGACACCTCACCCGTACAATTGAAACCTACATATTCCTTAATTACCTTTTCAATTTTCTCACAGAACACTTGGTTCCCCAAAAGCCCCACATCCAGTTTCCACCCCGGTCTCTGCGCCGCCCCCTTCTCCAGCACCGTATCCACCCAATGTGGAGCGTGATCTGACACTGCAATTGCAGAGTATTCCGACCCCTTGACTCCAGCCAGCAAAGCCTTCCCCACCACAAAAAAGTCGATCCGCGAGTATACCTTATGGAGCGCTGAGAAAAACGAATACTCTCGTTCCCTTGGGTGCAGGAACCTCCAAGGGTCCACTCCTCCCATTTCCACCATTAGCCCAGCCAGCGCCTTCGTCCCCTCTGATGGGACCAGCGAGCGCGGCCGTGATCTGTCCAACCTTGGCTCCTGCACCAGGTTCCAGTCCCCCCCCACAATCAGCTCATGCGTGTCCAAGTCGGGAATAGCCCCAAACACCTTCCTCGCGAATCCCACATCGTCCCAATTGGGACCGTATACACTTAACAGCGCCACTAATCTCCCCTCCAGTGCCCCTGTCACAATCACATATCTACCCCCCTGATCTGCCTCCACCTTCTCCATCTGGAAGCGTACCCTTTTGCTGACCAGCACCGCTACCCCTCGAGCCCTTCCATCAAATCCGGAGTGAAACACTTGGCTAACCCAGCCCTTTTTAAGTCTCACCTGGTCCTTCACCCTCAAGTGAGTCTCCTGCAGCATTGCTACATCGGCTTTCAAACTTTTAAGATGTGCAAGCACCCTTGACCTCTTGACCGGACCTCTTACCCCTCTCACGTTCCACGTGATTATCCTTACTGGGGGTCTCTCACCCCCCCCCCCCCACCTTTCTTATCCACCATCACCATACCACCGGGCCCTGCCCCATAAGACTGACCCGCCCCTGTCCATTGTTAACATCGAACCCCTTCCCCCCCCTCCCAAGAACCCCCCCTACAAAACATCCCCCAACATCCATCCCTCCACCCCCTCTTGCTCGCCTCGTAGGCCCATTGAAGCCTGCTATCCAGGCTCCAACGTCCGCAGTCCTCCTCTCACCTCAACGACTCTACTCTTTGAAGTTTTGTGCTCTCCCCGTAATTCATGCTTGTTGTAGACACCTGACAAATTCCAAAGTAATTTCAAAGTATCAGGTAGTGTCCCGATGTTGAATTGCATTCACAATTTCATCTTGAGTAGCATCGCTGGTGAACTTTGCGTTGTTGCATGTGCGCAATTTCTAGACGTTACTGGACCAGACCCCCGATTTATATTTGTAAAACGAGTGAGAAACACCAACAGCTTTTCAATAAACAGTTAAACAGTTCTTTAAAAGAAAGAAAGGTCTGTGAGCTCACTTTCCCATCTACTTTCAATGAAGCAAAATCCACAGAGAGGTCAAATGTCACTTATTGATAAAGTTAATACTTTGTGGCTTACAAACTTATTCACAAAGTCCTTGGAGAGAAGCTTTCAGAAGTCAGTCTAAGAAACACAACTCATTTGCTCAGAACCCAGAGCCGAACTCGAAAATGAAACTAAAAACAGAAACAGGGCAGGGCTTAAAACAAAACACAGACCAGCCCCTCCCCGGAGCGAAATCACAGCCTGCCTTGCTGTTAACCCCTTAATCACAGCTTCAACAGACATATAATCTGGATACCTTAACCTCAGTTATTTTAATAGCATTACTGCAAGAGACACATAAGACAATATATCTAACAATTTCCTACATTCATCACACATTAGAAAGTTGTTAACACGTCTTGGTAACGGGCCTTGATCTCTTAATGCCTTTACTGTTTGAGCGATTGCACAAATAATTTGGCCAACCTGCTCGTAGCAGGGTGATATGGAGCAGATTTGAAACATTGAATATCAATCCCCTTTAAGTAATCTTCAAACTTGCTCGACATAAATTGAGTTCCATAATCACTTACAACCTGCTCCGGTCTACCAAACCTTGTGAACGCCTCATCTCGTCCCTCAATGGTTGGTTCGGTCGTCGCGGATCTCGTGATTGCGACTTCTGGCCATTTTGAGTGTGCGCCGGCCATCACTCGGAACATGTTGCAGGTCATTCTTTGAAGCAACTGGTTGGTTCACGACGGCCCAGTTGAGTTTCATCTTCTTCAGCCATGATCTACTGAACAAGTCTGGAAGGACAACGTGGAGAGGCAACTATGCTTTCTGACCGTTAACTTCCACGTTCACCATAATGCATCCCTTTCGTAGTACAACCTCTTCTGTGTACATCCTTCAGACAACATCTGATGGTTGTAAAGGTAGATGTTTAGCTTCTGACTGCATATTGACTCAAGTATTAGTGATACTGCAGCGCCTGTACCCAGTTCCATCTTGATGTACTTCCAACAAGCTTTGGGTGAACCCAAAAGTGTTCCTGATCATCTTGTACTGGCAAGACGCCAAGCTTGAATTCTTGAAGCTGACTTGACGCAAAGGCCGCGACTCTCCATTTGTTCACACTGGCAGGATTCTCCTGGCAGCAGTGGTGGGGCGTGAATGGAGAAACCCAGCTATTGTCTCTCAGTGAGTCTTTAGTTCCGTCCCTAAACTGGTAAACTCGACAAACAAACGTGGCTGTATTTTCCTTGCTGTACTTCTTTTGTGCTGACGAAGGTTAGTGCGACCAACATGCCTTGGCGATGCGCCCTACTTTATTGCAATTTTTGTGTTTATTCTCCCTATTCCAACATTCTCTTCCTGAATGTCCCACTTGAGTGCAGCGATGACGAGGTAGATTTTCCACATTCTTGCTGTCAGCAGCCTCCATCTTATGAACGTTTGCGCAGACGCCAATCAGCGAAGCTTCTTTCGCGGCACATTCCATGGAAGTAGCAATTTCACAGCAGATTTCAGGTTCATGCACCTTCAGTCAACAGCTTCCTTTGGATGATTTCATTTCTGTGTCCAAGACCAATCTGTCTCGAAGTGTATCACCAAATGTTTGACCAAATTCAGAGCACTTTGCTAATTCACCTGGTGTTGCGACAAATTCAAAACTGCCTTTCCCTTCCTCTTGAGCCAGACGATGGAAGTAGAATCTTTCAACAGCAGATGGGAAGAGTGACGTCCTTCCCGGTCATGAACTCTTCTTCGGTCTTTTTAGGTTTAGTTGGGTGGATTGGATTTTGCAACAACATGAATGTTTTTCGCCCAACCGAGCTGAGGAAAGTCACAACCTGCAGGCTTTCCGGTGTCTGATTTTTCCGCAAGGTACAACTGGAACCTTTCTTCATAAGAATTCCATGTCTCATAATTCTCGACAAATGCGTCCATGTGGCCATTTTTTTCCCACCATCATTCGGTTCCCTGGTTTGCACATCTTCAGCTTTCTGCATTTCATTTTGTTACCCAAAGCAGGTAATCTAGCCTATAAGCAAACTAATTCTTCCCTTACCTGGATTAGTGTCTTCCACGAGCAGCAGATTGCAGAGTCAGCAGCCTTCTCGGTTCCCATTCCCACAGCCTGCTTACAGTGCCATGTGCGCAGTCTCCTCGGCTTCTACCCACTACAAGTAGTAAGTACGCCTGAAACTTAGTTTTCTTGCGCAGAGATGTTTAAATCCTTTTTGCACTCACTGTGGTCGTGATCAATCGGTTTACTCATTGACAGCTTCTGAAAGTCTGAACAGTTTTAGATTGTTGTTTCCAGCCCGAGTTCGCATTAAAGGTTTTCTCTATTGCAAAGCTTTATCAGTGATTGATTATAGCCCAAATCCTCATTGATGGTTGTTTATGGTGCAAAATCCTCATCGCCAGTTTTCTCTTTTAGATTTTTGTTGTTTGCCGCAAAGAAAAAGAAGTAGAGGTAGAACATAGAACAGTACAGCACAGAACAGGCCCTTCGGCCCTCGATGTTGTGCCGAGCATTGCCCGAAACCAAGATCAAGCTATCCCACTCCCTGTCATTCTGGTGTGCTCCATGTGCCTATCCAATAACCACTTGAAAGTTCCTAAAGTGTCCGACTCCACTATCACAGCAGGCAGTCCATTCCACACCCTAACCACTCTCTGAGTAAAGAACCTACCTCGGACATCCCTCCTATATCTCCCACCCTGAACCTTATAGTTATGCCCCCTTGTAACAGCTACATCCACCCGAGGAAATAGTCTCTGAACGTCCACTCTATCTATCCCCCTCATTATCTTATAAACCTCTATTAAGTCGCCTCTCATCCTCCTCCGCTCCAAAGAGGAAAGCCCTAGCTCCCTCAACCTTTCCTCATAAGACCTAGCCTGCATACTTGTTACTGAGGGGAACGACCACAGAGGATCCCTGCACTGACTGCCTCCTCCCAGCCCCTCTCACCGTCACCCATCTATCTTGATTCTTCGGAGTAACTACATCCCTGAAGCTACTATCTATGACCACCTCTGCCTCCCGAATGATCCGAAGTTCATCCAGTTCCAGCTCCAGTTCCCTAACGCGGTTTCTGAGGAGCTGGAGATGGGTGCATTTCCCACAGGTGAAATCAGCAGGGACACTGACGGTGTCCCTCACCTCAAACATTCTGCAGGAGGAACATTGCACTGCCTTCCCTGCCATCCCCTCTAGATAAAAAAAGAAAAAGAAAGGAAGAGCTTACCTGTTATTCACTCTACCCCTTAGGTTAGAGGAGGTGGAAGGGTGCGGGACACTACAAGTGTAGTGTCTAGGGTTTAGGAACCGCCCAACTTAAATACAGGTAAAAATAAAACACTTAACCAGCAACCACTGCGCCCCACACGAGAACAGCAATCAGCTGTTATGGGCCCGCGCAAACAATTTCAATCTTTACCACTTACCCAGCAGTCAATCTGTCCTCACTCCGACCGGATTCAGCTGGAAACTCCCAACAGTAAGTTTAAAAAAAAATTTACTCCCCTTCTCAGCAAGCACTCACTCAGCAACCACTGCACCCCGCAGGAGAACACCTCAGGGAAAAGAAAAAACTACTTACCAGTCACCAGCCAATCATTTACCTGCAGGCTGTGACGTTCCGGTTCAACTTCTTTTTACTTCTACCTGCCCTCGAGTCCCCCGCTTGATCTTTACTCGGCTGGGATCCTTACTGTGATTGGTTTTTTTTTGGTTAGAGTAGGAGGTAGGGAAACACTGAAGAAGTGTTTGGAGTTTAACTGTCATTTGACAACAGCTCCTCCACAAACCACCTTCTAGATACAGTGACCGCAATGCACTGATGCAAATTTTCCCCGCAACAGTCAATCAGCAGCTCCGCTCTGCTGCCCTCTACTGGAGGTGCCACATCTCAATTCGTGAAAACATCGTGCAGGATTTATTCTGAGATGTTGTTCTACATGGCAAGACGGTCAGCTCCCCAAAGCCGCCAAAGGTTCTGCTCATATCACCACAGGTCATGTGACATTTCACCGGCAGGCAGCATTGCTTGACTACATCACAGTCACTCTTCAATATTTGGATTTCCCTCTCAGGCTTTCACGCTCTGGGTATCGAGTGAGAAGCGGAAATACAGAAGAAATCCCAGGTACAAACTGGGGAACAGGTGAAGTGATGGAGGATAAGACTGTGCGGTTTGACTGACTGAAGCAGGGAGTAATGAAGGAAGGAGAGACAAGATATTTAATTTACTTTTTATTTTAATCCTTTGACATTTCTATTTGTATTGTTTTTATTTACAGTCTGATTGGGATTTTACAATTTGGAAATTAAATGACACATTTAGTGACAACCTGTTGTCAATGGTGGTTTCTGAACCCTGACCTCTGGCCCGGATCCTAATCACTGGGTCAAGTCAATGTGACGTCAGGGAGATGTAACCACCCCGAGGTCCTGCTGCTTTTCCGGATCCGGATCAGAACCGGAGCAGATTCTCAGAAACTGGTTTTCACCCCAAGTCCAGAAGAAAGGATAAAGTTTCTCAGTGAATTTATTCCCAGTGAAGGTGTGGAGATGGGACTTGGTGTCCACGTTGTAAAATGAAACTGTCCCAGACTCATAACTGAGATAAACTCCCACCTTCCCCGGGATCTGACCGACAGGGAGAGGGGATCGAAAAGAGGAGATGATATAAAACTGATCTCCACTCCTCTCAGTCCAGAATCCAGTCGCTGGACTCAGACTGATCCACCCCTCCCTCTCCACAGACTCTGCGGCTACTCCCAGTCTCCAGCCCCGATTCCCCGTCACCTCTACTTCCCAGTAATATCTTCCCATTGTGAATCCCTCTGATCCCAGCGCACAGGGGCAGTCTTTAAACCTCTTCCCAGTGTCAGGGAGGCTCCTCTGGGTCCGGGTCCATCTCAAACTCTTCAGATCCTCAGATACTTCAAGTAAGGGATTCGCTGTATCTATGTCAAGGGTCACAGAGACTGGAAGAAAAAGCAACAAATTAGAAAGTCTCACTGGAGATTGGGGGCAAGACTTACTGGGAATGGGGAAGAGACTCGTTGGGGTTCAGGGTATAGACTCACTGGGGGGACCGACATACAGACCTGCTGGGGATGGGAGAAAGACTCACTGGGCATCGGGAGAGAGACTCAATAGGGATCGGGAAGAGATCCACTAGAGTGTCATGAAACAAAGGTAGTTTTAAGTGATCGAAATTTGTATTTGTGAGTAGTAAAAACAAGGGGCAGGTTTCTCTGATCGCTGACGCCGAAATCGCGTTCAGCGATTGGCCGGAGAATCCATTTATACAGCGAAACCGGGTGCGGCGCCGTTTTTCCGAAAGTCCGCCCACTCAAAAATGGAGTACTCATGGAGTACGCCGCACACCGTCGGAACGGCCTCAGGTTGTCACCTGAGGTCCTCCCCTGATGGGCCCACTTCCCGACGGCGTGGGACACGTGTCCTCTTTTACTTGGCGTGGCAGTTGCAGACTGTGTCCAGCGCCACAGTCGTGGGGGGGGGGGGTCGTTCTGCTGGCAAGGGGGTTTTCGGCGAGGGGTGGAGGGGGGTTACAGGGGGCAGTTTTTGCCAGGCCGGGTCCGTGCGCAGCCGGCGCCTTGTACAGCGCGTCCGCCGCCGTGCGCATGTGCGCCACGGACCCGGGGCCATTCTGCACCTGTATCGGCAGGTGACATGGAGAGGCTGCTGGCCCCTCACCGGTCCCAGAATCGGTGAGGGTTCACACTGGTTTTGGCGGCGTAAAACGCCCGCAATGTCTCCGTTTGAATCGGCACTTCGCCTCTGAAACGGGGAGTCCAGCCCAAGGTATTGTTTTGAGCAATTTTAATTATTTTTTTCTGTGGAAGGAAGAGTTAAAACTTCAGTTAGCTTCATGTTAAACAAAGGTGCCTGCAATGTTTTGTTTAAAACTGTGTTTGCATTACAATTAAAGGGTTTACAATGTGAAAACGAAAAGAGTTCAAAGAAAGACCAGGCTGTTGCTCAGCAACCAGGGGCCCACATTGAAATGCATAAGTCGGTGCACTTCAGTTGGAACCAAGTACCTGAGAAGAAAGTAGCTCTCATAGAAACTGCCGGCAAGGAGATAGGACAATGGAGTAAAGGGCAGAGAGCAAATCCCTGAAGCCAAACAACAGATAGTTCTAGAAACCAGCGAATGAAAGGGAAGTCCAATGAAGATTGAAGTTAAAGGGCAGAGGTTGAACCAGGTCTTGCTCAGACGAATTCAAATAAAAGGCAAAGGAAATGCTCTGACTTAAAACATAGCTGCAGGAACCAGATTTAAAGTGGGAAACCAGACATCAGAAGCGTCATTCTCCGACCAAAGGTCTTTTCCGCCAACTGGCGGGGCGGAAATTAGTCCGACGCGGGCCTAGCCCCTTAAGGTTGGGGCTCGGCCCCCCAAGATGCGGAGGATTCCGCACCTTTGGGGCGGCGCGATGCCCGACTGATTTGCGCCATTTTGGGCGCCGGTCGGCGGACATCGTGCCGATACCGGAGAATTTTGCCCCAGGTTCAGCACGCCGGCGGGATGCTCCGTTTCGCCGGCTGATCAATGGGGCTTCCCATTGTGGGGCAGCCCCATGGCGTCGGGAAACACCCGGGCTGCCAGCAAAACGGAGCATCCCGACGTCGGAGAATCCCGCCCATTGTTTGGGACAAGATTCTAAGGCGTATTTCTGATGTTTGGAAACACTCGTGTAGAACTCAAGTGTTCCACTGTGACTGGTTTGATGGTACATTGGGTAGCATCTATCTCTTGATTTCAGAGTGTGGTGTGTCTGATCACAGTTGGCCTGTTGGTTTACATGGACTGTGTACTTTCTGAGAACATTATAGTTCACGGTACATTTTGTCATTTGTGTTATCCTTAAAATCTGTGTACATCTGTGACGATATAGGTGGGTGTAGGAGGATTGTTTTATCGTCAATCTTTTCATGTTTAATAAATGTTTGATTCTTTTGTTAAAAGTTAATTAGCCATCCTGTGACTCTGTTCATTCATGTCTCTAAATCAAAAATAGAAGATGCGGCCGATCGAGGCACGGTTCCATTCTGGGACCTGACAGCCCAGTCGTAACATCAGCAGGGAGTATAACAGGGGATCGAGGAGGCGCAACATGCTAAGAATCAGGGAAGGGACTCAATGAAGATCGAGGGGGAAAGAATTTCTGGGAATTTGGGGGAGTGACTCACTGGGAATTGGGGGGGGGGGCGGGTGGAGGGGGGAGAGGGTGTTGGGTCCACGGAGTGGGGGGGATGTGGGTGTAGTGCGATGGTGGTAGTGGAGGGGAGGTTGTCGGGTCCTCGCTGTGTTGCGGGGTGGGGAATGGTGTCATTTCTGCTTGGCGGGGTGGGGGGGTAGGGTGTCAGCTCTGCTCGATGAGGATGGTTTTGGATCCGATCTCAGGGCAAGGGGGGCTGGCAGGATGTCGAGTCCATGCCGGGGGCGCGGCGGTACAAATTACATAAGAAGCAATATTGAGTGCTTGTGATAAAGGGACAGCAATAATCATGGGTGACTTTAATCTGCATAGAAAGTGGGTACACAGGACTTGCAGTAGTAGCCTGGATGAGGGAGTCAGAGAATGCTTTTGAGATAGTTTCTTAGAGTAACCTGACAGTAGGTTATATTCGACTTAGTATTGTGGAATGGACAGGATTAATTAATGACCTCAGAGTAAAGGCACACCTAGCAAGCAGTCAGCACAATATGATTGGATTTTACATCCAGCTGGAAAGGGAGAAGAGTGGGTCTAAGACTAGTATTTTAAACTTAAATAATGGCAACTATGTGGCAGGAAAGCTAAGCTAGCTGAAGTGGATTGGGATACCAGGCTGCGGGGTGGATCAGTAGAGTTAATGATAGAACTTTAAAGGGATATTTCAGAATTCCCACTATAAAGAAAAATTCTAAAGGGAGGACGATGGGTGGGCCGAGATTTATTATCCATCCCTAACATTTGAGAGTCAGCCACATTGCTGTGGGTCTGGAGTCACATGTAGGTCAGACCAGGTAAGGATGGCGGATTTCCTTCCCTGAAGGACATTAGTGAACCAGGTGGGTTTTTACAACAATGGTTTCATGGTCATCTTTAGACTTTTAATTGCAGATTTTTATTGAATTCCAATGTCACCATCTGCCGTGGTGGGATTCGAACCAAGGCCCGCAGTTCTTGCCCTGGCTCTATGGATTACTCGTCCAGTGACAATGCCAGGATGCCATCACCTCCCTGCATTACGAGAGCAATTAACCAAGTATTTTATGCTTCAGTTATACAAGACGTTGGTAAGAAAACATCTGGAATACTGTGTCCAGTTTTGGTCTCCTTATTTAATGCATTGTAGGCAGTTCAGTTGAGGATTATTAAATTGACATCTAGAATCAGCATGTCGTTTGATGAGGAAAGGTCGGACAGACTGTGGCTTGTTTACGCTGGGGTTTAGAAGAGTGAGGGGAGACTTGATTGAAGTATGTAAGATCCTGAATGTCATTGACAAGGTGGGCGCAATGGGCGGGATCACATTTTAGCAAATTTGTATGTTGGAGCGAGACAGCTAGCTTCACACTAATGTCATTTTAAACTTAAACAATGGCAACTATGTGGGAATGAAAGCTAAACCAGCTGATGTGAATTGGGATACTAGGCTACTGGGTAGGTCAATAGAGAGTCAATGACAGAACTTTAAGGGGATATTTCAGAGTTCCGACTGTAAAGAAACATTCCAAAGGTAGGACCTCGCCATTCATGCTGAACTAAATAAGCTGGGTAAGCACCAGTAATAGTAATCATCTTTATTATTGTCACAAGTAGGCTTCCATTAACACTGCAATGAAGTTACTGTGAAAATCCCCTAGTCGCCACATTCCGGCACCTGTTTGGGTACACAGAGGGAGAATTCAGAATGTCCAATTCGCCTAACAAACATGACTAAACTTAAGGTAAAAGAATATTACTGCACAAAGATGAGTGACAGGTCAGATGATTGGTCAGAATGTGAAGAACAGAGAACGATGAATTCGTCCAGCTTGCCCCAGGTCTCTGAGGTGAAGGGGTTGCGTCCCAGAGCCTCAGGTAACGTGGGAATCTGCACATTACGGGGCCATGACGGAACAGCACTCCAGGGGATCAGAGGACCCCCAGCTGCATGCCCTTTGGGCAGGGTGGTGCCCGGGCACTGCCAGGTTGGCACTGCCAAGTTAGCATTTTTTGCGTGCATGTGATTGGGCTGGAGTTGCCCGATGTGGGTGTTGTGGGGGGGTTGCTGGGGGCCGTCCAGTATCGCATTTGGGCTGGGGGAGGCAGCTCAGGACACCGGGTCAGCTGGAAAACGAGAACCGCTCCAGGCGTCAAACAGTTTGTGATGCAACCGGCCCATCCCGTAGGCAAATTGGGATCGAGAAACCAATAATCACCCTCTTTCCATTGGGAGGAAAGGGCCTGCTTAGTACTAACCCCTTCTTCCCTTGTTACCGAGATTGAAACCTGCAGTTTCAATCTCACAAACTCCATTCTGCCATCCCCCACTTGTGCCCTGGGTCCATCTGTGACTCTTCAACCTTGGGCGGGTGTGGTGCCAGCAGCCACCACCTCCCCGATGATGCTGCCGTTCAACTGAGATGCTAGCCTCTGACTGGCCAGCATCTCTTTGTGCTGGGAAGTTCGCTCCCAAGGTCCTTGATCCCAGGAAAGGCCCACTGCTGTCATAGAAAGTGGGCTATGACTTTCTAGTCGTAGAGTGGCACTTGATGTGGTGGTCATAGAACATAGAACATTACAGCGCAGTACAGGCCCTTCGGCCCTCGATGTTGCGCCGACTTGTGAAACCACTCTAAAGCCCATCTACACTGTTCCCTTATCGTCCATATGTCTATCCAATGACCATTTGAATGCCCTTAGTGTTGGCGAGTCCACTACTGTTGCAGGCAGGGCATTCCACGCCCTAAAAAGTGGCAGCATGGGATTTCACCAGCTCGCCACCCAGCGGGCTAAATCCTAGCACTTCCATGAAATAATACCGACTGGCTTTGATATATATGTGTGCAATGATTCAAGTTCTCAGATATAAATCAGGAGAGAGGAACTTATCAGAGTTTTACCAGGGTTAATGGAATCGAGCATTTCTCTCCACACTGGGAACGGTAAAGGTCCATTGAATTTTTCGAAGGTCAGGACTCCATCTGCTAGTGACAGGTCATTATCCTGATCACTAATCCTGTAGATATTAAAGAGTTGATTATAAATTGACCATAAAAACTTTGCTGAGTAATTTTACCAACTTGCCCTGAGTTTCAGTAAAGTTCATGTCCTACCTCCTCTTCCGAGATGCTTCCTCCTGAAATAAACAAAACACAAATCTGAGTTGACAAGAGACGGACTGCCTATATCCAGGAAGCAGAAATGACACTTCTGATGTGTTGCATGTCTTGCCGTAATTTGCAAGCCAGTGCATTATGGGATTACAGGATTGGTGTTTTCTTTTGGTTTGACAACCCAAGCCAATAAAGGACATTTACGCTGTCAATCTCCCCCTGTGTCTACCTGTGTACTGTTTGATCTTGAAAGGTAGGAGGCCCAAAAACATAACAAACTAGCGACGGGAACGACGGACCTTCGCGCTATGCAATCGAAAAGTGAAAATAAAGTCAGGGAATTTTCATTTTCACCTGAACCACATGTTGGATTTGTCGAGCACGGCCGAAAAGGGCTGGCAGTTAAACACCGGAGACCTGTGGAGTTTGGGACAAACAGAAAACCACAGACTTTAAAAATAAAAGGGTTCAGTGGAGTATAGTAGAAACAAAGACCTGCAGCTGTTTCGAAGATTTAAAGAAACATCAAACAGGAGCAATGTTGATTTAAGTTTTAAAAAACCCGGGACATTCAAGGAAAAGGGTAGAGAATCCGGCCGCCGGCAAAAGGCGCGCCTCCGAGAAACATGCGGCTGGGGGGGACCGGAGATTCCAGAGCTAGTAAAAATAAATTACCCATGGAATAAAAGGCTTCCGACTGGACATTGAGCCCACCAGGATTCCCGAAGCGTGGGAAACATAGACAGTGGCCAGGATTCGACCATTTGAATCCACCCCGCTCCCGCAGCTCGGGAGGATGGAGAATTTGGCGCTTAGCAAAATCTCCCATTCACGGCTGCGGGAACGTAGAATCCTGCTGCCGTGACGGACGAAGAATCCCGCTGCCGTGAACGGGCGGAGAATCCCGCTGCCGTGAACGGGCGGAGAATCCCGCTGCCGGGAATGGACGGAGATTCCCGCTGCCGTGACGGACGGAGAATCCCGCTGCCGTGAACGGACGGAGAATCCTGCTGCCGTGAACGGGCGGAGAATCCCGCTGCCATGAACGGGCGGAGAATTCCGCTGCAGTTAGCGGACGGAGAATCTCGCTGCCGTGACGGACGGAGAATCCCGCTGCTGTGAACGGGCGGAGAATCCCGCTGGTGTGAACGGACAGAGAATCCCACTGCCGGGAACGGACGGAGAATCCCGCTGCCGAGAACGGACGGAGAATCCCACTGCCGGGAACGGACGGAGAATCCCGCTGCCAAGAACGGACGGAGAATCCCGCTGCCGTGAATGGAAGGAGAATCCCGCTGCTGTGACGGACGGAGAATCCCGCTGCAGAGAACGGGCGGAGAATCCTGCTGCTGTGAACGGACGGAGAATCCCGCTGCCGTCAACGGGCGGAGAATCCTGCTGCTGTGATGGACGGAGAATCCCGCTGCCAAGAACGGGCGGAGAATCCCGCTGCCGTGAACAGACAGAGAATCCCGCTGCTGTGACGGACGGAGAATCCCGCTGCCAAGAACGGGCGGAGAATCCCGCTGCCGTGAACGGACAGAATCCCGCTGCTGTGAACGGATGGAGAATCCCGCTGCCGTGAACGGACGGAGAATCCCGCTGCCGGGAACGGACGGAGAATCCTGCTGCCGAGAACGGACGGAGAATCCCGCTGCTGTGACGGACGGAGAATCCCGCTGCCGTGAACGGACGGAGAATCCCGCTGCCGAGAACGGACGCAGAATCCCACTGCCGAGAACGGACGGAGAATCCCGCTGCCGAGAACGGACGGAGAATCCCGCTGCCGTGAACGGACGGAGAATCCCGCTGGTGTGAACGGACGGAGAATCCCGCTGCCGAGAACGGACGGAGAATCCCGCTGCTGTGACGGACGGAGAATCCCGCTGCCGAGAACGGGCGGAGAATCCTGCTGCTGTGACGGACGGAGAATCCCGCTGCCGAGAACGGGCGGAGAATCCCACTGCTGTGACGGACGGAGAATCCCGCTGCTGTGAACAGACGGAGAAACCCGCTGCCGTGAACGGACGGAGAATTCCACTGCCGGGAACGGATGGAGAATCCCGCTGCCGTGAACGGGCGGAGAATCACGCTGCCGTGAACGGGCGGAGAATCCCGCTGCCGGGAACGGACGGAGAATCCCGCTGCCGTGACGGACGGAGAATCTCGCTGCCGGGAACGGACGGAGAATCCCGCTGCCGTGACGGACGGGGGAATCCCGCTGCCGTGACGGACGGAGAATCCCGCGCCGTGAACGGGCGGAGAATCCCGCTGCCGTGAACGGACGGAGAATCCCGCTGCCGTGAACGGACGGAGAATCCCGCTGCCGTGAACGGGCTGAGAATCCCGCTGCCGGGAACGGACGGAGAATCCCGCTGCCGTGAACGGGCGGAGAATCCCGCTGCCGAGAACGGGCTGAGAATCCTGCTGCCGTGACGGGCGGTGAATCCCGCTGCCGTGAACGGGCGGAGAATCCCGCTGCCGTGAATGGATGGAGAATCCCGCTGCTGGGAACGGATGGAGAATCCCGCTGCCGTGAACGGGCGGAGAATCCCGCTGCCGGGAACGGATGGAGAATCCCGCTGCCGAGAACGGATGGAGAATCCCGCTGCCGGGAACGGATGGAGAATCCCGCTGCCGGGAACGGATGGAGAATCCCGCTGCCGAGAACGGATGGAGAATCCCGCTGCCGAGAACGGACGGAGAATCCCGCTGCCGTGAACGGATGGAGAATCCCGCTTCCGAGAATGGACGGACATCCCGCTGCCGGGAACGGACGGAGAATCCCGCTGCCGGGAACGGACGGAGAATCCCGCTGCCGTGAACGGACGGAGAATCCCGCTGCCGTGACGGACGGAGAATCCCGCTGCCGTGACGGACGGAGAATCTCGCTGCCGGGAACGGACGGAGAATCCCGCTGCCGTGACGGACGGGGGAATCCCGCTGCCGTGACGGACGGAGAATCCCGCGCCGTGAACGGGCGGAGAATCCCGCTGCCGTGAACGGACGGAGAATCCCGCTGCCGTGAACGGACGGAGAATCCCGCTGCCGTGAACGGGCTGAGAATCCCGCTGCCGGGAACGGACGGAGAATCCCGCTGCCGTGAACTTGCGGAGAATCCCGCTGCCGAGAACGGGCTGAGAATCCTGCTGCCGTGACGGGCGGTGAATCCCGCTGCCGTGAACGGGCGGAGAATCCCGCTGCCGTGAATGGATGGAGAATCCCGCTGCTGGGAACGGATGGAGAATCCCGCTGCCGTGAACGGGCGGAGAATCCCGCTGCCGGGAACGGATGGAGAATCCCGCTGCCGAGAACGGATGGAGAATCCCGCTGCCGGGAACGGATGGAGAATCCCGCTGCCGGGAACGGATGGAGAATCCCGCTGCCGAGAACGGATGGAGAATCCCGCTGCCGAGAACGGACGGAGAATCCCGCTGCCGTGAACGGATGGAGAATCCCGCTTCCGAGAATGGACGGACATCCCGCTGCCGGGAACGGACGGAGAATCCCGCTGCCGGGAACGGACGGAGAATCCCGCTGCCGTGAACGGACGGAGAATCCCGCTGCCGTGACGGACGGAGAATCCCGCTGCCGAGAACTGACGGAGAATCCCGCTGCCGTGAACGGACGGAGAATCCCACTGCCGAGAACGGACGGAGAATCTCGCTGCCGGGAACGGACGGAGAATCCCACTGCCGTGAACGGACGGAGAATCCGGCTGCCATGAGCGATCAGAGAATCCCGCTGCCGTGAGCGGACGGAAAATCCCGCTGCCGTGAACGGACGGAGAAACCCGCTGCCGTGACGGACGGAGAATCCCGCTGCCGTGAACGGACGTCCAATCCTGCTGCCGTGAACGGATGGAGAATCCCGCTGCCGTGAACGGACGGAGAATCCCGCTGGTGTGAACGGACAGAGAATTCCGCTGCCGTGAACGAACGGAGAATCCCGCTGCCGTGAACGGACGGAGAATCCCGCTGCCGTGAACGGACGGAGAATCCCGCTGCCGTGAACGGACGGAGAATCCCGCTGCCGGAAACGGGCTGAGAATCCCGCTGCCGTGAACGGACGGAGAATCCCGCTGCCGTGAACAGACGGAGAATCCCGCTGCCGTGAACGGGCGGAGAATCCCGCTGCCGTGACGGACGGAGAATCCCGCTGCCGTGAACGGGCGGAGAATCCCGCTGCCGTGACGGACGGGGGAATCCCGCTGCCGTGAACGGACGGAGAATCCCGCTGCCGTGAACGGATGGAGAATCCCGCTGCCGTGAACGGACGGAGAATCCCGCTGCCGTGAACGGACGGAGAATCCCGCTGCCGTGAACGGGCGGAGAATCGCGCTGCTGAGAACGGACGGAGAATCCCGCTGCCGTGAACGGACGGAGAATCCCGCTGCCGTGAACGGACGGAGAATCCCACTGCCGTGAACGGACGGAGAATCCGGCTGCCGTGAACGGATGGAGAATCCCACTGCCGGGAACGGGCGGAGAATCCCGCTGCCGCGAACGGACGGAGAATCCAGCTGCCGTGAACGGGCGGAGAACCCCGCTGCCGTGAACGGACGTCCAATCCCGCTGCCGTGAACGGGCGGAGAATCCCGCTGCCTTGACTGACGGAGAATCCCGCTGCCGTGAACGGGCGGAGAATCCCGCTGCCGGGAACGGATGGAGAATCCCGCTGCCGAGAACGGATGGAGAATCCCGCTGCCGTGAACGGGCGGAGAATCCGACTGCCGTGAACGGACGGAGAATCCCACTGCCGAGAACGGACGGACATCCGACTGCCGTGAACGGACGGAGAATTCCACTGCCGGGAACGGACGGAGAATCCCGCTGCCGTGAACGGACGGAGAATCCCGCTGCCGTGACTGACGGAGAATCCCGCTGCCGTGACGGAGGGAGAATCCCGCTGCCGTGACGGACGGAGAATCCCGCTGCCGTGAACGGGCGGAGAATCCCGCTGCCGTGACGGACGGGGGAATCCCGCTGCCGTGAACGGACGGAGAATCCCGCTGCCGTGAACGGATGGAGAATCCCGCTGCCGTGAACGGACGGAGAATCCCGCTGCCGTGAACGGACGGAGAATCCCGCTGCCGTGAACGGGCGGAGAATCGCGCTGCTGAGAACGGACGGAGAATCCCGCTGCCGTGAACGGACGGAGAATCCCGCTGCCGTGAACGGACGGAGAATCCCACTGCCGTGAACGGACGGAGAATCCGGCTGCCGTGAACGGATGGAGAATCCCACTGCCGGGAACGGGCGGAGAATCCCGCTGCCGCGAACGGACGGAGAATCCAGCTGCCGTGAACGGGCGGAGAACCCCGCTGCCGTGAACGGACGTCCAATCCCGCTGCCGTGAACGGGCGGAGAATCCCGCTGCCTTGACTGACGGAGAATCCCGCTGCCGTGAACGGGCGGAGAATCCCGCTGCCGGGAACGGATGGAGAATCCCGCTGCCGAGAACGGATGGAGAATCCCGCTGCCGTGAACGGGCGGAGAATCCGACTGCCGTGAACGGACGGAGAATCCCACTGCCGAGAACGGACGGACATCCGACTGCCGTGAACGGACGGAGAATTCCACTGCCGGGAACGGACGGAGAATCCCGCTGCCGTGAACGGACGGAGAATCCCGCTGCCGTGACTGACGGAGAATCCCGCTGCCGTGACGGAGGGAGAATCCCGCTGCCGTGAACGGACGGAGAATCCCGCTGCCGTGAACGGGCGGAGAATCCCGCTGCCGTGACGGACGGAGAATCCCACTGCCGTGAATGGGCGGAGAATCCCGCTGCCGTGAACGGGCGGAGAATCCCGCTGCCGTGAACGGACGGAGAATCCCGCTGCCGGGAACGGACGGAGAATCCCGCTGCCGGGAACGGACGGAGAATCCCGCTGCCGGGAACGGACGGAGAATCCCGCTGCCGGGAACGGACGGAGAATCCCGCTGCCGGGAACGGACGGAGAATTCCGCTGCCGTGAGAATCGCCGCTGAGTATAAAGAAAAAAGCCTGTCAAATCGACCAAAAAAAAAGACCACGGATTGTTCCTGTGCTGTAAGCAGCAGCTGGTTAGTTTTGAAACGTTTTAAAGCTCAGAGCAGCCATGTTGCCGGTGACCCGGCCAAAACCTGGGAAGCACGGAAAACTCAGCGGGGAAAGCTGGCAGCTGCAGAGGGGACTGTTAAGATTAGAAAAATTGGTTTGCCCTCTTAAAACGGCAACACAGCAGCTGACAAAGAAGAGAAAATAAAAGGCCAAAAATGACCATACTTCCCGGAAATAGGAGGCATTTTGTTGAGACTGTTGAACAATGGAGCTGCTCCACTGAGTATGTGGAGTTTTTTTGACCTTGCAAATGGAATTGAAAGTTATTGGAAGCTGGCAACTTTCCGAAGTGTGATGGGACCTCAAGCCTTTGGCTTATTAAGAATCTTGGTGGAACCTTACAAGCCTGGCACAATATCGCCCAAGGACATTGTAAAAGTCCTGGAGAAGCATTTTTCCACTCAATCACTTACCACCGCAGAAAAAATTAGATTTTACAAAATAAACCAAGAGGGGGATACAATTGCGCAATGTTTAAGAAGCTGACTGAACATTGTGAATTCAATGAAAAACTGAACGATATCCTCCCTGACAGATCGGCCTGAGGCCTTCGTACATAGAACATACAGTGCAGAAGGCGGCCATTCAGCCCATCGAGTCTGCACTGACCCACTTAAGCCCTTACTTCCACCCTATCCCCGTAACCCAATAACCCCTCCTAACCGTCGTAATGAAGCAATTCGGAAACCCCTCCTGACAGAACTAACCTCACATAGAATTTACAGTGCAGATGGAGGCCATTCAACCCATCGAATCTGCAAGAGCACCCTACTTAAGCCCACGCCTCCAACCTATCGCCGTAACCCAGTAACCCAATCTAAACTTTTGGACACTGAGGGGCAATTTAGCATGGCTAATCCACTGTAACTTGCACATCTTTGGACAGTGGGAGGAAACCCACGCAGACACGGGGAGAAAGTGCAAACTCCACACAGACAGTCACCCCAGGCCGGAATTGAACCCGGGTCACTGGAGCTGTGAGGCAGCAGTGCTAACCAGTGCCATCCCACCTTGCAGGACGTCAAAGAGATTATCGGGTCGATGGAACTGGCTGCAGAAGATGCACAACAGCTGAGCGCACCAACTCAACATCTCAGCTGAGCATTCACACAAGGAAGCAAGCAGCCGAGAGCGTTATCATTTTGGAAAGCCTGGTCACCGTCCCTCTGAATGTTGGTGCAGAGACCTTGAGTGCTGTCAGTGTGGCAAGAAGGGACACGATTGTGCATGCATCTAAAAATAAGAAAGCACTGAATCTGAAAAGCAAAGTCGAGAAAAAGCCATCTGCAGTCTTGCATAAGAAGAAAAAGAATCTGTGTGTTGTACGGCCGGAACGGGATGACCAGAATAACACCCAGTCGAAGAAGACTGGCCGCTCCACATCTTGCCAGTGGCCGGTAGCTCACAGGGCTGCAGGGTAACACTGCTGTGGAGGATCAATCTATACATATGGAACTGGATACAGGGGCAGCAGTTCTCTGGTCCAAGATTCTTTCACATAGAAAAAGCTTTAACATCTTCCTTTCCTTCCAAGAATCATTCTGAAAACATTCCTATGCATATAATGGGCAAGAGAGAAGTTAAACAGGAACCAAACAGACTGACTGCTAAGCTGCCACTGTTTGTGGTAAAGGGTAACAGCCTAGTTTTAGTTGAACCGCCATGGCTGGAGAAGATCTGGTTAGACTGGGTAGACCTATTTGGCATTGCAACAGAAGAATCTGCCCTGTCAGCTGATACTTAAAAAATGTTGTGATTTTCAAAGGAGACTTGGGAAGTATGAAGGAAAGCACGGTGGCACAGTTGTTAGCACTGTTGCCTCACAGCGCCAGGGTCCCAGGTTCGATTCCCGGCTTGGGTCACTGTCTGTGCGGAGTCTGCACCTTCTCCCCGTGCCTGCGTGGGTTTCCACCGGGTGCTCCGGTTTCCTTCCACAATTACCAAAGACGCGCTTGTGAAGTGAATTGGACATTCTGAATTCTCGCTCAGTGTACCCGAACAGGCGCCGGAATGTGGCGACTAGGGGCTTTTCACAGTAGCTTAATTGCAGTGTGAATGTAAGCCGGCTTGTGACAATAATAAAGATTCTTCTTAAAAATGAAATCAAGACTGACTTACCAATCAAAATTCCTGAAGGCAAGAACCGTGCGTTAGAGAGTCATAGAGTCACAATCATACAGCACAGAAAAGGCCATTCAGCCCATCGCGTCTGCACAGGTCAAAAACAACCACCTGACCATTCTAATCCCATTTTCCCAGCACTTGGCCCATCGCCTTGTCTGCCCTGGGATCGCAAGTGCCCATCGAAATATTTCTTAAATATTCTGAGGGTCTCTGCCGCCACCACCCTTCCGGGAATGAATCCCAAATTCTGGGTAAAAAGGTTCCCCCTCACATTCCCTCTAAACCTCCTGCCCTTTACCTTATGGGCGGCGGCGGGACCCGGGTTCAATTCCGGCCTCGGGCGACCGTGTGGAGTTTGCACCTTCTCCCCGTGTGTGCGTGGGTTTCCTCCGGGTGCTCCGGTTTCCTCCCACAGTCCAAAGATGTGCAGGTTAGGTGGATTGGCCGCGCTAAATTTCCCCTTAGTGTTCAAAGGTTCGGTGGGGTTACAGGGTGGGGCAGGGGAGTGGGCCTAGGTGGGGTGCTCTTTCAGAGGGTTGGTGCAAACTCGATGGGCCGAATGGCTTCCTTCTGCACAGAAGGAATTCAATGATTCTTAAACCTATGCCCCCTGTCATTGACCCTTCTGCCAAGGGGCTGTTTAGCACAGGGCTAAATCGCTGGCTTTGAAAGCAGACCAAGGCAGGCCAGCAGCACGGTTCAATTCCCGTACCAGCCTCCCCGAACAGGCGCCGGAATGTGGCGACGAGGGGCTTTTCACAGTAACTTCATTTGAAGCCTACTTATGACAATAAGCGATTTTCATTTCATTTCATTTTCAAGGGGAAAAGTTTGTTCCTGTCTACTTGACCTATACCCCTCATAATTTTATACATCTCAATCACGTCCCCCCTCAGTCTCCTCTGCTCTAAGGAAAACAACCCCAGTCTATCCAATCTCTTTTCATAATTAAAACTCTCCAGCCCAGGCAACATCCTGGCAAATCTCCTCTGCACCCTTTCCAGTGCTATCACATCCCTCCTGTAATGTGGAATCCAGAACTGTACACAATACTCTAGCTGTGGCCTAAACAATATTTTATACAGTTCCAGCATAACCTCCCTGCTCATAAACTCTATGCCTCAGCCTTCTTAATCACTGTCTCCACCTGCTCTACTACCTTAAGTGACCGGTGTACATGCACACCAAGATCGCTCTGAGGCACTCTGCAGACTTCCGGTCTCAACATCGAATTCAACAACTTCAGATGGTTAGTTCTACCCCACCTCAACCCCTTTCTTTTTATTCCATTTCATTTTAACCATCTTTTACCTTTTATTTCTTTGTTGTCTTTCTTTCTATATATATTCCCCCCCTTTCCTTAACTTTTCTCTCCTTTGCTTCCCCCTTTTCCTCATTTTTTCTCTCTCCCACCCATGTCCCCGCTCCCTCCACATCTACATCTGTCACAGTTTACCCTCTGATTTTAGTTTCTCTGCTGTTTGGCCTCTCACTTTTTATTCTCTCTGGGGACTGCCATTAACACTCTTTCCCTTGGGTTCTGTGGCTATGACTCATCTATCATTCCCTCACCCTTCAGTAATAACTATCTCCCACTTTCTCTGTCTGTTAGCTTTGACAAAGGTCATCTGGACTCGGAACGTTAGCTCTTTTCTCTCCCTACAGATGCTGCCAGACCTGCTGAGATTTTCCAGCATTTTCTCTTTTGGTTTCAGATTCCAGCATCCGCAGTAATTTGCTTTTATCCCCCTGATCCTTGGTGCATCCCAGGGTCCTGCCATTTATCTTGTATTCCTTTGCCTTGTTTGTCCTGCATCACCTCACATTTGACACTGATCAGCCTATCTGACCAGCCCGTCTCTATCCTCCTGTAATCAAAGGCTATCCCCCTCACTATTTACCACCCCATCAATGCCATATCATCTGCAAACGTATTGATCAACCCTCATACGTTTGTCTCTATATCATTTATATAAACCGCAAACAGCAAGGACCCCAACACTTAATTGACCAGAAGTTGAAGCTGACTTGTAACTTCTGGTCAAGAGAGGTGACTCGGTGACTGTCCGCCATAGTAAATGGCAGCACCCACTGTCCAGTGCTCAAGGAAGACAGCTCCATGTGCTTCTGTGGAGATTTTAAGGTGACTGTTAACCAGAGGCTAGGATCCCGCAGCGAGTAACTTACATATTGACTCTTCAAAGCCTGTCCACCATCTACAAGGCGTAAGTCAGGAGTGTGATGGAATATTCTTCACTTGCCAGGATAACAGCAGTTCCAATAACACTGTAAAGCTCGACCCATCCAGGACAAAGCAGCTCATCCTCAAACATTCACTCCCTCCGCCTCCCATCCACAGTGGCAGCAGTGTGTACTGTCCACAAGATATACTGCAGGAAATTACCAAGCTCTGTCCAACCCCACAAACACTAACATCTTGCCATACCAATGGATCGTAGCCCCAAAATATATACAGACACATTGAACTTTGAAATAAGACGTGATTATTTAAATGGGCATACAAGCCAAAGATGGCTGAGAATGTAAATTATGCAAAGTAGCCATGCTATAATTCCTATGTGGATCATATTGAGTGCTGAGAAAGAGAGGCAATGGAATATTAGAACCTTTTTCAGACAGAGACATTTTAAAGGAAGAAGCATTGCAGAAACTGCATAATCTCCTGTGGAGATAATGGAAGCTGATACCATGGGCGTCATTCTCCGACCCCCCAGAGGGTCGGAGAATGGCCGTTGGCCGCCGTGAATCCCGCCCCCGCCGGTTGCCGAAGTCTCCGAAGGGAGAAAAGTCGGCGGGGCGTTAATGGCGCCGCTGCCGCGGAGAATGTCACGGGTCTGCGCAAGGCAGCCGATTTTCGCCTGCCGATATTCTCCCTTCCGGATGGGCCGAAGTCCCGTCGACGTGATGACCGTTCACGTCGACGTGAATCAAACCTCCTTTTCATCGGCGTGACCCGGTGCTCCAGGCTCACGCCGACCAGCGAGGAGGTGAGTGACGGCCTGGGGGGTTGGCTCTGGGCAGGCAATGGCGTGGCCGCAGTCTGATTGCGTGAGGAGAGGTGTGTCTCGGGTTGTGTGTGTGTGTGTGCAGCGGGGGGGGGGGTGGTGGTTAGAGTAGGCTGGGCTCCGGGGGAGTGCCGGGAGGGGGTCCGTGCCGGGGTGGAGGTTGGGGGGGGGGGGTCCGTGCCGGGGTGGAGGTTGGGGGGGGGTCCGTGCCGGGGTGGAGGTTGGGGGGGGTCCGTGCCGTGCCGGGGTGGAGGTTGGGGGGGGGTCCGTGCTGGGGTGGAGGTTGGGGGGGGGTCCGTGCTGGGGTGGAGGTTGGGGGGGGGTCCGTGCTGGGGTGGAGGTTGGGGGGGTCCGTGCTGGGGTGGAGGTTGGGGGGGGTCCGTGTCGGGGTGGAGGTTGGGGGTTGGGGGGGGTCCATGCTGGGGTGGAGGTTGGGGGGGGTTCGTGCTGGGGTGGAGGTTGGGGGGGGTCCGTGCTGGGGTGGAGGTTGGGGGGGGGTCCGTGCTGGGGTGGAGGTTGGGGGGGGGGTCCGTGCCGGGGTGGAGGTTGGGGGTTGGGGGGGGTCCGTGCTGGGGTGGAGGTTGGGGGGGGGTTCGTGCTGGGGTGGGGGTTGGGGGGGGTCCGTGCTGGGGTGGAGGTTGATGGGGGGGTCCGTGCTGGGGTGGAGGTTGGGGGGGGGGGGTCCGTGCCGGGGTGGAGGTTGGGGGTTGGGGGGGGTCCGTGCCGGGGTGGAGGTTGGGGGTTGGGGGGGGTCCGTGCTGGGGTGGAGGTTGGGGGGGGGTCCGTGCTGGGGTGGAGGTTGGGAGGGGGTCCGTGCCGTGCCGGGGTGGAGGTTGGGGGTTGGGGGGGGTCCGTGCTGGGGTGGAGGTTGGGGGGGGGTCCGTGCTGGGGTGGAGGTTGGGGGGGGTCCGTGCCGGGGTGGAGTTTGGGGGTTGGGGGGGGGGGTCCGTGCTGGGGTGGAGGTTGGGGGGGGTTCCGTGCTGGGGTGGAAGTTGGGGGGGAGGGGCTCCGTGCCGGGTTGGGGGTTGGGGGGGGGGTCCGTGCCGAGGAGGGGGATGGGAGGGCAAGTGAGTTGGTCCACATGGCCAGGTGCCAGCCTCCAACTGTTGGACCCATGCGGTCCATGCCACCTGGCTGGGGGGAGGAGGGGATATGGGCAATGATGACATGTCGTCGTTCCCCTCCCCCCCACCAGGCCGTCATGTTTTCAGATCATCCAGCGATGTTGGCCGCCGTGGTGGCAGCCGCTCATGTCTATGTTGCCCTGGATGAGGAGGAGGAGGAGGAGGAGCGTGCCAGAGAGGCGGCGCAGGCTGCCGCAGAGGGGCAGGCGGCAGCCGCCCAGGCTGGAGGGACACCTGACCGACAAGACGAGGAGGGGGAGGAGGACGTCGCGGCCCCACGGCAACGGAGGCACCCGAGGGCGCCCCGTGTGTACCGGCCCCGGCAGTCATACCAGGACCTCACGGACCGGGAATGCAGGGGGAGACTCCGGATGAGCCGGGAAACCGTGGCACACATCTGCCACCCGCTGGCACACCTGTCACCGCGTGGCACTGGCGGGGGACACCCTCTCCCCGTGTCCGTCAAGGTTACGGTGGCCCTGAAATTTTATGCAACGGGGTCATTCCAGGCACCGAGTGGGGACCTGTCCGGCATATCGCAGACATCGGTGCTCCGGTGCATCCGGGCAGTGACAGATGCCCTATATGCCATGGCGCACCGCTACATCCGCTTCCCCGTGGACCGGGCCAGCCAAGATGCCCGGGCCGTGGGCTTCTCTGCCGTGGCCGGGTTCCCCATGGTCCAGGGCGCGATCGATGGGATGCACGTCGCCGTGCGGCCACCTGCAGATAACAGGGCCGTGTTCACTAATAGGAAGGGGACCTATTCGATGAACGTACAGGTGGCCTGCGACCACCGCATGATGATCCTGCACGTCTGCGCCCGTCACCCAGGCAGTGTACACGACTCATTCGTGTTGTCGCGGTCATCCATTCCCGGCATGTACAAGGGACGCCATCCCCGGCTGAGGGGCTGGTTGCTGGGCGACAGGGGCTACCCATTGCGACTCTATACGGAGGCCACGCAATGAGGCGGAGAACCGCTACAATGATGCCCATGTAGCGACAAGGGGAGTGATCGAGAGGTGCTTTGGCGTGCTGAAGATGCGTTTCAGGTGCCTGGACCTCTCTGGGGGCGCCCTCCAGTATCGGTCAGATAGGGTCGGCCGCATCATTGTGGTGTGCTGTGTCCTGCACAACATAGCCCAGCAGAGGGGCGATGTGCCGCAGGCAGAGGAGGGCGGAGTGGAGGAGCAGCAGGAAGAGGCGCAGTCCTCCCCAGATGAGGGGGATGGGGGCAATGGTCAGGGCAGACGGGGTAGACACAGGCGGGTCGCTGTCCACCGTTACCGGCTGGCCCAGCGGGCACGGGACAGACTGATAGACGCCCGCTTCACTGACTAGATGGGCGTGGGAATCGGGTAGTATGGCCACAGACCGCACACCATGGCAACAGCCGACCACCCACACCCCCCACCCACCCAGCACCCTCACCCCCCCCCCCCCCCCCCACCCCACCCGCATGCACCCCCCCCCCCCCCCCCCCCCCCATTGCCGATCCACCTGCGGCACAACGGGCCGGGCTCACACAGTTGCGGGTGGACGTGTGTCTATCGCAGGCCATGGAGGATGATGACAACCCGCCCTGCGATGAGCTCCTGGCTCTACATCGTTAGACTTTGTCTGACCCATGGCCACAGTACCACCATCCACCCGGACCATCCCTGCATGCGGCTGTGACACTGCAGCGCAAGGTCCCGTCCTCTGCCCGGGGGATGTTGATGGCGGCCCAGGGGGAAGGGGGCAGACTCACCTGGGGCTGAGGTAAGACCACCCCTCACACACACACTTGCGCTCAACGTACATGACACCCCCGTACACTTTGGACAGAGCACAAAGGCAGCTTCGGTAGGTGTAACATTGACTTTAATAACCAAAGGAGTTCATGCACGTGCCCTAGCCCCTAAAACTCATCTGTGCCCTGCACCCGTGCCAACTTACTCAGTGTCTAATTGTTTGGCCTTACGGGCCCTTTGACTATGTCTACGTGGTTCCCCAGACGGTACAGCAGAACTGGAGGTGGACTCCTGTGATTCCTGCCCTCTGACACTGGATCCCTTTGGTGGCCGTTTCCTGGGGCGTCCTGGCCTAGATGGGCCAGGCTGCGGCCCGGGCGACTGGGATGGCGAGCTGCTAGCCTGTCCTGCCCGTTGCCCACCCGATGCACCTGGGATGGAAGGGGGGGGAGTCCGAGGTGTCGCGGTGTACCGGGACCTCCCCTACAGAGGGAGCCGGGACGGACCACACCACCTCCTCCTCCCTCGGGGTGCCCGATGGCCCCCAGGCCTCTACATGGGTGGGGGATGCGAACGGACTGGCCATCCGACGCCCCCCCGACATCTGGCGCTGCCAGTCCTGGAGGCCCGTGCTGGTATCGACAGGGGTCTGCAGGTTTGCAGCCATGGAGCCCAGGGGGTTGGCAAACCCTTTCTGTGACAGTGCGACGCCGGCTCGCACATGGCCACTGGCGCCGATGCCCTCAGCGATGGCCTGCAGAGACTGGACCATGGCTTGCAGAGACTGGGCCATGGCCTGCTGAGACTGGGCTATGGCGTTGAGCGAAGCCTCTGCCATATGGCGCTGGCACTGGCTCATGGCCTCCTGTGAGAGGGCAGCCATTTCCTGGACCACAGACGCCGCCTGCACGGAAGGCCCCAGGCCTCGCAAACCGTTCCCCATGTCTGACACCGTCGCACCCATTGCCTCCACCGCGGACGCCACCCGTGCGGTGTCAGCCTGGGTGGCACGCATGACCGGCACCACTCCCAGCTCCTGGACGCGGGTGGACTCCTCCACCTGCGACCACAGCCGCCGCAAGCCGCCCGTCACCCTCTTCGCTCATCTCCGGGTCGGTGGTTGCATCGGATCTATGTGTGGGTGTGGTAACTGCAGGAACCCGGGATCCATCTGGGCGGCAGATGTTCGCTTGGGCTGGGCTGCCCTCCGACCGCCCGGTCCCTCTGCTGCTCCTACCTCCACCTGCTGTACCGGGACGGCTGTGTTGTGCGCACCAGTGAGTGTACCAGACGCCTCATCACTAAAGTGCCCAACCGTGGTGAGTGTTTCTGCGATGGTGGAGGGTGTTGGTGACAGCAGTGGCGTTGTGTCGTGCTCTTCGTCCCACTCTGAGTCCATGGCACTTTGGGGTGGGGGTTCGTCTCCACCCATCCACTCTGAGTCACTGTCCGGTATTTCGTCTTCCTGGGTAGTGCTGTCCCGGGTAGGGGTGTCCTGGGTCGTGGTGTCCTGGGTAGTGGTGTCCTGGGTAGTGGTGTCCTGGCTCGGATGTGACTGGCTCAGCCTGTGGCTGCCCCCCTCGTCGCTGGGTGGTCGCTCCCGCACGTGACGGGGGTGTCGTCTCCCTGTTGCTCCAGGTCTCTCCGTCTCCCGTGGTCTCCGAGGGGCATCCTGCGGGCGTCGCATGCTGGAGGGTGCGGGTCTCTCCGTCTCCTGTGGTCTCCGAGGGGCATTCTGCGGGCGTCGCATGCTGGAGGGTGCGGGTCTCTCCGTCTCCTGTGGTCTCCGAGGGGCATCCTGCGGGCGGTCTGCATCTGCGGGGATGGGTGCCTGGACGTTTGGTCCTGCGATACACAATGAAGCATGCATGGTTAGACATCAGGCAGTGATCAGGTGATACGGGGGAGGGGGATATAGGGGAGGGGGGATATGGGGACGGGCTGTCGGTGGCTCACTCGCTAGTACGCCCCCGACCTCTGCATCAGCAACCTCCCGGTCCTCAGGTCCGCCAGCCAGTTCCAGGGCCCTTTCCTCGTGTACGGTCAGTGGCCTCTCATCAGCGGGCCCTCCTCCAGTCCTCACATGCTCCCTATTGTTGTGTGCGCGCTTCTCCTGTGGGGGGGGGGGGGGGCAGGGGTAAAAGGCAACAGTGTTAGGCAGGTATATGAATGCACGCCATCGGTTGCGCGTGCATTGCAGAGGTTAAGGTTAGGGCTGGATTCACTTGGGGATATGGGGGAGGGGGGGATATGGGGGAGGGGGGATATGGGGAGGGGGGATATGGGGGAGGGGGGATATGGGGAGGGGGGATATGGGGGAGGGGGGGATTTGGGGGATATGGGGAGGGGGGATATGGGGGAGGGGGGATATGGGGGAGGGGGGATATGGGGGAGGTGGGATATGGGGGAGGGGGGATATGGGGGAGGGGGGGATATGGGGGAGGGGGGATATGGGGGAGGGGGGGATATGGGGGAGGGGGGGATATGGGGGAGGCTCACCCTGCCTGCTCTGACGAGGTCTTTCACCTTCTTGTGGCACTGGGTGCCTGTCCGTGGTGTTAGGGCCACAGCGGTGACGGCCTCTGCCACTTCCCTCCACAGACGCCGGCTGTGGCGTGGGGCAACTCTGCGGCCGTGCCCGGGATACAGGGCGTCCCTCCTCTGCTCCACCGCGTCCAGGAGCGCCTCCACATCGCGTGACTCGAACCTCGGGGCTGAGCGGCGGCCAGCCATCCAGTCGGGTGTTGCGGTCGGGTGTTGCGGTCGGGTGGGGGGGAGCAGCGCGGCCTTATGAGCCGTCACGCCGTGCGGCGCGTATGACGCTGCACGGCGTGAACCACTGCGCAAGCGCGGATCCCGTTACGTCGCTGCTAGCCCATTTCGGGCCAGAGACTATCGACCCATTTTTCCGACGTGACGCAAGTCGGATTTGCGCCGTTTTTTGCGCCGATCGGCGGACTTTCCGCTGATAACGGAGAATTTCGCCCCATCTCTCTTAATGGAAGTGGAAGCAGATAAATTAGGCCCTGATAACCTACATCCTAGGGTACTAAAGGAGGTGGCCATGGGAATAGTGGATGCATTGCTTGTCATCTTCAAAAAATTCTGCAAATTTTAAACAACCTCATCTGATTGCAGAGTGGCAAATGCAACTCCACTATTGAAACAAGGTGGGAGGGAGAAAACAGGGGTATGCAGACCACTTAGCCTGACTGGTGGTGGGGAAAATGCTGGACTCAATTATTAAAGATGAAATAATTGCTCCAAGTCAACATGGATTCACTAAAGGGGAATCATGCTTGGCAAATCTTCAGGAATTTTTTGAGGATGTGACCAGTAGAGTGGACAAGGGTGAACCAATGGATGTTGTATATCTGGATTTTCAAAATGCTTTTGACAAGGTCCCACATATGAGATTAATGAGCAAAATTAAACCTCATGGTATTGGGGGTAATGTACTGACCTGGATAGAGAACTGGTTGGCAGACAGGAAGTAGAGAGTGGGAATAAACTGGTCCTCTTCAGAGTGACAGGCAGTGACTAACGGGGTACCGCAGGGTTCAGTGCTGTGGCTTGAGCTGTTCACAATATACATTAATGATTTGGACGAAGGAATTGCATGCAATATCTCCAAATTTGCAGACGACACTAAGCTGGGTGGCGGTGTGTGCTGTGAGGAGGGTACAAAGAGGCTGCAGGGTGACTTGGAGAGGCTGACTGAATGGGCATTGCTAAATGCAATATAACGTGGGTAAATGTGAGGTTATCCAATTTGGTGGCAAAAACAGGGAGGCAGATTATTATCTGAATGGTGGCAGTTTAGGAAAAGGGGAAGTGCAACGAGACCAGGGTGTCCCGTTGGAACAGTCGCTGAAGGTTGGCGTGCAGGTACAGCAGGCGGTGAGGAAAACTGCTGTTTGACCTTTCACATCTTTTGTCCTCTCTGGGGACTGCCATTCGCGCTCTTTCCCCGTGGTTTCTGTGGCTATTAGCACCCGGTTTCCCTGGGTTTCTGTGGCTATGACTCATCTTTCATTCTCACTCCACAGTATAAATATTTCCCACTTTCTCTGTCTGTTAGCTTTGACAAAGGGTCATCGGACTCGAAACGTTCGCTCTTTTCTCTCCCTACAGATGCTGCCAGACCTGCTGAGATTTTCCAGCATTTTCCCTTGAAATGAAATGAAATGAAAATCACTTATTGTCACAAGTAGACTTCAAATGAAGTTACTGTGAAAAGCCCCTAGTCGCCACATTCCGGCGCCTGTTCGGGGATGCTGTTACAGGTCCCCTTTCGTTTCAGATTCCAGCAACCGCAGTAATTTGTTTTTATCCGGTGAGAAAAGGCATGCTGGCCTTCATAGCGAGAACAGGAGTAGGGATGTCTTGCTGCAGTTATACAGGGCCTTGGTGAGGCCACACCTTGAGTATTGTGTGCAGTTTTGGTCTCCTAGTTTGAGGAAGGGCATTCTTGCTAATGAAGTTCACCAGACTTAATTCATATCATAGAATTTACTGTGCAGAAGGAGGCCATTTGGACCATCGAGTCTGCTCTGGCCCCTGGAAAGAGCACCCTACCCAAGCCCACATCTCCACCCCATCCCCATAACCCAGTTACCCCACCCAACACTAAGGGCAATCTTGGACACTAAGGGCAATCTAGTGTGGCCAATCCACCTAACCTGTACATCTTTGGACTGTGGGAGGAAACCGGATTCGAACCTGGGATGTTGGAGCTCTGAAGCAATTGTGCTAACCACTATGCTACCCTGCTGCCCCGGGATGTTGGGACGGACATACGAAGAAAGACTGGATCGACTGGGCTTGTACTCACTGGAGTTTAGAAGAATGAGAGGGGATCTCACAGAAACATATTCAATCCTGATGGGTCTGGGCAGGCTAGATGTGGGAAGAATGTTCCTGATGTTGGGGACATCCAGTACTAGGGGTCACAGCCTAATAATAAGGGGTAAGCCATTCAGGACTGAGATGAGGAAGAACTTCTTCTCTCAGAGAATTGTGAACTTGTGGAATTCTGTACCACAGAAAGCTGTTGGGGCCAGTTCATTGGATATATTCAAGATGGATGTGGCCATTGCGGCTGAAGGGAATCAAGGGGTATGGAGAGAAAGTGGGAGTGGGATACTGAATTTGCATGATCAGCAATGATCATATTGAATGGTGACGCAGGCTACTTTCTATGTTTCTATTAGTAGCAAAGAATCATAGAATTTACAGTGCAGAAGGAGGCCATTCGGCCCATCGAGTCTGCACTGACCCTTGGAAAGAGCACCCTAATTAAGCTCACACCTCCACCCTATCCCTGTAACCCAGTACCCCACCTAACCTTTTTGGACACTAAGGGCAATTTAGCGCGGTCAATCCACCTAACCTGCACATCTTTGGACTGTGGGAGGAAACCGGAGCACCCGGAGGAAACCCACGCAGACACGGGGAGAACGTGCAGACTCCGCACAGACAGTGACCCACGCCGGGAATCGAACCTGGGACCCTAGAGCTGTGAAGCAACAGTGCTAACCACTGTGCTACAGTGCTGGGAAAATGCTAGGGTCTATCATAAAAATGTGATAACATACACTGAGGAAATATCAATGAGAATAGACAAAGTCTATTCTGATAAGAAATTATGTTTGACAAAAGTACTAAAAAATTTTGAGGATTTTAACAGCAGAATAGATGTGGGAGAACAAGTGGATGTGGTGTATTTGGATTTTCCAAAAACATTTGATAAATCCTACATAAAAGGTTGGTGTGCAAAATTCAAGTGCATGGGATTGGGGGCGATGCACTGATGTGGATTGAGAATTGGTTAACAGACAGGGAAGAGTAGGAATAAATAGGTATTTTCAGAGTGGAATACGGTTACCAGTGGGGTACCACAGGGATCAGTGCTTGAGCCCCAGTTATTCACAATGTATGTCAACAATTTGGATTAGAGAATTGTTTGTAATATTTTAAATCATAGAATTTACAGTGCAGAAGGAGGCCCATCCAGTCTACACCGGCTCTTGGGAAAAAGCACCCTACCCAAGCCCACACCTCCACCCCATCTCCGTAACCCAGCAACCCCATCTAACCTAAGGGCAATTGACCATGGCCAATCCACCTAACCTGCACATCTTTCGCCTGTGGGAGGAAACCGGAGCACCCGGAGGAAACCCACGCAGACACGGGGAGAACGTGCAGACTCCGCACAGACAGTGACCCAGCGGGGAATCGAACCTGGGACCCTGGAACTGTGATGCCGTAGTGCTAACCACTATGCTACTGTTGCCCCCAAGTTTGTTGACGACATAAAGCTTGGTGGGAATGTGAGTGGCGAGGAGGATGTTAAGAGGTTTCAAGGTGATTTAGACAAGTTGATTGAGTGGACAAATACATGGCAGATGCAGTATAACGTTGATAAATAGGAAGTTATCCACTTTGAAAGGAAAAACAGAATAGCAGAGTATTACTTAAATTATGATTCATTGAGAAATGTTGAAGTTCAAAGTCTTTGTACATCGGTCATCATAAGCAAGCACGCAGATACAGCAAACAGTTCGGAAGGCAAATTTTATGTTGGCCTTCATTGCAAGAGGATTTGAGTACAGGAGCAAGGATGCGTTACTGCAGCTGTACAGGGTCTGGGTGAGAGCACACCAGGAGTACTGTGCACAATTTTGGGGCGAGATCGAACGGGAGAAGCAGTTAGTGCGGTAATGAGTGCGACTTGCCGAGTGCTTCGCAATGACTGACCCAGCAAGACTGGTATTGAACGTCAATTAAGGCTCCGAATGATCCACCGCGGGCCTTGTGGCAATATGGCTGTCCAACCAGCTGATTCACCTGGAGCATGCCCGACAGCTTCCTGCTAACAAGGGGAGCAGCACATAAACCCCTCCAGACATCTTGCAGCTATGCCACCGCGTAGACCTGCTCCACACTTCGGAGATGTCGATTTGGCCAGATTACTGGACGCAGTGGAGCCGAGATGGGACACCCTGTTCCCCCAAGAGGGTCCGAGGGTCAGCCACAGGTCAGCCAGCGTCGCCTGGGAGGCAGTGGCAGAGGCCGTCAATTCAGGCACCGTTACCAGTAGTACCGCATTCCAATGCCGTAAGACGTTCCAACGACCTCCACTGGGCCGCATGAGCGAGTTGACACCGGCCCCCGAGCACCGTCTTCCACCCCCCAGACCACCACCAGCAATGGTGCGATTTGAACTTATGAACCATGGCATTAGCCTGGGACATTGAATTACTAGCCCAGTGACATTACCACCAGACCACTGCCTCCTCTGAATCAAGGAACACGAGGGCACAAGCCCCAGCCTTGAGAGCTGCTGGCCAATCACAGGCTAGTAGCTCTTTATTCCGAAACAGCCTCACCTGGGAGGCAGTGGCTGTTGTTGATACTACAACTACAAGAGGCCCGGGATCGGGATCGGGGCCCAGGTCACAGGTAAGTGATGAAGGGAGGAGATCACGGGCTGGGGGGGGGGGGTCACAGGGGCTGGAGGTCAGCAGATGGTTGCTGGCCCTCTGTGTCCCACTCCCTGGCCTTGTGAGGCCAGGACTCTCAATCAAGCACTGAGCACTATTGAAGAAGGGATCCCCTGAAAGCCGAACTGCAGCACCAACAGGTTTCACTTTGGGCTTCCTGCATCGAGAGTACCCTGCCCACTGTTGGGTGAATACCATCGAGAGTGCGAATGAGGCTCACAAGTTGAATTGATTACCCCCTGAAAGGAACAGATTGTGTGGTATCGGGGAAATTATTGACAAGTATTCCCACAATCCCCACAGTCTCAATCAGGACAGAAGTGGGAAGGAGGCTGGGCCCCCATCCACCTGGTCCCCCAACCACCCCATCCCCACTGATTAAATGCCACCTTACAGCATTAAAGTAAATGGGCATTAAATTCCCCCCATTGAGTGAGAGACACAGATACGGTTGAGGAGAAGCTTGATAAACACATGAGGGAGAAAGGAACAGAAGGATATATTGACAGGGAAATGAAGTAGGATGGGAGGAGGCTCGTGTGGATCATGTTGTGACTGTGAACTTTCGCTGAACTAAACTGAAATATAATCCCTCACCTTCAGAAATCTCACTCCGTCTTTTTGTTCCAACTGGTTTTCCAACTTTGAGAGTTTCTCCTGAATAGAATTTAAATTCTCCTGAATTTCACAAAGATTTTCCTCCATTGGTTTTAGAATTTTTCCCTCTTCTTCCCTGAGATCTCGGATGAAACGCTGCTCTTTCTCAGTGAGAATCTGGCGCATTTTAGTGAACTCGGATGTGATGTGGCTCTGCAGACTGACCGACTGTTTCTACAAGAAGAAACATTAAAAATAATATGTTTCTGTAATAAAAACAACAAAATAATGAATTAAATTTGGAAGCTCAGCACAGGGAGACTTTACCCTAATTTGGGAAATCTTCTGTTTCTGCTGCTGCTCCATTTCGAGAACCGTCGATTTCTTCTCCGTGAGAGAATCGAAGGAAGATTTCACCCCATCCTGGGATTGGGAGAGAAAATCAGAAAATAAAAGTGTTAGACCCTGAAAATGTGATCAGATAATCAGGGGATCAAATCTGTTCCCTTTTACCTTGTAGATTTCAACAGCTTTCTGAATCAGGATGAACCGGTGTTCTCTGTGTTCCTGCGAATCTACACAATTCACACAGATCAATTTCTTGTCAGTTTCACAAAACAGCTTCAGTTCTTCCTGATGTTCCTCACAGTGAAGTTTACTTTCCTTCTCTTTCTGATTCAGCTTTAATTTTTGAGCTTTCTCAGACAAATTCGCTAAGACCCGATTGGCCCTGAGGATTCTTTCTGGAAACTCCTGTCTACATTCCGGGCAGGAGTTTCTCTCCTTTTCCCAACACTGGGCGATACAGGAGCGGCAGAAGTTGTGTCCACACTCCAGTGAAACCGGATCAGTGAAGAAATCAAGACAAATGGGACAAATTGCCTCATCGGTCCAACTTTCCTCCTGCTGTCTGGAAGCCATGTTCATACTCAGCACTTCCTGATTCAAACCACTTTTTGTTACACTGTTCCTGCTCTGCTGCTGAACACATTCAGTTCAGTAATTCCCTCATGACGTTCACTGCAATCCTCAAGGAATTATTGTTATTTACTGCTCTAGCTACCACCCACTTTGAGACCTGGAGACAAAGCCATAGCAGAATTAAGAATAAACATGGTGAGAGGGACCGACAGGGAATAATTGAAGGAAAATAATGCAGGCGCTGGAAATCCTAAATACAAACAGAAAATGCTGGGAAAACAAATCCGATCTGGAAGCATCTGTGGGGAGCGAGAAAGAGTTAATGTTACAATTCTATATGACTCTTTTTCAGAGCTGATTATTCTCTGGGAATAATTGAACCCAGGCGATGGGAGTGAAGGTCTGTTGGTGGTGGGGGTGGGTGGAGAGAGGATGGGAGGAGGTGGGGATTTTGTCCTGTGAGTGACTGGCAGCCTGCTGCTCTCCTTCATATCCTTCTGTCTCAAAGCAGCCCCAGGCACGGATGATCAAGTTGTGTTTTACTTTTTGGGAAACACAAACTGAAACATATTGTCCAGCTCCTCCTGACCATCCCTTTAAATCCACCATGATCCTCTCAATTGTCACTTTGGGAGCCACTCCACATAACTGAAGACCATCATCCCTGGTCCCATTCTGGGAAACCTCCCCTTGCACCATCCCTTCAGCCTTGACATCCTTCCCAAAGTGCGGTGTCCAGAATTAGCTGTAACTGCGGTGGACGAGCAGTGGAAATCCTGTAGGTGCCGTTTACACCATTTCTCCCCGGTCGCTGCAGGTTCCCACTAAATGCAGTGGACAGTCCAGAGAATCCCCCCATGGAAATTCAACCCCAAGGTTTTGAATCAAACTGTACACTCTGCAGCAATTCTCCCTCAGATTGTATCTTCCTCTCCCAAAGACGGGGTGGGGGGGGAAGGTGACATGAGTTATCAATGAGACCCAATGACCTTCGCTTCAATGTGAAACATATTTTCACTTCACCGTTCAATTGAATTCACAAAGAGGATCCAGTGTCAACATCAAGGATTCGAGATCAGTGATCGTACAGGATCTCCACAATGTACTGTTCTGTTACCTGTAGGGCAGGTAATCTGTGCTGCACAACTCAGTTACAGTGGAGGCTTTGGAAGAAGGCTCAAAGTCGTCCAGAAGTTTTACAGAAGGTTTATTGAGCAACACAACTTAAATAACTTTGTGAGTTCTTACTTTAAGAACTGTACTGGTAGAAAGGTTACAACTTTTCTATACACTACAACTAGGCCGGACCACACTAGCAGCCCTGAGCTAAATCTCTGCCATTGTTCTCCTCACGGTCTGACCTGCCCAGCTGCTTGCTTCCCCTTTTTATACACACCAGTGCTCCCCGTAGTGGTCTTTCCATTACTGATCAGCCCCTTCTGTACATACCCAGTAAAGGCCACTTCATGTACCACAGACCCAGCATCAGAGCACAACACCACGACTGCTCAGTGGGAATTCCTCCATCCATCACACCAGGTTTTTCCATTCACCTGAGGAAGGAGCAGTGCTCCGAAAGTTAGTGATTCGAAACAAACCTGTTGGACTTTAACCTGGTGTTGTCAGACTTACTGTGCCCACCCCAGTCCAACGCCGGCATCTCCACATCACAGCTTTTTCCAGTAATGGATTCAGTTGTCAGAAAGTTAGTGCTGTGGTCTCAATAGCTCTACTCTGGGGTAGCACAGTGGTTAGCACAGTTGCTTCACAGCTACAGGTTCCCAGGTTCGATTCCCGGCTTGGGTCACCACTCCGTGCGGAGTCTGCACGTTCCCCCCGTGTGTGCGTGGGTTTCCTCCGGGTGCTCCGGTTTCCTCCCGCAGTCCAAAGATGTGCAGGTTAGGTGGATTGGCCGTGATAAATTGCCCTTAGTGTCCAAAAAGGTTGATTAGGGTTACTGGGTTACGGGGATAGGGTGGAAGTGTGGGCTTGGGTAGAGTGCTCTTTCCAAGGGCTGGTGCAGACTCGATGGGCCGAATGGCCTCCTTTTGCCCTGTAAATTCAATTGATTCTATGATACTCCTACTCCGCAGACCCATGTGAAACTTTATAACCACAAGGATTCCGTATCCCACCTAATCCCTCCTGAAAATAATACTCTTGTAATCTGGACATTATTTTTTCAGAATAACAACTGACCTTGTGCATCCCTTCAGAAACATTCAAAGCAAAGTGTCCGGACAGGACACCAGCTTTTTCTGATACAGAGACAGAAAGAGGAATAGAGAAACAGATTTCTAATATGTTCCATTCCGAGGACATTGCCGATCCCCTTGTCAGTTACTCAGGGCCCCATCCTGATCCCAGAAACCTTCTTCTCACTGCACATTTGTCTCATCAGACATGAGATTTCCCAGCCCCAGATGTTGCAGCAGATGTTGAGTGAAGACGAGGGGAGTGTTACCCGCAACAAAGCCCAGTCCTCAGTGGTCAGCCCCTCGGGACTGTCTGTCCCACTATCCACGGGGAGGCTTGCTCAGCAGGGCCAGGGCTTTGGACAACCACACGGGTTGGTTCAGGAACATGTTCCCCTGATCTTTCCCCTCCCGGTGCATCTTGAACATACAGGGGGCTGAGCTGTCGCCCAGTGACCGTGGTGGGGTGACTGGCTGTCTGGGCCGAGCTTTGTTAACCTTCTTCCCGGCAGCTGCTGGATGTGTCCGTGTAACAGTCACTGGAACCGTTCCTGTAACTTGTAGTGTGGCGATGACTCATATCAAGCGAGAGTACAGCATGGCCGCAGAATCCCAGGAGAGGGCCACCCTACAGCCTGCGCATCGTGGGATTCACCGAAGTCCCGCCAATCGTCGTATTCAGAACTCCAACCCAAATGTGCGGGACCAAATGATGAAGTAGTTCGCAAACCCACTTACGACCTACCTACCCGGGATTCGCCGACCTCCGCTGATTCTCCGGCCTCCCCAGGGAGGCTGTAGCCGGGCGCCGATCAGCGCTGGTCCTCACAAACGTGGACCTGGTGGAACGGCACCCAGGGGGGTCTCCTGGGCCATCGGAGACCCCTGGGTGGTCAGGGTAAGTGCCAAGGTGGTCCCCTCCCCCGGGAATATGGGCAGCTTTGCACTGTCCAGCTGGCATCTTGGCACAGCCACCCTGCCACTGCCAAGGTGCTTGAGTGGCACTGCCAAGCCAGCAAGAGCACTGCCTGGGTGTCAGTGCAAGGGTGCCCAAGTGCCAGGGTGGCACTGTCAAGGGCTGGGGGGGGTGGCATGTCCATTAAATGAGGGTGGATGGGGTTTGAAGGGTGGGGGAGTGCAGGGCAGGTAAGAGGGACCTCTGGGAAGTTGGGGCAGGGGTGTGAGGGTGGTGTCCTGGAAAGGAGGGGGTGCTGCAATGGGGCTTGGGGGGTCCTGAAAAGGGGGGACCCCCAGGGACCCGATAACAAGGAGCCCTCACTTGGGGGGTGTGGGGATAGTGCCCATGTGTGTTGGGGCTGGCACTGCCCATGGGTGGGGGTGTGGGCAACCCACAAGCTCACTTAGAGATCGGGGCACCCTTTCAAAATGGTGGCCCGATCCCTGAGATCAGCTCCCAGTATAAAAAAAAATTCTTAAGTGTGGGCTGAACCGGTGAGAAACTCCCCAGGGCCCAAGAAAGTGACTAAGGGCTGGATCCTTCCGCCCAGCCCGCTGCAAGAACCCCACCAGCGAGCTACGGATATTGGAGAAATCCATTGATTCAGTCGCCGGGCGGACTCCCGCTCTAAGTGACATTGAGTGGCTGATAAGATGCTTTCTAATGTATTAATCACAGAGACTCGTTCACTCTCTGCCTCTTCTGTGCTGGATAAGTGTACCAGGTTTGTCAGATCAATCATCAAAGTGGGTTCCACAATATTCTCACTGAGACAATGACAGAAATGAAATAGTCAATATCTGTATTTACGAACATTTGCCTGAAGTTAGTCCCATTGTAAGAAACGGGACCCGAAATAAATTATACTTTTCAGGATAAGATTAGAATTCTTATGGAATTAGTCGGCAGAGCAGGAAGACACCTCAGCAGCTGGATCCTCCGATTCTGAGACGAAGTGCTGATGCCGGCGTGGGAATGGTGACGTTTTACGACCGAATAAACGGCGCAACACGGCCACCGATCCTCCACCTGGTGGGGGGCCAGCAGGCACGCAGTGTAGAGCCCCCGGCGTTGTGCAACATGGCGCCAGCCACGCGCGGACCTGACCTGCCAAATAGTGACCCCCTTCGGCCAGGCTCGCCACCCCCGGCCCACCCCCCACCAGTGCCCCCAGCCCCCGCCAAAGCCCTGGCTGCCTGCGGATCGGCTCCCCTCCCCTGACTGTGGCGGCTTAGTTTGCAGCCGCCACGCTGAGTTCCCGATATAAAATGCCACACGCGACCGACGCCTTCGGGGGGGGGGGGCCTCAGGTAACGTCCTGAGGCCGCCCCGACGGCTTGAGGCATACTCTGAGAGTACGCCATTTGGAGGGGGCGGAGCTCAGGCTTCCATGTTAGCAAACCTAGTTCGATAGAACAGTGTGTAGTATCCGCCAATCTATACAAATATCTAACCAATGACCCTCAGCATGAGGTGAACAAAATGATAACCTCAAGCAGAAGTGATGGACAGGTGGTTGGGGGGTGGGTGGGGGGGGGGGGGGGGAGAGGGGCGGTAACCACCCTGACATCTTGGGTAGCTGTCCTGTATTCCATTGGTCAGGAAGTTATAAACATTGTGCTTTACACAGGGTTGAACTACCAGTTCCTGGTAATAAAGTATATTAACAGCTGTTTGGAGGCAGGGGACAGTCCTTGTAAGGCAACTGTCTTCTCCAGATGGAAGATGGACGAGGAAAGGTGTTCAAGGTGAAAATATTCACACGGAGGCCTGAGGATGAGTAAAGAAACAGTTTATTCTATCAGATCTGGGAGAAAAGGCATGAGGCTCCGCAGCCTATTGACAGCTCCCTTGAGCTAAGGCTCACACGGGTTAATATACAGATTCAAGGGGCGGAATTAGTTGTATTCTTATTTACATACAATCAATCAACTATATTCATGTCACACTTCATTACATGCAGTCAATCAATTTTCTTCGCATCCCAGTAATCACATATATGGTTAAAGTGGGTGTTGTCTTATTTGCCCCTAACTTCATGCAAAAGTCACTCAAGACTAACATAATGATGTCCTGTCTGCAGCTGGGGTCCTTGAGCTTATCAAGGACACATGGCATTTCTTGTTCTGTGAAGCGGTTATCAGCGGCTGTTGAAATACTCCCTAAGTTCTCATGAGGTAGTTTACACAGTTTGTAACTTATTGCTAAAGGAAAGTGGCTGGTTCAGCCATTTTGTGTCTTTAGTTTTGCTTTAATAGCTAACAGCCATTTTGTGTCCTTTCTGATATTAACAAGCATTGTGTATACACTTACTATTTCTACAAATTGCCTCTTCTAAACAGGCTAAGCCAGTGAGTACCTTTTGTCTCATCAGAACTATTCAAAAGTAATATAGGAGCACAAATGTAGTTACCAGGCCACCTATAATTTATATCATAGTCCAGTATCAGAAAACGCCCTCCAACAGAGGAAACTGCGGAAGAGTTAGCTAACGCTTCAGTGAGAGAGCAGAATGTTCCTGGCACAAACTACAAAGAACAACACTCTCTGCAACCATCTGTCTTCTCATCCTCTGGGATCGGTGATCAGTAAACAGCTCCCACCTGTCCCAGTCGTGAGTTTTTCCTCTTTATTTAGCTGATGCATCATATCGAAACTCACTTCTTCATAAAATAATAAACCACCTTAAAATCACTAGTAAGTTCTCGCCTGCCTATTTTAGGTAATCTGCGACTCCCAAACCTTAAAATTAGCATCTTGGAAACTTACACAGCAACCAAAAAATAATTGCCAGATAATTACAGACGAGGAAGGTGATTCTGCCAATCGTGGTCTCTCCTTCCTTCGAGTGAAATCTTAATATCTCCCCATTGTTGCAGCAAATTGTTTCTTTAATGACTTCAAGGTTTTTTCCTGTACTTCTCTACCTGGAACTTCACTCCACATGCTGATGATTCAGTGGAATCCAGTTTCAGTCCTCCCAGCCAAGCTCATATCAAAACTCCCAAACCTAGGACTTGGCTCCTCTCTCTGGAACTGGATCCTCGACTTCCTGACCCATAGACCACAATCAGTCAGGAAACAACAACATCTCCTCCATGATATTCCTCAATACCGGGGCCCCGCGATACTCCCTATACACACACAACTGCTTGACAATATTTAGCTGCAAATCCATCTACACGTTTGCTGATGACACGACTGTAGTGGGTCGGATCTCGAACAATGATGAGTCAGAGTACAGGAGGGAGATAGAGAATCTAGTGGCATGGTGTAACGACAACAATCTCTCCTTCAAAGTCAGCAAAAATAAGGAGCTGATCATTGACTTCAGGAAGCAAAGTACTGTACACACCCCTGCCTGCATCAATGGGGCCGAGGTGGAGATGGTTGACAGCTTCAAATTCCTAGGGGTGCACATCTCCAAAAATCTGTCCTGGTCCACCCACGTCGACGCTACAACCAAGAAAGCACAACCGCCTAGATTTCCTCAGGAAACTAAGGAAATTCAGCATGTCCACATTGACTCGTACCAACTTTTACAATGCACCATAGAAAGCATCCTATCTGGCTGCATCACAGGTATGGCAACTGCTCAGCCCAAGACAGTAAGAAGCTACAGAGAATCGTGAACACAGCCCAATCCATCATGTGAACCTGCCTTCCATCCGTTGACTCTGGCGATGCCTCTCGCTGCCTTGGGAAAGTGGGCAGCCTTCCATTTGAGTTATTCTCCTTTCAACCTCTTCCTTTGGGCAGGAGATACAAACACCTGGGGCAGGCTCCGCTGTTGCAGGGTCCTCCCTGAGCAGCTCCAGCTGGTACAGTCTCAATCCATCCCCCAGAGCTGAGGAGGCCAGAATGAAGGCCACCATTGCTGTTTGGATTTCGATAATCATTGTCTGCAGAGGTGAAAGACATGTTAGCATGGTGTGTACCCCCATGCCCAACCAGGTCTAACGGGCTACATGGTGGCCCCGGTCTGCGTAGCAGATGCTCCCCTGCATGCCCCCTCCCTCCCAATCCACACCCGGCTCTTCTCCCTTGCGCCCTGCCCTCCGCACCCTTGACCCCGTCGGTGCCCGGCACCATCGGGGCCTCTGGTGCCCATCCCTGCTGCCAGGGGTGCCTTTGGCTGGCGCTACCCATGCCAGCAGATGTTCCTCGGCCCCGTTCTGGTGCCCTTCTATAGGGGCTACTGTAGGCGTTGCCCTTGGGTGGGCCATGTGCTACACCGCTGGCAGAGGACGGCTAGTTGAAGAGGGGTGAAATGTGAGGGTGGGGGGTAGTGTACAGGGGTGGTGCGATGGAGGATGCGGGATGAGGTAGGGGCACCCATACGGCCAGTGTCACTCTGTACAACCACTGGCCACGGAGGGCAGTCAGTGGAGTGCATCGCAAAATGGCTGCCTGGCATACAATGGCAGTCCATGCCTGGACACCCCGGTCCTGTGTGGTGCACCCCGACCCCACAGTCCATTCTCTGGGCTGCACCCCCCTGTGCCTGGCAGACACCCCCTCCCCAGCCAGCCCTGTCACTGGCAGGACCGACAGCCCATGGTCGCCCGTTTCCCGATTTTTGAAACCACAAGTGAAACACACCGTCGGTAATTTCTCCCAACGGAGGCGGCGCATCACGGAGGCCCCGGAGAATACCAGGTCAGGCCCACTAATGATATGCCAACAGAGTTTGCTGTAGAATTCATGGACACCACTGTTGAGGCACTGGAGCATGGTATTCTGCTGGGCATCCGGTGGCGGCCATGTTTTTGGCCTCATAACTGATTCGCTGCCCATTCGCCTTTCCCGATTGTGGCATGGCCTCTCTGACCATTCACCCGGATAACGGGATTGATGCCGACTCAATGCAGTGGGAAAACTGGGCCCAGAGTCTCTGACTCACCAATTTCTCTTTAACCTATTTAAGTGGTCCTCTTACCTCATCATCAAAACTCAATTCGAATGGACTGAATTTAGTTGGTTCACTTGGTGGAGCCCTAATTGCAAATAGTACAAATGGAATTTCTTTATCCCAATTTACTGGATAATCCAGACCATAGGCCCTCAACATGGTCTTTAGAGTTTGATGCCATTTAATACCTTCCTAATTTCCCTGCGATTCTAGATCATGCACAGTTAATTTAAATTGCTTTACTCCCAAGCTACCTTTAACTTCCCTGAGTAACTTTGAAATAAAATTGGATCCTTGATCTGATTGGATTTCATTCGGCAATCCATATCTGGTAAAGAAAAAAGTAGTTACTCCTCCACAACCCTCTTAGCTGTAATTTTTTTTTTTCGAATGGCCTCCGGGAATCTATTAGGCACATCAACAAATACTGATTCCCACTTTTCATCTTAGGAAGGGGTACAACGCAATCAATTAGCACCTGAGGAAAGGTCTCATCAAATGCCATAAGGTATTCGGGGTGCTGGTTTGAGTACCGCTTGAGGGTTTCCTATTCCCTGACATGTGTGGCATGTACGACAAAATTCAACTACAGCCTTATGCAGTCCAGGCCAGTAAAATGTTTTTGTATTTTTCCTTATTCCTAAATGACCCCCTACTGGAACCTCATGCGTTCCCTGCAAAATCTCCTTTCTATAACCCACTGGCAACACCACTTGATGAATTTCTTCCCATTTCTCATCTGCCTGAATATGTAAAGGTCTTCACTTTCTGATCAATACATCATTTCTAACTTAATAATACTCAATATGCACTCAGATTCTACTTCTGTATATGCTTTCTGATACAACTTCTTTATCTCTGAATCCTTCTGTTGTAATTCGACCAACTTTCCTGAACTAAACATATCCACTTCATCCTCCACGGATGCGGATACGGGCTCCCGCGCTTCCAGTTCCGAGTCCGCGCATGGGCACGGCCGCGTCCTCCAGCGAACTCGGACCGCGGACCAACACAACCAAACTATTCCCCCACCCCCCGATCAGCCGCGCGCCTGAGGATCCGTCTGGCCCGATCGCTGCCCTGGCCGCTCATAAGGCCACCCCCGGTGCCTGATCCCCCCACCCCCCAGCAGGGCGGCCGCGGACTCGGTCTGCAGCCCCCTTGCGCGCATCCCGACCGGCAATACCACATTTGTTCCATGTCGTCGGGAACTGGGCCGGTCGGGAGCGGAGTATCGCTGGGCAGGCCTCTGGCAATGGCCGCCCAGCCGCGCGGTTATTCGGGGTCCAGAGAACCGTCGGAGTGGCGCCGGGTCCGATTCCGTTGGGAACTTTGATTCTCTGCCCCCGTGCCAAATGCGATTTTAGCACAGAGCTGCGGAAAATCCAGCCCCATATCTCTTTACTTCTCATCATTAACAATTGACATGCTCCTGTATCCATTAAGGTTTTTGCCTTCGAACAGGCTGTACACTCTTTGGCTCCTCTTCAGCTGGAGACATGCCATTTTTCCCCCACTTTAATAAACCCCACTGGCTTATCTTGTTTTAATGCACCTGTTTTCCCAGTGCATTCCTTAAGCTACCAACATTGCAACTGTTCTGTGTCCAACTTTATTACAATGGAAACATTTAAGTTTTATTATCTCTCATCCAACATCATAAATTTCCTCTTTAGCCTGAGGCAAACTCTCCTTGATATCTCCAACTAGACCGCTTTGGCCTTGCCCACATGTGGCTTTTCCATTTCCCCAGTTTCTATCCTTCACAGATTGAAATGATGTTAAAAACCAAAACTTAATTTAGGAACTAATTCAAAATCATCTGTCATTTCTGTTGCCAGTCCAACAGTTTGAAGCCTTTGCTTTTCACATGAGTTCTCACGACTGTAGGAAGTGAATCTTTAAATTCCTCCAAAATAATACTTTCCCGAAGAGCTTCATACGTTTGGTCTATTTTTAATTCTCCTATGCACCTATCAAAATTATTTTGTTTGATTCTTTCAAATTCCATATATGTTTGACCTGATTCGTTCCTTAGATTTCTGAACTTTTGTCCAGCACGAGCTCCTATGCACCTAAGATGGCTTTTCTCACCTCATCATAATCCCTAGATACCTCCTCATATTTACATTGTGTTTTGTTATGCCATAAGACATAGGAGCAAAATTAGGCCACTCGGCCCATTGAGTCTGCTCCGCCATTCAATCATGACTAATATTTTTCTCATCCCCATTCTCCTGCCTTCTCCCCATGACCCCTGATCCCCTTATTAATCAAGAACCTATCTATCTCCGTCTTAAAGACACTCAGTGATTTGGCCTCCACAGCCTTCTGCGGCAAAGAATTCCACAGATTCACCACCCTCTGGCTGAAGAAATTCCTCCTCATCTCTGTTTTAAAGGGCCGTCCCTTTAGTCTGAGATTGTGTCCTCTGGTTCTAGTTTTTACACTGTGGAAAAATCCTCTCCACGTCCACTCTATCCAGGCCTCGCAGTATCCTGTAAGTTTCAATAAGATCCCCCCTCATCCTTCTGAACTCCAACATAGTACAGACCCAGAGTCCAGAACAATTCTTCCTAAGACAAGCTCTTAATTCCAGGGATCCTTCTTGTGAACCTCCTCTGGACCCTTTCCAAGGCCAGCACATCCTTCCTTAGATACGGGCCCAAAACTGCTCACAATACTCCAAATGGGAGGTAACTAGAGCCTCTTCAGCCTCAGAAGTACATCCCTGGTCCTGTATTCTAGCCCTCTTGATATGAATGCTAACATTGCATTTGCCTTCCTAACTGCAGACTGAACCTGCATGTTAACCTGAAGAGAGGTCTTTGCCCTATTATGTATTTTCTTTTCTTTCATGTACTAAATGATCGGTTGAGCTGCACGCAGAAAAATTATTTTCACTGTACCTCGGTACGCGTGACAATAAACAAATCCAATCCAATACAGTGATGAAAATACTTCACTTACTCTACCTCCCAACTTTGTTTGAACCAACAACGCCCACATGGTCTTTGTCCACTTCAATTGTTTAGCTTCTTTCTCAAAAAAGATTTTAAAAAATAGGTTTCCACATTTTCCTCATCAAACCTTGGCAGTGTGTGATTTTTTAAAAACATATCCCCACTAGGCATTTGACCAGGAAAAATTAATCCTTCTAGACTTTCCTCAGTTTCTGCTTTTAACTCCAGCATTTTAAGTTGATGTTCTCTTTGCAGTTAGAACATAGAACATAGAAAAGTACAGCACAGAACAGGCCCTTCGGCCCTCGATGTTGTGCCAAGCATTGTCCGAAACCAAGATCAAGCTATCCCACTCCCCGTCATTCTGGTGTGCTCCATGTGCCGATCCAATAACCGCTTGAAAGTTCCTAAAGTGTCCGGCTCCACTATCACAGCAGGCAGTCCATTCCACACCCTAACCACTCTCTGAGTAAAGAACCTACCTCGGATATTCCTCCTATATCTCCCACCCTGAACCTTATAGTTATGCCCCCCTTGTAACAGCTACATCCACCCGAGGAAATAGTCTCGGTACGTCCACTCTATCTATCCCCCTCATCATCTTATAAACCTCTATTAAGTCGCCTCTCATCCTTCTCCGCTCCAGTTGATGAAGTTCAAATTCTCTCTCTTTTCCTTTGCTTCTGCCATTGTCACTCTCTCCATCCTCCTTAACCCCTTTCCTCACTTTCTAATCTTTACATTTCCACCTCAAATTTCCTCATTTCAATTGCCTTTTGAGAAACTTTCTTCCTTTCCCTTTGTCATTTCCTCTATTTCTTATTTCTTCAGTTCTAATTTCAATTGATCTTGTTCCTGCAGTTCTAATTGTTTCCAGCATAATTAAATTTTAGTTAATTCTAATGATTCAGACTGTGTCTCTGCCAATTTAAACGCCAAGCTATCGCCTTAACTCCACCTTCCTCACCTGTTCAGATAAAGTCAACTGCAACTTGTTCCCAAAATCCAGAAGCTTTGCTTTAACCACCCATTGTAACCCAACCAGAATGACCTCTTCCACTTCTAGGAAATTCATAACCACATGAAGAGCCATTGTACCAGTCACTCCCTAATTAAACTGCAACACCTGAAACAAAGCACCAGTTCCTCACACACTCACGGTCTTTAAATTCCATAATGCCGAACCAAATTAGGAATTATACTTTTTCATCCTGGTGAAGAGCCCCTAACTATATTAAGATCCCATTCCAGACCCCAGCATCTGTTAGGATACTGGTCAAGAATCCCAAACACTTTTCAAAATTTGTGAAACTGTGAGGTAAGGATGCTTCGCTCCAGGTGGACGTGGCCAAAAAAGCCAGCCCTTTGTGTCATCCTCACCACTTGCCTTGCCACCTATATATCCACAAACTTGGCAATTGCACATTTGCGTCCATTGTCCAAATCACTCACATACATTGTAATGAATTGTGGCCCCAGCACTGATCCCTGTGGTTGATATTCTGAAAATTCTCCTCTTGTCCCAATTCTCTATCTTCTGTTACAGGCATTGTCAAACTCAGGGGCGACCTGCAGGCGGGTGTCGGGAGGGTCGCGGAGCCGTCCGTCGCGGCGCTCCCGATCGTGCAAATCCGCACACAGCAGCCGGCTTTTAATAATGCCGGCTGCGAGCGGCCTTCAAAATGGCCAGGAACAGATTTTAAAAATTCGGATGCACTGCACATGCGTCCCCGTCATCAGTGTGCATGAGCAAAACTATGCGCATGCGCACCGATGATCGGGCACGCACGTGCAGTGCGGCCACATTTTTTTAAATATGGTCGCAGCCTTTTTTTTTCAAGTTCGGGGGGGGGGACAAAGGGACCTTTGGGGCCAAAGGGACCCAAAACCATTTCCTCCATTTTTGTCAGCAACAGACAAGGTAAGAGAAAATGGTGGGTCTCGCAGGTCGGCCGGCGTGGGTCGCGAAGGTCAGCCGGAGACGGTCGTGAAGGTCAGCCGGCGTAGGTCGCGAAGGTCGGCCGGCGTGGGTCGCGAAGGTTGGCCGGCATGAGTCACAATGGTCGGCCGGCATGAGTCGCGAAGATCGGCCGGCGTAGGTTGCGAAGGTCGGCCGGCGTAGGTCGCGAAGGTCGGCCGGCGTAGGTCGGCCGGCGTAGGTCGCGAAGGTCGGCCGGCGTGGGTCACGAAGGTTGGCCGGCATGAGTCACAATGGTCGGCCGGCATAAGTCGCGAAGATCGGCCGGAGACGGTCGCGAAGGTCGGCCGGTTGGTAAAAATGAGCCCTTGGAAAAAAAGTTCGAAAAACACTGATCCCTTAGTTATCCATACTTAGTTTGTTAGACTTGTGCCTTGTGGATGGCGGACAGGCTTTGGGGAGTCAGGAGGTGGGTTATTCATCGAGTCCCAGACCTGCTCTTGTAGCCACAGTATTGTTGGGCAGGAATTAACTAAAAGGGAGCAAAGTCCCATAGCGAGCGCATTTAGCCACATGTTCCCGGTGCTCGCAGTGCTGAGAAACACAATGCTATAGAACAGTACTCACGTTAGATAGGAGGCCTCAGTGGGGTACACGCGGCCAAGGCCGCACATAGCTCTGTTTTGTGCAGTGCGGTGCTACACCCGCCAAAACCCCTCAGTGCAGCGGGAGATTGGGATGCCATTTTTAAATGGCACCCAATCTGCGGAGCCCCTGAAGTGACCTCTGAACTCCCCACCAAGCCCCAACGCACTATGGGAGGGTCCCCGGCCCTCTACCACAACCCACAGCCATATCACCACCACACATAAAATGCCAGTTTGCCAGTGCCCCTTCCAGCCGGCAGTACCACCTGGGCATCTTAGGTGCCAGACTGGCACTGCCGGAGTCTCCAGTGCCAGCGTACAACCTTGCCCACAGGGCATGCACCTGGGGGCCTCCGATACTCAACGAGTGCCGCTCCATCTGGACCCCGTGTGAGGCAACCAGTGCTGAATCACTTGAGGACCCTGGAAGAGGTAGGTTGGGTGAAGTGGGGCGTCTGGTAAGCCACGGCAGGGGCCCCTGAGGTGGCGGTCAATAGATCGGGGCTGCCTTTAAAAATGGTGCCCCGATCTGAGAGCAGCTTCCCTGCACTAGCGAGCTGAGCTTGCCCGTGCAGGAAATGAGGCCAAACGAAAACGGCAACTTGCCGTTGAATTGCAGGATTCCCACCCTGTGGGTCCCATGCAGGATGCTACAATGGAAGTCGTACCTTGTGTGGGATGAATAGAATAGCATGAAGTGGGGAGTGGTGGGGTGCATTGTGAACTTTTCCATAATTTTGTGCGTTACTGCAATTTGGCGGATATGTGAAGTAGTGAGGTTTGACAGGACAAGGATCCAAGGGAGTGGTGTTGAGCATCGTGCTCCAGTAGTGATACACGTGCTGCCATTCAGCTTGCTGTCAACTCTGAGTGCGTGATGATGATCTTGACCAAACAGAGGGGCAGTATTCTGCTGCTAAGTATGAATGTGAGTGCTGAAATTTGGAGGGTGTTGGTAGCAGCATCCCAGGTTCAGCCGGCTAGATTGGCAATCATGCTGTACCATAGACTTAACCTTGGCTACAATTGTTCCCGGAAGGTCAATGTCCTATCTAAGGTCACTCCGAGGTATGTTGGAGTTGGGTGGTGCTTTAACTTGCAGCCAGTCATTTGGATGTCAAGTTCTTTATTGGATTTTGCATTGTAAAGATGGAATAAAATGTATGCTGCTTTTGCACGGCTTGACTTGAGTTGCCATGTTGAGCCGTACTGTTCAAATTTTGGCAAGACCTCGTTTAAGGTCCGGTCCAAGTCTCGAAGGGGTTTGAGTTGCGAGGCAGATGTCGTCAGCAAAAATTATTTTTGGAAGGTGGTCTTTGGAAGATCATTTGCGTACAGGTTGAACAGGATTGGAGCCGTTTCTGAGGCTTGGACGAGTCCAATGGTTCGTCATTGGCAGCACGGTAGCACAGTGGTTAGCACTATGGCTTCGCAGCTCCAGGGTCCCAGGTTCGATTCCCGGCTTGGGTCACTGTCTGTGCGGAGTCTGCACGTTCTCCCCGTGTCTGCGTGAGTTTCCTCCGGGCGCTCCGGTTTCTTCCCACAAGTCCCGAAAGTTGTGGGGCGAAATTCTCCCGAAACGGCGCAATGTCCGCCGACTGGCGCCCAAAACGGCGCCAATCAGACGGGCATCGCGCCGCCCCAAAGGTGCGGAATGCTCCGCATCTTTGGGGGCCGAGCCCCAACATTGAGGGGCTAGGCCGACGCCGGAGGAATTTCCGCCCCGCCAGCTGGCGGAAACGGCCTTTGTTGCCCCGCCAGCTGGCGCGGAAATGACATGCCGCTGAAAGTTTCCCGCGCATGCGCAGTGGAGGGAGTCTCTTCCGCCTCCGCAGTGATGGAGACGGGGGCGGAGGCGGAAGGGAAAGAGTGCCCTCACGGCACAGGCCCGCCCGCGGATCGGTGGGCCCCGATTGCGGGCCAGGCCACCGTGGGGGCACCTCCCGGGGCCAGATCACCCCGCGCCCCCCCCCCAGGACCCCGGAGCCCGCCCACGCCGCCTTGTCCCGCCGTTCAAAAGGTGGTTTAATCCACGCCGGCGGGACAGGCAATTTATCGGCAGGACTTCGGCCCATCCAGGCCGGAGAATCGAGCGGGGGGGCCCGCCAACCGGCGCGGCCCGATACCCGCCCCAGCCGAATATCCGGTACCGGAGACTTCGGCAACCGGCGGGGGCGGGATTCACGGCAGCCCCCGGCAATTCTCCAACCCGGCGGGGGGTCGGATAATGACGCCCGTGCTGTTAGGTAATTTGGACATTCTGAATTCTCCCCCTGTGTACCCGAACAGGCGCCGGAGTGTGGCGACTAGCGGCTTTTCACAGTAACTTCATTGCAGTGTTAATGTAAGCCTACTTGTAACAATAAAGATTATTACAAAGATAAACATTATTATCATTATCTGTGCGAGGTGAACTTTGAACCTTCGGTTGCTCAATAGTGTTCCGAGACTTTTCGTCATCCCGGACAGCAGTGTCTGTGACAGATTCAGGAGGAGGTAGTGGTGCAGTGGTATTGTCATTGAACTCGTAATCCAGAGACCCAGAGCAAGGTCTGGGACTCGGGTTCAAATCCCGCCACGACAGATGGTGAAAATTGAATTCAATAAAACTCTGGGGCGACATTCTCCGACCCCCCGCCGGGTCGGAGAATCGCCGGGGGCTGGCGTGAATCCCGCCCCTGCCGGTTGCCGAAGCCTCCGGCACCGGATATTCGGCGGGGGCGGGAATCGCGCCGCGCCGATTGGCGGGCCCCCCCGCTCGATTCCCCGGCCCGGATGGGCCGAAGTCCCGCCGATAAATTGCCTGTCCCGCCGGCGTAAATTAAATCACCTACCTTACCGGCGGGACAAGGCGGAGCGGACGGGCTCCGGGGTCCTGGTGGGGGGCGCGGGGCGATCTGGCCCGGGGGGTGCCCCCACGGTGGCCTGGCCCGCGATCGGGGCCCACCGATCCGCGGGCGGGCCTGTGCCGTGGGGGCACTCTTTCCCTTCCGCCTCCGCCACGGTCTCCACCATGGCGGAGGGGGAAGAGACTCCCTCCACTGCGCATGCGTGGGAAACTGTCAGCGGCCGCTGACGCTCCCGCGCATGCACCGCCCGGAGATGTAATTTCCGCGCCAGCTGGCGGGGCACCAAAGACCGTTTCCGCCAGCTGGCGGGGCGGAAATTCCTCCGGCGTCGGCCTAGCCCCTCAATGTTGGGGCTCGGCCCCCAAAGATGCGGAGCATTCCGCACCTTTGGGGCGGCGCGATGCCCGTCTGATTGGCGCCGTTTTGGGCGCCAGTTGGCGGACATCGCGCCGTTTCTGGAGAATTTCGCCCCTGGAATGAAAAGTCTTAAGATAAGGGCCCACTGTGGCGCAGTGGGTTAGCCCTGTTGCCTCACGTCGCTGAGGTCCCAGGTTCAATCCCGGCTCTGGGTCACTGTCCGTGTGGAGTTTGCACATTCTCCCCGTGTTTGCGTGGGTCTCGCCCCCACAACCCAAAGATGTGCAGGCTAAGTGGATTGGCCACACTAAATTACCCCTTAACTGGAAAAAATGAATTGGGCACTCTAAAAAAAATTTTTTAAAGTCTTAAGATGACATTGTTGATTGTAAAAACCTATCTGGGTCACTAATGTCCTTTAGGGAAGGAAATCTACCATCCTTACCTGATCTGGCCTACATGTGACTCCAGACCCACAGCAATGTGGTGAACTCTCAAATGCTGTCTGAAATGGAGGGCAGTTAGGGACAGGCAATAAATGCAGGCCCAGGCAGCGACGCTCACAACCTCTAAAAATGAATTTTAAAAAGGTGGCCACTGTGACAAATGGTGTCAAATAAGGTCGAAAAACTCAGCACCTGTCTTTAAATCTGTTTTCAATGTAAGTGGTGAGGGCCAGTACCTAGTTGACGCAAAGGACTTCTATGATTGTGGATGAGGTGTTCAAGGATTTTACATGGGGCCAACAGGAGATCGATTAGATCTAGGTGCGAGTATGGGTTCGTTTACGAGATTTGGCGGTGACGTTTCTTTGGAATGGTGTTGGAGTTTATGGCCATCGTGTAAAACCGGGTCAGCCAGGCAAGAGCTCGGGGCCCCAGGTATTTCATAAATTCTGCCGCAATATTGTCATATCCTGCTGTCTTGCCACACATCAAGCCCTCTAGCACCTTCTTCAGTTCCACAACCTCAAAGGGGACAGGGCTGATGTCTTCTTTGTGTTGCTGATGGTGTTCTTGCCTTAGTTCACCCTGGAAGTTTCTTTTGGTGTTTTTGTCCTGAAGTGCCTTCGCTATGGCAAGCAGGTGGCTGGAAACTTTGAAGATGTAACTAGTACAGTTGACAAGGGGGAGCCAGTAAATGTGGTATATTTGGATTTTCAGAAGGCGTTTGACAAAGTTCCGCATAAGAGATTATTGTGCAAAATTAAAGCGCATGGGATTGGGGGAAGTGTATTGAGCTGGATAGAAAACTGGTTGGCAGAGAGGAAACAAAGAGCAGGAATTAATGGGTCCTTTTAAACTTGGCAGGCAATAACCAGTGGGGTGCCACAGGGATCGGCGCTGGGACCCCAGATATTCACAATATATATTAATGATTTGGATAAGGGAATAAAATGTAACATCTCAAAGTTTGCAGCTGACACCAGGTTGGGTGGGAGGGTGAACTGGACGAGGATGCAGGGTTCCTACAGCAAGATCTGGACAGGTTGGGCGAGCGGGCAAATCAATGGCAGATGCAGTATAATTTGGATAAGTGTGAGGTTATTCACTTTGGAAGCAAAAACAGGAAGGCAGATTACTACCTGAACGGTTGTAAATTGGGAGAGGGGAGTGTGCAGCGGGACCTGGGTGTCCTTGTGCACCATTCGCTGAAGGTAAGCATGCAGATGCAGCAGGCGGTAAAGAAGGCTAATGGTATGTTGGCCTTCATTGCGAGAGGTTTCGAGTACAGAAGCAGGGATGTGTTGTTGCATGGGTCTTGGTGAGGCCACACCTGGAGTATTGTGGGCAGTTTTGCTCTCCTTCTCTGAGGAAGGATGGTCTTGCTCTCGAGGGAGTGCAGCGAGGGTTTACCAGACTGATTCCAGGGATGGCTGGACTGTCATATGAGGAGAGATTGACTAGGTTAGGATTGTTCTTGCTGGAGTTCAGAAGAATGAGGGGATCTCATAGAGACTTATAAAATGGGGCAGCATGTTGTACAGTGGGTAGCACTGTTGCTTCACAGCGCCAGGGTCCCGGGTTCGATTCTCGGCTTGGGTCACTGTCTGTGCGGAGTCTGCACGTTCTCCTCGTGTCTGCGTGGGTTTCCTCCGGTTTCCTCCCACGTGTCCCGAAAGACGTGCTGTTAGGTAATTTGGACATTCTGAATTCTCCCTCTGTGTACCCGAACAGGCGCCGGAGTGTGGCGACTAGGGGCTTTTCACAGTAACTTCACTGCAGTGTTAATGTAAGCCTACTTGTGACAATAAAGATTATTATTCAAAAATTCTAACAGGACTAGACAGGGTAGATGCAGGGAAGATGTTACCATTGATGGGTGTGTCCAGAACCTGGGGCGAAATTCTCCTACCCGCCCCGCCACATTTCTGCGCCGACCGGCCGGCGGGAGTCTCCGTAACACCGGCCGGTCAATGGGATTTCCCATCTTGGGGCACCCCCACGCCGTCGGGAAACCCCCGAGCGCCGGCAGAACGGAGACTCCCGCCGGCGGAGAATGACGCCCCAGGGGTCACAGCCTGAGGATTCAGGGTAAACCATTTCGGACAGAGATAAGGAGGCATTTCTTCACACAAAGAGTGGTGAGTCTGTGGAATTCATTACCACAGGAAGTAGTTGATGCTAAAACATTGAATATATTCACGAGGCGGCTGGATATCGCACTTGGGGAGAATGGGATCAAAGGCTATGGGGAGAAAGCAGGATTAGGCTATTGAGCTGGATGATCAGCCATGATGGCGATGAATGGCGGAGCAGGCTCGAAGGGCCAAAAGGCTTCCTCCTGCTCCTATCTTCTACGTATCGATGTAACATGGTTGGGAGTAACTGTAATAATACGAGACCCCAGAAGGGGACATGATCTCCCCGTGGGACTCATGGAAGGCGGGCTCCTCCGCTAGTGGGCAGAGGTACATCAGTTGGGCCTCGTACAAATCGCCTCATAAAAGCCGACCCGGAGGAACCAGTGAGAGCAATAGTCCCGTGTGAGACCTTGGGGCTGTTAGCCACGCTGCCGCTTTTACTTTTGTGGCCGAACTAAACTTCTTTTGGATTTACCTTCTCTGGCCTCCTGACCTTTTGTACAAACATAGCAAATTGCAGTGGTTCACCACACAGGGATGCAGGTGGGAGCTCATATTCAGACAGAAAAGGCAGAATCTGTGAGGAGTTAAACAAGGCTGGAATACTCGTCTAGATTGGGCAAGTGGAAGAATCACGACAGCTGAAAAGAAAGCCTCATCATTGCACGAGACAGTTCTATGGAAAAGCTACAGGGCACGGAGAACTGAGTATCGACTTGAAGGACTGTGTAAACTACCGGTAAAGGGCGGGGGGGGGGGGGGGTGGGTTCTGCGAGTTGGGTCTCCATTGCCAGCTGAAGCCTTCCTTCTGGGAAAGTGGCCAACCTATTGTTTTCATAGAATTTACAGTGCAGAAGGAGGCCATTCGGCCCATTGAGTCTGCACCGGCTCTTGGAAAGAGCACCCTACCCAAGGTCAACACCTCCACCTATCCCCATAACCCAGTAACCCCACCCAACACTAAGGGCAATTTTGGACACTAAGGGCAATTTATCATGGCCAATCCACCTAACCTGCACATCTTTGGACTGTGGAAGAAAACCGGAGCACCCGGAGGAAACCCACGCACACACGGGGAGGATGTGCAGACTCCACACAGACAGTGACCCAAGCCGGAATCGAACCTGGGACCCTGGAGCTGTGAAGCAATTGTGCTATCCACAATGCTACCGTGCTGCCCGTTTTGCTCCCTGTTCTTCTGCCCCTCGATGGCAAGAGTCTGAGTGCCACTCTCCCTGTCACCTGCAGCACCATAGACAGCTGTTTCCCAAAGGCCAAATCTCCCTCTGCACTATTCACCCTTTGACGTAACAGAGGTAATTCCCTCTGGAGACTACGACTGGCTCCCCGCTGGATACCCTCCTCCATTCAGTTGATCTGTCCCAAGTCGGGTGTACAGTCCATATGCCCCTGTGAACACACTCTGAACAAGTTCCTGAATAACTTTGGTCCCATTTGGGATTGTGAACCCAGCTTAACTCCCCCTCCAATTTATGAGCATTGCTGGCGGAATAAATAATGTAACGAAACTAACACACCAAGGCTGGCACAGGTATTTTGTCGGATCTGTCTACATCCATTCTTGTAGGATCCGAAAATTCAGCCGCGTGACTCCCTTGTTTAAGTTCTGCACGCACGTTTAGATTAAAAACTTTGCACGCTTTATTTGTGACAGACTTGAACCATTCCAGCAAAGCAGCAACATGTTACAGCAGTAAGAGAAAATGAAACATTCTGTCCCGACTCTAACAGTTCACAGTGATCGCAATGACAATGATTATCTATGTCCTGGCAACTATTCCAGCCGATGCTTTTCATGTGGACGATTCACTGTAGCCCTCCTCCAAAGTGTTATATTCCAGAAAGTCAGTTGATGAAGGGTAGAACGAGCCAATATTTACACATTATTACATTGTGTTGTGTCACATTACCAGTGTGCTAAATGGCACAGATTTCAATAGAATCATAGAATTTACAGTGCAGAAGGAGGCCATTCAGCCCATCGAGTCTGCACCGTCCCTTGGAAAGAGCACCCTACCCAAGCCCACACCTCCACCCTATCCCCATAACCCAGTAACCCCACCCAACCTTTTTGGACACCTAGGGTAATTTGGCGTGACCAACCCACCTAACCCGCACATCTTTGGGAGGAAACCGGAGCACCCGGGAGAAACCCCGCAGACACGGGGAGAACGTGCAGACTCCGCACAGACAGTGACCCAAGCCGGGAATCGAACCTGGGACCCTGGCGCTGTGAAGCAACTGCGATAACCTCTGCGCTACCATGCCGCCCAGAAATCCAAGGCTGGGCAATGTGGGCCATCAGCAGCAACAGAATTATACTCAACCGCAATCTGTAACCTCAAGGTCTGACATATCACCCACTTGACCATTACCATCAAGCCATGGGGTCAACCTTAGTGCAATGAAGAGTGCAGGAGGGCATACACCAGACATGCCTAGAAATGAGGTGTCAACCTGGTGAAGCTACAACACAGGACTACTTGTGCCAAACAGCATAAGCAGCAAGCAATAGACAGAGCTAAGCGATTCTACAACCAACGCATCAGATCTAAGCTCTGCAGCCCTGCCACATCCAGCATGCATGATGGTGGACAATTAAACAACTCATTGGAGGAGGAAGCTCCACCAATATCCCCATCCTCAGTGATGGAGGAGACCAGAACATCAGTACGCAACATCAGGCTGAAGCATCTGCATCAATCTTCAGCCAGAAGGGTCGAGTGGATTATCCATCTTGGTCTTCTCCGGAGGTCCCCTGAATCACAGATGCCAGTGCTGAGCCAATTTGATTCACCCCTCGTGATATCAAGAAACAGCTGGAGGTACTGGATACTGCAAAGGCTATGGGCCCTGAGAATACCACTGTCTGTGCGGAGTCTGCACGTTCTCCCAGCGTCTGCGTGGGTTTCCTCCGGGTGCTCCGGTTTCCTCCCACAGTCCAAAGATGTGCAGGTTAGGTGGATTGGCCATGATAAATTGCCCTTCGTGTCCAAAAAGGTTAAGTGGGGTTACTGGGATAAAGGGGATAGGTTGGAGGTGTGGGGCCTAAGTCGGGTGCTCTTTCCAAGGGCCAGTGCAGACTCAATGGGCCGAATGGCCTCCTCCTGCACTGTGAATTCTACGATTCTATGAAAACTGGAAGGGGTCATCAACAGTATTATCAAGCTACGCTCAGGATCATGTCTTGGGCCCAACCATCTTCAGCTTCTTCATCAATGACCTCCCTTCCATTATAAGATCAGAAATGGGGATGTTTGCTGTTGATTGCACAATGTTCAGCACCATTCATGACTCCTCAGATACTGAAGCAGTCAGCTGTCCAAATGCAGCAAGACCTGGACAATATCCAGGCTTGGACTGACAAGTGACAAGTAGCTTTTGTGCCACATGAGTGCCCGGCAATGACCATCTCCAACACAAGAGGATCTAACCATCGCCCTTGACATCCAATGGCTTTACCATAGCTGAATCCCTCACTATCAACATCCTGGGCGTTATCATTGAACCGTACTAGCCATATAGAGACTGTGGTTACCAGAGTAGATCAAAGGCGAGGAATCCTGCAGTGAGCAACTCACCTGACTCCCCAAAGCCTGTCCACCATCTACAAGGCACAAGTCAAGAGGATGATGGAATACTATCCACTTGTGTGGATGAGTGTAGCTCCAACAACGCTCAAGAAGCTCGACAAGCAGCCCACATGATTGCTACCCCTCCCACAAACATTCAATCCCTTCACCACCGATGAACAGTGTCTGCCTTGTGTACCATCTATTCACAGCAGATTTGGGCAACACAGTAGCACAAGTAGATAGCACTGTGGCTTCACAGCGCCAGGGACCCAGGTTCGATTCCCCGCTGGGTCACTGTCTGTGCGGAGTTTGCACGTTCCCCCCGTGTCTGCGTGGGTTTGCTCCGGTTTCCTCCCACAGTCCAGAGATTAGGTTAGGTGGTTGACCATGCTAAATTGCCCTTAGTATCCAAAAAGGTCAGGAGGGGTTATTGGGTTACGGTGCTAGGGTGGAAGTGAGGGCTTAAGTGGGTCGGTGCAGACCCGATGGGCCGAATAGCCTCCTTCTGCACTGTCTGTTTTATGTTCACTGCAGGAATTTACCAAAGCACCTCCGGCAGAATCTTCGTCACCCATGAGCAGGAGGAATTCGCCCCTCTTGGGCAGCAACACAACGATGGGAGGAGTATCTCCCCAGTCGCCAGATCTAGCCTCAGGACCCGCATGTAATCGCTTCCCCACCGGACATCCCACCGTTCGCTGTCAGCTTGTCCAGCCCCAGGGTCTTCCCCTTGAGAGCCTGTGGTGCTGGTCAGCAAAGCCAGGCTAAGGGGAGCATCGATTCACTCCACATCCTTCAGATCAACCTTCAACAGGTCCTCCCACAAAGCTCTGTGCATCCTCTTGGATGGATCCGGAGTGAACAGAGCACTGTAATAGGCTTGGGCCTGGGCAATGACAAGACTGTCATCATTCGCAGCTCCAGGAGCTGCTTACCTTTTTTCCAGTGACTCGCAGAAGGAGGAATCACGGTCCAGGTCCAGGAAAGAACTGGATCTGTGACCTCACAAACTCAGGACCCGAAAAACTGCAGGTCCCTCAGCGCGCCCTTCTTCTCTCCGAACACCTTCCTCTCGGCCGGGCCTGACTGAGATGGGCGTCCAGGGCGAGCGCCTGCCGCTCCAACCCCTCGGCCCTGTCCTTCTGCCTCGTCAACTCCCCTTACATATTCCAAACAGAAGATGTGAGCTTTGCCCACCCACCACCATACCCTCAAAGAGGGAAAACCTCCCTACTTCCTTCACCAATCCAGAGCGGTCCCTCACCTCAAGGGTACGGTTGAAATCTCCCCCAAATATGATGGTGCACTCACCAGCATCAATGGAGCCATGATTCGGGGATATTTCTTCAAGAAGCACGCTTGCTGTGTGCAGCCTTGGGAGCACACACTTTCACTAGGTGAAGCAGTACCTCCCCCAACTGGTCAGTGAGATGGAGCAAGCGGCCTAGCAGGGGTTCCTTGACCCTCACAATCCTTTAGTGAAAATATGGGACTAGCAAAATGGTCATACCGCTGGAACTGGAGGCAAGGTGGCTGTTGTAAACTACTCCTTATTATTGTAGGAGTCTCCCGGAACAATGTGGGTTCCCTGCAGGAAGCACACTTCATACACCTCCTCCTTAAGGAGTGAGAAATTGAGGATCTCTGTTCACGTTAATATTGCGGCTGGCTATGGCTGTCTTCATGACAAGAGCTTAGTGCAACCACCAGCAACACCCGACTGTGGGGAGGGAGTCACTCGTGATCCTCCACTCCCTCAGCAGCCTTGTGAGGAATGCCGTGGGCTGGCTGAGCTCGATTTGGCTCACATCCTTGCTCATGTCCCCATGGTCTTCAGATCAGGACGGATGGACCTGACGAGCAAGTGTCACCTCCGACCATAGATCGAGGGCCAGATGGGCGTTGCCATGCTGACTAAATTGTCGGCCAGATGGGGCCTTCCCCTCCCCCACCACCCAATGACACAGTGTGTGGGGCCTTTTAATCAAACCTTCAATCAGGTCCTGAGGGATATTGGCCCTCATTGACCTCGCCTGTCCCAGCCTCCAGTGCGTCCGACTTGGTGACAAGTGACTGGATAATGCCAAGTGTGTCCTCCGGCCCCTCCCTCAGACAGGGGTCCTCACACATCCCCGAGAGGCACAGGCCGGACCAGAGGGATCTGTCACACTCTCCAGAGCAATGATGACCCCCCCTGACAGTCTGTGATAATGGGAGGGAGCAGGATCCTCAGAGGACACCAATCCCTCTTCTGCAGAGGAATAAAGCCCTCCCCTCCACCACTCCCATCTACAAGAATCATTTGGAGGCCGGGATAAAACTCCCATCCTCCTGGATTGTCACTATCTGGGGACAGATTTTCAGGGGTTCTGTGTTTTTACCACCATCAGTGTTACATGGACAGAAATAAGGATAGAGTTTCTCAGTGAATGTCCCAGTGAAAGTGTAGATATGGGATTTGTTATCTGAGTTATAAAAGGAAACCTTCCCTCCCTCATAATCCAGGCAGACTCGAATCTTTCTCGGCTGCACACTCAGCTGTCGGGGTTTCAATGACTTCTCACAAGCCCAGCATTTATTCCCCTCTCTCAGGATCATTGTCCAGTATCCGTTATCTGGATTCAGGGCAGTGATTTCCCCCTTCCTGTTTACGGATTCCTTGGCCACACCCAAATCCCAGTCAGTCTTGTTTCCCACCTCCACCTCCCAGGAATGTTTCCCTGATGTGAATCCCTCCGATCCCAAGACACAGGCACAGGGATCGAATCTCCCCGGATTGCTGGGGACCTGCTGTCGTTTCCTGGTGTATCTCACGGCGCTCAGGTCCTCAGCCACGAGAAGCTTAGGATGGGCTGTGTTCGGGTCGAAGGTGACTGGAGCTGGGAACAGATGGACACGGATAAAATGTTAGTCCCTCTCACTGTAACTTTCACAGCCGGTTAGTGATTGGCAAAATCAGCAAGGAACCAGAATTAGAAATTCATCCCCCGGGGAAGAGTTTAAACAGCGCACAGGGGCAATGGGAAAACACCACCAAGGGAGACAATGGAGTGCAGGAGAGGAGTAGGCAAAGAGAGAGGGAATGAGAAGGCAGGACTCACAGAGAGTGAGTGCAACAAGCAGAATGAAGGAGAAAGCGTGACATGCAAAGAACGTGACGGGCAAAGGGGAAGAGGAGGCATGACAAAGAGAGAGTGACAGAGGAGAGGGGCGTGACAAAAAGAGGTTGACAAACAACAGCGTTACAAGGGAGAGCACACGACATGGAACAAGGTCTCACAGGATCTAGTGCCAGAATAAACAGATGGATGTGACAAATAATAATCTTTTTATTGTCACAAGCAGGCTTACATTAATCCTGCAATTAAGTTACTGTGAAAACACGCTAGTCACCACATTCCAGCGCCTGTTCAGGTACACGGAGGGAGAATTCAGAATGTCCAAATTAACCTCTTGATTACTTAAATAGAAGGGTCAACTCAACTATAATCAAATTATAATGAGCTGAATGCAGGTTTTCCTTAAACAGTTACAGAACATTACACCGAGTTTTCATAAACATTGCGCATGGAAGTCCTGTCAAGTAAAAATGCAAAACTCAGAACTAGAGGTATAGAAGATCTTAATTTTTTAATGCAATATCTACAAATCTACATGTTATCGTAACAAAGTAACATTTTCATGCAAATCTTTTCAAGACTGCAAAAGATTTTGGTAAGAAAAATTGCCTGTGCTGTAAATTACATTTATTTTAAGACCTAGAATTAGGGTAAAATATGTTTTAATCATAGAATCATGGATTTTACAGTGCAGAAGGAGGCCATTTGGCCCTTCGAGTCTGCACCAGCCCTTGGAAAGAGCACCCTACCCAAGCCCACACCTCCACCCTATCCCAGTAGCCCAACCCGACCCAATCTTTTTGGACACTAAGGGCAATTTATCATGGCCAATCCACCTAACCTGCACATCCTTGGACTGTGGAAGGAAAGCAGAGCACTCGGAGGAAACCCACGCAGACAAGGGAAGAACATACAGAGTCCGCTCAGAGAAGCCAAAATCGAACCTGGGACCCTGGAGCTGTGAAGCAACTGTTCTACCCACTGTGTTACCGTGCCACCCTTATTCTTTTCAACTTCAAGACCTGCGTTTTACTCTAGCTCTCTTGCTGTTGAAAATTTATTTGGACAGTCTGAACCTGTGTCCTGGTGAGCAAGGGCGCAATAATTATACACAATTTCTTATGGGATTGGCAGTTACACTCAGAGCAACTGCTTCAGAAAGGAGGGGGGAACTCTCAGTGGTGAAGGAGAGAATTGGGAGAAGACAGGTTATTTAGCTGAGTAGCAAAGAGATTACTCTGCAAATCACTGCGGTATGCCTAACCTCGGAGTTCTCATGTCACCATTTAGTGCCAAAAGTACTTAGTATCTATAATCTTAACAAGGGGCTGGATCTCCGTTTCAGGGACTATGTCCCCACGCCGTCGGAAAAACTGTGGCCTTTCACGCCAGAAATATCGTGAATCTAGCAGCTTTTGCCACAGATACGGGCCCCCAAACCTCCGGGTCAGAGGCCGCACATGAGCAGAGTGGCAAACTCTGCGGGAACGCTGGGGGGGGGGGGGGGTGGCCTGTGGGGGAGGGAGGGGGGCTCCTTCACCGGGGTGGCCTTTGATGGGGTCAGGCCCACGATCGGGGCGCACCGATCGGCGGGCCGGCCTCCTTCCGCGCGCGGGCCAGAATAGGTCGTGCCCGGGCCCTGTTCGCGCCATCGTGAAACGCGGCGGCGTACACGACGGCGCGAACACTTGGCCGCCATATCGGAGAATCACTCCCCATATATCTTCCCATAAAATATGGGTTTGATCCCGACTCTGGGTCACTGTCTGTGTGGAGTTTGCACATTCTCCCCGTGTCCGCGTGAGTTTCACCCCCACAACAAAAGATGCAGGGTAGGTGGATTGGCCACGCTAAATTGCCCTTAATTGGAAAAAATGAATTGGGTACTCTATATGTATTTTTAAAAAATCTTCTCATAAAATAGAAATTGGAAGTTATAGTAATAGCTTGTTCAAGTTTCGCTTTGGGATTTGGGCAGCCAGGTACTTATCTCCTGCCCATATCATGAGATGGGCGTTATTGCGAAGTGGAAAAAACATTCAGGTAAACAGAATGGATGGCCCTAAACTCACTGCTCATCTCAACTACCCGGGAGGACCCCATACTTGTCCCGTACAGGGTGTTTGGGAATCTGGTGGAGGATTCAGGGCAGGAATCCACCCTGGGGGATGAGGTATTTATGTTGACGACTCTAGTTTTGTGGAAGAGGGAAAAAGAAAAAGGGATTCTGGATGAATGATCCACAAAGGGAGGTTGCATGAACCATATCCCTTCCCAATACTATGAGTGTCCAGCGGGTGGAGCTCGTCACTGCCACTATCTGATCTGACAGTTCTGTATTTTAACAGAAAACTGACTGAAGTAAAATCTAATCCGTTACAAATACAATTCTATATTTATTCTAAAGAGACTGATCCCTTCTACTAATAACCGAGAGAGCTGTTTAATAGCTGGGGTCAGGAAGCTCACACCCACCTGTATTAATCACCGTCAGCATCTTTTTCCACACTCTGTACTGCAGTGAGCCAATGTACTTCCCCACATTTATTAACGGGTAAACCTCCTGTGGCTCTGGGAGAGTTCGCTTTAGTCTGAAACAGGAGATAAAGGTCAGTGTTGGATCATTCCAGGCTGGGCGAGAAATAGGTTAGAAATTAAAATCAAATCAAGGGGGTGAATTTTACCTTTCCTGTAAATCCGGAAATTTCTGTGGAACAAGAACAATTATTACTGTTTGTGTTTGGAGAACATTTTATCACAAAAAGTAAAGTAACAGACTGGATTCCACAGGAAAGTACACTTTAAATGGAGAAAGTTATTGGGCTGTCCTCACTGGACTGTGAGTTACCTCACAATGGGCAGGGGGAGTGGCCATATAATTCTTCAGGTGACCTTCCCATGGGGCTCTCCTCATCCACTCTGGGGTGGGTGAGGCAGCACGTTTTTGTCCCCCATGCTCAACGTTCAGGCTGGCACAAGGAGTTCAGGGACAGAGTGGAAGCCTGAAAGGTCACCCTGCTGAGGCCTCAAATGGGAAGAAGAGGAGGTCGACTACATCAATAGCCTCCTTAACGTCGGGCCACCCCGAACCAACGTCGGGTCACTGTGAATGACAGAATCCCTACAGTGCAGAAAGAGGCCATTCAGCCCATCAAGTCTGCACCCACCCTCCGAAAGTGCGCCCTGCCTAGGCCCACTCCCTAACACTAGCCTTGTAACCCTACCTAACACTATGGTCACTGAGGGGCAATTTAGCACGACCAATCCACCTAACCTGTGAATGCTTCTCCCATCTCCTATCCCCACCCTTTCCACCAGCATCCATTCGCCCCCGTCTACCCATCGTCTGAGGGCCTCATCTTCCATTCCTTTCTGACACATCCAAAACCTACATGGTCCTGGACTTGAGGGACTAAGACTCTGGGAATTGCTTGTAGACCTTTAGAATCCCGATGGTGTAGAAGGAGGCCATTTGGCTCATTATGCCTGCACCAACGCTCTGAAAGAGCACCCTGCCCAGGCCCACTCCCTCACCTGCTCCCTGTAACCCCACCTAACGTCGTATCATTGGACACTAAGGAGCAATTTAGCATAGCCAATTCACCTAACCTGCACATCTTTGGACTATGGGAGAAAACCAGAGCACCTGGAGAAAACCCACGCACACACGGGGAAAACATACAAATTCCACACAGCTACCCAAGGTTGGAATCAAACCCGGGCCCCTGGTACCGGCCAATCAGATCCAGGAGGCATGACTTCCTCCTGAGTGAGGGATGGAGGTTCGATCTCCAGCTATGTCCTGGATGTTTCTGTGAATCTATAATTGGCAGCCTCTGACCACATCCCCTTTCACTTCTTTTTCTCAGCAGAAAGCACAACTTATGTAGATGCGGTCAGAGCCTTTCAATCATAGCTAGATATTCATAAACATTGAGGTTAACCTCAAAGCTGGGTGCTTGAGATGCATTCAAGCGTGAAGGGAAATTAAAATGCACAATCCTGAGAGTCAGATATCTGGAAGTAATTGTCCTGTCAATCACAAGGTACTAAAAGCTATTTCTCTTTGAATAGAAATCTTGCAAATCAAATGATCTGAGGGGGTTTAAAGCCTTTTGACGTGGTTTGGATTTCAATGAAGCCCAGGACACCTGTAAATCTGACTGTCAGAATTATTCATTTTAATTTCCCTTCACGCTTGAATGCATCTCAAGTACCCGACTTTGAAGTTAAAGCTGCTGCTTTCAATACTTCTGTCTGAGGCAGCAGGTGTAATGGACAGTTAAGTGAACAAACAGGGATTGTTCACTGTTTCTGCTTGGACTGCTCTTTAGTTTTCAGGGACGTCTGACAAATGGGGGGTCTCTGAGGTCTCTGATGGGGGAACTCATAGAGGGGTCTCAAGGGGGTGTCTCAAAGGGGGATCTGATGGGGGTCTAGGGCGTCTCTGATGGGGGGGATTGGTGGGAGAGGCAGGATTAGCATTGCGGGGTCAATGGGCCTCCCAATACCCACCTGACCAGCCTGTCCATATCATCCTGTAATCTACGGTTCTCATTGTACATTCCCTTGCCTTGTTAGTCCTTCCAAAATACATTCCTCACACTTTCAGGATTAAATCAATTTTCTACTGTCCTGCCCATCTGACCGGCCCATCTATACTGTCCTTTAATGTAAGGCTTTTCTCCTCCTCGATATTTACCACCAATTTTGTGTAATCTGCAAATTTACTGACAGTACTCTCCACATTCGCATCTAGACCCTTTATTCTGAAACTGTGCACTCTGGTCCTAGACTCTCCCATGAGGGAAACATCCTCTCAGCATCGACCCTGTCAGCCCCTTAACAATCCAATATGCTTCAATGAGATCATCTCTCATTCTTCTGAATTCCAATGAGTAGAGTCCCAACCTGTTTAACCTTTTCTCATTAGACATCCCTCCATTCCAGGGATCATCCTGGTGAACCTTCTCTGAACAGCCTCCATTGAAATAATATCTTTCCTTAAATAAGGGACCAAAACTGCTCCCAGTGCTCCAGATGTGTTCTCACCAATACCTTATACAGTTGCAGCAAGACTTCCCGACTCTTATCCTCCAACCCCCTTGGAATGCGGGCCAACATTCCATTAACCTTCCTGATTACCTGCTGTACCTGTCTGCGAGCTTTCTGTGTTTCGTATACAAGATCCCCAAGTCCCTCTGTGTCACAGCTTTCTGCAGTTTTTCTCCATTCAAATAATACTCTGTTCCAACATGAACACTTCACATTTTCCCACATTATGCTCTATGTGCCAACTATTTTCCCACATACTTATGTTATGGGCCAGGGTTTAGAGAACCGCAAAGTGTATCATACTCACTAGCACGTGGCACCAGCGATTACAACCTTTAACGTCCTGCTTTTCAATCTGCTACCCAGCGCCCCAAATTCTTGCTGCAAGGCCTCACTGCTCTTTCTACCGATGTCATTGTTACCAATGTGAACCACGACCTCCGTCTGCACGCCCTCCCCCTTCAGAACGCCTTGTAGCCGCTGGGATTGAGGGGAGTGCATTGAGATGGATAAAAAAAAGCTGGTTGGCAGGCAGGAAACAGAGTAGCGTCTTTTTCCAAAGAGTAGGAAGTAATTAGTGGGGCACAACAGAGATCGGTGATCTGGGTGGGGGTGGGGGGGGGGGGGGGGGGGGGCAGCTGCGAGGAGGACGCGGAGATACTTCAATGGCCAAGTTGAGCAAGTGGGGAATAATATAGATGCAGTATAATGTGTATAAATGTGGGGTGAGATTTTCCGTTTCCCGATGGCGATTTTGTAATCGACGATCGGGTGGAGAGTCCATTTTTACGATGGAACCGGGGGCGGCGCCTGTTTTACGCAGGTTTTGCATGTTCCGCCCCCTCCAAGACAGCGTCATCGCGCTGCACGCCTCGGGATGTCACCTGAAGGCCCTCCCCCGATACTCTGTCCCCGATGGGCCGAGTTCACGACGGCGCAGGGGGCGTGTGGTCCCAGCCATACGGGAACCCGGTGTGGCGGCTGTGGACTGCGTCCAGCGCCGCCACAGTCAGGCGGGAGCCGTGCTGCTGGCCGGAGGGGCTTCGGCAGGGGGACTGGTGGGGAGGTGGCAAAGGGGTGGCAAGGGGCTGTCTATGGGGGCACTATCTAACAGGCCAGATCCACGCACAACCGGCGCCATGATGTACGGCGCGATCCTGCCGGTCGTCGCCGTGCGCGGACCCGGCAATTCTCCGGCCGTTTATTTTGTGGAGGCCGGGCGTTTTACGTGGTGCAGCTAGCCTCACCCGTCAGAGGATTGCTGAGGGGGCGCCGCCGATTTTTCCCATGTAAATCACCACGGATCCTCCGCACTTAGCCTCATAATCGGAGAATCCGGCCTGTGAGGTTATTTACTTTGGTAGTATAAACAGAAATTATTATCTGAATGGCTACAAATTGGAAGAGAGGAATGTGCAATGACAACTGGATGTCCTTGTAAACCAGCCACTGAAGGTCTCCTTATCTGAGGAAGGATGTTCTGGCTATAGAAGGAGTACAGCGAAGGAGTAGCAGACTGATTCCAGGGATGGTGGGATTGACGTTTGAAAAGAGATTGAGTAGCATCTGCTCTGCCTTTTGGCTCAGATCTGGTGTGTCTCTCTTGTGGGGACCATGAATTGGATTCAATTTGAACTGGTTTTTGGAGCAGGCAAGGAGCTGGATTAGGGGTTTTGCCCCTGTCCACGCTCTGAGCCCTGGCTTTGTAACTCTGATAAAGTAATAAAAAAAGAAGAGATTGAGTCGGTTAGGATTATATTCACTGGAGGTCAGAAGAATGAGGGGGGAATCTCATAGAAACATACAAATTTCTAACAGGACTGGACAGGGTAGATGCAGGAAGGATGTTCCCGATGGTGTTGGTGTCCAGAACCACAGGGCTCACTGTCTGAGGATACGGGGTAGACCATTTAGGATTTTGATGAGGAGGAAGTTCTTCACCCGGAGAGTAGTGAGACTGGAATTTGCTACCACAGAGAGTAGTTGAGGTCAGAACATTGTGTGTTATAAAGAAGCAGTTAGATATAGAACTTGGGGCAAAACGGATCAACGGATACGAAGTGATTGCGTTGGATGGTCAGCCATGATCATAATGAATAGTAGAGCAGGCTCAAAGGGCCGAGTGGCCGCCTTCTGCTCCTATTTTCTATGTCTAAGAGCCCTGGAGTTCTCTCAATGTCCTGGTCAACGTTTATCCCTTAACCAACAGTGTTCATGTCGATGAATGAACAGCTCAATACACAGCAGAGAATTCACTAAAGTAAATACTCAGGGATTCACTGAACTCCCTGGGAAATTCTGAAATCAAATTGATCTTAATTTGAATGTTTTCAGTGTGGAGACTCTCCTTTCTCACTCTCTGAACATTGAACTATTTAACTGCTGGGAGGAAGCTTTACCTATCTGTGTATTGTGTTATTCATTCTGTGGTAACACGGACTGCAACACGATGCAGATAAACGATAAAGCATACACCAAACGTAGGCGTTGGTTCAATAAGATTTATTGAACTTCAGTAACGAAGCACACAGCTGCCTGTGGGTTGACTCTCTGCTACGCTAAGTAAACTAACTCGAACTATCCAGACCAGGCTCGCTCTGATCCACGTGGAGAAGGTGTTGAATGATTTGTACACCCTGACTGTCACTACAATTGTCACCAGTGGAAAGAGGCGGAGTGCTGATGCCTCGTGTGTTTTATAGTTGGAAGCCCCCCTCTGGTGTTCTGCCTAGTGATTGGTTGTGTTCTGTTCTGTATGTTGATTGGCTCACCTGGGTGTCTGTCACTGCCTGCTTTTACCTCATGATGTGCATGGGTGCATATTATGACATGTATCTGACCCTGTGGAGAGCTCTCTCCTGGACAGAATCATTCCAGTTCTAGCCGGGGAGGAGCCAAGCATTGGAAACATGGTCCTGCCTGGCTGGATCCTGGACTGTAGTTCCCAGTCTCAGACCAACAACTGGAAATGTCCACTCGGGGGAGAATGGTCTGACCATTCGGAGGGTTTCTTTCACTGGATGAAGCTGATTTTCTTCATTGTTTAATTTGATGAAACTATCCCTCTATAATATTACAGTAAACAAGCTCCAGAGTTAGTCATTTCCGTGTTAAAGAGCCGTCAGTGATCCTGGGTGTGAGACAGAGGAAATCAAATGTGACAGGTGATGGGGTTGTTTTGGTCGGTGAGTTTTATATTCTGGATTTTGATGACACAACCTGCTCATTCTTCAAGACGGTGAAGGAGAGAAAAATAAATAAGCAGTTACCGTTAAAAACTTGATGTTGTCCTGTTCCCTCAGCTCTTGTTCAGTCTCCTGAACAGTGACTGAAAGCGATGAGATTTCCTCCGTTATCTTCTCAATCCTCTCCTTCATCTCCTGACTCTTTTTCTCTTTCTCCAGTTTCAGATCTTCCAACTCAATCCTCTCTTCCTCACGGAGAAACTGGTGAAGCTTTTCAAATTGGGCTTTAATCTGTTTCTCTGTCTTTACACTTTGGTCCTTTGGGAAATATCAGTGAGATTGAAAATTAATGAGGATTTTTAAAAGGTTGTTCAACCTGAACAGTTCTGTTCAGATCGGAATATTCCGGAGAAAAATATTCCCAATCCAGTTAATTCCCAATGCTGATAATCTGAGATGTGTATATGATTTATTTGATACAGAGAAAGTTGTTATCCACATCAGTGAGATCGAGTTAATAGATTTGATATATTGAATAATAGATTACCACATGATAATTTATTCAGGAGAGAGAGCTTTAGCTGAGAATTAATACCATGTCCATTTCACGCTGGCAGGACTGGCCAGGAAACGACGGCCGCTCGGCCCATCAGGGCCCGGAGAATTGCCGGGGGGGGAGCTGCTGCTAACGGCCCCCGACCGCCGCGGCGTAAACCCCGCCCAAAAACCGGCGCCGGAGAATATGGCAGCCGGCGTCAGAGCGCCGGGTCGGGAATCGCGCCGCCCCCTGGGGATTCTCCGACCCGGCGGGGGGTCGGAGAATCCCGCCCAAGAAGCTGGGGCGTCATTCTCCGACCCCCCGCCGGGTCGGAGAATGGCCGTTGGCTGCCGTGAATCCCGCCCCCGCCGAAGTCTCCGGTACCGGAGATTGGGCGGGGGCGGGAATCGGGCCGCGCCGGTTGGCGGGACCCCCGCTCAATTCTCCGGCCCGGATGGGCCGAAGTCCCGCCCAGAAAATGCCTGTCCCGCCGGCGTAAATTAAAGTAGGTATTTACCGGCGGGACCAGGCGGGCTCCGGGGTCCTGGGGGGGGGGCGCGGGGCGATCTGACCTCGGGGGGTGCCCCCACGGTGGCCTGGCCCGCGATCGGGGCCCACCGATCCGCGGGCGGGCCAGTGCCGTGGGGGCACTCTTTCCCTTCCGCCTCCGCCACGGCCTCCACCATGGCGGAGGCGGAAGTGACGCTTCCCACTGCGCGGAGTATTCCCCACCTTTGGGGCGGCGCGGTGTCCGTCTGATTGGCGCCGATTTGGGCGCCAGTCGGCGGACATCGCGCCGTTGGGGGAGAATTTCGCCCCTGATTTCTCTATTTGTTTTAGTCGTGACTATCTTGTATTTAAATCCAAACAGAAATATCTTCCCTTTGTTGAGGCAACTGAATCCTTCCTTAAGCTCTTCCTCAATTTTAAAGGTCTGCGCCCGGCCATCCTTCACCTTTGTGTTTTCCAGGGGAAAGAGCCACAGCCTGCTGAATCTTTCCAAATGGGTTTAAGCTCTTAGGTCTGTATTATCCTTGTAATTCGTTTTGCCGCCTTCACCACTGCCTTTTTGTACTTGTATTAGAGAGATCTACATTTCTGCAAGTGTGCACAGAATAAGGAACAAAATAACATCAGGAGTACCTGAATGTGGGTCAATGTTTTCTCATAATCACTTTTCATCGCATTCCACTCCTCCTCCTGGACTGTTTTCAGGAAGGTTCGCAGCTCAGCCTGAACAAAAACATCAATTAATTTATATAATTTGCAGGAATAAACAGGCAGACAGTGAATCTTCTTGTGGTTCACGGTGCAGAGACGTACAGCGTTATCTAAAGTTTAACTTTTCCTGGCAGGCGCCCAGTACGCGGAGTTCGTTAGGCTGGAAGGCGACGCTTCTCAACGCCGGAGTGAACCGATAACAGAATTTCTGGGCCGGTTGCGCTAACTCGCAAGTGTTTTGCGAGTTCGAACCAACATTATCAGAGGTGCTGCGAGACTGGTTGGTTTGCGGAATCAGAGACGGGGCGACCCAAGAACGTTTATTGAGTCAGACTGATCTGGACCTGAAAAAGCAACCGAGATTGCATTGTCCCGCTTTCCAGGAGCTCCGAGGAATGCCCGGCAAGGGGCGGAGTGGCCCCCTCCCGGGCGGCAATCTGGGACTCCCACCGTTGGGGCGCACACAGACAGACCAGGAACGACGGCACAAATTCCCCGCCAATGGACGGCGTGCACCCTGTACACCGTTGTTTCCTGATGTGCGGAATGAGGGCACCGCGCCAAAGCGAGACAGAGAGGCAGACGCCAACAGGACACTTCACCCAAACCACCACTGCCACACGACGACCGCTCCTCATGGGTCCGTCCGCCTTTGGGGGGATTAGATAATTTCAATCAACCGGGCATCCCACTGGATCGATATCTGGTGCTGAAGAACGAGATTCAGCGGCGTCCACCCTTTACCAAGCTCGACATGAGCCCTGCCTATCCCCAGTTAGTTTTGGATCCATCCTCCTGAAGGTACGTGACCATCAACGCACAATGGGGGTCGTACGAATATACCAGGCTGCCATTCGGGATCTCATCAGCATGGCCCACATTCCAAAGGGGAATGTGGAATATTCTCCGAGGGTTCACCTGGACAATGTGCTAATCACTGGTTCCTCCCACCCCGAGCATCTAAAAAACTAGAGGCCATGCGGCGCAGAAAATGCGTGTTCCACGCAACTGAAGTGCTGTATTTGGGCTACAGGGTTGACACTCACGGACTGCACCTGGTGGACGATAAGGTTCGGGCCATCTGACAGGCGCCTGTACCAAGGGGTCCCACGGAGCCCCGTTCAGTTCTGGGCCTGGTCAACTAAGTTCATCCTGATTTTGGCGGCGGTTTCGGCCCCGCTGCAGCAGGGGGAGTTTGCTAAAGTTAAGCAGTGATTGTCGTCTTCTCACCTGCTGACTCACTTCGAATTGACGAAACCCTTGTTGCTCACGTGTCACGTCTCGCCCTACAGGTTTGGGCCATTTTGGCACACAGGAGGAATGATGGTACTCAGAGGCCCATTGAGTTCGCTTTACGCATCCAGAGCGAAATTATACCCAAAGAGTAAATGAAAGATTGGCATTGGTGTTCAGCACAGACATAGACATACAATTTACAGGGCAGAAGGAGGCCATTCGACCCGTCGAGCCTGCACTAGCCCTTGGAAAGAGCACCCCACTTAAGCCCACAACTCCGCCCCATACCCGTAGCCCAGCAATCCCTTTGGACACTAAGAGCAATTTATCACGGCCAATCCACCTAACCTGCACGTCTTTGGACTGTGGGAGGAAACCGGAGCTCCCGGAGGAAACCCACGCAGACACAGGGAGACCGTGCAGACTCCGCACAGACAGTGATTGAACCTGGGACCCTGGCGCTGTGAAGCAACAGTGCTAACCACTGTGCTACCGTGCCGGCGTTCGACGATTCCATCAATATGTCTACGGCCAGGTGTTTATAGCTTTTACCGACTATAAACCGCTTGTGGGGTTATTCATAGAGGACAAGGCCCGGTGGCGTCCACCCACTTTCAGCGTTGGGCTCTCTTCCGGCAGTGTAGGAGTATATTTTGGAGCATCGCACAGAAACGAAGATTCCCCACGCGGTTGCTCTCAGCCGCCTTCCGCTGCCCACCAGCATGCCAAGGGCAGCGGCATCAGACAAGGTAGTCGCAACCTTCCATTTTATGGACTCATTGCCGGTAACGGCGGGCTAAGAAAAGGCTTGGACACAGATTGGCCCGCTGCTAGCCAGGGTCTTTCACATCAGACTGTACGAGGCACTGCACCGTGCCGTCCCAGAAGACCAAAGGGCTTTTACCATGGAAGTGGCGGAAGAGCGTAGTGGGCGGCATCCTCTTGTGGGGCTACAGGGTGATCATCCCCAATCGTTGCCAGGAGGCCATTTTGCAGGACCTTCATAGTGGACACCCAGGTGACTCCAAAATGAAGGTGTCGGCCCGGAGCTAGGTGTGGTGGCCCGGCATCAAGAACTTGGCGAAACAGTGCACCCATTGGCAGGAGCACCAGAAGCTTCCTCCGGCAGCTCCATTTCACCCATGGGAATGGCCAGACCAGCCATGGTCCCGCCTCCCTGTGGATTTCGCAGGCCCCTTCCAGGGGGCAATGTACCTACTGACAGTGGACAAACACTCCAAATGGATGGATGTACACGGAACGACGATGATCATGTCGCGTGCCACCACCGAACGACTCCGGCAGCCCTGGAGTGCTGGCGGACTCCCGGAAGTCCCCGTGTCGGACAATGGCACCTCATTTAGGAGTTCGGACTTTGCTGATTTTATGAAGCAAAATGGAGTCCGACATGTCCGCACAGCGCCCTGTCACCCATATTGAACGGGTTGACGGAACGTGCCGGACAAACTTTCAAACTCAGATGAGAAAACAGAATGTGGGTGAGGTGGGTGAACCTGCTTTCTATTCCACGATAGAACCGCGCCGTATGCTACTACCGGGGTGATGCCAGCTGAGCTCATGATGGGCCTTCGCAAGTACACGCAGTTGAGCCTCGTTTCATCGGAGATTGGGGATAAGGTAAGGTCCGTGACCAGCAGGAACACACCAGAGCGCAGCAAACTGGGCTTCTGACAGAATTCGCCACTGCCGACTCTGTTTCCATCCGGAATGTTACTGAATTGTGCATGGAATCCGGGAACAGTCGGACAACCCACCGGGCCAGCCTCATGTCCGGTGAAATGCAGGAGAAAGACCCAAATCGGCACGTGAACCGTCTTCGAAGCCGGGTGGAACAGGTACCCGAGGGCCGACGACGGATTCCAAGACCGGTGGTGACCCTCCCTCCGGAGCAGTTGCCAATCAACCAGGAAGCGACGCTTCCCGGCCCATTATACCCCTCCAGGCGCAGAGTGGAGGATGCTGGGTAATCAGCATTTAGCGAACAGGACAAAGGAGGAGAAACCTAAATAAAACCCGAAATTCTGCGACTGACATCGCTTCCGAGTGGTCGCTTGCCAAGTCTTCACACAGAGGAATTGGTCTGCTTGAGTTTCCTACTCCTTGGTATTTAACCGGATTGCTTTGTGCTTTTCAAGAGGCTTTGGTGAAAGTTACAAAATTCAGGCTTCCTTTAAACTTGTGGAACATAAATAGGGAACAAATTTCGCAGACCGCCACTTCCCAGTGAGGATAATCTCCTCGTATTTTCTACCAGAAAAGAGATTAAAAAAGAAATTAAAGTTTGCCTCAAATTCTCTGACGTTTTTGGATTCATTTTCCAACTTGATTATTATCGATTTGATAACATTCCGTACAAGAGGATTTGCTTAACTGAGCAAATATTTTACAAAGTGACCATGCCCACCATCTTGACCCCTCCACTGTTACGAAATTATCAAACAACTTATCCAATATCCAGTACTGGATGAGCAGAAATTTCTTCCAATTAAATATTTGGAAGAATAAAGCCATTGGGCACCATCCTCTTTTTCGCTGCGCTTTTTCTGTGCAGCATGGCCATTGCAAGCCTCGTTCCCGGGATCTATCCCGCTCGTAGCGCCTCGCGAGATTCAACGCGATCTCTCAAGATGTTGCACGGTGAATTCCTCCCACAATGGGTGGGATCAATTTTAGGCTATTCTGCATATTAGAGCGAGACTCTAATGTGCAGATTCCCTGAGGCTTTGGGATTCAATCCCTTTGCCTTGGGGACCTTGGGCGAGTGCCGTTTGGTACTGGTCGCCATGAACAGGGACTGGACAGAATGGTACTTGTGGGGGTCTAAAAGGGGATCGGAGGCCCCAGCTGCATGTCCTTTAGGCAGAGTGGTGCCATGGCACAACCAAAGTTCCCAGGTGGCACTGCCAAGCTGGCATTTTTTGTGTGCACGTGATTGGGCTGGGGTTGCCCTGTGTGGGTGTTGGGGGTCCTGAGGACCCTCCCATATTGGGCGGGATTCTCCCACCCTCTGCCGGGTCGGAGAATCGCCGGGGGGCAGTGTGAATCCCCAAATTCTCCTGCGCAGGGTTTTGGCGGAGGCGGGAATCGCGGTGTGCCAGTCGGCGGCTGCTAGCAGGGTGATTCTCCGGCCCGCGATAGGCTGAGTGGCTGCCCGTTTTTCGGGGGGTCCCACCAGCGTAAATCACAACAGTTCCTTACCGGCGGGACTTGGCTCCACGGGCGGCCTGCAAGAGTTGTCGGGTGTGGGGGGGATCTGGCCCCGGGAGGTGCTCCCACGGTGGCCTGACCCGCGATCGGAGCCCACCGATCCGCGGGCGAGCCTGTGCCGTGGGGGCACTCTTTCCCTCCGTACCGGCCGCTGTCAACCTCCGCCATGGCCAGTGCGGAGAAGAACCCCCCTGCGCATGCTCTGGGATGACGGCAGCAACGCTGGTGCTCCCGCGCATGTGCCAACTCGCACCGGCCGGCGGAGGCCCTTCGGTGCTGGTTGACGTGGCGCCAAGCCCTTCCACTCCGGCTGGCGCGGCGCCGGAAGATTCCGCACCTTCGGGCCGGCCTGACTCCGGACTGGTTCACGCCACTCCTCGGCACCGGAGTGGCCCGTCCCGCCGGTTCACGGAGAATCCCGCCCACTGTGGGCGGGCTGGAGGGGTGGGAAGTCAATGATTCTTTTGGTGGTCTCGGAGATTGGGACGCCATGGATCTCTTGCTACAAAACAGGGCCATGTGTGGCCTCAGCTGCCCGTTCCCCGTTCAGGCCCCTAATTCAGAGCAAGTCGTGTTGAGTAGCCATGTGTTCTCGGCACTGCGAGTGCCAGGAAAACGCGGCTAAATGCCCTCGCTCGGGGACTTTGTTCCCGTTTGGGAAGATTGCGCCCATTGCCTTCGGTCCCAGTTACAAACTCTGTTCTCTAACTATCACCTTCATCTCTGTTACTGGTGTCTTGTCCATAAGAGATGAAAAGCATTATAAACTTTAAATTAAACCTCACTCTCTCTTTATTTAGAAGTGAACTTTGCTGCACCAAAGTCGTGGCTGCTACAGGTCACATGATTTCCAAGTTGGTAGCAGTTCTGCAAACCTCCAGCTGTAATTACAGGACGTAACGCAACCCTCTTACTTGTGGAATCCCACACCTTGGTAAAAATTAATTTATAGGATGTTAGTATCGCCGGCAAGACATCTTTAATTGCCCTTGAGAAGATGGTGGTGGTGAGCTGCCTTCTTAAATCGGTGCAGTCCTGTGGTGTGGGGGCACCTACTGTGCTGTTCGGGAGGGTGTTCCAGGAATCTGACCCAGTGACAGTGAAGTGAAGGTTCAGCGATCTATTTCCAAGTCAGGAGGGTGTGTGGCTTGGAGGGGAACATCCAGGTGGTGGTATTCCCATAGTCTTCCGCCCTTCCCTGTCGAGTTGGCACAGGTTTGGAAGGTGCTGTCGAAGGAACCTGAATGAGTTGCTGCAGCGCACAGGTGGTACACACAGCGGCCATTACTCTGGTGATGGAGGGAATGAAACATCAAGCCGGGTCCCATCCTGGGATCCGACTTGTCCAAAAGTAACATCAGCTCGGATCGCAACAGCCTCTCCCCTCTCTTAAAACCTCTTCATCCCCCGGAGATATCTGGCCTCCTTTAATTCTGGCCTTTCGAGTATCTCTGAACCTAATAACTCCAATATTGGCAATCAAGCCTTTAGTTGTCCAGGCCCCCAACCTCCAGAATTTGCCCCTGAAACCTCTCGGCCTTTCTCTTTAAGCATCACTCCTTAAAACACGCCTCTTTCACCAAGCTTTTGGTCAGCTGTCCTAATATCTCCTTCCCTGATTTAGTGACCGGAGTTCTCCTGTAATTGCGATTCACTTTTCCCGCTGACAGTGCACCCCCCCCCCCCCCCCCCCCCCTCCAGTAGGGTTCCCACCAGCGAGGGGTAGTTACAGTGGGAAATTCCATTGACAAGAGGTGGGAAGATAAATATAAGTTGTTGTTGTTGATCAACGTCTATTAAAATGCCATTTAGACTAAAGTGAAACTCCTTGATATGAACATACAAACTAGGAGCAGGAGGTGGCCACACGGTCCTTCGAGCCTACTCTGCCATCCAATAAGATCATGGCTGATCATAGCTTAACCTCAGCTCCACATTCCTGTCTACGCACGATAAGTTTCACAACCCCGTGATTATCAATCATCTATCTACTCAAAGACTCTGCCTCCACCGCCTTTTGTGGATGGGAATTCCAATGACTCACAACCCTGTAAGAGAAAATACATTTGCTCAGCTCTGTCTTAACTAGGCGGACCCCTAATTTTTAAACAATGGCTCCTTGTTCTAGATTCTGCCACAAGAGGATCCCTCGGAAGTTAAAGACTTCAATCAAGTCGCTGCTCACTCTTTTAAACTGCAGCGGATACAAACCTGGGGCGGGATTCTCCCTTCTGAGGACTAAGACCCGGGGCGACATTCTCCGACCCCCCGCCCGGCGCGGAGGAACCATAGCCACCGATTGCAGGCCCGGCCACCGTGGAGGCCCCCCCTAGAATCGGATCCCCCCCCCACCCTGACCCCCACCAGGTCAGCCCCCGCAGCCAGAACGCTGAGGCCCCGCCAGGCGGGACCACATGTGAACCACGCCAGCGGGATCGGCAGGCACTCGACCCGCTGAGTGCGGAGAATCGCCGCGGGGGCCGCTTCCAATGGCCGGCGCCGCGGCGCCCGCACACGCGCGACCTGCGGCGATTCTCCGGTCGCCGGAGAATCGCGTGCCGGCGTGGGAGCCTATTTGGGGTAATTCTCCACCCCCGCGCCGAGCCGGATTTCGGCGTGGAGGGTCGGAGAATCCCGCCCCTCACCTCCAACATTTCCTCAAAAGACAACTCGCCCATTCCTGGAATTAGTCTGATAAAGCTTCTCAGAACTGCTTCGAACTCATTTACATCTTTCCTTAAATAAGGAGACCAAAACTGTACAAAATACCAGTCCAGCCAATCCCCTGTATCATTGAAGGACAGCCTTTTGTAATCAATTCCCCTCACAAAAAACAATAGCATTCGATTAGTTTTGCCAATTACTTTGTGCTCCCCGTTTAGAATATAGGCTTCTTTTTTTATGCTTCCGTCTAGGATAATTTCACAATTTCCCACATTGTTCCGTTGGCCACTCACTGAACCTACCTATGTCTTTTTGGAACTTTATCACATCTTTTCCTACCTCTGTGCCACCAGCAAAATCGACATCCATACCTTCGAATCCTTCATCCAAATCAAAGACCCATTAATGCCAGCTTTTTGTTGCCTGTTAGTCAGCCACTCTTCGCTCCACGCCAATAGGTCACCTCCTTGACCAGGAGCTTTTATTTTCCACAATACCTTTGATGTGGCTCCTTATCAAATGCCTTCTGAAAAATCCAAGTTCACTTTCTGTCCTTGGCTTCTGGAGCACAAGACAAATGGCAGTTCGTCTAAAGAATCATAGAATCTACAGTACAGAAGGAGGCCATTCGGCCCCTCGAGTCTGCACCGGCCCTTGGAAAGAGCACCCCATTTAAGCCCACACCTCCACCCTATCCCCACCAAACCTTTTTGGACACTAAGGGCAATTGAGCGTGGCCAATCCACCTAACCCGCACATCTTTGGACTGTGGGAGGGAAACCGGAGCACCCAGAGGAAACCCACGCAGACACGAGGAGAACGTGCAGACTCCGCACAGACAGTGACCCAAGCCGGAATCGAACCTGGGACCTTGGAACTGTGAAGCAACTGGGCTAACCACTGTGCTACCGTGCTGCCCTTTTGTAAAACAGACAATCAACCCATGAGGCTTGAAGTTTCCGGTCGCTGTTATTGAATTCACCCACCAGTGGTGTACTCCTGCCATCAGTGTACCCCCACTAGCAGTGGACCCCCGCCCGCAGGTTCCCTGGCAGCATGGGGCCGACACAATGGGAAATCCCACTGACAAGAGGCAGGAAGAAGATTCCCGCCAACGACGAACAGCGCGTGGCCAACAAACACGCAGCTGGGTAACGTAGAATGCAGCCCTGAGTAATTACAAAAAAATGCCTTAAGTATTTGGAAGGTGCTCAAACCAAATGTTGCCTGTTCGGTATTCCATTATCTGTTTCTGTATTTTACTTTACACCCGCATTGGCTCACCTTAAACTCTTTAGCAGCTTCTTCAAGTGGCACCACCTTGTGGTTGAGATGATTTCTTGAAGTCTGACAAAGGGCACAAATGGGCTGATTGTCAGTTTTGCAAAATAATTTCAGCTTCTCCTTGTGACGGCTGCATTCCTGCCGAATTTTATCACCTTTATCACGTTTTGCAAATGTCGCCATGTTGCTGGAGAGGGTGCGGATCGGCCTCAGGTCCCCGGAGGGGTGCTCCTGGCTGCAGACAGGACAGGAGGCGGTGACAGCCTTCTCCCCGTACTGGGTTGTACAGGATCGACAGAAGCTGTGATCACATTCGATTGAGGTAGGATCTTCATACAGATCATGGCAAATAGCACAGGAAAGATCAGCTTCCATCTCGAAGGGCTGATCACCTTATAGTGTGCGGCAGTTTAATTGGTAATTAGTATACATTGAAATAATTTCAGATTCTGTTCCTGATTCCAGCAGCAACGTTATAACCACAGCTCAGAAAATTAAGGGCAGGGCAAATGAGTAATACAAATAGATTGTTAATAAACAAAGGTCTCTTCATTCATTCTGTGCTGGGAATTTACCACCCTGACAGACCAGACTCTGTCTCTGTTCCATCCCAACAGAGAACAAAGACAGAACAGCGAATCTGGACAGAATTCATTCGCGCTGTTGGCACAGGGTATTGATCAGAGCAGGAATGAGTGTAAATTGTTGCAGTGTCAATAAGACAATAGATTCCTTTTACGATAGATAGAGCAAAACATGTAGAACAAAGACAAAGGGCTGGATTCACCGTCGCCCCGCGCCGATATCGCGTTCGGCATGGGGGTGGAAAATCCAATTTCACTCCAAAATCGGGCCCGGAGCCGATCGAGTGGACCCGGGAATCAGCGTGATGGCGGAGTTCTCCGCATGACTGGGGGCCCATTGACCGAGGCCCGCCCAGCGATCCTCCGCTGCCGACCAGCCAAGTTCCCGACGGCGTGGAACTAACCTGGTTTTGCTGGTCGGGATACCTGGCGTGGCGACTGCGGACTCAGTCCGCAGGGGGGGATGATCGGACACCGGGGGCGGGGGGTGGGGGGGGGGGGGGGGGGGGGATCGGACACCGGGGGCGAGGGGGCCTTATAGGCGGCTGGGGTTGAGATCCACACGGTCAGATCCTCGGGCGCGCGGCCGATCGAGGGGCTCTAATTTCTGTGTCTGCCTCCGCAGTCCGCGTCCGCCATGGCGCTCGGCGCGGCCACTGCAGACCACCGCCGTGCGCATGCGCAGACTCAAAACCGGAAGTGCAGGGGCCCATAAAAGCTAAAGCTGCGTGAATTACTCTGGGATCCTGCAACCCCCCTGCAGGGCTGTGAATTAGCTCCACTTTTTCCCAGGAATCTTCAGGTTAAAACCCCAGCGGTTTTTCGCTGGCGTGGGGACACAGTCCCATTTTGGGAGAATCTTGCCCAATGGCTGCTGAATTGGGCCATGGTCACTTTTTAAGAGCAATGAGGCCACATAAACCTCTGTCCCGGGGTCTGAGATGCGCAGTTTCTGCGGGGACACCCACAGGGCGAACGGTCTCTGGCAGTGTGTGGAGCACTGAGATGGTGACAGCAATCGGTGTGTGACGCTGATCTGAAACCATTGCTGCCATTTTCAAATTCCACACTCCAGCCTGTCTGAACCTCACTCAGCTCAACATGCTGTTGAATGGATCTCCCCAGATCCCCCTCTAACCAGCTCCATTTAAAGGAATCATGAAGTATTTACAGGTTCCTGGCGGGATTATTTCTCCTGGCTGCTGGTGTCATTGTGTCGATTTGTGGGGTTTCTTATACTTGACCAAAGTTGCAATATTCTGGACACCCACCTCCCCTTTACACCAGCACAACCTCGCCCTTCTTTTCTCTTCACCTGAATCGTGAGGCGGAATTGTCCCATCTGCCGTGGAGGGGGCGGGAAGTGCTGCCCGCTGTGGAGGCCGACAGGAAACCATGCCACATGTTCCAGAACAAGAACGGAAAATACTGGACAATCTGAGCAGGTCCAAAGGCAGCCCCTCTTTGCTGAAGTCTGGGGTGGGGGAAAAGCTCGTGGGCCACCTTTCCACCCAGAGGCCAATTGAAGCCCTTACCTGGCTACCTGAAGGCCTGATCCCACCTCCGCTAGTATTCAACCAGTGGCAGGTGGGGGCGACGGACTCGGCATTTGAGGAGGCCGCCCAGGATACCCTACAGGGTTTGCCTGTGGCCTTCTGAAACCTTCTGGTTTTGACCCCTTGAAGCAGACGCAACTACACATATTTTGATGAAAACCAATTGAAATTTTATTTATGATTATCAACAAAGCAGCAGCAGGTCCCAACAGTACAAGGAAATTCTCAACATTCCTGCCATAACAGGCACAGTGATCACACAATGACTGTCTCCATCCTGGGAAATACACAAACCAAGGTTTGCTGTGGGAGGATCCACTGTGGTAGACAAGGGAGGGAATCTAGGTGCGGAGCCAGAGGAAACGGGCGAGGTACTAAATGTGTACTTTGCATCAGTATTCACCAAAGTGAAGTATTTGGTGGATGGTGAGTTTGGGGAAGGGTGTGTAGATATTCTGGGTCACATTGAGATCCAAAGGGGCATTTTGAAAAACATTGAGGTACATAAGTCCCCAGGGCTGATGGGATCTACCCCAGAATACTGAGGGAGAAAATTGCTGGGGCCTTGACAGAAATATTTGTATCCTCATTGGCTACAGATGAGGGGCGGGATTCTCCATGTCGAAATAGTGCACTGCGCGGGGCCGGAGAATGGGCCGTCAGCCTCGCAATCAGGCCCGATGCCTTCTCCACGGACCAGAGAATCGCCACCAGTCGCGTGCATGAGGTTGACGCGGCGCTGGTCGGGGGCCATTGAAAGAGGCCCCTGCGGCGATTCTCCGCCGGCAACTGGCCGAGTTCCCGTCGGCATGGTTCACTCATGGGTCCACCCGACGGGCATTCAGAGTGGGGGCGAGGGGTATCCGTCACCGGGGGGGTGGGGGGCTTCCAGGACACGGCCAGGCTTGCGATCGGGGGCCACCGATCGGCGGGCACGCGCGATCTAGGGGGGGAGCTATATTGTGGGGGCCGGCCCACTGTGTAGGTCCGCCCTGTTGCGTGTGCCCACCGCCACTGGCGCGGACCCGCGGCCGGAAGTGCAAGGCCCCGCATGGAGCCCTCTGGGGCCCTGCAAGCCCCCTTCAAAACGGAGAATCACTCTGGACTTTCTAGGAAAAAGTCGAGAGTGATTCATGCCCGTTTTCTCGCGGGCGTGGGGACATAGCCCCATTATCAGAGAATTCCGCCCGAGGTCTCAGAGCACTGGAGAATAGCTAATGTTGTTCCTGTGTTTAAGAAAGGTAGCAAGGGCCGGGATTCTCCCCTACCTGGCGGAGGTCCCAGCGGGATGGAGTGGCGTGAACCATTCTGGCGTCAGGCTGCCCCAAAGGTGAGGATTTCTCCGCACCTTTAGGGACCAAGCCCTCACCTTGAGGGGCTAGGTCCGCGCCGGACTGGTTGGCGCACCGCCGACCGGCGGGAAAGGCCTTTAGCGCCACGCCAGCCAGGGCCGAAAGGACTCCGCCGGTCAGCGGAAGTCCGCGCATGTATGGGAGCGTCAGCAGCTGCTGACGTCATTCCCTCGCATGCGCAGGGCGGGGTGTCTCTTACGCGTCGGCCATGGTGAACGCTGTGGCCGAGGCGGGGGGAAAAGAGTGCCCCACGGCACAGGCCCGCCCGCGGATCTGTGGGCCCCAATCATGGGCCAGGCCACCGTGGGGGCACCCCCCGGAACCAGATGGCCCCGCGCCCCCCCCCAGGACCCCGGAGCGGGCCCGCCGGGAAGAGAGGTGGTTTGATTCTCGCCGGTGGGACAGGCATTCCAGCAGCGGGACTTCGGCCCATCGCGGGCCGAAGAATCGCCTGGGGGGGCCCGCCAACCGGCGCGGCACGATTCCCGCCTCCGCCGAATATCCGGTGCCGGAGAATTCGGCAACCGGCGGGGGCGGGATTCATGCCAGCCCCCAGTGATTCTCCGACCCGGCGGGGGGTCGGAGAATCCCGCCCAAGGATATTCCAGGAAATTACAGACCGGTGAGCCTTACGTCAGTGATAGCAAAATTATTGGAGACGATTCTTTGAGACAGGCTTTACTCGATCCTGTGAGACAGGAAGCAAGTGGACGTATTAGCGAGAGGCAGCACGGTTTTGTGACGGGGAGGTCATGTCTCATGATTGCGGTTTTCGAGGAAGTGACAAAGATGATTGATGAAGGTAGGGCAGTGGATGTTGTGTAGATGGACTTCAGTAAAGCTTTTGACAAGATCCCTTATGGCAGACGGTATAGAAGATGAAGTCACACGGGATCAGGGGTGAGCTGGCAAGGTGGATACAGAACTGGCTAGGTCATAGAACAGTACGAAGTCTTACAACACCAGGTTAAAGTCCAACAGGTTTGTTTCGATGTCACTAGCTTTCGGAGCGCTGCTCCTTCCTCAGGTGAATGAAGAGGTCTGTTCCAGAAACACATATATAGACAAATTCAAAGATGCCAAACAATGCTAGGAATGCGAGCATTAGCAGGTGATTAAATCTTTACAGATCCAGAGATGGGGCAACCCCAGGTTAAAGAGGTGTGAATTGTCTCAAGCCAGGACAGTTGGTAGGATTTCGCAGGCCTGATGGTGGGGGATGAATGTAATGTGACATGAATCCCAGGTCCCAGTTGAGGCCGCACTCATGTGTGCGGAACTTGGCTATAAGTTTCTGCTCGGCGATTCTGCGTTGTTATAGCCAAGTTCCGCACACATGAGTGCGGCCTCAACCGGGACCTGGGATTCATGTCGCATTACATTCATCCCCCACTATCTGGCCTGCGAAATCCTACCAACTGTCCTGGCTTGAGACAATTCACACCTCTTTAACCTGGGGTTACCCCATCTCTGGATCTGTAAAGATTTAATCACCTGCTAATGCTCGCATTCCTAGCATTGTTTGGCATCTTTGAATTTGTCTATATATGTGTTTCTGGAACAGACCTCTTCATTCACCTGAGGAAGGAGCAGCGCTCCGAAAGCTAGTGACATCGAAACAAACCTGTTGGACTTTAACCTGGTGTTGTAAGACTTCGTACTGTGCTCACCCCAGTCCAACGCCGGCATCTCCACATCATAGGTCATAGAAGGCAGAGAGTAGCAATGGAAGGATGCTTTTCTAATTGGAGGGCTGCGACTAGTGGTGTTCCGCAGGGATCAGTGCTGGGACCTTTGCTGTTCGTAGTATATATAAATGATTTGGAGGAAAATGTAACTGGTCTGATTAGTAAGTTTGCGGATGACACAAAGGTTGGTGGAATTGCGGATAGCGATGAGGATTGTCAGGATACAGAGGATTTAGATCGTTTGGAGACTTGGGCAGAGAGATGGCAGATGGAGTTTAATCCGGACAAATGTGAGGTAATGCATTTTGGAAGGTCTAATACAGGTGGGAAATATACAGTGAATGGTAGAACCCTCAAGAGTATTGACAGGCAGAGGGAACTGGGTGTAAAGGTGCACAAGACACTGAAACTGGCAACACAGGTGGAGAAGGTAGTCAAGACGGCATACAGCATTCTTGCCTTCATCAGCCGGGGCATTGAGTTTAAAAATTGGTAAGTCATGATGCAACTGTATAGAAATTTAGTTAGGCCACACTTGGAGTATAGTGTTCAATTTTGGTCGTCACACTACCAGAAGGATGTGAGGGCTTTGGAGAGGAGAGAGAAGAAGTTTACCAGGTTGTTGCCTGGTTTGGACAGCATTAGCTATGAGGATAGGTTGGATAAACTCGGTTTGTTCTCGCTGTAACAATGGAGGTTGACGGGTAACCTGATAGAAGTCAACAAAATTATGAGGCATATGGACAGAGTGAGTAGTCAAAAGTTTTTTCCCGGGGTGTAGCAGTCAATTACTAGGGGGCATAGGTTTAAGGTGCGAGGGGCAAAGTTTAGAGGAGATGTACGAGGGACGTTTGTTACACAAAGGGTGGTGGGTGCCTGGAACTCGCTACCGGAGGAGGTGGTGGAAGCAGGGACGATAGTGACATTTAAGGGACATCTTGACAAATGCATGAATAGGATGGGAATAGAGGGATACGGACCCAGGAAGTGTGGAAGGTTTTCGGTTCGACAGACATCATGGTCGCCGCAGGCTTTGAGGGCTGAAGGGCCTGTTCCTGTGCTTTTCTTTGTTTCTTGCAGCTCTCCTCTGAAGTGTGATATTCCAGTAAGCCAGTTGGAAAAGGATACAACTGGAGCCAATATTTACAGACTTTTGTCTGCATTTATTCCCAGAATTACACATGCAGTGCCAATCCCGAAAACCACAGTTTCGATTGGTGTCTCTTGGTACCTCATCTGAAGAAGCCGAAAACAATGAAGTGCCTGATTTGAAAGGGCCAGTGGATGGGATGTGGGGATGTCCAGCAGGTCGCTGGCCCCGAAATCATCCCCGGTGCACTCCACTGAGCACCATCCTCTCGATCCCCTCACCACACAGAGTGCAGCGGGCAGCCCAGCCATACCAGCCGGTCCTGGCCCCAGGACCGATGGCAGTACTCTGGAGATTCCGGGTCAGAAGGTGGCAATAGGTCCGCTTTGGGAACTGAGTCACACGGCGACTCGGGGAATAGCTCCTTCCCCAGTACCAGTATCCCTGGGGCCAACATCAAAAACGTGTGGTTTTTTTTAATGGAACCCTCGAGCAGGCCCGGGGGGATATCAGCCCGAGCCCGGTTGGGCCCAGCCTCAGCGACCTTACCCGTCCCAGCCTCCTATGCGTCCGAGTTGGTGACAAGTGACTGGATTATACCGAGTGGAGGCTCTTGCTCACCCTCAGGGAGGGGTTCTCACACATCCCTGGGAGGTGCAGGCGGGCCAGACAGATCCGTCTCAACCTCCCGAGGAATGGACGACCCCCGGTGACAGTGTGTGATAAAAGGACGGTGCAGGATCTGCAAAGGACACCAACCTAACCCCTCTTCTACCTCCCCTGCCCTCACCTCTAAGAAACTGTCTTTATTTGGATGAAGGGATAAAACCCTCATCCTCCTGGATTGTTACTGTCCGCGGACAGATTTTCAGGGGTTCTGGGTTTTTACCCCCAGCAGTGAGTTCTGGATTGAAATAAGGATAGAGTTTCTCAGTGAATGTCCCAGTGAAAGTGTAGATATGGGACTTGTTATCTGAGTTATAAAAGGAAACCTTCCCTCCCTCATAATCCAGACAGACTCGAATCTTTCTCGGCTTCACTCTCAGATCTAAGCATTTTGGTGGATTCTCACCAGCCGAGTATTCATGCCCCTCTTTCAGTGTCGCTGCCCAATATCCGTCAGCTGGAGTCACGACAATGTCACCTTTCCTGTTGATGGATTCCTTGGCCACGCCCACATCCCAGTCAGTCTTGTTTCCCACCTCCACCTCCCAGGAATATTTCCCCGATGTGAATCCCTCTTATCCCAGGACATTGACACAGGAATTAAATCTCTCCGGATTGTCGGGAAGCAGCTCCCGTTTCCCGATGTATCTCACGGTGCTCAGCTCCTCAGACAGGAGAAGGGCAGGATGGGCTGGCCTGGAAATGTCCACTCGGGGGAGAATGGTCTGACCATTCGGAGGGTTCCTCACTCTGGATGAAGCTGATTTTCTTCATTGTTTAATTTGATGAAACTATCCCTCTATAATATTACAGTAAACAAGCTCCAGATTTAGTCATTTCCGTGTTAAAGAGCCGTCAGTGATCCTGGGTGTGAGACAGAGGAAACCAAATGTGACAGGTGATGGGGCTGTTTTGGTCGGTGAGTTTTATATTCTAGATTTTGATGACACAACCTGCTCATTCTTCAAGACGGCGAAGGAGAGAAAAATAAATAAACAGTTACCGTTAAAAACTTGATGTCCTGTTCCCTCAGCTCTTGTTCAATCTCCTGAACAGTGACTGAAAGCGATGAGATTTCCTCCGTTATCTTCTCAATCCTCTCCTTCATCTCCTGACTCTTTTTCTCTTTCTCCAGATTCAGATCTTCCAACTCAATCCTCTCTTCCTCACGGAGAAACTGGTGAAGGTTTTCAAATCTGTTTCTCTGTCTTTACACTTTGGTCCTTTGGAAAATATCAGTGAGATTGAAAATTAATGAGGATTTTTAAAAGGTTGTTCAGCCTGAACAGTTCTGTACAGATCGGAATATTCCGGAGAAAAACATTCCCAATCCAGTTAATTCCCAATCCAGAACAAATGAGTTAAACATATAACTTATTTTATACAGAGATAATAATTCTGTAATGCCGTGTGGTCTCGTTAATAGATTAGAGGTAATAGATTATCAGATGATAATTTGTTCAGATGGGGAAGCTCTAACTGGGAATCGAATTGGTCAAGTTCCCATTGGAGGTATTGATGATTATTGTGGACTTAACCCAAGTTTTGAAATGCATCTCAAATTAGAAACACCTTCTCTACATCTAGTCCGGGATTCTCCCCTAACCGGCGGGGTGGGCCGTACCGGTGGCGAGGAGTGGCATAAACCACTCCGGCATCGGGCCGCCCAGAAGGTGCGGAAACCTCGGCGCGGAGGGAAAGTGTGCCCCCACGGCACAGGCCCGCCCGCGGATCGGTGGGCCCCGATCGCGGGCCAGGCCACCGTGCCCCTCCACCCCCCGGGGGCTCCACAGGCTGCCCGCAGAGCCAGGTCTCGCCGGTAAGGACCTTGTTTGACTTATGCCCGAGGGACCGGCGATTCTCCAGCCCGGCGGTGGCGGGGGTGGGGGGGGGTCAGAGAATCCTGCCCCTAGACTGTCACAAATAACTCTGGCGAGTGTCCTTCAGCCTTCTCTGGGGAAGGAGGCACGGCCTAGGCTACAAGACATCGAAGCAGAAGTAAGTAAAGCCATCGAGGCTGTTTCGCTGCTGAATGCAGCCATGGCTGCTCTGAAATGGTATTCCTCAACTCCACTGTCCCGCCTTCTCTCCCTCTTGATTCCTTCACTGATTAAAAATCTGTCTATCTCAGCGTTGAATATTCTGAGCATCCCAGCCTCGACAGCTCTTTACGGTAAAGAATTCACCAACAGAGTACAGGCCCAATCTACTCAATCTGTCCTCGTATTAAAATCCCTCCACAGCCAGGTTCAACATCGTGAACCTTCTGAATTGCCTCCAATGCCAGTTCATCTTTCCTTCAACAAGGAGATCAAAGCTGTTCACAGTATTCCAGCTGTGGTCGAACTCGAGCCTTGTATAGTTTCAGCAGGACTTCCCTATTTTCTCCTCCATTGCCTTTGCAAAAAGACCCACATTCCATTTGCCTTCCCTGTGACCTGTTGAACTTGCATCTTAGCAATTTCTGATTTATACACGAGGACCCCCAATCTCTCTGTGCTGCAGTTTCCTGCAGTCTTTCTCAATTTAAATAACATTCAGCTCCTTTATTCTTCCTACCAAAGTGCATAACTTCACATTTTCCGATATTATATTCCACCTGCCCACTCACCGACCTGTCTCTATCCCTCTGAAGGCGCTTCGTGTCATCCTCACCATTTGCAGTCCCAGCTATTTTTGTGTAATTTGCAAACTTGGCAATAATACATTCACTTCGCTTGTCCGAGTCATTAATATGCACTGTGAAAAATTGTGGCCACGGAACGATCCTTGTGGTACTCCACTGGCTACAGGTTGCCATGCTGAAAATACCCCAACTCACTGGGTGCGATTCACCCAAAAAACAACTACGGGCACGATTCGCCGGCCACACTGCGCCGGAAAAGCAGCTCGCCGCGGCATAATGTGGCTGTTGAAAGTTGGGAGATCCCGCTCCCGGGATCTAGCAATGCCTCACAAGATTCAACGCAACCTTGCGATACGTTGCAAGGTGAATCCCGCCCACAATGGGCGGGGTCACCTTTTATCAAATCTGCATATTAGAGTGAGGCAGTAACCCTTACTCTAATGTGCAGATTCCCGAGGTACCTGAGACTTTGGGATTCAATCCCTTTACCTCGAGGACCTTGGCTGAGCGCCTTTTGGTACTGGTCCCCACAAATGGTTACCAGACGGAATGTCATTCGTGGCTATGGGCAGCATGACCAGGAGGACTGCTGTAGGAAGAAGATAAACAACCTCCTATAAGCTGCCAGGGTAAGTTACCACCTCTCACCTGCCATCATTCTTGCCTATCACCTTTCAATTTCCCAAACACCGCCCCTGCCAATCCACTGGCTGACACCTCGCACCCTCCCAGAATTTGATCCTCAAGCTTGTCCCTCGGACACCCCTGGCACCCACCAGCACAACCCTGTCATGCAAAGGTGAGTTGCCTGCACATGCTACCTGCTGTAGATCTCTGACCCATCAAGCGTGCGGCTCACGATGTTGTCTCTGTCCTCGCCGGAGCAGATAGCCCATAATATGAGGGAAAGGACAAAGACAGGAGGCAAGGTGGCAGAGATCCGAGTCCCCGCCCCCTGTGAGGAAAGGGTGCTGGAGATCGGACCGCCCCCACCACCCAACAGAACACCTCGGGAGGAGAGCTCCAAAGAGAATCCGGCGATGCGTCACAGCTCTCACCCACAACCTCCAGCAGCGCAGAGACACATACGTCAGTGGGCAACATTAGTCGTCAGGCTTCAGGGGCACAATCATGTGGCCACTTCACATGTGCTGATGTACATCAGTTGGAGGCTGGAGCATCCCTGGGAGACAGCGGTTGAAGGTCTGCTGGGTGCCAGCCAGATGTTAAGACCCTGGAAAAAGTGCTCCCCAAGCTGATGCGACCATGACCTTGAGGAGAGCCAGTGGCATTCCAGTGACTGCAAGGCCCATTGGAGGAGTCCCAAAGCCTTCAGGTGCAGGGGATGGTGCTGGCATTGCGTGACACCCAGGCCAACACATAGATTGGTGGCCACAGTGTAAAGCCTGGAGAAGACGCCTGCGCCTTGAGTGGTGGTGTGCAAGGCATTACTCAGTCTGTGACGACCATGGCTGAGGGCCTCGACGTCATGTACCAGTCAATGAGGCACATGTCCTAGACACAGGTGGATATTGCCGAGTCACTCCAGGGCCTCTCCCACGATTCACCTGGTGCGCCAGTGTCGGCGCTGGGCACAGCATGGAGGGGAAACCACCCTGTCCTCGATGAGTTAATCAACCCTCGTTCCATGCTAATTTACATCCCCAATACCATGGGCTCTTCTCTGATCAAGCAGCCTTTTTTAAAACTCATTTACGGGATGTGGGCTTCACTGGTCAGGCCAACATTTATTTCCCATCCCTAGTTGCCCTTCAGAAGGCTGAGTTACCTTCTTGGACCATCTGCAATCCCTGAGGTGTAGGTACACCTGCCGTGCTGTTAGGGAGGGAGCTCCAGGATTTGGACCCGGCGACACTGAAGGAACGGCCGATATATTTCCCAGTCGGGATGGGGAGTGACTTGGAGGGGAACCTCCAGGTGGGAGGGGTGATCCCAGGTATCTGCTGCTCTTGTCCTTCTAGATGGTGGTGGCCGTGGGTTTGGAAGGTGCTGCCTGAGGAACCTCGGGGAGTTCCTGCAGTGAATCTTGTCGATGGTGCACACGGCTGACACTGTCCATCGGAGGGGAGGGAGTGAATGTTTGTGGAAGGGACGCCAATCAAGCGGGGCTGCTTTGTCCTGGATGGTGTTGAGCTTCTTCAGTGTTGGAGCTGAGCTCATCCAGGCAAGTGGAGAGTTTTCCATTACGCTCCTTAGTTGTGTCTTCTAGTGTGTGGACAGGCTTTGGGGGTCAGGGGGTGAGTTACCCGCCGGAGGATTCCTAACCTTTGACCTGCCCTGGTAGCCACAGTATGAATGTGGCTAGTCCAGTTCAGCTTCTGTTAAATGGTAACCCCCAGGATGTTGATTGTGGGGATTCACCGATGGTAATGCCATTGAATGTCAAGGGGCAGTGGTTAGATCCTCGCTTGTAGGAGATGGTCATTGCCTGACACTGACGCTTGTCAGCCCCGAGCCTGGATATTGTCCCGGTCTTGCTGCATTTGGACACGGGCGGCTTCATTATCTAAGTCGCGAATGATGCTGAACATTGTGCAGTCATCTGCAAACATCCCCACTTCTGACCTTACGATGGAAGGGAGGTCATTGATGAAGCAGCTGAAGATGGTTGGGCCCAGGACACTACCCTGAGGAACTCCTGCAGTGATGTCCTGGAGCTGAGATGATTGACCTCCAACCACCACAACCATCTTCCTTTGTGCCGGGTATGACTCCCACCAGCGGAGAGTTTCCCCCTGATTCCCATTGACTCCAGTTTAGCTCGGGCTCCTCGGTCATACTCGGTCAAAAGCTGCCTTGATGTCAAGGGCAGTCACTCCCACCTCACCTCTGGCATTCAGCTCTTTTGTCCATGTTTGAACCAAGGCTGTAATGAAGTCAGGAGCTGAGTGACCCTGGGCGGAACCCAAACTGAGCGTCCGTGAGCAGGTTATTGCTGAGCAAGTGCCGCTTGATAGCTCTGTTGATGACTCCTTCCATCACTTTACTGATGACGGAGAGTAGACTGTTAGGCGGTAATTGGGTGGCACGCTAGCACAGTGGTTAGCACTGTTGCTTCACAGCGCCAGGCTCCCGGGTTCGATTCCCGGAGTGGGTCACTGTCTGTGCGGAGTCTGCACGTTCTCCCCATGTCTGCGTGGGTTTCCTCCGGGTGCTCCTGTTTCCTCCCACAAGTCCCGAAAGACGTGCTTGTTAGGTGAATTGGACATTCTGAATTCTCCCTCTGTGACCCGAACAGGCGCCGGAATGTGGCGACGAGGGGGTTTTCACAGTAACCTCATTGCAGTTATTACTATTATTGGCTGGGATGGATTTGTCCTGTTTTGTGTGTACAGGACACACTTGGGCAATTTTCCACATTGCCGGGTCGATGTTGTATCTGTACTGGAACAGCTTGGCTAGGGTGAGGCAAGTTCTGGAGCACAAGTCTTCAGTACTTTGCTGGAATATTGTCAGGGCCCACAGCCTTTGCAGTATCCAGTGCCTTCAGCCGTTTCTTGATATCACGTGGAGTGAATGTATTGGTTGAAGACTGACATCTGTGATGCTGGGGACCTCTGGAGGAGACCAATATTGTTGCAATTGCCCCAGCCTTCTCTTTTGCATAGATGTGCTGGACTCCTCCAGTGAGAATGGGGATGTTTGTGGAGCCTCCTCCTCTAATGAGTTTTTAAATTGTCCACCACCATTCAGAGCTGGTTTGGCAGGACTGCAGAGCTGATGCGTCTGTTGTGGAATCACTTAACTCTGTCGATTACTTGCTATGGGCAGCACGGTAGCATGGGTGGGCAGCACGGTAGCATAGTGGTTAGCACAATTGCTTCACAGCTCCAGGGTCCCAGGTTCGATTCCCGGCTTGGATTACTGCCTGTGCGGAGTCTGCACGTTCTCCCCGGGATGCTCCGTGTTGACGGCAGCCCGGGGGTTTTGCGACGGCGTGGGGCTGCCCCACAACCAGCCGGCGAAACGGAGCTTCCCGCCGGCGGGGTGAACCTGAAATCTGGCGGGACGGAGAATCCCGCCCCAGAATTTTGTACAATTATGTACAGAATGTCAAACAAAATGACAGAAGTACCTGAATGTGGGTTCAAGTTTCCTCATAACCACTGTTTGCAGTGTTCCATTCCTCCTTCTTATCACGGGCTGGCTTCAGTAAGGTTCCTTCTGAACAAAGAACATCAACTCGTTCGTATATTTTCAGAAATAAACACCCAAATGTTAAATATTAGTCAGTTAAAATTAAAACCCGAAAACCTTTTTCGAGGGCATCTTGAAAAAAAATGAAAAATGAAATGAAAATCGCTTATTGTCACAAGTAGGCTTCAAATGGAGTTACTGTGAAAAGCCCCTAGTCGCCACATTCCGGGAGGCTGGTACGGGAATCGAACCGCGCTGTTGGCCTGTCTTGGTCTGCTTTAAAAGCCAGCGATTTAGCCCTGTGCTAAACCAGCCCTGGGTTTTGCTTCACATTGATCAGCTTCTGAAATAAATGTGGCAGCTTGCTGTCTGGTGTAAACCTGGTGCTGGGAATCGGTCACACTATAGAAACCTCCTGCGTTTCTATTACCACTGAAATCACCAATGTGCTGCCTAAAATATGAGAATAATGTACAGGCTTCAAATTTTACTCATTTATATTGACTCAAAATGTCCACCAGAAAGCAATTCTGCTACTACTGTCCTGTACTAACTCTTTTGTTCAACCCATTTCTGTTCTCTGTTCCTTTCATCGAATCATAGAATTTACAGTGCAGAAAGAGGCCATTCGGCCCATCAAGTTCACCGGCCCTTGGAAAGAGCACCCCACTTAAGGGCTCCACCCTACCCCCGTAACCCAGTAACCCCTTTCGCACAAGGGCAATTTAGTGTGACCAATCCACCTAACCTGCACACCTTTGGACTGTGGGAGGAAACCAGAGCAGCCGGAGGAAACCCACGCAGACACGGGGAGAACGTGCAGACTCCGCACAGACAGTGACCCAAGCCGGAATCGAACCTGGGACCCTGGAGCTGTGAAGCAACCGTGCTGCCCATACCAATAATAATGGGGAGGCAGTTGCATAGTAGTATTGTCATTAGACGAGTAATCTAGAGACCCAGCTGGGGTTCCAGATTCAAATCTCACCACTGCACATTGTGAAATTTCAATTCACTGAAAGAAATCTGGAATTAAGGCTGGAATTCGCAGCTCTTTGGGATTCTCTGTTCCCACCAGCAGCGCACCCCGCCCGCCTGACATCCTTTAACTGCCCCACCCTGTATCCCAGCAGCATGCTGTGGCTACAATGGAAAATCCCATTGATAAATGGCGGGACGGACTGGAGAATCCTGCCCCAAAGGTCTAATGGTGACCATGGAACCATTGTCGATTATCGTAATAACCCATCTGATTCACTAATGTCCTTTCGGACAGGAAATTAGCCATCCTTACCCGGACTGGCCGACATGTGACTTCAGATCCATACCCATGTGGTTGACTCTTAATTGTCCCTTCAAGGGGCCAGAGCCGTCCACTGCCCATTGTCCCGCCACCCTGGGCAAGTTGGCCGTTGATTCTAGCCCCATGTGCCCCTGAGTCGCAACACAAGTGAATTCACCAATAATTCTCATAAAAATACCCAAGATCTTTGGCCTTTGGCTGTCCAATAATTACATTTACCAGGTTTGTAAGTTCAAGCGACAATTACTCTTTATTTCTAACTAGAACAAATTTGAAACGCCGTGAATGCAGCTGCTTAAAGTCAAGCTGATGCCTGACTCCTCTTTAACTGCCCCACCCTCTACCCACACACACGCAAGACAGACAAACATAGAGGGGTGGAAGGGGGTAGAAATAATAAGGATTTAGTTCAATTGATAAGAATCCTTGCTATGGATGATGAGTTGTTTAGTGCTCGTTCCTCACATTGTGTGTGTGGATTAACGTCTCCGGGTTACAGCCTGTCATGATCTTCTTGCAATTAGCAATATCTTCCAGCTTTTCCAGGGGACGACCCTGGCTTCGCATCAGCGTTTTCTGCAGAGAGAGTGTCATGGTCAATGGATATTTTTCAGGCTGGAAGAAGTAGTGGTGTTCCTGGGGTCGGTATTGGGACTCTTGCTTTTTCTGATGTATCTCAATGATCTCGATCTTGATGCGCAGGGGACAGTTTTAAAGTTTGCGGATGATACAAAACTTATAAGCATTATAACCTGTGAGGAGGACAGTGTAGAACTCAGAAGAGTAAGAAGTCTGACAACACCAGGTTAAAGTCCAACAGGTTTGTTTCAAACACTAGCTTTCGGAGCGCTGCTCCTTCCTCAGGACTTTAACCTGGTGTTGTAAGACCTCTTACTGGGCTCACCCCAGTTCAACGCCGGCATCTCCACATCATGAACTTCAGAAGGACAGAGACAAGGTGGTGGAGTGGGCACACATGTGGCAGAGGAAGTTTGATGCAGGGAAGTGAAAGCTTGTGAAAACACAAGAGAGTATCAGCCTAAACTGCTCAATCTCACTTCATAAAACAAACCCCTCATCTCCGAAATCAATCGAGTGAACCTCCTCTAAACTGCCTGCAATGCAACCATATCCCTCCAAGTAAGGGGCCCAAAACTGCACAGTACTCCAGGTGGGTTCTCGCCAATGCCTTGTACAGTTTCAGTAACACTCCACTACTTTTATACTCTATTCCTTTAGCGATAAGTGCCAACATTCCTATTACCTGTTGTACCTATATACTAACTTTCTGCGATTCATAATCGAGGATACCCAGATCCCTCTGCACTGAAGCATTTTGAAGTTTCTCACCATTTTGTTTATAAGTTGCCTTTCTATTTTTCTGACCGAAATGGATAACCACACACTTATCCACTCACCTAACCTATCCATATCCATTTGTAAATTTCTTGGGCGGGATTCTCCCCTACCCGGCGGGGCGGGAGTCCCGGCGGGACGGAGTGGCGTGAACCACTGAACTGACTGGAGACCTTGTACTAGCCTGACCAGACTTACTAGCTACCGTATGGTGTTTGCACTCGCTAGCTTGTGGACTCTGACTGTCTCAGTGGCTGGGTCCCGAGAGAGCGGGAAACCTAGTGCTCTCTGGCTTTATAGTGGTAGTGTCCTGTCTGGTGATTGGCGGCACTGTGTGGTGTGCTTACTGGTCATCCTGTGTGTCAATCACTGCCTGTCTGCATCTCATTATATACGTAAGTGGATATTATGACATCTCCCCCCCTTTTTTTTTAGATAAATAAATACTAAGGTGTGCGTGCGTATATATATATATGCCTCACTGTATACAAACGGTGTCTAAATGAACGTATATACATAGGAAGGTGGCGATAGTGCAGATACATGGTCAACAAAACAATATTTACAGAGGTTAAATCGATGAAGTCACAAAATGTACAAAAGTTCAGTCTACCGATTCAGTCTTTGTGGTGGGCGACAAATTCTTGTCAATCGGCGCAGAGGTGGATCAGGAGCCGACTGCACGTGGATAGGCCGGATCGCTGCTATCGCGGTGGTTGCATGGGCCGGCAAGGTTGCTGGTAGATCGGTGGCCTCGTGGCAGGGTACGTCTGGAGGAAGCATCATAGGCGGGGGGGCACTTCGGTCAGGTAGCGGGCGTGGAACTCTTCACAGTGCCCGTCTGTTGCGCCGTAGCAGGGAGCCATCAGCCTTGCGGACAAGGAACGATCTTGGGGCCACTTGTTTGAGCACAACAGCTGTGGCTGACCAGCCGCCCTCAGGTAACTGTACGCGAACATGATCAGTTGGGGCCAGCTCGGTAGATCCGTGGCATGAGCATCGTACGTGGCTTTCTGTTGGGCCTGCGACTGCTGCATTTTCTGTAGGACCGTGAGGTGGTCAAGGTCGGGAACATGGATGGCTGGAACTGTGGTCCTCAGAGTGCGATTCATGAGCATCTGCGCTGGAGACAACCCAGTGGACAGTGGGGTTGCCCTGTATGCCAGCATCGCCAGGTTGAAGTCGGAGCCTGAGTCTGCAGCTTTGCACAGCAACCGCTTTACAATATGGACCCCTTTCTCAGCCTTCCCGTTTGACTGCGGGTAGTGGGGACTGGAGGTTACATGACGGAAGTTATAGGACTGTGCAAAATCAGACCATTCCTGGCTGTAAAAGCATGGACCGTTGTCGCTCAATACCGTGAGCAGAATCCCATGCCTGGCGAACGTTTCTTTGCAGGCTTTGATTACCACCTTCGACTTGAGTCGGACAGTTTCACCACTTCTGGGTAACTGGAGAAGTAGTCGACCAGGAGTATGTAGTCACGCCCCTTGGCGTGGAAAAGGTCTACACCTACTTTGGACCACGGAGAGGCCACAATCTCGTGCTGTTGCAGCGTTTCCTTGGGTTGAGCTGGTTGAAACTTCTGACAGGTAAGGCAGTTGAGGACTGTGTCGGCAATGTCATGGCTGATGCCCGGCACTAGACCGCCTCCGGGTTCTGCGTCGGAATTTCTCGATGCCAAGGTGACCCTCATGGAGTTGGCCCAGCACCATAGCCCGCATGCTCTGAGGAATTACGATCCTGTCGAGTTTCAGAAGGATTCCCTCCACCACCGTCAGGTTGTCTTTTACGTTATAGAACTGGGGACATTGTCCCTTCTGCCAGCCATTGGTGAGGTGCTGCATCACCCGCGTGCACGGGGTGTGTCCCTTCCACGTCGGCCATGGTGGAAACTGTGGCCGAGGCAGAGGGAAAAGAGTGCCCCCACGGCACAGGTCCGCCCGCCGATTGGTGGGCCCCGATCGCGGGCCAAGCCACCGTGGGGGCACCCCCTGGGGTCAGATTGCCCCGCGCCCCCCCCCAGGACCTCGGAGCCCGCTCCCTCTGCCTTGTCCCGCCGGTAAGAAGGGTGGTTTAATCCATGCCGGCAGGACTGGCATTCCAGCAGCGGGACTTCGGCCCATCGCGGGCCGGAGAATCGCCGGGGGGCGGCCCGCCGATTCCCCCCCCCCCCCCCGCCAAATATCCGGTGCCAGAGAATTCGGCAACCGGCGGGGGCGGGATTCACGCCAGCCCCCGGCGATTCTCCGACCCGGCGGGGGGTCGGAGATTCCCGCCCCAGATCATGGCAAACAGCACAGGAAAGCTCATGTTCCATTTCGACGGACTGATCACCTTGTTCTGTGCTCCAAGTAAAATGGTGATCAGAGTGAAACTTTCAAGTTCATTTCCTGATGCAAGCAGCAACGTTATAAACCGCACCCCTAAAAGGGGCAGACAAAATAAATAATAGAGATTGCTGATGAATTGTGCACTAATTTTGTTCACGGAATCTGCTACCCTGACAGTCCTGATGAGGGCCCAGATGTTTACCGTGTCAGAGAGGTTCTTTACCGTGTCAGAGAGGTTCTTTACCGTGTCAGAGAGGTTCTTTACCGTGTCAGAGAGGTTCTTTACCGTGTCAGAGAGGTTCTTTACCGTGTCAGAGAGGTTCTTTACCGTGTCAGAGAGGTTCTTTACCGTGTCAGAGAGGTTCTTTACCATGTCAGAGAGGTTCTTTACCGTGTCAGAGAGGTTCTTTACCGTGTCAGAGAGGCTCTTTACCGTGTCAGAGAGGTTCTTTACCGTGTCAGAGAGGTTCTTTACCATGTCAGAGAGGTTCTTTACCATGTCAGAGAGGTTCTTTACCGTGTCAGAGAGGTTCTTTACCGTGTCAGAGAGGTTCTTTACCGTGTCAGAGAGGTTCTTTACCGTGTCAGAGAGGTTCTTTACGGTGTCAGAGAGGTTCTTTACCGTGTCAGAGAGGCTCTTTACCGTGTCAGAGAGGTTCTTTACCGTGTCAGAGAGGTTCTTTACCGTGTCAGAGAGGTGCTTTACCATGTCAGAGAGGTTCTTTACTGTGTCAGAGAGGTTCTTTACCGTGTCAGAGAGGTTCTTTACCATGTCAGAGAGGTTCTTTACCGTGTCAGAGAGGTTCTTTACCATGTCAGAGAGGTTCTTTACCGTGTCAGAGAGGTTCTTTACCGTGTCAGAGAGGTTCTTTACCGTGTCAGAGAGGTTCTTTACCGTGTCAGAGAGGTTCTTTACCATGTCAGAGAGGTTCTTTACCGTGTCAGAGAGGTTCTTTACCATGTCAGAGAGGTTCTTTACCGTGTCAGAGAGGTCCTTTACCGTGTCAGAGAGGTTCTTTACCGTGTCAGAGAGGTTCTTTACCGTGTCAGAGAGGTTCTTTACCGTGTCAGAGAGGTTCTTTACCATGTCAGAGAGGTTCTTTACCGTGTCAGAGAGGTTCTTTACCATGTCAGAGAGGTTCTTTACCGTGTCAGAGAGGTTCTTTACCGTGTCAGAGAGGTTCTTTACCGTGTCAGAGAGGTTCTTTACCGTGTCAGAGAGGTTCTTTACCGTGTCAGAGAGGTTCTATACCATGTCAGAGAGGTTCTTTACCGTGTCAGAGAGTTTCTTTACCGTGTCAGAGAGGTTCTTTACCGTGTCAGAGAGGTTCTTTACCATGTCAGAGAGGTTCTTTACCGTGTCAGAGAGGTTCTTTACCATGTCAGAGAGGTTCTTTACCATGTCAGAGAGGTTCTTTACCGTGTCAGAGAGTTTCTTTACCATGTCAGAGAGGTTCTTTACCGTGTCAGAGAGGTTCTTTACTGTGTCAGAGAGGTTCTTTACCGTGTCAGAGAGGTTCTTTACCGTGTCAGAGAGGTTCTTTACCGTGTCAGAGAGGTTCTTTACCGTGTCAGAGAGGTTCTATACCATGTCAGAGAGGTTCTTTACCGTGTCAGAGAGTTTATTTACCGTGTCAGAGAGGTTCTTTACCGTGTCAGAGAGGTTCTTTACCGTGTCAGAGAGGTTCTTTACCGTGTCAGAGAGGTTCTTTACCGTGTCGGAGAGGTTCTTTACCATGTCAGAGAGGTTCTTTACCGTGTCAGAGAGGTTCTTTACCGTGTCAGAGAGGCTCTTTACCGTGTCAGAGAGGTTCTTTACCGTGTCAGAGAGGTTCTTTACCGTGTCAGAGAGGTTCTTTCCCGTGTCAGAGACGTTCTTTACCGTGTCAGAGAGGTTCTTTACCGTGTCAGAGAGGTTCTTTACAGTGTCAGAGAGGTTCTTTATCATGTCAGAGAGGTTCTTTACCGTGTCAGAGAGGTTCTTTACCGTGTCAGAGAGGTTCTTTACCGTGTCAGAGAGGTTCTTTACCGTGTCAGAGAGGTTCTTTACCATGTCAGAGATGTTCTTTACCATGTCAGAGAGGTTCTTTACCGTGTCAGAGAGGTTCTTTACCATGTCAGAGAGGTTCTTTACCGTGTCAGAGAGGTTCTTTACCGTGTCAGAGAGGTTCTTTACCGTGTCAGAGAGGTTCTTTACCGTGTCAGAGAGTTTCTTTACCGTGTCAGAGAGGTTCTTTACCGTGTCAGAGAGGTTCTTTACCGTGTCAGAGAGGCTCTTTACCGTGTCAGAGAGGTTCTTTACCGTGTCAGAGAGGTTCTTTACCGTGTCAGAGAGGTGCTTTACCATGTCAGAGAGGTTCTTTACTGTGTCAGAGAGGTTCTTTACCGTGTCAGAGAGGTTCTTTACCGTGTCAGAGAGGTCCTTTACCGTGTCAGAGAGGTTCTTTACCGTGTCAGAGAGGTTCTTTACCGTGTCAGAGAGGTTCTTTACCGTGTCAGAGAGGTTCTTTACCGTGTCAGAGAGGTTCTTTACCGTGTCAGAGAGGTTCTTTACCGTGTCAGAGAGGTTCTTTACCATGTCAGAGAGGTTCTTTACCGTGTCAGAGAGGTTCTTTACCATGTCAGAGAGGTTCTTTACCGTGTCAGAGAGGTCCTTTACCGTGTCAGAGAGGTTCTTTACCGTGTCAGAGAGGTTCTTTACCGTGTCAGAGAGGTTCTTTACCGTGTCAGAGAGGTTCTTTACCATGTCAGAGAGGTTCTTTACCGTGTCAGAGAGGTTCTTTACCGTGTCAGAGAGGTTCTTTACCGTGTCAGAGAGGTTCTTTACCGTGTCAGAGAGGTTCTATACCTTGTCAGAGAGGTTCTTTACCATGTCAGAGAGGTTCTTTACCATGTCAGAGAGGTTCTTTACCGTGTCAGACAGTTTCTTTACCGTGTCAGAGAGGTTCTTTACCGTGTCAGAGAGGTTCTTTACCGTGTCAGAGAGGTTCTTTACCGTGTCAGAGAGGTTCTTTACCGTGTCAGAGAGGTTCTTTACCATGTCAGAGAGGTTCTTTACCGTGTCAGAGAGGTTCTTTACCGTGTCAGAGAGGCTCTTTACCGTGTCAGAGAGGTTCTTTACCGTGTCAGAGAGGTTCTTTACCGTGTCAGAGAGGTTCTTTCCCGTGTCAGAGACGTTCTTTACCGTGTCAGAGAGGTTCTTTACAGTGTCAGAGAGGTTCTTTATCATGTCAGAGAGGTTCTTTACCGTGTCAGAGAGGTTCTTTACCGTGTCAGAGAGGTTCTTTACCGTGTCAGAGAGGTTCTTTACCGTGTCAGAGAGGTTCTTTACCATGTCAGAGATGTTCTTTACCATGTCAGAGAGGTTCTTTACCGTGTCAGAGAGGTTCTTTACCGTGTCAGAGAGGTTCTTTACCGTGTCAGAGAGGTTCTTTACCGTGTCAGAGAGGTTCTTTACCGTGTCAGAGAGGTTCTTTACCGTGTCAGAGAGTTTCTTTACCGTGTCAGAGAGGTTCTTTACCGTGTCAGAGACGTTCTTTACCACGTCAGAGAGGTTCTTTACCGTGTCAGAGAGGTTCTTTACCGTGTCAGAGAGGTTCTTTACCGTGTCAGAGAGGTTCTTTACCATGTCAGAGAGGTTCTTTACCGTGTCAGAGAGGTTCTTTACCGTGTCAGAGAGTTTCTTTACCGTGTCAGAGAGGTTCTTTACCGTGTCAGAGAGGTTCTTTACCGTGTCAGAGAGGTTCTTTACCGTGTCAGAGAGGTTCTTTACCGTGTCAGAGAGGTTCTTTACCGTGTCAGAGAGTTTCTTTACCATGTCAGAGAGGTTCTTTACCATGTCAGAGAGGTTCTTTACCATGTCAGAGAGGTTCTTTACCGTGTCAGAGAGGTTCTTTACCGTGTCAGAGAGGTTCTTTACCGTGTCAGAGAGGTTCTTTACCGTGTCAGAGAGTTTCTTTACCATGTCAGAGAGGTTCTTTACCGTGTCAGAGAGTTTCTTTACCGTGTCAGAGAGGTTCTTTACCGTGTCAGAGAGGTTCTTTACCGTGTCAGAGAGGTTCTTTACCGTGTCAGAGAGGTTCTTTACCGTGTCAGAGAGGTTCTTTACCGTGTCAGAGAGGTTCTTTACCGTGTCAGAGAGGTTCTTTACCGTGTCAGAGAGGTTCTTTACCGTGTCAGAGAGGTTCTTTCCCGTGTCAGAGACGTTCTTTACCGTGTCCGAGAGGTTCTTTACCGTGTCAGAGAGTTTCTTTACCGTGTCAGAGAGGTTCTTTACCGTGTCAGAGAGGTTCTTTACCGTGTCAGAGAGGTTCTTTCCCGTGTCAGAGACGTTCTTTACCATGTCAGAGATGTTCTTTACCGTGTCAGAGAGGTTCTTTACCGTGTCAGACAGGTTCTTTACCATGTCAGAGACGTTCTTTACCGTGTCAGAGAGGTTCTTTACCGTGTCAGAGAGGTTCTTTACCGTGTCAGAGAGGTTCTTTACCGTGTCAGAGAGTTTCTTTACCGTGTCAGAGAGGTTCTTTACCATGTCAGAGAGGTTCTTTACCGTGTCAGAGAGGTTCTTTACCGTGTCAGAGAGGTTCTTTACCGTGTCAGAGAGGTTCTTTACCGTGTCAGAGAGGTTCTTTACCGTGTCAGAGAGTTTCTTTACCGTGTCAGAGAGGTTCTTTACCGTGTCAGAGAGGTTCTTTACCGTGTCAGAGAGGTTCTTTACCGTGTCAGAGAGGTTCTTTACCGTGTCAGAGAGGTTCTTTACCGTGTCAGAGAGTTTCTTTACCATGTCAGAGAGGTTCTTTACCATGTCAGAGAGGTTCTTTACCATGTCAGAGAGGTTCTTTACCGTGTCAGAGAGGTTCTTTACCGTGTCAGAGAGTTCTTTACCGTGTCAGAGAGTTTCTTTACCATGTCAGAGAGGTTCTTTACCGTGTCAGAGAGTTTCTTTACCGTGTCAGAGAGGTTCTTTACCGTGTCAGAGAGGTTCTTTACCGTGTCAGAGAGGTTCTTTACCGTGTCAGAGAGGTTCTTTACCGTGTCAGAGAGGTTCTTTACCGTGTCAGAGAGGTTCTTTACCGTGTCAGAGAGGTTCTTTACCGTGTCAGAGAGGTTCTTTACCATGTCAGAGAGGTTCTTTACCGTGTCAGAGAGGTTCTTTCCCGTGTCAGAGACGTTCTTTACCGTGTCCGAGAGGTTCTTTACCGTGTCAGAGAGTTTCTTTACCGTGTCAGAGAGGTTCTTTACCGTGTCAGAGAGGTTCTTTACCGTGTCAGAGAGGTTCTTTCCCGTGTCAGAGACGTTCTTTACCATGTCAGAGATGTTCTTTACCGTGTCAGAGAGGTTCTTTACCGTGTCAGACAGGTTCTTTACCATGTCAGAGACGTTCTTTACCGTGTCAGAGAGGTTCTTTACCGTGTCAGAGAGGTTCTTTACCGTGTCAGAGAGGTTCTTTACCGTGTCAGAGAGTTTCTTTACCGTGTCAGAGAGGTTCTTTACCATGTCAGAGAGGTTCTTTACCGTGTCAGAGAGGTTCTTTACCGTGTCAGAGAGGTTCTTTACCGTGTCAGAGAGTTTCTTTACCGTGTCAGAGAGGTTCTTTACCATGTCAGAGAGGTTCTTTACCATGTCAGAGAGGTTCTTTACCATGTCAGAGAGGTTCTTTACCGTGTCAGAGAGGTTCTTTAACGTGTCAGAGAGGTTCTTTACCATGTCAGAGAGGTTCTTTACCGTGTTAGAGAGGTTCTTTACCGTGTCAGAGAGGTTCTTTACCATGTCAGAGAGGTTCTTTACCATGTCAGAGAGGTTCTTTACCGTGTTAGAGAGGTTCTTTACCGTGTCAGAGAGTTCTTTACCGTGTCAGAGAGGTTCTTTACCGTGTCAGAGAGGTTCTTTACCGTGTCAGAGAGGTTCTTTACCATGTCAGAGATGTTCTTTACCATGTCAGAGAGGTTCTTTACCGTGTCAGAGAGGTTCTTTACCGTGTCAGAGAGGTTCTTTACCATGTCAGAGAGGTTCTTTACCATGTCAGAGAGGTTCTTTACCGTGTCAGAGAGGTTCTTTACCGTGTCAGAGAGGTTCTTTACCGTGTCAGAGAGGTTCTTTACCGTGTCAGAGTTTCTTTACCGTGTCAGAGAGGTTCTTTACCGTGTCAGAGAGGTTCTTTACCGTGTCAGAGAGGCTCTTTACCGTGTCAGAGAGGTTCTTTACCGTGTCAGAGAGGTTCTTTACCGTGTCAGAGAGGTGCTTTACCTTGTCAGAGAGGTTCTTTACTGTGTCAGAGAGGTTCTTTACCGTGTCAGAGAGGTTCTTTACCATGTCAGAGAGGTTCTTTACCGTGTCAGAGAGGTTCTTTACCATGTCAGAGAGGTTCTTTACCGTGTCAGAGAGGTCCTTTACCGTGTCAGAGAGGTTCTTTACCGTGTCAGAGAGGTTCTTTACCGTGTCAGAGAGGTTCTTTACCGTGTCAGAGGTTCTTTACCATGTCAGAGAGGTTCTTTACCGTGTCAGAGAGGTTCTTTACCGTGTCAGAGAGGTTCTTTACCGTGTCAGAGAGGTTCTTTACCGTGTCAGAGAGGTTCTATACCATGTCAGAGAGGTTCTTTACCATGTCAGAGAGGTTCTTTACCATGTCAGAGAGGTTCTTTACCGTGTCAGAGAGTTTCTTTACCGTGTCAGAGAGGTTCTTTACCGTGTCAGAGAGGTTCTTTACCGTGTCAGAGAGGTTCTTTACCGTGTCAGAGAGGTTCTTTACCATGTCAGAGAGGTTCTTTACCGTGTCAGAGAGGTTCTTTACCGTGTCAGAGAGGCTCTTTACCGTGTCAGAGAGGTTCTTTACCGTGTCAGAGAGGTTCTTTACCGTGTCAGAGAGGTTCTTTCCCGTGTCAGAGACGTTCTTTACCGTGTCAGAGAGGTTCTTTACAGTGTCAGAGAGGTTCTTTATCGTGTCAGAGAGGTTCTTTACCGTGTCAGAGAGGTTCTTTACCGTGTCAGAGAGGTTCTTTACCGTGTCAGAGAGGTTCTTTACCGTGTCAGAGAGGTTCTTTACCGTGTCAGAGATGTTCTTTACCATGTCAGAGAGGTTCTTTACCGTGTCAGAGAGGTTCTTTACCGTGTCAGAGAGGTTCTTTACCGTGTCAGAGAGGTTCTTTACCGTGTCAGAGAGGTTCTTTACCGTGTCAGAGAGGTTCTTTACCGTGTCAGAGAGTTTCTTTACCGTGTCAGAGAGGTTCTTTACCGTGTCAGAGACGTTCTTTACCACGTCAGAGAGGTTCTTTACCGTGTCAGAGAGGTTCTTTACCGTGTCAGAGAGGTTCTTTACCGTGTCAGAGAGGTTCTTTACCGTGTCAGAGAGTTTCTTTACCGTGTCAGAGAGGTTCTTTACCGTGTCAGAGAGGTTCTTTACCGTGTCAGAGAGTTTCTTTACCGTGTCAGAGAGGTTCTTTACCGTGTCAGAGAGGTTCTTTACCGTGTCAGAGAGTTTCTTTACCATGTCAGAGAGGTTCTTTACCATGTCAGAGAGGTTCTTTACCATGTCAGAGAGGTTCTTTACCGTGTCACAGAGGTTCTTTACCGTGTCAGAGAGGTTCTTTACCGTGTCAGAGAGGTTCTTTACCGTGTCAGAGAGTTTCTTTACCATGTCAGAGAGGTTCTTTACCGTGTCAGAGAGTTTCTTTACCGTGTCAGAGAGGTTCTTTACCGTGTCAGAGAGGTTCTTTACCGTGTCAGAGAGGTTCTTTACCGTGTCAGAGAGGTTCTTTACCGTGTCAGAGAGGTTCTTTACCGTGTCAGAGAGGTTCTTTACCGTGTCAGAGAGGTTCTTTACCGTGTCAGAGAGGTTCTTTACCGTGTCAGAGAGGTTCTTTACCGTGTCAGAGAGGTTCTTTCCCGTGTCAGAGACGTTCTTTACCGTGTCCGAGAGGTTCTTTACCGTGTCAGAGAGTTTCTTTACCGTGTCAGAGAGGTTCTTTACCGTGTCAGAGAGGTTCTTTACCGTGTCAGAGAGGTTCTTTCCCGTGTCAGAGACGTTCTTTACCATGTCAGAGATGTTCTTTACCGTGTCAGAGAGGTTCTTTACCGTGTCAGACAGGTTCTTTACCATGTCAGAGACGTTCTTTACCGTGTCAGAGAGGTTCTTTACCGTGTCAGAGAGGTTCTTTACCGTGTCAGAGAGGTTCTTTACCGTGTCAGAGAGTTTCTTTACCGTGTCAGAGAGGTTCTTTACCATGTCAGAGAGGTTCTTTACCGTGTCAGAGAGGTTCTTTACCGTGTCAGAGAGGTTCTTTACCATGTCAGAGAGTTTCTTTACCGTGTCAGAGAGGTTCTTTACCGTGTCAGAGAGGTTCTTTACCGTGTCAGAGAGGTTCTTTACCGTGTCAGAGAGGTTCTTTACCGTGTCAGAGAGGTTCTTTACCGTGTCAGAGAGTTTCTTTACCATGTCAGAGAGGTTCTTTACCATGTCAGAGAGGTTCTTTACCATGTCAGAGAGGTTCTTTACCGTGTCAGAGAGGTTCTTTACCGTGTCAGAGAGGTTCTTTACCGTGTCAGAGAGTTTCTTTACCATGTCAGAGAGGTTCTTTACCGTGTCAGAGAGTTTCTTTACCGTGTCAGAGAGGTTCTTTACCGTGTCAGAGAGGTTCTTTACCGTGTCAGAGAGGTTCTTTACCGTGTCAGAGAGGTTCTTTACCGTGTCAGAGAGGTTCTTTACCGTGTCAGAGAGGTTCTTTACCGTGTCAGAGAGGTTCTTTACCGTGTCAGAGAGGTTCTTTACCGTGTCAGAGAGGTTCTTTACCGTGTCAGAGAGGTTCTTTCCCGTGTCAGAGACGTTCTTTACCGTGTCCGAGAGGTTCTTTACCGTGTCAGAGAGGTTCTTTACCGTGTCAGAGAGGTTCTTTACCGTGTCAGAGAGGTTCTTTACCGTGTCAGAGAGTTTCTTTACCGTGTCAGAGAGGTTCTTTACCGTGTCAGAGACGTTCTTTACCACGTCAGAGAGGTTCTTTACCGTGTCAGAGAGGTTCTTTACCGTGTCAGAGAGGTTCTTTACCGTGTCAGAGAGGTTCTTTACCGTGTCAGAGAGGTTCTTTACCGTGTCAGAGAGTTTCTTTACCGTGTCAGAGAGGTTCTTTACCGTGTCAGAGAGGTTCTTTACCGTGTCAGAGAGGTTCTTTACCGTGTCAGAGAGGTTCTTTACCGTGTCAGAGAGGTTCTTTACCGTGTCAGAGAGTTTCTTTACCATGTCAGAGAGGTTCTTTACCATGTCAGAGAGGTTCTTTACCATGTCAGAGAGGTTCTTTACCGTGTCACAGAGGTTCTTTACCGTGTCAGAGAGGTTCTTTACCGTGTCAGAGAGGTTCTTTACCGTGTCAGAGAGTTTCTTTACCATGTCAGAGAGGTTCTTTACCGTGTCAGAGAGTTTCTTTACCGTGTCAGAGAGGTTCTTTACCGTGTCAGAGAGGTTCTTTACCGTGTCAGAGAGGTTCTTTACCGTGTCAGAGAGGTTCTTTACCGTGTCAGAGAGGTTCTTTACCGTGTCAGAGAGGTTCTTTACCGTGTCAGAGAGGTTCTTTACCGTGTCAGAGAGGTTCTTTACCGTGTCAGAGAGGTTCTTTACCGTGTCAGAGAGGTTCTTTCCCGTGTCAGAGACGTTCTTTACCGTGTCCGAGAGGTTCTTTACCGTGTCAGAGAGTTTCTTTACCGTGTCAGAGAGGTTCTTTACCGTGTCAGAGAGGTTCTTTACCGTGTCAGAGAGGTTCTTTCCCGTGTCAGAGACGTTCTTTACCATGTCAGAGATGTTCTTTACCGTGTCAGAGAGGTTCTTTACCGTGTCAGACAGGTTCTTTACCATGTCAGAGACGTTCTTTACCGTGTCAGAGAGGTTCTTTACCGTGTCAGAGAGGTTCTTTACCGTGTCAGAGAGGTTCTTTACCGTGTCAGAGAGTTTCTTTACCGTGTCAGAGAGGTTCTTTACCATGTCAGAGAGGTTCTTTACCGTGTCAGAGAGGTTCTTTACCGTGTCAGAGAGGTTCTTTACCATGTCAGAGAGTTTCTTTACCGTGTCAGAGAGGTTCTTTACCGTGTCAGAGAGGTTCTTTACCGTGTCAGAGAGGTTCTTTACCGTGTCAGAGAGGTTCTTTACCGTGTCAGAGAGGTTCTTTACCGTGTCAGAGAGTTTCTTTACCATGTCAGAGAGGTTCTTTACCATGTCAGAGAGGTTCTTTACCATGTCAGAGAGGTTCTTTACCGTGTCAGAGAGGTTCTTTACCGTGTCAGAGAGGTTCTTTACCGTGTCAGAGAGTTTCTTTACCATGTCAGAGAGGTTCTTTACCGTGTCAGAGAGTTTCTTTACCGTGTCAGAGAGGTTCTTTACCGTGTCAGAGAGGTTCTTTACCGTGTCAGAGAGGTTCTTTACCGTGTCAGAGAGGTTCTTTACCGTGTCAGAGAGGTTCTTTACCGTGTCAGAGAGGTTCTTTACCGTGTCAGAGAGGTTCTTTACCGTGTCAGAGAGGTTCTTTACCGTGTCAGAGAGGTTCTTTACCGTGTCAGAGAGGTTCTTTCCCGTGTCAGAGACGTTCTTTACCGTGTCCGAGAGGTTCTTTACCGTGTCAGAGAGTTTCTTTACCGTGTCAGAGAGGTTCTTTACCGTGTCAGAGAGGTTCTTTACCGTGTCAGAGAGGTTCTTTCCCGTGTCAGAGACGTTCTTTACCATGTCAGAGATGTTCTTTACCGTGTCAGAGAGGTTCTTTACCGTGTCAGACAGGTTCTTTACCATGTCAGAGACGTTCTTTACCGTGTCAGAGAGGTTCTTTACCGTGTCAGAGAGTTTCTTTACCATGTCAGAGAGGTTCTTTACCATGTCAGAGAGGTTCTTTACCATGTCAGAGAGGTTCTTTACCGTGTCAGAGAGGTTCTTTACCGTGTCAGAGAGGTTCTTTACCGTGTCAGAGAGTTTCTTTACCATGTCAGAGAGGTTCTTTACCGTGTCAGAGAGTTTCTTTACCGTGTCAGAGAGGTTCTTTACCGTGTCAGAGAGGTTCTTTACCGTGTCAGAGAGGTTCTTTACCGTGTCAGAGAGGTTCTTTACCGTGTCAGAGAGGTTCTTTACCGTGTCAGAGAGGTTCTTTACCGTGTCAGAGAGGTTCTTTACCGTGTCAGAGAGGTTCTTTACCGTGTCAGAGAGGTTCTTTACCGTGTCAGAGAGGTTCTTTCCCGTGTCAGAGACGTTCTTTACCGTGTCCGAGAGGTTCTTTACCGTGTCAGAGAGTTTCTTTACCGTGTCAGAGAGGTTCTTTACCGTGTCAGAGAGGTTCTTTACCGTGTCAGAGAGGTTCTTTCCCGTGTCAGAGACGTTCTTTACCATGTCAGAGATGTTCTTTACCGTGTCAGAGAGGTTCTTTACCGTGTCAGACAGGTTCTTTACCATGTCAGAGACGTTCTTTACCGTGTCAGAGAGGTTCTTTACCGTGTCAGAGAGGTTCTTTACCGTGTCAGAGAGGTTCTTTACCGTGTCAGAGAGTTTCTTTACCGTGTCAGAGAGGTTCTTTACCATGTCAGAGAGGTTCTTTACCGTGTCAGAGAGGTTCTTTACCGTGTCAGAGAGGTTCTTTACCGTGTCAGAGAGTTTCTTTACCGTGTCAGAGAGGTTCTTTACCATGTCAGAGAGGTTCTTTACCATGTCAGAGAGGTTCTTTACCATGTCAGAGAGGTTCTTTACCATGTCAGAGAGGTTCTTTACCGTGTCAGAGAGGTTCTTTACCATGTCAGAGAGGTTCTTTACCGTGTTAGAGAGGTTCTTTACCGTGTCAGAGAGGTTCTTTACCATGTCAGAGAGGTTCTTTACCATGTCAGAGAGGTTCTTTACCGTGTCAGAGAGGTTCTTTCCCGTGTCAGAGACGTTCTTTACCATGTCAGAGATGTTCTTTACCGTGTCAGAGAGGTTCTTTACCGTGTCAGACAGGTTCTTTACCATGTCAGAGACGTTCTTTACCGTGTCAGAGAGGTTCTTTACCGTGTCAGAGAGGTTCTTTACCGTGTCAGAGAGGTTCTTTACCGTGTCAGAGAGTTTCTTTACCGTGTCAGAGAGGTTCTTTACCATGTCAGAGAGGTTCTTTACCGTGTCAGAGAGGTTCTTTACCGTGTCAGAGAGGTTCTTTACCGTGTCAGAGAGGTTCTTTACCGTGTCAGAGAGGTTCTTTACCATGTCAGAGAGTTTCTTTACCGTGTCAGAGAGGTTCTTTACCGTGTCAGAGAGGTTCTTTACCGTGTCAGAGAGGTTCTTTACCGTGTCAGAGAGGTTCTTTACCGTGTCAGAGAGGTTCTTTACCGTGTCAGAGAGTTTCTTTACCATGTCAGAGAGGTTCTTTACCATGTCAGAGAGGTTCTTTACCATGTCAGAGAGGTTCTTTACCGTGTCAGAGAGGTTCTTTACCGTGTCAGAGAGGTTCTTTACCGTGTCAGAGAGTTTCTTTACCATGTCAGAGAGGTTCTTTACCGTGTCAGAGAGTTTCTTTACCGTGTCAGAGAGGTTCTTTACCGTGTCAGAGAGGTTCTTTACCGTGTCAGAGAGGTTCTTTACCGTGTCAGAGAGGTTCTTTACCGTGTCAGAGAGGTTCTTTACCGTGTCAGAGAGGTTCTTTACCGTGTCAGAGAGGTTCTTTACCGTGTCAGAGAGGTTCTTTACCGTGTCAGAGAGGTTCTTTACCGTGTCAGAGAGGTTCTTTCCCGTGTCAGAGACGTTCTTTACCGTGTCCGAGAGGTTCTTTACCGTGTCAGAGAGTTTCTTTACCGTGTCAGAGAGGTTCTTTACCGTGTCAGAGAGGTTCTTTACCGTGTCAGAGAGGTTCTTTCCCGTGTCAGAGACGTTCTTTACCATGTCAGAGATGTTCTTTACCGTGTCAGAGAGGTTCTTTACCGTGTCAGACAGGTTCTTTACCATGTCAGAGACGTTCTTTACCGTGTCAGAGAGGTTCTTTACCGTGTCAGAGAGGTTCTTTACCGTGTCAGAGAGGTTCTTTACCGTGTCAGAGAGTTTCTTTACCGTGTCAGAGAGGTTCTTTACCATGTCAGAGAGGTTCTTTACCGTGTCAGAGAGGTTCTTTACCGTGTCAGAGAGGTTCTTTACCGTGTCAGAGAGTTTCTTTACCGTGTCAGAGAGGTTCTTTACCATGTCAGAGAGGTTCTTTACCATGTCAGAGAGGTTCTTTACCATGTCAGAGAGGTTCTTTACCATGTCAGAGAGGTTCTTTACCGTGTCAGAGAGGTTATTTACCATGTCAGAGAGGTTCTTTACCGTGTTAGAGAGGTTCTTTACCGTGTCAGAGAGGTTCTTTACCATGTCAGAGAGGTTCTTTACCATGTCAGAGAGGTTCTTTACCGTGTTAGAGAGGTTCTTTACCGTGTCAGAGAGGTTCTTTACCGTGTCAGAGAGGTTCTTTACCGTGTCAGAGAGGTTCTTTACCGTGTCAGAGAGGTTCTTTACCATGTCAGAGATGTTCTTTACCATGTCAGAGAGGTTCTTTACCGTGTCAGAGAGGTTCTTTACCGTGTCAGAGAGGTTCTTTACCATGTCAGAGAGGTTCTTTACCATGTCAGAGAGGTTCTTTACCGTGTCAGAGAGGTTCTTTACCGTGTCAGAGAGGTTCTTTACCGTGTCAGAGAGGTTCTTTACCGTGTCAGAGTTTCATTACCGTGTCAGAGAGGTTCTTTACCGTGTCAGAGAGGTTCTTTACCGTGTCAGAGAGGCTCTTTACCGTGTCAGAGAGGTTCTTTACCGTGTCAGAGAGGTTCTTTACCGTGTCAGAGAGGTGCTTTACCATGTCAGAGAGGTTCTTTACTGTGTCAGAGAGGTTCTTTACCGTGTCAGAGAGGTTCTTTACCGTGTCAGAGAGGTTCTTTACCGTGTCAGAGAGGTTCTTTACCGTGTCAGAGAGGTTCTTTACCGTGTCAGAGAGGTTCTATACCATGTCAGAGAGGTTCTTTACCATGTCAGAGAGGTTCTTTGCCATGTCAGAGAGGTTCTTTACCGTGTCAGAGAGTTTCTTTACTGTGTCAGAGAGGTTCTTTACCGTGTCAGAGAGGTTCTTTACCGTGTCAGAGAGGTTCTTTACCGTGTCAGAGAGGTTCTTTACCGTGTCAGAGAGATTCTTTACCATGTCAGAGAGGTTCTTTACCGTGTCAGAGAGGTTCTTTACCGTGTCAGAGAGGCTCTTTACCGTGTCAGAGAGGTTCTTTACCGTGTCAGAGAGGTTCTTTACCGTGTCAGAGAGGTTCTTTCCCGTGTCAGAGACGTTCTTTACCGTGTCAGAGAGGTTCTTTACCGTGTCAGAGAGGTTCTTTACAGTGTCAGAGAGGTTCTTTATCATGTCAGAGAGGTTCTTTACCGTGTCAGAGAGGTTCTTTACCGTGTCAGAGAGGTTCTTTACCGTGTCAGAGAGGTTCTTTACCGTGTCAGAGAGGTTCTTTACCTTGTCAGAGATGTTCTTTACCATGTCAGAGAGGTTCTTTACCGTGTCAGAGAGGTTCTTTACCATGTCAGAGAGGTTCTTTACCGTGTCAGAGAGGTTCTTTACCGTGTCAGAGAGGTTCTTTACCGTGTCAGAGAGGTTCTTTACCGTGTCAGAGAGTTTCTTTACCGTGTCAGAGAGGTTCTTTACCGTGTCAGAGAGGTTCTTTACCACGTCAGAGAGGTTCTTTACCGTGTCAGAGAGGTTCTTTACCGTGTCAGAGAGGTTCTTTACCGTGTCAGACAGGTTCTTTACCGTGTCAGAGACGTTCTTTACCGTGTCAGAGAGGTTCTTTACCGTGTCAGAGAGGTTGTTTACCGTGTCAGAGAGGTTCTTTACCGTGTCAGAGAGTTTCTTTACCGTGTCAGAGAGGTTCTTTACCGTGTCAGAGAGTTTCTTTACCGTGTCAGAGAGGTTCTTTACCGTGTCAGAGAGGTTCTTTACCGTGTCAGAGAGGTTCTTTACCATGTCAGAGAGGTTCTTTACCATGTCAGAGAGGTTCTTTACCATGTCAGAGAGGTTCTTTACCGTGTCAGAGAGGTTCTTTACCATGTCAGAGAGGTTCTTTACCGTGTTAGAGAGGTTCTTTACCGTGTCAGAGAGGTTCTTTACCATGTCAGAGAGGTTCTTTACCATGTCAGAGAGGTTCTTTACCGTGTTAGAGAGGTTCTTTACCGTGTCAGAGAGGTTCTTTACCGTGTCAGAGAGGTTCTTTACCGTGTCAGAGAGGTTCTTTACCGTGTCAGAGAGGTTCTTTACCATGTCAGAGATGTTCTTTACCATGTCAGAGAGGTTCTTTACCGTGTCAGAGAGGTTCTTTACCGTGTCAGAGAGGTTCTTTACCATGTCAGAGAGGTTCTTTACCATGTCAGAGAGGTTCTTTACCGTGTCAGAGAGGTTCTTTACCGTGTCAGAGAGGTTCTTTACCGTGTCAGAGAGGTTCTTTACCGTGTCAGAGTTTCATTACCGTGTCAGAGAGGTTCTTTACCGTGTCAGAGAGGTTCTTTACCGTGTCAGAGAGGCTCTTTACCGTGTCAGAGAGGTTCTTTACCGTGTCAGAGAGGTTCTTTACCGTGTCAGAGAGGTGCTTTACCATGTCAGAGAGGTTCTTTACTGTGTCAGAGAGGTTCTTTACCGTGTCAGAGAGGTTCTTTACCGTGTCAGAGAGGTTCTTTACCGTGTCAGAGAGGTTCTTTACCGTGTCAGAGAGGTTCTTTACCGTGTCAGAGAGGTTCTATACCATGTCAGAGAGGTTCTTTACCATGTCAGAGAGGTTCTTTGCCATGTCAGAGAGGTTCTTTACCGTGTCAGAGAGTTTCTTTACTGTGTCAGAGAGGTTCTTTACCGTGTCAGAGAGGTTCTTTACCGTGTCAGAGAGGTTCTTTACCGTGTCAGAGAGGTTCTTTACCGTGTCAGAGAGATTCTTTACCATGTCAGAGAGGTTCTTTACCGTGTCAGAGAGGTTCTTTACCGTGTCAGAGAGGCTCTTTACCGTGTCAGAGAGGTTCTTTACCGTGTCAGAGAGGTTCTTTACCGTGTCAGAGAGGTTCTTTCCCGTGTCAGAGACGTTCTTTACCGTGTCAGAGAGGTTCTTTACCGTGTCAGAGAGGTTCTTTACAGTGTCAGAGAGGTTCTTTATCATGTCAGAGAGGTTCTTTACCGTGTCAGAGAGGTTCTTTACCGTGTCAGAGAGGTTCTTTACCGTGTCAGAGAGGATCTTTACCGTGTCAGAGAGGTTCTTTACCTTGTCAGAGATGTTCTTTACCATGTCAGAGAGGTTCTTTACCGTGTCAGAGAGGTTCTTTACCATGTCAGAGAGGTTCTTTACCGTGTCAGAGAGGTTCTTTACCGTGTCAGAGAGGTTCTTTACCGTGTCAGAGAGGTTCTTTACCGTGTCAGAGAGTTTCTTTACCGTGTCAGAGAGGTTCTTTACCGTGTCAGAGAGGTTCTTTACCACGTCAGAGAGGTTCTTTACCGTGTCAGAGAGGTTCTTTACCGTGTCAGAGAGGTTCTTTACCGTGTCAGACAGGTTCTTTACCGTGTCAGAGACGTTCTTTACCGTGTCAGAGAGGTTCTTTACCGTGTCAGAGAGGTTGTTTACCGTGTCAGAGAGGTTCTTTACCGTGTCAGAGAGTTTCTTTACCGTGTCAGAGAGGTTCTTTACCGTGTCAGAGAGTTTCTTTACCGTGTCAGAGAGGTTCTTTACCGTGTCAGAGAGGTTCTTTACCGTGTCAGAGAGGTTCTTTACCGTGTCAGAGAGGTTCTTTACCGTGTCAGAGAGGTTCTTTACCGTGTCAGAGAGTTTCTTTACCGTGTCAGAGAGGCTCTTTACCGTGTCAGAGAGGTTCTTTACCGTGTCAGAGAGGTTCTTTACCGTGTCAGAGAGGTTCTTTCCCGTGTCAGAGACGTTCTTTACCGTGTCAGAGAGGTTCTTTACCGTGTCAGAGAGGTTCTTTACAGTGTCAGAGAGGTTCTTTATCATGTCAGAGAGGTTCTTTACCGTGTCAGAGAGGTTCTTTACCGTGTCAGAGAGGTTCTTTACCGTGTCAGAGAGGTTCTTTACCGTGTCAGAGAGGTTCTTTACCATGTCAGAGATGTTCTTTACCATGTCAGAGAGGTTCTTTACCGTGTCAGAGAGGTTCTTTACCGTGTCAGAGAGGTTCTTTACCGTGTCAGAGAGGTTCTTTACCGTGTCAGAGAGGCTCTTTACCGTGTCAGAGAGGTTCTTTACCGTGTCAGAGAGGTTCTTTACCGTGTCAGAGAGGTTCTTTACCATGTCAGAGATGTTCTTTACCATGTCAGAGAGGTTCTTTACCGTGTCAGAGAGGTTCTTTACCATGTCAGAGAGGTTCTTTACCGTGTCAGAGAGGTTCTTTACCGTGTCAGAGAGGTTCTTTACCGTGTCAGAGAGGTTCTTTACCGTGTCAGAGAGTTTCTTTACCGTGTCAGAGAGGTTCTTTACCGTGTCAGAGAGGCTCTTTACCGTGTCAGAGAGGTTCTTTACCGTGTCAGAGAGGTTCTTTACCGTGTCAGAGAGGTGCTTTACCATGTCAGAGAGGTTCTTTACTGTGTCAGAGAGGTTCTTTACCGTGTCAGAGAGGTTCTTTACCATGTCAGAGAGGTTCTTTACCGTGTCAGAGAGGTTCTTTACCGTGTCAGAGAGGTTCTTTACCGTGTCAGAGAGGTTCTTTACCGTGTCAGAGAGTTTCTTTACCGTGTCAGAGAGGCTCTTTACCGTGTCAGAGAGGTTCTTTACCGTGTCAGAGAGGTTCTTTACCGTGTCAGAGAGGTTCTTTCCCGTGTCAGAGACGTTCTTTACCGTGTCAGAGAGGTTCTTTACCGTGTCAGAGAGGTTCTTTACAGTGTCAGAGAGGTTCTTTATCATGTCAGAGAGGTTCTTTACAGTGTCAGAGAGGTTCTTTATCATGTCAGAGAGGTTCTTTACCGTGTCAGAGAGGTTCTTTACCGTGTCAGAGAGTTTCTTTACCGTGTCAGAGAGGTTCTTTACCGTGTCAGAGAGGTTCTTTACCGTGTCAGAGAGGCTCTTTACCGTGTCAGAGAGGTTCTTTACCGTGTCAGAGAGGTTCTTTACCGTGTCAGAGAGGTTCTTTACCATGTCAGAGATGTTCTTTACCATGTCAGAGAGGTTCTTTACCGTGTCAGAGAGGTTCTTTACCATGTCAGAGAGGTTCTTTACCGTGTCAGAGAGGTTCTTTACCGTGTCAGAGAGGTTCTTTACCGTGTCAGAGAGGTTCTTTACCGTGTCAGAGAGTTTCTTTACCGTGTCAGAGAGGTTCTTTACCGTGTCAGAGAGGCTCTTTACCGTGTCAGAGAGGTTCTTTACCGTGTCAGAGAGGTTCTTTACCGTGTCAGAGAGGTGCTTTACCATGTCAGAGAGGTTCTTTACTGTGTCAGAGAGGTTCTTTACCGTGTCAGAGAGGTTCTTTACCATGTCAGAGAGGTTCTTTACCGTGTCAGAGAGGTTCTTTACCGTGTCAGAGAGGTTCTTTACCGTGTCAGAGAGGTTCTTTACCGTGTCAGAGAGGTTCTTTACCATGTCAGAGAGGTTCTTTACCGTGTCAGAGAGGTTCTTTACCATGTCAGAGAGGTTCTTTACCGTGTCAGAGAGGTCCTTTACCGTGTCAGAGAGGTTCTTTACCGTGTCAGAGAGGTTCTTTACCGTGTCAGAGAGGTTCTTTACCGTGTCAGAGAGGTTCTTTACCATGTCAGAGAGGTTCTTTACCGTGTCAGAGAGGTTCTTTACCGTGTCAGAGAGGTTCTTTACCGTGTCAGAGAGGTTCTTTACCGTGTCAGAGAGGTTCTTTACCGTGTCAGAGAGGTTCTATACCATGTCAGAGAGGTTCTTTACCATGTCAGAGAGGTTCTTTACCGTGTCAGAGAGGTTCTTTACCACGTCAGAGAGGTTCTTTACCGTGTCAGAGAGGTTCTTTACCGTGTCAGAGAGGTTCTTTACCGTGTCAGAGAGGTTCTTTACCTTGTCAGAGAGGTTCTTTACCGTGTCAGAGAGGTTCTTTACCGTGTCAGAGAGTTTCTTTACCGTGTCAGAGAGGTTCTTTACCGTGTCAGAGAGGTTCTTTACCGTGTCAGAGAGGTTCTTTACCGTGTCAGAGAGGTTCTTTACCGTGTCAGAGAGGTTCTTTACCGTGTCAGAGAGTTTCTTTACCATGTCAGAGAGGTTCTTTACCATGTCAGAGAGGTTCTTTACCATGTCAGAGAGGTTCTTTACCGTGTCAGAGAGGTTCTTTACCGTGTCAGAGAGGTTCTTTACCGTGTCAGAGAGGTTCTTTACCGTGTCAGAGAGTTTCTTTACCGTGTCAGAGAGGTTCTTTACCGTGTCAGAGAGTTTCTTTACCGTGTCAGAGAGGTTCTTTACCGTGTCAGAGAGGTTCTTTACCGTGTCAGACAGGTTCTTTACCGTGTCAGAGACGTTCTTTACCGTGTCAGAGAGGTTCTTTACCGTGTCAGAGAGGTTCTTTACCGTGTCAGAGAGGTTCTTTACCGTGTCAGAGAGTTTCTTTACCGTGTCAGAGAGGTTCTTTACCATGTCAGAGAGGTTCTTTACCGTGTCAGAGAGGTTCTTTACCGTGTCAGAGAGGTTCTTTACCGTGTCAGAGAGTTTCTTTAACGTGTCAGAGAGGTTCTTTACCATGTCAGAGAGGTTCTTTACCATGTCAGAGAGGTTCTTTACCATGTCAGAGAGGTTCTTTACCATGTCAGAGAGGTTCTTTACCGTGTCAGAGAGGTTCTTTACCATGTCAGAGAGGTTCTTTACCGTGTTAGAGAGGTTCTTTACCGTGTCAGAGAGGTTCTTTACCATGTCAGAGAGGTTCTTTACCATGTCAGAGAGGTTCTTTACCGTGTTAGAGAGGTTCTTTACCGTGTCAGAGAGGTTCTTTACCGTGTCAGAGAGGTTCTTTACCGTGTCAGAGAGGTTCTTTACCGTGTCAGAGAGGTTCTTTACCATGTCAGAGATGTTCTTTACCATGTCAGAGAGGTTCTTTACCGTGTCAGAGAGGTTCTTTACCATGTCAGAGAGGTTCTTTACCGTGTCAGAGAGGTTCTTTACCGTGTCAGAGAGGTTCTTTACCGTGTCAGAGAGGTTCTTTACCGTGTCAGAGAGTTTCTTTACCGTGTCAGAGAGGTTCTTTACCGTGTCAGAGAGGTTCTTTACCGTGTCAGAGAGGCTCTTTACCGTGTCAGAGAGGTTCTTTACCGTGTCAGAGAGGTTCTTTACCGTGTCAGAGAGGTGCTTTACCATGTCAGAGAGGTTCTTTACTGTGTCAGAGAGGTTCTTTACCGTGTCAGAGAGGTTCTTTACCGTGTCAGAGAGGTTCTTTACCGTGTCAGAGAGGTTCTTTACCGTGTCAGAGAGGTTCTTTCCCGTGTCAGAGACGTTCTTTACCGTGTCCGAGAGGTTCTTTACCGTGTCAGAGAGGTTCTTTACCAGGTCAGAGATGTTCTTTACCGTGTCAGAGAGGTTCTTTACCGTGTCAGACAGGTTCTTTACCGTGTCAGAGACGTTCTTTACCGTGTCAGAGAGGTTCTTTACCGTGTCAGAGAGGTTCTTTACCGTGTCAGAGAGGTTCTTTACCGTGTCAGAGAGTTTCTTTACCGTGTCAGAGAGGTTCTTTACCGTGTCAGAGAGGTTCTTTACCGTGTCAGAGAGGTTCTTTACCGTGTCAGAGAGGTTCTTTACCGTGTCAGAGAGTTTCTTTACCGTGTCAGAGAGGTTCTTTACCATGTCAGAGAGGTTCTTTACCATGTCAGAGAGGTTCTTTACCATGTCAGAGAGGTTCTTTACCATGTCAGAGAGGTTCTTTACCGTGTCAGAGAGGTTCTTTACCATGTCAGAGAGGTTCTTTACCGTGTTAGAGAGTTCTTTACCGTGTCAGAGAGGTTCTTTACCATGTCAGAGAGGTTCTTTACCATGTCAGAGAGGTTCTTTACCGTGTTAGAGAGGTTCTTTACCGTGTCAGAGAGGTTCTTTACCGTGTCAGAGAGGTTCTTTACCGTGTCAGAGAGGTTCTTTACCGTGTCAGAGAGGTTCTTTACCATGTCAGAGAGGTTCTTTACCGTGTCAGAGAGGTTCTTTACCGTGTCAGAGAGGTTCTTTACCGTGTCAGAGAGGTTCTTTACCGTGTCAGAGAGTTTCTTTACCGTGTCAGAGAGGTTCTTTACCGTGTCAGAGAGGTTCTTTACCGTGTCAGAGAGGCTCTTTACCGTGTCAGAGAGGTTCTTTACCGTGTCAGAGAGGTTCTTTACCGTGTCAGAGAGGTGCTTTACCGTGTCAGAGAGGTTCTTTACTGTGTCAGAGAGGTTCTTTACCGTGTCAGAGAGGTTCTTTACCATGTCAGAGAGGTTCTTTACCGTGTCAGAGAGGTTCTTTACCGTGTCAGAGAGGTTCTTTACCGTGTCAGAGAGGTTCTTTACCGTGTCAGAGAGGTTCTTTACCATGTCAGAGAGGTTCTTTACCGTGTCAGAGAGGTTCTTTACCATGTCAGAGAGGTTCTTTACCGTGTCAGAGAGGTCCTTTACCGTGTCAGAGAGGTTCTTTACCGTGTCAGAGAGGTTCTTTACCGTGTCAGAGAGGTTCTTTACCGTGTCAGAGAGGTTCTTTACCATGTCAGAGAGGTTCTTTACCGTGTCAGAGAGGTTCTTTACCATGTCAGAGAGGTTCTTTACCATGTCAGAGAGGTTCTTTACCGTGTCAGAGAGGTTCTTTACCGTGTCAGAGAGGTTCTTTACCGTGTCAGAGAGGTTCTTTACCATGTCAGAGAGGTTCTTTACCATGTCAGAGAGGTTCTTTACCGTGTCAGAGAGGTTCTTTACCGTGTCAGAGAGGTTCTTTACCGTGTCAGAGAGGTTCTTTACCGTGTCAGAGAGGTTCTATACCATGTCAGAGAGGTTCTTTACCATGTCAGAGAGGTTCTTTACCATGTCAGAGAGGTTCTTTACCGTGTCAGAGAGTTTCTTTACCGTGTCAGAGAGGTTCTTTACCGTGTCAGAGAGGTTCTTTACCGTGTCAGAGAGGTTCTTTACCGTGTCAGAGAGGTTCTTTACCGTGTCAGAGAGGTTCTTTACCATGTCAGAGAGGTTCTTTACCGTGTCAGAGAGGTTCTTTACCGTGTCAGAGAGGCTCTTTACCGTGTCAGAGAGGTTCTTTACCGTGTCAGAGTGGTTCTTTACCGTGTCAGAGAGGTTCTTTCCCGTGTCAGAGACGTTCTTTACCGTGTCCGAGAGGTTCTTTACCGTGTCAGAGAGGTTCTTTACCATGTCAGAGATGTTCTTTACCGTGTCAGAGAGGTTCTTTACCGTGTCAGACAGGTTCTTTACCGTGTCAGAGACGTTCTTTACCGTGTCAGAGAGGTTCTTTACCGTGTCAGAGAGGTTCTTTACCGTGTCAGAGAGGTTCTTTACCGTGTCAGAGAGTTTCTTTACCGTGTCAGAGAGGTTCTTTACCGTGTCAGAGAGGTTCTTTACCGTGTCAGAGAGGTTCTTTACCGTGTCAGAGAGGTTCTTTACCGTGTCAGAGAGTTTCTTTACCGTGTCAGAGAGGTTCTTTACCATGTCAGAGAGGTTCTTTACCATGTCAGAGAGGTTCTTTACCATGTCAGAGAGGTTCTTTACCATGTCAGAGAGGTTCTTTACCGTGTCAGAGAGGTTCTTTACCATGTCAGAGAGGTTCTTTACCGTGTTAGAGAGGTTCTTTACCGTGTCAGAGAGGTTCTTTACCATGTCAGAGAGGTTCTTTACCATGTCAGAGAGGTTCTTTACCGTGTTAGAGAGGTTCTTTACCGTGTCAGAGAGGTTCTTTACCGTGTCAGAGAGGTTCTTTACCGTGTCAGAGAGGTTCTTTACCGTGTCAGAGAGGTTCTTTACCATGTCAGAGATGTTCTTTACCATGTCAGAGAGGTTCTTTACCGTGTCAGAGAGGTTCTTTACCATGTCAGAGAGGTTCTTTACCGTGTCAGAGAGGTTCTTTACCGTGTCAGAGAGGTTCTTTACCGTGTCAGAGAGGTTCTTTACCGTGTCAGAGAGTTTCTTTACCGTGTCAGAGAGGTTCTTTACCGTGTCAGAGAGGTTCTTTACCGTGTCAGAGAGGCTCTTTACCGTGTCAGAGAGGTTCTTTACCGTGTCAGAGAGGTTCTTTACCGTGTCAGAGAGGTGCTTTACCATGTCAGAGAGGTTCTTTACTGTGTCAGAGAGGTTCTTTACCGTGTCAGAGAGGTTCTTTACCATGTCAGAGAGGTTCTTTACCGTGTCAGAGAGGTTCTTTACCGTGTCAGAGAGGTTCTTTACCGTGTCAGAGAGGTTCTTTACCGTGTCAGAGAGGTTCTTTACCATGTCAGAGAGGTTCTTTACCGTGTCAGAGAGGTTCTTTACCATGTCAGAGAGGTTCTTTACCGTGTCAGAGAGGTCCTTTACCGTGTCAGAGAGGTTCTTTACCGTGTCAGAGAGGTTCTTTACCGTGTCAGAGAGGTTCTTTACCGTGTCAGAGAGGTTCTTTACCATGTCAGAGAGGTTCTTTACCGTGTCAGAGAGGTTCTTTACCATGTCAGAGAGGTTCTTTACCGTGTCAGAGAGGTTCTTTACCGTGTCAGAGAGGTTCTTTACCGTGTCAGAGAGGTTCTTTACCATGTCAGAGAGGTTCTTTACCGTGTCAGAGAGGTTCTTTACCGTGTCAGAGAGGTTCTTTACCGTGTCAGAGAGGTTCTTTACCGTGTCAGAGAGGTTCTTTACCGTGTCAGAGAGGTTCTATACCATGTCAGAGAGGTTCTTTACCATGTCAGAGAGGTTCTTTACCATGTCAGAGAGGTTCTTTACCGTGTCAGAGAGTTTCTTTACCGTGTCAGAGAGGTTCTTTACCGTGTCAGAGAGGTTCTTTACCGTGTCAGAGAGGTTCTTTACCGTGTCAGAGAGGTTCTTTACCGTGTCAGAGAGGTTCTTTACCATGTCAGAGAGGTTCTTTACCGTGTCAGAGAGGTTCTTTACCGTGTCAGAGAGGCTCTTTACCGTGTCAGAGAGGTTCTTTACCGTGTCAGAGTGGTTCTTTACCGTGTCAGAGAGGTTCTTTCCCGTGTCAGAGACGTTCTTTACCGTGTCAGAGAGGTTCTTTACCGTGTCAGAGAGGTTCTTTACCACGTCAGAGAGGTTCTTTACCGTGTCAGAGAGGTTCTTTACCGTGTCAGAGAGGTTCTTTACCGTGTCAGAGAGGTTCTTTACCATGTCAGAGAGGTTCTTTACCGTGTCAGAGAGGTTCTTTACCGTGTCAGAGAGTTTCTTTACCGTGTCAGAGAGGTTCTTTACCGTGTCAGAGAGGTTCTTTACCGTGTCAGAGAGGTTCTTTACCGTGTCAGAGAGGTTCTTTACCGTGTCAGAGAGGTTCTTTACCGTGTCAGAGAGGTTCTTTACCGTGTCAGAGAGGTTCTTTACCGTGTCAGAGAGTTTCTTTACCATGTCAGAGAGGTTCTTTACCATGTCAGAGAGGTTCTTTACCATGTCAGAGAGGTTCTTTACCGTGTCAGAGAGGTTCTTTACCGTGTCAGAGAGGTTGTTTACCGTGTCAGAGAGGTTCTTTATCGTGTCAGAGAGTTTCTTTACCGTGTCAGAGAGCTTCTTTACCGTGTCAGAGAGGTTCTTTACCGTGTCAGAGAGGTTCTTTACCGTGTCAGAGAGGTTCTTTACCGTGTCAGAGAGGTTCTTTACCGTGTCAGAGAGTTTCTTTACCGTGTCAGAGAGGTTCTTTACCGTGTCAGAGAGGTTCTTTACCGTGTCAGAGAGGTTCTTTACCGTGTCAGAGAGGTTCTTTACCGTGTCAGAGAGGTTCTTTACCGTGTCAGAGAGGTTCTTTACCGTGTCAGAGAGGTTCTTTACCATGTCAGAGAGGTTCTTTACCGTGTCAGAGAGGTTCTTTACCGTGTCAGAGAGGTTCTTTCCCGTGTCAGAGACGTTCTTTACCGTGTCCGAGAGGTTCTTTACCGTGTCAGAGAGGTTCTTTACCATGTCAGAGAGGTTCTTTACCATGTCAGAGAGGTTCTTTACCGTGTTAGAGAGGTTCTTTACCGTGTCAGAGAGGTTCTTTACCGTGTCAGAGAGGTTCTTTACCGTGTCAGAGAGGTTCTTTACCGTGTCAGAGAGGTTCTTTACCATGTCAGAGATGTTCTTTACCATGTCAGAGAGGTTCTTTACTGTGTCAGAGAGGTTCTTTACCATGTCAGAGAGGTTCTTTACCGTGTCAGAGAGGTTCTTTACCGTGTCAGAGAGGTTCTTTACCGTGTCAGAGAGGTTCTTTACCGTGTCAGAGAGTTTCTTTACCGTGTCAGAGAGGTTCTTTACCGTGTCAGAGAGGTTCTTTACCGTGTCAGAGAGGCTCTTTACCGTGTCAGAGAGGTTCTTTACCGTGTCAGAGAGGTTCTTTACCGTGTCAGAGAGGTGCTTTACCATGTCAGAGAGGTTCTTTACTGTGTCAGAGAGGTTCTTTACCGTGTCAGAGAGGTTCTTTACCATGTCAGAGAGGTTCTTTACCGTGTCAGAGAGGTTCTTTACCGTGTCAGAGAGGTTCTTTACCGTGTCAGAGAGGTTCTTTACCGTGTCAGAGAGGTTCTTTACCATGTCAGAGAGGTTCTTTACCGTGTCAGAGAGGTTCTTTACCATGTCAGAGAGGTTCTTTACCGTGTCAGAGAGGTCCTTTACCGTGTCAGAGAGGTTCTTTACCGTGTCAGAGAGGTTCTTTACCGTGTCAGAGAGGTTCTTTACCGTGTCAGAGAGGTTCTTTACCATGTCAGAGAGGTTCTTTACCGTGTCAGAGAGGTTCTTTACCATGTCAGAGAGGTTCTTTACCGTGTCAGAGAGGTTCTTTACCGTGTCAGAGAGGTTCTTTATCGTGTCAGAGAGGTTCTTTACCATGTCAGAGAGGTTCTTTACCATGTCAGAGAGGTTCTTTACCGTGTCAGAGAGGTTCTTTACCGTGTCAGAGAGGTTCTTTACCGTGTCAGAGAGGTTCTTTACCGTGTCAGAGAGGTTCTTTACCGTGTCAGAGAGGTTCTATACCATGTCAGAGAGGTTCTTTACCATGTCAGAGAGGTTCTTTACCATGTCAGAGAGGTTCTTTACCGTGTCAGAGAGTTTCTTTACCGTGTCAGAGAGGTTCTTTACCGTGTCAGAGAGGTTCTTTACCGTGTCAGAGAGGTTCTTTACCATGTCAGAGAGGTTCTTTACCATGTCAGAGAGGTTCTTTACCGTGTCAGAGAGGTTCTTTACCGTGTCAGAGAGGTTCTTTACCGTGTCAGAGAGGTTCTTTACCGTGTCAGAGAGGTTCTTTACCATGTCAGAGAGGTTCTTTACCGTGCCAGAGAGGTTCTTTACCGTGTCAGAGAGGTTCTTTACCGTGTCAGAGAGGTTCTTTACCATGTCAGAGAGGTTCTTTACCGTGTCAGAGAGGTTCTTTACCGTGTCAGAGAGTTTCTTTACCGTGTCAGAGAGGTTCTTTACCGTGTCAGAGAGGTTCTTTACCGTGTCAGAGAGGTTCTTTACCGTGTCAGAGAGGTTCTTTACCGTGTCAGAGAGGTTCTTTACCGTGTCAGAGAGGTTCTTTACCGTGTCAGAGAGGTTCTTTACCGTGTCAGAGAGTTTCTTTACCATGTCAGAGAGGTTCTTTACCATGTCAGAGAGGTTCTTTACCATGTCAGAGAGGTTCTTTACCGTGTCAGAGAGGTTCTTTACCGTGTCAGAGAGGTTGTTTACCGTGTCAGAGAGGTTCTTTACCGTGTCAGAGAGTTTCTTTACCGTGTCAGAGAGGTTCTTTACCGTGTCAGAGAGGTTCTTTACCGTGTCAGAGAGGTTCTTTACCGTGTCAGAGAGGTTCTTTACCGTGTCAGAGAGGTTCTTTACCGTGTCAGAGAGTTTCTTTACCGTGTCAGAGAGGTTCTTTACCGTGTCAGAGAGGTTCTTTACCGTGTCAGAGAGGTTCTTTACCGTGTCAGAGAGGTTCTTTACCGTGTCAGAGAGGTTCTTTACCATGTCAGAGAGGTTCTTTACCGTGTCAGAGAGGTTCTTTACCGTGTCAAAGAGGTTCTTTCCCGTGTCAGAGACGTTCTTTACCGTGTCCGAGAGGTTCTTTACCGTGTCAGAGAGGTTCTTTACCATGTCAGAGATGTTCTTTACCGTGTCAGAGAGGTTCTTTACCGTGTCAGACAGGTTCTTTACCATGTCAGAGACGTTCTTTACCGTGTCAGAGAGGTTCTTTACCGTGTCAGAGACGTTCTTTGCCGTGTCAGAGAGGTTCTTTACCGTGTCAGAGAGGTTCTTTACCGTGTCAGAGAGGTTCTTTACCATGTCAGAGAGGTTCTTTACCGTGTCAGAGAGGTTCTTTACCGTGTCAGAGAGGTTCTTTACCGTGTCAGAGAGGTTCTTTACCGTTTCAGAGAGGTTCTTTACCGTGTCAGAGAGGCTCTTTACCGTGTCAGAGAGGTTCTTTACCATGTCAGAGAGGTTCTTTACCGTGTCAGAGATGTTCTTTACCGTGTCAGAGAGTTTCTTTACCGTGTCAGAGAGGTTCTTTACCATGTCAGAGAGGTTCTTTACCGTGTCAGAGAGGTTCTTTACCGTGTCAGAGAGGTTCTTTACCGTGTCAGAGAGGTTCTTTACCGTGTCAGAGAGGTTCTTTACCGTTTCAGAGAGGTTCTTTACCGTGTCAGAGAGGCTCTTTACCGTGTCAGAGAGGTTCTTTACCATGTCAGAGAGGTTCTTTACCGTGTCAGAGATGTTCTTTACCGTGTCAGAGAGTTTCTTTACCGTGTCAGAGAGGTTCTTTACCATGTCAGAGAGGTTCTTTACCGTGTCAGAGAGGTTCTTTACCGTGTCAGAGAGTTTCTTTACCGTGTCAGAGAGGTTCTTTACTGTGTCAGAGAGGTTCTTTACCATGTCAGAGAGGTTCTTTACCATGTCAGAGAGGTTCTTTACCATGTCAGAGAGGTTCTTTACCGTGTCAGAGAGGTTCTTTACCGTGTCAGAGAGGTTCTTTACCATGTCAGAGAGGTTCTTTACCGTGTCAGAGAGGTTCTTTACCGTGTCAGAGAGGTTCTTTACCGTGTCAGAGAGTTTCTTTACCGTGTCAGAGAGGTTCTTTACCGTGTCAGAGAGGTTCTTTACCATGTCAGAGAGGTTCTTTACCATGTCAGAGAGGTTCTTTACCATGTCAGAGAGGTTCTTTACCGTGTCAGAGAGGTTCTTTACCGTGTCAGAGAGGTTCTTTACCGTGTCAGAGGTTCTTTACCGTGTTAGAGAGGTTCTTTACCGTGTCAGAGAGGTTTTTTACCATGTCAGAGAGGTTCTTTACCATGTCAGAGAGGTTCTTTACCGTGTTAGAGAGGTTCTTTACCATGTCAGAGAGGTTCTTTACCGTGTCAGAGAGGTTCTTTACCGTGTCAGAGAGGTTCTTTACCGTGTCAGAGAGGTTCTTTACCATGTCAGAGAGTTTCTTTACCGTGTCAGAGAGGTTCTTTACCGTGTCAGAGAGGTTCTTTACCGTGTCAGAGAGGTTCTTTACCATGTCAGAGAGGTTCTTTACCATGTCAGAGAGGTTCTTTACCGTGTCAGAGAGGTTCTTTACCATGTCAGAGAGGTTCTTTACCATGTCAGAGAGGTTCTTTACCGTGTCAGAGAGGTTCTTTACCGTGTCAGAGAGGTTCTTTACCGTGTCAGAGAGGTTCTTTACCGTGTCAGAGAGGTTCTTTACCGTGTCAGAGAGGTTCTATACCATGTCAGAGAGGTTCTTTACCATGTCAGAGAGGTTCTTTACCATGTCAGAGAGGTTCTTTACCGTGTCAGAGAGTTTCTTTACCGTGTCAGAGAGGTTCTTTACCGTGTCAGAGAGGATCTTTACCGTGTCAGAGAGGTTCTTTACCATGTCAGAGAGGTTCTTTACCATGTCAGAGAGGTTTTTTACCGTGTCAGAGAGGTTCTTTACCGTGTCAGAGAGGTTCTTTACCGTGTCAGAGAGGTTCTTTACCGTGTCAGAGAGGTTCTTTACCATGTCAGAGAGGTTCTTTACCGTGTCAGAGAGATTCTTTACCGTGTCAGAGAGGTTCTTTACCGTGTCAGAGAGGTTCTTTACCGTGTCAGAGAGGTTCTTTACCGTGTCAGAGAGGTTCTTTACCATGTCAGAGAGGTTCTTTACCGTGTCAGAGAGGTTCTTTACCGTGTCAGAGAGTTTCTTTACCGTGTCAGAGAGGTTCTTTACCGTGTCAGAGAGGTTCTTTACCGTGTCAGAGAGGTTCTTTACCGTGTCAGAGAGGTTCTTTACCGTGTCAGAGAGGTTCTTTACCGTGTCAGAGAGGTTCTTTACCGTGTCAGAGAGGTTCTTTACCGTGTCAGAGAGTTTCTTTACCATGTCAGAGAGGTTCTTTACCATGTCAGAGAGGTTCTTTACCATGTCAGAGAGGTTCTTTACCGTGTCAGAGAGGTTCTTTACCGTGTCAGAGAGGTTGTTTACCGTGTCAGAGAGGTTCTTTACCGTGTCAGAGAGTTTCTTTACCGTGTCAGAGAGTTTCTTTACCGTGTCAGAGAGGTTCTTTACCATGTCAGAGAGGTTCTTTACCATGTCAGAGAGGTTCTTTACCGTGTCAGAGAGGTTCTTTACCGTGTCAGAGAGGTTCTTTACCATGTCAGAGAGGTTCTTTACCGTGTCAGAGAGGTTCTTTACCGTGTCAGAGAGGTTCTTTTCCGTGTCAGAGAGGTTCTTTACCATGTCAGAGAGGTTCTTTACCATGTCAGAGAGGTTCTTTACCGTGTCAGAGAGGTTCTTTACCATGTCAGAGAGGTTCTTTACCATGTCAGAGAGGTTCTTTACCGTGTCAGAGAGGTTCTTTACCGTGTCAGAGAGGTTCTTTACCGTGTCAGAGAGGTTCTTTACCGTGTCAGAGAGGTTCTTTACCGTGTCAGAGAGGTTCTATACCGTGTCAGAGAGGTTCTTTACCATGTCAGAGAGGTTCTTTACCATGTCAGAGAGGTTCTTTACCGTGTCAGAGAGTTTCTTTACCGTGTCAGAGAGGTTCTTTACCGTGTCAGAGAGGTTCTTTACCGTGTCAGAGAGGTTCTTTACCATGTCAGAGAGGTTCTTTACCATGTCAGAGAGGTTCTTTACCGTGTCAGAGAGGTTCTTTACCGTGTCAGAGAGGTTCTTTACCGTGTCAGAGAGGTTCTTTACCGTGTCAGAGAGGTTCTTTACCATGTCAGAGAGGTTCTTTACCGTGTCAGAGAGATTCTTTACCGTGTCAGAGAGGTTCTTTACCGTGTCAGAGAGGTTCTTTACCGTGTCAGAGAGGTTCTTTACCGTGTCAGAGAGGTTCTTTACCATGTCAGAGAGGTTCTTTACCGTGTCAGAGAGGTTCTTTACCGTGTCAGAGAGTTTCTTTACCGTGTCAGAGAGGTTCTTTACCGTGTCAGAGAGGTTCTTTACCGTGTCAGAGAGGTTCTTTACCGTGTCAGAGAGGTTCTTTACCGTGTCAGAGAGGTTCTTTACCGTGTCAGAGAGGTTCTTTACCGTGTCAGAGAGGTTCTTTACCGTGTCAGAGAGTTTCTTTACCATGTCAGAGAGGTTCTTTACCATGTCAGAGAGGTTCTTTACCATGTCAGAGAGGTTCTTTACCGTGTCAGAGAGGTTCTTTACCGTGTCAGAGAGGTTGTTTACCGTGTCAGAGAGGTTCTTTACCGTGTCAGAGAGTTTCTTTACCGTGTCAGAGAGTTTCTTTACCGTGTCAGAGAGGTTCTTTACCGTGTCAGAGAGGTTCTTTACCGTGTCAGAGAGGTTCTTTACCGTGTCAGAGAGGTTCTTTACCGTGTCAGAGAGTTTCTTTACCGTGTCAGAGAGGTTCTTTACCGTGTCAGAGAGGTTCTTTACCGTGTCAGAGAGGTTCTTTACCGTGTCAGAGAGGTTCTTTACCGTGTCAGAGAGGTTCTTTACCGTGTCAGAGAGGTTCTTTACCATGTCAGAGAGGTTCTTTACCGTGTCAGAGAGGTTCTTTACCGTGTCAAAGAGGTTCTTTCCCGTGTCAGAGACGTTCTTTACCGTGTCCGAGAGGTTCTTTACCGTGTCAGAGAGGTTCTTTACCATGTCAGAGATGTTCTTTACCGTGTCAGAGAGGTTCTTTACCGTGTCAGACAGGTTCTTTACCGTGTCAGAGACGTTCTTTACCGTGTCAGAGAGGTTCTTTACCGTGTCAGAGACGTTCTTTACCGTGTCAGAGAGGTTCTTTACCGTGTCAGAGAGGTTCTTTACCGTGTCAGAGAGGTTCTTTACCGTGTCAGAGAGGTTCTTTACCGTGTCAGAGAGGTTCTTTACCGTGTCAGAGAGGTTCTTTACCATGTCAGAGAGGTTCTTTACCGTGTCAGAGAGGTTCTTTACCGTGTCAGAGAGGTTCTTTACCGTGTCAGAGAGGTTCTTTACCGTTTCAGAGAGGTTCTTTACCGTGTCAGAGAGGCTCTTTACCGTGTCAGAGAGGTTCTTTACCATGTCAGAGAGGTTCTTTACCGTGTCAGAGATGTTCTTTACCGTGTCAGAGAGTTTCTTTACCGTGTCAGAGAGGTTCTTTACCATGTCAGAGAGGTTCTTTACCGTGTCAGAGAGGTTCTTTACCGTGTCAGAGAGGTTCTTTACTGTGTCAGAGAGGTTCTTTACCGTGTCAGAGAGGTTCTTTACCATGTCAGAGAGGTTCTTTACCATGTCAGAGAGGTTCTTTACCGTGTCAGAGAGGTTCTTTACCGTGTCAGAGAGGTTCTTTACCATGTCAGAGAGGTTCTTTACCGTGTCAGAGAGGTTCTTTACCGTGTCAGAGAGGTTCTTTACCGTGTCAGAGAGTTTCTTTACCGTGTCAGAGAGGTTCTTTACCGTGTCAGAGAGGTTCTTTACCATGTCAGAGAGGTTCTTTACCATGTCAGAGAGGTTCTTTACCATGTCAGAGAGGTTCTTTACCGTGTCAGAGAGGTTCTTTACCGTGTCAGAGAGGTTCTTTACCGTGTCAGAGAGGTTCTTTACCATGTCAGAGGTTCTTTACCGTGTTAGAGAGGTTCTTTACCGTGTCAGAGAGGTTCTTTACCATGTCAGGGAGGTTCTTTACCATGTCAGAGAGGTTCTTTACCGTGTTAGAGAGGTTCTTTACCATGTCAGAGAGGTTCTTTACCGTGTCAGAGAGGTTCTTTACCGTGTCAGAGAGGTTCTTTACCGTGTCAGAGAGGTTCTTTACCATGTCAGAGAGTTTCTTTACCGTGTCAGAGAGGTTCTTTACCGTGTCAGAGAGGTTCTTTACCGTGTCAGAGAGGTTCTTTACCATGTCAGAGAGGTTCTTTACCATGTCAGAGAGGTTCTTTACCTTGTCAGAGAGGTTCTTTACCATGTCAGAGAGGTTCTTTACCATGTCAGAGAGGTTCTTTACCGTGTCAGAGAGGTTCTTTACCGTGTCAGAGAGGTTCTTTACCGTGTCAGAGAGGTTCTTTACCGTGTCAGAGAGGTTCTTTACCGTGTCAGAGAGGTTCTATACCATGTCAGAGAGGTTCTTTACCATGTCAGAGAGGTTCTTTACCATGTCAGAGAGGTTCTTTACCGTGTCAGAGAGTTTCTTTACCGTGTCAGAGAGGTTCTTTACCGTGTCAGAGAGGTTCTTTACCGTGTCAGAGAGGTTCTTTACCATGTCAGAGAGGTTCTTTACCATGTCAGAGAGGTTCTTTACCGTGTCAGAGAGGTTCTTTACCGTGTCAGAGAGGTTCTTTACCGTGTCAGAGAGGTTCTTTACCGTGTCAGAGAGGTTCTTTACCATGTCAGAGAGGTTCTTTACCGTGTCAGAGAGGTTCTTTACCGTGTCAGAGAGGTTCTTTACCGTGTCAGAGAGGTTCTTTACCATGTCAGAGAGGTTCTTTACCGTGTCAGAGAGGTTCTTTACCGTGTCAGAGAGTTTCTTTACCGTGTCAGAGAGGTTCTTTACCGTGTCAGAGAGGTTCTTTACCGTGTCAGAGAGGTTCTTTACCGTGTCAGAGAGGTTCTTTACCGTGTCAGAGAGGTTCTTTACCGTGTCAGAGAGGTTCTTTACCGTGTCAGAGAGGTTCTTTACCGTGTCAGAGAGTTTCTTTACCATGTCAGAGAGGTTCTTTACCATGTCAGAGAGGTTCTTTACCATGTCAGAGAGGTTCTTTACCGTGTCAGAGAGGTTCTTTACCGTGTCAGAGAGGTTGTTTACCGTGTCAGAGAGGTTCTTTACCGTGTCAGAGAGTTTCTTTACCGTGTCAGAGAGTTTCTTTACCGTGTCAGAGAGGTTCTTTACCGTGTCAGAGAGGTTCTTTACCGTGTCAGAGAGGTTCTTTACCGTGTCAGAGAGGTTCTTTACCGTGTCAGAGAGTTTCTTTACCGTGTCAGAGAGGTTCTTTACCGTGTCAGAGAGGTTCTTTACCGTGTCAGAGAGGTTCTTTACCGTGTCAGAGAGGTTCTTTACCGTGTCAGAGAGGTTCTTTACCGTGTCAGAGAGGTTCTTTACCGTGTCAGAGAGGTTCTTTACCGTGTCAGAGAGGTTCTTTACCGTGTCAGAGAGGTTCTTTACCATGTCAGAGAGGTTCTTTACCGTGTCAGAGAGGTTCTTTACCGTGTCAGAGAGGTTCTTTCCCGTGTCAGAGACGTTCTTTACCGTGTCCGAGAGGTTCTTTACCGTGTCAGAGAGGTTCTTTACCATGTCAGAGATGTTCTTTACCGTTTCAGAGAGGTTCTTTACCGTGTCAGAGAGGTTCTTTACCGTGTCAGAGAGGTTCTTTACCGTGTCAGACAGGTTCTTTACCGTGTCAGAGACGTTCTTTACCGTGTCAGAGAGGTTCTTTACCGTGTCAGAGACGTTCTTTACCGTGTCAGAGAGGTTCTTTACCGTGTCAGAGAGGTTCTTTACCGTGTCAGAGAGGTTCTTTACCGTGTCAGAGAGGTTCTTTACCGTGTCAGAGAGGTTCTTTACCGTGTCAGAGAGGTTCTTTACCGTGTCAGAGAGGTTCTTTACCGTGTCAGAGAGGTTCTTTACCGTGTCAGAGAGGTTCTTTACCGTGTCAGAGAGGTTCTTTACCGTTTCAGAGAGGTTCTTTACCGTGTCAGAGAGGCTCTTTACCGTGTCAGAGAGGTTCTTTACCATGTCAGAGAGGTTCTTTACCGTGTCAGAGATGTTCTTTACCGTGTCAGAGAGTTTCTTTACCGTGTCAGAGAGGTTCTTTACCATGTCAGAGAGGTTCTTTACCGTGTCAGAGAGGTTCTTTACCGTGTCAGAGAGTTTCTTTACCGTGTCAGAGAGGTTCTTTACTGTGTCAGAGAGGTTCTTTACCGTGTCAGAGAGGTTCTTTACCATGTCAGAGAGGTTCTTTACCATGTCAGAGAGGTTCTTTACCGTGTCAGAGAGGTTCTTTACCGTGTCAGAGAGGTTCTTTACCATGTCAGAGAGGTTCTTTACCGTGTCAGAGAGGTTCTTTACCGTGTCAGAGAGGTTCTTTACCGTGTCAGAGAGTTTCTTTACCGTGTCAGAGAGGTTCTTTACCGTGTCAGAGAGGTTCTTTACCATGTCAGAGAGGTTCTTTACCATGTCAGAGAGGTTCTTTACCATGTCAGAGAGGTTCTTTACCGTGTCAGAGAGGTTCTTTACCGTGTCAGAGAGGTTCTTTACCGTGTCAGAGAGGTTCTTTACCATGTCAGAGGTTCTTTACCGTGTTAGAGAGGTTCTTTACCGTGTCAGAGAGGTTCTTTACCATGTCAGAGAGGTTCTTTACCATGTCAGAGAGGTTCTTTACCGTGTTAGAGAGGTTCTTTACCATGTCAGAGAGGTTCTTTACCGTGTCAGAGAGGTTCTTTACCGTGTCAGAGAGGTTCTTTACCGTGTCAGAGAGGTTCTTTACCATGTCAGAGAGTTTCTTTACCGTGTCAGAGAGGTTCTTTACCGTGTCAGAGAGGTTCTTTACCGTGTCAGAGAGGTTCTTTACCATGTCAGAGAGGTTCTTTACCATGTCAGAGAGGTTCTTTACCGTGTCAGAGACGTTCTTTACCGTGTCAGAGACGTTCTTTACCGTGTCAGAGAGGTTCTTTACCGTGTCAGAGAGGTTCTTTACCATGTCATGTCAGAGAGGTTCTTGGCTGTGGAGAATATCTCGGAGATGGACAGAAAGTCCTGTCCCCAAGCATGGCCTGTTCCATTTTTTGTGGCTGGAACAGGGGTCAGGCTGGGGTTCATGCATGCGTGTTTGCAGAGGCTGACTTCTGATTTTGTTTCACCCCAGCCGCTTGCATCCCTAAGTACTCAGGGCAGACCAGGCCAGAGAAGGTCTGCTTTCCATGTGTTTGCTGTGGAGAGCCAGGGTACTTGGAGAGTACAGTTAAATGGCAGATTGTATTTAGATTTTTTAAATATTTCATGGACTGTGGGCATTGCTGGCCAGGCCTGCATCTAGGCCGGGATTCTCCCCTACCCGGCGAGGCGGGGAATCCGGCGTAATGGAGTTGTGGGAACCACTCCGGCATCGGGCCGCCCCAAAGGTGCGGAATTCTCCGCAGCTTTAGGGGCCAAGCCCTCACCTTGAGGGGCTAGGCCCGTGCCGGAGTGGTTTCCGCGGGAAAGGCCTTTGGCGCCACGCCAACCGGTGCCGAAAGGACTTCGCCGGGCGACGCATGCGCGGGAGCGTCAGCGGATGCTCACGGCATCCCCGCGCATGCGCAGTGGAGGGGGTCTCTTCCACCTCCGCCATAGTGGAGACCAGGGCGAAGGCGTAAGAAAAAGAGTGCCCCCACGGCAGAGGCCCGCCCGCCGGTCGGTGGGCCCCGATCGTGGGCCAGGCCACCGTGGGGGCACCCCCCGGGGCCAGATCGCCCCATGCCCCCCCCCCCCCCCCAGGACCCCGGAGCCCGCCCGCGCCGTCTGCTCCCGCCGGTAAGGGAGGTAGTTCAATCCACACCGGCTGGCGAGGGTTGATAGCGGCAGGACTTCGGCCCATCGCAGGCCGGAGAATCGCCGGGGGGAGCCCGCCGACCGGCGCAGCACGATTCCCGCCCCCGCCGATTCTCTGGTGGCGGAGAATTCAGGACACGGCGGGGGCGGGATTCACGCCAGCCCCCGGCGATTCTCCGACCCGGCGGGGGGGTCGGAGAATCGCGCCCCTATTGTCCATCCCTAATTGCCCCTTGACAAGGTGGTGCTGAGCTGCCTTCTTGAAGCCGCTGCAGTCCATGTGGTGTAGGTACACTCACCGTGCAGTTAGGGAGGGAGCTCCAGGATTTTGATCCACCGTCAGTGATGGAACAGCAATACAGTTCCAAATCCAGATGGTGTGTGTCTTGGTGGTGGCACTCCCAGGAATTTGCTGCTCTTGTCCTTCTAAGTGGTAGAGATCGTGGGTGCAGAAGGTGCTGTCGAAGGAGCCTTGGTGAGTTCCTGCTGTGAACCTTGTAGATGGTACGCTGTTACTGTGCGTCGATGTAGGAGGGATGTTTAAGGGTGGTGCATGGGGTGCCTATCAAGTGGCTGCTTTGTCCTGGATGGTGTTGAGTGTTGTTGGAGCTGACCTCATCCAGTCAAGTGAAGAGTATTCCATCACACTCCTGACTTGTGCCTTATAGATGGTGGACAGGCTTTGGGGAATCAAGAGTGTTAGTTTAGGGCTGCTGTTGAGTAAAGAGTCAAGTATTCTGCTTCTTTCCCAAACACCTTTCATTTTCCTTGAACACACTTCATACAAAACTCTATCACTGCACCGAGTGCCACCTGCAACTCCTTTACATATCAGTGTCAATTATTGGATACTGAACATCAATTTGATACGTAATTGGAATGTCTCTCAACCCATCCCTAACAAAGAGGTCCCAGTAGACTGGAGAATAGCCAATGTTGTTCCTTTCTTTAAGAAGGTTCAGGGAGAACAGGAAATTATAGGCTGGCGAGCCTTACGTCAGTGGCAGGGAAATTATTGGAGCGGATCCTTAGGGACATGATTTATTCACATTTGGAAACAAATGGACTTATTAGCAAGAGGCAGCATGGTTTTGTGAAGGAAGGTCGTGTTTTTGATCGAGTTTTTCGAGGGAGTGATTAAGGTGATTGATGACGGTAGGGCGGTGGATGTTGTTTACATGGACTTCAGTAAGGACTTCGACAAGGTTCCTCATGGTAGATTGGTACAAAAGGTGAAATCACACGGGATCAGAGGTGAGCTGGCAAGGTGGATACAGAATTGAAAACAGAAGGTAACAGTGGGAGGGTGCTTTTCTGAATGGAAGGCTGTGACTACTGGTGGTCTGCAGGGATCAGTTCTGGGACCTTTGTTGTTCGTAGTATACATAAACGATTTGGAGGGAAATGTATCTGGTCTGATTCGTAAGTTTGCGGACGACACAAAGGTCGGTGGAGTTGTGGATAGTAATGAGGACTGTCAGAGGACACAGCAGGATCTAGATCGGCTGACAGTTGGGTGGAGAAATGGCAGATGGAGTTTAATCCGGAGAAATGTGAGGAAATACATTTTGGATGGTCTAATACAGATGGGAATTATACAGTAAATGGCAGAACCCATAGGAGTATTGACAAGCAGAGGGACCTGGACTTATAGCTACACAGGTTACTGAAAAGGCAACACAACCTTCTGCAATGTATGTTCTATAAGTGGACAAGGTAGTCAAGAAAGCATACGGCATGCTTGCCTTCATTGGACGGGGCATTGAGTATAAAAACTGGCAACTCATGCTGCAGCTGTATGGAACCTTAGTTAGGCAACATTTAGAATATTGTGTACACTTCTGGTCACCACACTACCAGAAGGATGTGGACTTGTCAGTCCAACCCTGAATTTTGTCCAGGTCTTGCCACATTTGGATTTGGAGAAGGTACAGAAAAGGTTTACCAGGATGTTGCATGGTCTGGAGGGTATTAGTTATGAAGAAAGATAGGATGAACTCAGATTGTTTTCACTGGAATGACGGAGATTGAGGGGAGACATTATACACGTTTACAAAATTATGAGGGGCATGGACAGAGTGGATAGTCAGATGCTTTTTCCCAGGGTGGAAAGGTCAATTACCAGGGGACATGAGTTTGAGGTGCGAGGGGCAAAGTTTAGAGATGTGCGAGGCAAGTTTTTTTACACTGAGGATAGTGAGTGCCTGGAATGCACTGCCGAGGAGGTGGTGGAAGCAGGGTACGATAGAGATGTTGAAGGGGCATCTTGACAAATACATGAATATAGAACATAGAAAAATACAGCACAGAACAGGCCCTTCGGCCCACGATGTTGTGCCAAACCTTTGTCCTAGATTAATCATAGATTATCATTGAATTTACAGTGCAGAAGGAGGCCATTCGGCCCACCGAGTCCGCACCGGCTCTTGGAAAGAGCACCCCACCCATAGTCAACACCTCCACCCAACACTAAGGGCAATTTTGGACACTAAGGGCAATTTATCATGGACAATCCACCTAACCTGCACATCTTTGGACTGTGGGAGGAAACCGGAGCACCCGGAGGAAACCCACGCAGACACGGGGAGGATGTGTAGACTCCACACAGACAGTGACCCAAGCCGGAATCGAATCTGGGACCTTGGAGCTGTGAAGCAATTGTGCTATCCACAATGCTACCGTGCTGCCCTTAAGAACAAATAAATCTACACTATATCATTTTACCGTAATCCATGTACCTATCCAATAGCTGCTTGAAGGTCCCTAATGTTTCCGACTCAACTACTTCCACAGGCAGTGCATTCCATGCCCCCACTACTCTCTGGGTAAAGAACCTACCTCTGACATCCCCCCTGTATCTTCCACCATTCACCTTAAATTTATGTCCCCTTGTAATGGTCTGTTCCACCTGGGGAAAAAGTCTCTGACTGTCTACTCGATCTATTCGCCTGATCATCTTATAAACCTCTATCAAGTCGCCCCTCATCCTTCTCCGTTCTAATGAGAAAAAGCCTAGCACCCTCAACCTTTCCTCGTAGGAATAGGAATGGAATAGAAGGATACGGACCCCTGAAGTACAGAAGGTTTTAGTTCAGACCAGCATCATGATCGGTACAGGCTTGGAGGGCCGAAGGGCCTGTACCTGTGCTGTATTTTCCTTTGTATCTTTGTAAGAGACAAGTTACTCTGTGTTGGCTTCCTAGCCTCTGAACTGCACTTCCGCCTAGAGTATTTAGAGGCTGGTCCAGGTGGGCTTCTTGTCGATGTTGATAATGGGAGTTTCAGTGATGGTAATGCCATTTAACCTTAAACTGAGATGGTTGCATGTTCTCCAGCGGAGATGGTCCTTGTGTGGTGTAAATGGTACTTGCCACGTGTCAGTCCAACCCTGAATTTTGTCCAGGTCTTGCTACATTTGGATTTGGACAGCTTCAGTATCTGAGGAGTGATGGACGGTGTTGAACATTGTGATATCATCAGCGAACATCTCCACTTCTGACCTTATGATGGAGCAAAGATATTATGTATTCAAGTAATCCAGCCTGCTGGTGGAATGCCATGAGATCTGTAGTGACGTCAGCAGAGTGTTTACGTGGGCTTTGAGTTACGAGCAACATCTAATAAACCCTGCACCGTGCTTTCAAAGAACCTAGAGCCTGCACCTCTATTCTGACCTTGTTGCGGAAGCTAGAAAAACATAACAAAAGGTCATTGATGAAGCATCTGAAGATGGTTTAGCCGAAGACGCTACCTTGAGGAACTCCTGAAGTCATGTTCTGGAACTGAGAGGATTGTCCTCCAACCACCACAACCATCTTCCTTTGTGCGAGTTGTGACTCCAACCAGTTGAGAGATTTCTCCCTGTTTCCACTGACTCCTGGACCGGGGTTCTCCAACCCCGCGCCGGGTCGGAGAATCCCCGGGGGGCGCGGGAATCGTGCCCCAACGCCGGCTTCCCCATTCTCCGGTGCCGATTTTCAGGCGCCCGCGGGATCGCCGCCACACCGGTCAATGGCCCCCCCCCCCCCCGGCGATTCTCCGGGCTCCGATGGGCTGAGTGGCCGACAGGTTTGGCCGGGTCCCGCCGGCGTGGGTTACTCAGGTCTCACGTGGCGGGACTTGGAAGCTGAGTGTGCGGGGGCCGTCCTGAAGAGGGGGCAGGGGGATACCACCCCGGCACGGAGAAGGGAACCCCCGCGCATGCGCGGAAATACGCCGGCCGTTCCGTGCATGCGCGGAAATATGCCAGCCGTTTTGCGCATGCGCAGGCCGTTTCGCGCCGGCTGGAGCTGCGGGGACTACTCCAGAGCCAACGCCGGAGTGGTTGGCACTGGTTTTCACGGCCGCGTGGGGCCAGCCCCATTATTCGAGAATCCTGCCCCTGTTTTGCTATGGCTCCTGGAAGCCACACCCGATCAAATGCTGCCTTTCAAGGTCGAGGGCAGCCATTCCCATGTCCACTCTTGTGTGGAAGTTCGGACTAAGGCTGTAATGAGATTAGGAGCTGTGTGGCCCTGGTGGAATCCAAAATAAGTGCAGTGCGCAGGTTATTGCTGAGTAAGTGCCGCTGATAGCACTGTTTATGACCCCTTCCACCACTTCGACATGATGAGGCATATTAGAGTAGAATGATGGGACACTAATTCTGCTTTTTGTGTTTGGGCATACCTGGGCAGTTTTCCAGATATTCGGGAATATGCCAATGTTGCAGTTGCACTGGAACAGCTTTGCAGATTGTTGCAAATGTCTCAACCTCGTCTATCGTACTGATGTGCTGACTCCCCAGCTATTGGGGATGAGGATACTTGTGAAGCCTCTTCCTTCAGTTCGCTGTTTAATTGCCCCGGACCATTCATGACTGGATGTGGCAGCTCTGCAGGACTTATGGGGCCCGGTCCAATGGCCAGGCATGGTCGATAAAAGGCGGAAGACCCCGTCCCCGGAATCTACCTGGCTTGCAACACCTCCCGTGATCTAATGCGATCTTGCAAGATGTTTCACTGTAAACCCCTCCCAGTGTAGTCGGGATGGCAGATTTGGCAGATCAGCATATTAGAGCGAGACAGCTAGTCTCGGAGACCTCGGGTGAGCGCCATTCAGCACTGATTCCCACAATGGGGACCAGACGGAACGACACCCACGGGGGCCTCCCAGGGGATCGAAGGCCCCTGGTTGCATGCCCTTTGGGTAAGGTGGTGCCCTGACAGTGCCAGCCTGGCAGTGCCACCTGGGTGCCAGCGTGGCGCTGCCTGCATTTTTTGTGCACACAATCGGGCCGGGGGTGCCCTGCGTGGGTGTTGGGGGGAGGGTGTCCAGGGCCCCTCTCATCGTGTGTTTGGGCTGGAGAGGCGGTGGGGGATCGCTTTGGGGACCTGGGCGATCGGGACACCATTTAAAAATCACGTGCTACGCTGGGGAACTCTGGTGGGCGGAGCTCCTCGATGTACAAAACGGGGCCATGTGGGGCCTCAGCCGTGCATTCCCTGTTGAGGCCCCTTATTCAATGCGGGACGAATTGTCTAGCCATGTGTTTCTCGGCACTGCGTGGTGGCCATCCTGAATGTAAAGATGGAACTTTGTCTCCACAGGGACTGTCGGGCGGTCACTCGGTCCAATATTGTCATGGACAGATGCATCAGCAATTGATAAATTGGTGAGGAGGTTTTTCTTTCTTGTTGGTTCCCTCGCCACCTGTCACAGAGCCAGTCTAGCAGCTATGTCTTTCAGGCTGGCCCGCTTGCTTGATTGTGGTGCTACCAAGCCACTCTTGGTAGTGGACATTGAAGTCCCCCACCTCGAGTACATTCTGTGCCCTTGCCACCCTCAATGCTTCCTCCAAGTGGTGTTCTACAGCGATTCATTAGTTGAGGGAGGGCAGTAAGTGGTAATCAGCAGGAGGTTTCCTTGGCCATGTTTGGCTTGATACCATGAGACTTCATGGGCAGGGCAGCTCCCTCGTGACTCTAAAGCACTGTTTGGCCGCCACCTATACTGAGTCTGTTGTTCCGGCGGGACAGGACATACTCAGGAATGGTGATGGTGGTACCTGGAACACTATCTGTAAGATGTCGATCAGTATGTCTATGTCTCTGTGAGACAGCTCTTCCACAATATGTTAGTAAGGAAGACTTTGCAGGTTCGTCAGGGCTGAGTTTGCCACTGTCGATCATGGAGTGTCGATCAATATTGGGTGATCCATCTACTTTCATTCTTTTAATCAGTTTTACAGCAGTTTGAAGCAATTGAGTGGCTTGCTAGGCCATTTGAGGGCACGTGAGAATAAACTACATTGCTGTGGAGGGACATTAAAGAACCAGATGGATTTTGGCAAAAATCAGTAATGGCTTCATGGTCACCTTGCTCAGACCAGCATTCATTTCCAGATTTGTTAACTGAAATTCATTTCCACCAGTGATGGGATTTGAACCCTTGTCCCCAGAGCATTAGCCTGAGACTTAAGATTGCTGGTCCAGTGACCTGCCCAATCAAATCACATCATGGCTCCTGCTCAAGACACCAGTCCGTTGTCCTCAGTATCACTGGCAAGAAGCAACCTCATACCTACATACTCGTGAGGTGCAGGAGTCAGGCCACTCGGCCCCTCCAGCCTTCTCCATCACTCGATAAGATCATGGCCGATCCGATTGTGACCTTCAACCCACATTGCTGCCCATATATTTCCAAGTGGGAATTATGAGTGGCTTGGAGAGGAACCTCTAGCAGGTGGTGTTCCCAGGTGTCTGCTGCCCTTGTCGTTCGAGATGGGAGAGGTTTGGGGTTTGGAAGGTGCTCTAGAAGGAGGCTTGCTGAGTTATACAGTCATCACAAGAATCATTTTGATGCAGCACAGTTGCCATATATGTCTGGGAAAGTGCACTTCCTTTGTGCGAGGGAGTGATTTGAAGCAGTTGTTGAGTAATCTCGCGTCGTAAGTTCATGCCTAAGAAGTGCAGGTTGTGAGCAAATTACTTTTCTGCATTTACCACCATCGCTGAAGATTTCAAAAAAGGACAAGACAAATTTGGACAAGAGAAGTTAACAAAGGTACCGATTACGTGTATCATCCTGTGGAATTTTGTGTGTGTTTAACCAGATGATTTAAACTAGCTAAACATTAATTTACATTTAATCTATTGTCGATGGTCTTTCCAAATTCCATGGGCGGGATTCTCCGATTTTGAGGCTATGTCCGGAGCACGTGTCTTGTTTTACGACAAAAAAAATCAGCGCGGCCCCAGCACCGATACAGGACCGGTGAGGGTCTAGCAGCAGCCCCATGTTAAACTCCCGGCCTTCCCGATATATACGCCTGGAGAATTGCCAGGACAGTGGCCGCTGATGCGCACAGCGACGACCTGCAGCAATCGTGCCGTAAAATATAGCACCGGCCGTGCGCGGACCCGGCCTGTCAGATCCCCGGGCCACCCCCCACCAGTCCCCCCAGCCCTCGCCGAAGCTCCCCGTGCCAACAGCACGGCTCCCACCCGACTGGATACAGTCAGCAGCCGCCACACCAGGTTTACGAAAACTCAGAGCACACGTGCCCCACGCCGTCGGGAACTCAGCCTATCAGGGGGCAGCCTGCAGGTAACGTCCTGAGGCCAACCCAACGGCCATGACGCCGCTTTGGAGGGTGCGGAGCGTGCGAAAACTGGCGCCGCCTCCGATTTGGTCGTAAACGGGGCTTCTCCGCCCAATCGCCGATTACGATTTTGGCACCAGGCAACGGAGAAACCCGCCCCATATTCCTCAGAAATCGCTCAATGTTTGATTGCATTTGACCAAAACTGTTTAAATTTGCTCCCTGGTTCATTAGCATAAAATATAGCACCTTTCTCCGGCCTTTCAGTTCTGTAAAAGAGTCACATTGGACTGGATACGTTAACTCTGATTTTAATCTGCACCCAGGCGCTGCCAGACCCGCTGAGCATTTCCAGCATTTTCTGTTTTTATTACAGGAACCGCACATGTTGCAATAGAAAGAAGCTTTAAATGACCCACAAGTACACCTGTTATCAGATTGTGTCACAAGTATTTCTACAAAGTGTTTAAACTATGTTGTATACAGGTGAAGCTTACAAGACAGTTTCTGAAGCCACATGGAGAGACAGTGGTATTGTCACTGGACGAGTGATTCAGAGACCCACAGTAATGTTCCGGAGACCCTGGTTCAAGTCCCACCGTGGCGGATGGCGGAATTCAAATTCAACAACAATTTGCAATAAAACCATTGTCGATTGCCACAAAAAACCCGTCTGGTTCATTCATGCCCTTCAGGGAAGGAGACCTGTCTTCCTTGCCCTGGTCTGGCCTACATGTGACACCAGATCCACAGCAATCTTTAAAACGTGCTGAGCAAGCCAAGTTCAAGAGCAGAGGACAGAATACATGTGAGAAGTGCATTCTGGACCCGAGGGAAATGGAATATTTATGCACTTCCCAATATCTTACAGAGGAGGGCATTATTTTTAAAGCAATAGTGTGTGACCCAAGCTGAGTTTTTCCAGTCCCGCCATGGGAGTTGCGACAGTTCAAGAGCAGAGGACAGAATACATGTGAGAAGTGCATTCTGGACCCGAGGGAAATGGAATATTTATGCACTTCCCAATATCTTACAGAGGAGGGCATTATTTTTAAAGCAATAGTGTGTGACCCAAGCTGAGTTTTTCCAGTCCCGCCATGGGAGTTGCGACAGATCGTGCAGTCAATAGTCCAATGGTCTTTAGCAGGACTGGAAGATCCAGGTGGCAGACTATGCTATCATTATAGCTCAGTTCATTGTTTCCTGATATTCATACTATTTACAATTAGAGGGGAGATCTTATAGAAACATATAAGATTATGAAGGGAATAGTTAGGATAGATGCGGGCAGGTTGTTTCCACTGGCGGGTGAAAGCAGAACTATGGGGCATAGCCTCAAAATAAGGGGAAGTAGATTTAGGATTGAGCTCAGGAGGAACTTCTTCACTCAAAGGGTTTTGAATCTATGGAATTCCCTGCCCAGTGAAGCAGTTGAGGCTCCTTCATTCAATGTTTTTAAGATAAAGATAGATAGTGTTTTGAAGAATAAAGGGATTAAGGGTTATGGTGTTCAGGCCGGAAAGTGGAGCTGAGTCCACAAAAGATCAGCCATGATCTCATTGAATGGCAGAGCAGGCTCGAGGGGCCAGATGGCCTACTCCTGTTACTAGTTCTTATGTTCTTATTGGCATTTTCCCAGACTCAGTGGGTATTTATCGGTGATTCTTCGTGTTACTGAGCTGAAATCTACCACGATTCTTCCACTCCTGTGAGGATCTCAAACTCAGCTGGGCGGGAATGGATGGCGTATTGGAGTAAATGCTTCCTGCTGTTCATGAGAGGTTGGAGGTGTCGAGTCTGGGAATGTTGTGCCTGGTATAAGAAGCTGTTTTAGTTGGATAAATGAATTAAACCATCAACCTCCTGGATTGTCATGGTCCGGGGACAGATTTTCAGTGGGTCTGGATTTTTACCCTCTATATTAAAACATGGACTGAAGTAAGGGTACAGTTTCTCAGTGAATGTCCCAGTGAAAGTGTAGATATGGGCCTTGTTATCTGAGTTATAAAAGGAAACCATCTCTCCCTCATAATCCAGACAGACTCGAATCTTTCTCGGCTGCACACTCAGATTTAAATTTTTCCAAGGTTCATCACAAGCCAAGTACTGATTTCCATCTCTCAGGGCCATTGCCCAGTATCCATTCTTTGGACTCAGGTAGATTTGGCCCTTCCTATTGATGGATTCCTTGGCCACACCAACATTCCATTGAGTCACGCTCCCCACATCCACCTCCCAGGAATGTTTCCCTGATGTAAATCCCTCCAGTCCCAAGACACAGGGACAGCGATCGAATCTCTCCGGATTGTCGGGAAGCTGCTCCCACTTCCCGGTGTTTCTCACAGTGCTCAGGTCCTCTGACAGGAGAAGGTAAAGATTGGCTGTATTAGGGTCGAACATCACTGGAGCTGGGAACAGATGGACACGGATAAAATGTTAGTCCCTCTCACTGTAACTTTCACAGCCGGTTAGTGATTGGCAAAATCAGCAATGAACCAGAATTAGAAATTCATCCCCCAGGGTCCAGAGGAGGTTCACAAGAATGATCCCTGGAATGAAGAGCTTGTCGTATGAGGAACGGTTGAGGACTCTGGGTCTGTACTCGTTGGAGTTTAGGAGGATGAGAGGGGGATCTTATTGAAACTTACAGGATACTGCGAGGCCAGGATAGACTGGACGTGGAGAGGATGTTTCCACTTGCAGGAAAAACTAGAAGCAGAGGACACCATCTCAGACTAAAGGGACGATCCTTTAAAACAGAGATGAGGAGGAATTTCTTCAGCCAGAGGGTGGTGAATCTGTGGAACTCTTTGCCGCAGAAGGCTGTGGAGGCCAAATCACTGAGTGACTTTAAGACAGAGATAGATAAGTTCTTGATTAATAAGGGGATCAGGGGTTATGGGGAGAAGGCTGGAGAATGGGGATGAGAAAAATATCAGCCATGATTGAATGGTGGAGCAGACTCGATGGGCGGAGTGGCCTAATTTTGCTCCTATGTCTTATGGAAGAGTTTAAACAGCGCACAGGGGAAACAGGAAGATACTGTCCGAGGTTTTACCCAGAGATCACACCTTGCAGTGAAAATAGAATAAATGGCCTCAAGAAGTTACACATGGAGAACTGGCCATTGTCAAACTGGAAAACCAAATGTCATATTCCAGTTAGACACGTTGTAGCCATCTGGACTCAACATTAAGTTCAACAACCTTAGACTGTGAACTTTTTCCTCTGTCCCCTTTGCTAAAACTTTGTGGCAATATAACTCCCTCCACCCACCCCCACCGAGCCTCACTCCACAGGGCAATCTATTACTTGTTCTTTAGTTCTGCTTTCACTGACCTTTGTTCTCCTGTTAACACATTCCTCTATCTTACCTTCATGCCACTATCAGCACCTTCTTTAGTCTTTAATGCTATCATTAACACTCCCTTTGTCGTGAGTCCATGACGTTTGTCAATCTCTTCTTTAACTCTCACCTATCCCTGACCTTCTGTTCTGCTGCACCTCCCCCCCCCCCCCCCCCCCCCCCCCCACTCTCGAACTGTGCCATCCTTCACATTTCTACTCCGTTTAAGCTCTGAAGGAAAGTCAAATGGACTTGAAATATTAACTGTTTCTCTCGCCGCAGGTGCTGCCTGACCTGCTGAGTGTTGCAGCATTTTCTGTTGTTTCAATTCGAATTCATTGGATGCATTTCAGTTTAATAGGACTATTAGGTTGGGTGAAACCGAACAAGGGCGTAATATTCCATCTGGTGTGGCGACGTGTCACTCCGGCATTCAGACTCTTTGGCTGAGCCCGGCTGTCAGCAATGGCATTTTGAATGCCTCACCGGCCACGCCACCAGGAGGCTGCCAAGGGCGGCACGGTGGCACAATGGTTAGCACTGCTGCCTCACAGCACCAAGGCTCCGGGTTAAATTCCAACTTCGGGTCACTGTCTGTGCGGAGTCTGCACGTTCTCCCCGTGTGTGCGTGGGTTTCCTCCGGGTGCTCCCGTTTCCTCCCACAGTCCAAAGATGTGCAGGTTAGGTGGATTGGCCACGATAAATTGCTCTTTAAGTGTCCAACGGTTAGATAGGGTCACGGGGATAGGGCAGGTGATTGGGCCTAAGGTGCTCTTTCGGAGGGTTGGTGCAGACTCGATGGGCTGAATGGCCTCCTTCTGCACTGTAGGGATTCTATGATGCTATGAAACCCGTTGCTCCACCATTCAACAAGATCATGGCTGATCTGATTCTAACGTCAACCCCTCATTCCTGTCTGACCCCTGATAACCTTTCACCCCCCCCTTGTTAATCAATAATCTATCTAGCTCTGCCCCAAAAATATTCAAAAACTCTGCTTCCACCTCCTTTAGAGGAGGAAAGTTCCAGAGACTCACCCCCTCTGAGGGGAAAAAATTCCCATCTCCGCCTTAAATGAGTGACCCCTTTATTTTTTTAAATAAATTTAGAGGACCCAATTTTTTTTTTCTAATTAAGGGGCAATTTAGCGTGGCCAATCCACCCAACCTGCACATCTTTGGGTTGTGGGGGTGAGACCCACACAGACATGGGGAGAATGTGCAAACTCCGCATGGACAGTGGCCCAGGGTCGGGATTCGAACCCGGGTCCTCAGCGCCGCAGTCCCAGTGCTAACCACTGCGCCACATGCTGCCCTGACCCCCTGTCATGATATGCAAACATGCAACCAATGAATACTCAGAATAGGACACAACCAATGGGCAGTCAGGATACTCAGAGGTGGCACCACCACAAGGGGGCGTGACAAACACTATAAAAGGGATGATGCACTCACACCCTGCCTCTTCCCACAGACAGACATCTAGAGAGTGAGACAGGGTTGATCAGCAGCGTCACACCCCAGCACGTGGCTTAGAGCAAGCTGGCACAGTTAGACTGAGTTACTGCAGTTAGATTAGCAGAGAGTCGAACTCATTTGAGAACCGTGTTAATAGTTCAATAAACACGTTGAACTCATTTCAGAGTCCGGAGCACCCTTTAGTTAAGACTGCATCAAGTAGCAGCCTGTGTTATCCGAAGCAGCATAACACAACAACCCCCTTATTTTTAACCAGTGACCCTCTAGTTCTAGATTCTTCCACAAGAGGAAACATCGTCTCCATGTCCACCATATGAAGACGCTGCAGGATCGTAAAGGTTTCAATCAAGTCCTCTTCACAACTTACTTCACTGTCTAGCGTGTCGTGCCTGCCTTCAGTCCCTTCGTGGTCATCGTTGCTGAGAGTAACCTTCAAACCGTTTTTTAATTCATTGAATTTAAATTTCACCGGCTGCACAATAAGAATGAACTTGGGCCCCCCCAAGCATCCACTCAGGTCTCTGCATTGCCAGTCAGCGATATTACCACCACACTACCATCCTTTACTGTGTAATCTCCTTACACTGCGTCCATGGATATTCTTCCCACCATCATCGTCCACTTCAAGCAGCAGCAAGCTTTTCTTTACTGTGATATTACGTAGCAGGCTGCAGTGATGCTGGAGACCCTCAACAGACTCTATTGAAGGTCTCAACCAAGTTGATTCATGAAACGAGCCTCCAAAATACCTATACTCTTCTCGGTTGCACTTCTTGTACTGACATGGGCTGGATTCTCTGATTTTCAGGCTATGTCCTGATGCCGGCGTGGGAACGATGGCGTTTTACGACCGTGGTGGGGGGCTAGCAGGCAGGCAGCGTGGAGCACCCGGTTCTAGCTGCCGATACGGCCGGAGAATTGCCAGGTCCGTGACCGTGCGTGCGCATGGCGGTGGCCTGCAGCGGCCGTGCCGTGCACCATTGCGCCGACCGCGTGCGGACCCAGCCTGCCAAATAGCCCCCCCCCCCTTTAGCTGGCTCGTGACCCTAGGACCACCCCCCAACAGTGCCCCCAGCTCCTGCCAAAGTCCCCCCTGCCCGCGGATCGGCTCTCCCCCGACTGTGGCGGCGCCGGACCGAGTCCGCAGCCGCCACGCCGAGTTCCCGACAAGTGATAGCATGAGAGACCCACGCCGTCGGGAACTCGGCCGGACGGGAGCGGAGCATCGGGGTGAGGGCCTCAGGCATCTTCCTGAGGCGTGTGGCGTACCCCTAGAGCACGTCGCTTTGGAGGGGGCGGTTCATCCCGATTTCGGCATGAACATTGATTCTCCGGCCGATCGGTGAACGCAATTTTGGCGTCGGCGACCGGAGAATCCATCTTAAGAGCCAGCTTCTAGCATTGGAGAGAGCTGTTTAATAGCTGGGGTCAGGAAGCTCACACCCACCTGTATTAATCACCGTCAGCATCTTTTTCCACACTCTGTACTGCAGTGAGCCAATGTACTTCCCCACATTTATTAACGGGTAAACCTCCTGTGGCTCTGGGAGAGTTCGCTTCAGTCTGAAACAGGAGATAAAGTTGGATCATTCCAGGCTGGGCGAGAAATAGGTTAGAAATTAAAATCAAATCAAGGGGGTGAATTTTACCTTTTCTGTAAATCCGGAAATTTCTGTGGAACAAGAACAATTATTACTGTTTGTGTTTGGAGAACATTTTATCACAAAAAGTAAAGTAACAGACTGGATTCCACAGGAAAGTACACTTTAAATATCGAAAGTTATTGGCCTGCCTCTTGCTGTCCTCACTGGACTGTGAGTTACTCCACAATATTGCAGCCAGTTCTGGGGGCCATGCTTGAGGAAGGATGTGAGAGCATTGGTGAGAGTACAGAAAGGATTCATAGGAATTATGTGTGGGATGGGGAACTTTAGTTATGAAGGTAGATTGGAGAAGTTGGGAGTGCTTTCCTTGGAGAGGAGAAGGTTGAGAAGAAATTCGATCGAGGGCTGGACAGAGTAGGAAATGAGCAACTGTTCTGATTGGTGGAACTGATCAAGAGCTTGAGGGCATAGATGTAAGGCAATGGCCACGAAAGCAGTGACCCCCATGAAGAAAATCTATTTAATGCAGCGAGTGATTAGGGTCTGGCATGCACTCTTGGAGAGGGTGGATCAGGCAGGTTCATAGAATCATAGAATAGAATCCCTACAGTGCAGAAGCTGGCCATTTGGCCCATCGAGTCTGCACCGACAGTTCGGATGAGGATTCTGCCCATTCACACTCCCCCCGTTTACCCAAATGAGGCATTCGAGAGGGGATTATCATGATCTACTACATAGAACATACAGAAAGAGGCCATTCGGGCCATCGAGTCTGCACCGACCCACATTAAGCCCTCACTTCCACCCTATCCTCGTAACCCAAAAACTCCTAACCTTTTTGGACACTAAGGGCAATTTAGCATGGCCAATCCACCTAACCTGCACGTCTTTGGACTGTGGGAGGAAACCAGAGCACCCGGAGGAAACCCACGCAGACACGGGGAGAACATGCAGACTCCGCACAGACCGTGACCCAGCGGGGAATCGAACCTGGGACCCTGGCGCTGTGAAGCCACAGTGCTAACCACTGTGCTACCGTGCTGCCCATTTGAAAAGGAAGGTTTTGGGGCCTCATAAGCTACATCCCAGAGGACCAAATGTACCCTCTAAAGGTTCACCAGACTGATTCCTGGGATGGCAGGATTGCTGTATGGGCAGAGATTGGTTCGACTGGGCCCGTATTCACTGGAGTTTAGAAGAATGAGCGGGGATCTGATTGAAACATAAAATTCTAACAGGGCGGACAGACTGGATACAGGGATGCTTTTTCCCATGGCTGGGGGGGGGGTCTGGAACAGGGTTCACAATCTCAGGATACAGGTTAGACCATTTAGGACTGAGATGAAGAGAAACATCGTCACTCAGAGGGTGGTGAACCTGTGGAATTCCTGACCACAGAGGCTATGGAGGTCAAGTCACTGAATATAGTTTAAGAATGAATTAGATAGATTTCCAGGGTGGAATTTTATCACTTTCTAACTAACTGTCAACTCAAATGGGAAAACGGTGCTCCGCCCACCGGCTCCACAACCAGCTTTTCCCACCATATTTTTTGAAACACAGTCCCACATGTTAAGGAATGGGTTAAGAGACATTCCAAAGACACTGATATGTAAAGGGGTTGCAGGTGGCACTTGTTGGTGAGGTGCGGTGATAGAGTTTTGTACGGACTGTGATCAAGGAAAATAAAGGAGAAAGGAGCGGAACTCTTGGCTCGTTACTGAACAGCAGCCAAAAGCAAAGAACACAATGTCACGATGGCGAGACGGACTCTGACTGGGCCCAGTCTCACAAGCAGCCTCGGCTTTAAGGGCACACCAATCTAAAAAAGAAAAGATAGAATCCCCCACGGACATGGAGAACCTCCCTCCCAGGGACTTTCCCCGCCGCCCACAGACACAGGGAAACACCCACCATAGACTTCCCCAACAGAAGCCCCCCCATTTCCTGGTAATGTCCGGGCACTACCCCCTGACCTTATCCCTTGGCACTGCCCCCAAGCCCCTTAAGAATCCTATATGTTTCAATGAGATCCCACTGCACAACACAACTCACAGAGCGACAATTCAATAGTAAATAATGTCAGATTAGAATGATTCATTCATTTAAATTCAGTGTCTTTAATGTTCTCGTTCTCACTGACTGGCTATAGATACAGCAGCAATATATGTCTTAGCCACATGCACTAATTTTAGAGGAAAAAGCCTCACTCACACTTCTGGCATTTTATCAACTGATGTACATAGAGGTTAATGTGCACTTTCTCACATTGTGTGAATATGTGTATTCAGATCACATGCCTACCAATGGTGTCCGATACTGTTAAGAGTTGGTCAGTGTGGTCCCGGCTAGAGAAGGAACCAGCAGTGAACTACTGGCCCTGTACATATTCTCGTGAATAAAGTTACTTTCTGTTTGACTCCACAAACTCGTGCTGGATTCTTCGTGGCCCTCGCAAAACATACTAATTTCCTGAATTCATTCTCGGGCTGTGGGCATTACGCGCGAGGCTGGCGTTTATTGCCCATCCCAAACTACCCTTAGTGATGACCGCTGCCTTGGTACAATTCAGTGGCTTGCTGGACCAATCAGAGGGCAGTTCAGATTCAGTCACATGCTGTGGGTCTGGAGTCACATGTATGCTCGCCCGGGTAAGGATGCCGGATTTCTATGGGTTTTTAATTTTGTTAATTTAGGGTATTTGGCCAATTCTTTCTTTTCCAAATAAGGGGCAATTTAGCGTGGTCGCCCATTCGCTTCTGTAGAAGCCAGCTATTTTCTATAGGTAAAAGTGATAGGTAAAAGATAGCTATTTAGCATTGAGCCCCTCGTCTATTCAATACCCATTTTAAAACTCACTCGTAACCTCAGGTCATTTTAAAACACATATTCAGCATGACTCAGCATAATTCATTTCAAGACAGTACAACATTACGCTACACAATGTAACAGAAACACAAAAACCATGATAAAATAAACACTTATCACTCAGCTAACAAATACATTTGCAAGATAAAGTGACCAAGGACAGGGCAGGCTCCATGGCAACGGCACAGTAACCTAACGGCGCGTTTGTCCTCAGCAAGAATCCAGTTCAAGCAGCTTGCGATAAGGGAGCCGAATCGCATTCCGTAGCTCATACAAGAATACATTTAAGTTAATGTTGCATATTAAACGACAGACAGCTAAAACATCGAATCAAACTTATTTGATGTTAACCCAAACCAATTAGGGTTACATCGGGGTATAGCTAGGTGGCTGAAGACTGATATGATTTAGTATAACCGTGCTAGTGCGTACGGCCATATTCCATTCATGAATGATCTATACTTTGATCTAACTTACTCGCTGTCTCTCTATCTTTCATCCTTTCACTTTTACCTATGTTACCTATCAGGTGTATTAGAAAATAGCTGGCTTCTACAGCTTCCGCTCTCCCCCTTCCCCGCCTTTCCTTTTGTGTTTTCTGCCACGTCTGCCTTGTAGGTGTGTGTGTGGTCTTCTGCACCCCCTCCCTCTGTGTTATTCCCCTCAGGTTCCCTCCTCTCTCCCTCCCCTTGGGTCGTGTATTCCTGTCAGTTCTCTTCTAACTTTTCTACCCCGAGCGAACAATGAGAATATCTTGAGGTGGGGATGGGGATGGGGGGGGGGGGGGGGGGGGGGGGGGGCGGGGGGGGGGGGGGGGGTTGGGAAGAGGATAGGGCACCAAGACAGATGGTGACAAAATGTAAATAGATACAAAAGAATCTCAGATACTGTACAATAACAAACATGAAATGCAACTGTATATAAAATCAAAAATGCCAATAAATATATATATTTTTTTAAAGCGTGGTTAATTCACCTACCCTACATATCTTTGGGTCGTGGGGATGAGACCCACGCAGCCGCAGGGAAAATGTGCAAACTCCACACGGATAGTGACCAGGGGCCGGATTTGAACCCAGGTCTTCAGCTGTGTGAGGCAACAGTGCTAACCACTGCGCCGCCCTGCTGCACTGGGTTATTTATGACCAAATCACACAGATGATTGGTATCGTTTTCATTATCGACTTCTATATTCTAGCTTTTATAGGCATTCTGTGAACAATCCCAAAATCAATTTCAAAGCGGCAAAGAAAAGAAGAAAATAATTATTTACCGTTAAAAACTGGATGTTGTCCTGTTCCCTCAGCTCTTGTTCAATCTCCTGAACAGTGACTGAAAGCGATGAGATTTCCTCCGTTACCTTCTCAATCCTCTCCTTCACCTCCTGACTCTTTTTCTCTTTCTCCAGTTTCAGATCTTCCAACACAATCCTCTCTTCCTCACGGAGAAACTGGTGAAGTTTTTCAAATTCGGCTTTAACCTGTTTCTCCAGCTTTACACTTTGGTCCTTTGGGAAATAATAGTGAGATTGAAGGACCAAATCAATGGAATTTTTAAAAAGATTGCACATACCTTCTCCAATCATGGGGCTATGTCCCCACCCCAGCGTCAAAACGGGGGTGTTTCACTCTGGTCTTTTCTTAAGAAAGTCCAGAGTGCTTCTGCAATTTGCAGGGGACTAGCAGGGCCCCGGAGTGCTTCTCACTGGGGGGGGGCCGCGGACTGAGCAGCAGCCACCGGCCGTTCCTGACGGGCAAAAGTGGTTAGAACCACGCCCTCGGGAACTCGGCTGGTTGTCCTCGGAGAATCGCCGCGGGGGCCTCTGTCAATGGTCCTCTACCCGCGGCCGCGTAGACCGTGCGTGGGTGATTCGCGGCAACTCCCCGGGGACCGGAGTATCGTGGGAGCGGCGCCGTGCCGGATTTCGGAGTCAATGCCCGTTCTCCGCCCCCGCGCCGATCGTGATTTCGGCACCAGAGGCTCGGAGAATCCCGCCCCAGGTGTTTTTTGTTGCAGAATGTGGGCGTCGCTGGCTTGGCCAGCATTTGGTACCCATCCCTAATTGCCCTTTGAGAAAGTGGGGGTGAGTTGCCGTCTTGAACCGTTGCAGTACCTCTGATATAGGTACACCCACTGTGCTGTTCGGGAGGGAGTTCCAGGATTTTGACCCAGTGACACTGAAGGAACGGCCGATATATTTCCCAGTCAGGATGGGGAGTGACTTGGAGGGGAACCTCCAGGTGGGGGTGACCCCAGGTAGCTGCTGCCCTTGAAATTGCAGATGATAGATTTCGGGGGTCTGGAAGGGGCTGTCTCCGGAGCTTTGTTTCCTGCATTGCATCTTGTAAATGGTGCACACCAGCGATTCCCTGCCATGGAGGGGCCGAGCGGCCGTACCAAAAAACCAGAGTCCCGCCGGCGGCGTTCTAACACTCTCTGAGCCGGCGTGACCTCGGCGTGGAAGGGTCGGGGGCAGCCTGTGGGGGTGAAGGGGGGCCGACCCCGGGGAGGGGCTCCGCTGTGGCTGGCCCACGATCGGGGCCCACCGATCGGCGGGCTGGCCTCTCGGGCTGGGGGCCTCCTTCCACGCCGGCCCCTGCAGCCCTACGCCATGTTGCGTCGGGGCCGGCACGGAGAAAGGAGCCATTGCCCATGCGCGCGTTGGCGCCGGTGTCCCTGCGCATGAGCGGACCCCGCGGCGTGCAGTTGACGCCGGGATCAGCAGCTCAACACCATCCAGGACAAAGCAGCCCAATTGATTGGCACCCCGTCCACAAACATTAACTTCCTTCCCCACCAGCAGACAGTAGTAGCGGACCAGAATTGCTAATGATGAGGCCATGTTGACGCTGTCGGGAAACGCGACAGCGTTTACGACGGCATCAACACTTAGCCTCAGGATCAGAGAATCCTGCCCACTATTCCCCTTTCATGAAATCAAGCTGACTCTGCTCGATTAGATTGTGATTCTCCAAATGTGCTGCTATTGCCTCCTCAATAATTGATTCCAACATTTTTCCAATGGATGTTCAGCGAATCGGCCAGCAGTTCCGCACTTTTTACCTCCCTCCCTTTCTGAACAGGGGTGTCACATTGGCAGTTTCCCAATCCTCCGGTACTTCTCCAGAATCCAAGGAATTTTGGAAAATTACAACCAATGCAGCCACTATCTCTGTAGCTGCTTCTTTTAGGATCCGAGGATACAAGCCATCAGGGTCGGAGGACGTATCTGCCTTTAGCCCCATTAATTTGTCTCATACTACTTCTCGAGTGATGACAGTAAGAAGTCTTACAACAGGTTTGTTTCAAATCACTAGCTTTCGAAGCGCTGTTCCTTCCTCAGGTGAATGAAGAGGAATGTTCCAGAAACATATATATAGACAGATTCAAAGATGCAAGACAATGCTTAGAATGTGAGCATCTGCAGTTAATTAAGTGTTTACAGATCCAGAGATAGGGGTAACCCCAGTTTAAAGAGGTGTGAATTGTCTCAAGCAGTTGGTAGGATTTCGTAAACCCAGGCCAGATGGTGGGGGATGAATGTATTGCGACATGAATCTCAGGTCAGGTCAGATTACCTGAAGGTGCTGGGGATATGGTTCGGAGCTGCTGGGGCGTGCACCAAAAACTGGGAGGAGCGCATAGCAAAGGTAAGGCAGAAACTGGGCTGGTGGGAGCAACGCTCCCTCTCCATTGCGGGCAAAACCCTGGTCATCAGGTGTGAGGTACTCTCGATGCTACTGCACGTGGCTAAGATCTGGCCCATAACCCGACCCTACGCTGCAGCAGTCACCCGAGCCATCTTCAAATTCATCTGGAGATCCAAGATGGACCGTGTCCGAAGGGACACCATGTACAAACCTCTGGAGAAGGGAGGGCGGAACGTACCCAATGCCGCCCTCATCCTGTTGGCCACCTTTGTGTCCAGCTGCATCAAGCTGTGCGTGGACCCCCAGTATGCAAACACCAAGTGTCACTACATACTGAGGTTCTACCTGTCCCCGGTGTTACGACGGATGGGCCTGGCCTCATTGCCGCGGAACGCTCCAAGTAGTTCTACCTGTCCTTCGTGGAAAAGTTTTTGAAGAAAAACACCTTTGACCACAAGGCAATGAAGCAGTGGTCAGCACGTAACGTCCTCGAGGCCCTCAGGGAAAAGGAGACCGTGGAGGACGTTGGATGGTTCCCTGAGCAGACTGCCAGAGTCATCTGGCAGAACGCCTCATCACCAGAACTTTCAAACAAGCACCAAGACCTAGCTTGGCTGGTGGTGAGAAGGGCCCTCCCTGTCAGATTCTTCATGCACACCCGAAGGCTCTGCGCCAATGCACGCTGCCCTCGGAGTGGCTGTGGGGGAAATGAGACGGTCACACATCTCCTTGTGGAATGTGCCTTTGCAAAGAAGGTCTGGAGAGAGATGCAGTGGTATTTGTCAAGGTTTATCCCAAACAGATCTGTGACACAGGACTCTGTGCTCTACGGACTGTTTCCAGGGACACACACCGAGACAAATATCAACTGCTGCTGGAAGGTCATCAACTCGGTGAAAGACGCTCTTTGGTCTGCCCGAAACTTGCTGATCTTCCAGTGCAAAGAATTGTCCTCGACCGAGTGTTGCAGACGGGCACATTCCAAGGTCCAGGACTACGTGCTGACGGACGCACTCAAGCTTGGGGCAGCTGCCGCCAAGGCGCAATGGGGAAAGACCACTGTGTAAGGTCCTCCAGCAGATGTACACCGAGGGGCGGGTAACAGTGTAAACCCCCCTCGGTCTGGGTCATTAACACTCCAATGTATAAAACAAACATGACAATGTAAATATTTAAGAAGGAATTGTAACGTAAAGAGCGATATGTGTGTAAGGTTATCAAAATTGAATGGAAGAAAGTCAAGGCAATGTGTAACTCTGATGGAAATGTACAGTCAAGACAATTCGAAATGCTCTGTAATGCTTATGATAAATTTTATGAACAAAGTATATTTTTTTGAATTTAAAAAAAAAATGAATCTCAGGTCCCGGTTGAGGCCGCACTGAATGGACATCGTGCAACAATCACCAGGCAGGAATGTTCCCTTCCAGTCGGGTAACACTTCAGCAGTCAAGGGCATTCAGCCTCCGATCTCCGGGTAAGCGTTCTCCAAGGCGGCCTTCAGGACCCGCGACAACGCAGAATCGCCGAGTAGAAACTTATAGCCAAGTTCCGCACACATGAGTGCGGCCTCAACCGGGACCTGGGATTCATGTCGCATTACATTCACCCCCCACCATCTGGCCTGCGAAATCCTACCAACTGTCCCGGTTTGAGACAATTCACACCTCTTTAACCTGGGGTTACCCCATCTCTGGATCTGTAAAGATTTAATCACCTGCTAATGCTCGCATTCCAAGCATTGTTTGGCATCTTTGAATTTGTCTATATATGTGTTTCTGGAACATACCTTTTCATTCACCTGAGGAAGGAGCAGCGCTCCGAAAGCTAGTGATTTGAAACAAACCTGTTGGACTTTAACCTGGTGTTGTAAGAATTCTTACTGTGCTCACCCCAGTCCAACGCCAGCATCTCCACATCATCTCTAGTGACGGTGATGGGATTTAATTCCCCCCCGCCCCCCCCCGTATTTTTAGTATTAATGGGATGGTCGAAGCATCTTCCATTGTGAAGACTGACGTAAAATAACAGTTTAATTCCCCTGCGATTTCCTTGTTCCCCATAACTATCTCCCTAGATTCATTTTCTAAGGAACCTATGTTCATTCTGGGAGGAAACGGGAGCGCACGGAGGAAACCCACGCAGACACGGGGAGAACGTGCAGACTCCGCACAGACAGTGACCCGAGTGGGAATCGAACCTGGGACCCTGGCGCCCAAACATTATTGCTCTATTCTTTTTACAGTCTCCTATTATTTGTTGGTTTATACTCTTCTACAGTGTGGCTATTGTCGGAAATGGGATGATGGAAGCAACGTAATGGATAAAGCTGTTGAAAGTGGTTGGGCTGAGGATATTATCCTGAGGATGTCCTGCAATGTCTCCAGTTTTTTTGGTGCGGCTCCTTGATGCCATACTCGGTCAAACGCTGCCTTAATTTCAAAGGCGGTCACTCTCGCTGCATCTCTGCCATTCAGCTCCTTTATCCAAGTTTGAACCAAGGCTGTAATGAGGTCTGGAGCTGAGTGACCCTGGGCGTAACCCAAACAGCTGTACTGGAACAGCTTCGCTAGGGATGCGACAAGTTCTGGAGCACAAGTCCTCTACTATTTCCGGAATATTCTCAGGGTCCATGGCCTTTACAGTGTGCAGTGCCTTCAGCCGTTTCTTGATATCACGTGGAGTGAATCAAATTGACTGCAGACTGCCATCTGTGATGCTGGGGACCTCCGGAAGGGACCGAGACGGATCATCCACTCGGCAATCGTGGCTGAAGATTGTTGAGAATGCAACAAAGGATAGAATAGCAGATGATAATTTATTCAGAAGAGGGAACTCTAACTGAGGATCGAGTTGGTGAATTCGCACATAGATTTATTGGTGACTATCATAGAATTATAGAATTTACAGTGCAGAAGGAGGCCATTCGGCCCATCGAGTCTGCACCAGCCCTTGGAAAGAGCACCCTACTTAAGCCCACGCCTCCACCCTATCCCAGTAACCCCATCTAACCTTTTTGGACACTAGGGGCAATTTATCATGGCCAATCCACCTAACCTGCACGTCTTTGGACTGTGGGAGGAAACCGGAGCACCCGGAGGAAACCCACGCAGACACGAGGAGAGCGTGCAGACACCGCACAGACAGTGACCCAAGCCGGGAATCGAACCTGGGATTCTGGAGCTGTGAAGCAACTGTGCTAACCACTGTGCTACCGTGCTGCCCATGGCTATCGTGTATTGAGTTTTAAACTCCCCCTCAGTTTAAATATTTTCTCTATGTCTCCCCTTCATATTATTTCATAGCTTAAAAATCCTCGAGCAAATCATCATTCAGCCTTCGCCTTTCTAGAGAAAAGAGCCACTGCTTGTTCAACCTTAACATCTTGTAACATCTTAGTTCTGGTGGTCTCCACTGCCTCTTTATCCCTTTTATAAAGTGGAGACCAGAATGTCATGCAATTATATTCTACGAGCATGTGCAAAATGTAGAGCAAATTAACATCGAAGATACCTGAATGTGGGTTAGTGTTTTCTCATGTTCACTTCTTACGGTGTTCCATTCCTCGGCCTTGTCCTGGACAGGCCTCAGTATGGTTCGCAGTTCCTCCTAAACAAAAGTTAAGTTTCAGTTACTGTCCTGTGTAAAACTGCCCAATGTTTCAGCTTCGGTTTTTATTATTTTAAGCAGATTTTTCTTTAAATTTGTTCATGGGATGTGGGCATCGCTGGCTGGGCCAACATTTACTTACCTTCCAACAGCGGAGACAGCCGGTCCTACGAGGGACACCTCTATTCAGGGAGAAGATAAATACAGTAAGAGGCTCAAGGCCTCCAATGACCTTCCGAGAGCAGATACAGCCGGATCTGTGGAGACACCTCTACTCGGGCAGAGGATAAATACAACACGAGGCCCGGGGCCTTCACTGACCTTCCGGGGGCAGAGACAGCCGGATCTGTGAGGAACACCTCTACTCGGGCAGAGGATAAATACAACGCGAGGCCCGGGGCCTTCACTGACCTTCCGGGGGCAGAGACAGCCGGACCTGCGGAGACAACTCTACTCGGGCAGAGGATAAATAAAGCACGAGGCCCGGGGCCTTCACTGACCTTCCGGGGGCAGAGACAGCCGGACCTGCGGAGACAACTCTACTCGGGCAGAGGATAAATACAGCGCGAGGCCCGGGGCCTTCACTGACCTTCCGGGGGCAGAGACAGCCGGACCTGCGGAGACAACTCTACTCGGGCAGAGGATAAATAAAGCACGAGGCCCGGGGCCTTCACTGACCTTCCGGGGGCAGAGACAGCCGGACCTGCGGAGACAACTCTACTCGGGCAGAGGATAAATACAGCGCGAGGCCCGGGGCCTTCACTGACCTTCCGGGGGCAGAGACAGCCGGACCTGCGGAGACAACTCTACTCGGGCAGAGGATAAATACAGCGCGAGGCCCGGGGCCTTCACTGACCTTCCGGGGGCAGAGACAGCCGGACCTGCGGGGGACACCTCTACTCAGGCAGGGGATAAATACAGTGCGAAGCCTGGGGCCTTCACTTACCTTCCGGGGGCAGAGACAGCTGGATCTGTGGGGGATACCTCTGAGGGGGATACCTCTGTTCGGGCAGAGGATAAATACAGCACGAGGCCCGGGGCCTTCACTGACCTTCCAGGGGCAGAGACAGCCGGATCTGCAAGGAACACCTACTCAGGCAGGGGATAAATACAGCACGAGGCCCGAGGCCCGAGGAGGAGGCACCTCTACTCGGGCAGAGGATAAATACAGCACGAGGCCCGGGGCCTTCACTTACCTTCCAGGGGCAGAGACAGCCGGATCTGCAAGGAACACCTACTCAGGCAGGGGATAAATACAGCACGAGGCCCGAGGCCCGAGGAGGAGGCACCTCTACTCGGGCAGAGGATAAATACAGCACGAGGCCCGGGGCCTTCACTTACCTTCCGGGGGCAAAGACAGCCGGACCTGCGGGGGACACCTCTATTCGGGCAGAAGATAAATACAGTGCGAAGCCTGGGGCCTCACTTACCTTCCGAGGGCAGAGACAGCTGGATCTGTGGGTGACAGCTCTACTCGGGCAGAGGATAAATACAGTGCGAGGCCTGGCGCCTTCACTGACCTTCCGGGGGCAGAGACAGCCGGACCTGCGGAGACACCTCTACTCGGGCAGAGGATAAATACAGCACGAGGCCCGAGGCCTTCACTGACCTTCCGGGGGCAGAGACAGCCGGACCTGCGGAGACACCTCTACTCGGGGAGAGGATAAATACAGCGCGAGGCCCGGGGCCTTCACTGACCTTCCGGGGGCAGAGACAGCCGGATCTGCGAGATACACGTCTACTTGGGCAGGGGATAAATACAGTGCGAAGCCTGGGGCCTTCACTTACCTTCCGGGGGCAGAGACAGCCGGATCTGCGAGATACACGTCTACTTGGGCAGAGGATAAATATAGCGCGAGGCTCAGGGCCTTCACTTACCTTCCGGGGGCAGAGTCAGCCGGATCTGCGAGGACCACCTCTACTTGGGCAGAGGATAAATACAGCGCGAAGACAAAAGTAACACCTTTTAACAGAAGCACATAAGGTTTACATTCACTACTGAGAACATTTATAATTCTGAATTCACCAAATGAGTAGAAGATAGTCTTTTGATGGCAGAGAGTACAGCAGTACACCTGCTTGGTCTGGCTTCAGCTCCAACACTGAAAACAAAACTAAAACACACCCTGCAGCCTGCTCAAAAACGAAAGTAAAAAGCTGACAGACAGCCCAGCTCCACCCACACTCCGACATCACTGATAAACACCCATTTCTTAAAGGTACTCTCACATGACAAAGGGAAGAGAGTTGCTAAAGTGAATGTTGTATAGACAGGTACTGCGCAGAGATAGACAGTTAAAGGATTTTCCCAATCATAAACTTCTCATCCCTCTGGAACCAACCAATAAAATGATTCTGTTTTCTTTCAATCCAATCAATCAGAACTCACATGAAAGTTAACCAGTAAAGTTTTATGACTTATTTTCACTATTGTTTCCTCAGCAACCTGGATAAGTACAGCTAAATTTACCTTTTACTGATCATTTCTCTGTAGCCGAGCCAAGAAATAAGGATCAGGGGCGAAATTCTCCGGAAACGGCGCGATGTCCGCCGACTGGCGCCCAAAACGGCGCCAATCAGACGGGCATCGCGCCGCCCCAAAGGTGCGGAATGCTCCGTCTTTGGGGGCCGAGCCCCAACATTGAGGGGCTAGGCCGGCGGCGGAGGAATTTTCGCCCCGCCAGTTGGTGGAAAAGGCATTTGGTGCCCCGCCAGATGGCGCGGAAATGACATCTCGGGGCGGCGCATGCGCGGGAGCGTCAGCGGCCGCTGACAGTTTCCCACGCATGCGCACTGGAGGGAGTCTCTTCCGCCTCCGCCATGGTGGAGACCGTGGCGGAGGCGGAAGGGAAGGAGTGCCCCCACGGCACAGGCCCGCCCGCGGATCGGTGGGCCCGATCGCGGGCCAGGCCACCGTGAGGGCACCCCCCCGGGGCCAGATCGCCCCGCGCCCCCCCCAGGACCCCGGAGACCGCCCACGTCACCTTGTCCCGCCGGTAAGGTAGGTGGTTCAATTTACGCCAGCGAGACAGGCATTTTAGCGGCGGGACTTCGGCCCATCCGGGCCGGAGAATCGAGCAGGGGGGCCCGCCAACCGGCGCGGCGCGATTCCCGCCCCCGCCGAATCTCCGGTGCCGGAGACATCGGCAACCGGCGGGGGCGGGATTCACGCCAGCCCCCGGCGATTCTCCGACCCGGCGGGGGGTCGGAGATTGTCGCCCCAGGAGTGGACCATTTGACCCTTCGAGCCTGCTCCGCCATTCAATACGATCATGGCTGAACTTGGGATTCAAATCCATTTGGCCGCCCACTCGTCATATCCCATAATCCCCTGAGACCAACAATCTGCCTATTCCTAGCCTGAAATATATTCATCGATGGAACATCCACAATCCTCTGGGATAGAGAATGCCACAGATTCACAACCCTTTGTGTGAAGAAATTTCTCCTAACCTCAGTCCTAAATGATAGGCCCCCTTATCCCGAGACTGTGCCCCTCCACCCCCCCCCCCATGTTTTAGATCCCCCAACCAGGGGGGAAACGATCTCTCAAACTTCACCCTGTCAAGCCCCCTCAGAATTGTGGAGGTTCCAATGAGATCACCTCATTCTAAACTCCAGAGAATATAAACCCAGTTTACTCAGCCTCTCATCATGGAAAAAAACCCTCAGCCCAGGGACCAATCGAATGAACCCTCGCTGAACAGTCCCCGATGTGAGTACATCCTTTCCTAAATGTGGGGAATTAAACTGTGCTCAGTGCTCCAGATGTCATCTCACCAAATCCCTGTACAACTGGGCAAGACATAGGGGCCGGGATTCTCCAATCCTGCGGCCAAGTTCTGACGTTGGCGTGAAAAGCGGCGCGAGCCAGTCCAGTGTCAATGGGCCTCAAGTGACGGGTATCCACCCCTTCCTAGGGGGCTAGTACGGCGCCAGAGTGGTGCCCGTGGCGCGCCACGGCTGGCGCGCGTTCGCGCATGCGTGTGGGTTCCTGCCTCCGCGCTGGCCCCCGGGCAATATGGCGGAGCCCGGCGCAGAGGAACATACGCCCCCACGGAACTAGCCCGCCCGCCGATCAGTAGGCCCCGATCGTGGGCCAGGCCACCGTGGAGGCCCCCCCGGGCTCGGATCCCTCCCACCAGGACGGCCCCCGTAGACAGAACTCCGAGGTCACGCCGGGTGGGACCATACGTAACCCATGCCGGCGGGACTCGGACAAACTCGGTGGGCACTCGACCTGCTGAGGCCCTGAGAATCGCCGTGGGGGGGGCGGCCTTTCAATGGCCCCCGACCGGAGCGGCGGCGATCCCACGGGCGCCCGAGAATCGGCGCCGGAGAATCGGCGTGCCGACGTCGGGGCAGCGTGGCGTGATTCTGGCGCCCCCCTCGGCGATTCTCCGACTCAGCGCGGGGTCAGAGAAACCTGCCCATTAATTCTTGCACTCCGATGCCCTTGTAATATAGGACAACCTACCACTTGCCTTCCTAATTTCTTGTTGCACCTCTTTGCTAACCTTCTGCATTCCTTTCTGTCCAAATTGAACATCTTCATACTTCCTTTTAGGTGAATTGGACATTCTGAATTCTCCCTCTGTAACCCGAACAGGTGCCGGAGTGTGGCGACCAGGGGCTTTTCACAGTAACTTCACTGCAGTGTCAACGTAAGCCTACTTGTGACAATAAAGATTATTATTGTAAAGATTAATATTATTTAGCTACCATCTTGTTGCCCACTGACGTAGCCTGAATATATGTTACGTTGGGAGAAAGGATTCAGAAATGTATCCACAGAGTTGACCAATGTGGAGACTTCATTAAGTGGCTGCAGGTGGGACTTCCGCTCCTCAATCTGATTGTTCAGAAGCACTGCTGCAGGTGATAAAACAAGAAATGCAGGAAGATACCTGAGACCGTGGGTGGGATTTTCCAGCCCTTCCCACCGGCAGCATCTTCCAGTCCCGCTGAAGGAGGCTTCCTGTGGCGGGTTCCTCGGCAGTGGGGCAGGCAGAACACTCATTGGCAGGACCGGACTGGCGGCCAATGCTGAGCGGCCTCTGTCACCGGAAAATACACCTCCGGAGCGCTGGGAAATATGTCTGGGCACCGTACTTAAAGGTAAGACCATCCGACCTTAAGGTGTGTGGGTGGGTGGGCGTTGGGTGCCAGACTTCAGAAGGGGGTTCCTGATGGAGGTGCCCGTTCTCAGCCCAGATCTAACTCTGTTAATTTCGGCCTTCTCAAACATGAGCTCAATCCTCCCATCAGCCTAAAAAGTGGGTGGGGAAAAGCCATTAAATGGCCAATAACTGTGCAGTTGTTCTCTCTGTCTTTCCTTCTGAAATCTTGGCCGCAATTTCCAGCCGTTGCGAATCACTATTCCCGCCGGCATCGCACCCCCGCCAGTGCGTTTCCCGGTGCCTTGCCGTTGGTTCAATGGGAAATCCCATTGACAAGTGGGGGCACTCCTCTGCCAGCGAACAGCCGAGAGGCTTCTTAAAAAATGTGTCCTTGGGATGTGGCCGTCGCTGGCTGGGCCAGCCCATTTGTTGCCCATCCCTAATTGCCCTTGAACTGAGTTGCTTGCTCAGCAATTTCAGAAGGGGGCAGTTAGAAGTCGACCACATCGCTGTGTAGATCGGGAGTCACATGTAGGCCAGACCGGGTAAGGACTGGCAATTGTTTCATAGTCATTATTAGACCTTCAATTCCAGACTTTTATTGAATCTGTCCTGGTGGGATTTGAACCCAGGTCCCCAGAGCAATACCCTGGATTTCTGGATGACTAATCCAGTGAGAATACCACTACGCCACCACCTCCCCGTATGGGGAACCGCAGAATCTCACCCCTTATTACCATCTCCCTCCGTTAGAAGTGTAGTTACATTACTGGACTAATAATCCAGAGAAATCCAGTTCATATCACATCAAGGCACTTTGAGACTTTAATACAGTTTAAAAAGGTGCGACTAAAATGGAATGTGACCATCAAGATTTGGGATTGAACTATGATTCTTTCCCAATGACTAATGACTTTTCACTGCCCTTTGAACTGAGCCAGAAAAACACTGAAGGACTAAGACTGAAGTGATTTATCAAGGCCCCTTGCCATCTCCTCTGGGTGTTTAGGGACGGAGAATGAATGGAGCCTTGTGAAAGCAGAGTGATTATGTTCCTGGAACCCAGTAATCCAGAGGTTTGGATGAGTTCAAATCTCACCACAACAGCTGGGGAGTTTAAACTCACGAAAGTAAACAATTCTGGAATAAAAGCTAAATCAGTATTGAGGGCCATGTAATACCACATTGTCCTAAAACTCCACCTGGTTCGCTAATTCATCTAGGGACGTAAAGCTTCCATCCTTACCTGGCCTAGCCTGTATGTGACTCCAGACCCACAATACTGTGGTTAACTCTTAACTACCCTCAGAAATGGGCGAGCATGACACTCAGAAAAGTAAAAGAATATTAAGCCAGACCCACTGGACACAACAAAGTCCCAATAATCTTAGTCAAACGTGCAAAGTCTTCACGTTAACATGGCTTTCTGGCAAAGCTGTCTCACCGACTAGAATCATAGAATTTACAGTGCAGAAGGAGGTAATTCAGCCAATCGAGTCTGCACTCTTGGAAAGAGCACCCTACTTAAGCCCACACCTCCACCCTATCCCCGTAACCCAGCAACCCCATCTAACCTAAGGGGCAATTTATCATGGCCAATCCACCTAACCTGCACATCTTTGGACTGTGGGAGGAAACCAGACACCCGGAGAAAACCCACGCAGACGCGGGGAGAACGTGCAAACTCCGCACAGACAGTGACCCAAGCCGGGAATTGAACCTGGGACCCTGGAGCTGTGAAGCAATTGTGCTAACCACTGTGCTACCCACAGACTAGTCCACCAACAGCCCGAGATAGTCATGGAATCATGCCTTACAACCATAGGTCCCAGACTCCTCCATCACCGTCCCTGGGTATGTCCTGTCACACCGTGAGGTCAGACAGAGCAGAGGCTGCAGTGATTTCCCAGTAAACCTGCCTCCGCAGAGCTGTTATCGAAGAAAATAATAGTGCTAAAAATTCTAAAATAAAATAAAATAATAAATAGTGAGAGAATATTTCCTGTTCAGGATTCCGGTCTCTGTTTCTGTATTTTATTTTATACAAGATCTCCTCACCTTAAACTCCTCAGCAGCTTCTTCCACTGGCAGCAACTCGTGGGTTTGATGAGTTTTTGAAATCTGACAAACAACACAGATGGGCTGATTGTCAGTTTTGCAGAAAATTTTCAGCTTCTCCTTGTGACGGCTGCATTCCTGCTGAATTTGATCACCTTTATCACTTTTTACAAATGTGCTCACGATGTTGGAGAGGGTGCGGTTGAGCCTCAACGTCCTGGCAGGAGACTCCTTTCTACAGACGGGACAGGAGCTGGTGTCAGCTTCCTCCCAGTACTGGGTTATACAGGATCGACAGAAGCTGTGATCACAGTCGAGTAAGACAGGATCTTTATACAGATCATGGCAAACAGCACAGGAAAGATCATCTTCCATCTCGAATCGCCTGTGCTCGAAGTAAACTGGAGTCCAACACAAAGTAAAATAATCTCTGTTTCAGTTCCTCATTCCAGAAGCAACATAATAAACCACAGCCCAGGGAAATGGATTGTCGATAAACAAGATAGGCTCACTAACCTTGTTCAGCGAACGTGTCACCACCATGGCCCAGTCTGACTATTTCTCCGGTTCTGTCAAAATATAGACCAGTGTTTACATTATTCTCATGGAGGACAAAGATAAGAAGACATTTGAGATAGAATTTACTGAAACTGTACTCCTGCAGGTATTTAATTCCAGCCAGTGTGAATGTAAGAGAAGGAAATTATTTCTGTATAAATATTGCAATCAGTTTATTGAACTCTCAAGCCTGTTTGAAAATAATAAGATCCAATTATACAGAGACCTTGTTGCACGTTACAACAGGCAGGTTCAAATTATACATTCCATTCCCGGCAAATTGCTGGGTGCATCTTGTCCTCCAGGCAGACTGATCAGTAAATTAGTCGCACCCAGTTATTTGGTGCAAATAAATGCTACCCCAGGTTTTGCAGGGCAGAAATTCCACATCCCGTTGCACCCATGTGTGTCAGACATGGTGAAAGGTTATCGGGAGGCAGGCAGGGATGCGGGATTCAGGTTACAATCGGATCAGATCTGATCTTGTTGAGTGTAGGAGCAGACTTGAGGGGCTTCCTTCTGGCCCCAATTGATGTGTTCGCATGAGAGATTAGTCAGTGAGACTGGCATCTTCAAATTACACCTGATGTCGGCATTAATGAGACCAACTATTTTTAAAAGCACACTAGCCACTCCTGTCGGGAAATCTATTGTGCGGAAACACCGTTTGTCTGGCAAAATGTTTGAGCCCACCCAAGGAAATATACCAGCACCACTTACGTACTTTGGGATCAGAAACATGGAAGATAAATAAAACCAAATTTTATGAGGTCCTGGGCCAGCAGAACAAGGTCACAAAGTCAGAGGTTTAGAGCATGCCAATTGCATCAGCAAACACTCACTGCAAAGCCAACGCCATCCGCGCTGACTCAGCCGCGTTTACCGGATTAATGACGCCATATACCAGAATAGCTTCTGTATGGTAAACTGGTCACCACATCCTGTGCATCCATACCTCTCCGACAGGGACGCCTGCAATTAAGATATTAATATGGCGGACATTGACACTGCCAACTGGGAGGCAGTTGGCGGTGGCTGTGACCTCTGGAGGCTGACATTTGACCTGAACAGACAGGGATAGCTCAGGCGACTGAGAAGAGGGTCCAGAGGCCAGAGAGTTGAGCACCTTCTCAGCCCCACTGTCTTCCTCTGCAGCAAAGGTAGCAGAGACTGGGCCTTATCGGAGCAAGGCTCCAGAGACACACTAGACGATAGTTTAGCATAGAGTTGGCCAACACAGCACAAACTCTGTAAGATCTTACAAGAGGGATGGCTGCCACTAATTCTCCAGGTAAATATTTATGCCTCCAATGTTTTCTGGTTCACACATTTGTGGTGAGGCTTTGTAAAGTCGTTTTATAGTCCAGAAAACCAACATTCCTGGCTGGAAAGGTTACGGTTTGCTGACGTGGGACTTTCAAAGCCATGACATTGTGAAAGGGCGTAACCCAGGATGCAACCCCGAATGCTGACACGGTGAACCAAGCCCTTTGAGCCCTGCCATGGCCGTCAACCAGTGAAAGTCCTGGGTCTGGATTCTCCGCACCCCCAGCTGCGTGTTTCTCGATGGTGCTCCATTTGCTGGCGGCTCATTCTTTGTTCCTGATGCTGTCAATGGGATTTCCCATTGAAGACACCCTACGTCGCCGGGAACCCCACAACCGGGGATGCGTGCTGGTGGGAACAGAGAACCCCAGCAGCCGGCGAATTCCGGCCCTCCGCTTTCCAGTTCCTGAATGTGGTAACTTACCCACTAAATTCCAATCCAAAAGGAAAGTTATTGGCCAGAATTCTCCGACCGTTCGATTCACTTTTCCTGCCGGCAGCGCAACCACCGGCCCGCGGCTTTCCCGGCGACGTGGGGTGGATTCAATGGGAAATCCCATTGTCAAGTGACGGGAGTTTAGAACCCCGGCGCCAGCTCCGAGGAAAACACAGCTGGGGAATCGGAGAATCCGCCCATTTTTTTTTTTAAGATGCTTTTTGCTGTTCTACTAGATTGTTTTTGTGACCATTCAGGTACCAGAATATCTGAATGACAATTGACAGTGCAAGTCAGGCTGACATTTATTTGTTCGAATTATACCCCCAAATCGTTCAATCTTCTATATTTTTGGCAACAACTGGAAGGCAAAAACAGCACCAACCTGAGGGCCATCTTTGACCACCAGCTTCAGGGGACTCAGGGGTAGTTGAAAGCGCCTCATTTCTGATCTCACCCCCTGGAAACCTTCCTGTCACCCATCAGACTGAAGTCAAGAGTGGAAATGAATCCTCGCCGCTCAGTTGAACTTATTGTGCTGGATTGTGCTCAAGAACGCCACGGGTGAGTCGCCGACAATGGAGAAATCCATTGACCTCGGACGGGATTCTCCGGTCGCCGTGCGGACTAGGCCGGAGAATCCCGCAAATTGACTTTGGTGAGCCAACACTGAAGATGCTCATGAACAACCAGGATCAAGCAGTCAGTGTGACGGTCGTCCCTGCCTCCCTCATCAAGAGGGAATAAAAGGACACTTCCAAATTGCCATTGACTTGATGCCTTTTTCCTGAAATTAATTCAAAAGGGAAGTGCAGACCCAAACCTCGCCAACTCACATCTCGCAGCTATGAAAAAGCAGTCGGAGCAGGAGGAAGGGATGGGTTCAGGAACACAATTCTGGTCTGACACCTGCTTCCCAAAGCACAGGGGAAGATCTTATCCAATAACATCACAAAAGAAGCCCAAGGTTGAAAATGCTCTGTGGCAAAGATTCAGTCCAAAAACTCGAAAGTAGGATGTCCATTTGCTGGTGACTATTCCATGGTAGGGGAGGCTGTGAGGTAATGGCACTGGGTAAGCCAGTGGCCTCAGGTGATGCTCTTGTGTCATGAGGAATTCTAAATTATAATTGGAATATGAAACTATCACCGATTGTTGTAAAAAAAACATCTGGGGCGAGATTCTCCGACCCCCCGCCGGGTCGGAGAATCGCCGGGGGCTGGCGTGAATCCCGCCCCCGCCGGTTGCCGAATTCTCCGGAACCTGAGATTCGGCGGGGGCAGGTATCGCGCCGCGCCGGTTGGCGGGCCCCCCTGCTCGATTCTCCGGCCCGGATGGGCTGAAGTCCCGCCGCTAAAATGCCTGTCCCGCCGGCGTAAATTAAACCACCTACCTTACCGGCAGGACAAGGCGGCGTGGGCGGGCTCCGGGGTCCTGGGGGGTGCGTGGGGCGATCTGGCCCCGGGGGGTGCCCCCACGGTGGCCTGGCCCCCAATCGGGGCCCACCAATCCGCGGGCGGGCCTGTGCTGGGGGGGCACTCTTTCCCTTCCGCCTCAACCACGGTTTCCACCATGGCGGAGGCGGAAGAGACTCCCTCCACTGCGCATGCGCGGGAATGCCGTCAGCGGCCGCTGACGCTCCTGCGCATGCGCCGCCCGGAGATGTCGTTTCCGCGCCAGCTGGCGGGGCACCAAAGGCCTTTTCCGCCAGCTGGCGGGGCGGAAATTCGTCCGGCGTCGACCTAGCCCCTTAAGGTTGGGGCTCGGCCCCCAAAGATGCGGAGCATTCCGCACCTTTGGGGCGGCCCGATGCCCCGTCTGATTTGCGCCGTTTTGGGCGCCAGTCGGCGGACATCGCGCCGTTTCCGGAGAATTTCGCCCCCGGTTCACTAATGTCCTTCAGGGAAGGAAATCTGCCATCCTCACCCAGTCTGGCCTACATGTGACTCCAGACCCACAGCAATGTGCTTGACTCTTCAAAGGAAGTTAGGGATGGGCAACAAATGCTGGTTTTTCTAGCAACACCCACAACCCAAGAACGAATAAAAATGATTTATTCCTTCACTAATATCACAGTGAACAGTTAGAAGCCCAATTCATAACTTTTCACTGGTCAAATTACCCAGCTGACTGCACAGGACGATTCTTTCTGCATCTCTAACAAATGCTCAATGGCATGTTCTCACCAAAGAAGGAGTGGTAGGATATACCAAAGAGGTTGTAAATGCGTGTGGTGTTTGATATTCCAATGGGCAGGACATTAAACCTTTACAACCGACAGAACCCTTGCAAAGTGCCAGATGCGACATCACTGCTGCTGCTCTGGCAGTTTCAATAGCCAAACCGTGGCCTCGTGTCGAGAAATTTAGACTCACTCTCAATGTTTGGAATTTAAAGTTTATTTTACAAACCGGTACAAATGTTCGCGCGACTAACACATCGTCAGGTGTGTGGCGGCAAAATAAATCACTGATTTCAAACCTCATCAATATTCTCACTCAAGCAATTACAGAAACGATACCAATTTGGGAAGTTTTAAAAAATAAATTTAGAGTACCCAATTATTTTTTTCCCAATTTAGCGTGGCCAATCCACCTATCCTGCGCATCTTTTGGGTTGTGGGGCCGAAACCCACGCAGACACGGGGAGAATGTGCCAACTGCACACGGACGGTGACCCAGGGCTGGGATTCGAACCCGAGTCCTCAGCGCCGTAGGCAACAATGCTAACCACTGTGCCACCGTGCTGCCCACCAATTTGGGAAGTTACATTTCTGCCCATTATAAACATTTCCATGGAACGATCCCACCGACATTTAGAAGCACGTGCACAGGCACCGAAACATGTGTCCTGCTGAGAAAGGTTGAAAATGCTCAGTGGTTAGCACTGCTGCCTCACGGCGCCGAGGACCCGGGTTCGATCCCGGCTCTGGGTCACTGTCCGTGTGGAGTTTGCACATTCTCCCCGTGTCTGCGTGGGCCTCACCCCCACAACCCAGCGATGTGCAGGGTAGGTGGATTGGCCAGGCTAAATTGTCCCTTAATTGGAAAATAAATTGGGTACTCTCAAAAAAAAATTTTAAGCACTGTGAAAGGAAGCACTCCGACAGCGCACCTGCTTTTTCTCGGAAGCACTTCAGAGTTAATGGGCTATGAAGTGCTATAAAGAAGCAAAGCTATTCCCTCCTTTGAGATAGCCTTCAGCTGTCAATCAAGAGACTCATAAAGATCAATCAGATGTGAAATTCAATGTAAACAACCAAGTTGTTTTGGGACAGCACGGTAGCACAGTGGTTAGCACAGTTGCTTCACAGCTCCAGGGTCCCAGGTTCGATTCCCGGCTTGGGTCACTGTCTGTGCGGAGTCTGCATATTCTCCCCGTGTCTGCGTGGGTTTACATCGGGTGCTCCGGTTTCCTCCCACAGTCCAAAGATGTGCAGGTTAGGTGGATTGGCCATGCTAAATTGCCCTTAGTGTCCAAAATTGCCCTTCGTGTTGGGTGGGGTTACTGGGTTATGGAGATTGGGTTGAGGTGTGGGCTTGGGGAGGGTGCTCTTTCCAAGAGCCGGTGCAGACTTGATGGGCCGAATGGCCTCCTTCTGCATTGTAAATTCTATGAGAAGTACAAAGGCATACTGCTACAGTGAAAGTACAGAGCCTATTGAAACTTCAAGGCAAGCAAGTCGACAGGGAAAAATTCAAGGGGAGTGAAATGCTTCTTCAAAAAACAAACTGTAGGCCAGACCAGGTAAGGGTGGCAGATTTCCTTCCCTAAACCGTATTAGTGAACCAGCTGTACAACAAAAAAAAAAGATTGTTTCCTGGTCACACTTAGTGAAATTAGTATTCAGTACCCAAAATTTAATTAATTGAGTTCACCTTCCCCAGGCCGTTTAGAACCCATGTCCTCAGAGAATTGGCCTAGGCTGATTTACTTCTAGCGCAGTGATATTACCACCATCTCCCCCATAAATGGCCCGTTAGCTTAGCGGGTGGGAAGTATGGAAAATCTGGCAAAGAGCAGTTGGTCGCAAGGCCTTGGAATATGGCAGAGGAAGATAGGTAGCCCCCAGATGTATGGACCCTCCCACCGCCTCCGGCGGCTGTGTATAAACAGAGGATCCGAGACCGTGATGTCCCCCGCCACCCTGGTCGCCGCCTGGATCATCGAGTCCCGCCAAAGTCTATGGCGTTTGGTTACGCTTGTCGGCCCTGCTGCCAGAGAAATGTCTGTGTGGTGGGGGGAGGGGGCGGGTGTTGCCTTCAACGGGGCCTGAGGATGCGGCCCCTAGTTTTCTTGAATTGTTACTTTCCGCGGACAGATTGTCAGGGGTTCATGATTTCTCCCCCTATCATTGTCACCTGGACTCAAAAAAGGATAGAGTTTCTCATGGAATCTGTCCGTGAAAGTGAAGATATGGGACATGCTATCTGCATTGTAAAAGGACACCTTCCCTCCCTCATAATCCAGGCAGACTCGAATTTTTCTCGGCTTCTCCCTCAGATCCAAGTGCCTCCAGTTCTTGGTCGCAGCCCGATACTGATTCCCATATCTCAGCGCTATTATCCAGACCCCGCTATCTGGATTCAGATCAATGGCCTCTTTCCTGTTGATAGATCCTCTGGCTAGGCCCAGATCCCACTCAGTCTTTTGTCCCACCACCACCTCCCAGTGGTGTTTCCCAGATGAGTACCCCTCGCGACCCAGGACGTAGAGGAGAGGGTCGAATCTTTCCGGGCGGTCCAAGAGTGGCTGCTGTCTTTTCATGGAGTGACTCACGCTGGTGAGCTCTTTGGACAGGAGTAAGTGAGGATGAGCTGTGTAAGGGTCCAAGGTCACTGGAGCTGGGGGAATAGATGTAAACAATGTAAATAAACAGTTCATCAACACATTCTGTGGCAACATGCACACTTGGCTCACTCACTGATAAGATGGGTAGTAATATTAACTGTAGTGATCTTTGTATATGTAAATACATGAAGGGTTAATGTGCAGTCAGTACAGTCAGATGATCACTAGAGGGCAACACTAACAGGGAGTATATAAACAAGCTTAATGTTTTCCCGCTCTCTTCATGTGTGTTGTAGCCAGAGGACAGAAGTATAGTAAGTTCAGAGAGTATAGAATATTCCAGGTTAATCTAATTCTATCTTGTTTAATTTGACCACTAGTAAAAGTATTGAGGAATCAAACTCACAAGTAAATTGATTGATTACTCAATAAATAGTTTGTTATCACTGGAAGACTTTGAGTATTCATCATCAAATTAAGTTCAACTCGGCATAAACAAATGAGTAACATATATTACTCCCAACTAATATAACATTAGTAATCTGACAACGGGCAGAAACAATGGGCAGCACGGTAGCGCAGTGGTTAGCACTGTTGCTTCACAGCTCCAGGGTCCCAGCTTCGATTCCCGGCTTGGGTCACTGTCTGTGTGGAGTCTGCACGTTCTCCCTGTGTCTGCGTGGGTTTCCTCCGGGTGCTCTGGTTTCCTCCCACAGTCCAAAGATGTGCAGGTTAGGTGGATTGGCCATGATAAATTGCCCTTGTGTCCAAAAAAAAGGTTAGGTGGGGTTACTGGGTTATGGGGATAGGGTAGAGGTGTGGGCCTGGGTAGGGTGCACTTTCCAAGAGCCGGTGCAAACTCGATGGGCTGAATGGCCTCCTTCTGCACTGTAAATTCTATGTTCAATCTATCATACCATCACCTTCAGTTGCATTGGGCTCATTGATCTCTTTTGTGATTATTTTGTGATTTCCCCACCACTTTATCACTCTTTCATGGAAAGGACTCATCGGGAAGGCCAGCATTTATGCCCATTCCGAATATCCTGGAGCAAGTGAACCGTTGTAGTCCCTGAAGTGTAGCTGCACCCACAGGGCCGTTAGGGAGGGAGTGCCAGGGTTTTGACCCAATGACGGTGAAGGAACGGCCAATATATTTCCCAGTCAGGATGGGGAGTGACTTGGCATGGAACTTGCAGGTGGGGGTGATCCCAGGTATCTGCTGCCCTTGTTCTTCTAGGTGCCAAGGTCACAAGTTTAGAAGATGCTGTCAAAGGAGTCTTGGTGAGTTTCTGCAGTGCATCTTGCAGGCAGTACACACGGCTGCTACTGTGCGTCGGTGGTGGAGGTATATTTAAAATGGTGGATGGGATGTCAATTAAGCGGGGCTGTTTTGTCCTGGATGGTGTTGAGCTTCTTGAGTGTTGTTGGAGCTGAGCTCATCCAGACAAGTGGAGAGTTTTCCATCTCACTCCTGACTTGTGCCTTGTAGATGGTGGACGGACTTTGGGGAGTCAGGAGGTGAGTCAAGCTCCTCAGAATTGTCAGCCTCTGACCTGCTCTCATTGCCACAGTACCTCTGTAGCTGACCCAGGCAAGTTAATGGAAATGGTGACACCCACAGTTTTGATGTGGTTTCAGTGAAGATAATATAGAATCATGGGAGGTGAATTCTCTGCCTCCCTAGCCGTGTGTTTCGCGGTAGCGAGCCGTCACTGACTGCAGGATTCTCCGTTCCCGCCGCTGACCAATGGGATTTCCCATTGTAGGCACCCCACGCCTCCGGGAATCCCACGGGCGGGGGTGCGCTGCCGGCGAAATGGAGAATCCTGCCGGCGGAGAATTCACCCCTGAATCATTATACAATCCTTATAGTGCAGAAGGAGGCCTTTCGGCCCATCAAGTCTGCACTGATCCTCTGAAAGAGCACCCTACCGAGGCTCACATCCCCGCCCTATCCCCATAACCCCACCTCACCTTTTGGACACTAAGGTGCAATGTAGCCCGGCCAATCCACCTAACCTGCACATCTTTGCACACCTGCACAATATAGCTCAATATTGAGGGGAGATGGTTGGATCTTGTCTTGTTGGAGATGGCCATTGACTGGCACTTGTGTGGCAAAAATGTTCCTTGCCAATTGTCAGCCCGAACATGGACATTGTCCGGGTCTTGCTGCACTTAGACATAGACTACTTCAGCTTCTGAGGAATTACAACACGTCTGTCCTGTTAGTGGGAAGCAAACTCAATAGTAAGTTTCATAAAGGGAATGGCATCTATGCTATGAACGGAAAGATGTGCAGGGCTATGAGAAAAGGATAGAGGGAGTGCAGCTAATTGGATATCTTTTTTTACAGATCAAAACACGATGCACCAAATGGCTTCCTTTTGTGCTGTACGATTCTATGATTTGCATAGAAATAGCATTGCTGGAACTAAAATGATGCTGGGACATCGAGACAAGAGGAAATCTACAATTCTGATTAATCTGGTGGAGGGAGATATTATTTATTAATTTCCGCCGGGTATCCATATCAACAGCCGACACTCATGCCCATTTGTCATTCCTCTGGCTCGACTTGTTCGTAAATGATGAAAAAGTAAGGTCAGAAAAATAATTTCATTCTTTATCCACTGTGGCTAACAAGGATTTCTAGAACCATATAATGATGTAGCACAGACGTAGCCCATCATGTTGATGCTGGTTCTCGGAAAGGCCTGTCCAATATGGCCCACTGCTCCAATCTTAACCATTGCCCTATGAGTCTTTCTGTTCAAGTGCAAATCCAATTCCTTTTGGAAATTGTTATTGAATCCGAACATATGAACTAAGAGCAGGAGTCAGGCCACTCGGCCTCTCCAGTCTGCTCCACCATTCAATAAGATCATGGCTGATCTGATTGTCACTGCCCAATGACCTTTCACCCCATGGTTAGCAAGAAACTATCTGCCTTTGCCTTAAAGATATTCAAAGATTCTGCTTCCACTGCCTTTTGGGGATTAAAGTTCCAGAGACCCACCCCCCTCTGAGGGCAAACAATTCTCCTCATCTCTGTCTTAAATGAGGGGCCTGTTATTTTTAAACAGAGACCCCCTTCTAGCTCTAGATTCTGCCACACGCGGAAACATCTTCACCACATCCACCCTGTCAACACCCCTCAGGATCTCAAAGGTTTCGACCAAGTCGCCTCTTATTCTTTCAAACACGAGCGGATACAAACCTTTAATAATCTTTATTATTGTCACAAGTAGGCTTACATTAACACTGCAGTGAAGTTCCTGTGAAAAGCCCCTAGTCGCCACACTCCGGCGCCTGTTCGGGTACACAGGGGGAGAATCCAGAATGTACAATTCACCTAACACTTACCCAGCCTCATGAAACAATCTGCCCAATCCAGGTATTAGTCCAGTATATCTCACCTGAACTTGCTTCTAATGCGCTTACAGCTTCCCTTCAACAAGGAGACCAATAGTACACAGTACTCCAGATGTGTGCCTCCACCATCTGGAATGCATTCCGGATTGTGGAACATTTGAGACCGATATATTCTTCCCAAACATCCGCACAATTATACTCTTAGAATAGACCTGGTAAATTGAGCAATGGAAATATTCTCTCCTGTTCCGGGAGAGATCAGTCCAGTGGAGCATGCTGGGAAGAAAACATGGAGCAGGTGTCACCCACCTGTGCTAACCACCGTCAACATCTTCTTCCACACTCGGTACTGGAGTGATCCAATGCTCTGCTCTACATTGACAACAGGACAAGCCCTCACTGGAACTGGATTCATCTTTTTCGCTCTGGAAGGAGAGAGGCAGTGGAAGGTAATCGCAGTTTTCCATTTCAATCATGAATAAATTAAAAGGGAAAGATTCACATTAAGAGTTCAACCTGCAACTTTTCTCAATTTCTGGAAATTTCTGAAAGAGAGAAAAAGACACAGTAATTAGCCTGCTTGTTTTTCAGAACAGCTAAAATCCATGCAGAGTATATTTTATACAAGCAGCTGTATTTCCTGATTTTAAACAGCCCTGTTTCCCTGGCAGTGTGAATTTATGGTAATTTGCTGTTACTGAAAATACAAATGATATTGATTTATAACCTGACTGGTGTTAAAGCGAGACTATACCAAAACTCAGTAGGATAACTCGGAACACTGGTTCATAAGATATAGGCGCAGAATTAGGCCATTCGGCCCATCGAGTCTTAGTGGTGTACATTTTCTGTTTGGTATACTGTGAGAAAAATATGCGGACCAGAGAGGAATAGTCCTGCTGAAATGAAATGAAAATCGCTTATTGTCACAAGTAGGCTTCAATGAAGTTACTGTGAAAAGCCCCTAGTCGCCACATTCCGGCGCCTGTTCAGGGAGACTGTTCCAGAAATTGAACCGTGTTGCTGGCCTGCCTTGGTCTGCTTTCAAAGCCAGCGATTTAGCCCAGTGAGCTAATTGTGTGAACAATGAATAAACAATATTTATTAATGTAAAAGAAAAAGTACTCACACATGAAGGACTTAAAATACTACAGTACTTAATTGCATGGATGGCCGAACACACAGACACACACACACACACACACACACAGTATTACATGAAGTTACCCCTTGATACCCAACTACTTACATTCCCTGAACTGTGGTAAAAGAATAAATACTTCATCCCAGGACAATAGGTATATTTTATGTGAAAACAAATTTTAATTTAAGTGCAGAATTCAACACATTAACGTCGAAGAAATAGCTGTACAATTATCAATGAGACAGTTCTTAAACACAAGGAAAAACCTAAACCTACTTTTTGTACGAGCTACTAACTCCAGTATAGTCGAATAGCTGTGAAACTCCCCTAACAAACTGAGCTAAGTTCAGCACATAATTACCACGCACTGGTTATCTGACCACGTTTGGGAGTATCAGCGAAGGGGATACCTGCTCGGTTAAAGTTTTGGATCTTAACCAGCTGCCTGTTTAGTGACAACCTATTTTCGGGAGACTGTTTCTGCAGCTGGGTGTGGCGGTGATGGTAGGTGCGATTGTGTCCCCTTTCTCCAGTTATTGTGCTATGGATGTATCATCCTTTTCCTTTGATGCTCTCCGCCCTGTGAATTCACCTTTAGCATACATGTGTCAACTTCCTTATCTTTCCACTTTAAAGTTACCTCTTCAATACCCCATTGTTTTCCTCTAGTTACATGGGCAAACACTTGTTTTTCTCACCGATATGCTAGTTTGCATCTCAAAACCTCTTCCGACCACTGCCCTTATCAACTCCTGTTTTATTTTATTTTTACCCAATTTCATTTTTTACTCTTAATTTTCCAGGCTCTATCCGTAGAAGCGTAGAAAGCCTAATCCTTCCATCGGCGGGATTGTCCAGTCCCACTGAAAGTGATGCCCCCCCCATCACGGGTTCCCCCTAGTCGGGATGGGCGAGCCGCATAAAAAATCCATAGACATCGGTCGGTCCGGAACGTCTCGCTGACAGCCAATGGTGAGTCAGCTCCCCCTCCGGGAAGCATGCCATTGGGGGTGATCGGGGAGATCCCGCCCATTGAGCCTTCACACAGATCGAATTCCAGAACAAAAGGAGCCTCAGGTACATCAACTCTGTCTGATGGTGGAGACAGGTTTCTCTGCTGTTGCTCAAATAAAGATCTTTAACTGGAACTCCGAGTGTCGTCTGGTCAGTGAGGGGAGTGAGGTGCACTATAGTTAAATAGCTGCGAAACTCCCCTTACAAACCTTCTGAGCCTAATGTAACATCCACACCATAGAGCGGCCAATTGCAGTACACACACTCTCAGCTTTCATTGCTAGAAATTCCTCAAATACTACTGGGAAGAATTTTTACATCCAGACCAGAGTGGGTTTCATGTCTTAACTGAAAGATAGCACCTCTGACAGTGCAGCACGCCACTGCAGTATCAGACTGTATTATGTGCAGGTTAGGTGGATTGGCCATGCTAAATTTCCCTTAGCGTCCAAAAAAGGTGGGGTTACTGGGTTACGGGGATAGGATGAAGGTGTGGGCTTGGATAGGGTCTTCTTTCCAAGGGCCAGTGCAGATTCGATGGGTTGAATGGCCTTCTTTTGCACTGTACATTATATATATGTGTTTGCTTCCGTTTCTGGAATGGGACCTCAATTCAAGACCTCCTGACCCAGAGGTGAGAGTGCTTTATTCAGTCTCTATTCTGACCCAGAGGTGAGAGTGCTTTATTCAGTCTCTATTCATACTTGGGATGTGGGCAAGGCCAACATTTCTCGGCCATCCCTCCTCGCCATTGAGCTGAATGGCTTGCCCGACCATTTCAGAGAGCAGCCAAGAGTCAGCCGCATTGCTGTGGAGTCTGGAGTCACGTGTAGGCCGGGCCGCGTGAGGACAGCAGATTTCCTTCCCTAAAGGACATTAATGAACGAGCTGGTCTTTTACAACAATCGGTGATCGTTAGACTAGCTTTATATTCTCGATTATCCTCAATTGAATTTAAATTCCACCAGCTGCCGCGGGGGATTTGAACCCAAATCCCCAGGATTACCAGCCCAGTGACGTTACCACTACGGAACCAGCTTACCCTGAGAAATCGGATATGATCGTCCTCGCTCAGCAGTTCCTGAATCTCCTCAATGGTGCTCGAGAGTGTTGCCATTTCCTCAGCTATCTTCTCGATTGTCCCCCTCATCGCCTGACACCGTTTCTTCTTTTCTTGTTTCAGCTTTTGCAAAGCAATCTTCTCTTCCTTAAAGAGAAACTGGTGAAGTTTCAAAAATTCTTTCTTAACCTGTTGCTCTGCGTTGCCAGTCCGCTGCTGTGGAAGAAGAGAGATTAAAAGGACAATATTAATAATATGTGAGGCTCTGGCAGTGTATTACACATGTTTCAACCCCCGATGCATGTTTGAGAATCAACGTATTCCGAAATACAGAGTCAATTATAGGATCAATATCCTGGGGTTACTATTGACCAGAAATTGAGCTTGTCCAGCTATATAAACTATGCCTACAAGAGCAGATCAGAGGTTGTAAATTCTGAGGCGAATAGTCTGCCTGACTGCCTGTAGCGCACAAAGACTCCATGAGACGAAAAGAGTGAAGTCGATGAGGCTTTATTAAGCGTGTCTGTTCCCCAGCAGCCCGATAGTAAACTGGCCTGCGGGGGAAGGCACCGGCTTCTTATACTTCGCCTTCAGGGCGGAGTATGAGGTCAACGGCCAACCAGGACCCAGGATCTGTCAGCCAATGACATTAGGGCTTCCAGTCCCACATGACCCCCAATACATACTACCACATTCACCCCTTGTCAAAAATGAACCCGGCGGGGTGATGCTTCGTATGGTGGTAAGGGTTTACAGGGCTGGCCCTGGGAGGATAGAACAGTTACATGGTAGTACAGTATTGGACAGTATCGTCCTGTTACAACTATTTACAGAGGGTATAGGAAAAACAAAATGTTCATTGAACAGTCCATCTTTGTTTTACATCGACGCCACGAGTCGGTCGGGCGGTCTGGTCGTCCGTGTCGATCGCCTCGGCCCCCGCGGTGGTGGTGGTGCTTGTACCAGCGTTGTCGCCTCCGGGAGCCGCACGGTTTCAGCTGTCGGTGCAAAGGGGAGGGGGACTGATCCTCCTGGGAAGGGGGCGGTCGCGGGGTGCGGCGGTGGCAGGAAGGGGGGCGGTTGGGTTGATGGTGTCGGGGGGGTGTGCGTGGTGCCGGCGGGCACCAGATCCCGCAGGGAGACCGTGTCCTGTCGCCCGTCGGGGTACTCCACGTAGGCGTACTGGGGGTTTGCGTGGAGGAGGTGAACCCTTTCGACCAACGGGTCCGCCTTATGTGCCCGCACATGCTTTCGGAGCAGGATGGGTCCTGGGGCCGCCAGCCAGGTTGGCAGCGACGTTCCAGAGGAGGACCTCCTAGGGAAGACAAGGAGACGCTCGTGCGGCGTTTGATTAGTGCTTGTACATAATAACGACCGGATGGAATGGAGAGCGTCCGGGAGGACCTCCTGCCACCGTGAAACTGGGAGATCCCTGGACCGTAGGGCCAGTAGGACGGCCTTCCAGACCGTGCCGTTCTCCCTTTCTACTTGCCCGTTCCCCCGGGGGTTGTAGCTGGTCGTCCTGCTTGAGGCTATGCCCTTGCTGAGCAGGAACTGGCGCAGCTCGTCACTCATGAAAGAGGACCCCCTGTCGCTGTGGACGTATGCGGGGTAACCGAACAGCGTGAAGATGCTGTTCAGGGCTTTAATGACTGTGGCCGCGGTCATGTTGGAGCAGGGAATGGCAAAAGGGAAGCGGGAGTATTCGTCCACTACATTAAGGAAATATGCGTTGCGGTCGGTGGAGGGGAGGGGCCCTTTGAAATCGAGACTGAGGCGTTCAAAGGGGCGGGAAGCCTTAATCAGGTGCGCTCCATCTGGCCTGAAAAAATGCGGCTTGCATTCTGCGCAGATGTGGCAGTCCCTTGTGACTGTACGGACCTCTTCTAAAGAGTATGGGAGATTGCGGGACTTGATGAAGTGGTAAAACCGAGTGACCCCCGGGTGGCAGAGGTCCTCATGGAGGGTGTGGAGGCGGTTAATTTGTGCGTTAGCACATGTGCCGCGGGATAGGGCATCGGACGGCTCGTTCAGCTTTCCGGGCCGGTACAAGATCTCATAGTTAAAGGTGGAGAGCTCGATCCTCCACCTTAAGATCTTGTCATTTTTAATCTTGCCCCGCTGTGCATTATCGAACATGAAGGCTACCGACCGTTGGTCAGTGAGGAGAGTGAATCTCCTGCCGGCCAGGTAATGCCTCCAATGTCGCACAGCTTCCACTATGGCTTGGGCTTCCTTTTCCACTGAGGAGTGGCGGATTTCTGAGGCGTGGAGGGTTCGGGAGAAAAAGGCCACGGGTCTGCCCGCTTGGTTAAGGGTAGCCGCTAGAGCTACGTCGGAGGCGTCGCTCTCGACCTGGAAGGGGAGGGACTCGTCGATGGCGCGCATCGTGGCCTTTGCGATGTCCGCTTTGATGCGGCTGAAGGCCTGGCAAGCCTCTGTCGACAGAGGGAAGGTCGTGGTCTGTATTAGGGGGCGGGCCTTGTCTGCGTACTGGGGGACCCACTGGGCGTAGTACGAAAAGAACCCCAGGCAGCGTTTCAGGGCTTTTGGGCAGTGCGGGAGGGGAAATTCCATGAGTGCGCGCATACGTTCGGGGTCGGGGCCTATTATCCCATTGCGCACTATGTAGCCCAGAATGGCTAGCCGATCGGTGCTAAAAACGCACTTGTCCTCGTTGTACGTGAGGTTCAAGGCTTTGGCGGTCTGGAGGAATTTTTGGAGGTTGGCGTCGTGGTCCTGCTGGTCGTGGCCGCAGATGGTTACATTGTCGAGGTACGGGAACGTGGCCCGTAATCCATGTTGATCAACCATTCGGTCCATCTCCCGTTGGAAGACCGAGACCCCGTTTGTGACGCCAAAAGGGACCCGTAGGAAATGGTATAATCGCCCGTCTGCCTCGAAGGCTGTGTACTTGCGGTCACTTGGGCGGATGGGGAGCTGATGGTAGGCGGACTTGAGGTCCACGGTGGAGAAGACTTTATACTGGGCAATCCGATTGACCATGTCGGATATGCGGGGGAGAGGGTACGCGTCTAGTTCTGTGTACCTGTTGATGGTCTGGCTATAGTCAATGACCATCCTTTGTTTCTCCCCTGTCTTCACTACTACCACCTGCGCTCTCCAGGGACTATTGCTGGCCTGGATTATGCCCTCCTTTAGTAGCCGCTGGACTTCGGACCGAATGAAGGTCCGGTCCTGGGCGCTGTACCGTCTGCTCCTAGTGGCGACGGGTTTGCAATCCGGGGTGAGGTTCGCAAACAAGGACGGGGGTTGCACCTTGAGGGTAGCGAGGCCGCAGATAGTGAGTGGGGGTATGGGGCCGCCGAATTTAAACGTAAGGCTCTGTAGGTTACATTGGAAGTCTAAGCCCAGCAAGGTGGGGGCACAGAGTTGGGGAAGGACGTTAAGTTTGTAGTTTTTGAATTCCCTCCCCTGTATCGTTAGGGTGACTATGCAGAATCCCTGGATCTGTACGGAGTGGGATCCTGCAGCTAGGCAAATCTTTTGTGCGCTGGGGTAGGTAGTTAAGGAACAGCGTCTTACCGTGTCGGGGTGTATAAAACTTTCCGTGCTCCCGGAGTCGACTAGGCATGGCGTCTCGTGGCCGTTAATTAGGACCGTTGTCGTCGTCGTCTGGAGAGTCCGGGGCCGAGCCTGATCGAGCGTAACCGAAGCGAGCCGTGGTTGTAGTAGTGGGGTGGGGTCCGTTGTTGCCGTCCAAGATGGCGTCGGGGATGGACAAAATGGCTGCCCCCATACATCGCACGTGGCTGGGGGGTCACAAGATGGCGTCGGGGGTGGACAAAATGGCCGCCCCCATGCGTCGTACAGGTCGGGGGCGGTCCAAGATGGCGGCGCCCCTCCTCCCCTCGTAGTGGTCGGGACCCAAAATGGCGGCGTCTGCGGGTCGCACATGGTGTGCTGGGGGGTCTGCGGAGCGCTAGGACCGCGCGGAGTTCCTTCACTGCGAGCGCCAGGGCCGCGGGCGCTAGGACCGCGCGGAGCTCCCTCTCTGCGAGCGCCAGGGCCGCGGGCGCTAGGACCGCGCGGAGCTCCCTCACCGGGGACAGCGGTGGTCGGGGCCCAAGTCGGCGGAGCCGGCGGGTCAGGCGTGGGGCGCGGGAGGGGAGTGAGGGTGGCGTTCGGGACGCGAAAGACCCATTCCTCTCCGTGGAGAGTGTTGGCCGGCACCCAAATCGGGAGCGCCGGCGGCGGGTCGTACATGGACTGCGGGGAGGGGGGTTGGGGAGCGTAGGCGGCGTGCAGGGCTCCCAGTTCTCCCGGGGCCGCGGTGGTCGGGACCCAGAGCGGCTGCGCCTGCCGGTCGCACATGACGTGCTGGGTGGGTTGGGAGGCATAGACTGCCTGTAGGGCTCCCTGTGGCCCCGGGACGGCGGCGACCTCGCGGGATCGGCACACCACCGCATAGTGGCCCTTTTTCCCGCAGCTATTGCAGATGGCTGCGCGGGCCGGACAGCGTTGTCGGGGGTGGTTCGCCTGGCCGCAGAAATAACAGCGGGCGCCCCCGGTGCGACTCGGCGTTTGGGCCGCGCAAGCCTGTGGGGTGTCCGGGGGGGGGGGTTTTGCCGCGACGGGTACGTACGGGGCCCAATGGCCTGCCGCGCGGTCGGGGCCGTAGGCGCGGGTAGCGCGGCGTAGAACTCGTCCATCGATTCTTCGGGAGCTTGCCGTCTCGTCGCGAGCTGGTAGCGAGCGTAGATTTGGTTAACTGGGCGGACATAGAGACTTTTCAGTGCTGCGAACGCCGTCTGGAAATCGTCGGTGTCTTCAATGAGGGTGAAAATCTCCGTGCTCACCCTCGAGTGCAGGACCTGCAGTTTTTGTTCGTCTGAGACCCGGCCGGTGGCCGTTCTGAGGTAGGCCTCGAAGCAAGTCTGCCAGTGTTTGAAGGCTGCTGCCGCATTCACTGCGTGGGGGCTGATCCTCAGGCATTCTGGAATGATCCTGAGCTCCATAGTCCTTTTTAGGCACGCTTAATAAATTGTAGCGCACAAAGACTCCATGAGACGAAAAGAGTGAAGTCGATGAGGCTTTATTAAGCGTGTCTGTTCCCCAGCAGCCCGATAGTAAACTGGCCTGCGGGGGAAGGCACCGGCTTCTTATACTTCGCCTTCAGGGTGGAGTATGAGGTCAACGGCCAACCAGGACCCGGGATCTGTCAGCCAATGACATTAGGGCTTCCAGTCCCACATGACCCCCAATACATACTACCACACTGCCCTAAGTAACAAGTCAGGAAATGCAATTGAATATTCTCCACTTGCCTGGATGAGCGCAGCTCCAACAACACTCCAGAAACTCAACACCATCCAGGACAAAGCAGTCCCGCTTGATTGGCGTCCCTTCCACAAACATTCACTCCCTTCCCCCCCCCCCCCCCCCCCCCCCCCCCCCGATGGACAGTGTCAGCCGTGTGCACCATCGACAAGATTCACTGCGGGAACTCACCGAGGTTCCTCACACAGCACCTTCCAAACCCACGGCCACCACCATCTAGAAGGACAAGAGCAGCAGTTACCTGGGATCGCCCCCACCTGGAGGTTCCCCTCCAAGTCACTCCCCATCCCGACGGGGAAATATATCGGCCGTTCCTTCAGTGTCGCCAAATCCTGGAGCTCCCCCCCTAACAGCACGGTGGTGTGCCTACACCTCAGGGACTGCAGCGGCTTCAAGACCGCAGCTCAGCACCACCTTGTCAAGGGGCAATTAGGGATGGGCAATAAATGCCAGTATAACCAGCAAAGCCCACATCCCGCAAATTAATTTTGAAAAATAAAAGCACGTTCACCTGCACATTTAACATCGCCGGCAAACACTTTCCAACCCCGAAGCTGCAGAACGGAATGATCTAGAAACAGGGCCTGGCCTCAGTGCAGAAGGATGTTCAGAGAAAGTCCAATCAAGGGACCAGTCTCCCGCCACTGAGTTCGATAGGTGGAGGGCCCAGCACCTGCTTCCTCAACATGACTTCAGAGGGCCAGTGCAGAGAAAACAGGCTGAATGGCCTCCTTCTGTGCTATCATCATTCCGTGATGCTCTGTTTGCACCCTGTGTTTACAGCCAATTCCACCTCCTGGGCCCCATGCTAGCTGCTCGTGTAAACGAAAATTCTCTCGCGTTAGGTGTTGTACATTTCTCCTCGATTAATTAAAAGCTTGTATTTTAGAATCATAGAATCTCTACAGTGCATGAGGCCATTCGGCCCATTGAATGTGAAGCAACCCTCTGAAAGAGCACGCTACCGAGGCCCATTCCCCTGCTTGATCCCCGTGACCCCACCTAACCAGTACATCCCTGGATCTGTAAGGCTCAATCTTACCACGGCCAATCCACCGAACCTGTACGTCTTTGGACTGTGGGAGGAAACCGGAGCACCCGGAGGAAACCCACGCACACACGGGGAGAACGTGCAAACTCCACACCACACAGACAGTTACCAGAGGTTGGAATTGAATCCGGGTCCCTGGCGAGTGAAGCCAAAGTGCTAACCACTGTGCCGCCATGTTGACCCTTGATACAGCACTTAGATGAATTCAGAATGTCCCAAAACGCTTTAAAGCCAATGAAGTACTTTAGAAGAATGGTCACTGTCCTAATGTAAGAAAGAATGGAAGCCAATTTGCACACAGCAAACTCCCACAGACAGCAGTGAGATAATGAGATGATTTATCTTTCAAAAAGATTAGCATTTTGCTTTTTATGACCACCAGATGCCTCAAAGTGCTTTGCAGCCAATGAGGTACATTTGTCGTGGACACACTGATGTAATATGAGATTGCGGCCGCCAATTTGGCACTGCAAGCTCCTGCAGTTATAACGACCAGGAGATCTCTGCTTGTGATGTGATTGGAGAGAAAGGTTGATCAGGGGCACCAGGTAAAACTCCGCCTCACCTTTTTTGAAATAGTGTGTTTTTATTTATTCGTTATTGGGATGTGGGCGTCGCTGGGCCAGCATTTATTGCCCATCCCTGAGGGCATTTAGGAGTCAACCACATTGCAGTGGGTCTGGAGTCACATGTAGGCCAGACCAGGTAAGGACGGCAGATTTCCTTCCCTAAGGGACAGGAGTGAACCAGATGGGTTTTTACGACAATCGATAATCATGTTATGGTCACCATTACTGAGACCAGATGATATAATAATCTTTATTATTGTCACAAGTCGGCTTACATTGACACTGCAATGAAGTCACTATGAAAATCCCCCAGTCGCCACACTCCGGCACTTGTTCGGGTCACAGAGGGAGAATTCAGAATGTCCAATTCACCTAACAACACCTCGTGCGGGATTCTCCGCAATCGGCGCGATGTCGGCCGACCGGCGCCAAAAACGGCGCAAATCAGTCCGGCATCGCGCTGCCCCAAAGGTGCGGAATTCTCCACATCTTGAGGGGCCGAGCCCCAACCTTGAGGGGCTAGGCCCGCGCCGGACTGATTTCCGCCCCGCCAGCTGGCGGGAAATGCCTTTGGTGCCCTGCCAGCTGGCGCGGAAATGACTTTGCCGTGCGGCGCATGCGCGGGAGCGTCAGCGGCCGCTCACGGCATCCCCGCGCATGCGCAGTGGAGGGGGTCTCTTCCGCCTCCGCCATAGTGGAGACCATGGCGAAGGCGGAAGGAGAAGAGTGCCCCCACGGAACAGGCCTGCCCGCAGATCGGTGGGCCCCGATCGCGGGCCAGGCCACCGTGGAGGCACCCCCGGGGTCAGATTGCGCCTCCCCCAGGACCCCGGAGCCCGCCCGCGCCGCCTTGTCCCGCCGGTAAGAGAGGTGGTTTGATTCTCGCCGGCGGGACAGGCATTCCAGCAGTGGGACTTCGGCCCATCGCGGGCCGGAGAGTCGCCGGGGGGGGGGGGCCTACCAACTGGCGCGGCGCGATTCCCACTCCCGCCGAATATCCGGTGCCGGAGAATTCGGCAACCGGCAGGGGCGGGATTCACGCCAGCCCCCGGCGATTCTCCGACCCGGCGGGGGGTCGGAGAATCCCGCCCCTCTTTCGGGACTTGTGGGAGGAAACCGGAGCACCCGGAGGAAACCCACGCAGACACGGGGAGAACGTGCAGACTCCGCACAGACAGTGACCCAAGCCGGGAATCGAACCTGGGACCCTGGCGCTGTGAAGCCACAGTGCTAACCTCTGTGCTATTGTGTACGGAGCTATCTCTGACAGACGATCAAGTGGTCTCAAACAATTGTTTCCTGCAGATATTCTAATGCAGTTTTCACCAATAGCCACAGGAAAGCTAGGGAAGAAATTTCCCCACTGTGGAGATGGAATAAGAAAAAATAATGCAGCTGCTTTTGCATTTAAAACAACAATACAATGTTATTGCAAAGTATGTACAGCAAACTATTTGGCATTACAGGTCAATTCCTGTATTTCTGCTCCTTAAAACCTCCTCTCACTCTGATCCATCTCCGTCCGTCAACATAACTTTCCATCCTCCAGCGCATACTTACCTATCTACCTCTTGAATGCATCGATTCTCATTGCCTCAGCTATTCCCAGTGTTAGCGAGTTCCACATTCTCGTCACTCTCTTGAGTAAATAGGTTTCTCTTGAATTCCCAATGGGATTTATTCGTGACTACTTTTATATTTATAGCATTTCGATATAAACGGCTTGTGCTCAGGTTGATGAATGTTTGCCACCTCCGGGCGAACCCGAACAGTGACCCTCTCAGGGCAAACTTAATCTTCTCCAGGCCGAGAAAGCTAGCCATGTCAGCTAGCCAGCTCTCCGACTTCGGGGGCTTTGAGTCCCTACAAGCTAATAGTATCCGTCTCCGGGCTACCAGGGAGGCAAAGGCCAAAACGGCAGCCTCTTTCTCCTCCTGGACTCCAGGGTCCTCCGAAACCCCCAAAATCGCCACCTCTGGACTCATCGCCTTATTTAATATTATTAAGTGTGAGACTTAAACTCTTTGTAAAATGTCCAACTCTCTTTCCCGAAACAAAACCCTAACCTAAAAACCTGAGCACAAGCCGTTTATATTTTGATTTCTTCGCGGAGAATTAATCGTCAGCGGGGGGGGGGTTAGGGTAGCGTAGAATAGGGGGTCAATTAGGCGGGTCTTGGTGGGATGGGAGTCGGTGATTGTACTATGTTTATTGTTCTTTGTACATTGTTTTATACTGTTGTTGTTTCTAATGCCAAAAATACCTCATTAAAATTGTTTATTTTAAAAAAATGATATAAAACGTACCTGGATGTAAGTTAATGTTCTCCCACAGTTGCTTTTTGAGGTATTGAATTCCTCCTGCTTGTTCTGGAGGGGTTTCAGTAAGGTTTGCAACAGCTCCTGCCGAAAATGTGACGGATCAATTTATTGTTAACATGACAATCCCAGACCAGACCTTAACATTCTCCAGGATACCGGACAGAAACCCGAATAATATTTTTAAATTTGTAAACCTGCGAGGAAAAGACGCTTTGGTCCAGGAATGATTCCACACACAAATGGAGATACGGGGCGCGATTCCCCAAAATGGAGACTTAAGTGTTCGCGCCGTCGCGTTTCACCATGGCGCGGAACGGGCGCGGGGACAACCAATTCTGGACCCCACAGTAGGCCAGCACGGTGCTGGAGCGGTTCAGTGAACGTAGCCAAGGCCGAGTTACATTTTTGATCCAGCTACGGGAGCCATGGATTAGGGGGAACAGGCAGGAGAGCGGAATTGAGACCATTTCTAATCATTCAGGTATAAATGGCCAAGTGGCCTAATCCTGTTCCTGATTCTTGTCTGAGGTACTTGAAAAACATCAAATGACGCCAATAGTCACCATATTCTCTGGTTCAGATTAGCTCAGATTACTGGCCCTCTATTTTCTCATCGCTGTCCATGAGGGCCTACTCTTTGACAAGAGTTTTACAGCACAGAATGAGGCCCTTCGGCCCATCGAGTCTGCGCCGGCCATCCAGCACCCATCCCATTCTGCTCCCATTTCCCAGCACTTGCTCCGTAGCCTTGTTCGCGACGCCATTTCAAATGCTCATCAAAATGCTTCTTAAATGTTGTGAGGGTTCCCGCCTCACCCTTAATGTCAGCGAGTTCCGGATTCCCACCACCGTCTGGGTGGATACGTTTCTCCTCAAATCCCCTCGAAATCTCCTGCCCCTGACCTTAAATCTAAGCCCCCTGGTTATTGACCCCTCTGCTGAGGGGAAATGTTATTTTCTATCCAACCTATCTATGTCCCTCGATTTTATGCACCTCAATCACCACCACCCCCCCCCCCCCCCCACCCCCCCACCCCCCTCCCGCCCCTCCCCTCAGCCTTCTCTGCTCTAAGGATAAAAAACAGCCTATGAAAACTGATTCTGATGAGCTGAGCAATGATATAATAATAATAATCGCTTATTGTCACAAGTAAGCTTCAATGAAGTTACGGTGATAAGCCCCTAGTCACCACATTCGGGGAGGCTGGTACGGGAATTGAACCCGCGCTGCTGGCATTCTTCTGCATTACAAGCCAGCTGTTTAGCCCCCTGTGCTAAACCAGCCCCTCGGCACACAGCACGAAGCTTCAATGTTAAACTAGGTGCAAACGTCCAAGTTGCCAGCCTGAGGGCTGGTTTAGCACACTGGGCTAACTAGCTGGCTATTAACGCAGACCAAGGCAGGCCAGCAGCATGGTTCAATTCCCGTACCAGCCTCCCCGAACAGGCGGCGGAATGTGGCGACTAGGGGCTTTTCACAGTAATTTCATTGAAGCCTACTTGTGACAATAAGTGATTTTCATTTTTAATTTCCTGCAGCTGGGAATATGTGGTCCCTGCCCCCACCCCCCAGCCCTCACCTTAAACTCTTCAGCTGCCTCTTCCACAGGGACCATCTGGTGGGTCTTTTGTCTTTTTGAAGAACTCCGGCAAAGCAGCTGTCTGTGGGTTAGGCAGTAAAGCCTCGGCGTCTCTTGGTGTTCCTGGAGAGTGGTGCCTTTGCCCTGGCTGGCCTGTGCACCCTGGGACTGGGCTGCTGTCCCGGGGTGCGATTCCATTCCGCCCCCTCTCTCCCGGGCCCCCGGTTAACAGGCAGTGCGAGCCAAGCTCAGGGAGACGCTGATCTCTGCATACAGCCAGGGCAGGACATTCCCAAACTCCCTGCAGCTCCACCTTCCACCCGAATGACATCCAACTCGAACGAAACTCGCTCACTGCTCAAGGCATTGCAAACATTTTCAGTTTCAATTCCTTGGTGCTTCGCTGAAATTACCGCCCTAATCTCACACACGCACATAGGTGAATGAATCACACAATGAACAGCAGGAAATACATGTAAACAGGATCTAATCTAACATTGCATTAATATATGATTCAAATAACATTCTGGAATGTCACACAGCAAGAAATGCATGAAATATATGTAACATTATACAATTATTATTCAAACAACAGGAGACATGTTTTTCTCTCGGAGGGCGCTGAGTCTCTGGCACTCTCTTCCTCAGGCAGTGGAAGCAGAATCTTGGAATATTTTTAAGGCAGAGACAGGGATAGATTCTTGATTAACAAGGGGGGGCGGGGGTGAAAGCACAGTGGTTAGCACTGTTGCTTCACAGCGCCAGGGTCCCAGGTTCGATTCCCCGCTGGGTCACTGTCTGTGCGGAGTCTGCACGTTCTCCCCATGTCTGCGTGGGTTTCCTCCGGGCGCTCCGGTTTCCTCCCACAAGTCCCGAAAGATGTGCTGTTAGGTGAATTGGACATTCTGAATTCTCCCTCTGTGACCCGAACAGGCGCCGGAGTGTGGCGACTAGGGGCTTTTAACAGTAACTTCATTGCAGCGTTAATGTGGTCTTTTGCTGGTCGTGGGACAGCACCCCCTCTTTCCCCGACCCGCGCTCTCCCTGAAATCTTTACCCTCACCACTCACTGCAATTATCACTGATGCCTTCGTGGTATAGCCGCGACAGATGGAGCTGCCGGCCAATTGGATCAGCCGGCAGTTCCAGAGGGCACAATTTCCATCCCAATGAGGGGTCTCCGTCCTTGTTAGTGAGCTTCGCAGTGCATTGTTTCTACAGAACTGTTTGGAGTGGAACTCATCGGGCGGCATTCTCCGAGCCCCGCGCCGGAGAATCGGCGCAACCGCGCCACGCCGCCCCAACGCCGGCACGTGATTCTCGGAGGAGCGGACAATCGCCGCCATTTGTGCCGCTGCATTTGGCGTGGCGCCGGTCGCGGGCCGCTGTCCGCGGCTGGGCCGCCGATTCTCCGGCCTTGATGGGCCGAGCGGCTGTGCGGAAACGGCACAGTCCCACCGGCACCGTCCACACCTGCTCCCCACACTGCGCGCAGGGTCGGGGGGGGGGCCTGTTGGGGGGGCGGGGGGGCTCCTTCACCGGGGTGGGCCTCCGATGGGGTCTAGCCCTATTTTGTTACCCGGCCGGCCCCTGAACTAAACGCCATGTTGCGTCGGAGCCAGCGCGTTGAGGATGTCCCCCTCGCATGCGCGGGTTGGCACAGCGCCACTGCACATGCGTGGGTTAGCATGGCGCAACTGTGCATGCGCGGGTTGGCACGGTGCCCAGTTGGTGCCAGGAAGGGAGGCTGGTGCAGCGTGAACCACTCCAGCGCGTGCTGGCCCCCACGATAGTGCCCGCACCCGTTTCGCGCCGTCGTGATTTCCAGGTAGGTGTTTGCCACTTGTGCCCCACCCCCACATTATTCCACCCAAGAATCCAATAATGGAACATTCCCAACCCTCTGGGGTCGAACACTCCAATGATTCACAACTCTCCGAGTGAAGTCACTGCTCCTCGTCTCAGTCCCAAAACAACCAATGTCTCATTCTGTGGCCGCAGACCCGTGTTTTACATTCCCCAGCCAGGGAAACACTTCACAGTGACTTAATAATCCAGCAACCTTGAAGGTTGTGGTGGGGGAGCTGGGTAAGTAGTTCACATCAACTTGCACTTCCTTAAGTATAGAAGACCGAGGTGTTACAAGTGTTTAAGGGATTCAATAGGGTAGAGGCAGGAAGAATATTTCCTCTATAATGAACATAGAACAGCACAGTACAGGCCCTTCGGCCCACGATGTTGTGCCGACCATTTATCCTAATCGAAGATCAACCTAACCTCCACCCCTTCAAATTACCCCTTCCATGTGCCTGGCCAAGAGTCCCTCAAATGTCCCAAATGACTCTGACTCCACCACCTCTGCTGGCAGTGCATTCCACACCCACCACTCTCGGTGTAAAGAACCTCTGACATCTCCCCTATACCTTCCTCCAATCACCTTAAAATTATATCCCCTCGTGACAGCCATTTCCGCCTGGGGAAAAGTCTCTGGCTATCCACTCTATCCATGCCCCTCATCACCTTGTACACCTCTATCAAGTCACCTCTCTGCCTTCTCCTCAAGAACTACTAATTGAAGAACAAGTGGACATGATCTTAAATTATGACCAAATCAGTCAGGAGTGAAAGCAGGAAATGTTGTTTCACCCAGAAATGGCAGTAATTGAAGATCTCCCTCCCCTAATCGAGGCAGGGTTAATGTAGAGCTTTCACGACTGGGATTGATCGCTTTTGTCGATGATGATTCGGGGAAGCTGGAGCAAAGCTGTGTAAATAACTTCAGTCGGTTGTGACTTAATTGAATGGTGGGGATGAGTTGAGGAAACGTTCCGAATATAGTTTAAACAACCCTGAAATAAACAATCCTTTTCATAGATGTATTAATTCTTTATACACAAGATTCCAGAGAGTGGGCGGGATTCTCCACCCCCACGCCGAAGTGGCCGCGCCGTCGTGAACGCCGTCGAGGTTCACGACAGCACGAAACGGCCCCGGTCCTGACCGATTCAGGCCCTGACAATGGGCCAGGATCGGGGCCGCGTCATCTACACGCGCCAGGCCTTGTCGCCAGCGTAAAAGCGCCGCCGCATAGATGATGCGGCCGGCGCCGCATAACGGGCGTCATCCGCGCATGCGTGGTTGCCGTCCTCTCTAAGTCCGCCCCGCAAGAAGATGGCGGACGGATCTTGCGGGGCCGCGGAACGAAGGAGGTCCTCCTTCAGAGAGGACGGCCCGACAATCGGTGGGCACCGATCGCGGGCTACCCCACAGCTGAGGTACTGCCCGGTGTAGGATCCCCCCTCCCCCCCCCCGCAGGCCGCCCCCCCAAGTTCACGCACTGCTCACGACTGCAGCGACCGGGTGTGGACGGCGCCGGGGGGAACCCGCCGTTTTGGCCTGGCCGCTCGGCCCATCCAGGCCTTAGAATAGCAGGGGTGCCGGAGAATCGCCATTTTCGGTGCCTCCGGCGATTCTCCAGCCTGCGGCCCGCGGAACTCGACCGGGCCGTTCCCGCCGCTTGGGAGGATCGCGGTAGGGCGTCGGACCGGCGTCCCGGGAAATTTTGGCGGCCCAGGCGATTCTCCCAACTGGCATGGGAGGGGAGAATCGCGCCCACTATCTGTGGAGCCTATTTCTGACGAAGGATTTTCACCGTCAAGATTAACTTGTCCTTTCTGCCAGAGATTGTATTTGAATTGTTGAGTATTTTGCAAGAATCCATTACCAGTAACTTGGAGTTTCCTAGGTGGATAATCATACTCGTTAGCGAGTGAGCGCCGAAGGATATTTCTGGCGTTTACTGTTTCTGTTTCCGATTTCGGAGTTTTCAGTTTTGGTTTCTCTGAAAACTACATTTGGCATTTCCACCAGAAACATTTGTAAAGCTAATGTTATGGTGACTGTCATTTACTGTGTGGTCCAAAGATCTGCTCAAAGGATCTACTGGAGAAAGAGATCACTCCCAGAGAACGGCAGTCACCGTCAACATTCATCATATTCCTGGATTCCCCTGAAAATCCGAATCCATCTCCTGGTGCCCACCCTGATCCAGGCTGGGATCTCTGAATCCATCTCTTCATACCCACCCTGATCCAGGCTGGGATCTCAAATCCATCTCCTCATACCCACCCTGAACCAGGCTGGGATCTCCAATCCATCTCCTCATACCCACCCTGAACCAGGCTGGGATCTCCAATCCATCTCCTCATACCCACCCTGAACCAGGCTGGGATCTCCAATCCATCTCCTCATACCCACCCTGAACCAGGCTGGGATCTCCGATCCATCTCCTCATACCCACTCTGAACCAGTCTGGGATCTCAAATCCATCTCCTCATACCCACCCTGAACCAGGCTGGCATCTCCGAATCCATCTCCTGGTGCCCACCCTGAACCAGGCTGGGATCTCCAATCCATCTCCTCATACCCACCCTGAACCAGGCTGGGATCTCAAATCCATCTCCTCATACCCACCCTGAACCAGGCTGGCATCTCCGAATCCATCTCCTGGTGCCCACCCTGAGCCAGGCTGGGATCTCCAATCCATCTCCTCATACCCACCCTGATCCTGGCTGGTATCTCCAATCCATCTCCTCATACCCACCCTGATCCAGGCTGGGATCTCCGAATCCATCTCCTCATACCCACCCTGATCCAGGCTGGGATCTCAAATCCATCTCCTCATACCCACCCTGAACCAGGCTGGGATCTCCAATCCATCTCCTCATTCCCATCCTGAACCAGGCTGGGATCTCCGAATCCATCTCCTCATACCCACCCTGAACCAGGCTGGGATCTCCGAATCCATCTCCTCATACCCACCCTGATCCAGGCCGGGATCTCCAATCCATCTCCTCATACCCACCCTGAACCAGGCTGGGATCTCCAATCCATCTCCTCATACCCACCCTGAACCAGGCTAGGATCTCCGAATCCATCTCCTCATACCCAGCCTGAACCAGGCTGGGATCTCCAATCCATCTCCTCATACCCACCCTGATCCAGGCTGGGATCTCCGAATCCACCTCCTCATACCCACCCTGAACCAGGCTGGCATCTCCGAATCCATCTCCTGGTGCCCACCCTGAACCAGGCTGGCATCTCCGAATCCATTTCCTGGTACCAACCCTGACCAGGCTGGCATCTCCAAATCCATCTCCTCATACCCACCCTGATCCAGGCTGGGATCTCAAATCCATCTCCTCATACCCACCCTGAACCAGGCTGGCATCTCCAAATCCATCTCCTGGTACCCACCCTGAACCAGGCTGGGATCTCCAATCCATCTCCTCATACCCACCCTGAACCAGGCTGGGATCTCCGAATCCATCTCCTGGTGCCCACCCAGAACCAGACTGGGATCTTCAATCCATCTCCTCATACCCACCCTGAACCAGGCTGGGATCTCCAATCCATCTCCTCATACCCACCCTGATCCAGGCTGGGATCTCCAATCCATCTCCTCATACCCACCCTGAACCAGGCTGGGATCTCCAATCCATCTCCTCATACCCACCCTGAACCAGGCTGGGATCTCCAATCCATCTCCTCATACCCACTCTGAACCAGGCTGGGTTCTCCAATCCATCTCCTCATACCCACCCTGAACCAGGCTGGGATCTCCGAATCCATCTCCTCATACCCACCCTGAACCAGGCTGGGATCTCCAATCCATCTCCTCATACCCACCCTGAACCAGGCTGGGATCTCCAATCCATCTCCTCATACCCACCCTGATCCAGGCTGGGATCTCCGAATCCATCTCCTCATACCCACCCTGAACCAGGCCGGGATCTCCAATCCATCTCCTCATACCCACCCTGATCCAGGCTGGGATCTCCAATCCATCTCCTGGTGCCCACCCTGAACCAGGCTGGGATCTCCAATCCATCTCCTCATACCCACCCTGAACCAGGCTGGGATCTCCGAATCCATCTCCTCATACCCACCCTGAACCAGGCTGGGATCTCCAATCCATCTCCTCATACCCACCCTGAACCAGGCTGGGATCTCCAATCCATCTCCTGGTGCCCACCCTGAACCAGGCTGGGATCTCCAATCCATCTCCTCATACCCACCCTGAACCAGGCTGGGATCTCCAATCCATCTCCTCATACCCACCCTGATCCAGGCTGGGATCTCCGAATCCATCTCCTCATACCCACCCTGAACCAGGCCGGGATCTCCAATCCATCTCCTCATACCCACCCTGATCCAGGCTGGGATCTCCAATCCATCTCCTGGTGCCCACCCTGAACCAGGCTGGGATCTCCAATCCATCTCCTCATACCCACCCGGAACCAGGCCGGGATCTCCAATCCATCTCCTCATACCCACCCTGATCCAGGCTGGGATCTCCAATCCATCTCCTGGTGCCCACCCTGAACCAGGCTGGGATCTCCGGATCCATCTCCTGGTGCCCGCCCTGATCCAGGCTGGGATCTCCGGATCCATCTCCTCATACCCACCCTGAACCAGGCTGGGATCTCCGAATCCATAGATTTGCAGATTAGGTGGATTGTCCACGCTAAATTGCCCCGTAATTAGAAAAATAAATAACTGGGTACTCAAAATTTTTTTAAAAAGAAAAGGCCTTCGAAAGAGTCAAATGGAAGGACCTCATTGAGATACAGGAGCGGTTTGGGCTGGGGACAGGATTCACTTTGTGGGTGAAACTCTTGTACAACGCCCCCAAGCCGGGCATTCGAACCAACTCCACCAGCTCGGAATACTTCCAGCTGCACAGAGGCACACGGCAGGGATTCCCACAGTCCCCGCTCTTGTTTACCATGGCAACCGAACCACTGGCAATCGCTCAGCGAGACGCGAAAAGCTGGAATCATAAAATTTACAGTGCAGAAGGAGGCCATTCGGCCCATCGAGTCTGCACCAGGCCTTTGAAAGAGCACCCTACCCAAACCCACACCTCCACCCTATCCCCATAATCCAGTAACCCCACCCAACACTAAGGGCAATTTTGGACGCTAAGTGCACTTTATCATGGCTAATCCACCTAACAGCACATGTTTGGACTGTGGGAGGAAACCGGAGCACCCGGAGGAAACCCACGCAGACACGGGGAGAACGCGCAGACTCCGCACAGACAGTGACCCAAGCCGGCAATCGAACCTGGGATTCTGGAGCTGCGAAGCAATTGTGCTAACCACTGTGCTACCGTGCTGCCCGAAGTGTATACAAAGAGGAGGCAGAGAGCACAGAGTGCCACTGTATGGGATGACCTGCTCCTCTACATCGGACCCACAGAACGGCCTGAAAGCAATCATGCAACTTCTGAGAGAGTTCGGGGCCTTCTCGGGTCACAAACCCAACCTGGCAAGAGCGAGACATTCCCAGCGAACCCGAGACAGAGCTGGAGGGACTCCCATTCAAATTAGCCCCCAACAAATTCCGCAACCTGGGGATCGCAAGTGGACTCTGACCAGCCTGGCTAAGGAGGTAAAAAAGTACCGACAGAGGTGGGACGGTGACCAGCTTTCCCTGGCGGGGAGGGTGCAGACCATCAACATCAACGTGCTGCTGAGGTTCCTCTTCCTGTTGAGATCCATACCAATCTTCATCCGCTGGGACTATTCAAGTAGACAATATGATTATGTTGCTTGTGTGGGGGTGGGAGAACCAAGGCATCCCTAGGTCGACACTGCAAATGAGGAAAAACATGGGTGGTCTCGCCTTACCCAACCTACAGTACTACCACTGGGTACTGTAATGGAGACAGGATGGGAGGACGCTAGCTTTTAGGGACCTTTACATAGGGGTCAGACTCGTGACCTTAGACGAGCTGACGGAGGATTTAGACCTGCCAATGGGACAGGAGCCCGGGCACCTCCAAATTAAAATCAAAGCAAAATACTGCGGATGCTGGACTCTGAAGCCAAAGAGGAAATGCTGGAAAATCTCAGCAGCTCTGGCAGCATCTGTAGGGAGAGAAAAGAGCTAACGTTCAGAGTCCAGGTGACCCTTTGTCAAAGCCAAATTAAAAGGAGCTCCAAATTAAACACTTTCTCTGCAAGGAGATGGCAAAGTACCCCAGGGCCCTGAGAGACTCTCTCCGAGAGGAACTACTCAATACAGACAGTAAGGAGGGAGGGGGACTGTGGGAACATATATGGACGGTTGCTGGACAGGGCAAGACTACCACTGGAAGAATCCAGACTGAATGGGAGGACGACTTGGGGACGGAAATGGGTTGTGGCCTCTGGAGCGAAGCATTAAGTAGGGCCAACTCCACCTCCTCCTGCGCTAGGCTAAGCCTCATGCAGTTTAAAGTGGTGCACAGAGCTCACCTAGACCATAAGACATAGGAGCAGAATTAGGCCACTCGGCCCATCGAGTCTGTTCCGCCATTCAATCATGGTTGACATTTTTCTCATCCCCATTCTCCTGCCTTCTCCCCATAACCCCTGATCTCTTTATTAATCAAGAACCTACCTATCTCTCTCCTAAAGACCTGACCAGAACCCGAATGAGCAGGTTCTTCCCCGAGGTGGGGAATAGATGTGAATGGTGCCAGGGAGGCCCGGCCAGCCACACCCACATGTTCTGGGCATGTCCCAGACTTGTAGGGTTTTAGACAGGCTTCTTCATGGCAATGTCTAAGATTGTGGGGGCGAGGGTGGAGCCGTGCCCGAGAGTGGCAGTCTCCTGGGTATCGGAGCAGGCAGAGCGACAGATGGGGAAGAGGGCCGATGCCCTCGCTTTTGCTTCCCTAGTCGCACGCCGGAGAATCCTGCCCGGCTGGCGATCGGCAGCACCACCCACAGCCGCAGACTGGCTCGCTGACCTCTCAGAATTTCTCCACCTGGAGAAGATCAAGTTCACAATCCGAGGGTCAGAGGAGGGTTTTCACAAAGCGTGGCGATAATTCATCAGCCTGTTCCTGTTATAACCTGCTTGCTTACCACTGGCTGGGGACTAATGGCAATCCCACAATCCTTAGGGAGTATGAGCTTCCCCAATGAGGGTTGGTGGAGAAATCATTAGCAGGTCCCTGCATAAATATAGTTGGCCAGTATGGAACCAGCGAGAGAGGAGTGAGCAGGAGGGCATTTTGTGATACTGGATACTATGATATAAATTATAGGTGGCCCTGTGACTACATTTGTGCTCCTATATTACTTTTGAATAGTTCTGATGAGACAAAAGGTACTCATTGGCTTAGATGCCTGTTTAGAAGAGGCAATTTCTAGAAATAGAGTGTATACACAATGCTGTTAATATCAGAAAGGACACAAAATGGCTGCTAGCTATTAAAGCAATACTAAAGACACAAAATGGCCGAACTAGCCACATTCCTGAACAATACGTTACAAACTGTGTAAACTACCTCATGAGAACCAGGCGCGGGTATGTATAGGGTGTATTTTAACAGCCACTGATAACAACCTCACAGAATAAGGAATGCAATGTATTATTAGTAAGCTCAAGGTCCACAGCTGCAGACAGGACATATCCTTGTGTTAGTTTTGAATGACTTCTGTATGAAGTTAGGGGCAAGTAAGACAACACCCACTTTAATCATATATGTGATAACTGGGATGCTAGGAAAATTGATTGACTGCGTGTAATGAAGTGTGACGCGAATATAGTTGCTTGATTGTATGTAAATGAGAATACAACGAATTCCGCCCCTTGAATCTGTATATTAACCCGTGTGAGCCTTAGCTCAAGTGAGAGAAGGTGCTGTCAATAGGCTGCAGAGCCTCAGGCCTTTTCTCCCAGAATTCTGATATAATAAACTGCTTTTTTTTTACTTTTCCTCAAGCCTTTGTGTGAATAATTTCACCTCCTACAGTAATTGTAAATAAATGTTATTTCTTTCTATTGTACAACTCAAGTGGATTCTTCGTGGCCCTCACAAAATTTCCAAGAACCGTTCAAGGCCAACAGCGACTAGTAAGAGAGAGGGGAGGGGAAGAGAGGGAGGAAGACAAGGGAAGGTACACACAAGAGAATGAGGCGGGGTAGGGGGGCGGGACGGGAACCCAAGGGAAGTGTTGTGTTCTGCTTCTTCGTGCAGCATAAGCTGTTTCCTTGATGTATGGTCTGACAAAGGAAGCTCCCGAGTCGGAGATAGGTTCAACACATTTGTTGAACAGTTAACAATTCTCCTACTTGAGTTTGACTCTCCTGCTACTCTAACTGTAGTAACTCAGTCTAGCTAACCAGTCTGCTCTAAGCCACGTGGTGGGTGTGATGCTTCTGATCTGCCCCTGTCCTACTCTCTAAGTGTCGCCTGTGGAAAGAGACAGAACATGTGTGCCCTGTCCTTATATATGGGTTGTGAAATGCCCCCTTGTGGTAGTCACCTCTGGGTGTCTTGACTGCCCATTGGCCGTGTTCTATTCTATGTGTTCATTAGCTGTATGTCTGCATGCCATGACGTCTCTGGTGCTCCCTCTAGTGGTTACTTAGTCATAGTGTATTTACATTGACCCCTTGTGTATCTACAGTGATGCATATCACCACAGGAAGTACCAAACGAAGCACGGGAGGTAAGGGGAGGAGGGGAAGGGCCACACAGACCCCTCCCCCCCCCGCCCAACACCAATCAATAAAAACTAAAAGCCCCAACAGAAAGAAGCAACAATAGATGGCACCCAGGGGAAACGGCAACACAAAGAGGGGAACTAAACTACCAACGTTGGAACGGGAGGGCGGACCTCATGTGAAAACCGCCGTAAATAAGACACAAACATGTTTGTAACTACCTGATACACTTGAGCTGTCACTTTGTAAAAACTGGCAATACTAATAAAAATATATTTTTTTTTTAAGTGAAATAAAACAGACAAATATTCAATCTTTTGAAATGCTTCTTTTATTACTGACGGAATTCATGCCAGATTGGAGGAATTGAGAGCAGAACAGAAGGCTACAACTACAGTAAAGTTAGATTCAAAGTCAATCTGCTACTAAGCGTCTACAGTTAGGGAAAGCCAAACATATTGGCAGCAGAGATTCCTGCTACAATTAACAGCCAAACGCAGACACTTCAAAATGGACATTATGGGCTGTGGATTGCTACATGAAGCCCAGATGTTCTGAGGTTCAATCCCATCACTTACACGCTTGTCACATTCACCCACCACATCACGTACACATGTTCAGTATTCACCATTGCTTCAATTGCAAAGGCATTGCATATAACCTATAAACTGCACCGACTATTTTATGCAGTTCATTAAATTCTCGGCACCTCGTTAATTCCCCTAGTTTTCACCAATTTACAAAACTCTACTATGTTCAGTCAAAGTCAGGCCAACAACAAATCGCTTCAACCAGATTAAATTGTGATCGTCTTCACCATGAGAGTTTTCACGTTGATACTGATTTGGATGCAATGGCTAATCAAGTATGCAAGGAGGTTGCGAAAAGCAGATTTCAGTTATTCTACATCCATACTGTTCAAAAAATAAATGCTGGTTACATCAACCGAGACAGACTGCTTCTTTGTCTGGTTCAACTAGCATTTTTGGGACAAAGTACCTGAACAATTATGGACTATATCTGTATACTCCTCCATTGTACCCCTTTTCATTTATTAAACATTGATTTGATTGGATTTATTATTGTCACATGTATCAGTACACAGTGAAAAGTATTGTTTCTTGCATGCTGTACAAACAATGCATACCGTACATAGGGAAGGAAGGAGAGACTGCAGAATATAATGTTACAGTTATAGCAAGGTGTAGAGAAAACATCCTAAAGATCACTAAATCTGTAAGTAATTGAATTAGAACATTGTTAGAGAGTTTAAGAGTTAGAATGATGTTTTAGTTGCCACTCTCGCTAGCGGGCAGGGTACAGTCGATTAAAATGATGGTACTCCCGAGGTTTCTTTTTGTGTTCCAGTGCCTTCCTATTAGGATTACCAAGGCCTTTTTTAAGCGGGTAGGTAGGAGCATCATGGCTTTGTGTGGGCAAACAAGACCCCCAGGGTAAAGAGCGTAGTAGGGACAGAGGAGGGCTGGTGTTGCCGAATCTGGGTGGCTACTATTGGGCAGTCAACGTGGCGATGATCCGTAAGTGGGTGATGGAGGGAGAGGGGGCATGGAAGAGGCTGGAGATGGCGTCCTGCAAAGGAACGAGCCTGAGGGCGCTGGTGACGGCACCGCTGCCGCTCTCGCCGACAAGGTACACCACGAGTCCGGTGGTGGCGGCAACGCTAAAGATCTGGGGGCAGTGGAGATGACACAGGGGTGAGATGGGAGCCTCGGTGTGGTCCCCGATCAGAGACAACCATCGGTTTGTCCCAGGAAGGATGGACGGGGGGTTTCAGAGCTGGCATCGGGCAGGGATCAGAAGGATGGGGGACCTGTTGAGAGATGGGACGTTTGCGAGCCTAGGGGCGCTGGAGGAGAAGTTTGGGCTACCCCCGGGAAATGCGTTCAGGTACATGCAGGTGAGGGCGTTTGTGAGGCGACAGGTGAGAGAATTCCCGTTGCTCCCGGCACAGGGGACTCAGGACAGGGTGATTTCGGGTGTATGGGTCGGAGAGGGCAAGGTTTCGGCGATATATCAGGAGATGAAAGAAGAGGAGGAGGCTCTGGTAGAGGAGCTGAAGGGCAAATGGGAGGAGGAGTTGGGGGAGGAGATTGAAGAGGGTCTTTGGGCGGATGCCCTGAGTAGGGTTAATTCCTCTTCCTCGTGTGCCAGGCTTAGCCTGATACAGTTTAAGGTTATTCACAGAGCGCATATGACAGGGGCGAGGCTGAGTAGGTTCTTTGGGGTGGAGGACAGATGTGGGAGGTGCTCAGGAAGCCCGGCGAATCACGCCCATATGTTCTGGTCGTGCCCGGCACTGGATGGGTTCTGGAGGGGTTTCGCGAGGACTATGTCCAAGGTGGTGAAAGTCCAGGTCAAGCCAAGTTGGGGGCTGGCAATATTTGGGGTGGCGGGCGAGCCGGGAGTGCAGGAGGCAAAAGAGGCCGGTATTCTGGCCTTTGCGTTCCTGGTAGCCCGGCGGAGGACCTTGCTATTATGGAAAGACGCAAAGCCCTCCAGTGTGGAAGCCTGGATAAATGACATGGCAGGGTTTATTAAGCTGGAGAGGATAAAGTTTGCCTTGCGAGGGTCTGCGCAGAGGTTCTACAGGCGGTGGCAACCGTTCCTAGACTATCTCGTGGAGCGTTCGAAGGAGGTCGGTCAGCAGCAGCAGCAACCCAGGGAGGGAGGGGGGGTGGGGAGGGGAGGGGGGGTGGGAAGGGGAGGGGGGGTGTCTCTTTGAGGGGGGGAGGGGGTATAGGGGTGGCCGGGGAAGAGGGTTTTCCTAGGGGCACTTGAAAAAGGAAGAACATAAACATATGGGAGAGTCAATATGTGCGGGTGGAACCCATTGTACAAGTTCTGTATTATGTTGGATTGATATGTTTATGTTTTGTTCTGTTCTTTTCTCTTTTTCTTTTCTGTTACGGGGGGGGGGGGGTTTAATTGGCTGAAAATCTTTGTTGGAAAAACTTTGAATCAACATATTTTAAAAAAAAGAATGATGTTTCAGGAGTGTAGGACGAGAGTATGTTGGGCACATCTTGCAAGAAGTCACCTCGCTCCGGTGCCATCCCTGACTAGATGGTGAATTGGCGTGTAATTGAACTTTGATCCTTACTCCCAACTCAGTACGTATATTTATAATGTAATTAGAGCAGGAATTCGCATCATCAAAACAGGTCGTGTGGAAAACCTGCCTTCACCTAGACTGTCCTACATTCAAGTGCTAAACAGAGGCATAAGGGCAGACTGGGACATGCCAATGGTCATAGCAATTCCCCACGTTATAAAGGGAATGCTTCTAATACCAGTGAACTCACTGAATTCCTCCATTTAGGCTCTGTCTCGATGCTCAAAGAGACACCAAGGTTAATAATAATCGCATATTGTCACAAGTAGGCTTCAATGAAGTTACTGTGAAAAGCCCCTAGTCGCCACGTTCCGGCGCCTGTTCGGGGAGGCTGGTACGGGTATTGATCCCGCTGCTGGCCTTGTTCTGCTTTACCAGCTATTTAGCCCAGTGTGCCATTAATCTGCCATTAATCAATCACCTCAAGATTAGAGCTTCCAGATGGACGTTGACATTTTTGTGTGCCATTTCCCAATTTCCCATTTAAACTGAAGCAGTGAAAACCTTTTGAAAATAATGGTCTGTTTGAACGGTAGATTGGGCAATGCTATTGGGATTAATTTTAGTCTTCACCACCCCCGCCCCCACCAGATGGTAAGCTGGCGGGACAAGTCACTCACCTGTTATCGAACCGACCAAATTCTCAAACTCAAAGAGGATAAGTCCCCTGGGCCGGATGGATTGCATCGATGTATTCTAAAAGAATCAAGGGAGGAGATGGCAGAGGCAGACAGACAGAAGGTGCCCTCTTGTGCGGAAGAGCGTAACTGAAGGCTATCAATACCAGATAGTCACAAAGAAATCCAGTACGGAATTCAGAAGAAGCTTCTCCACCCAGAGAGTGGAGAGAAGGTGGAACCCGCTACCACAGAGAGTGAAGAATGTAGATGTATTTAAGGGGAATATAGATGAGGATATGAAGAGAATAGAGGGTTACAATGGTAGATTTGGATGACAAATCTATGATTGCAGCATAAACACTGGGCTGGAGTGATTGAGCCAAATGGGCTGTTGCTGTGCTGTGTATATTTTAAGTGATTGTAACTAAAATATAGATAACTCCTCAGCCTCCTTCTTTAAATCCTTTCCTTATACCCGCGGGTTACTGGCATAACCTTGTAAATCTGCTTGGCACCCTCTCCTCTGACTCTATATCCTTTTAATAATCAGGTAACCAGAACTTTAGTACTCTAAAGCAAGGTTTGACACAGGTCTATCCCTCTACAAATATCGCCAAGTGCTCAGTTTGCTTTCCTGTTCCAGCAGAATGAAGATTAAGCAGGTCCTATTAAAGCCGTGTGATTCAGTTCACACCCAACACAATGCCCCCCTCCCCACCCACCAATCAGCAGATAATTACCACCCGATCTGCGAAAACTAAAACCTATTCTAATAAATCCTGTGTACATTGTCTGACACACTGGTGTTACGTTCCGGATTATTTCCTGGCCAACAAACTCATGGTTTTGTGCGATGTGTAAGCATCAATCGCAGACTCCAGGAGACCTTGAGTCATTTTAGCGATTTTTTCCCAATTAGTTGCCGAATCCTGTTGCTTCTTTAGTGACTCGATCTGTTCCTCCATCATCTGAGCGTTATTGGCAAACCCCTTCTCCAGTAATTCCTTCTGTTCTTTCAACTTGCTGTCCAGCGCTAACGCCTGCTCTCTCTGCAAGTCCTCTCTCTCTCCCTCCATCTTTAGCTTCAGGTATTTGACATTTTCTTCATAAATTATCTTCTCGTCTTCCCTCAGCTTTTCCAAGGACTTCATTGCCTCTTCCTGTGCCTTTGCTTCTTGTCCGGCTTCAGCAGCTCTCTGCCTCGCTGCTGCAAAAGTAGGAAAGAAACTAATTGTCAGTGACATTTACACATTGTTGCAGAAATGCACACTCGTAGGCACACACACAAAGTCGCAGACACACAGCACACACACGCCCACGCACACACATGCTCACACACACCGACACACAAACTACAGATCTACACACACAGACAGACATACACACACACCACCGAAACACACGCACACAGATACACACAGACAGACACATATACACACGCACATGCACACAGCCGCACACACACGCATTTACACACACACACACACACACACACACGCGCTGTCAAGATGTTGTGACTAAATAACATCAATCAATAATTTCATCAGCCAACCAAAACATACTGGTCTGTTTGAAGAGAACCAAAGAAGGCTGCCATAAGTCACCAGACGTCTTAAATTGAAAATGAGACAGAGCAAACTGCTTTACAATGCAAAGTCACCTTCCAAGGCAAAGATGGGAAAAGCAAACAAGACTACATTAAGGAAGGGGGAAGAGAGATAGACATTTTTTGTAAACTAGCCAGTCTGGTTATACAACCAATAGACTCTGAGGGAAATGAAATGTCCCACACCCTATTGGTTTACTATCTTAAAATGGATCCAAAAGTTACTGAGATGGAACAGTAATAAAGTGATTATTGTTCTACTTTTAAAAAGGTAAAGTTGTCATGGTTCAGACGACCATAGGCTACTTTCCTCTTCAAGGGGAAGAGCTGACTGGCGGTAATTTAAACTGAGGATAACCATACCTTAGGCAAGGCTGAGCCTTCATGAATAGCTTCAGCGGGGACGGGAATCAAACCCACACTGCTGGCCTCGCTCTGTGTCATGAGCCAGCTGTCTAGCCAAGTGAGCTAAACCAGCCACTGGCCTCAAGCAGGAAGCAGACACCATTGGAGATTTTTTGGAAAACATTTCAGCAGAGTTCATCCCAGCCTTGACTGCACACACAGCTTTTGGCGGTAGACAAGTTCTGAGATTCATAATCCTCTGAGTCAGGGTTTTTCAATCTTCAATGGTTAACCCCTTACCCTGAGACTACGGCCCCTAGTTCGAGATTCTCCCACTGGGGAAACAATCTCTCACCATCTATCCTGTCAAACCCCCTCAGAACCTTCTATCTTTCAATGCGATCACCTCATTCTTCTAAATTCCAGAGAATATAGACTGACTCTGTTCATGATAGTCCTCTTTATCCCTGTGCTGTGTGATCCTGTGGGTGGTACATCCAGCCCCATTTAGAAAGGCCAAAGGAGTCAGTTGAGTAAAGCGAAACAGAGATTTATTTAGAATATATACTATGTACACGTGGACCAGGTTAGATCTCACCGATCCTCTCTCTCTCTCTCTCTGTCAGTTGGTTCCTTATATACACATCGTATGCAGCCTGTAGTGAGCGGGGGAGTTCATATTCGTGGGCCACAAACCAGCCCTTTGTGTTCCGTGTGGGTTATTATACACCTCCCCCTCCTGCCCACCACCCCCCGGTTTAATGGTGGGCAAGATCTTCCACTCCCACCTGCCATGGGTCGCAATTCCTGCCAGAGGCCGGTATGACACACCCATTCAAGGAAGTGTGAATCTATTCCCGGGATGCAAATGAAAGCCTGACCGGAATATCGCCACACACCCACCCGCTCCCTGCCCCGATCATCTGCGTGACCAGCAGAAGGTCCAGAACAAAGCTAGACTAATTTGATGTGTCCCTATTGTCATGTGAGTGCCCCTTTAAGAAAGGTTTTGTTTTACCACATGGCTAGTGGCACGGCTTCAGTGATGTCATTTGTGGGTGGAGCTGGGCTGTGGCTGTCAGGTGAGAGGGGCTTTAGTTTTTTGGTTTCATTTTCGGTTTGTTAGTTTTGACTGCAGAAGAACAAGCAGTATTGGAAAGCACTGTGTTAAGCTGCGGGAAGTTTCCCCTGTTTTTATTTTAAAGCTGATCCAGTGACCTGAAAGAACATTGGGTGTGGCAAACTGCCCGTGGTAATCTTAAAGCTAGAGCAGCTTTCCTGAAGGAGTATTGAATCTGCTGGTTGGAAACTGGACCAGAATCTCGAGGTAAGGACCAGTCCCATTCAAGTGAGATTACAGGGTGCTGGGCCACGCCCTGGAAAGGGGTTTTGGTTTATTGGATTTTGTATTGAATTGGAACAGCTAAGGGGGATTCATGTCGAGTTATATACATAGTCTACTGTAGCTGCTGTGTTGTCTTTACGTTTGTAATTGATACCAAATTCTTGTTTTATATATGTTAACTACATTCTTATAATAAACGTTGTTTTGATAAAAGCGCCGAGGAAGTCTGATGAATCACACCTGAAGTGAAGGCTTTTCTGCTCATCCTAGCCAAATTCAACATAAAGGATATAGGTCAGGTGAGCTTCATAATACACTTTGGAGTTTCTAAGCCCTGGCCCATAACACAATTAGAACTTCATCAAAGAAGGCCTGGGCTGCCTCAGGAGTTCAGAATAGAGGCCTCAAGGGCGGCACGTTGCGTAGCGGTTAGCACTGCTGCTTACAGCGCTGAGGATCCGGGTTCGAATCCCGGCCCCGGTTCACTGTCCGTGTGGAGTTTGCACATTCTCCCCGTGTCTGCGTGGGTCTCACCCCCACAACCCAAAGATGTGCAGGTTCAGGTGGATTGGCTACGCTTAATTGTGCCTTAATTGGAAAAGAAAAATAATTGGGTACTCTAAATTTATTTTAAAAAAAGAATGGAGGCCACAACTGATAGTGGATCCTGCAACACCCAGCAGTGGGTGGGGGGCGGGGGGGATACATCTTTCATGTGGATCTTCCAGCCACTGTGTCTTCGGGGAGGTCCATCTTCCAGCTTCCCAATGTTCCTGGGAGCCCATCTTCTTTTTTGAGACCACAGATGCATATAATACTCAAGGCCTCACCAAGGCCCTGTCTAACTCGGCCCATCGGGGGCGGAGCATCGGGGGAGGGCCTTGAGGTGACGCGCTGAGGCCTTCACAACGGCGTGCGGCGCAGGCTGCGATGATGCTGTATCTGAGGGGGCGGAGCGTACGAAACCTGTATCAAACAGGCGCCGCCCCCGATTTCGGCATCAAAAGGGATTCTTCACCCGATCGCCGGTTTCAAAATCAGCGTGGGAGAACGGAGAGTCCCGTCCAATCTGCTCCACTGTTCCAAATCTAGCAAATATTTTGTCTAGTTTCTCAATGGCCTGCTCAATCGGCACTGACTTCATGATCCCGACTACCGCCCATTTAGAACATGCATCCACGATTGGCCACACTAAATTGTAACCCTGTAACCCTCCAGTGGACCAGCACAATCGATCTGTATTCTCCGCCGTGGCTGCGTCGGCCATTCCCACAGAGGTCATGGTTGCAGTGGTGGAGTGTTCTGTAGTTTTGTACAGGACTGCCATTGCCCTACTTTCTCTTCAATTGGAGCATCTAATCCTGGCCAACAAAATTAACTGCCAATTGTTTCATCCTCACACCAGGATGTCCCTCATGCAGTTGGTCAAGAACTTTACTACACAAGCACGGAGAATAATCACACGGATTCCCCATAATAAACTCTACTCTGTACCAATTCACGTTTTCCTGCGATGTCAGGCTTGAAGTCTGGATTTTCCTGTGACAGTCTGACAGGCTTCCTATTTGGACCTTTCTCATCACTGGATCAATTCTTTTGTATCTCTGAACTTGAGGTGAAGTAACAGGTACATTATCCACGGTTGATGAAATGCTCTTCAGATTCATTCTTGACCTGTGATTCAATCCTGACAAGGCCTCAGCATTTGGATGCTGCTCTGATTTGGGATGTTGAATATCGCGCGTGTTTGTGCCGGCAAATCAAAGACCGTCTTTGTAACCTGGATTGGATTGGATTTGTTTTGTTTTATTGTCATGTGTACTGAGGTGCAGTGAAAGGTATTGTTCTGCTTACAGTCCAGACTGATTGCTCCATACATGAAAAACATAGGACATACATACATAAATACACAATGTAAATACATCGGCACAGGCATCGGATGAAGCATACGGACTGTAGTACTACTCAGTAGAGAAGATGTGTGGAGAGATCAGTTCAGTCCACAAGAGGGTCATTTAGGAGTCTGGTAACAGCGGGGAAGAAGCTGTTTTTGAGTCTGTTAGTGCGAGTTCTCAGACTTTTGTATCTCCTGCCCGATGGAAGAGATTGGAAGAGGGAATAACCCGGGTTGGAGGGGGCTTTGATTGTGCTGCCCACTTTCCCCAGGCAGCGGGAGGTTTGGGCAGAGTCTCTGGGCGCGACCCTCGGCCACACTGGGCCGGAAAAGCAGCTCTCCCAGGTGCAACGTGGCCGGTCAAAGCCAGGAGACCCCGCTCCCACGGTCTTCCCAGCTCGCAACACCTCGCGAGATTCAACGCAATCCCACGGGACGATGCAAGGGGCTCCGGGATCCCCTTTTGGCAAATCCGCTATTAGAGCGAAGGCAGGAAGCCTTACTCGGATGCATAGATTACCAAGGTACCTGAAGCTTTGGGATTCAACCCTTCCGCCTCCGGGACCTCGGCCTTGTGCTGTATGGTACTGGTCCCCATAAACGGAGATCAGATGAAGTGGCACTCATTGGGGTCTCCAAAGCAATTGGAAGTCCCCGGCTGAATGGCCTTTGGGCAAGGTGGTGTCCTGGCACTCCTGGTGCCACCTGGGTATCTGGTATTGCCAGGGTACCAGGTTGGCATTGCCAAGGTGCCAAGCTGGCATTTTTTGCACGTTTGCAATCGAGCCGGGGTTGCCCTCCGTGGATGTTGGAGGGTGTGTGGGGGTTGCTGGCGGATCCTTCAATGTTGCGCTCGGGCTGGGGGGGGGGGGGGGGGGCCTGGGGGGGCGGGGGTGAGGGCGGGGATTCTTTTTGAGGTCTTTGAGATCGGCACGCCATTTAAAAATGGCGACCCGATCTCTCGCTACAACGGGGAGTTGCGGCGAACCAAGCTCCCCATTGTAAAAACGGGGCTCTGTGCAGCCTCAGCCCCGCGTTCCACATTCAGGCTCCTTATTCAACGCGAGTCGCGTCGAACTGCCACGTGTTTCTCTGCTGTCAACCATCTTCACCTCGGCACCATTGAAGCAGACAGGGCAGCACGGTAGCACAGTGGTTAGCACTATGGCTTCACAGCTCCAGGGTCCCAGGTTCGATTCCCCGCTGGGTCACTGTCTGTGCGGAGTCTGCACGTTCTCCCCGTGTCTGCGTGGGTTTCCTCCGGGTGCTCCGGTTTCCTCCCACAAGTCCCGAAAGACGGGCAGGTTAGGTGAATTGGACATTCTGAATTCTCCCTCAGGCGCCGGAATGTGGCGACTGGGGGCTTTTCACAGTAACTTCATTGCAGTGTTAATGTGAGCCTACTTGTGACAATAAAGATCATTATACGATACTTTGCTTTCTGAAGTCAATGACCAGCTCTTTAGTTTTGCTGACATTGAGGGAGAGATCCATCCTCCCTAATCCTGAAACCAGGGCCTACCCAAAATGGCGCCCAGTCAAACCCAACAGAAAACGCCCCCAGTCACCGTCAGCAACTACACCTCCCCATACCCCCTCCCTATCCCTGAAACCCCCTTACCACTTCCTCTTGAACCAATACCCGCCCCTCTGCTCCGCCGCCATTCCCCCTCCATTCACACCTTCTCGGATCATCGAAAGCCACCGAAACAGGTTCAGAAAGCTGCAGCCCCTCCCTCCACTTGCTAGCGAGGTAGCCCCTCTAACCCCCACCTCTTCACACAAATTAACATCAAAATAATGGACCCAATCCACCAAAGCTCAAGAGCCGACACTCCCCCTCCTCCTCCTTCAACCTTGAAACCGCCCATCTCCCCCTCCCACCATACCCCTCCAAAAACCAAAAGAAAAAAAAAACGACAGATTTCAATCACTAACAGATATATACAAGATATAAAGGGAGAGAGAGACATCAGGTAAAACACACAATTCTACAACCACACACCCCTTACAAACCCCTCCCAAACATCAGCAAAGTCCCATTCAAACCCCCTCAGTTCAGCCCAAGACCTTGAGGCTTTAACGAAAGGGGTTTGGAGTCCGCCATTTAAAAATAGCGCCCCGATCCCTTCCTTCCTGCATTGACAAGCAGGGCTCGTTAGTGCAGGGAACAAGACTAAGTGCAGCCTCAACCGAGGCCCCAAAACGAATCAGAGTCCCATTTCATAGCGTCGGGGAAACACCCAGCTAAACACGTTCAACACGGGACTCTCTTTCATTTCCATTAAGTCTCACCCCGGGTCTTGCAATAGATTCAAGGCTGACTTGCACAGTTTGTTGATTGACAAGGGAGTCAAGGCTTATGGGGGACAGATAGGGAGGTGGGCTTGCGACTAGAATCAGAGCAGCCATGATCCTATCGAATAGCAGAGTAATCCCGATGGGCTGAATGGGCTACTCCTGTTCCTAGTCACCTTCCTACTGATTTTTACCTCCTCACTCTGCACTGAGCTGCTGTGTACGTGAATCATTGTGGACCTTCAATTGGCAGGACTTCCCATTGTCACTACCTCATCTACCTTTCCATCCGTCTCTCGTACAGTCGCAGCTCCTGCACAGTAAATTACTTCACACGTACGCCTTTTATTCCTTCCACCGGCAACGTCACTCTAACCTCCTTACCCGCCAGCTTTTTGTCCGTGTCTGTCAGCATCTTGTCAGCCTGTAGCACAGAATCAGCTTCCGGAGTTTTCTGTTGCATGAACTTGCTCAAGGCCTCCTCAGCCTGCGGGTGGCAGGGATTTAAATATAGAGGAATGTTAGGATGGGGCAAATTCATTTGGGCAGAACTTCATACTAATTTATCACTAATGTTTACAGCATGAAAACAGGCCCTTCGGCCCAGCTTGTCCATGCTGCCCACTTGCCCGCATTTGGCCCATAACCCTCTATACCCATCTTTCCCATGTAACTGTCTAAATGCTTTTTAAAAGGACAAAATCGTACCCGCCTCTACTACTGCCCCTGGCAGCTCGTTCCAGACACTCACCACCCTCTGTGTGAAACAATTGCCCCTCTGGACCCTTTTGTATCTCCCCCCTCTCACCTTAAACCTCTGCCCTCTAGTTTTAGACTCCTCTACCTTTGGGAAAAGATGTTGACTATCTACCTTATCGATGCTCCTCATTATTTTACGGACCTCTATAAGATCACCCCTAAGCCTCCTACGCTCCAGGGAAAAAAGTCCCAGCCTATCCAGCCTCTCCTTATAACTCAGACCATCAAGTCCTGGTAGCATCCTCGTAAATCTCTTCTGCACTTTTTCTAGTTTAATAACATCCTTCCTATAATAGGGTGACCAGAACTGAACACAGTATTGCATGTGTGGTCTTAACAATGTCAGCAAGACGTCCCAACTCCTGTATTCAATATTCTGACCAATAAAACCTCGCATGCTGAATGCCTTCTTCAACACCCTGTACACCTGCGACTCCACCTTCAAGGAGCTATAACCTGTGCCCCTAGATCTCTTTGTTCTGTAACTCTCCCCAACTCCTGCCATTAACTGAGTAGGTCCTGCCCCGATTCGATCGACCAAAATGCATCACCTCACGTTTATCTAAATTAAATTCCATCTGCCATTCATCGGCCCAGTGGCTCAATTGATAAAGATCCCGTTGTAATCCTAGATAACTTGCTTCACTGTCCACTATGCCACCAATCTTGGTGTCATCTGCAAACTGACCATGCCTCCTACATTCTCATCCAAATCATTAATATATATCACAAATAACAGTGGACCCAGCACCGATCCCTGAGGCACATCGCTGGTCACAGGCCTCCAGTTTGAAAAACAACCCTCCACAACCTCCCTTTGGCTTCTGCCGCCAGGCTAATTTTGTATCCAATTGGTTACCTCTCCCTGGATCCTGTCAGATTTTTAAAAATAATTTAAATAAATTTAGAGTACCCAATTATTTTTTCTCCAATTAAGGGGCAATTTAGTGTGGCCAATCCACCTAGCCTGCACCTCTTTGGATTGTGGGGGTGAAACCCACACAGACACGGGGAGAATGTGCAAACTCCACAGGGACAGTGACCCAGAGCCGGGATTGAATCCGGGTCCTCAGCGCCGCAGTCCCAGTGCTAACCACTGCGCCACATGCCACCCTTAGATCCTGCAAGATTTAACCTTATACAACAACCTACCATGCGGTACCTTGTCAAAGGCCTTGCTAAAGTCCATGGAGACAACGTCAACTATACTGCCCTCATCCACCTTTTTGGTCACCCCTTCAAAAAACTCAATCAAATTTGTGAGACATGATTTTCCCCTCACAAAGCCATGTTGACTGCCCTTAATCAGTCCTTGCCTCTCTAAATGCCTGTAGATCCTGTCTCTCAGAATACCTTCTGACAACTTACCCACCACAGATGTTAGACTCACCGGTCTGTAGTTCCCAGACTTTTCCCTGCGGTCCTTCTTAAACAAAGGCACAACATTTGCTACCCTCCAACCTTCAGGCACCTCACCTGCGACTGTTGACCATTCAAATATCTTTGTTAAGAGACCTGCAGTTTTCTTCCTAACCTCACACAACGTCCTGGGATATATTTCAGCAGGGATTTATCTACCTTGATGCACTTTAAGGCTTCTCTGTAATATGTACACTCGTAAAGACATCACTATTTATTTCCCCAATTTCCCTAAATCCGTGACTTTCTCAACAGTAAATACCAATGAGAAATATTCATTTAGGATCTCACCCATCTCTTGTGGATCCGCACATAGATGACCTTGTAGGTCCTTATGAGGCCCTACCCTCTCCCTCGTTACTCTTTTACCCTTTATGTATCTGTAAAAGCTCTTGGGATTCTCCTTTGCCTGATCTGCCAAGGCAATCACATATCCCCTTTTTGCCGCAATTTGGAGGACAGGAGAATAGCCAATGTTGTTCCTCTGTTTAAGAAGGGTAGCAAGGATAATCCAGGGAACTACAGGCCGGTGAGCCTTACATCAGTGGTAGGGAAATTACTGGAGAGAATTCTTCGAGACAGGATCTACTCCTATTTGGAAGCAAGTGGACGTATTAGCGAGAGGCAGCAGGGTTTTGAGAAGGGGAGGTTGTGTCTCACTAACTTGATAGTTTTTTGAGGAGGTCACAAAAATGATTGATGCAGGTAGGGCAGTGGATGTTGTCTATATGGACTTCAGTAAGGTCTTTGACAAGGTCCCTCATGGCAGGCTGGTACAAAAGGTGAAGTCACACGGGATCAGAGGTGAGCTGGCAAGGTGGATACAGAACTGGCTAGGTCATAGAGGCAGAGAGTAGCAATGGAAGGGTGCTTTTCTGGTTGGAGCGCTGTGACTAGTGGTGTTCCGCAGGGATCAGAGCTGGGACCTTTGCTGTTCGTAGTATATATAAATGATTTGGAGGAAAATGTAACTGGTCTGATTAGTTAGTTTGCGTATGACACAAAGGTTGGAATTGCGGATAGCGATGAGGACTGTCAGAGGATACAGCAGGATTTAGATTGGAGACTTGGGCGGAGAGATGGCAGATGGAGTTTAATCCGGACAAATGTGAGGTAATGCATTTTGGAAGGTCTAATGCAGGTAGGGAATATACAGTGAATGGTAGAACCCTCAAGAGTATTGACAGTCAGAGATCTAGGTGTACAGGTCCACAGGTCACTGAAAGGGGCAACACAAGTGGAGAAGGTAGTCAAGAACGCATAAGGCATGCTTGCCTTCATTGGCTGGGGCATTGAGTATAAAAATTGGCAAGTCAAGTTGCAACTGTATAGAACCTTAGTTAGGCCACACTTGGGAGTATAGTGTTCAATTCTGGTCGCCACACTACCAGAAGGATGTGGAGGCTTTAGAGAGGGTGCAGAAGAGATTTACCAGAATGTTGCCTGGTATGGAGGGCATTAGCTATGAGGAGCGGTTGAATAAACTCAGTTTGTTCTCACTGGGATGATGGAGGTTGAGGGGCGACCTGTTAGAGATCTACAAAATTATGAGGGGCAACAGACAGGGTGGATAGTCAGATTTTTTCCCAGGGTAAAGGGGTCAATTACTAGGGGGCATAGGTTTAAGGTACGAGGGGCAAGGTTTAGAGGAGATGTACGAGGCAAGTTTTTTTACACAGAGGTAGTGGGTGCCTGGAACTCGCTGCCGGAGGAGGTGGTGGAAGCAGGGACTATAGTGACTTTTAAGGGGCGTCTTGACAAATACATGCATAGGATGGGAATAGAGGGATACGGACCCCGGAAGTGTAGAAGATTTTAGTTTAGACAGGCAGCATGGTCGGCACGGGCTTGGAGGGCCGAAGGGTCTGTTCCTGTGCTGTATTTTTCTTTGTTCTTTGTTCTTTATTTCTAACTTTTGGGCCAGAACCATCATTCTCCATAGCTATCTTAAAACTAATGGAATTATGGTCACTGGTCCCAAAGTGCCCCCTCACTAACACTTCTGTCACCAGCCCTTCCTTATTTCCCAAGAGGAGGTCAAGTTTTGCCCCCTCTCTAGTCGGTCCATCCACACACTGAATGAGAAATTCCTCCTGAATACACGCAACACATTTCTCTCCATCCACGCCCCTCGTGCTATGGCTGTCCCAGTGAATGTTGGGAAAGTTAAAGTCCCTAACTATTACCACCCTATTTTTCTGGCAGCTATCTGTAATCTCCTTACACATCCTCAATTTCCCGCTGACTATTTGGTGACCTGTAGTATAAGCCTATCAAAGTGATCTCTCCCTTCTTATTTTTCAGTTCTTCCCATATAGACTCAGTGGGCGAACCCTCGGATATATCCCCTCTCAGTACTGCCGTGATACTGTCCCTAATTAAAAACGCAATGCCCCCCTCCTCTCCTATCTCCTGTTCTATCTTTCCTACAGCATCTGTACCCTGGAACATTGAGCTGCCTGTTCTGCCCCTTCCTTAGCCATGTTTCAATAATAGCTATAATATCCCAGTCTCATGTACCCAGCCATGCCCTGAGTTCATCTGCCTTGCCCGTCAGGCCTCTTGCATTGAAATAAATGCAGTTTAATCTGGACTTCTGTTGCTCTCTGCCCTGCTTTCTCAGGCCACCTGTCTGGGCATGTTTTGTGCAATCTCCCTGCGTTTTTTTCTCTTAGCCTTACTGGACACATTCACTGAGTTTTCCACGGTCTCTGTACTGTGGCCCTTTTTGATTTTTGACTTTGGTTTCTCTGCCTTTCACTTTCCCCCTGACTGCCTTTTGTTTCTGTCCCCACTTTATTTCCCTCCGACTTCCTGCATCAGTTCCCATCCCCCTGCCACATTAGTTTAAACCCTCCCCAACAGTATGAGCAAACATTCCCCTAGCACATCGGTTCCAACCCTGCCCAGGTGTAACCTGTCCAGTTTGTGCTGGTCCCACCTCCCCCAGAACCGGTTCCAATGCCCCAGGAATTTGAATCCCTCCCTCTAGCATCATCTCTCAAGCCACGTTTTCATCTTTTATATCCTGACAGTCCTACCGTGACTAGCTCGTGGCACTGGTAGTAATCCCGAGATTAGTACCTTTGAGGTCCCACTTTCTAGTTTAACTCCTAACTCCTGAAATTCAGCTTGTAGGACCTCGTCCCGTTCTTTACCTATATCGTTGGGGCCTGTTGTGTTATGTTGCTTCGTGTAGCATAAGCTGCTTCGTTGATGTATGCTTTGACAAAGGAAGCTCCAGACTATGAAATTAGTTCAACGTGTTTATTGAACTATTAACACAGTTCTTAAATGAGTTTGACTCTGCTAATCTAGCTGTAGTAACTCAGTCTATCTTTACCAGCCTGCTCTAAGCCACGTGCTGGGTGTGATGCTGTTGATCAACCCTGATGTACTCTCTAGATGTCTGTCTGTGGAAAGAGGCAGAGCATGTGTGCCCTGTCCTTTTATATGGGTTCTGAAGTGTCCCCTTATGGTAATGCCACCTCTGGGTGTCCTGATTACCCATTGGTTGTGTCCTGTTGTAATGACCCATTGGCTGTATGTCTGCATGTCATGACATCTCTGGTGCTCCCTCTAGTGGTTACTTATTTGTAGTGTATTTACATTAAGCCCTTGTGTATATACAGTGATGCATATCACCACAGTGCCTATATGCACCATGACCACTGGCCGTTCACCCTCCCCCACAGAATCTCCTGTAACCACTCCAAGACATCCTTGACCTTTGTACCAGGGAGGCAACATACCATCCTGGAGTCCCGTCCGCAGAAACGCCTGTCTATTCCCCTTACAATCGAGTTCCCTATCACTATAGCTCTGCCACTCTTATTTTTTTACCTTATTCCCCTTTCCAGGGGTGGAGCGGAATTGCCGAATCACCTCCTGGCGATCCTCTTTGTACAGTTCATAGCCACCAGGCCGGGTGTAAAATCCCTCCCGCAGTTTCTTCCCAATCTCAGTGGACAGGGTCTCCAGCAGCTTTGTGCTCATCTCCATGGAAACAGCTTCATTCTTGTCACAAAGTTCCAAATAATGTCTTTGTACATTGGCCTGGCAATGACAGAAAATCGTGTTACCAGATCTAACAACAACACTGATGCAAATATCTGATTGGGTGTGAGGTAGCTCGAAAATACTAATCACATTGTTAAAAACTGTGAATGCTGGGAAATACATGGTAAACATCTGCTGGGATCAGATGAAGGCGTGGCTTGAGAGATGATGCAAGAGGGAGGGATTCAAATTCCTGGGGCATTGGAACCGGTTCTGGGGGAGGTGGGACCAGCACAATCTGGACGGGTTACACCTGGGCAGATCATTACCACAGGTCTGTGGACTGCAAGCGTGATATTTCAGACAACATAAATATTCAAGGTGAGCACAGGGAGGAAATGTTGGCTGTGGGAAAAGAGTGTGGAGGACACGCAGGGTAGAATGTGCAGACTCCACACAGACAGTGACCCAAGCCGGGAATCGAACCTGGAGCTGTGAGGCCACAGTGCTACCCACTGTGCGACCGTGCCGCCCGGGTGCTGTTACCTGTTTGGCTAAGATTGAAAATACAGCCGCTCTCACAGAGGGCATTCATTGCCAATCCTTGAGGGGCAGTTAAGAGTCAACCTGTGGATCTGGAGTCACATGTAGGCCAGACCAGGTAAAGGGCAACAGATTTCCTTCCCTAAAGGGCGTAATAGTGAACCAGGTGGGTTTTTACGACAATCAACAATGGTTTCATGGCCATCATTAGATTTTTAGTTCCAGATTTTTATCACCCTGGTTATCTGGACTACTGATCCAGAGACATTACTAGTCGGCCATTGCCTCCCCTCAGATGTGGAAGCTGACAAGGTGGATTCATGTTGGATTCTATGGCTGGTTACATGAGCTGAAAGCTTCAGGTTAATGAACTGGAAGAGATTAGCGATTCACCAGTTTCGAAGCGAGAGTTGAGCCGGGGGAAACAGCTTTGGGAAAGTGGAGTGGGGTGAGCAACTCCTCCAGACGCACCTTTTACTACATTACTTGCGCCGTTGCCACCCACTTAAGACATTACTGCTCCTATCTTTTTTTTAAGTATCCAGAGGCTGAATTCTCCGGCCGGCGGCGGCGAGATCGGGTTCAGCGACGGGCCGCAGAATCCAAATTCCCGACAGAATCGGGGGCGGCGCCACTTTCACGATGCTCCGCCCCCCCCAAAGCCTGAGGCCTGCCCCCCCCCCGATGCTCCGCCCCCGACCAGCCGAGTTCCCGAAGGCGTGGGGCGCGTATGGTCTCACCTGTCGGGAACTCGGTGTGGCGGCTGCAGACCCAGTCCAGGAATATGCGAGCTCAACAACAGTTATTGAGCAAATTTCAATTCCCCATCAGCCATAATGTGACTTGAATTTAGCTCTCCACGTCATCATCGCAGGCCTCTGGATTACTAATCCAGTAACATCGGCTGGGATTTTCCAGGCCCCTCCAGTGGGGGGCAGCAGAGGCGGTTCACCATTGACCGTCAGATGGATCGACCAGTCCCGTCGAAGTCAGCGGTCATTTGCGTTGCTCGCCCGTCGCCCCGCGGGGCATCCCGCCACAGGGATTATCTACAACGGGATCAGGAGATCCCACCAACAGGAAGGATCACGGGGTAAGTCCATTGACTTTTGATGGGACAATAAGATCCAGCGGTGGACAGAGGTGGAAAATCAGGAGATGACTGTGCTATTTAGGCGTCCTTATCTGAGGAAGGATGTTCTTGCTGTGGAGGGAGAGCCGCAAAGGTTTACCCGGCTGATTCCTGGGATGGCGGGACTGTCACTAGAGGAGAGACTAAGTCGTTTGGATTATATTCAATGGAGTTCGGAAGAGTGAGAGGGGATCTCATAGAAACTTATAAAATTCTAACAGGATTAGAGAGGGTAGATTCAGAAAGAACATTCCCGATGGTGGGGGAGTCCAGAACTCCATGATGAGGATAAGGGGTAAACCTTTTAGGACTGAGGTGAGGAGAAATTTTTGCACCCAGAGAGTGAATGAAATGAAATGAAAATGGTTTATTGTCACAAGTAGGCTTCAAATGAAGTTACTGTGAAAAGCCCCTAGTCGCCACATTCCGGCGCCTGTTCGGGGAGGCTGGTACGGGAATTGAACCGCGCTGCTGGCCTGCTTTCAAAACCAGCAATTTAGCCCTGTTCAAAGCCAGCAATTTAGCCCTGTGCTAAACAGCCCCTATTGGTGAATCTGTGTGGAATTCACTCCCACCATTAGATATAGCTCTTGGGCTTAAGAAATCAAAGGAATATCGGGGGGGGGGGAGGCGGCATCAGGATATTGAACTTGATGATCAACCGTGATCATAATGAATGGCGGAGCAGGCTCGAAGGGCCGAATGGCCTCCTCCTGCTTCTGTTTTCCATGTGTGCGTCTATGACTGCATTCTAACTCCGAGGGTAGACAATTGTAGGTGTGTGTGGAGGGGTTGCTGTTGGGTGGGAGGATAGGCAGTGCAGGAGTCAAGGAGGGGGGGGGGGGTCAGTAGGAGTATGGGTTGTCTAGAAAATCAACAAGTCAGGCCTGAAGGGTGCAAGATGTAAGAATGAATGAATATTTGATCATCGTTAGGGAGCCAGGTAGCGTTTTCCTCATAAGATGAAATGGGCACGGTATGGGGCCATGCTGAAGTCATTAAAATTATCATCTCAGTTCTATGCTTTTTTAATGTCCTCATTTTATTGTCTAAATGTGGTCGAGACTCACCAGCAGCTGCTTGTAGTAAACCTGATCCTGGTCATTGAAAGAATTCTTCATGAAGAGTTCAATGGCCTCTTTCCAATACAGTGTGTTCATCTTTGCCAGCTCTTCAGTGTCAGTCGGTATCTTCACCCTCAGGGCCATCTGTTGTTGATAGTGAGCGAGGCTCTCTGCGAGGGCGGCTGTGTTTTCAATCTTAGCCATACTGGTAACAGCATCCTCAATGCAAGGTACCATTCCGCTGGCAATGGTTTCAACGTAGCCTTTAGCTAAGATCGCCAACTCTGCAAGAAACAACAGAACAAAGAGTTCATTCCGGAACATTTGTAAATGCGGACGGTTAAATCCTCTGGGCGAGCGAGGCACGGTTAGCACAGTGGGTTAGCACAGGGTCCCAGGTTCGATTCCCGGCTTGGGTCACTGTCTGTGCGGAGTCTGCACGTTCTCCCCGTGTCTGCGTGGGTTTCCTCCGGGTGCTCCGGTTCCCTCCCACAAGTCCCGAAAGACGTACTTATTAGGTGAATTGGACATTCTGAATTCTCCCTCTGTGTACCCGAACAGGCGCCGGAATGTGGCAACTAGGGGCTTTTCACAGTAACTTCATTGCAGTGTTAATGTAAGCATACTTGTGACAATGAAGATTATTATTATTATAACATTGTCAATTTCGGCGTGAGAACAGCTGGTGAGTCAGTTTCAGCGGGAGCATTGCGGAAGTGGTTGCTGGGAGGTAAGTCTGTCCTTTAAAAGCACTTGTCTTTGCAGGGGCAGGCCAGTCGATTTCGGCGGGAGTGGAGCTGGCTGGTTAGTCAATTTCAGCAGGAGCTGAGAATTTTTCTTTTTTTTAAATTAGTTTTTTAGGCGGGAACAGGAAGTCGACCCGCGGACGTCTGGGAAGACCCTCACCAATAAATTCTGGTGGAGAGGAAACCCGAGACACTACACGTGTAGTGTCTCCCACCCGCCCTCCTCCTCTAACCTAATAATAAAACCCATTGGTCTGAGGTAAGTACCATATTTTATTATATTATTATTATTTTTTATAAAAATTTAATTTAGTTGTTAGCCAGATCTTGGTAGAAAGTTAGAGGAATGGCAGGGAAGGGAGTGCAATGTTCCTCCTGCAGGATGTTTGAGGTGAGGGATGCAGTTAGTGTCCCTGCTGATTTTACCTGCAGGAAGTGCTGCCATCTCCAGCTCCTCCAAGACCGAGTGAGGGAACTGGAGCTGTAGTTGGAAGAACTTCGGATCATTCGGGAGGCAGAAGGGGTCATAGATATCATCTTCAGGGAATTAGTTACACCAAAGATTGGAGATAGGTGGGTAACTAAGAGGGGCTGGGAAAAAGCAGTCAGTGCAGGGATCCCCTGCGGTCGTTCCCCTGAGAAACAAGTATACCGCTTTGGATACTTGTGGGGGGGGGGGGCTTACCAGGGGTAAGCCATGGGGTACGGGCCTCTGGCACGGAGTCTGTCCCTGTTGCTCAGAAGGGAAGGGGGGAGAGGAGCAGAGCATTAGTAATTGGGGACTCTATAGTCAGGGGCACAGATAGGAGATTTTGTGGGAGCGTGAGAGACTCACGTTTGGTATGTTGCCTCCCAGGTGCAAGGGTACGTGATGTCTCGGGTCGTGTTTTCCGGGTCCTTAGGGGGGAGGGGGAGCAGCCCCAAGTCGTGGTCCACATTGGCACTAACGACATAGGTAGGAAAGGGGACAAGGATGTCAGGCAGGCTTTCAGGGAGCTAGGATGGAAGCTCAGAACTAGAACAAAGAGAGTTGTTATCTCTGGGTTGTTGCCCGTGCCACGTGATAGTGAGATGAGGAATAGGGAGAGAGAGCATTTAAACACGTGGCTACAGGGATGGTGCAGGCGGGAGGGATTCAGATTTCTGGATAACTGGGGCTCTTTCTGGGGAAGGTGGGACCTCTACAGACAGGATGGTCTACATCTGAACCTGAGGGGCATAAATATCCTGGGGGGGAGATTTGTTAGTGCTCTTTGGGGGGGTTTAAACTAATGCAGCAGGGGCATGGGAACCTGGATTGTAGTTTTAGGGTAAGGGAGAATGAGAGTATAGAGGTCAGGAGCACAGATTTGACGTCGTAGGAGGGGGCCAGTGTTCAGGTAGGTGGTTTGAAGTGTGTCTACTTCAATGCCAGGAGTATACGAAACAAGGTAGGGGAACTGGCAGCATGGGTTGGTACCTGGGAATTCGATGTTGTGGCCATTTCGGAGACATGGATAGAGCAGGGACAGGAATGGATGTTGCAGGTTCCGGGGTTTAGGTGTTTTAGTAAGCTCAGAGAAGGAGGCAAAAGAGGGGGAGGTGTGGCGCTGCTAGTCAAGAGCAGTATTACGGTGGCGGAGAGGATGCTAGATGGGGACTCTTCTTCCGAGGTAGTATGGGCTGAAGTTAGAAACAGGAAAGGAGAGGTCACCCTGTTGGGAGTTTTTTATAGGCCTCCTAATAGTTCTAGGGATGTAGAGGAAAGGATGGCGAAGATGATTCTGGAAAAGAGCGAAAGTAACAGGGTACTTATTATGGGAGACTTTAACTTTCCAAATATTGACTGGAAAAGATATAGTTCGAGTACAATAGATGGGTCGTTTTTTGTACAGTGTGTGCAGGAGGGTTTCCTGAAACAATATGTTGACAGGCCAACAAGAGGCGAGGCCACGTTGGATTTGGTTTTGGGTAATGAACCAGGCCAGGTGTTGGATTTGGAGGTAGGAGAGCACTTTGGGGACAGTGACCACAATTCGGTGACGTTTACGTTAATGATGGAAAGGGATAAGTATACACCGCAGGGCAAGAGTTATAGCTGGGGGAAGGGCAATTATGATGCCATTAGACGTGACTTGGGGGGGATAAGGTGGAGAAGTAGGCTGCAAGTGTTGGGCACACTGGATAAGTGGGGCTTGTTCAAGGATCAGCTACTGCGTGTTCTTGATAAGTATGTACCGGTCAGACAGGGAGGAAGGCGTCGAGCGAGGGAACCGTGGTTTACCAAGGAAGTGGAATCTCTTGTTAAGAGGAAGAAGGAGGCCTATGTGAAGATGAAGTGTGAAGTTTCGGTTGGGGCGATGGATAGTTACAAGGTAGCGAGGAAGGATCTAAAGAGAGAGCTAAGACGAGCAAGGAGGGGACATCAGAAGTATTTGGCAGGAAGGATCAAGGAAAACCCAAAAGCTTTCTATAGGTATGTCAGGAATCAGCGAATGACTAGGGAAAGAGTAGGACCAGTCAAGGACAGGGATGGGAAGTTGTGTGTGGAGTCTGAAGAGATAGGCGAGATACTAAATGAATATTTTTCGTCAGTATTCACTCAGGAAAAAGAGAATGTTGTGGAGGAGAATGCTGAGCCCCAGGCTAATAGAATAGATGGCATTGTACGTAGGGAAGAGGTGTTGGCAATTCTGGACAGGCTGAAAATAGATAAGTCCCCGGGACCTGATGGGATTTATCCTAGGATTCTCTGGGAGGCCAGGGAAGAGATTGCTGGACCTTTGGCTTTGATTTTTATGTCATCATTGGCTACAGGAATAGTGCCAGAGGACTGGAGGACAGCAAATGTGGTCCCTTTGTTCGTAAAGGGGAGCAGAGACAACCCCGGCAACTATAGACCGGTGAGCCTCACGTCTGTAGTGGGTAAAGTCTTGGAGGGGATTATAAGAGACAAGATTTATAATCATCTAGATAGGAATAATATGATCAGGGATAGTCAGCATGGCTTTGTGAAGGGTAGGTCATGCCTCACAAACCTTATTGAGTTCTTTGAGAAGGTGACTGAACAGGTAGACGAGGGTAGAGAAGTTGATGTGCTGTATATGGATTTCAGCATAGCGTTTGATAAGGTTCCCCACGGTAGGCTATTGCAAAAAATACGGAGGCTGGGGATTGAGGGTGATTTAGAGATGTGGATCAGAAATTGGCTAGCTGAAAGAAGACAGAGGGTGGTGGTTGATGGGAAATGTTCAGAATGGAGTACAGTCACAAGTGGAGTACCACAAGGATCTGTTCTGGGGCCGTTGCTGTTTGTCATTTTTATCAATGACCTAGAGGAAGGCGCAGAAGGGTGGGTGAGTAAATTTGCAGACGATACTAAAGTTGGTGATGTTGTCGATAGTGTGGAAGGATGTAGCAGGTTACAGAGGGATATAGATAAGCTGCAGAGCTGGGCTGAGAGGTGGCAAATGGAGTTTAATGTACATAGATCCCTGAAAGTTGCCACCCAGGTTGATAGGGTTGTGAATAAGGCCTATGGAGTGTTGGCCCTTATTGGTAGAGGGATTGAGTTCCAGAGTCGGGAGGTCATGTTGCAGCTGTACAGAACTCTGGTACGGCCGCATTTGGAGTATTGCGTACAGTTCTGGTCACCGCATTATAGGAAGGAAGTGGAGGCTTTGGAGCGGGTGCAGAGGAGATTTACCAGGATGTTGCCTGGTATGGAGGGAAAATCTTATGAGGAAAGGCTGATGGACTTGAGGTTGTTTTCGTTGGAGAGAAGAAGGTTAAGAGGAGACTTAATAGAGGCATACAAAATGATCAGGGGGTTGGATAGGGTGGACAGTGAGAGCCTTCTCCCGCGGATGGATATGGCTGGCACGAGGGGACATAACTTTAAACTGAGGGGTAATAGATATAGGACAGAGGTCAGAGGTAGGTTCTTTACGCAAAGAGTAGTGAGGCCGTGGAATGCCCTACCTGCTACAGTAGTGAACTCGCCAACAGTGAGGGCATTTAAAAGTTTATTGGATAAACATATGGATGATAATGGCATAGTGTAGGTTAGATGGCTTTTGTTTCGGTGCAACATCGTGGGCCGAAGGGCCTGTACTGCGCTGTATTGTTCTATGTTCTATAACACATATAGTAATATCTTCTCACTCATCTCCTTACAGCCAGAATGGCCGTATGCTTGATGTTCAGTAGCACTCAAAGTCTTCAAATAAAGCAAATACTGTTTCCTGAGTAACAATTATAAATTACCTATGAGTTTGTTCACTCTGCCATAACTATAACTGTAGATTAGATAAATAAGATTAAGTACATATAATGTTTAACCTGCTCGCTAAGCTATATCTCTAACTCTCTAATTAATCACTCCTGATACGAAGAGGCGGGAACCCTCTCTGAGTGTCGCTTATGTACATATCTCTGGTGCTGCCATCTAGTGGTTATCTAGCACTTACTCACTGATGTTAACCCCTTACATACCTGCAGATGTACAGATCAGTATAAAACACAACTTCCAATCCAGCACTGACTGCCATTAAATTGTGGGTGTCTACAACAATGTTGAATATAATAACAGCTCTTCAGTGAGAGGACACACAAAACTTGTCCAATTCTGGGGCACTCACTTCGACCATTGATCTTGTGACCACCTTTGATTCTCTTGGGCTGTGATTCGAGGTAGATGTACTCGCAGAACTCATGGCACACGTCAACAAATTTGGGGTCAAGCTGACTTTCCGCGAGATTTTCCACCTGGTTTAGATTCGAACTGGCCGTTGGCTGAACGAATACAAAACACTTGCGAGACCTGAAGTAGTTCCTGATGCACTGACGGGGCTGGTTATGTTCCATCACCTTTTTCGAGACACCTGCAGTCGGGTGAAAGAGAAAATTAAACCGCTCAGCCCTGCAGTGATGTCATTGGACTAGCAACCCAGAGACTGGGTTCAAATCCTACCCATAGCAGATGGTGAAAGTTGAATTGAATTAAAGTCCGGAATTAAAAGTCCGTGCAACCATTCTTGTAAATCTGTGTCCTGAATCACCTCTCGTGAAGGAAATCTGCCGTCCTTACTTGGTCTGGCCTACATGAGACTCCAAATCCTGAATAACACGACTGACTCTGAACTTCCGCTGAAATGTCCTTGGAAACCACTTCGTTCAAAGCAATCAATGATGACTGGCGGCACAGTGGTTAGCACTGCTGCCTCACAGCGCCAGGGGCCCGGGTTCAATTCCAGCCTCGGGTCACCGTCTGTGTGGAGCTTGCATATTCTCTCCGTGGGTTTCCTCCGGGTGCTCCGGTTTCCCCCCCCCACAGGCGGGAGATTTGCAGGTTAGGTGGATTGGCCGAGCTAAATTGCCCCTTGGCGTCCAAAGGTTTTGTGGCGTTATGGGAATAGGGTGCGGGACTGGTCCTAACGAGGGTGCTGTTTCGATGGGTCGGTGCAGACCCGATGGGCCGAATGGCCTCCTTCTGCATTGGAGGGATTATGTGACATACTCTGTGACAAATGCTGGCCCAGCTCCACATCCCCCCCCCCCAAAAATCCAAGCATCTCAATCTTGGAACATTTATTCATAATTGCCACCTTTTTGAGAAGAGTGAGAAATCTGACAACACCGGGTGGAAGTCCAGCAGGTCTGTTTCGAATCACTAGCTTTCAGAGCGCTGCTCCTTCATCAGGTGAGTCACTCAGAACCTCCTCTCTGTCTGTGTTAATCTCTTTCATTTTATCAAAGGGCTCGATTCAGCTAAAGGGGAATAAATCCCACAGTAAACGCTTTGAGCCACGTGTTTCCTGCAGCTCTCAGTGCCATGAATCACACGGCTATTCAATGTGACTCGCGCGGTACAAGGGGCCACAACGAGGAATAGCCCCGTTTTGTATACTGGCCAGCTCCCCTCGCCCAATCTCCCCATTGCCGTGAGAGAGCGGGACGCCATTTTGACGTGCCGACTTAAAAAGCTCTCCTGGACGCATTTCAAGAATTCAGCTCCCTCTAAACCTTTCGCACCATGACTACCGCAGTTAATGTTGGGGAAGTTGAAATCCGCCACTGTCACTAATCTGTAATAAAATGAGAAGAAACGTTCCGCTGGCAAGAGTGGAGTATTTATGGGAACTTGCAACATAACTGGAGGGGGGAATGAGGAGAATATTTTTGACACCTGAGTTTTCTGATTTGGAATGCAGCGTCTAAAAGGGTAAGGGTAGCATATTCCATTGTAACTGTCCAAAGGGAGTTTGAGGACTATTTGAAGTGGAGATATTTTCAGGGGTAATGGAATAGGGAAGAGGAAATGGGACAAATTGGAGAGTTCTGTCACAGAACTAGCATCTGCTCGATGGACTGAATGGTCTCCTGAGCTTTACTATTCTGGAGGTGTACCGGCCCGGAATGGAAAATAGTGGTGATAACAAGCTGGGGGAAGGTCTAACACAGACTACCATAGTCCAACACAGACTACCACAGTGCAACACAGTCCAACACAGACTACCACAGTGCAACACAGTCCAACACAGACTACCACAGTGCAACACAGTCCAACACAGACTACCACAGTGCAACACAGTCCAACACAGACTACCACAGTGCAACACAGTCCAACACAGACTACCACAGTGCAACACAGTCCAACACAGACTACCACAGTGCAACACAGTCCAACACAGACTACCACAGTGCAACACAGTCCAACACAGACTACCACAGTCCAACACAGACTACCACAGTCCAACACAGACTACCACAGTCCAACACAGACTACCACAGTCCAACACAGACTACCACAGTCCAACACAGACTACCACAGTCCAACACAGACTACCACAGTCCAACACAGACTACCACAGACTACCACAGTCCAACACAGACTACCACAGTGCAACACAGTGCAACACAGACTACCACAGTGCAACACAGTGCAACACAGTGCAACACAGTGCAACACAGTGCAACACAGTCCAACACAGTCCAACACAGTCCAACACAGTCTAACACAGTCTATCACAGTCTAACACAGTCTATCACAGTCTATCACAGTCTAACACAGTGTAACTCAGTCTATCACAGTCTAACACAGTCTATCACAGTCTAACACAGACTATCACAGTCTAACGTAGTCTAACACAGTGTAACTCAGTCTAACTCAGTGTAACTCAGTCTAACACAGACTATCACAGTCTAACGTAGTCTATCACAGTCTATCACAGTCTAACACAGTCTATCACAGTCTAACACAGTCTATCACAGTCTAACACAGTGTAACTCAGTCTAACACAGTGTAACTCAGTCTAACACAGTGTAACTCAGTCTAACACAGTGTAACTCAGTCTAACACAGTGTAACTCAGTCTAACACAGTGTAACTCAGTCTAACACAGTGTAACTCAGTCTATCACAGTCTAACACAGTCTAACACAGTGTAACACAGTGTAACTCAGTCTAACACAGTGTAACCCAGTCTAACACAGTGTAACTCAGTCTAACACAGACTATCACAGTCTAACACAGTCTATCACAGTCTAACACAGTCTAACACAGTCTAACACAGTCTAACACAGTCTAACACAGTCTATCACAGTCTAACACAGTCTAACACAGTGTAACACAGTGTAACTCAGTCTAACACAGTGTAACCCAGTCTAACACAGTGTAACTCAGTCTAACACAGACTATCACAGTCTAACACAGTCTATCACAGTCTAACACAGTCTAACACAGTCTAACACAGTCTAACACAGTCTAACACAGTCTATCACAGTCTAACGTAGTCTAACAGTGTAACTCAGTCTAACACAGTGTAACTCAGTCTAACACAGTCTATCACAGTCTAACACATTCTAACTCAGTCTAACACAGACTATCACAGTCTAACGTAGTCTAACACAGTGTAACTCAGTCTAACACAGTGTAACTCAGTCTAACACAGTGTAACTCAGTCTAACACACTCTATCACAGTCTAACGTAGTCTAACACAGTGTAACTCAGTCTAACACAGTGTAACTCAGTCTAACACAGTCTATCACAGTCTAACACAGTCTAACACAGTCTAACACAGTGTAACTCAGTCTAACACAGTCTATCACAGTCTAACACAGTCTATCACAGTCTAACACAGTCTAACACAGACTATCACAGTCTAACGTAGTCTAACACAGTGTAACTCAGTCTAACACAGTGTAACTCAGTCTAACACAGTCTATCACAGTCTAACACAGTCTATCACAGTCTAACACAGTCTAACACAGTCTAACACAGACTATCACAGTCTAACGTAGTCTAACACAGTGTAACTCAGTCTAACACAGTGTAACTCAGTCTAACACAGCCTATCACAGTCTAACACAGTGTAACTCAGTCTAACACAGTCTATCACAGTCTAACACAGTCTAACACAATCTAATACAATCTAACACAATCTAACACACATTCTACACTCGAACACAGTCTAACTCAGTCAACACATTCTAACTCAGTCGAACACAGTCTAACGCAGTGTTACAGTCTAACACAGTCTACCGCAATGTAACACAGTCTACCGCAATGTAACACAGTCTAAGCAGTCTAACCCAGTCGAATGCAGTCTAACGCAGTCGAACACAGTCTAACGCAGTGTAACACAGTCAAACACAGTCTAACACTCTCTCATGGGTGAAATATATTGGACATTTGTAGTTGTGCAGCTACCTTTTTTGAGTTGAAGGCCATGGTTTAAATAGTCATCTGCTGTGACAACCTGCCCATTGATTTTCAGTTCCAGGGTGAAATCCCGCACTGTCCAAACAAAGGCCGGAGAGATCTTCAATAAATCCAGCTCTTCATCATCGCCGTCATCATCTCCCTCATTGGACTTCACTTTGATGAGCTCCGTCAGATTGGAGATAAAGCTGGGTCCTGTTAAGGAAATGACTGACTACAGACTTTTACAACAGGCAATGACTTTACAACATGTAGGTGACAGCTGCCCACAAACTGGTTGTTGTTCAAATAACAAGTCAGCTCAGAGATCGGGGAACTGTCATTGAGCAAACGGCAGAACGTGGAAGGAGTCTGCCGGGAAGCGACTTGTTGGAGGATCAGCCAGTGGAAGAGCTGCAGTGGTGAAAGGGGAGATTCAGCTGGACTGAGAGAAGAGAAGGTGGAAGCAGCACAGCAGCTGAGAGACAGAGATGAACAGTTTCAGCAGGGACGGAGGAGAAACTGAGCAGACACAAGGGTGGAGTTAACGGGAGGAAGAGTCGAGATACAGTCAAACCTTCCAAATACTGAAACATTCACACAGCGAGTGGTTAGGATCTGGAATGCAATGTCTGACAGTGTGGTGGGGGCAGGTTCACACAGTGAGTGGTTAGGATCTGGAATGCACTGTCTGACAGTGTGGTGGAGGCAGGTTCACACAGTGAGTGGTTAGGATCTGGAATGCACTGTCTGAGAGTGTGGTGGAGGCAGGTTCACACAGTGAGTGGTTAGGGTCTGGAATGCACTGTCTGAGAGTGTGGTGGAGGCAGATTCACACAGCGAGTGGTTAGGATCTGGAATGCACTGTCTGAGAGTGTGGTGGGGGCAGATTCACACAGCGAGTGGTTAGGATCTGGAATGCACTGTCTGAGAGTGTGGTGGAGGCAGGTTCACACAGTGAGTGGTTAGGGTCTGGAATGCACTGTCTGAGAGTGTGGTGGAGGCAGATTCACACAGCGAGTGGTTAGGACCTGGAATGTACTGTCTGAGAGTGTGGTGGAGGCAGATTCACACAGCGAGTGGTTAGGATCTGGAATGCACTGTCTGAGAGTGTGGTGGGGGCAGATTCACACAGCGAGCGGTTAGGATCTGGAATGCACTGTCTGACAGTGTGGTGGAGGCAGGTTCACTCAGCGAGTGGTTAGGATCTGGAATGCACTGTCTGACAGTGTGGTGGAGGCAGGTTCACACAGTGAGTGGTTAGGATCTGGAATGCACTGTCTGAGAGTGTGGTGGACGCAGGTTCACACAGTGAGTGGTTAGGATCTGGAATGCACTGTCTGAGAGTGTGGTGGAGGCAGGTTCACACAGTGAGTGGTTACGATCTGGAATGTACTGTCTGAGAGTGTGGTGGAGGCAGATTCACACAGCGAGTGGTTAGGATCTGGAATGCACTGTCTGAGAGTGTGGTGGGGGCAGATTCACACAGCGAGCGGTTAGGATCTGGAATGCACTGTCTGACAGTGTGATAGAGGCAGGTTCACACAGTGAGTGGTTAGGATCTGGAATGCACTGTCTGAGAGTGTGGTTGACGCAGGTTCACACAGTGAGTGGTTAGGATCTGGAATGCACTGTCTGAGAGTGTGGTGGACGCAGGTTCACACAGTGAGTGGTTCGGATCTGGAATGCACTGTCTGACAGTGTGGTGGAGGCAGGTTCACATAGCGAGTGGTTAGGATCTGGAATGCACTGTCTGACAGTGTGGTGGAGGCAGGTTCACACAGTGAGTGGTTAGGATCTGGAATGCACTGTCTGACAGCGTGGTGGAGGCAGGTTGACACAGCGAGTGGTTAGGGTCTGGAATGCACTGTCTGACAGCGTGGTGGAGGCAGGTTGACACAGCGAGTGGTTAGGATCTGGAATGCACTGTCTGACAGCGTGGTGGAGGCAGGTTGACACAGCGAGTGGTTAGGATCTGGAATGCACTGTCTGACAGCGTGGTGGAGGCAGGTTGACACAGCGAGTGGTTAGGATCTGGAATGCACTGTCTGAGAGTGTGGTGGAGGCAGGTTCACACAGTGAGTGGTTAGGACCTGGAATGTACTGTCTGAGAGTGTGGTGGAGGCAGGTTCACACAGTGAGTGGTTAGGGTCTGGAATGCACTGTCTGAGAGTGTGGTGGAGGCAGATTCACACAGCGAGTGGTTAGGACCTGGAATGTACTGTCTGAGAGTGTGGTGGAGGCAGATTCACACAGTGAGTGGTTAGGATCTGGAATGCACTGTCTGAGAGTGTGGTGGGGGCAGATTCACACAGCGAGCGGTTAGGATCTGGAATGCACTGTCTGACAGTGTGGTGGAGGCAGGTTCACTCAGCGAGTGGTTAGGATCTGGAATGCACTGTCTGACAGTGTGATGGAGGCAGGTTCACACAGTGAGTGGTTAGGATCTGGAATGCACTGTCTGAGAGTGTGGTGGACGCAGGTTCACACAGTGAGTGGTTAGGATCTGGAATGCACTGTCTGAGAGTGTGGTGGAGGCAGGTTCACACAGTGAGTGGTTACGATCTGGAATGTACTGTCTGAGAGTGTGGTGGAGGCAGATTCACACAGCGAGTGGTTAGGATCTGGAATGCACTGTCTGAGAGTGTGGTGGGGGCAGATTCACACAGCGAGCGGTTAGGATCTGGAATGCACTGTCTGACAGTGTGATAGAGGCAGGTTCACACAGTGAGTGGTTAGGATCTGGAATGCACTGTCTGAGAGTGTGGTCGACGCAGGTTCACACAGTGAGTGGTTAGGATCTGGAATGCACTGTCTGAGAGTGTGGTGGACGCAGGTTCACACAGTGAGTGGTTCGGATCTGGAATGCACTGTCTGACAGTGTGGTGGAGGCAGGTTCACATATCGAGTGGTTAGGATCTGGAATGCACTGTCTGACAGTGTGGTGGAGGCAGGTTCACACAGTGAGTGGTTAGGATCTGGAATGCACTGTCTGACAGCGTGGTGGAGGCAGGTTGACACAGCGAGTGGTTAGGGTCTGGAATGCACTGTCTGACAGCGTGGTGGAGGCAGGTTGACACAGCGAGTGGTTAGGATCTGGAATGCACTGTCTGACAGCGTGGTGGAGGCAGGTTGACACAGCGAGTGGTTAGGATCTGGAATGCACTGTCTGACAGCGTGGTGGAGGCAGGTTGACACAGCGAGTGGTTAGGATCTGGAATGCACTGTCTGACTGCGTGGTGGAGGCAGGTTGACACAGCGAGTGGTTAGGATCTGGAATGCACTGTCTGACAGTGTGGTGGAGGCAGGTTCACACAGTGGGTGGTTAAGGTCTGGAATGCACTGTCTGACAGCGTGGTGGAGACAAGTTCTATCAGAACTTTCAATGGGCAATCGGACAGTTAACTGAACAGGAAGGATGTACAGGGTTACGGTGAGAAGACAGGAAAGTGGAACCAGATAAATCCTACCTCAGAGAGCTAGAGCAGAAACAATGGGCTGAATGGGCTCCTTCTGGACTGCAGAAACTGTGCGATGAAGCACAATCTCAGTCACAAATCGAACTTCGGACTGTCACATGATCAGGTCTCTCTTTGACATTTATTGTAAATTATGAGACTGGGATTTCCCTTCAACTTTTACCATCGATTGTCATCATGTCAGACACCCGCCACCAGGTGGACACAATGAGAAGAAACTGGTTCCACTGGCAAGAGGTTCAGGAAGCAAAGATTTATGGTAATCGGCACAGAACTGGAGGGGAGTGGAAAACATAAAGGCAAAAGCTAGGGAATGCCATACTACAAAAACTAGCGGCCAACTGGAGGATTGGGAGAACTTTAAGGTTCAGCAAAAGGCTACTAAAATAAAATCAAAAGAGCGAGGATGAACTACGAAAGGAAACTAACAGAAAACATAAACACTGATACCAAGAGCTTCCATGAGTATATAAAGAGGAAGGGAATAGCTCAAGTAAATATTGTCCCTTTAGAGGACGATACTGGTGAGTTAATAATGGTGAACACAGAGATGGTGGAGGCACTGAATTAATATTTTGCCTCTGTCTTCGCAGTACAGGATAATAAAACATTTCCAAAAACTACAGAGAACTGAGTGCAAAAAACATCACTAGGGAGACGGTATTGAATAATGGGATTCAGGGCAGATCAGTCTCCGGGACCGGATGGCCTGCAACCCTAGGGTATTAAGGGAGGCGGCAGCAGAGATAGTGGATGCATTGGTTATGATATTTCAGAATTCCCTGGATTTTGGAAGGGTCCCGGTGGATTGGAAACACGCTAATGTAACTCCCCTATTCAAATTGGCAGAGAGGGAAAAAGTCGTAAACCGTAGACCGGTTAGCTTGACCTTTGTGGCGGGGCGGTTGTGGGAATTAATCATTAAGGAGGAGATGACCGAACATTCGGAAAGCCAAAGCCCAATCCACCATTGTCAGTGTGGTTTTATGAAGCATAAGTCCTGCTTGACAAACTTGCTTGAGTTCTTTAAGGACGTAATCAGCAAGGTGGATAATGGGGAACCTGTGGATGTGGTGTATCTAGACTTCCAGAAGTTTGACAAGGTGCCACATAAAAGATTGAATCCAGAAGGTGAGATCACAGGGGGGTTGAGGGTAGAATACCAGATTGGATTGAGGACTGGCTGACTGATAGAAAGCAGAGGGTTGGGATTATGGGTCCTTCTTTCACTGCAACTTGTGGGGTGCCGCAGGGTCAGTCCTCGGACCTCAACTGTTTAAAATCTATATAAATGGTCTGCAAGCAGGGACAGAGTGTAACATAGTAAAATTTGCAAATACAAAATAGGTGGGAAAGTAGACAGTGAAGAGGAGGTAAAGATTTTACAGACAAGTACAGATAGGCTAGGAGATAGGGTCAAAATTTGGCCGAAAAAATCGAAAGGCAAATTATTATTGAAATGGAAAGCAGATTCAACATGAGCCTGGGCAGAGGGATCTGGGTGGCTTTGTTCATGGATCGCAGAAGGTCTGTATGCAGGTACAAAATATCATAAGAAAGGCAAATGGAATGTTAGTGTTTATTGCAAAAGGACTGGAGTATAAAAGTAGAGAAGTGTTGTTGCAATTGTATAGGGTGTTGGTGAGACAACATCTGGAGTATTATATCCAGTTTTGGTCTCCTTATTTGAGGAGGGATGTGGGGGCTTTGGAGGCAGTTCAGAGGAGGGTCACCAGATTGATTCCGGGGATGAAATGAAAAATGAAAATCGCTTATTGTCACAAGTAGGCTTCAAATGAAGTTACCGTGAAAAGCCCCTAGTCGCCACATTCCGGCGCCTGTTCGGGGAGGCTGGTACGGGAATTGAACCTGCGCTGCTGGCCTTGGTCTGCTTGACAAGCCATCTATTTAGCCCACTGTGCTAAACCAGCCCCTGATCTGCACTAATGTATAAGGCAGAGCCTCCTGACCTATACTAAGGGTTGACGGATGAGGAGAGATTGAACAGTTTGGGTTTCTACTCGCTGGAGTTTAGAAGGATGAGAGGAGATCTGATCAAGGTGTATAAAATACTAAATGGGATCGAAAAAGGTAAACGTCGACCAAATGTTCCCCCTTGTGGGGCAATCCGGAACGAGAGGTCACGGATAGAGGTTGAGAGGCGGTAGATTTAAACTGAGATGAGGAGGAATACTTCTCGCAGAGTGGTGAATTTGTGGAACTCACTGCTCCATAGTGCGGTGGAATCTGAGTCATTAGGAAGGATATAGATATATTTCTGATTTAAAAATGGGTTACAAGGATATAGGGAACAAGTAGGGAGGTGGATCTGAGACCAGGAAGATATCAGCCAGGATCTGTTTGAATGGTAGAACAGGCTCGGAGGGCAGAATTTCCGACTTCTGCTCCGAATTCCTATGTTCCTGTGCTGAGGAGAACATTATTTACACCGTATCTCCTAGCCGATTTCTATTTCTGATCCAGTGTCTAAAACATGAGAGAAGCAGATTCCCCCCCCCTCCCCCCAACCGAGTGGGATTTTCTGCACGGATCGCCCATCCCGTCACCGGGAACCTGATGCAGGAGCTGCCTTCAGCACGAGCGGAAGATCCGACGGGATGGGCCGGAAAATCCCGCCCTGAACATTTCCTCCACCAAGTAGAAAGGCAGAGCGTGATTTGTACATCTGGGATTCCTTTAAGACGGCGACAAGCTCAGCTGGGAACTGCCAACAAGCAGGCCTCGTCCCAGAAATATCCCCAAACTATGGTACTTGAGGACGACCTGGCTAATTGTTCTGAACTGTATAAAAGCTCAGGAGATGCGAGAAGGTGATTCAAACAGAGGTTTATTTATATACAAAAGAAAAGGCCGCAATAAATGGGATTATAAAGTCATCTCAGTTCTAAATCTACCGCCTCTCAACCCATATCCATGACCTGTCATTCCAGATTTCCCCACAAGGGGGAACATTTGGTCTTTGTTTACTTTATAATACCATTTAGTATGTGGCAAGTCATGCTGCAGTTGTATAGAATCTTGGTAGGGCTGCACTTGGAATATTGCGCCCAATTCTGGTCGCCACACTACCAGAAGGATGTGGAGGCTTTGGAGAGGGTGCAGAGGTGGTTTACCAGGATGTTGCCTGGTCTGGAGGGTGTTAGCTATGTGGAGAGGCTGAATAGACTCGGATTGTTTTCATTAGAATGACGGAGGTTGAGGGGTGATCTGATAGAGGTCTACAAGATTTTGAGGGGCATGGATAGAGTGGGTGGGCAGGCACTCTTTCCCAGGGTGGAGGGGTCAGTCACCAGGGGGCAGAGGTTTAAGGTCCGTGGGGCAAAGTTTAGAGGAGATGTGCGAGGCAGGTTTTTTACACAGAGGGTGGTGAGTGTCTGGAACGCGTTGCCAGGGGAGGTTGTGGAAGTAGATACATTAACGGCGTTCTAAAGGCATCTTGACAAACACATGGACAGGGTGGGTATAGAGGGACACGGCACAAGGAAGTGCTGAGGGTTTTGGCCAAGGGTGGTATCATGACCGGTACAGGCTTGGAGGGCCGAAGGGCCTGTTCCTGTGCTGTATCGTTCTTTGTTCTTTGTTGCGTACAGCAGATAGATCACAACCAAAACTACCGATCATGCCGATCAAAATCTAGGCCGGCTTTTAACGTCCATCAGCGAGAGAGCTCGTATACCACGCGCCCCACTGGGAGATCAATCTGGTTATCCCTGTAGGGCTGGTCAGGGTTGTTACAAACTGCAGTCACTGTCATTGATGAGAGGGGGAAACTGAAAATGCCATCTGCTGGAAGTCACATGAGAAAAATTTGAAGTTGTGAATCTGCTGGTTTTGACTTCAGTCTTGTTGGGGAACAAGCTGAGGAAAGAAGGTTATGCTAACTGACGCTCTCGCTAACGAGGACTCCCTCTAATTCTACCTTGTCTAAAATCGTGTGTTGCCAGAGAGCCCTCAAGCTGGTCTGCATTTATGCATGCAAAGCTCAGAACTCCCAGGAGAACGCCAGGACCAATGGTCCGTCTTCAGGCATGGAACTCCAGATCAACATTGGCAAGACCCTGTGAACTTTATCCTTTATTTTACAAAGCCCAGCCTCTAAAGCCCAGCTCTGCAGAGAAACTCTCTCTGTTTGTCCTTTGCGTATGTGTCATCTTTGGGTAGAAATAAAAATTAATACATCCCGATTAGAATTGTGTGTTTACCAACACGTGCAACTTGTTTAAAGAAGCCTTGTTTATAATAAACGATCATTCCGAGAACAAATCCTGGTTTAAGACTCTTCATTTCGGGGACCAGGAAAGAAGATAAATAACTGGCCATCATGGTGAGTAAACTGGACTTTTAAATTGTTCATACGACCTGCAGAGTTGTGGGGCTGGATAACAGGCGTACATTTCCCATTCCGTTCGAAAATTGATCCACTGGGAATCTGTCAATCAGAAAGTCAGTAGGCCACAGTTCACGGTTCCCTCCCACACTGAGGAACTTTTATCTTCCTCATGTTCGTATCCAGTCTCTTACCTCTACCGCTCACTCCTCATTCCCACCACTTGCTGAGTGAAGATATTCGTCCTGACAGCGAGAAGCAGATAAAAGGATACTGGAGTTTGTCCACAGCGTACTGGTCAATAGTGCCCACGCTGTTGTACACAAACGTGCTACTCAGGAGCACGGCCAGAGAGAAGATCCAGCAGTCGTTCTTCTCGTCGCTCTGTGAGGACACGGACACAATGAGAAACACATCAGTCATCTCACTGTCAGCATCATGCAGAACTGGACAATCAGCAATTAACAGCACCGTGCACAGACTCAGGATTCCCCAAACATTTCACAGTAAACCACGTCCTTTGTGAAATGGAGTCGCGTTTGTTAATTATCGGGAACACAGCGGCCAGATTGTACGTAGCAAGATATCGCAAACTGCGCTGTGACAGACGGACAGATCATCTGTATTATTGATGTTGGTTGAGGGATAGATTTTGGCCCAGTTAATAGAAGTCACGGGATCTTTACATCTTCCGCAGCAGGCAGATGCAGCCTCAATTTAATATTTCATCTGGAACACTATTATGTTCGATAGGGCAGCTCGCCCTCAGTATTGACCCTCTGACAGTGCAGCACTCCCTCAGCACTGACCCTCTGACAGTGCGGCACTCCCTCAGTACTGACCCTCTGACAGTGCAGCACTCCCTCAGTACTGACCCTCTGACAGTGCGGCACTCCCTCAGTACTGACCCTCTGACAGTGCAGCACTCCCTCAGTACTGACCCTCTGACAGTGCGGCACTCCCTCAGTACTGACCCTCTGACAGTGCAGCACTCCCTCAGTACTGACCCTCTGACAGTGCAGCACTCCCTCAGTACTGACCCTCTCACAATGCAGCACTCCCTCAGTACTGACCCTCTGACAGTGCGGCACTCCCTCAGGACTGACCCTCTGACAGTGCAGCACTCCCTCAGTACTGACCCTCTGACAGTGCGGCACTCCCTCAGTACTGACCCTCTGACAGTGCGGCACTCCCTCAGTACTGACCCTCTGACAGTGCGGCACTCCCTCAGTACTGACCCTCTGACAGTGCGGCACTCCCTCAATACTGACCCTCTGACAGTGCAGCACTCCCTCAATACTGACCCTCTGACAGTGCAACACTACCTCAGTACTGACCCTCTGACAGTACAGCGCTCCCTCAGTATTGACCCTCTGACAGTGCAGCACTCCCTCAGTACTGACCCTCTGACAGTGCAGCACTCCCTCAGTACTGACCCTCTGGCAGTGCGGTACTCCCTCAGTACTGACCCTCTGACAGTGCGGCACTCCCTCAGTATTGACCCTCTGACAGTGCGGCACTCCCTCAGTACTGACCCTCTGACAGTGCAGCACTCCCTCAGTACTGACCCTCTGACAGTGCAGCACTCCCTCAGTACTGACCCTCTGACAGTGCAACACTCACTCAGTACTGACCCTCTGACAGTACAGCGCTCCCTCAGTATTGACCCTCTGACAGTGCAGCACTCCCTCAGTACTGACCCTCTGACAGTGCAGCACTCCCTCATTACTGACCCTCTGACAGTGCAGCACTCCCTCAGTACTGACCCTCTGACAGTGCGGCACACCCTCAGTATTGACCCTCTGACAGTGCGGCACTCCCTCAGTACTGACCCTCTGACAGTGCAGCACTCCCTCAATACTGACCCTCTGACAGTGGGGCATTCTCTCAGTACTGACCCTCTGACAGTGCGGCACTCCCTCAGTACTGACCCTCTGACAATGCGGCACTCCCTCAGTACTGACCCTCTGACAGTGCAGCACTCCCTCAGTACTGACCCTCTGACAGTGCAGCACTCCCTCAGTACTGACCCTTTGACAGTGCGGCACTCCCTCAGTATTGACCCTCTGACAGTGCGGCACTCCCTCAGTACTGACCCTCTGACAGTGCGGCACTCCCTCAATACTGACCCTCTGACAGTGCAGCACTCCCTCAGTACTGACCCTCTGACAGTGCAACACTCCCTCAGTACTGACCCTCTGACAGTGCAGCACTCCCTCAGTACTGACCCTCTGACAGTGCAGCACTCCCTCAGTACTGACCCTCTGACAGTGCAGCACTCCCTCAGTACTGACCCTCTGACAGTGCGGCACTCCCTCAGTACTGACCCTCTGACAGTGCGGCACTCCCTCAGTACTGACCCTCTGACAGTGCAGCACTCCCTCAGTACTGACCCTCTGACAGTGCAGCACTCCCTCAGTACTGACCCTCTGACAGTGCGGCACACCCTCAGTATTGACCCTCTGACAGTGCAGCACTCCCTCAATACTGACCCTCTGACAGTGCGGCACTCCCTCAGTACTGACCCTCTGACAGTGCAGCACTCCCTCAGTACTGACCCTCTGACAGTGCGGCACTCCCTCAGTACTGACCCTCTGACAGTGCAGCACTCCCTCAGTACTGACCCTCTGACAGTGCAGCACTCCCTCAGTACTGACCCTTTGACAGTGCGGCACTCCCTCAGTATTGACCCTCTGACAGTGCGGCACTCCCTCAGTACTGACCCTCTGACAGTGCGGCACTCCCTCAATACTGACCCTCTGACAGTGCAGCACTCCCTCAGTACTGACCCTCTGACAGTGCAACACTCCCTCAGTACTGACCCTCTGACAGTGCAGCACTCCCTCAGTACTGACCCTCTGACAGTGCAGCACTCCCTCAGTACTGACCCTCTGACGGTGCAGCACTCCCTCAGTACTGACCCACTGACAGTGCAGCACTCCCTCAGTACTGACCCCCTGACAAGGCGGCACTCACTCCGAACTGACCCTCTGACAGTGCAGCATTCCCTCAGTACTGACCCTCTGACTGTGCAGCACTCCCTCAGTACTGACACTCTGACAGTGCGGCACTCCCTCAGTACTGACCCTCTGACAGTGCAGCTCTCCCTCAGTACTGACCCTCTGACAGTGCCGCGCTCCCTCAGTACTGACCCTCTGACAGTGCAGCACTCCCTCAGTACTGACCCTCCCACAGTGCGGCACTCCCTCAGTACTGACCCTCTGACAGTACAGCACTCCCTCATTATTGACAGTCTGACAGTGCAGCACTCCCTCAGTACTGACCCTCTGACAGTGCAGCACTCCCTCAGTACTGAACCTCTGACAGTGCGGTACTCCCTCAGTACTGACCCTCTGACAGTGCGGCACTCCCTCAGTACTGACCCTCTGACAGTGCGGCACTCCCTCAGTACTGACCCTCTGACAGTGCAGCACTCCCTCAGTACTGACCCTCTGACAGTGCGGCACTCCCTTAGTATTGAAACTCTGACAGTGCGGCACTCCCTCAGTACTAACCCTCTGACAGTGCGGCACTCCCTCAATACTGACCCTCTGACAGTGCAACACTCACTCAGTACTGACCCTCTGACAGTACAGCGCTCCCTCAGTATTGACCCTCTGACAGTGCAGCACTCCCTCAGTACTGACCCTCTGACAGTGCGGCACTCCCTCAGTACTGACCCTCTGACAGTGTGGTACTCCCTCAGTACTGACCCTCTGACAGTGCAGCACTCCCTCAGTACTGACCCTCTGACAGTGCAGCACTCCCTCAGTACTGACCCTCTGACAGTGCGGCACACCCTCAGTATTGACCCTCTGACAGTGCGGCACTCCCTCAGTACTGACCCTCTGACAGTGCAGCACTCCCTCAATACTGACCCTCTGACAGTGGGCACTCTCTCAGTACTGACCCTCCGACAGTGCGGCACTCCCTCAGTACTGACCCTCTGACAGTGCGGCACTCCCTCAGTACTGACCCTCTGACAGTGCAGCACTCCCTCAGTACTGACCCTCTGACAGTGCAGCACTCCCTCAGTACTGACCCTTTGACAGTGCGGCACTCCCTCAGTATTGACCCTCTGACAGTGCGGCACTCCCTCAGTGCTGACCCTCGACAGTGCGGCACTCCCTCAATACTGACCCTCTGACTGTGCAGCACTCCCTCAATACTGACCGTCTGACAGTGCGGCACTCCCTCAGTACTGACCCTCTGACAGTGCAGCACTCCCTCAGTACTGACCCTCTGACAGTGCGGCACTCCCTCAGTACTGACCCTCTGACAGTGCAGCACTCCCTCAGTACTGACCCTCTGACAGTGCAGCACTCCCTCAGTACTGACCCTTTGACAGTGCGGCACTCCCTCAGTATTGACCCTCTGACAGTGCGGCACTCCCTCAGTACTGACCCTCTGACAGTGCGGCACTCCCTCAATACTGACCCTCTGACAGTGCAGCACTCCCTCAGTACTGACCCTCTGACAGTGCAACACTCCCTCAGTACTGACCCTCTGACAGTGCAGCACTCCCTCAGTACTGACCCTCTGACAGTGCAGCACTCCCTCAGTACTGACCCTCTGACAGTGCAGCACTCCCTCAGTACTGACCCTCCCACAGTGCGGCACTCCCTCAGTATTGACCCTCTGACGGTGCAGCACTCCCTCAGTACTGACCCCCTGACAGGGCGGCACTCACTCCGAACTGACCCTCTGACAGTGCAGCATTCCCTCAGTACTGACCCTCTGACTGTGCAGCACTCCCTCAGTACTGACCCTCTGACAGTGCGGCACTCCCTCAGTACTGACCCTCTGACAGTGCAGCTCTCCCTCAGTACTGACCCTCTGACAGTGCCGCGCTCCCTCAGTACTGACCCTCTGACAGTGCAGCACTCCCTCAGTACTGACCCTCCCACAGTGCGGCACTCCCTCAGTACTGACCCTCTGACAGTGCAGCACTCTCTCAGTACTGACCCTCTGACAGCGCGGCACTCCCTCAGTACTGACCCTCTGACAGTGCGGCACTCCCTTAGTACTGACCCTCTGACAGTGCAGCACGCCCTCAGTACTGACCCTCTGATGGTGCGGCACTCCCTCAGTATTGACCCTCGGACAGTGCGGCACTCCCTCAGTACTGACCCTCTGACAGTGCAGCACTCCCTCAGTACTGACCCTCTGACAGTGCGGCACTCCCTCAGTACTGACCCTCTGACAGTGCAGCACTCCCTCAGCACTGACCCTCTGACAATGCAACACTCCCTCAGTACTGACCCTCTGACAGTGCAGCTCCCCCTCGGTACTGACACTCTGACAGTGCGGCACTCCTTCAGTACTGACCCTCTGATGGTGCGGCACTCCCTCAGTACTGACCCTCTGACAGTGCGGCACTCCCTCAGTACTGACCCTCTGACGGTGCGGCACTCCCTCAGAACTGACCCTCTGACAGTGCGGCACTCCCTCAATACTGACCCTCTGACAGTGCAGCACTGCCTCAATACTGACCCTCTGACAGTACAACACTCCCTCAGTACTGACCCTCTGACAGTACAGCGCTCCCTCATTATTGACCCTCTGACAGTGCAGCACTCACTCAGTACTGACCCTCTGACAGTGCGGCACTCCCTCAGTACTGACCCTCTGACAGTGCAGCACTCCCTCAGCACTGACCCTCTGACAATGCAACACTCCCTCAGTACTGACCCTCTGACAGTGCGGCACTCCCTCAGTACTGATCCTCTGACAGTGCAGCACTCCCTCAGTACTGACCCTGTGACAGAGCAGCACTCCCTCAGTACTGACCCTCTGACAGTGCAGCTCCCCCTCGGTACTGACCCTCTGACAGTGCGGCACTCCCTCAGTACTGACCCTCTGATGGTGCGGCACTCCCTCAGTACTGACCCTCTGACAGTGCGGCACTCCCTCAGTACTGACCCTCTGACGGTGCGGCACTCCATCAGTACTGACCCTCTGACAGTGCGGCACTCCCTCAATACTGACCCTCTGACAGTGCAGCACTGCCTCAATACTGACCCTCTGACAGTGCAACACTCCCTCAGTACTGACCCTCTGACAGTACAGCACTCCCTCATTATTGACCCTCTGACAGTGCAGCACTCCCTCAGTACTGACCCTCTGACAGTGCAGCACTCCCTCAGTACTGACCCTCTGAAAGTGCGGTACTCCCTCAGTACTGACCCTCTGACAGTGCGGCACTCCCTCAGTACTGACCCTCTGACAGTGCAGCACTCCCTCAGTACTGACCCTCTGACAGTGCAGCACTCCCTCAGTACTGACCCTCTGACAGTGCGGCACTCCCTCAGTATTGACCCTCTGACAGTGCGGCACTCCCTCAGTACTGACCCTCTGACAGTGCAGCACTCCCTCAGTACTGACCCTCTGACAGTGCAGCACTCCCTCAGTACTGACCCTCTGACAGTGCAACACTCACTCAGTACTGACCCTCTGACAGTACAGCGCTCCCTCAGTATTGACCCTCTGACAGTGCAGCACTCCCTCAGTACTGACCCTCTGACAGTGCAGCACTCCCTCATTACTGACCCTCTGACAGTGCAGCACTCCCTCAGTACTGACCCTCTGACAGTGCGGCACACCCTCAGTATTGACCCTCTGACAGTGCGGCACTCCCTCAGTACTGACCCTCTGACAGTGCAGCACTCCCTCAATACTGACCCTCTGACAGTGGGGCATTCTCTCAGTACTGACCCTCTGACAGTGCGGCACTCCCTCAGTACTGACCCTCTGACAATGCGGCACTCCCTCAGTACTGACCCTCTGACAGTGCAGCACTCCCTCAGTACTGACCCTCTGACAGTGCAGCACTCCCTCAGTACTGACCCTTTGACAGTGCGGCACTCCCTCAGTATTGACCCTCTGACAGTGCGGCACTCCCTCAGTACTGACCCTCTGACAGTGCGGCACTCCCTCAATACTGACCCTCTGACAGTGCAGCACTCCCTCAGTACTGACCCTCTGACAGTGCAACACTCCCTCAGTACTGACCCTCTGACAGTGCAGCACTCCCTCAGTACTGACCCTCTGACAGTGCAGCACTCCCTCAGTACTGACCCTCTGACAGTGCAGCACTCCCTCAGTACTGACCCTCTGACAGTGCGGCACTCCCTCAGTACTGACCCTCTGACAGTGCGGCACTCCCTCAGTACTGACCCTCTGACAGTGCAGCACTCCCTCAGTACTGACCCTCTGACAGTGCAGCACTCCCTCAGTACTGACCCTCTGACAGTGCGGCACACCCTCAGTATTGACCCTCTGACAGTGCAGCACTCCCTCAATACTGACCCTCTGACAGTGCGGCACTCCCTCAGTACTGACCCTCTGACAGTGCAGCACTCCCTCAGTACTGACCCTCTGACAGTGCGGCACTCCCTCAGTACTGACCCTCTGACAGTGCAGCACTCCCTCAGTACTGACCCTCTGACAGTGCAGCACTCCCTCAGTACTGACCCTTTGACAGTGCGGCACTCCCTCAGTATTGACCCTCTGACAGTGCGGCACTCCCTCAGTACTGACCCTCTGACAGTGCGGCACTCCCTCAATACTGACCCTCTGACAGTGCAGCACTCCCTCAGTACTGACCCTCTGACAGTGCAACACTCCCTCAGTACTGACCCTCTGACAGTGCAGCACTCCCTCAGTACTGACCCTCTGACAGTGCAGCACTCCCTCAGTACTGACCCTCTGACGGTGCAGCACTCCCTCAGTACTGACCCACTGACAGTGCAGCACTCCCTCAGTACTGATCCCCTGACAAGGCGGCACTCACTCCGAACTGACCCTCTGACAGTGCAGCATTCCCTCAGTACTGACCCTCTGACTGTGCAGCACTCCCTCAGTACTGACCCTCTGACAGTGCGGCACTCCCTCAGTACTGACCCTCTGACAGTGCAGCTCTCCCTCAGTACTGACCCTCTGACAGTGCCGCGCTCCCTCAGTACTGACCCTCTGACAGTGCAGCACTCCCTCAGTACTGACCCTCCCACAGTGCGGCACTCCCTCAGTACTGACCCTCTGACAGTGCAGCACTCTCTCAGTACTGACCCTCTGACAGAACGGCACTCCCTCAGTACTGACCCTCTGACAGTGCGGCACTCCCTTAGTACTGACCCTCTGACAGTGCAGCACGCCCTCAGTACTGACCCTCTGATGGTGCGGCACTCCCTCAGTATTGACCCTCGGACAGTGCGGCACTCCCTCAGTACTGACCCTCTGACAGTGCAGGACTCCCTCAGTACTGACCCTTTGACAGTGCGGCACTCCCTCAGTACTGACCCTCTGACAGTGCAGCACTCCCTCAGCACTGACCCTCTGACAATGCAACACTCCCTCAGTACTGACCCTCTGACAGTGCGGCACTCCCTCAGTACTGACCCTCTGACAGTGCAGCACTCGCTCAGTACTGACCCTGTGACAGAGCAGCACTCCCTCAGTACTGACCCTCTGACAGTGCAGCTCCCCCTCGGTACTGACCCTCTGACAGTGCGGCACTCCCTCAGTACTGACCCTCTGATGGTGCGGCACTCCCTCAGTACTGACCCTCTGACAGTGCGGCACTCCCTCAGTACTGACCCTCTGACGGTGCGGCACTCCCTCAGTACTGACCCTCTGACAGTGCGGCACTCCCTCAATACTGACCCTCTGACAGTGCAGCACTGCCTCAATACTGACCCTCTGACAGTGCAACACTCCCTCAGTACTGACCCTCTGACAGTACAGCGCTCCCTCATTATTGACCCTCTGACAGTGCAGCACTCCCTCAGTACTGACCCTCTGACAGTGCAGCACTCCCTCAGTACTGAACCTCTGACAGTGCGGTACTCCCTCAGTACTGACCCTCTGACAGTGCGGCACTCCCTCAGTACTGACCCTCTGACAGTGCAGCACTCCCTCAGTACTGACCCTCTGACAGTGCAGCACTCCCTCAGTACTGACCCTCTGACAGTGCGGCACTCCCTCAGTACTAACCCTCTGACAGTGCGGCACTCCCTCAATACTGACCCTCTGACAGTGCAACACTCACTCAGTACTGACCCTCTGACAGTGCAGCACTCCCTCAGTACTGACCCTCTGACAGTGCAGCACTCCCTCAGTACTGACCCTCTGACTGTGCAGCACTCCCTCAGTACTGACCCTCTGACAGTGCGGCACTCCCTCAGTACTGACCCTCTGACAGTGCAGCACTCCCTCAGTACTGACCCTCTGACAGTGCAGCACTCCCTCAGTACTGACCCTTTGACAGTGCGGCACTCCCTCAGTATTGACCCTCTGACAGTGCGGCACTCCCTCAGTACTGACCCTCTGACAGTGCGGCACTCCCTCAATACTGACCCTCTGACAGTGCAGCACTCCCTCAGTACTGACCCTCTGACAGTGCAACACTCCCTCAGTACTGACCCTCTGACAGTGCAGCACTCCCTCAGTACTGACCCTCTGACAGTGCAGCACTCCCTCAGTACTGACCCTCTGACGGTGCAGCACTCCCTCAGTACTGACCCACTGACAGTGCAGCACTCCCTCAGTACTGATCCCCTGACAAGGCGGCACTCACTCCGAACTGACCCTCTGACAGTGCAGCATTCCCTCAGTACTGACCCTCTGACTGTGCAGCACTCCCTCAGTACTGACCCTCTGACAGTGCGGCACTCCCTCAGTACTGACCCTCTGACAGTGCAGCTCTCCCTCAGTACTGACCCTCTGACAGTGCCGCGCTCCCTCAGTACTGACCCTCTGACAGTGCAGCACTCCCTCAGTACTGACCCTCCCACAGTGCGGCACTCCCTCAGTACTGACCCTCTGACAGTGCAGCACTCTCTCAGTACTGACCCTCTGACAGAACGGCACTCCCTCAGTACTGACCCTCTGACAGTGCGGCACTCCCTTAGTACTGACCCTCTGACAGTGCAGCACGCCCTCAGTACTGACCCTCTGATGGTGCGGCACTCCCTCAGTATTGACCCTCGGACAGTGCGGCACTCCCTCAGTACTGACCCTCTGACAGTGCAGCACTCCCTCAGTACTGACCCTTTGACAGTGCGGCACTCCCTCAGTATTGACCCTCTGACAGTGCGGCACTCCCTCAGTACTGACCCTCTGACAGTGCGGCACTCCCTCAATACTGACCCTCTGACAGTGCAGCACTCCCTCAGTACTGACCCTCTGACAGTGCAACACTCCCTCAGTACTGACCCTCTGACAGTGCAGCACTCCCTCAGTACTGACCATCTGACAGTGCAGCACTCCCTCAGTACTGACCCTCTGACGGTGCAGCACTCCCTCAGTACTGACCCACTGACAGTGCAGCACTCCCTCAGTACTGATCCCCTGACAAGGCGGCACTCACTCCGAACTGACCCTCTGACAGTGCAGCATTCCCTCAGTACTGACCCTCTGACTGTGCAGCACTCCCTCAGTACTGACCCTCTGACAGTGCGGCACTCCCTCAGTACTGACCCTCTGACAGTGCAGCTCTCCCTCAGTACTGACCCTCTGACAGTGCCGCGCTCCCTCAGTACTGACCCTCTGACAGTGCAGCACTCCCTCAGTACTGACCCTCCCACAGTGCGGCACTCCCTCAGTACTGACCCTCTGACAGTGCAGCACTCTCTCAGTACTGACCCTCTGACAGAACGGCACTCCCTCAGTACTGACCCTCTGACAGTGCGGCACTCCCTTAGTACTGACCCTCTGACAGTGCAGCACGCCCTCAGTACTGACCCTCTGATGGTGCGGCACTCCCTCAGTATTGACCCTCGGACAGTGCGGCACTCCCTCAGTACTGACCCTCTGACAGTGCAGGACTCCCTCAGTACTGACCCTTTGACAGTGCGGCACTCCCTCAGTACTGACCCTCTGACAGTGCAGCACTCCCTCAGCACTGACCCTCTGACAATGCAACACTCCCTCAGTACTGACCCTCTGACAGTGCGGCACTCCCTCAGTACTGACCCTCTGACAGTGCAGCACTCGCTCAGTACTGACCCTGTGACAGAGCAGCACTCCCTCAGTACTGACCCTCTGACAGTGCAGCTCCCCCTCGGTACTGACCCTCTGACAGTGCGGCACTCCCTCAGTACTGACCCTCTGATGGTGCGGCACTCCCTCAGTACTGACCCTCTGACAGTGCGGCACTCCCTCAGTACTGACCCTCTGACGGTGCGGCACTCCCTCAGTACTGACCCTCTGACAGTGCGGCACTCCCTCAATACTGACCCTCTGACAGTGCAGCACTGCCTCAATACTGACCCTCTGACAGTGCAACACTCCCTCAGTACTGACCCTCTGACAGTACAGCGCTCCCTCATTATTGACCCTCTGACAGTGCAGCACTCCCTCAGTACTGACCCTCTGACAGTGCAGCACTCCCTCAGTACTGAACCTCTGACAGTGCGGTACTCCCTCAGTACTGACCCTCTGACAGTGCGGCACTCCCTCAGTACTGACCCTCTGACAGTGCAGCACTCCCTCAGTACTGACCCTCTGACAGTGCAGCACTCCCTCAGTACTGACCCTCTGACAGTGCGGCACTCCCTCAGTACTAACCCTCTGACAGTGCGGCACTCCCTCAATACTGACCCTCTGACAGTGCAACACTCACTCAGTACTGACCCTCTGACAGTGCAGCACTCCCTCAGTACTGACCCTCTGACAGTGCAGCACTCCCTCAGTACTGACCCTCTGACAGTGCAACACTCCCTCAGTACTGACCCTCTGACAGTGCAGCACTCCCTCAGTACTGACCCTCTGACAGTGCAGCACTCCCTCAGTACTGACCCTCTGACAGTGCAGCACTCCCTCAGTACTGACCCTCTGACAGTGCGGCACTCCCTCAGTACTGACCCTCTGACAGTGCGGCACTCCCTCAGTACTGACCCTCTGACAGTGCAGCACTCCCTCAGTACTGACCCTCTGACAGTGCAGCACTCCCTCAGTACTGACCCTCTGACAGTGCGGCACACCCTCAGTATTGACCCTCTGACAGTGCAGCACTCCCTCAATACTGACCCTCTGACAGTGCGGCACTCCCTCAGTACTGACCCTCTGACAGTGCAGCACTCCCTCAGTACTGACCCTCTGACAGTGCGGCACTCCCTCAGTACTGACCCTCTGACAGTGCAGCACTCCCTCAGTACTGACCCTCTGACAGTGCAGCACTCCCTCAGTACTGACCCTTTGACAGTGCGGCACTCCCTCAGTATTGACCCTCTGACAGTGCGGCACTCCCTCAGTACTGACCCTCTGACAGTGCGGCACTCCCTCAATACTGACCCTCTGACAGTGCAGCACTCCCTCAGTACTGACCCTCTGACAGTGCAACACTCCCTCAGTACTGACCCTCTGACAGTGCAGCACTCCCTCAGTACTGACCCTCTGACAGTGCAGCACTCCCTCAGTACTGACCCTCTGACAGTGCAGCACTCCCTCAGTACTGACCCTCCCACAGTGCGGCACTCCCTCAGTATTGACCCTCTGACGGTGCAGCACTCCCTCAGTACTGACCCCCTGACAGGGCGGCACTCACTCCGAACTGACCCTCTGACAGTGCAGCATTCCCTCAGTACTGACCCTCTTACTGTGCAGCACTCCCTCAGTACTGACCCTCTGACAGTGCGGCACTCCCTCAGTACTGACCCTCTGACAGTGCAGCTCTCCCTCAGTACTGACCCTCTGACAGTGCCGCGCTCCCTCAGTACTGACCCTCTGACAGTGCAGCACTCCCTCAGTACTGACCCTCCCACAGTGCGGCACTCCCTCAGTACTGACCCTCTGACAGTGCAGCACTCTCTCAGTACTGACCCTCTGACAGTGCGGCACTCCCTCAGTACTGACCCTCTGACAGTGCGGCACTCCCTTAGTACTGACCCTCTGACAGTGCAGCACGCCCTCAGTACTGACCCTCTGATGGTGCGGCACTCCCTCAGTATTGACCCTCGGACAGTGCGGCACTCCCTCAGTACTGACCCTCTGACAGTGCAGCACTCCCTCAGTACTGACCCTCTGACAGTGCGGCACTCCCTCAGTACTGACCCTCTGACAGTGCAGCACTCCCTCAGCACTGACCCTCTGACAATGCAACACTCCCTCAGTACTGACCCTCTGACAGTGCAGCTCCCCCTCGGTACTGACACTCTGACAGTGCGGCACTCCTTCAGTACTGACCCTCTGATGGTGCGGCACTCCCTCAGTACTGACCCTCTGACAGTGCGGCACTCCCTCAGTACTGACCCTCTGACGGTGCGGCACTCCCTCAGAACTGACCCTCTGACAGTGCGGCACTCCCTCAATACTGACCCTCTGACAGTGCAGCACTGCCTCAATACTGACCCTCTGACAGTACAACACTCCCTCAGTACTGACCCTCTGACAGTACAGCGCTCCCTCATTATTGACCCTCTGACAGTGCAGCACTCACTCAGTACTGACCCTCTGACAGTGCGGCACTCCCTCAGTACTGACCCTCTGACAGTGCAGCACTCCCTCAGCACTGACCCTCTGACAATGCAACACTCCCTCAGTACTGACCCTCTGACAGTGCGGCACTCCCTCAGTACTGATCCTCTGACAGTGCAGCACTCCCTCAGTACTGACCCTGTGACAGAGCAGCACTCCCTCAGTACTGACCCTCTGACAGTGCAGCTCCCCCTCGGTACTGACCCTCTGACAGTGCGGCACTCCCTCAGTACTGACCCTCTGATGGTGCGGCACTCCCTCAGTACTGACCCTCTGACAGTGCGGCACTCCCTCAGTACTGACCCTCTGACGGTGCGGCACTCCATCAGTACTGACCCTCTGACAGTGCGGCACTCCCTCAATACTGACCCTCTGACAGTGCAGCACTGCCTCAATACTGGCCCTCTGACAGTGCAACACTCCCTCAGTACTGACCCTCTGACAGTACAGCACTCCCTCATTATTGACCCTCTGACAGTGCAGCACTCCCTCAGTACTGACCCTCTGACAGTGCAGCACTCCCTCAGTACTGACCCTCTGAAAGTGCGGTACTCCCTCAGTACTGACCCTCTGACAGTGCGGCACTCCCTCAGTACTGACCCTCTGACAGTGCAGCACTCCCTCAGTACTGACCCTCTGACAGTGCAGCACTCCCTCAGTACTGACCCTCTGACAGTGCGGCACTCCCTCAGTATTGACCCTCTGACAGTGCGGCACTCCCTCAGTACTGACCCTCTGACAGTGCAGCACTCCCTCAGTACTGACCCTCTGACAGTGCAGCACTCCCTCAGTACTGACCCTCTGACAGTGCAACACTCACTCAGTACTGACCCTCTGACAGTGCGGCACTCCCTTAGTACTGACCCTCTGACAGTGCAGCACGCCCTCAGTACTGACCCTCTGATGGTGCGGCACTCCCTCAGTATTGACCCTCGGACAGTGCGGCACTCCCTCAGTACTGACCCTCTGACAGTGCAGCACTCCCTCAGTACTGACCCTCTGACAGTGCGGCACTCCCTCAGTACTGACCCTCTGACAGTGCAGCACTCCCTCAGCACTGACCCTCTGACAATGCAACACTCCCTCAGTACTGACCCTCTGACAGTGCAGCTCCCCCTCGGTACTGACACTCTGACAGTGCGGCACTCCTTCAGTACTGACCCTCTGATGGTGCGGCACTCCCTCAGTACTGACCCTCTGACAGTGCGGCACTCCCTCAGTACTGACCCTCTGACGGTGCGGCACTCCCTCAGAACTGACCCTCTGACAGTGCGGCACTCCCTCAATACTGACCCTCTGACAGTGCAGCACTGCCTCAATACTGACCCTCTGACAGTACAACACTCCCTCAGTACTGACCCTCTGACAGTACAGCGCTCCCTCATTATTGACCCTCTGACAGTGCAGCACTCACTCAGTACTGACCCTCTGACAGTGCGGCACTCCCTCAGTACTGACCCTCTGACAGTGCAGCACTCCCTCAGCACTGACCCTCTGACAATGCAACACTCCCTCAGTACTGACCCTCTGACAGTGCGGCACTCCCTCAGTACTGATCCTCTGACAGTGCAGCACTCCCTCAGTACTGACCCTGTGACAGAGCAGCACTCCCTCAGTACTGACCCTCTGACAGTGCAGCTCCCCCTCGGTACTGACCCTCTGACAGTGCGGCACTCCCTCAGTACTGACCCTCTGATGGTGCGGCACTCCCTCAGTACTGACCCTCTGACAGTGCGGCACTCCCTCAGTACTGACCCTCTGACGGTGCGGCACTCCATCAGTACTGACCCTCTGACAGTGCGGCACTCCCTCAATACTGACCCTCTGACAGTGCAGCACTGCCTCAATACTGACCCTCTGACAGTGCAACACTCCCTCAGTACTGACCCTCTGACAGTACAGCACTCCCTCATTATTGACCCTCTGACAGTGCAGCACTCCCTCAGTACTGACCCTCTGACAGTGCAGCACTCCCTCAGTACTGACCCTCTGAAAGTGCGGTACTCCCTCAGTACTGACCCTCTGACAGTGCGGCACTCCCTCAGTACTGACCCTCTGACAGTGCAGCACTCCCTCAGTACTGACCCTCTGACAGTGCAGCACTCCCTCAGTACTGACCCTCTGACAGTGCGGCACTCCCTCAGTATTGACCCTCTGACAGTGCGGCACTCCCTCAGTACTGACCCTCTGACAGTGCAGCACTCCCTCAGTACTGACCCTCTGACAGTGCAGCACTCCCTCAGTACTGACCCTCTGACAGTGCAACACTCACTCAGTACTGACCCTCTGACAGTACAGCGCTCCCTCAGTATTGACCCTCTGACAACAAAGAACAAAGAACAAAGAAATGTACAGCACAGGAACAGGCCCTTCGGCCCTCCAAGCCCGTGCCGACCATACTGCCCGACTAAACTACAATCTTCTACACTTCCTGGGTCCGTATCCTTCTATTCCCATCCTATTCATATATTTGTCAAGATGCCCCTTAAATGTCCCTATCGTCCCTGCCTCCACTACCTCCTCCGGTAGTGAGTTCCAGGCACCCACTACCCTCTGCGTAAAAAACTTGCCTCGTACATCTACTCTAAACTTTGCCCCTCTCACCTTAAACCTATGCCCCCTAGTAATTGACCCCTCTACCCTGGGGAAAAGCCTCTGACTATCCACTCTGTCTATGCCCCTCATAATTTTGTATACCTCTATCAGGTCGCCCCTCAACCTCCTTCGTTCCAGTGAGAACAAACCGAGTTTATTCAATCGCTCCTCATAGCTTATGCCCTCCATACCAGGCAACATTCTGGTAAATCTCTTCTGCACCCTCTCTAAAGCCTCCACATCCTTCTGGTAGTGTGGCGACCAGAATTGAACACTATACTCCAAGTGTGGCCTAACTAAGGTTCTATACAGCTGCAACATGACTTGCCAATTCTTATACTCAATGCCCCGGCCAATGAAGGCAAGCATGCCGTATGCCTTCTTGACTACCTTCTCCACCTGTGTAGCCCCTTTCAGTGATCTGTGGACCTGTACTCCTAGATCTCTTTGACTTTCAATACTCTTGAGGGTTCTACCATTCACTGTATATTCCCTACCTGCATTAGCCCTTCCAAAATGCATTACCTCACATTTGTCCAGGTTAAACTCCATCTGCCATCTCTCCGCCCAAGTCTCCAGACAATCTAAATCCTGCTGTATCCTCAGACAGTCCTCATCGCTATCCGCAATTCCACCAACCTTTGTGTCGTCTGCAAACTTACTAATCAGACCAGTTACATTTTCCTCCAAATCATTTATATATACTACAAAGAGCAAAGGTCCCAGCACTGATCCCTGTGGAACACCACTGGTCACAACCCTCCAATTAGAAAAGCATCCCTCCATTGCTACCCTCTGCCTTCTATGGCCTAGCCAGTTCTGTATCCACCTTGCCAGTTCACCCCTGATCCCGTGTGACTTCACCTTTTGTACTAGTCTACCCTCTGACAGTGCAGCACTCCCTCAGTACTGACCCTCTGACGGTGCAGCACTCCCTCAGTACTGACCCACTGACAGTGCAGCACTCCCTCAGTACTGACCCCCTGACAAGGCGGCACTCACTCCGAACTGACCCTCTGACAGTGCAGCATTCCCTCAGTACTGACCCTCTGACTGTGCAGCACTCCCTCAGTACTGACCCTCTGACAGTGCGGCACTCCCTCAGTACTGACCCTCTGACAGTGCAGCTCTCCCTCAGTACTGACCCTCTGACAGTGCCGCGCTCCCTCAGTACTGACCCTCTGACAGTGCAGCACTCCCTCAGTACTGACCCTCCCACAGTGCGGAACTCCCTCAGTACTGACCCTCTGACAGTGCAGCACTCTCTCAGTACTGACCCTCTGACAGAACGGCACTCCCTCAGTACTGACCCTCTGACAGTGCGGCACTCCCTTAGTACTGACCCTCTGACAGTGCAGCACGCCCTCAGTACTGACCCTCTGATGGTGCGGCACTCCCTCAGTATTGACCCTCGGACAGTGCGGCACTCCCTCAGTACTGACCCTCTGACAGTGCAGGACTCCCTCAGTACTGACCCTTTGACAGTGCGGCACTCCCTCAGTACTGACCCTCTGACAGTGCAGCACTCCCTCAGCACTGACCCTCTGACAATGCAACACTCCCTCAGTACTGACCCTCTGACAGTGCGGCACTCCCTCAGTACTGACCCTCTGACAGTGCAGCACTCGCTCAGTACTGACCCTGTGACAGAGCAGCACTCCCTCAGTACTGACCCTCTGACAGTGCAGCTCCCCCTCGGTACTGACCCTCTGACAGTGCGGCACTCCCTCAGTACTGACCCTCTTATGGTGCGGCACTCCCTCAGTACTGACCCTCTGACAGTGCGGCACTCCCTCAGTACTGACCCTCTGACGGTGCGGCAATCCCTCAGTACTGACCCTCTGACAGTGCGGCACTCCCTCAATACTGACCCTCTGACAGTGCAGCACTGCCTCAATACTGACCCTCTGACAGTGCAACACTCCCTCAGTACTGACCCTCTGACAGTACAGCGCTCCCTCATTATTGACCCTCTGACAGTGCAGCACTCCCTCAGTACTGACCCTCTGACAGTGCAGCACTCCCTCAGTACTGAACCTCTGACAGTGCGGTACTCCCTCAGTACTGACCCTCTGACAGTGCGGCACTCCCTCAGTACTGACCCTCTGACAGTGCAGCACTCCCTCAGTACTGACCCTCTGACAGTGCAGCACTCCCTCAGTACTGACCCTCTGACAGTGCGGCACTCCCTCAGTACTAACCCTCTGACAGTGCGGCACTCCCTCAATACTGACCCTCTGACAGTGCAACACTCACTCAGTACTGACCCTCTGACAGTGCAGCACTCCCTCAGTACTGACCCTCTGACAGTGCAGCACTCCCTCAGTACTGACCCTCTGACAGTGCAACACTCCCTCAGTACTGACCCTCTGACAGTGCAGCACTCCCTCAGTACTGACCCTCTGACAGTGCAGCACTCCCTCAGTACTGACCCTCTGACAGTGCAGCACTCCCTCAGTACTGACCCTCTGACAGTGCGGCACTCCCTCAGTACTGACCCTCTGACAGTGCGGCACTCCCTCAGTACTGACCCTCTGACAGTGCAGCACTCCCTCAGTACTGACCCTCTGACAGTGCAGCACTCCCTCAGTACTGACCCTCTGACAGTGCGGCACACCCTCAGTATTGACCCTCTGACAGTGCAGCACTCCCTCAATACTGACCCTCTGACAGTGCGGCACTCCCTCAGTACTGACCCTCTGACAGTGCAGCACTCCCTCAGTACTGACCCTCTGACAGTGCGGCACTCCCTCAGTACTGACCCTCTGACAGTGCAGCACTCCCTCAGTACTGACCCTCTGACAGTGCAGCACTCCCTCAGTACTGACCCTTTGACAGTGCGGCACTCCCTCAGTATTGACCCTCTGACAGTGCGGCACTCCCTCAGTACTGACCCTCTGACAGTGCGGCACTCCCTCAATACTGACCCTCTGACAGTGCAGCACTCCCTCAGTACTGACCCTCTGACAGTGCAACACTCCCTCAGTACTGACCCTCTGACAGTGCAGCACTCCCTCAGTACTGACCCTCTGACAGTGCAGCACTCCCTCAGTACTGACCCTCTGACAGTGCAGCACTCCCTCAGTACTGACCCTCCCACAGTGCGGCACTCCCTCAGTATTGACCCTCTGACGGTGCAGCACTCCCTCAGTACTGACCCCCTGACAGGGCGGCACTCACTCCGAACTGACCCTCTGACAGTGCAGCATTCCCTCAGTACTGACCCTCTTACTGTGCAGCACTCCCTCAGTACTGACCCTCTGACAGTGCGGCACTCCCTCAGTACTGACCCTCTGACAGTGCAGCTCTCCCTCAGTACTGACCCTCTGACAGTGCCGCGCTCCCTCAGTACTGACCCTCTGACAGTGCAGCACTCCCTCAGTACTGACCCTCCCACAGTGCGGCACTCCCTCAGTACTGACCCTCTGACAGTGCAGCACTCTCTCAGTACTGACCCTCTGACAGTGCGGCACTCCCTCAGTACTGACCCTCTGACAGTGCGGCACTCCCTTAGTACTGACCCTCTGACAGTGCAGCACGCCCTCAGTACTGACCCTCTGATGGTGCGGCACTCCCTCAGTATTGACCCTCGGACAGTGCGGCACTCCCTCAGTACTGACCCTCTGACAGTGCAGCACTCCCTCAGTACTGACCCTCTGACAGTGCGGCACTCCCTCAGTACTGACCCTCTGACAGTGTAGCACTCCCTCAGCACTGACCCTCTGACAATGCAACACTCCCTCAGTACTGACCCTCTGACAGTGCTGCTCCCCCTCGGTACTGACACTCTGACAGTGCGGCACTCCTTCAGTACTGACCCTCTGATGGTGCGGCACTCCCTCAGTACTGACCCTCTGACAGTGCGGCACTCCCTCAGTACTGACCCTCTGACGGTGCGGCACTCCCTCAGAACTGACCCTCTGACAGTGCGGCACTCCCTCAATACTGACCCTCTGACAGTGCAGCACTGCCTCAATACTGACCCTCTGACAGTACAACACTCCCTCAGTACTGACCCTCTGACAGTACAGCGCTCCCTCATTATTGACCCTCTGACAGTGCAGCACTCACTCAGTACTGACCCTCTGACAGTGCGGCACTCCCTCAGTACTGACCCTCTGACAGTGCAGCACTCCCTCAGCACTGACCCTCTGACAGTGCAACACTCCCTCAGTACTGACCCTCTGACAGTGCGGCACTCCCTCAGTACTGATCCTCTGACAGTGCAGCACTCCCTCAGTACTGACCCTGTGACAGAGCAGCACTCCCTCAGTACTGACCCTCTGACAGTGCAGCTCCCCCTCGGTACTGACCCTCTGACAGTGCGGCACTCCCTCAGTACTGACCCTCTGATGGTGCGGCACTCCCTCAGTACTGACCCTCTGACAGTGCGGCACTCCCTCAGTACTGACCCTCTGACGGTGCGGCACTCCATCAGTACTGACCCTCTGACAGTGCGGCACTCCCTCAATACTGACCCTCTGACAGTGCAGCACTGCCTCAATACTGACCCTCTGACAGTGCAACACTCCCTCAGTACTGACCCTCTGACAGTACAGCACTCCCTCATTATTGACCCTCTGACAGTGCAGCACTCCCTCAGTACTGACCCTCTGACAGTGCAGCACTCCCTCAGTACTGACCCTCTGAAAGTGCGGTACTCCCTCAGTACTGACCCTCTGACAGTGCGGCACTCCCTCAGTACTGACCCTCTGACAGTGCAGCACTCCCTCAGTACTGACCCTCTGACAGTGCAGCACTCCCTCAGTACTGACCCTCTGACAGTGCGGCACTCCCTCAGTATTGACCCTCTGACAGTGCGGCACTCCCTCAGTACTGACCCTCTGACAGTGCAGCACTCCCTCAGTACTGACCCTCTGACAGTGCAACACTCACTCAGTACTGACCCTCTGACAGTACAGCGCTCCCTCAGTATTGACCCTCTGACAGTGCAGCACTCCCTCAGTACTGACCCTCTGACAGTGCAGCACTCCCTCATTACTGACCCTCTGACAGTGCAGCACTCCCTCAGTACTGACCCTCTGACAGTGCGGCACACCCTCAGTATTGACCCTCTGACAGTGCGGCACTCCCTCAGTACTGACCCTCTGACAGTGCAGCACTCCCTCAATACTGACCCTCTGACAGTGGGGCATTCTCTCAGTACTGACCCTCTGACAGTGCGGCACTCCCTCAGTACTGACCCTCTGACAATGCGGCACTCCCTCAGTACTGACCCTCTGACAGTGCAGCACTCCCTCAGTACTGACCCTCTGACAGTGCAGCACTCCCTCAGTACTGACCCTTTGACAGTGCGGCACTCCCTCAGTATTGACCCTCTGACAGTGCGGCACTCCCTCAGTACTGACCCTCTGACAGTGCGGCACTCCCTCAATACTGACCCTCTGACAGTGCAGCACTCCCTCAGTACTGACCCTCTGACAGTGCGGCACTCCCTCAGTACTGACCCTCTGACAGTGCAGCACTCCCTCAGTACTGACCCTCTGACAGTGCAGCACTCCCTCATTACTGACCCTCTGACAGTGCAGCACTCCCTCAGTACTGACCCTCTGACAGTGCGGCACACCCTCAGTATTGACCCTCTGACAGTGCGGCACTCCCTCAGTACTGACCCTCTGACAGTGCAGCACTCCCTCAATACTGACCCTCTGACAGTGGGGCATTCTCTCAGTACTGACCCTCCCACAGTGCGGCACTCCCTCAGTACTGACCCTCTGACAGTGCAGCACTCTCTCAGTACTGACCCTCTGACAGTGCGGCACTCCCTCAGTACTGACCCTCTGACAGTGCGGCACTCCCTTAGTACTGACCCTCTGACAGTGCAGCACGCCCTCAGTACTGACCCTCTGATGGTGCGGCACTCCCTCAGTATTGACACTCGGACAGTGCGGCACTCCCTCAGTACTGACCCTCTGACAGTGCAGCACTCCCTCAGTACTGACCCTCTGACAGTGCGGCACTCCCTCAGTACTGACCCTCTGACAGTGTAGCACTCCCTCAGCACTGACCCTCTGACAATGCAACACTCCCTCAGTACTGACCCTCTGACAGTGCTGCTCCCCCTCGGTACTGACACTCTGACAGTGCGGCACTCCTTCAGTACTGACCCTCTGATGGTGCGGCACTCCCTCAGTACTGACCCTCTGACAGTGCGGCACTCCCTCAGTACTGACCCTCTGACGGTGCGGCACTCCCTCAGAACTGACCCTCTGACAGTGCGGCACTCCCTCAATACTGACCCTCTGACAGTGCAGCACTGCCTCAATACTGACCCTCTGACAGTACAACACTCCCTCAGTACTGACCCTCTGACAGTACAGCGCTCCCTCATTATTGACCCTCTGACAGTGCAGCACTCACTCAGTACTGACCCTCTGACAGTGCGGCACTCCCTCAGTACTGACCCTCTGACAGTGCAGCACTCCCTCAGCACTGACCCTCTGACAGTGCAACACTCCCTCAGTACTGACCCTCTGACAGTGCGGCACTCCCTCAGTACTGATCCTCTGACAGTGCAGCACTCCCTCAGTACTGACCCTGTGACAGAGCAGCACTCCCTCAGTACTGACCCTCTGACAGTGCAGCTCCCCCTCGGTACTGACCCTCTGACAGTGCGGCACTCCCTCAGTACTGACCCTCTGATGGTGCGGCACTCCCTCAGTACTGACCCTCTGACAGTGCGGCACTCCCTCAGTACTGACCCTCTGACGGTGCGGCACTCCATCAGTACTGACCCTCTGACAGTGCGGCACTCCCTCAATACTGACCCTCTGACAGTGCAGCACTGCCTCAATACTGACCCTCTGACAGTGCAACACTCCCTCAGTACTGACCCTCTGACAGTACAGCACTCCCTCATTATTGACCCTCTGACAGTGCAGCACTCCCTCAGTACTGACCCTCTGACAGTGCAGCACTCCCTCAGTACTGACCCTCTGAAAGTGCGGTACTCCCTCAGTACTGACCCTCTGACAGTGCGGCACTCCCTCAGTACTGACCCTCTGACAGTGCAGCACTCCCTCAGTACTGACCCTCTGACAGTGCAGCACTCCCTCAGTACTGACCCTCTGACAGTGCGGCACTCCCTCAGTATTGACCCTCTGACAGTGCGGCACTCCCTCAGTACTGACCCTCTGACAGTGCAGCACTCCCTCAGTACTGACCCTCTGACAGTGCAACACTCACTCAGTACTGACCCTCTGACAGTACAGCGCTCCCTCAGTATTGACCCTCTGACAGTGCAGCACTCCCTCAGTACTGACCCTCTGACAGTGCAGCACTCCCTCATTACTGACCCTCTGACAGTGCAGCACTCCCTCAGTACTGACCCTCTGACAGTGCGGCACACCCTCAGTATTGACCCTCTGACAGTGCGGCACTCCCTCAGTACTGACCCTCTGACAGTGCAGCACTCCCTCAATACTGACCCTCTGACAGTGGGGCATTCTCTCAGTACTGACCCTCTGACAGTGCGGCACTCCCTCAGTACTGACCCTCTGACAATGCGGCACTCCCTCAGTACTGACCCTCTGACAGTGCAGCACTCCCTCAGTACTGACCCTCTGACAGTGCAGCACTCCCTCAGTACTGACCCTTTGACAGTGCGGCACTCCCTCAGTATTGACCCTCTGACAGTGCGGCACTCCCTCAGTACTGACCCTCTGACAGTGCGGCACTCCCTCAATACTGACCCTCTGACAGTGCAGCACTCCCTCAGTACTGACCCTCTGACAGTGCAACACTCCCTCAGTACTGACCCTCTGACAGTGCAGCACTCCCTCAGTACTGACCCTCTGACAGTGCAGCACTCCCTCAGTACTGACCCTCTGACAGTGCAGCACTCCCTCAGTACTGACCCTCTGACAGTGCGGCACTCCCTCAGTACTGACCCTCTGACAGTGCGGCACTCCCTCAGTACTGACCCTCTGACAGTGCAGCACTCCCTCAGTACTGACCCTCTGACAGTGCAGCACTCCCTCATTACTGACCCTCTGACAGTGCAGCACTCCCTCAGTACTGACCCTCTGACAGTGCGGCACACCCTCAGTATTGACCCTCTGACAGTGCGGCACTCCCTCAGTACTGACCCTCTGACAGTGCAGCACTCCCTCAATACTGACCCTCTGACAGTGGGGCATTCTCTCAGTACTGACCCTCTGACAGTGCGGCACTCCCTCAGTACTGACCCTCTGACAATGCGGCACTCCCTCAGTACTGACCCTCTGACAGTGCAGCACTCCCTCAGTACTGACCCTCTGACAGTGCAGCACTCCCTCAGTACTGACCCTTTGACAGTGCGGCACTCCCTCAGTATTGACCCTCTGACAGTGCGGCACTCCCTCAGTACTGACCCTCTGACAGTGCGGCACTCCCTCAATACTGACCCTCTGACAGTGCAGCACTCCCTCAGTACTGACCCTCTGACAGTGCAACACTCCCTCAGTACTGACCCTCTGACAGTGCAGCACTCCCTCAGTACTGACCCTCTGACAGTGCAGCACTCCCTCAGTACTGACCCTCTGACAGTGCAGCACTCCCTCAGTACTGACCCTCTGACAGTGCGGCACTCCCTCAGTACTGACCCTCTGACAGTGCGGCACTCCCTCAGTACTGACCCTCTGACAGTGCAGCACTCCCTCAGTACTGACCCTCTGACAGTGCAGCACTCCCTCAGTACTGACCCTCTGACAGTGCGGCACACCCTCAGTATTGACCCTCTGACAGTGCAGCACTCCCTCAATACTGACCCTCTGACAGTGCGGCACTCCCTCAGTACTGACCCTCTGACAGTGCAGCACTCCCTCAGTACTGACCCTCTGACAGTGCGGCACTCCCTCAGTACTGACCCTCTGACAGTGCAGCACTCCCTCAGTACTGACCCTCTGACAGTGCAGCACTCCCTCAGTACTGACCCTCTGACAGTGCAACACTCCCTCAGTACTGACCCTCTGACAGTGCAGCACTCCCTCAGTACTGACCCTCTGACAGTGCAGCACTCCCTCAGTACTGACCCTCTGACGGTGCAGCACTCCCTCAGTACTGACCCACTGACAGTGCAGCACTCCCTCAGTACTGACCCCCTGACAAGGCGGCACTCACTCCGAACTGACCCTCTGACAGTGCAGCATTCCCTCAGTACTGACCCTCTGACTGTGCAGCACTCCCTCAGTACTGACCCTCTGACAGTGCGGCACTCCCTCAGTACTGACCCTCTGACAGTGCAGCTCTCCCTCAGTACTGACCCTCTGACAGTGCCGCGCTCCCTCAGTACTGACCCTCTGACAGTGCAGCACTCCCTCAGTACTGACCCTCCCACAGTGCGGCACTCCCTCAGTACTGACCCTCTGACAGTGCAGCACTCTCTCAGTACTGACCCTCTGACAGAACGGCACTCCCTCAGTACTGACCCTCTGACAGTGCGGCACTCCCTTAGTACTGACCCTCTGACAGTGCAGCACGCCCTCAGTACTGACCCTCTGATGGTGCGGCACTCCCTCAGTATTGACCCTCGGACAGTGCGGCACTCCCTCAGTACTGACCCTCTGACAGTGCAGGACTCCCTCAGTACTGACCCTCTGACAGTGCGGCACTCCCTCAGTACTGACCCTCTGACAGTGCAGCACTCCCTCAGCACTGACCCTCTGACAATGCAACACTCCCTCAGTACTGACCCTCTGACAGTGCGGCACTCCCTCAGTACTGAGCCTCTGACAGTGCAGCACTCGCTCAGTACTGACCCTGTGACAGAGCAGCACTCCCTCAGTACTGACCCTCTGACAGTGCAGCTCCCCCTCGGTACTGACCCTCTGACAGTGCGGCACTCCCTCAGTACTGACCCTCTGATGGTGCGGCACTCCCTCAGTACTGACCCTCTGACAGTGCGGCACTCCCTCAGTACTGACCCTCTGACGGTGCGGCACTCCCTCAGTACTGACCCTCTGACAGTGCGGCACTCCCTCAATACTGACCCTCTGACAGTGCAGCACTGCCTCAATACTGACCCTCTGACAGTGCAACACTCCCTCAGTACTGACCCTCTGACAGTACAGCGCTCCCTCATTATTGACCCTCTGACAGTGCAGCACTCCCTCAGTACTGACCCTCTGACAGTGCAGCACTCCCTCAGTACTGACCCTCTGACAGTGCGGTACTCCCTCAGTACTGACCCTCTGACAGTGCGGCACTCCCTCAGTACTGACCCTCTGACAGTGCAGCACTCCCTCAGTACTGACCCTCTGACAGTGCAGCACTCCCTCAGTACTGACCCTCTGACAGTGCGGCACTCCCTCAGTACTAACCCTCTGACAGTGCGGCACTCCCTCAATACTGACCCTCTGACAGTGCAACACTCACTCAGTACTGACCCTCTGACAGTTCAGCGCTCCCTCAGTATTGACCCTCTGACAGTGCAGCACTCCCTCAGTACTGACCCTCTGACAGTGCAGCACTCCCTCAGTACTGACCCTCTGACAGTGCGGCACTCCCTCAGTACTGACCCTCTGACAGTGCGGCACTCCCTCAGTATTGACCCTCTGACAGTGCGGCACTCCCTCAGTACTGACCCTCTGACAGTGCAGCACTCCCTCAATACTGACCCTCTGACAGTGCGGCACTCTCTCAGTACTGACCCTCTGATAGTGCGGCACTCCCTCAGTACTGACCCTCTGACAGTGCGGCACTCCCTCAGTACTGACCCTCTGACAGTGCAGCACTCCCTCAGTACTGACCCTCTGACAGTGCAGCACTCCCTCAGTACTGACCCTTTGACAGTGCGGCACTCCCTCAGTATTGACCCTCTGACAGTGCGGCACTCCCTCAGTACTGACCCTCTGACAGTGCGGCACTCCCTCAATACTGACCCTCTGACAGTGCAGCACTCCCTCAGTACTGACCCTCTGACAGTGCAACACACCCTCAGTACTGACCCTCTGACAGTGCAGCACTCCCTCAGTACTGACCTTCTGACAGTGCAGCACTCCCTCAGTACTGACCCTCTGACAGTGCAGCACTCCCTCAGTACTGACCCTCCCACAGTGCGGCACTCCCTCAGTACTGACCCTCTGACAGTGCGGCACTCCCTCAATACTGACCCTCTGACAGTGCAGCACTGCCTCAATACTGACCCTCTGACAGTGCAACACTCCCTCAGTACTGACCCTCTGACAGTTCAGCGCTCCCTCATTATTGACCCTCTGACAGTGCGGCACTCCCTCAGTACTGACCCTCTGACAGTGCAGCACTCCCTCAGTACTGACCCTCTGACAGTGCAGCACTCCCTCAGTACTGACCCTCTGACAGTGCGGCACACCCTCAGTATTGACCCTCTGACAGTGCGGCACTCCCTCAGTACTGACCCTCTGACAGTGCAGCACTCCCTCAATACTGACCCTCTGACAGTGCGGCACTCTCTCAGTACTGACCCTCTGACAGTGCGGCACTCCCTCAGTACTGACCCTCTGACAGTGCGGCACTCCCTCAGTACTGACCCTCTGACAGTGCAGCACTCCCTCAGTACTGACCCTCTGACAGTGCAGCACTCCCTCAGTACTGACCCTTTGACAGTGCGGCACTCCCTCAGTATTGACCCTCTGACAGTGCGGCACTCCCTCAGTACTGACCCTCTGACAGTGCGGCACTCCCTCAATACTAACCCTCTGACAGTGCAGCACTCCCTCAGTACTGACCCTCTGACAGTGCAACACTCCCTCAGTACTGACCCTCTGACAGTGCAGCACTCCCTCAGTACTGACCTTCTGACAGTGCAGCACTCCCTCAGTACTGACCCTCTGACAGTGCAGCACTCCCTCAGTACTGACCCTCTGACAGTGCGGCACTCCCTCAGTACTGACCCTCTGACAGTGCGGCACTCCCTCAATACTGACCCTCTGACAGTGCAGCATTGCCTCAATACTGACCCTCTGACAGTGCAACACTCCCTCAGTACTGACCCTCTGACAGTACAGCGCTCCCTCATTATTGACCCTCTGACAGTGCGGCACTCCCTCAGTACTGACCCTCTGACAGTGCAGCACTCCCTCAATACTGACCCTCTGACAGTGCGGCACTCTCTCAGTACTGACCCTCTGACAGTGCGGCACTCCCTCAGTACTGACCCTCTGACAGTGCGGCACTCCCTCAGTACTGACCCTCTGACAGTGCAGCACTCCCTCAGTACTGACCCTCTGACAGTGCAGCACTCCCTCAGTACTGACCCTTTGACAGTGCGGCACTCCCTCAGTATTGACCCTCTGACAGTGCGGCACTCCCTCAGTACTGACCCTCTGACAGTGCGGCACTCCCTCAATACTGACCCTCTGACAGTGCAGCACTCCCTCAGTACTGACCCTCTGACAGTGCAACACTCCCTCAGTACTGACCCTCTGACAGTGCAGCACTCCCTCAGTACTGACCTTCTGACAGTGCAGCACTCCCTCAGTACTGACCCTCTGACAGTGCGGCACTCCCTCAGTACTGACCCTCCCACAGTGCGGCACTCCCTCAGTATTGACCCTCTGACAGTGCAGCACTCCCTCAGTACTGACCCTCTGATAGTGCGGCACTCCCTCAGTACTGACCCTCTGACGGTGCAGCACTCCCTCAGTACTGACCCTCTGACAGTGCGGCACACCCTCAGTATTGACCCTCTGACAGGGCGGCACTCACTCCGAACTGACCCTCTGACAGCGCAGCATTCCCTCAGTACTGACCCTCTGACTGTGCAGCACTCCCTCAGTACTGACCCTCTGACAGTGCGGCACTCCCTCAGTACTGACCCTCTGACAGTGCAGCTCTCCCTCAGTACTGACCCTCTGACAGTGCCGCGCTCCCTCAGTACTGACCCTCTGACAGTGCAGCACTCCCTCAGTACTGACCCTCCCACAGTGCGGCACTCCATCAGTACTGACCCTCTGACAGTGCAGCACTCCCTCAGTACTGACCCTCTGACAGTGCAGCACTCCCTCAGTACTGACCCTCTGACAGTGCGGCACTCCCTCAGTATTGACCCTCTGACAGTGCGGCACTCCCTCAGTACTAACCCTCTGACAGTGCGGCACTCCCTCAATACTGACCCTCTGACAGTGCTACACTCACTCAGTACTGACCCTCTGACAGTACAGCGCTCCCTCAGTATTGACCCTCTGACACTGCAGCACTCCCTCAGTACTGACCCTCTGACAGTGCAGCACTCCCTCAGTATTGACCCTCTGACAGTGCGGCACTCCCTCAGTGCTGACCCTCTGACAGTGCGGCACTCCCTCAGTACTGACCCTCTGACAGTGCAGCACTCCCTCAGTACTGACCCTCTGACAGTGCAGCACTCCCTCAGTACTGACCCTCTGACAGTGCGGCACACCCTCAGTACTGACCCTCTGACAGTGCGGCACTCCCTCAGTACTGACCCTCTGACAGTGCAGCACTCCCTCAGTACTGACCCTCTGACAGTGCAGCACTCCCTCAGTACTGACCCTCTGACAGTGCGGCACACCCTCAGTATTGACCCTCTGACAGTGCGGCACTCCCTCAGTACTGACCCTCTGACAGTGCAGCACTCCCTCAATACTGACCCTCTGACAGTGCGGCACTCTCTCAGTACTGACCCTCTGACAGTGCGGCACTCCCTCAATACTGACCCTCTGACAGTGCAGCACTCCCTCAGTACTGACCCTCTGACAGTGCAACACTCCCTCAGTACTGACCCTCTGACAGTGCAGCACTCCCTCAGTACTGACCTTCTGACAGTGCAGCACTCCCTCAGTACTGACCCTCTGACAGTGCAGCACTCCCTCAGTACTGACCCTCCCACAGTGCGGCACTCCCTCAGTATTGACCCTCTGACAGTGCAGCACTCCCTCAGTACTGACCCTCTGACAGTGCGGCACTCCCTCAGTACTGACCCTCTGACGGTGCAGCACTCCCTCAGTACTGACCCACTGACAGTGCGGCACTCCCTCAGTATTGACCCTCTGACAGTGCCGCACTCCCTCAGTACTGACCCTCTGACAGTGCAGCACTCCCTCAGTACTGGCCCTCTGACCGTGCGGCACTTCCTCAGTACTGACCCTCTTACAGTGCCGCACTCCCTCAGTACTGACCCTCTGACAGTGCAGCACTCCCTCAGTACTGACCCTCTGACTGTGCGGCACTCCCTCAGTACTGACCCTCTGACAGTGCCGCGCTCCCTCAGTACTGACCCTCTGACAGTGCCGCGCTCCCTCAGTACTGACCCTCTGACAGTGCAGCACTCGTTCAGTACTGACCCTCCCACAGTGAGGCACTCCCTCAGTACTGACCCTCTGACAGTGCGGCACTACCTCAGTACTGACCCTATGACAGTGCGGCACTCCCTTAGTACTGACCCTCTGACAGTGCAGCACGCCCTCAGTACTGACCCTCTGATGGTGCGGCACTCCCTCAGTATTGACCCTCGGACAGTGCGGCACTCCCTCAGTACTGACCCTATGACAGTGCAGCACTCACTCAGTACTGACCCTCTGACAGTGCGGCACTCCCTCAGTACTGACCCTCTGACAGTGCAGCACTCCCTCAGCACTGACCCTCTGACAATGCAACACTCCCTCAGTACTGACCCTCTGACAGTGCGGCACTCCCTCAGTACTGATCCTCTGACAGTGCAGGACTCCCTCAGTACTGACCCTCTGACAGAGCAGCACTCCCTCAGTACTGACCCTCTGACAGTGCAGCTCCCCCTCGGTACTGACCCTCTGACAGTGCAGCACTCCCTCAGTACTGACCCTCTGATGGTGCGGCACTCCCTCAGTACTGACCCTCTGACAGTGCGGCACTCCCTCAGTACTGACCCTCTGACAGTGCAGCACGCCCTCAGTACTGACACTCTGATGGTGCGACACTCCCTCAGTATTGACCCTCGGACAGTGCGGCACTCCCTCAGTACTGACCCTCTGACAGTGCAGCACTCCCTCAGTACTGACCCTCTGACAGTGCGGCACTCCCTCAGTACTGACCCTCTGACAGTGCAGCACTCCCTCAGTACTGACCCTCTGACAATGCAACACTCCCTCAGTACTGACCCTCTGACAGTGCGGCACTCCCTCAGTACTGACCCCCTGACAGTGCGGCACTCCCTCAGTACTGATCCTCTGACAGTGCAGCACTCCCTCAGTACTGACCCTCTGACAGTGCGCCACTCCCTCAGTACTGACCCTCTGACAGTGCGGCACTCCCTCAGTACTGACCCTCTGACAGTGCGGCACTCCCTCAGTACTGACCCTCTGACAGTGCGGCACTCCCTCAGTATTGACCCTCTGACAGTGCAGCGCTCCCTCAGTACTGACCCTCTGACAGTGCGGCACTCCCTCAGTACTGACCCTCTGACAGTGCAGCACTCCCTCAGTACTGACCCTCTGACAATGCAACACTCCCTCAGTACTGACCCTCTGACAGTGCGGCACTCCCTCAGTACTGACCCTCTGACAGTGCGGCACTCCCTCAGTACTGACCCTCTGACAGTGCGGCACTCCCTCAGTACTGATCCTCTGACAGTGCAGCACTCCCTCAGTACTGACCCTCTGACAGTGCGGCACTCCCTCAGTACTGACCCTCTTACAGTGCCGCACTCCCTCAGTACTGACCCTCTGACAGTGCAGCACTCCCTCAGTACTGACCCCCTGACAGGGCGACACTCACTCCGAACTGACCCTCTGACAGTGCAGCACTCCCTCAGTACTGACCCTCTGACAGTGCCGCACTCCCTCAGTACTGACCCTCTGACAGTGCAGCTCTCCCTCAGTACTGACCCTCTGATGGTGCGGCACTCCCTCAGTACTGACCCTCTGACAGTGCGGCACTCCCTCAGTACTGACCCTCTGACTGCGCAGCACTCCCTCAGTACTGACCCTCTGACAGTGCGGCACTCCCTCAGTACTGACCCTCTGACAGTGCAGCACTCCCTCAGTACTGACCCTCTGACAGTGCAGCACTCCCTCAGTACTGACCCTCTGACAGTGCGGCACACCCTCAGTATTGACCCTCTGACAGTGCGGCACTCCCTCAGTACTGACCCTCTGACAGTGCAGCACTCCCTCAATACTGACCCTCTGACAGTGCGGCACTCTCTCAGTACTGACCCTCTGACAGTGCGGCACTCCCTCAATACTGACCCTCTGACAGTGCAGCACTCCCTCAGTACTGACCCTCTGACAGTGCAACACTCCCTCAGTACTGACCCTCTGACAGTGCAGCACTCCCTCAGTACTGACCTTCTGACAGTGCAGCACTCTCTCAGTACTGACCCTCTGACAGTGCAGCACTCCCTCAGTACTGACCCTCCCACAGTGCGGCACTCCCTCAGTACTGACCCTCTGACAGTGCGGCACTCCCTCAGTACTGACCCTCTGACAGTGCAGCACTCCCTCAGCACTGACCCTCTGACAATGCAACACTCCCTCAGTACTGACCCTCTGACAGTGCGGCACTCCCTCAGTACTGATCCTCTGACAGTGCAGCACTCCCTCAGTACTGACCCTGTGACAGAGCAGCACTCCCTCAGTACTGACCCTCTGACAGTGCAGCTCCCCCTCGGTACTGACCCTCTGACAGTGCGGCACTCCCTCAGTACTGACCCTCTGATGGTGCGGCACTCCCTCAGTACTGACCCTCTGACAGTGCGGCACTCCCTCAGTACTGACCCTCTGACGGTGCGGCACTCCATCAGTACTGACCCTCTGACAGTGCGGCACTCCCTCAATACTGACCCTCTGACAGTGCAGCACTGCCTCAATACTGACCCTCTGACAGTGCAACACTCCCTCAGTACTGACCCTCTGACAGTACAGCACTCCCTCATTATTGACCCTCTGACAGTGCAGCGCTCCCTCAGTACTGACCCTCTGACAGTGCAGCACTCCCTCAGTACTGACCCTCTGAAAGTGCGGTACTCCCTCAGTACTGACCCTCTGACAGTGCGGCACTCCCTCAGTACTGACCCTCTGACAGTGCAGCACTCCCTCAGTACTGACCCTCTGACAGTGCAGCACTCCCTCAGTACTGACCCTCTGACAGTGCGGCACTCCCTCAGTATTGACCCTCTGACAGTGCGGCACTCCCTCAGTACTGACCCTCTGACAGTGCAGCACTCCCTCAGTACTGACCCTCTGACAGTGCAGCACTCCCTCAGTACTGACCCTCTGACAGTGCAACACTCACTCAGTACTGACCCTCTGACAGTACAGCGCTCCCTCAGTATTGACCCTCTGACAGTGCAGCACTCCCTCAGTACTGACCCTCTGACAGTGCAGCACTCCCTCATTACTGACCCTCTGACAGTGCAGCACTCCCTCAGTACTGACCCTCTGACAGTGCGGCACACCCTCAGTATTGACCCTCTGACAGTGCGGCACTCCCTCAGTACTGACCCTCTGACAGTGCAGCACTCCCTCAATACTGACCCTCTGACAGTGGGGCATTCTCTCAGTACTGACCCTCTGACAGTGCGGCACTCCCTCAGTACTGACCCTCTGACAATGCGGCACTCCCTCAGTACTGACCCTCTGACAGTGCAGCACTCCCTCAGTACTGACCCTCTGACGGTGCAGCACTCCCTCAGTACTGACCCACTGACAGTGCAGCACTCCCTCAGTACTGACCCCCTGACAAGGCAGCACTCACTCCGAACTGACCCTCTGACAGTGCAGCATTCCCTCAGTACTGACCCTCTGACTGTGCAGCACTCCCTCAGTACTGACCCTCTGACAGTGCGGCACTCCCTCAGTACTGACCCTCTGACAGTGCAGCTCTCCCTCAGTACTGACCCTCTGACAGTGCCGCGCTCCCTCAGTACTGACCCTCTGACAGTGCAGCACTCCCTCAGTACTGACCCTCCCACAGTGCGGCACTCCCTCAGTACTGACCCTCTGACAGTGCAGCACTCTCTCAGTACTGACCCTCTGACAGAACGGCACTCCCTCAGTACTGACCCTCTGACAGTGCGGCACTCCCTTAGTACTGACCCTCTGACAGTGCAGCACGCCCTCAGTACTGACCCTCTGATGGTGCGGCACTCCCTCAGTATTGACCCTCGGACAGTGCGGCACTCCCTCAGTACTGACCCTCTGACAGTGCAGGACTCCCTCAGTACTGACCCTCTGACAGTGCGGCACTCCCTCAGTACTGACCCTCTGACAGTGCAGCACTCCCTCAGCACTGACCCTCTGACAATGCAACACTCCCTCAGTACTGACCCTCTGACAGTGCGGCACTCCCTCAGTACTGAGCCTCTGACAGTGCAGCACTCGCTCAGTACTGACCCTGTGACAGAGCAGCACTCCCTCAGTACTGACCCTCTGACAGTGCAGCTCCCCCTCGGTACTGACCCTCTGACAGTGCGGCACTCCCTCAGTACTGACCCTCTGATGGTGCGGCACTCCCTCAGTACTGACCCTCTGACAGTGCGGCACTCCCTCAGTACTGACCCTCTGACGGTGCGGCACTCCCTCAGTACTGACCCTCTGACAGTGCGGCACTCCCTCAATACTGACCCTCTGACAGTGCAGCACTGCCTCAATACTGACCCTCTGACAGTGCAACACTCCCTCAGTACTGACCCTCTGACAGTACAGCGCTCCCTCATTATTGACCCTCTGACAGTGCAGCACTCCCTCAGTACTGACCCTCTGACAGTGCAGCACTCCCTCAGTACTGACCCTCTGACAGTGCGGTACTCCCTCAGTACTGACCCTCTGACAGTGCGGCACTCCCTCAGTACTGACCCTCTGACAGTGCAGCACTCCCTCAGTACTGACCCTCTGACAGTGCAGCACTCCCTCAGTACTGACCCTCTGACAGTGCGGCACTCCCTCAGTACTAACCCTCTGACAGTGCGGCACTCCCTCAATACTGACCCTCTGACAGTGCAACACTCACTCAGTACTGACCCTCTGACAGTACAGCGCTCCCTCAGTATTGACCCTCTGACAGTGCAGCACTCCCTCAGTACTGACCCTCTGACAGTGCAGCACTCCCTCAGTACTGACCCTCTGACAGTGCGGCACTCCCTCAGTACTGACCCTCTGACAGTGCGGCACTCCCTCAGTACTGACCCTCTGACAGTGCAGCACTCCCTCAGTACTGACCCTCTGACAGTGCAGCACTCCCTCAGTACTGACCCTCTGACAGTGCGGCACACCCTCAGTATTGACCCTCTGACAGTGCGGCACTCCCTCAGTACTGACCCTCTGACAGTGCAGCACTCCCTCAGTACTGACCCTCTGACAGTGCGGCACTCTCTCAGTACTGACCCTCTGACAGTGCAGCACTCCCTCAGTACTGACCCTCCCACAGTGCGGCACTCCCTCAGTATTGACCCTCTGACGGTGCAGCACTCCCTCAGTACTGACCCTCTGACAGTGCGGCACTCCCTCAGTACTGACCCTCTGACAGTGCAGCACTCCCTCAGTACTGACCTTCTGACAGTGCAGCACTCCCTCAGTACTGACCCTCTGACAGTGCAGCACTCCCTCAGTACTGACCCTCCCACAGTGCGGCACTCCCTCAGTACTGACCCTCTGACAGTGCGGCACTCCCTCAATACTGACCCTCTGACAGTGCAGCACTGCCTCAATACTGACCCTCTGACAGTGCAACACTCCCTCAGTACTGACCCTCTGACAGTACAGCGCTCCCTCATTATTGACCCTCTGACAGTGCGGCACTCCCTCAGTACTGACCCTCTGACAGTGCAGCACTCCCTCAGTACTGACCCTCTGACAGTGCAGCACTCCCTCAGTACTGACCCTCTGACAGTGCGGCACACCCTCAGTATTGACCCTCTGACAGTGCGGCACTCCCTCAGTACTGACCCTCTGACAGTGCAGCACTCCCTCAATACTGACCCTCTGACAGTGCGGCACTCTCTCAGTACTGACCCTCTGACAGTGCGGCACTCCCTCAGTACTGACCCTCTGACAGTGCGGCACTCCCTCAGTACTGACCCTCTGACAGTGCAGCACTCCCTCAGTACTGACCCTCTGACAGTGCAGCACTCCCTCAGTACTGACCCTTTGACAGTGCGGCACTCCCTCAGTATTGACCCTCTGACAGTGCGGCACTCCCTCAGTACTGACCCTCTGACAGTGCGGCACTCCCTCAATACTAACCCTCTGACAGTGCAGCACTCCCTCAGTACTGACCCTCTGACAGTGCAACACTCCCTCAGTACTGACCCTCTGACAGTGCAGCACTCCCTCAGTACTGACCTTCTGACAGTGCAGCACTCCCTCCGTACTGACCCTCTGACAGTGCAGCACTCCCTCAGTACTGACCCTCTGACAGTGCGGCACTCCCTCAGTACTGACCCTCTGACAGTGCGGCACTCCCTCAATACTGACCCTCTGACAGTGCAGCATTGCCTCAATACTGACCCTCTGACAGTGCAACACTCCCTCAGTACTGACCCTCTGACAGTACAGCGCTCCCTCATTATTGACCCTCTGACAGTGCGGCACTCCCTCAGTACTGACCCTCTGACAGTGCAGCACTCCCTCAATACTGACCCTCTGACAGTGCGGCACTCTCTCAGTACTGACCCTCTGACAGTGCGGCACTCCCTCAGTACTGACCCTCTGACAGTGCGGCACTCCCTCAGTACTGACCCTCTGACAGTGCAGCACTCCCTCAGTACTGACCCTCTGACAGTGCAGCACTCCCTCAGTACTGACCCTTTGACAGTGCGGCACTCCCTCAGTATTGACCCTCTGACAGTGCGGCACTCCCTCAGTACTGACCCTCTGACAGTGCGGCACTCCCTCAATACTGACCCTCTGACAGTGCAGCACTCCCTCAGTACTGACCCTCTGACAGTGCAACACTCCCTCAGTACTGACCCTCTGACAGTGCAGCACTCCCTCAGTACTGACCTTCTGACAGTGCAGCACTCCCTCAGTACTGACCCTCTGACAGTGCGGCACTCCCTCAGTACTGACCCTCCCACAGTGCGGCACTCCCTCAGTATTGACCCTCTGACAGTGCAGCACTCCCTCAGTACTGACCCTCTGATAGTGCGGCACTCCCTCAGTACTGACCCTCTGACGGTGCAGCACTCCCTCAGTACTGACCCTCTGACAGTGCGGCACACCCTCAGTATTGACCCTCTGACAGGGCGGCACTCACTCCGAACTGACCCTCTGACAGCGCAGCATTCCCTCAGTACTGACCCTCTGACTGTGCAGCACTCCCTCAGTACTGACCCTCTGACAGTGCGGCACTCCCTCAGTACTGACCCTCTGACAGTGCAGCTCTCCCTCAGTACTGACCCTCTGACAGTGCCGCGCTCCCTCAGTACTGACCCTCTGACAGTGCAGCACTCCCTCAGTACTGACCCTCCCACAGTGCGGCACTCCCTCAGTACTGACCCTCTGACAGTGCAGCACTCCCTCAGTACTGACCCTCTGACAGTGCAGCACTCCCTCAGTACTGACCCTCTGACAGTGCGGCACTCCCTCAGTATTGACCCTCTGACAGTGCGGCACTCCCTCAGTACTAACCCTCTGACAGTGCGGCACTCCCTCAATACTGACCCTCTGACAGTGCTACACTCACTCAGTACTGACCCTCTGACAGTACAGCGCTCCCTCAGTATTGACCCTCTGACACTGCAGCACTCCCTCAGTACTGACCCTCTGACAGTGCAGCACTCCCTCAGTATTGACCCTCTGACAGTGCGGCACTCCCTCAGTACTGACCCTCTGACAGTGCGGCACTCCCTCAGTACTGACCCTCTGACAGTGCAGCACTCCCTCAGTACTGACCCTCTGACAGTGCAGCACTCCCTCAGTACTGACCCTCTGACAGTGCGGCACACCCTCAGTACTGACCCTCTGACAGTGCGGCACTCCCTCAGTACTGACCCTCTGACAGTGCGGCACTCCCTCAGTACTGACCCTCTGACAGTGCAGCACTCCCTCAGTACTGACCCTCTGACAGTGCGGCACACCCTCAGTATTGACCCTCTGACAGTGCGGCACTCCCTCAGTACTGACCCTCTGACAGCGCAGCACTCCCTCAATACTGACCCTCTGACAGTGCGGCACTCTCTCAGTACTGACCCTCTGACAGTGCGGCACTCCCTCAATACTGACCCTCTGACAGTGCAGCACTCCCTCAGTACTGACCCTCTGACAGTGCAACACTCCCTCAGTACTGACCCTCTGACAGTGCAGCACTCCCTCAGTACTGACCTTCTGACAGTGCAGCACTCCCTCAGTACTGACCCTCTGACAGTGCAGCACTCCCTCAGTACTGACCCTCCCACAGTGCGGCACTCCCTCAGTATTGACCCTCTGACAGTGCAGCACTCCCTCAGTACTGACCCTCTTACAGTGCCGCACTCCCTCAGTACTGACCCTCTGACAGTGCAGCACTCCCTCAGTACTGACCCTCTGACTGTGCGGCACTCCCTCAGTACTGACCCTCTGACAGTGCCGCGCTCCCTCAGTACTGACCCTCTGACAGTGCCGCGCTCCCTCAGTACTGACCCTCTGACAGTGCAGCACTCGTTCAGTACTGACCCTCCCACAGTGAGGCACTCCCTCAGTACTGACCCTCTGACAGTGCGGCACTACCTCAGTACTGACCCTATGACAGTGCGGCACTCCCTTAGTACTGACCCTCTGACAGTGCAGCACGCCCTCAGTACTGACCCTCTGATGGTGCGGCACTCCCTCAGTATTGACCCTCGGACAGTGCGGCACTCCCTCAGTACTGACCCTCTGACAGTGCAGCACTCACTCAGTACTGACCCTCTGACAGTGCGGCACTCCCTCAGTACTGACCCTCTGACAGTGCAGCACTCCCTCAGCACTGACCCTCTGACAATGCAACACTCCCTCAGTACTGACCCTCTGACAGTGCGGCACTCCCTCAGTACTGATCCTCTGACAGTGCAGGACTCCCTCAGTACTGACCCTCTGACAGAGCAGCACTCCCTCAGTACTGACCCTCTGACAGTGCAGCTCCCCCTCGGTACTGACCCTCTGACAGTGCAGCACTCCCTCAGTACTGACCCTCTGATGGTGCGGCACTCCCTCAGTACTGACCCTCTGACAGTGCGGCACTCCCTCAGTACTGACCCTCTGACAGTGCAGCACGCCCTCAGTACTGACACTCTGATGGTGCGACACTCCCTCAGTATTGACCCTCGGACAGTGCGGCACTCCCTCAGTACTGACCCTCTGACAGTGCAGCACTCCCTCAGTACTGACCCTCTGACAGTGCGGCACTCCCTCAGTACTGACCCTCTGACAGTGCGGCACTCCCTCAGTATTGACCCTCTGACAGTGCAGCACTCCCTCAGTACTGACCCTCTGACAGTGCGGCACTCCCTCAGTACTGACCCTCTGACAGTGCAGCACTCCCTCAGTACTGACCCTCTGACAATGCAACACTCCCTCAGTACTGACCCTCTGACAGTGCGGCACTCCCTCAGTACTGACCCTCTGACAGTGCGGCACTCCCTCAGTACTGACCCTCTGACAGTGCGGCACTCCCTCAGTACTGATCCTCTGACAGTGCAGCACTCCCTCAGTACTGACCCTCTGACAGTGCGGCACTCCCTCAGTACTGACCCTCTTACAGTGCCGCACTCCCTCAGTACTGACCCTCTGACAGTGCAGCACTCCCTCAGTACTGACCCCCTGACAGGGCGACACTCACTCCGAACTGACCCTCTGACAGTGCAGCACTCCCTCAGTACTGACCCTCTGACAGTGCCGCACTCCCTCAGTACTGACCCTCTGACAGTGCAGCTCTCCCTCAGTACTGACCCTCTGATGGTGCGGCACTCCCTCAGTACTGACCCTCTGACAGTGCGGCACTCCCTCAGTACTGACCCTCTGACTGCGCAGCACTCCCTCAGTACTGACCCTCTGACAGTGCGGCACTCCCTCAGTACTGACCCTCTGACAGTGCAGCACTCCCTCAGTACTGACCCTCTGACAGTGCAGCACTCCCTCAGTACTGACCCTCTGACAGTGCGGCACACCCTCAGTATTGACCCTCTGACAGTGCGGCAATCCCTCAGTACTGACCCTCTGACAGTGCAGCACTCCCTCAATACTGACCCTCTGACAGTGCGGCACTCTCTCAGTACTGACCCTCTGACAGTGCGGCACTCCCTCAATACTGACCCTCTGACAGTGCAGCACTCCCTCAGTACTGACCCTCTGACAGTGCAACACTCCCTCAGTACTGACCCTCTGACAGTGCAGCACTCCCTCAGTACTGACCTTCTGACAGTGCAGCACTCTCTCAGTACTGACCCTCTGACAGTGCAGCACTCCCTCAGTACTGACCCTCCCACAGTGCGGCACTCCCTCAGTATTGACCCTCTGACAGTGCAGCACTCCCTCAGTACTGACCCTCTGACAGTGCGGCACTCCCTCAGTACTGACCCTCTGACGGTGCAGCACTCCCTCAGTACTGACCCACTGACAGTGCGGCACTCCTTCAGTCCTGACCCTCTGACGGTGCCGCACTCCCTCAGTACTGACCCTCTGACAGTGCAGCACTCCCTCAGTACTGGCCCTCTGACCGTGCGGCACTTCCTCAGTACTGACCCTCTTACAGTGCCGCACTCCCTCAGTACTGACCCTCTGACAGTGCAGCACTCCCTCAGTACTGACCCTCTGACTGTGCGGCACTCCCTCAGTACTGACCCTCGGACAGTGCCGCGCTCCCTCAGTACTGACCCTCTGACAGTGCCGCGCTCCCTCAGTACTGACCCTCTGACAGTGCAGCACTCGTTCAGTACTGACCCTCCCACAGTGCGGCACTCCCTCAGTACTGACCCTCTGACAGTGCGGCACTACCTCAGTACTGACCCTCTGACAGTGCGGCACTCCCTTAGTACTGACCCTCTGACAGTGCAGCACGCCCTCAGTACTGATCCTCTGATGGTGCGGCACTCCCTCAGTATTGACCCTCGGACAGTGCGGCACTCCCTCAGTACTGACCCTCTGACAGTGCAGCACTCACTCAGTACTGACCCTCTGACAGTGCGGCACTCCCTCAGTACTGACCCTCTGACAGTGCAGCACTCCCTCAGCACTGACCCTCTGACAATGCAACACTCCCTCAGTACTGACCCTCTGACAGTGCGGCACTCCCTCAGTACTGATCCTCTGACAGTGCAGGACTCCCTCAGTACTGACCCTCTGACAGAGCAGCACTCCCTCAGTACTGACCCTCTGACAGTGCAGCTCCCCCTCGGTACTGACCCTCTGACAGTGCAGCACTCCCTCAGTACTGACCCTCTGATGGTGCGGCACTCCCTCAGTACTGACCCTCTGACAGTGCGGCACTCCCTCAGTACTGACCCTCTGACAGTGCAGCACGCCCTCAGTACTGACACTCTGATGGTGCGACACTCCCTCAGTATTGACCCTCGGACAGTGCGGCACTCCCTCAGTACTGACCCTCTGACAGTGCAGCACTCCCTCAGTACTGACCCTCTGACAGTGCGGCACTCCCTCAGTACTGACCCTCTGACAGTGCAGCACTCCCTCAGTACTGACCCTCTGACAATGCAACACTCCCTCAGTACTGACCCTCTGACAGTGCGGCACTCCCTCAGTACTGACCCCCTGACAGTGCGGCACTCCCTCAGTACTGATCCTCTGACAGTGCAGCACTCCCTCAGTACTGACCCTCTGACAGTGCGGCACTCCCTCAGTACTGACCCTCTGACAGTGCGGCACTCCCTCAGTATTGACCCTCTGACAGTGCAGCACTCCCTCAGTACTGACCCTCTGACAGTGCGGCACTCCCTCAGTACTGACCCTCTGACAGTGCAGCACTCCCTCAGTACTGACCCTCTGACAATGCAACACTCCCTCAGTACTGACCCTCTGACAGTGCGGCACTCCCTCAGTACTGACCCTCTGACAGTGCGGCACTCCCTCAGTACTGATCCTCTGACAGTGCAGCACTCCCTCAGTACTGACCCTCTGACAGTGCGGCACTCCCTCAGTACTGACCCTCTTACAGTGCCGCACTCCCTCAGTACTGACCCTCTGACAGTGCAGCACTCCCTCAGTACTGACCCCCTGACAGGGCGGCACTCACTCCGAACTGACCCTCTGACAGTGCAGCACTCCCTCAGTACTGACCCTCTGACAGTGCCGCACTCCCTCAGTACTGACCCTCTGACAGTGCAGCTCTCCCTCAGTACTGACCCTCTGATGGTGCGGCACTCCCTCAGTACTGACCGTCTGACAGTGCGGCACTCCCTCAGTACTGACCCTCTGACTGCGCAGCACTCCCTCAGTACTGACCCTCTGACAGTGCGGCACTCCCTCAGTCCTGACCCTCTGACAGTGCAGCTCTCCCTCAGTACTGACCCTCTGACAGTGCCGCGCTCCCTCAGTACTGACCCTCTGACAGTGCAGCACTCCCTCAGTACTGACCCTCCCACAGTGCAGCACGCCCTCGGTACTGACCCTCTGATGGTGCGGCACTCCCTCAGTATTGACCCTCGGACAGTGCGGCACTCCCTCAGTACTGACCCTCTGACAGTGCAGCACTCCCTCAGCACTGACCCTCTGACAATGCAACACTCCCTCAGTACTGACCCTCTGACAGTGCGGCACTCCCTCAGTACTGACCCTCTGACAGTGCAGCACTCCCTCAGCACTGACCCTCTGACAATGCAACACTCCCTCAGTACTGACCCTCTGACAGTGCGGCACTCCCTCAGTACTGATCCTCTGACAGTGCAGGACTCCCTCAGTACTGACCCTCTGACAGAGCAGCACTCCCTCAGTACTGACCCTCTGACAGTGCAGCTCCCCCTCGGTACTGACCCTCTGACAGTGCAGCACTCCCTCAGTACTGACCCTCTGATGGTGCGGCACTCCCTCAGTACTGACCCTCTGACAGTGCGGCACTCCCTCAGTACTGACCCTCTGACAGTGCAGCACGCCCTCAGTACTGACACTCTGATGGTGCGACACTCCCTCAGTATTGACCCTCGGACAGTGCGGCACTCCCTCAGTACTGACCCTCTGACAGTGCAGCACTCCCTCAGTACTGACCCTCTGACAGTGCGGCACTCCCTCAGTACTGACCCTCTGACAGTGCAGCACTCCCTCAGTACTGACCCTCTGACAATGCAACACTCCCTCAGTACTGACCCTCTGACAGTGCGGCACTCCCTCAGTACTGACCCCCTGACAGTGCGGCACTCCCTCAGTACTGATCCTCTGACAGTGCAGCACTCCCTCAGTACTGACCCTCTGACAGTGCGCCACTCCCTCAGTACTGACCCTCTGACAGTGCGGCACTCCCTCAGTACTGACCCTCTGACAGTGCGGCACTCCCTCAGTACTGACCCTCTGACAGTGCGGCACTCCCTCAGTATTGACCCTCTGACAGTGCAGCACTCCCTCAGTACTGACCCTCTGACAGTGCGGCACTCCCTCAGTACTGACCCTCTGACAGTGCAGCACTCCCTCAGTACTGACCCTCTGACAATGCAACACTCCCTCAGTACTGACCCTCTGACAGTGCGGCACTCCCTCAGTACTGACCCTCTGACAGTGCGGCACTCCCTCAGTACTGACCCTCTGACAGTGCGGCACTCCCTCAGTACTGATCCTCTGACAGTGCAGCACTCCCTCAGTACTGACCCTCTGACAGTGCGGCACTCCCTCAGTACTGACCCTCTTACAGTGCCGCACTCCCTCAGTACTGACCCTCTGACAGTGCAGCACTCCCTCAGTACTGACCCCCTGACAGGGCGACACTCACTCCGAACTGACCCTCTGACAGTGCAGCACTCCCTCAGTACTGACCCTCTGACAGTGCCGCACTCCCTCAGTACTGACCCTCTGACAGTGCAGCTCTCCCTCAGTACTGACCCTCTGATGGTGCGGCACTCCCTCAGTACTGACCCTCTGACAGTGCGGCACTCCCTCAGTACTGACCCTCTGACTGCGCAGCACTCCCTCAGTACTGACCCTCTGACAGTGCGGCACTCCCTCAGTACTGACCCTCTGACAGTGCAGCACTCCCTCAGTACTGACCCTCTGACAGTGCAGCACTCCCTCAGTACTGACCCTCTGACAGTGCGGCACACCCTCAGTATTGACCCTCTGACAGTGCGGCACTCCCTCAGTACTGACCCTCTGACAGTGCAGCACTCCCTCAATACTGACCCTCTGACAGTGCGGCACTCTCTCAGTACTGACCCTCTGACAGTGCGGCACTCCCTCAATACTGACCCTCTGACAGTGCAGCACTCCCTCAGTACTGACCCTCTGACAGTGCAACACTCCCTCAGTACTGACCCTCTGACAGTGCAGCACTCCCTCAGTACTGACCTTCTGACAGTGCAGCACTCTCTCAGTACTGACCCTCTGACAGTGCAGCACTCCCTCAGTACTGACCCTCCCACAGTGCGGCACTCCCTCAGTATTGACCCTCTGACAGTGCAGCACTCCCTCAGTACTGACCCTCTGACAGTGCGGCACTCCCTCAGTACTGACCCACTGACAGTGCGGCACTCCTTCAGTCCTGACCCTCTGACGGTGCCGCACTCCCTCAGTACTGACCCTCTGACAGTGCAGCACTCCCTCAGTACTGGCCCTCTGACCGTGCGGCACTTCCTCAGTACTGACCCTCTTACAGTGCCGCACTCCCTCAGTACTGACCCTCTGACAGTGCAGCACTCCCTCAGTACTGACCCTCTGACTGTGCGGCACTCCCTCAGTACTGACCCTCGGACAGTGCCGCGCTCCCTCAGTACTGACCCTCTGACAGTGCCGCGCTCCCTCAGTACTGACCCTCTGACAGTGCAGCACTCGTTCAGTACTGACCCTCCCACAGTGCGGCACTCCCTCAGTACTGACCCTCTGACAGTGCAGCACTCCCTCAGTACTGACCCTCTGACAGTGCAGCACTCGTTCAGTACTGACCCTCCCACAGTGCGGCACTCCCTCAGTACTGACCCTCTGACAGTGCAGCACTCCCTCAGTACTGACCCTCTGACAGTGCAGCACTCCCTCAGTACTGACCCTCTGACAGTGCGGCACTACCTCAGTACTGACCCTCTGACAGTGCGGCACTCCCTTAGTACTGACCCTCTGACAGTGCAGCACGCCCTCAGTACTGATCCTCTGATGGTGCGGCACTCCCTCAGTATTGACCCTCGGACAGTGCGGCACTCCCTCAGTACTGACCCTCTGACAGTGCAGCACTCACTCAGTACTGACCCTCTGACAGTGCGGCACTCCCTCAGTACTGACCCTCTGACAGTGCAGCACTCCCTCAGCACTGACCCTCTGACAATGCAACACTCCCTCAGTACTGACCCTCTGACAGTGCGGCACTCCCTCAGTACTGATCCTCTGACAGTGCAGGACTCCCTCAGTACTGACCCTCTGACAGAGCAGCACTCCCTCAGTACTGACCCTCTGACAGTGCAGCTCCCCCTCGGTACTGACCCTCTGACAGTGCAGCACTCCCTCAGTACTGACCCTCTGATGGTGCGGCACTCCCTCAGTACTGACCCTCTGACAGTGCGGCACTCCCTCAGTACTGACCCTCTGACAGTGCAGCACGCCCTCAGTACTGACACTCTGATGGTGCGACACTCCCTCAGTATTGACCCTCGGACAGTGCGGCACTCCCTCAGTACTGACCCTCTGACAGTGCAGCACTCCCTCAGTACTGACCCTCTGACAGTGCGGCACTCCCTCAGTACTGACCCTCTGACAGTGCAGCACTCCCTCAGTACTGACCCTCTGACAATGCAACACTCCCTCAGTACTGACCCTCTGACAGTGCGGCACTCCCTCAGTACTGACCCCCTGACAGTGCGGCACTCCCTCAGTACTGATCCTCTGACAGTGCAGCACTCCCTCAGTACTGACCCTCTGACAGTGCGGCACTCCCTCAGTACTGACCCTCTGACAGTGCGGCACTCCCTCAGTATTGACCCTCTGACAGTGCAGCACTCCCTCAGTACTGACCCTCTGACAGTGCGGCACTCCCTCAGTACTGACCCTCTGACAGTGCAGCACTCCCTCAGTACTGACCCTCTGACAATGCAACACTCCCTCAGTACTGACCCTCTGACAGTGCGGCACTCCCTCAGTACTGACCCTCTGACAGTGCGGCACTCCCTCAGTACTGATCCTCTGACAGTGCAGCACTCCCTCAGTACTGACCCTCTGACAGTGCGGCACTCCCTCAGTACTGACCCTCTTACAGTGCCGCACTCCCTCAGTACTGACCCTCTGACAGTGCAGCACTCCCTCAGTACTGACCCCCTGACAGGGCGGCACTCACTCCGAACTGACCCTCTGACAGTGCAGCACTCCCTCAGTACTGACCCTCTGACAGTGCCGCACTCCCTCAGTACTGACCCTCTGACAGTGCAGCTCTCCCTCAGTACTGACCCTCTGATGGTGCGGCACTCCCTCAGTACTGACCGTCTGACAGTGCGGCACTCCCTCAGTACTGACCCTCTGACTGCGCAGCACTCCCTCAGTACTGACCCTCTGACAGTGCGGCACTCCCTCAGTCCTGACCCTCTGACAGTGCAGCTCTCCCTCAGTACTGACCCTCTGACAGTGCCGCGCTCCCTCAGTACTGACCCTCTGACAGTGCAGCACTCCCTCAGTACTGACCCTCCCACAGTGCAGCTCTCCCTCAGTACTGACCCTCTGATGGTGCGGCACTCCCTCAGTATTGACCCTCGGACAGTGCGGCACTCCCTCAGTACTGACCCTCTGACAGTGCAGCACTCCCTCAGCACTGACCCTCTGACAATGCAACACTCCCTCAGTACTGACCCTCTGACAGTGCGGCACTCCCTCAGTACTGATCCTCTGACAGTGCAGCACTCCCTCAGTACTGACCCTCTGACAGACCAGCACTCCCTCAGTACTGAACCTCTGACAGTGCAGCACGCCCTCAGTACTGACACTCTGATGGTGCGGCACTCCCTCAGTATTGACCCTCGGACAGTGCGGCACTCCCTCAGTACTGACCCTCTGACAGTGCAGCACTCCCTCAGTACTGACCCTCTGACAGTGCGGCACTCCCTCAGTACTGACCCTCTGACAGTGCAGCACTCCCTCAGTACTGACCCTCTGACAATGCAACACTCCCTCAGTACTGACCCTCTGACAGTGCGGCACTCCCTCAGTACTGACCCCCTGACAGTGCGGCACTCCCTCAGTACTGATCCTCTGACAGTGCGGCACTCCCTCAGTACTGATCCTCTGACAGTGCAGCACTCCCTCAGTACTGACCCTCTGACAGTGCGGCACTCCCTCAGTACTGACCCTCTTACAGTGCCGCACTCCCTCAGTACTGACCCTCTGACAGTGCAGCACTCCCTCAGTACTGACCCCCTGACAGGGCGGCACTCACTCCGAACTGACCCTCTGACAGTGCAGCACTCCCTCAGTACTGACCCTCTGACAGTGCCGCACTCCCTCAGTACTGACCCTCTGACAGTGCAGCTCTCCCTCAGTACTGACCCTCTGATGGTGCGGGACTCCCTCAGTACTGACCGTCTGACAGTGCGGCACTCCCTCAGTACTGACCCTCTGACTGCGCAGCACTCCCTCAGTACTGACCCTCTGACAGTGCGGCACTCCCTCAGTCCTGACCCTCTGACAGTGCAGCTCTCCCTCAGTACTGACCCTCTGACAGTGCCGCGCTCCCTCAGTACTGACCCTCTGACAGTGCAGCACTCCCTCAGTACTGACCCTCCCACAGTGCAGCACGCCCTCGGTACTGACCCTCTGATGGTGCGGCACTCCCTCAGTATTGACCCTCGGACAGTGCGGCACTCCCTCAGTACTGACCCTCTGACAGTGCAGCACTCCCTCAGCACTGACCCTCTGACAATGCAACACTCCCTCAGTACTGACCCTCTGACAGTGCGGCACTCCCTCAGTACTGACCCTCTGACAGTGCAGCACTCCCTCAGCACTGACCCTCTGACAATGCAACACTCCCTCAGTACTGACCCTCTGACAGTGCGGCACTCCCTCAGTACTGATCCTCTGACAGTGCAGGACTCCCTCAGTACTGACCCTCTGACAGAGCAGCACTCCCTCAGTACTGACCCTCTGACAGTGCAGCTCCCCCTCGGTACTGACCCTCTGACAGTGCAGCACTCCCTCAGTACTGACCCTCTGATGGTGCGGCACTCCCTCAGTACTGACCCTCTGACAGTGCGGCACTCCCTCAGTACTGACCCTCTGACAGTGCAGCACGCCCTCAGTACTGACACTCTGATGGTGCGACACTCCCTCAGTATTGACCCTCGGACAGTGCGGCACTCCCTCAGTACTGACCCTCTGACAGTGCAGCACTCCCTCAGTACTGACCCTCTGACAGTGCGGCACTCCCTCAGTACTGACCCTCTGACAGTGCAGCACTCCCTCAGTACTGACCCTCTGACAATGCAACACTCCCTCAGTACTGACCCTCTGACAGTGCGGCACTCCCTCAGTACTGACCCCCTGACAGTGCGGCACTCCCTCAGTACTGATCCTCTGACAGTGCAGCACTCCCTCAGTACTGACCCTCTGACAGTGCGCCACTCCCTCAGTACTGACCCTCTGACAGTGCGGCACTCCCTCAGTACTGACCCTCTGACAGTGCGGCACTCCCTCAGTACTGACCCTCTGACAGTGCGGCACTCCCTCAGTATTGACCCTCTGACAGTGCAGCACTCCCTCAGTACTGACCCTCTGACAGTGCGGCACTCCCTCAGTACTGACCCTCTGACAGTGCAGCACTCCCTCAGTACTGACCCTCTGACAATGCAACACTCCCTCAGTACTGACCCTCTGACAGTGCGGCACTCCCTCAGTACTGACCCTCTGACAGTGCGGCACTCCCTCAGTACTGACCCTCTGACAGTGCGGCACTCCCTCAGTACTGATCCTCTGACAGTGCAGCACTCCCTCAGTACTGACCCTCTGACAGTGCGGCACTCCCTCAGTACTGACCCTCTTACAGTGCCGCACTCCCTCAGTACTGACCCTCTGACAGTGCAGCACTCCCTCAGTACTGACCCCCTGACAGGGCGACACTCACTCCGAACTGACCCTCTGACAGTGCAGCACTCCCTCAGTACTGACCCTCTGACAGTGCCGCACTCCCTCAGTACTGACCCTCTGACAGTGCAGCTCTCCCTCAGTACTGACCCTCTGATGGTGCGGCACTCCCTCAGTACTGACCCTCTGACAGTGCGGCACTCCCTCAGTACTGACCCTCTGACTGCGCAGCACTCCCTCAGTACTGACCCTCTGACAGTGCGGCACTCCCTCAGTACTGACCCTCTGACAGTGCAGCACTCCCTCAGTACTGACCCTCTGACAGTGCAGCACTCCCTCAGTACTGACCCTCTGACAGTGCGGCACACCCTCAGTATTGACCCTCTGACAGTGCGGCACTCCCTCAGTACTGACCCTCTGACAGTGCAGCACTCCCTCAATACTGACCCTCTGACAGTGCGGCACTCTCTCAGTACTGACCCTCTGACAGTGCGGCACTCCCTCAATACTGACCCTCTGACAGTGCAGCACTCCCTCAGTACTGACCCTCTGACAGTGCAACACTCCCTCAGTACTGACCCTCTGACAGTGCAGCACTCCCTCAGTACTGACCTTCTGACAGTGCAGCACTCTCTCAGTACTGACCCTCTGACAGTGCAGCACTCCCTCAGTACTGACCCTCCCACAGTGCGGCACTCCCTCAGTATTGACCCTCTGACAGTGCAGCACTCCCTCAGTACTGACCCTCTGACAGTGCGGCACTCCCTCAGTACTGACCCACTGACAGTGCGGCACTCCTTCAGTCCTGACCCTCTGACGGTGCCGCACTCCCTCAGTACTGACCCTCTGACAGTGCAGCACTCCCTCAGTACTGGCCCTCTGACCGTGCGGCACTTCCTCAGTACTGACCCTCTTACAGTGCCGCACTCCCTCAGTACTGACCCTCTGACAGTGCAGCACTCCCTCAGTACTGACCCTCTGACTGTGCGGCACTCCCTCAGTACTGACCCTCGGACAGTGCCGCGCTCCCTCAGTACTGACCCTCTGACAGTGCCGCGCTCCCTCAGTACTGACCCTCTGACAGTGCAGCACTCGTTCAGTACTGACCCTCCCACAGTGCGGCACTCCCTCAGTACTGACCCTCTGACAGTGCGGCACTACCTCAGTACTGACCCTCTGACAGTGCGGCACTCCCTTAGTACTGACCCTCTGACAGTGCAGCACGCCCTCAGTACTGATCCTCTGATGGTGCGGCACTCCCTCAGTATTGACCCTCGGACAGTGCGGCACTCCCTCAGTACTGACCCTCTGACAGTGCAGCACTCACTCAGTACTGACCCTCTGACAGTGCGGCACTCCCTCAGTACTGACCCTCTGACAGTGCAGCACTCCCTCAGCACTGACCCTCTGACAATGCAACACTCCCTCAGTACTGACCCTCTGACAGTGCGGCACTCCCTCAGTACTGATCCTCTGACAGTGCAGGACTCCCTCAGTACTGACCCTCTGACAGAGCAGCACTCCCTCAGTACTGACCCTCTGACAGTGCAGCTCCCCCTCGGTACTGACCCTCTGACAGTGCAGCACTCCCTCAGTACTGACCCTCTGATGGTGCGGCACTCCCTCAGTACTGACCCTCTGACAGTGCGGCACTCCCTCAGTACTGACCCTCTGACAGTGCAGCACGCCCTCAGTACTGACACTCTGATGGTGCGACACTCCCTCAGTATTGACCCTCGGACAGTGCGGCACTCCCTCAGTACTGACCCTCTGACAGTGCAGCACTCCCTCAGTACTGACCCTCTGACAGTGCGGCACTCCCTCAGTACTGACCCTCTGACAGTGCAGCACTCCCTCAGTACTGACCCTCTGACAATGCAACACTCCCTCAGTACTGACCCTCTGACAGTGCGGCACTCCCTCAGTACTGACCCCCTGACAGTGCGGCACTCCCTCAGTACTGATCCTCTGACAGTGCAGCACTCCCTCAGTACTGACCCTCTGACAGTGCGGCACTCCCTCAGTACTGACCCTCTGACAGTGCGGCACTCCCTCAGTATTGACCCTCTGACAGTGCAGCACTCCCTCAGTACTGACCCTCTGACAGTGCGGCACTCCCTCAGTACTGACCCTCTGACAGTGCAGCACTCCCTCAGTACTGACCCTCTGACAATGCAACACTCCCTCAGTACTGACCCTCTGACAGTGCGGCACTCCCTCAGTACTGACCCTCTGACAGTGCGGCACTCCCTCAGTACTGATCCTCTGACAGTGCAGCACTCCCTCAGTACTGACCCTCTGACAGTGCGGCACTCCCTCAGTACTGACCCTCTTACAGTGCCGCACTCCCTCAGTACTGACCCTCTGACAGTGCAGCACTCCCTCAGTACTGACCCCCTGACAGGGCGGCACTCACTCCGAACTGACCCTCTGACAGTGCAGCACTCCCTCAGTACTGACCCTCTGACAGTGCCGCACTCCCTCAGTACTGACCCTCTGACAGTGCAGCTCTCCCTCAGTACTGACCCTCTGATGGTGCGGCACTCCCTCAGTACTGACCGTCTGACAGTGCGGCACTCCCTCAGTACTGACCCTCTGACTGCGCAGCACTCCCTCAGTACTGACCCTCTGACAGTGCGGCACTCCCTCAGTCCTGACCCTCTGACAGTGCAGCTCTCCCTCAGTACTGACCCTCTGACAGTGCCGCGCTCCCTCAGTACTGACCCTCTGACAGTGCAGCACTCCCTCAGTACTGACCCTCCCACAGTGCAGCACGCCCTCGGTACTGACCCTCTGATGGTGCGGCACTCCCTCAGTATTGACCCTCGGACAGTGCGGCACTCCCTCAGTACTGACCCTCTGACAGTGCAGCACTCCCTCAGCACTGACCCTCTGACAATGCAACACTCCCTCAGTACTGACCCTCTGACAGTGCGGCACTCCCTCAGTACTGATCCTCTGACAGTGCAGCACTCCCTCAGTACTGACCCTCTGACAGACCAGCACTCCCTCAGTACTGACCCTCTGACAGTGCAGCTCCCCCTCGGTACTGACCCTCTGACAGTGCGGCACTCCCTCAGTACTGACCCTCTGATGGTGCGGCACTCCCTCAGTACTGACCCTCTGACAGTGCGGCACTCCCTCAGTACTGAACCTCTGACAGTGCAGCACGCCCTCAGTACTGACACTCTGATGGTGCGGCACTCCCTCAGTATTGACCCTCGGACAGTGCGGCACTCCCTCAGTACTGACCCTCTGACAGTGCAGCACTCCCTCAGTACTGACCCTCTGACAGTGCGGCACTCCCTCAGTACTGACCCTCTGACAGTGCAGCACTCCCTCAGTACTGACCCTCTGACAATGCAACACTCCCTCAGTACTGACCCTCTGACAGTGCGGCACTCCCTCAGTACTGACCCCCTGACAGTGCGGCACTCCCTCAGTACTGATCCTCTGACAGTGCAGCACTCCCTCAGTACTGACCCTCTGACTGTGCGCCACTCCCTCAGTACTGACCCTCTGACAGTGCGGCACTCCCTCAGTACTGACCCTCTGACAGTGCGGCACTCCCTCAGTACTGACCCTCTGACAGTGCGGCACTCCCTCAGTATTGACCCTCTGACAGTGCAGCACTCCCTCAGTACTGACCCTCTGACAGTACGGCACTCCCTCAGTACTGAACCTCTGACAGTGCAGCACTCCCTCAGTACTGACCCTCTGACAGTGCAGCACTCCCTCAGTACTTACCCTCTGACAATGCAACACTCCCTCAGTACTGACCCTCTGACAGTGCGGCACTCCCTCAGTACTGACCCTCTGACAGTGCGGCACTCCCTCAGTACTGACCCTCTGACAGTGCGGCACTCCCTCAGTATTGACCCTCTGACAGTGCGGCACTCCCTCAGTACTGACCCTCTGACAGTGCGGCACTCACTCAATACTGACCCTCTGACAGTGCAGCACTCCCTCAATACTGACCCTCTGACAGTGCAACACTCCCTCAGTACTGACCCTCTGACAGAGCGGCACTCCCTCAGTACTGACCCTCTGACAGTGCGGCACTCCCTCAGTACTGACCCTCTGACAGTACGGCACTCCCTCAGTACTGACCCTCTGACAGTGCAGCACTCCCTCAGTACTGACCCTCTGACAGTGCAGCACTCCCTCAGTACTGACCCTCTGACAGTGCGGCACTCCCTCAGTATTGACCCTCTGACAGTGCGACACTCCCTCAGTACTGACCCTCTGACAGTGCAGCACTCCCTCAATACTGACCCTCTAACAGTGCGGCACTCCCTCAGTACTGACCCTCTGACAGTGCAGCACTCCCTCAGTACTGACCCTCTGACAGTGCAGCACTCCCTCAGTACTGACCCTCTGACAGTGCAGCACTCCCTCAGTACTGACCCTCTGACAGTGCAGCACTCCCTCAGTACTGACCCTCTGACAGTGCAGCACTCCCTCAGTACTGACCCTCTGAAAGTGCGGCACTCCCTCAGTCCTGACCCTCTGACAGTGCAGCACTCCCTCAGTGCTGACCCTCTGACAATGCAACACTCCCTCAGTACTGACCCCCTGACAGTGCGGCACTCCCTCAGTACTGATCCTCTGACAGTGCAGCACTCCCTCAGTACTGACCCTCTGACAGTGCGCCACTCCCTCAGTACTGACCCTCTGACAGTGCGGCACTCCCTCAGTACTGACCCTCTGACAGTGCAGCACTCCCTCAGTACTGACCTTCTGACAGTGCAGCACTCTCTCAGTACTGACCCTCTGACAGTGCAGCACTCCCTCAGTACTGACCCTCCCACAGTGCGGCACTCCCTCAGTATTGACCCTCTGACAGTGCAGCACTCCCTCAGTACTGACCCTCTGACAGTGCGGCACTCCCTCAGTACTGACCCTCTGACGGTGCAGCACTCCCTCAGTACTGACCCACTGACAGTGCGGCACTCCTTCAGTCCTGACCCTCTGACGGTGCCGCACTCCCTCAGTACTGACCCTCTGACAGTGCAGCACTCCCTCAGTACTGGCCCTCTGACCGTGCGGCACTTCCTCAGTACTGACCCTCTTACAGTGCCGCACTCCCTCAGTACTGACCCTCTGACAGTGCAGCACTCCCTCAGTACTGACCCTCTGACTGTGCGGCACTCCCTCAGTACTGACCCTCGGACAGTGCCGCGCTCCCTCAGTACTGACCCTCTGACAGTGCCGCGCTCCCTCAGTACTGACCCTCTGACAGTGCAGCACTCGTTCAGTACTGACCCTCCCACAGTGCGGCACTCCCTCAGTACTGACCCTCTGACAGTGCGGCACTACCTCAGTACTGACCCTCTGACAGTGCGGCACTCCCTTAGTACTGACCCTCTGACAGTGCAGCACGCCCTCAGTACTGATCCTCTGATGGTGCGGCACTCCCTCAGTATTGACCCTCGGACAGTGCGGCACTCCCTCAGTACTGACCCTCTGACAGTGCAGCACTCACTCAGTACTGACCCTCTGACAGTGCGGCACTCCCTCAGTACTGACCCTCTGACAGTGCAGCACTCCCTCAGCACTGACCCTCTGACAATGCAACACTCCCTCAGTACTGACCCTCTGACAGTGCGGCACTCCCTCAGTACTGATCCTCTGACAGTGCAGGACTCCCTCAGTACTGACCCTCTGACAGAGCAGCACTCCCTCAGTACTGACCCTCTGACAGTGCAGCTCCCCCTCGGTACTGACCCTCTGACAGTGCAGCACTCCCTCAGTACTGACCCTCTGATGGTGCGGCACTCCCTCAGTACTGACCCTCTGACAGTGCGGCACTCCCTCAGTACTGACCCTCTGACAGTGCAGCACGCCCTCAGTACTGACACTCTGATGGTGCGACACTCCCTCAGTATTGACCCTCGGACAGTGCGGCACTCCCTCAGTACTGACCCTCTGACAGTGCAGCACTCCCTCAGTACTGACCCTCTGACAGTGCGGCACTCCCTCAGTACTGACCCTCTGACAGTGCAGCACTCCCTCAGTACTGACCCTCTGACAATGCAACACTCCCTCAGTACTGACCCTCTGACAGTGCGGCACTCCCTCAGTACTGACCCCCTGACAGTGCGGCACTCCCTCAGTACTGATCCTCTGACAGTGCAGCACTCCCTCAGTACTGACCCTCTGACAGTGCGGCACTCCCTCAGTACTGACCCTCTGACAGTGCGGCACTCCCTCAGTATTGACCCTCTGACAGTGCAGCACTCCCTCAGTACTGACCCTCTGACAGTGCGGCACTCCCTCAGTACTGACCCTCTGACAGTGCAGCACTCCCTCAGTACTGACCCTCTGACAATGCAACACTCCCTCAGTACTGACCCTCTGACAGTGCGGCACTCCCTCAGTACTGACCCTCTGACAGTGCGGCACTCCCTCAGTACTGATCCTCTGACAGTGCAGCACTCCCTCAGTACTGACCCTCTGACAGTGCGGCACTCCCTCAGTACTGACCCTCTTACAGTGCCGCACTCCCTCAGTACTGACCCTCTGACAGTGCAGCACTCCCTCAGTACTGACCCCCTGACAGGGCGGCACTCACTCCGAACTGACCCTCTGACAGTGCAGCACTCCCTCAGTACTGACCCTCTGACAGTGCCGCACTCCCTCAGTACTGACCCTCTGACAGTGCAGCTCTCCCTCAGTACTGACCCTCTGATGGTGCGGCACTCCCTCAGTACTGACCGTCTGACAGTGCGGCACTCCCTCAGTACTGACCCTCTGACTGCGCAGCACTCCCTCAGTACTGACCCTCTGACAGTGCGGCACTCCCTCAGTCCTGACCCTCTGACAGTGCAGCTCTCCCTCAGTACTGACCCTCTGACAGTGCCGCGCTCCCTCAGTACTGACCCTCTGACAGTGCAGCACTCCCTCAGTACTGACCCTCCCACAGTGCAGCACGCCCTCGGTACTGACCCTCTGATGGTGCGGCACTCCCTCAGTATTGACCCTCGGACAGTGCGGCACTCCCTCAGTACTGACCCTCTGACAGTGCAGCACTCCCTCAGCACTGACCCTCTGACAATGCAACACTCCCTCAGTACTGACCCTCTGACAGTGCGGCACTCCCTCAGTACTGATCCTCTGACAGTGCAGCACTCCCTCAGTACTGACCCTCTGACAGACCAGCACTCCCTCAGTACTGACCCTCTGACAGTGCAGCTCCCCCTCGGTACTGACCCTCTGACAGTGCGGCACTCCCTCAGTACTGACCCTCTGATGGTGCGGCACTCCCTCAGTACTGACCCTCTGACAGTGCGGCACTCCCTCAGTACTGAACCTCTGACAGTGCAGCACGCCCTCAGTACTGACACTCTGATGGTGCGGCACTCCCTCAGTATTGACCCTCGGACAGTGCGGCACTCCCTCAGTACTGACCCTCTGACAGTGCAGCACTCCCTCAGTACTGACCCTCTGACAGTGCGGCACTCCCTCAGTACTGACCCTCTGACAGTGCAGCACTCCCTCAGTACTGACCCTCTGACAATGCAACACTCCCTCAGTACTGACCCTCTGACAGTGCGGCACTCCCTCAGTACTGACCCCCTGACAGTGCGGCACTCCCTCAGTACTGATCCTCTGACAGTGCAGCACTCCCTCAGTACTGACCCTCTGACTGTGCGCCACTCCCTCAGTACTGACCCTCTGACAGTGCGGCACTCCCTCAGTACTGACCCTCTGACAGTGCGGCACTCCCTCAGTACTGACCCTCTGACAGTGCGGCACTCCCTCAGTATTGACCCTCTGACAGTGCAGCACTCCCTCAGTACTGACCCTCTGACAGTACGGCACTCCCTCAGTACTGAACCTCTGACAGTGCAGCACTCCCTCAGTACTGACCCTCTGACAGTGCAGCACTCCCTCAGTACTTACCCTCTGACAATGCAACACTCCCTCAGTACTGACCCTCTGACAGTGCGGCACTCCCTCAGTACTGACCCTCTGACAGTGCGGCACTCCCTCAGTACTGACCCTCTGACAGTGCGGCACTCCCTCAGTATTGACCCTCTGACAGTGCGGCACTCCCTCAGTACTGACCCTCTGACAGTGCGGCACTCCCTCAATACTGACCCTCTGACAGTGCAGCACTCCCTCAATACTGACCCTCTGACAGTGCAACACTCCCTCAGTACTGACCCTCTGACAGAGCGGCACTCCCTCAGTACTGACCCTCTGACAGTGCGGCACTCCCTCAGTACTGACCCTCTGACAGTGCGGCACTCCCTCAGTACTGACCCTCTGACAGTGCAGCACTCCCTCAGTACTGACCCTCTGACAGTGCAGCACTCCCTCAGTACTGACCCTCTGACAGTGCGGCACTCCCTCAGTATTGACCCTCTGACAGTGCGACACTCCCTCAGTACTGACCCTCTGACAGTGCAGCACTCCCTCAATACTGACCCTCTAACAGTGCGGCACTCCCTCAGTACTGACCCTCTGACAGTGCAGCACTCCCTCAGTACTGACCCTCTGACAGTGCAGCACTCCCTCAGTACTGACCCTCTGACAGTGCAGCACTCCCTCAGTACTGACCCTCTGACAGTGCAGCACTCCCTCAGTACTGACCCTCTGACAGTGCAGCACTCCCTCAGTACTGACCCTCTGAAAGTGCGGCACTCCCTCAGTCCTGACCCTCTGACAGTGCAGCACTCCCTCAGTGCTGACCCTCTGACAATGCAACACTCCCTCAGTACTGACCCCCTGACAGTGCGGCACTCCCTCAGTACTGATCCTCTGACAGTGCAGCACTCCCTCAGTACTGACCCTCTGACAGTGCGCCACTCCCTCAGTACTGACCCTCTGACAGTGCGGCACTCCCTCAGTACTGACCCTCTGACAGTGCGGCACTCCCTCAGTACTGACCCTCTGACAGTGCGGCACTCCCTCAGTATTGACCCTCTGACAGTGCAGCACTCCCTCAGTACTGACCCTCTGACAGTGCGGCACTCCCTCAGTACTGACCCTCTGACAGTGCAGCACTCCCTCAGTACTGACCCTCTGACAATGCAACACTCCCTCAGTACTGACCCTCTGACAGTGCGGCACTCCCTCAGTACTGACCCTCTGACAGTGCGGCACTCCCTCAGTACTGATCCTCTGACAGTGCAGCACTCCCTCAGTACTGACCCTCTGACAGTGCGGCACTCCCTCAGTACTGACCCTCTTACAGTGCCGCACTCCCTCAGTACTGACCCTCTGACAGTGCAGCACTCCCTCAGTACTGACCCCCTGACAGGGCGGCACTCACTCCGAACTGACCCTCTGACAGTGCAGCACTCCCTCAGTACTGACCCTCTGACTGTGCAGCACTCCCTCAGTACTGACCCTCTGACAGTGCAGCACTCCCTCAGTACTGACCCTCTGACTGTGCAGCACTCCCTCAGTACTGACCCTCTGACAGTGCGGCACTCCCTCAGTACTGACCCTCTGACAGTGCCGCACTCCCTCAGTACTGACCCTCTGATGGTGCGGCACTCCCTCAGTACTGACCCTCTGACAGTGCGGCACTCCCTCAGTACTGACCCTCTGACTGCGCAGCACTCCCTCAGTACTGACCCTCTGACAGTGCGGCACTCCCTCAGTACTGACCCTCTGACAGTGCAGCTCTCCCTCAGTACTGACCCTCTGACAGTGCCGCGCTCCCTCAGTACTGACCCTCTGACAGCGCAGCACTCCCTCAGTACTGACCCTCTGACAGTGCGTCACTCCCTCAGTACTGACCCTCTGACAGTGCAGCACTCTCTCAGTACTGACCCTCTGACAGTGCGGCCCTCCCTCAGTACTGACCCTCTGACAGTGCGGCACTCCCTTAGTACTGACCCTCTGACAGTGCAGCACGCCCTCAGTACTGACCCTCTGATGGTGCGGCACTCCCTCAGTATTGACCCTCGGACAGTGCGGCACTCCCTCAGTACTGACCCTCTGACAGTGCAGCACTCCCTCAGTACTGACCCTCTGACAGTGCGGCACTCCCTCAGTACTGACCCTCTGACTGCGCAGCACTCCCTCAGTACTGACCCTCTGACAGTGCGGCACTCCCTCAGTACTGACCCTCTGACAGTGCAGCTCTCCCTCAGTACTGACCCTCTGACAGTGCCGCGCTCCCTCAGTACTGACCCTCTGACAGCGCAGCACTCCCTCAGTACTGACCCTCTGACAGTGCGTCACTCCCTCAGTACTGACCCTCTGACAGTGCAGCACTCTCTCAGTACTGACCCTCTGACAGTGCGGCCCTCCCTCAGTACTGACCCTCTGACAGTGCGGCACTCCCTTAGTACTGACCCTCTGACAGTGCAGCACGCCCTCAGTACTGACCCTCTGATGGTGCGGCACTCCCTCAGTATTGACCCTCGGACAGTGCGGGACTCCCTCAGTACTGACCCTCTGACAGTGCAGCACTCCCTCAGTACTGACCCTCTGACAGTGCGGCACTCCCTCAGTACTGACCCTCTGACAGTGCAGCACTCCCTCAGTACTGACCCTCTGACAGTGCAGCACTCTCTCAGTATTGACCCTCTGACAGTGCGGCACTTCCTCAGTACTGACCCTCCGACAGTGCGGCACTCCCTCAGTATTGACCCTCGGACAGTGCGGCACTCCCTCAGTACTGACCCTCTGACAGTGCGGCACTCCCTCAGTACTGACCCTCTGACAGTGCGGCACTCCCTCAGTACTGACCTTCGGACAGTGCGGCACACCCTCAGTACTGACCCTCTGACAGTGCAGCACTCCCTCAGTACTGCACTACAGTCTCAGCCTGGATTATGTCCAGAAGGTTCTGGAACACATGACTTTGTGACTCAATGTCTGGAGTACTCCCCACCGAGCCGAGACTGACCCCTGTTTCGGGTGGACGTGTTTCCATAGTTACTGATCACATCACTTTGTTCACCAGCTGAAAGGTTTTGAATGGAAATGTTGAAATCCTCTTACTTTCTCCACATCACCCAGACCTTCTGTGTCCAGGAGCACCAGGCAGTGATTATACTTCTTCGGGTGAGGCCGACACCACATCCAGATTCCCTTGGTGTGGGATTGGACAGTAGATCCCAGAGAGAAGCCTGGAGGAGCACAGTTACAATCACAAAGATTCATGGACAGCTTGGGAAACGCTCGACCGTTTGGACTGAATGATCCTGGACAGAGTCATGGACAACATCCTGACGATATTAAATTCTTTACCCGTCAGTCTGGCCTCAATAAAACTCGAGATGGATTTGTAGGCATAGTATTAGTTATTTTTACCCAACTTTCAAGTCTGACTCGCTTCACAAAAACCCAGGACACAAGCTGCCTCCTGAGTCTTCAGAATCGAGTGCTATTGGAGACAAAGGAATCTCTACAAATACATTCAAATGGCATCAAGTTTCACATACACGATTCCCATAGGTCATCCTATACCCCTCCTGACCTGGCCATACATCCTGATTGGCTCACTTCTCATTCCTTTCCCCTGGCCTCTTATTACCCAGCATCCTTTTCTCCTCATCCACTAGACACCCCTCCCCCCTTCCTTGCCATGCTCTCTGAAATCCTTTGTCTGTGAACTCACTAGAATTAGACCGGCCTGCATCTACATTACTGTAACTAATATATTTAAACTAATTATTTTATATCACATTCGTCAATCCTACCTGCTAAAGACCAGACCCACATCTCGCTGTGCACCTACATTTATTGTTCTCCATACCTGCACGTTAAATAAATATTGTCGCACCACATTGAGGCCCCTCCCCCGTCCAGTATTTCTTTATTATCACAGCGTCACGGAAGGGGTTGGGGGAGAAAGAAGGTGGGTGGTGGTTGGGGTGAGGGGTGCGGGGGTAGTGTTATAAGGACCATGGTGTCCGGGAAAAAGAGATGTTCGTGAAGCAGATTTGCCAACACGCTGAGGTGAATTGTACCATTGTCTGAAGAGCGTGGTTCTGAAATGGTGACATCTGAACGATTGAGGAATATAGATGATCAGAGCTATTGATTGGAGCTGGCCTGTGAGAGAGCAGCGGGACAGAGCAGAGCACCCCCGACACACTCCGTGGGTAGTGGGTTAGCTGTTTTCTCTACTTTAAAGCTATATCAAGGTAAGGGGCGGGATTCTCCGACCCCCCCCCCCCCCGCCGGGTCGGAGAATCCGCCCCCCCCCCCGGTTGCCGAATTCTCCGGCACCGGATATTCGGCGGGGGCGGGAATCGCGCCGCGCCAGTCGGCGAGCCCCCACCCGCCGATTATCCGGCCCGTGATGGGCTGAAGTCCCGCTGCTGGAATGTCTGTCCCGCCGGCGAGAATCAAACCACCTCTCTTACCGGCGGGACAAGGCGGCGCCGGTGGGCTCCGGGGTCCTGGGGAGGGGGGGGCGCGGGGCGATCTGGCCCCGGCGGGTGCCCCCATGGTGAATTCACCTGAGGAAGGAGCAGCACTCCGAAAGCTAGTGACATCGAAACAAACCTGTTGGACTTTAACCTGGTGTTGTAAGACTTCTCACTGTGCAAACCTTTCCAAGACTTTGCCCACAACAGAAGTAAGGCTCACTGGTCTACAGTTACCGCGGTTGTCTCTACTCCCCTTCTTCAACAAGGGGACAACATTTGCTATCCTCCAGTCTTCTGGCACTATTCCTGTAGACAAAGATGACTTAAAGATCAAAGCCAAAGGCTCAGCAATCTTCTCCCTAGCTTCCCAGAGAATCCTAGGATAAATGCCATGAGGTGGACAAAAATGAGGGACACAGATAGGGTGGATAGGGAGGAATTTTTCCCATTAGCTCTGGGGTCAATAACTGATTTAAGGTCAGGGGCAGGAGAGTTAGAGGGGATTAGAGGAAAAATGTTTTCACCCAGAGAGTGGTGGGAATCTGGAACTCACTCCTGAAAGGGTGGTAGAGGCAGTGTCATGTGACAGCACCTTTAAGAAATGGATGTTTTTACAGGATAGCTGCAGTGGGTGTGCCTTTAAGAAATGGATGTTTATTACTGCAGTGATGTCAGAGTGTGGGTGGAGCTGGGCTGCCTGTCAGCTTTTTACTTTCGCTTTGGACTTGCAGCTACAGGGTGTGTTTTAGTTTAGTTTTTGAGAGCTGGGTAGCTGCAGGCAAATCAAGCAGCTGTAAGGATCTCTCTCTACAAGCTACAGACTGACTCCAGCTCATCTGAGGATTACATGTCTCAATAGAGAAGTTAAACCTGATGTCTTTCTGTAAAAGGGTTCTTTTTTTTTGTCTTATGGATGTTGCAAGGAAAGATTAAGAGTTACTTATAGAGTACTGTATTCTTTGGGGGATTTATTGGTGTTGATAGTTCTTCAGATGTTTACAGTGGGTTTATAAAGTGTTAACTGGTTTCATAAATAAACATTGTTTTAAGTTAAATGTACTTTAGCTCTGTAAGGTGGGCCCGTGTGCTCCCCATAACCGCAATCTATTAAAGGTTGTGGGTGAGGTGAGCTCCATGATACACTTTGGGGCTCTCTAAACCCTGGCCAATTATAGCAGGAACCCTCACAACATCAGATGAATATTTGAAATGCCGGAGCGAACAAGGCTACGGACAAAGTGCTGGAAAACGGGATTAGAGTAAATAGGTGCTTGATGGCCGGTACGGGCACAGTGGGCTGAAGGGCCTCATTCTGTGCTGTTAAAACTCTACTCTGACTCTATGAGTAGTCCTAATATGATGCAACATTGATAAGAAAGAGATTCTTCTCCTGATAAATTAGCTAACAACTTTATCTTGGATGCATCATTAGTGTTGGCCTGGTTAACATATTTGGGCGGAGCTCCTGTATATTGTTCTGGGCCAGGGTTTAGATAACCCCAAAGTGTATCATGGAGTTCACCTGCCCCACAGCTTTTAATAGATTGTGGTATGGGGAGCGCACGGCCCACTCTACAGGTGTGGGACAGCAGAAATGGAAAAGTTTGTTTTGAAACAAAACAATGTTTATTCTATGAAATCAAGTTAACCTTTTTTAAAACAAACAGTGAATATCTTAGCAACCATTAATTCAAAGATAACCCCCAAAGAATACAACACTAAGTAACCTATATGCTGTCCTTTTACACACAAAAGACTTAATAAACCTTCAAACAGAAGGGCATCAGAGTTTACAGTCACTACTGAAAACATTTATAATTCTGAATTCACCAAATGATTAAGAGATCGTCCTTCATGGCAGAGAGCTCAACAGTGCAGCTGCTTCGGCCGGCTTCAGCTGCAGCTCGCTGAACAACACAGACACACCCAAGCTTTTCCTCAAACTGAAACTAAAAAGCAGAAGTAGAGCTCAGCTCCACCCACACTCTGACATCACTCCAGTAACATGAGCAGCTCCATTTCTTAAAGGTGCATTTCTTAAACACCCATTTCTTAAAGGTACTCTCGCATGACAATGCATTACAGGAAGTACATGGCTATCTGCTGGCGTATAATTCCTTTGTACATGAAAGGCAACGAATGGGTTAATGTGTTAGTATTTCACCTTTTAGTACGTTGTGGGAAAAAATCAGATGAGGTATCTGTTTACACGACAGGTTCATTGTTTGGGTGAATGTCCTGTTCCCGGTTTAGTTAATGATTTTATTTTATTCATTTATTGGGTGTGAGTGTTGCTAGTCAGGCCAATATTTATTGCTCAACCCTAACTTCCCTTGGGATGCTGGTGATGCGCCTCCTGCTCCAGCCCAAGTGCTTTGCATTTAAAATATCTTCACAAAAGAAAGGAAGGTTTAACCTGAGTGGCTTTCGTAATTCGACAACCAAACATCCTGCATTTGCACGAAAGATAGCAAAGCAGCCCGCGCTCTTAAAGTGGGGAGCAAGACGTCACGGGCTCGGCCGATAGCCTGGGTTGTAGTTTATGTGGAGGAGGAGGTTAAGTGAGAGCAGCGAACTCAGAGGAGAGAGGGCAAGGCGAGTTGAGATCAGAGGTCGTAACCGTCGAGGGTGAAAGGTCACTGAGTGCAGAGGCTGAGGAGGGGGATGGTGATCTCAGTGGGAATCCCGGGACTTGGGTGGACAGTAGAGGAGCCGGGGTTTGAAGGAGAGGCGGGAGAGGAGAAACAAGGGGCGGGATTTTCCACGAACCAGCGGGGTGGGCGACTCCGTGGGGAAGGGGTGGCGTGAACCACTCCGGCGTCGGGCCGGAATCCTCCGCACCTTCAGGGTCTAGGCCGGCGCTGGAGTGGTTTGCGCCCCGCCGGCCCGCGCGAATGGGCTTGGCGCCACGCCAATCGGCGCTGAAGGGCCTCCGCGAGTTGGCGCATGCGCGGGAACGCCAGCGTGTGCTGTCGTCATTCCAGCGCATGCGCAGGGGGGGTTCATCTCCGCGTTGGCCGTCGCGGAGGTCCACAGCAGCCAACGCAGAGGAATAGAGTGCCCCCACGGCACAGGCCCGCCCATGGATCGGTGGGCTCCGATCACGGACCAGGACACCGTGGGGCCCCCCCCCGGGGCAGATCCCCCCCCGCGCCCCCCCCCCCCCCCCCCCCCGAGGCCGCCTGTGGAGCCAGGACCCGCCGGTATGTACCTGTTGTGATTTACGGCGGCGGGACTGGCCGTAAACGTGCGGCCGCTCGGCCCATCGCGGGCCGGTGAATCGCCAGGGGGCCCGCTGCCAGCGGACACCGACCGGCGCGGCGCGGTTCCCGCCCCCGCCAAGTCCCCGGCGCCGGAGAATTCGGCAGCTGGCCGGGGCGGGCTTCTCGCCGCCCCCCGGCGATTCTCCGCCCCACGGTGTGAGCTGCTCAGTAACAGAGGATGTGAGGAGCAAGTGAAGGAACCACGGGGATGTGAGCACCGCTGGACCTCGGAGAGGAGTTAAGAAGGAGCTACATTGGCGAGTGACTGGAGTCACATGGAGGTCTGCTTTCATTTCATTCTTTTGTGGTTTGTGGGCATCGCTGGTGTCATGATATACACCAGCATATCATGGTGCAATCACACACACTGATATACATCACTGATACACACTGATATACACCAGTATATCATGGTGCAGATACACACTGATGGCCATGCAGTGGGACCAATCAGCATACACAACACCGCAGCCAATCACCAGTGAGAGCACACGCACTATAAAGACAGGGGACAGGAGAGTTCCCGCTCATTCTAGTAGCAGCCAGCTCGGAGCACAGAGCTCACAGCTTGCAACACAGACATTCACCATGTGCTAAGTGCATCACCATCGCTAGTGATAGGAAAGGGTCCACAGATAAGCTGGTAATGCCCCGTACCAAGCTTACATAGAACATAGAACATAGAACAATACAGCACAGTACAGGCCCTTCGGCCCACGATGTTGCACCGAAACAAAAGCCATCTAACCTACACTATACCATTATCATCCATATGTTTATCCAATAAATTTTTAAATGCCCTCAATGTTGGCGAGTTCACTACTGTAGCAGGTAGGGCATTCCACGGCCTCACTACTCTTTGTGTAAAGAACCTACCTCTGACCTCTGTCCTATATCTATTACCCCTCAGTTTAAAGTTATGTCCCCTCGTGCCAGCCATTTCCATCTGCGGGAGAAGGCTCTCACTGTCCACCCTATCCAACCCCCTGATCATTTTGTATGCCACTATTAAGTCTCCTCTTAACCTTCTTTCCAACGAAAACAACCTCAAGTCCATCAGCCTTTCCTCATAAGATTTTCCCTCCATACCAGGCAACATCCTGGTAAATCTCCTCTGCACCCGCTCCAAAGCCTCCACGTCCTTCCTATAATGCGGTGACCAGAACTGTACACAATACTCCAAATGCGGCCGTACCAGAGTTCTGTACAGCTGCAACATGACCTCCTGACTCCGGAACTCAATCCCTCTACCAATAAAGGCCAACACTCCATAGGCCTTCTTCACAACCCTATCAACCTGGGTGGCAACTTTCAGGGATCTATGTACATGGACACCTAGATCCCTCTGCTCATCCACAGTTCCAAGAACTTTACCATTAGCCAAATATTCCGCATTCCTGTTATTCCTTCCAAAGTGAATCACCTCACACTTCTCTACATTAAACTCCATTTGCCACCTCTCAGCCCAGCTCTGCAGCTTATCTATATCCCTCTGTAACCTGCTACTTCCTTCCACACTATCGACAACACCACCGACTTTAGTATCGTCTGCAAATTTACTCACCCACCCTTCTGCGCCTTCCTCTAGGTCATTGATAAAAATGACAAACAGCAACGACCCCAGAACAGATCCTTGTGGTACTCCACTTGTGACTGAACTCCATTCTGAACATTTCCCATCAACCACCACCCTCTGTCTTCTTTCAGCTAGCCAATTTCTGATCCACATCTCTAAATCACCCTCAATCCCCAGCCTCCGTATTTTCTGCAATAGCCTACCGTGGGGGACCTTATCAAACGCTTTGCTGAAATCCATATACACCACATCAACTGCTCTACCCTTGTCTACCTGTTCAGTCACCTTCTCAAAGAACTCGATAAGGTTTGTGAGGCATGACCTACCCTTCACAAAGCCATGCTGACTATCCCTGATCATATTATTCCTATCTAGATGATTATAAATCTTGTCTCTTATAATCCCCTCCAAGACTTTACCCACTACAGACGTGAGGCTCACCGGTCTATAGTTGCCGGGGTTGTCTCTGCTCCCCTTTTTGAACAAAGGGACCACATTTGCTATCCTCCAGTCCTCCGGCACTATTCCTGCAGCCAATGATGACATAAAAATCAAAGCCAATGGTCCAGCAATCTCTTCCCTGGCCTCCCAGAGAATCCTAGGATAAATCCCATCAGGTCCCGGGGACTTATCTATTTTCAGCCTGTCCAGAATTGCCAACACCTCTTCCCTACGTACCTCAATGCCATCTAATCAATTTACCTGGAGCTCAGCACTCTCCTCCACAACATTCTCTTTTTCCTGAGTGAATACTGACAAAAAATATTCATTTAGTATCTCGCCTATCTCTTCAGACTCTACACACAACTTCCCATCCCTGTCCTTGACTGGTCCTACTCTTTCCCTAGTCATTCGCTTATTCCTGACATACCTATAGAAAGCTTTTGGGTTTACCTTGATCCTTTCTGCCAAATACTTCTCATGTCCCCTCCTTGCTCGTCTTAGCTCTCTCTTTAGATCCTTCCTCGCTACCTTGTAACTATCCATCGCCCCAACTGAAACTTCACACCTCATCTTCACATAGGCCTCCTTCTTCCTCTTAACAAGAGATCCCACTTCTTTGGTAAACCACGGTTCCCTCGCTCGGCACCTTCCTCCCTGCCTGACCGGTACATACTTATCAAGAACACGCAGTAGCTGTTCCTTGACAAGCTCCACTTATCCAGTGTGTCCAACACTTGCAGCCTACTTCTCCACCTTATCCCCCCTAAGTCACGTCTAATGGCATCATAATTTCCCTTCCCCCAGCTATAACTCTTGCCCTGCGGTGTATACTTATCCCTTTCCATCCTTAACGTAAACGTCACCGAATTGTGGTCACTGTCCCCAAAGTGCTCACCTACCTCCAAATCCAACACCTGGCCTGGTTCATTACCCAAAACCAAATCCAATGTGGCCTCGCCTCTTGTTGGCCTGTCAACATATTGTTTCAGGAAACCCTCCTGCACACACTGTACAAAAAACGACCCATCTAATGTACTCGAACTATATCTTTTCCAGTCAATATTTGGAAAGTTAAAGTCTCCCATAATAACTACCCTGTTACTTTCGCTCTTATCCAGGATCATCCTCGCCATCCTTTCCTCTACATCCCTAGAACTATTTGGAGGCCTATTACAGTAGGTTATTACAGTTGAGTTGTTAATAAAATAGAGTTACACCATCTCCAGCCGTGTTGACCTGTTTGTAGACCAGAACACCCAACACGACAGCTGGCAAGGCCTGCATTTGCTGCCCATTCCTAATTTCCCTTTGTGAAAGCCCACACGAGGCCTACAGGGACAGACCAATAATCCTCCCCATGAGCCTCGTAGAATACGAGCTCCCCCGCTGAGGCCCATCAGTGGAGTGGATCGGCTCGAGCATCAAAACCAGGCCAGATGGGCAGGCCCGGCTGGGGTCTGGAATGTGCTGTGTGTATAGATCACTTCGCAAAAAGATCCGTTTCTTTACGCCTCTTGTTTTGGACTCCTCTGTGGCCACTAAGCCCCTGAACTAAGTGTCTCACTCAGCCATTTCAGCAGTTAGGAGTGAACCAGATTGCTGTGGGTCTGAAGCAGGCCAGCCAGTGTAAGGTTGGCAGATTTCCTTCCCTAAAGGACATTCGCGAACCTGTTCTGACCTTGCCACATCCCAAAAAAGAACTTTAAAAAATCCATGTCCCTCGCGCCTATGTAGCCGTGCCTTGACTACTCTCTGCAGTGGCCTAGCCAACCGCTGAGCTACAATCGATGCCAGACCTGCCCGTAATGCTCACGTCCCCATAATGAATCGTCTCTGTGGTTTTCACAGCAGCGATCATGGTTTCAAGGTCACCCTTACTGAATTCCACACTCTAAGAATTGAGCTCCTGCAGTGGGATTTGAACCCGTGTCCCTTGACCATTAGCCTGACCCTCTGGGTTACCAATGCAGTGACATTACCACCAGGCCACACCTTTGGGTGGAGCAAGCTTTACATTAGAACATAGCCATAGAAAATACAGCACAGAGCAGGCCCTTCGGCCCACGATGTTGTGCCAAACCTTTGTCCTAGATTAATCATAGATTATCATTGAAATTACAGTGCAGAAGGAGGCCATTCGGCCCATTGAGTCTGCACCAGCTCTTGGAAAGAGCACCCTACCCAAAGTCAACACCTCCACCCAACACTAAGGGCAATTTTGGACACTAAGGACAATTTATCACGGCCAATCCACCCAACCTGCACATCTTTGGACTGTGGGAGGAAACCGGAGCACCCGGAGGAAACCCACGCGCACACGGGGAGGACGTGCAGACTCCGCACAGACAGTGACCCAAGCTGGAATCGAACCTGAGACCCTGGAGCTGTGAAGCAATTGTGCTATCCACAATGCTACCGTGCTGCCCTTAAGAACAAATAAATCTACACTATATCATTTTACCGTAATCCATGTACCTATCCAATAGCTGCTTGAAGGTCCCTAATGTTTCCGACTCAACTACTTCCACAGGCAGTGCATTCCATGCCCCCACTACTCTCTGGGTAAAGAACCTACCTCTGACATCCCCCCTATATCTTCCACCTTTCACCTTAAATTTATGTCCCCTTGTAATGGTTTGTTCTACCCAGGGAAAAAGTATCTGACTGTCTACTCTATCTATTCCCCTGATCATCTTATAAACCTCTATCAAGTCGCCCCTCATCCTTCTCCGTTCTAATGAGAAATGGCCTAGCACCCTCAACCTTTCCTCGTAAGACCTACTCTCCATTCCAGGCAACATCCTGGTAAATCTCCTTTGCACCTTTTCCAAAGCTTCCACATCCTTCCTAAAATGAGGCAACCAGAACTGTACACAGTACTCCAAATGTGGCCTTACCAAAGTTTTGTACAGCTGCATCATCACCTCACGGCTCTTAAATTCAATCCCTCTGTTAATGAACGCGAGCACACCATAGGCCTTCTTCACAGCTCTATCCACTTGAGTGGCAACTTTCAAAGATGAATGAACATAGACCCCAAGATCTCTCTGCTCCTCCACATTGCCAAGAACTCTACCGTTAACCCTGTATTCCGCTTTCATATTTGTCCTTCCAAAATGGACAACCTCACACTTTTCAGGGTTAAATTCCATCTGCCACTTCTCAGCCCAGCTCTGCATCCTATCTATGTTATCGGCCAGGGTTTAGAGAGCCCCAAAGTGTATCATGGAGTTCACCTGATCAATGAGGGTGATCGAAACCCTATCGATCTATTGGATCTGGAGATATGACCGCCCAAAAGGGCGCGAAAGAGAAGAAGGATAAGAAGCCCTGTGCACTAGGGATCGGCCTGTTTTGGACCGGCCTGAGTGCGACCACTTGCAGCATATCAACCAGCCAAGGTCAAGGACCCGCGATCGCTACCTGAAGGACAAGCCCAGCCGAGACGAACCTGAAGACTTCCAACCGACCCATGTGGACACAGGGAAAGGCCTTATCTGCTGCATAGTGCCGGTCACCCCGAAGTTAAGTAAAGGTCATCTTAGTTATTAGGTCTAGTTTAGTGCCTAGTCGCGTGTATTATTGCATATAGTAATAAGTCTTGTGTTATTAATAAACTGTCTTTGAACTGATACACTAGTTGTGTGGTCATTCGGTCAATATAAGAAACAGCTTGTGGTTCACATCAAAATATAGAAATCAACAATATGGTTTCCATTGAGCAGTTCACTAACTCACTGCGGAGACTCCCTCACATTAGTCGTCCCTCACATCGTCACCAGAAGCTCATTAACTAACAGCTCATGAATCTCACCCTGAGTCTTCCCTGCCAATCGGTTCAGCAGGTAGGATTTCCCGGTCCTGTAAAATCCCACGACAGATACAACCACCACCGTCTCCTTAATGTTGGAGAGAAGTAGCAGCGCATCCTCCTTGATCACCAGTTTGCCGTGTTGTGTGTTCTCAATCAGGCACATGGGACTCTGCATGTAGGTGTCAGCATTCATTTTGACAGCCTGAAATGATAAAAATGCAGCAGTTAACTGGCATCACGCACTGACCGAGAAAGATATTTCTAAACAGCGGCCTGCGTGGGTTTCCTCCGGGTGCTCCGGTTTCCTCCCACAGTCCAAAGATGTGCAGGTTAGGTGGATTGGCCATGATAAATTGCCCTTAGTGTCCAAGAAAATAAGTTAGGTGGGGTTACTGGGAAAGGGTGGAGGTGTGGGCTTAAGTAGGGAGCTCTTTCCAAGAGCCGGTGCAGGCTCGATGGGCCGAATGGCCTCCCTGGATTGGATTGGATTGGATTTGTTTATTGTCACGAGGTACAGTGCAAAGTATTTTTCTGCGAGCAGCTCAACAGATCATTAAGTACATGGGAAGAAAAGGGAATAAAATAAAATACATAACAGGGCAACACAACATATACAATGTAACTACATAACACCGGCATCGGGTGAAGCATACAGGGTGTAGTGTTAATGAGGTCAGTCCATAAGAGGGTCATTTAGGAGTCTGGCGACAGTGGGGAAGAAGCTGATTTTGAGTCCGTTCGTGCGTGTTCTCAGAATTCTGTATCTCCTGCCCGATGGAAGAAGTTGGAAGAGTGAGTAAGCCGGGTGGGAGGGGTCTTTGATTATGCTGCCCGCTTTCCCCAGGCAGCGGGAGGTGTAGATGGAGTCAATGGATGGGAGGCAGGTTTGTGTGATGGACTGGGCTGTGTTCACGACTCTCTGAAGTTTCTTGCGGTCCTGGGCCGAGCAGTTGCCATACCAGGCTGTGATGCAGCCAGATAGGATGCTTTCTATGGTGCATCTGTAAAGGTTGGTGAGAGTTAATGTGGACATGCCGAATTTCCTTAGTTTCCTGAGGAAGTATAGGTGCTGTTGTGCTTTCTTGGTGGTAGCGCCGAGCTGGGCGGACCAGGACAGATTTTTGGAGATGTGCACCCCTAGGAATTTGAAACTGCTAACCATCTCCACCTCGGCCCCGTTGATGCTGACAGGGGTGTGTACAGTACTTTGCTTCCTGAAGTCAATTACCAGCTCTTTAGTTTTGCTGGCATTGAGGGAGAGATTGTTGTCGCTACACCACTCCACTAGGTTCTCTATCTCCCTCCTGTATTCGGACTCATCGTTATTCGAGATCCAGCCCACTATGGTCGTATCGTCAGCAAACCTGTGCACTGTAAATTCTATGTGACAGTGTAAGACAGGGAAATCAGAACAGAAAGGTCACAGTGTCAATCCCCCCTCAGTATGGAGTCAACCAATCTCAGCCAAACCAGGAATGGGGACTTGTCTTATTCTCCAGGGTATGTTTCAATAGATTGATCCCCAATTAACAGAATTATAGGAACCATTGCTCTCAGCTTCAAAGATCAAATCCTTATCAATGCTAAATATTTCCCTCTCTTTTGTCCATCTCCATCACTATCCCACGCCACTGTCACCAAGATATTTATCAACCCCGCCCCCAACACCTTCAATTGCTGCTTTCTCAAACACTACCCACTATAATCTGCGTCTTGTCTGAAGCTAAGCATTCTGCATTGTTCCCACAATGTCTCAGTCCCAGACAGACCCTCGGTCTACATAAGCCTTCAACACACTTGGGGGGCGGGGTGGGGGGGGGGAGGGGGGCGGCACAACACCAGGTTAATATCCAACAGGTTTGTTGGGAATCACTAGCTTTCGGAGCGCAGCTCCTTCCTCAGGTGAGTCGGAAAGCGGCGCTCCGAAAGCCAGTGATTCGAAACAAACCTGTTGGACTTTAACCTGGTGTTGTAAGACTTCTTACCGTTCCCACCCCAGTCCAATGCCAGCATCGACACATCATGACACTTGGGGGGGTGGGGAAGAGGTACTCAAATTATCCATAGAATCATAGAATTTACAGTGCAGAAGGAAGCCATTTGGCCCATCGGCACCCCAGTTAATCCCAAGCCTCCCACCCCATGCCTCAAACCCCACCTAACCTTTTTTGGACACTAAGGGCAATTTAGCATGGCCAATCCACCTAACCTGCACATCTTTGGACTGTGGGAGGAAACCGGAGCTCCCGGAGGAAACCCACGCAGACACGGGGAGAGCGTGCAGACTCCGCACAGACAGTCACCCAAGCCGGGAATAGAACCCGGGACCCTGGAGCTGTGAAGCAACAGTGCTAACCACTATGCTACCGTGCCGCCCTCAAAGTTCCTACGCTCGACTGGCCATTGTCACCAGCTGAAAAAAATCATTACGAAGCCTCTCGGCCAAAGAGCAATGTTGGAAAATGACCCCCAGCGTGTGTTGCTGGGATGGCCCACGGCTCAATATGTGACACATCCCAGTCGAGAAAGTTATACATTCACACTCTGCCCCAAAGACCTGACATAGATCTAAGCCTACACTCCCGGAGGAGTGCAGCATTGTCACAGGTGCCATAGTTAAGATAACACATTACACAGACACAGTCTCCCCTCTCGGGTGGGAGGATAAGACCTCACAGCACCATTTTGAAGAAAAGCAAAGAACGATACAGCACAGGAACAGGCCCTTCGGCCCTCCAAGCCTGTACCTGTCATGATGCCAACCTTGGCCAAAACCCTCAGCACTTCCTTGTGCCGTATCCCTCTATACCCATCCTATCCAGGCATTAATGTATCTGCTTCCACAACCTCCCCTGGCAACGCGTTCCAGACACTCACCACCCTGTGTGTAAAAAACCTGCCTCACACATCTCCTCGAAACATTGCCCCACGGACATTAAACCTCTGCCACCTGGTGACTGACCCCTCCACCCTGGGAAAGATTGCCTGCCCATCCACTCTATCCATGCCCCTCATAATCTTGTAGACCTCTATCAGATCACCCCTCAACCTCCGTCATTCTAATGAAAACAGCCCGAGTCTATTCAGCCTCTCTGCACAGCTAACACCCTCCAGACCAGACAACATCCTGGTAAACCCCCTCTGCACCCTCTCCAAAGCCTCCACATCCTTCTGGGTAGTGTGGCGACCAGAATTGTGCGCAACATTCCAAGTGCGGCCTTACCAAGAAGAACTGGAGAGTTCTCCCTGAAGTCCTGGGAGTGGCAAAAATCCTTCAATCAGCTTCGATAAAACAGGGGGCCGGGTCGATTAGCTCACCCAATTGGTTGCCGTGTTTTGGTACGTGCAACAATGACTGCGTGTCAAAACAACCTCAATGGCTGTTAAAATCCTTTGGAATTTCTTGCAGTTGTAAAAAGCAGCAGAAATTGAAGCTGATTCCTGGAAACAATGTCTGCAGCTGTAATGTATTCTCCAGTGAGTAGAACTAATTTCCATTGTTCCAGTTAATATCCAGTCTTGATGCATGGCGATAAACATCACAATCTGCACAGATCATCCCCCTTATTACATTTATACACTACCTGACTGCTGGAGCTGGACAGAGGTGCTCTCAATCCGATTGCCGGCAGGGAACTGACTGTCTCCTACTCTCCGAGGAAACAGGAAGTAGTAAAACATACTCAGAACGAAACTGAAAGGAGATATTGCAGGCTGGCTGTTAGTCTGTGCAAAGTAAAAAAACAAATACCAGTTTTGCAAGTCATCAGCAGAGTGCGATCCAGGGGTACATGTAGCTAAACTATATACTAGGAAGGTGGCAGGTGCAACATAGCAATGAGGTTGGACCATAAACAAAACAAGTGTAATCATCAAACATCAAAAACGAACTCCTGTAACGACAAAAAGAGAAACACATTAACATTGTGGCATTACACGTTAGTGAGTCCAACGTTCAAACAGGCTCATAAGTCCACCCTAGTAGGTGGGCGACGAATTCGGGTTGACCGTTAGGATGGCACACCATTCATCACCCGGATTGACGCTGTTCACTGGCATCGACTGGTGGGTCCTGCTTGGGGACATCCGGTTCCTGTCAATGACCACGACGTGGACGGCTTCCCGGTCGTCAGTATCACCGGTCTGTACGTCGTCAGGGTATGACTCGGTGTATGGAGGCTGAATGGCCCGCACGTCCCTGCGAGGCTGGCGGAATTGGGGAGCGTTGGCAGGTTGAGCTGCTCGACAGCAGGCAGCGTAGTGTCCCATCCTGCCACAGCGGAGGCATTGTCGATTCTTTGCTGGACTTTGCCGCTTTAAATGTGCGGATCCACAGTTGCCGCACGTCGTGACGTCATGGCGTTCGTTGCGCCATCGCGCATGCGCAGTTCGGTCCTGCGTAGAGCGCGCCTGCGTGTCGCATCCCTCTGCGTCGACGTCTCTTTTGGCGCGTACAAGCGCGGGAGGCCTCGGAAAGCGTGCAAAATGGCCGCCCTCATCCGGGCCGGGGGCCGGGAGGAACTCAATCGACTGGACCCGCTCGGCCTCGTAGGACCCCTGCCGTGCCGATTCGGCCGCCTGGAATTGGGAGTACCGGCTGGTCGCGTTTTCATGGAGGACGCAGGCTTCGATGGCGGTGGCTAAGGTGAGGCTCTTAAATTTGAGGAGCTGCTGGCATAGGGTGCCCGAGGTGACCCCAAAAACTATCTGGTCTCGAATCATGGAATCGGAGGTGGCCTCATAGCCGCAGGACTGCGCGAGGATACGGGGGGGGGTGTCAGGAAAGATTGAAAAGGCTCATCCTTACCCTGCAGGCGCTGCTGGAAGAGGTACCTCTCGAAGCTCTCGTTCACCTTGAGGTTGAAGTGCTGCTCGAGTTTAAGAAGGACCGTCTTGTACTTCGTCTTGTCCTCACCGTCCGCGAATACCAGGGAGTTGTAGATGTGGATGGCGTGTTGCCCTGCCGTGGAGAGGAGGAGGGCGATTTTTCAGGTGTCCGAAGCATTCTCCCTTTCCGTGGCTTCTAGGAAGAACTGGAAGCGCTGTTTAAACAGCTTCCAGTTAACACCGAGGTTTCCAGCGATTTGGAGCGGCTGCGGCGGGCTGATGGTGTCCATGGCGCAGGATGGCGGATCCCTGAAGATGTGTAGGTAGGTCTCACAGTTGCTGGATTCCAACCCTGGTACTATGTCGTGTTGGGTGTTCTGCTACACAGCCGAACCAACACGGTTGCAGATGGTACAACTCTGTTTTATTACTATCAATAACAACATCTGTAAACTTATGACTGTGGTTCGTTCTTTACCCTTTAACCTGTGGACCCAGCCCTTACACTATCTTAGAGAGGCACTCAGCACATGGTGTATGTCTGAGTGGCACGCTGTGAGCTCTGTGCTCTGAGCTATCTGCTGTTAGAATGAGCGGGAACTGTGGTGTTCCCCGTTTTATAGTCCGTGTGCTCTTGCCTGTGATTGGCTGTGATGTTGTGTGTGTGTCGATTGGTCCGTTGATCTGTCCATCAGTGTGTGTGTGATTGCACCATGATGTTTATCTGAATATCATGACAAGGAGGTTTACAAGAACGGATCCAGGGATGAGAAACTTCAGTGATGAGGAGAGATTGGGGAGGTTCCCCTGGGAGAGAAGGAGGCTGAGAGGAGAGCTGATCGAGATGTTCAAACTCATGAGGGGGCTGGACAAAGTCGATGGGGGGGAAACCTCCCACTTGCAAAAGGATCGAGAACGAGAGGGGCTCAGATTTCAGGTGAGTTGCAAAGGAAGCAGAGGTGATGTGAGAAAAACGTTTTCCCCACAGCGAGTGTTTGGGGACTGGAACGCACGGCCTGGATGTGTGTTGGAGGCAGGTTCAATCGAGACATTGAAGAGGGCGCTGGGTGATTATTTGAACAGAAACAATGTGCAGGGGTTGGGGGAAACGGCAGGGGAGCGGCACTGAGTCACGATGCTCGTTTGGAGGGATAGTACAGACACAATGGGCTGAATAGCCTCCTGTGCCGTGACAATTCTGTGATCTTGTGTCCCTTAAAACGGTACTCCAGTTCAGAGCACTGCCAGTCATTTGCAAGTTTGACTGGTTTATGCCCCTGGGAACAATGTTCTCGGAGAAGTAAGCTTGCTGGACGATGGAGAGGCTGACAGCTCAGATTGAAGCAGGATTCTTTCAGTAGAAGAGGGGAATAAAGGGAATTGGGAAACAGAGAACAAAGCGAACAAAGAAACAAAGAACGATACAGCACAGGAACAGGCCCTTCGGCCCTCCAAGCCTGTACCGATCATGATACCACCCTTGGCCAAAACCCTCAGCACTTCCCTGTGCCGTGTCCCTCTATACCCATCCTGTCCATGTGTTTGTCAAGATGCCTTTTGAACGACGTTAATGTATCTGCTTCCACAACCTCCCCTGGCAACGCGTTCCAGACACTCACCACCCTCTGTCTAAAAAACCTGCCTCACACATCTCCTCGAAACATTGCCCCACGGACATTAAACCTATGCCCCCTGGTGACTGACCCCTCCACCCTGGGAAAGAGTGCCTGCCCATCCATCCATCCATGCCCCTCATAATCTTGTAGACCTCTATCAGGTCACCCCTCGACCTCCGTCATTCTAATGAAAACAGTCCGAGTCTATTCAGCCTCTCCACATAGCTAACACCCTCCAGACCAGGCAACATCCTGGTAAACCCCCTCTGCACCCTCTCCAAAACCTCCACATCGTTCTGGTAGTGCGGCGACCAGAATTGAACACTATACTCCAAGTGCGGCCGTACCAAGGTTCTATACAGCTGCAGCCTGACTTGCCAGTTTTTATACTCGATGCCCCGATATAGATTTTATTTTGGACGCTTAAGGAAGCAAATGAAAGCAAAATGCTGCAGATTCTGAAATACAACAGAAACTTCTTCAAGATCATCTCATGCACCTAGTGGCTCAGAAATGTCTGTGACAATACGATACGTCTCTAGATAAACAGTGCTCCGTCACTCGATCATGGCTGGTAAGCCTCTCAGCCCCATTTCCTGCCTTCTCCCCATAACCCCTGATCCCCTTATTAATCCAAATTATTCAACTGTTTCCAAATATTTTACAAAGCGGTTTGCTTTCTCCTCAATAACATTGGGCTTTTAAAAATTATCGTTCCTTTTAACAGAACCATTATCTTATCTCAATTCACAGAATTAAAAAACATCAGAAAATCTGGGAAAGTCTTCTACATTGAGTAATGCAACAGGTCGTCAAAGTACAGAAAGTGGGCTTAACATGGGGTGCCGCAGTGATTAGCACTGCTGCCTCATAGCGCCAGGGACCCGGGTGACTGTCGGTGTGGTGTTTGCACTTCCTCCCGAAGTCTGTGTGGGTTTCCTCCGGGTGCTCCGGTTTCCTCCCACAGTCCAAAGATGTGCAGGTTAGGTGGATTGGCCCTGATCAATTGAATGTTAGTGAGCAGGGATGTGTTACGGGGATGGGGCGGGGTAGTGGGCCTCAGGAGGGTGCTCTTTCAGAGGGTCGGTGGTGACCTGATGGGCTGAATGGCCTCCGTCTGCACTGTAAGAAGTCTATGGGCGCGGTTCTCCGACTCCCCACCGGGTCGGAGAATCGCCGGGGGCTGGCGTGAATCCCGCCCCCGCCGTGTCCCGAATTCTCCGCCACCAGAGATTCGGCGGGGGCGGGAATCGCGCCGAGCCGGTCGCCGGAAATCGCGCCGGTCGGCGGGCCCACCCTTGGCGATTCTCCGGCCCGCGATGGGCCGAAGTCCCGCCGCTGTCAACCCACGCCAGCCGGCGTGGATTAGACCTCCTTTTGTACGGCGGGACAAGGCGGCGCGGGCGGGCTCCGGGGTCCTGGGGAGGGCACGGGGCGATCTGGCCCCGGGGGGTGCCCCCTTGGTGGCCTAGCCCGCGATCGAGGCCCACTGATCCGCGGGCGGGCCTGTGCCGTGGGGGCACTCTTTTCCTTCCGCCTTCGCCATGGTCTTCACTACGGCGGAGGCAGAAGAGACCCCCTCCACTGCGCATGCGTGGGGGTGCCGTGAGCGGCCGCTGACGCTCCCGCGCATGCGTCGCCCGGCGAAGTCCTTTCCCACCAGCTGGCAGGGCGGAAATCACTCCGCCGCGGGCCTAGCCCCTCAAGGTGAGGGCTCGGCCCCTCAAGATGCAGAGCATTCCGCACCTTTGGGGCGGCCCGACGCCGGACTGATCCGCGCCGTTTTTGGCGCCGGGTAGCGGACATCGCGCCGTTTGCGGAGAATCCCGCCCTGTAGCTCTAATGTTAACCCAGGCCTTGAGCCGTCACCATACATTCAGCAATGTCACGATGAATATGTGGAATTTTCTCGTGTTTGTACTCTTGTTTTTCTCTTTGAGCCCTTCAGCAAAGGATTAGTGACATGTGGACACGAGGCCAAATAACTCCCTGAATGCCAAAATTACAATGATGGATTTTCACCCTGCCTGATGAATGGTTCGTGTGGAGAGTGGGATAACACTCAAGCAGTAATGTAATGTCGAGGGTGGGAAATAGGTTTCACATACAAAAAATGTTGGTCATGCCGGGCGGCACGTGGCGCAGTGGTTAGCACTGCAGCCTACGGCACTGAGGACCCGGGTTCGAATCCCGGCCCTGGGTCACTGTCCGTGTGGAGTTTGCACATTCTCCCCGTGTCTGCGTGGGTTTCGCCCCCACAACCCAAAGATGTGCAGCTTCAGTGGATTGGCCATGCTAAATTGCCCCTTAATTGGGAAAAAAATAATAATTGGGTACTCTAAGTTTATTTATTTTTTTGAATATTTGCCATTTAAAAATGACGTACTGGCACTAATTATTAAATACACCTCGTGACATGCCATCAAACAGGATGAAATTATCTACTTCCCTTCTAGTCCAAAGATGTGCAGGTTAGGTGGATTGGCCATGATAAACTGCCCTTCGTGACCAAAAAGGTTAGCTGGGGTTATTGGGGTAGGGTGGGCTTAAGTGGGTCGGCGCAGACTCGATGGGCCGAATGGCCTCCTCCTGCACTGTATGTTCTCTGTTCTTTGTATTCATTCTTTACAATGGCCCTCAGCATTTTATTTGTGTTTCTCAATAATCAGTAAATGGAAGCTATTCTGGAACATTCTCTGATCAATTAGCAGATCAATAATGAGGCTGAATGAAATGATCCCAGGTGACCACGGGCTGCTTTCCCCTCTGAGGGAGAGAGCTGACTGGTGGTGGTTTAACCTGAGGGTCACCACACCACAGGCGAGGGTCAAGGTTGAGGAGGCGGAGCCTCATAGTAACTTCAGCCAGGACGGGAACTGAACCCACGCTCTTGGCAACACTCTGCATCGCAAACCAGCCATCCAGCCAACTGAGCTGACCAACTACATCGACCTTGTCCCCCTTTCCAAGGAAAGAGGAATGGAATTGCAGAATCATTTCCTGCCAATCCTCCTCGTCCAGTTCAAATACTTCGAGTCGAAGGCCACCGCCCCTCATAGTTTCTGCCCCATCTCAGCGGACAGGGCCCCGAGCAGGTTTACCTGCATCTCGTGTGGATGCAGCCTCATTCCTGTTACAAAGCTCGAAGTAGTGTTTTTGCACCCTGTCGCCTGGCAACCACGGGAAAAGTAAAAACAACTGGGAGCGGTCATTTGATTGCATGCGTCAAGTTTGCCCTGAAAATCTCTTCATGGGAGGAGGGCGGACGCCCTTGCCTTTGCCTCCCTGATCGCCCGCCATAGAATCCAGCTCGGCTGGCGGTCAGCAGCACCACCCGAAGCTGCAGACTGGCTGTCCGACCTCTCGGAATCTCTCCAAGTGGAGAAAATCAAATTCGCCATCCGTGGGTCGGAAGAGAGCTTCCTCAAAACATGGGAGCCTTTCACCCGACTGTTCCGAGACCAACACATAAATAAATAAATAGCCAATAGCCAGGGGGAAGTAGCCAGGACAAAACAGAAAGAGGGAAGCGAGGGAGGACCCGGGGGGGGGGGGGGGGGGGGGGGGGGAGAAGGTGAGGTAGCAAAACCCCAGCAAGAAAGAATGGGGGGGCAGCAGTGAGAAAGGGGGACAGGGAGAGAGGGGGGGGAACAAAAAAGGGGAGCCAGAAGGGGGAACAGATAAGAAAACAGAAACTGGGGGAGGGGGAGCACAGGGGAAGACAACAGCGGCAGCAACCACAACACGGCGAGAAACCGCGCAGAGAAACGGGAAGGGGAAACGAGCAATGGCCCAGTTAGATGATCGGTTAAAAGGAAAGAAGAGAGGGGAGGAAAGACCCCTCGTGTCTGGGTATATTTCCGAGAGCCTCTGGCCGGGATTCTCTTTTCCGGGGACTAAGTCCCCACACCGATGGGAAAACTGGCGCCAACGACTCCGGCATCAATGGGTGAGGAATTCTCACCTGTCTAGGGGGTTGGGTGGACGCTGGAGGAGTTGGAGCCGTTCCAGCCGGTGCCGAAGGGACTGCGCATGCACGGATCGGTCCTGGTATTTTGGTGCATGCGCGGGGGGTTCCCTTCTCCGCGCCGGCCATGGCGGAGCCCGACAGGGACCCGGCGGGGAAGGAAGAAGTGCCCCCATGGAACAGGCTCGCCCGCAGATCGGTGGGCCCCGATCGCGGGCCAGGCCACCGTGGGGGTCCCCCCGGGGACCGCCCATGCCAACTTACCTGCCAGGTCCTGCCGCGTGGGACCATACGTAACCCATGCCGGCGGGCTGGCCAAAAATTGACGACCGCCCGGCCCATCGGGGACCAGAGAATCGCCGGGGATTCTCCCACCCGGCGGGGGCTCGGAGAATCCCGCCCCTATGTGTTTTGCTTTGCCAAGTATAAAGCTGTATCCATAACTTGGACAAAACTGTATTTTAAAACAATTCTTTGAAAAAAAGGGAGGGCATCGGTAGGAGGCGGGAGGGTTCAGGGAGAGGGGAGCTGGAGGGGAGGGGGGGCGGGATAACCAGTAACCCCATCCCACCCCGCCTTTTAGACACTGAAGGCAATTTATCATGGCCAATCCACCTAACTACCCATCTTTGGAATGTGGGAGGAAACAGGAGCACCCGGAGGAAACCCACACAGACGCGGGGAGAACGTGCAGACTCCGCACAGACAGTGACCCAAGCCGGGAATCGAACCTGGGACCCTGGAGCTGTGAAGCAACTGTGCTACCCACACTGCTACCGTGCTGCCCTAGGACGGATTGCCTTGCCCACATCAGGAGGGGTTATGGGTCCATAAGCCAGTGACAAGCCAAGGCCTGGGTGGTGCTCAGGACTTGGTACAGGCCCCAAAGAAAAACAGGAGAATATATTTCTCATTAACAAATTGGAGGCCTCCTCATCAAAGCCAGTAAATCTAAAATTTCCATTCGATTTATGACGGGAATTATTCATTTTCATTTCATTTCATTCAGAATTACTGGAAGAGGCCAAGGAACAAGTTTTGACTTTGATCATTGTTATCAGCTTAAAACGTCAGCCAGATAACGTGGGGGTGGCAAGTTCGAAGGTTCAACTGATTCCCGGAACTGTCCCATACATTGGAGAATTGTACGTAACATTGTGGTTTTTAAGAGAAGGTGAGAAAGGAAAAAGAAACAACAAATTATAGACTATAACATAGAACATAGAAACTACAGCACAGAACAGGCCCTTCGGCCCACGATGTTGTGCCGAACCTTTGTCCCAGATTAAGAACAAATCGATCTACACCCCATCATTCTACCGTAATCCATGTACCTATCCAATAGCAGCTTGAAGGTCCCGCATGTTTCCGACTCAACTACTTCCACAGGCAGTGCATTCCATGCCCCCTCTACAGATCCTACTGCACGATCTGGACAGGTTGGGTGAGTGGGCAAATCAATGGCAGACGCAGTATAATTTGGATAAGTGTGAGGTGATTCACTTTGGAAGCAAAAACAGGAAGGCAGATTACTACCTGAATGGTTGTTCAAGAGGCGGCTGGATATCGCACTTGGGGAGAATGGGATCAAAGGCTATGGGGAGAAAGCAGGATGAGGCTATTGAGTTGGATGATCAGCCATGATGGTGATGAATGGCGGAGCAGGCTCGAAGGGCCAAAAGGCCTCCTCCTGCTCCCATCTTCTATGTATCTATGTATCTTCTCCAGATGCAGAAATTCTGCCAGGTCAGCGAGCCAGTCTGCGGCTGTGGGTGGTGCTGCCGATCGCCAGCCGAGCAGGATTCTCCGGCGGGCGACTAGGGAAACGAAAGCGAGGGCATCGGCCCTCTTCCCCATGTGTAGTTGTGGTTGTTCTGATCGCATTTTCATTTTCAACTGGCAACTTGACCATCTCACCCATCAGCTTCCTGCAGTGAATAAGGGAACCTGTCCAGAAATGGCCAAACTAATGACAGCGCAATCTAGACAGGGCACCGCACCAATGGCTATTGTGGCATTTAGCTACCATTACCAAACCTGAAATCAAAAGTGGCATGTGTATTGTATTGTTGCCGTTTCCTGAAGTGCTCACGTCTACCATTGATCCATTGTGGGCCCCGATTCTCTACAAAGATTCTGACAGAACTCAAACAAGCCTTTGAGCTGGTTTTCCGAGAGTGTCTAAACTCACTGCAAATTCTAGTCAGTTTTTGACTTGGGTAAAGGAGTTAATAATGCTTTAATCACAATAATAACCGGATAATAATATCCATGAATAACTGACGAGGAAAGTTGTATTCCATAATTGTTCTCTGAATTCCCGGATTCAGAGAGAGTTGAGTTAATACTGGGGGTATTTTCAGTTATCGGAGAGCATCCATTCACAGACGTTCAGAGCAGAAAAGGAAGCCATTCGGCCCATCGGGTGCGCACCGGCCCACAAAGATCTGACCGCACTAATCCCATTTGCCAGCACTTGGCCCACAGTCCTGGAGGTTACGACAGCCCAAGTGAATAACCAAATACTTCTTCAATGTGACCAGAGTTTCCGACTCAACCACCCTCTCAGGCAGTGAGTTCCAGACTCCCTCCTGCCTCTGGGTGAAAGGGTTTCTCCTCAACTCCCCTCTTGGCCGTCTGCCTCTTACCTTAAATCTGTGGCCCCCTGGTTATTGACCCCTCGACTAATGGAAAAAGTGCCTTCCTAACAATCTTATACACCTCTAACAGGGGTGGGATTCTCCATCTGCCCACGGCAGTGGGATTCTCCGCTCTCCCGTTAATGGTGTAGGAGCGGTTTCAAGACCTGTGTATTGAGTCAGCCTCCATGTGGGATTCTTCCCTGTGGTTCAACTCAGTACAGAGAGCAAAAGACACATCGGCAATCTGGATAAAATGGTTTATTTATTAATTCAAGCTTGGCCAATCTACTGAACATTGATAAAAACACATCAATTATACAATTAAAAAACATCTTCAGCTGTTAACAGGCAAGGGTTAATTATCTGCTGTGTCAAGAGAGGCGGGATAAAAGTTTTTAACTGGACATCATTACGTCACCACCTTCCTTTGTTTGACTTAACCAGAAACACGAGGAGGGATTGTCATTAATTTCTACTTTGCACCCATTTTTATCCCCCTCAAAATTTGTTTCCTTTCTTCCTAGTTGTATCAGTTGTGTCAGGAATAATTATTTTTCAACCTGAGCCAAAGTTTTAACACAAAATCAATCCAACGCAGGATCAGCCAAAATTATTTTAGATATCCCAAACTCCAATCAATCCGATTAAATTAAAATGGTCTCATGTCTGAATTTGTATCCGGATTAAAATTCCCGCATGTTGTTCAGAAATATTCTGGATTTATGCCTCTGGGCAGAAAACATGACTGCAGGTTTTTGTCAACTGTTTGGACTTAAATCACTTCAAAAATCGCAACTTCAGACAGCAAGTGTTTTGAAACGAAAATAACCAACATGAATGACATAAATGTGTCTGCAAGTTCTTCTCTACACTTCTGACATCTGCAATTTAAAAAAACTCAAGGTTAATTCCCCAGAAAGATAAACCGTAATAATAATATTACTCTACGAATCTCCCCAAAACAAACAAAACACGATACTTCTGCACGGAATAGTTTATTTTCCTTATCCTTGATATACATCATACAATTAAGGCCTGTTAAGCCTTCTTAATTTTACCTGCATCTATTTTTACCAAATCTTTTCCTGCCATCAGATTCTCATTTCCTTATACTGCAAGTAATTCTCTTAATTTAACTGTTGGTCCAATATCTTTATTCTCCAAAGCTCCTTCTTCAATGTATTCTTTCTGAACATCATTATTTTTGCTGGTGACTTGCTTGTGCTCATCGGGCACTAGGACCCTGCGGAGCTATGCAGTGTCAATTTCAACTCTCAGTTTCAAAGCTTGCAAGCAGCTGACTGCTGCCCAGTACAAACTCTTTATCTGTTTATTCTGAGACCAATTTAGCTCTGAACATACTGATTCACCACCTCATAATACTGATCACATTTCTGCCTGCCATTTATAACTTCTAATTGATGTGAAACTCGGTTTTGCAAAAGGGTTTCACAAACCCTTATTAAACACACACACATTTATCCACTGAGATCTTGGACCTCTATTCAGTTGGGTTTTAGTTACTCTTCACAAAAATCGAGACCCCCTCCGTGCTGATAAAGTTTCACTTATGCAGGAGTTTTTTGCCTCTGTTAATTTCTTCCACTCTTGTTTCATTGCTTCAACTCTCTTGACCGTGTTTCAGAGCAAGAGGATTATTCAAATTGCCATTTTTCGGAATTCTAAGTTCTGTTCCTGGTTGTCCCTTTCAGTTACAATCTGAAATTAAGGATAAGTACCCTTTCTGGGCCCTATCCAAGGCTAACTAAGGCACTATCTTCCTGTTTTAGTTAAGGGTCGATTGGTTATTGGTGTCTAAAGATTCTAGGCGTCCCCTAATTCTCTAGGATGTAACCTCACAATCTGCCTTACTCTAAGGATGATTTATTTTTTGGCCTCTTTTTACCAGTAATGGATGCAAGATTTTTAGTGCTGTCACCAAGATGTCTTGCAGACTTTTTCTCAGGGTCAGCATCTTCTAGTCTGCTGATTTTACACACCCAACCTGAGCTTCAGTCCCCTCTATCCACAGAATATCCTTACAAAAGTCAATCACACATGACTTTCCAGACTAAACTCGGCAGGTAAAGTCTGACTCACACATCGACCAGAAACTTCTAATATTCTAGCCTTTGTGCCGGTTAGAAACTTCCAATATTCCAACCGTTTCTTGGGAACTAGAAACTTCTAATATTCTAGCCCCCACTCTAGCCCCCATTCTGCTCAACTAGAAACCTCTAATATTCGAGCCTCGCTTTACCTAGAAACTTCTAATAGTCTAGGCCTCCACGCTGGATGCCATGGAGAAAGCAAAACAACCGGCTGGGCGTAATTAACACGGTGTTAACACGACGGGTGCCATGTAGCAAATAAAGCAACCCGCTCGGCGTAATTAACAGGTTTTTAATTAAACGTTGGGCGCCATGTTGTTGAAAACTCACCACTATTCTTAGAATTCCCCCTATACCAAAAAGGGCCGACATTCTAAATGGTGATCAGGGATTCTCACTCCCCGACTCCGATGCAAGCTTCAGTGGGTGCTATTCAGGTCAAACTATGTTTTCAAGTTATCCCCCGGTATAACCCATACCTTCACCGAAGATTTCATCTACTTACCACTTAGTAGCATCGATCCTGGGTCCAGCATTGCTAACTAAGTAAAGTAGACTTTGGAATAACCACTATTTCAGGTTAAATTAAGTTATTTTATTGTTATATTTTTTCTTTTAAAAGCTGCAATTACTGTCTTTACAAAAAGGAAAAAGATCTTGCTTCTGGGTCCTCCTGGTTGGTTGAAGGGACCTTCAGGCCCACCTTGACAATCTATCTTCTTTTTAAAATCTGGTCTTCTTTAGATGTATTCGCTGATGAGCTCGGTTGCTGTGTCCTATCTTTCTCATGTACAGAGCTGTGAGAGCTGACTCTGCTGGCTATTTCTGAGCTGACTCTGAGCTGAATCTGGCTCCTCTTTAAATTATAGTCTTCCTTGGATGTATTAGCTGTTTTAGCTCGGCTGCTTTGCCCGGTCTCTTTCCCATGGCCGAGCTGACTGTAATCTGACTCTGCTTCTCCCCTCTCTCTCTGGTTCTGGTTCTGGTTCTGGCTCTGGCTCTGCCTGCTATTCCCTTTCTTCGGGTTTATATCTTTTTCTAACAGTTATCTAGTTTTTATGACTTTATTGTAAAGTAACTCTTGATTCTCTTTGATTGTAAAAAGTATCTTTGATCTAAACATTCTAATCCAACTAAGTATTCATTTTGACATGACTTCATCCCATAGATCTGATTACATTATTTCCTTTGTGATGTTCAAAATGCTTTGACTTCAAGAGGTGTTACTTTTAATTCCTGTCATTTCTATAGTTTTATTTTCCAATTGTGTCCTCAGCTCATAATTTTGACTTTGATTTTGGCTTTGAATTATGTTTCTCGTAGACTGATAGTCTCCAGTTTTCTTTAATTTACCTGGTTTAGCAAAATTTCACACCTAGAATTCTCACCAAATTCGACTGAACCTCATCCATTCTTTCCCAGCTGCTCACTAAGATAGTTACTTTCAATGAAGGTGTGAGCCATTGTTTTTGGCTTCAAACAAAATCCTGTTTGTCTTGTTTGCTAAGCTTGCTTGACCAAGGCTATCAGCATTTTACAATCTGGCAGCTGCTGTTGACCCTTTGTGGGATCTTTCCCTGTATCCTCTCATGTTTCTCTCAGACCAGATATTGCCAGACTTCCATGTTTCAAATGACACATCTTTCCATATTTTCAAGAACAGTTGGGACAAAGATACCCTTTAGGCAGTAGCATCTGTGACTGAGCAAACCTCTTCAGGTTACCCTCTGTTTACCCCAAATGGGCAAGGAGCTGGAAAAGGTGCCCTAGGCTGTCCCGCTTCCCCCTGGCTCGGGAACTGCACACTGCGAGGAACAGCAAAAGGTGAGGCCAGGCAGTTTGAACAGAGATCTCTCCTCGGAACGTATGACCATGGTAACACCACGATCAATTTAACTATGAGACTACAGCACAGAGCTGGCAAGTTAACAGTAAAAGCAGTGCAACGTTTTTTTAAAAATATTTTTATTAAGGCATTTATATATATACATGAAACGCAACCAAAACAAAAAAGAGAACTTACAGGAAATCTCCTAACAAATAACTAACACCCCACAGCCCCACTCTCCCAGCCGTTCCCCTCCGCCCATCCCGCCTTCCCCATTTTTACCCGCTGTAACCCCTCTTCCCCTGCTTCACCTCTAGGCCAGCCTCCCCGCTCACCCTCTCACGGAGAACTTGATTTTTCCCAGCCTGAGGAATTACACGAGGTCGCTCACCCACACGCCTGGTTTCGGCGGCCCCGAGCCCCTCCACCCCTCCACGATCCGTCTCCGGGCTACCAGAGCGGCAAAGGCCAGAACGTCGGCCTCTCTCGCCCCCTTTTCTTCCTAAAAAAGGCCTTTGGAATGAAGATCGGAAGATTCTGAAAAAAAAACCTCGGAAGCACCGTCATTTTCTCGGACAGCACCCGCCCTGCCAGCGACAGCGGAAGCACATCCCATCTCTTGAAATCCCCGTTCATCTGCTCCACCAACCACGCCAGATTCAATTTATGGAGTTCTTGCCATCCCCACGCCACCTGGTTGCCCAGATACTGAAGTTCGTCCACACCATTTTAAATCGCAGCTCGCCCAGCCTCCTCTCCTGTCCCCTTGCCTGCATCGGGAAGACCTCACTCTTCCCCATATTTAATTTATACCTGGGAAATCGGCCGAATTCCTCCAAGGTGCTCATGATCCCCCGATACCTCCCAGTGGGACCGAGATGTAAAGTAGCCGATCGGCCGCAGATAGCGAAGCCCTATGCTCGACCGCCCCCCCACACTCCGCTTGGCGGAGAGTGGCATCCGTGCCTTGTCCCACGGTGCAATCCAAAATACCCCGAACCCACCCAATTCTTCCTTACACTCGCTGCCGGCACCCTAGATAACAACCGGACCCAATCCACAAACCCCTGTCCAAACCCGAACCGTCCCAGTACTTCCCACAGATATTCCCATTCTACCCCATCAAAGGCCTTCTCTGCGTCCATAGCGACCTGCAACTCCCGTCCTCCGGGGACATCATAATTACATTTAATAAGCGCCTAACGTTAGCTGACAGATGCCTCCCCTTTACAATCCCAGTCTGGGCTTCCCCCATCTCCCCCGGCACACAGTCCTCAATCCACGAGGCCAGGAACTTTGCCAACAGCTTGCCATCCACATTTAGCAGCGAAATTAGGCGGTAGGACTCACAATGCTCTGGGTCCTTGTCCTTCTTCAAAATTTAGGATATTGAAGCCTGTGACAACACAGGGGGAAGTTCCCCCTTATCCCTTGCCTCGTAGAATCCCTTTGCAGCAGCGGCCCCAAGTCCCCCGAAACCTCTATAGAATTCTGCCGAGAACCCATGCAGGCCTCGGGCCTTCCCTGCATCGCCCCCTTGCCGTCCATCACCGCTACCAGTACAGTGGGTGCCCCAACCCCTCTACCAGGTCCTCCTCCACCTTGGAGAACACCAATCCGCCCAAGATTCACCGCATTCTCTCTCGCCCCGCTGGGGGCTCCGATTCATATACCTCTTATAGAATTCCACAAATGCCCCATTCACCCCCACAGTGTCCAAGAACACCCTTCCCTTGCCGTTGTTCACCTTTCCGATCTCCCTCGTCGACTCCTGTTTCCTAAGTTGGTGAACCAGCATCATACACGCCTTCTCCTCATATTCATACGCTGCCCCTCTGTCCCTCCACAACTGCCCCACTGCCTTCCCTGTGGACGCCAATCCAAACTCCATCTGGAAATTCTGCCACTCCTTCAACAACCCTGCCTCCGGGGCCTCGGAGTAGCTCCTGTCCACCTGCAGAATCTCGTCCACCAGCCTCGCCATCTCTGCCCGCTCCGTCCGATCGCTCTGCGCCCAGATCATATAAACTCTGCCCTGACCATTGCTTCAAGCGCCTCCCATAAAGTGGCAACCGAAGCCTCACCCGTGTCATTAAGCTCCACATATCTCCTGAATGGCAGTCCTCACCGTCTCGCACACCTCCTCACCTGCCAACAACCCCACGTCTAATCTCCAATGCGGGCTCTGGGCCCGCTGCCCTCCCCCGGTCCACTTGCAAGTCCATCCAGTGTGGCACGTGGTCAGAGACCACCCCGAGTGATCGCCGACCACTCCGAGTCGGCCCCCCCGCCAGTTGCGTCCTGTCCACCACAAAATAATCAATCCGCGCGTACACCCTGTGCACATGGGAGAAGTACGAAAATTCCTTCGCCCTCGGCCTCACAAACATCCACAGGTCCACCCCCCCCCCCCACCTCCCCACCCCCACCCACACCTCCCCACCCTGCCACATGCTCCATGAACCCCTTCAGCTCCTTCGCCACCGCCGACATCATCCCTGACCACGAACCCGACCGGGCTCGTCTCGGCTCGATAACTCAATTAAAGTCTCCCTCCCAATAATCAGGCGGTGCCAGACCTGGGATCTTCTTCCACACACACTTCATGAATTCAACGTCATCCCAATTTGATATTAGCCTCACCAGCATCGCCCTCGGCGGCTCGTTCACCTGCCGCTTCCTCATCAGCGCCCTGTGCACTCGGTCGACCTCCAGGGGCCGGTCGAAGGCCCCCTCCCCCATTAGCTGCGACAACATTTTGGCTATTGTTATGGGCCAGGGTTTAGAGAACCCCAGAGTGTATCATGGAGTTCACCTGACCCACAACTTTTACTAGATTGTGGTATGGGGAGCACACGGCCCACTCTACAGGTGTGGGACAGCAGGAATGGAAAAATATTTTTTTAAAGCAAAACAATGTTTAATCGATGAACTCAAGTTAACCTTTTTAAAACATACAGTGAACATCTTAGCAACCATCAATTCAAATACAACCCCCAAAGAATACAACACTAAATAATGCTTAAGCTGTCCTTTTAACATCCATAAGACTTAAAAAAAACCTTTAAAACAGAAAGACATCAGGCTTAACTTCACTACTGAGAACATTTATAATTCTGATTTCACCAAATGATCAAGAGATAGTCTTTTCATGGCAGAGAGAACAACAGTACAGCTGCTTTGTCTGGCTTCAGCTCCAACACTGAAAACGAAACCAAAAAAACACAGACACACCCAAGCTTTTCTCAAAGTGAAACTAAAAGCTGACAGACAGTCCAGCTCCACCCACTCTCTGACATCACTGCAGTAATAAACACCCATTTCTTAAAGGTACACCCAGTACAGTTATTCTATAAAAACACCCATTTCTTAAAGGTCCTCTCACATGACACTATATATATATGCTATACATGCCCCCTCGATGCCCTCCGGCATGCCCACTATCCTCAGATTCTGCCTCCAGGAACGGTTCTCCAAATCCTCCACTTTCTCCTTGAGCCATTTCTGGGTCACCCTCAACATCCCAATTTCGGCCGCCAACAAGGTAAGCTGCTCCTCGTGCTCCCCCGCCGCCGCCTCCAGCTTCTGGATCGCCTGGTTCTGGGTCTCAAACACCATCTCCACAGGGCCAATCCCCACTCTCAGCGGGTCTACCACCTTCGCCAGGTCCTCCTGGGCCTCCCTCCTCTGCTGACTGAACCTTTCATTCAGAAAGTCCACCAATCTCTCCGTCGACCACTGGGCTGGTGGGGCCGACCCCTTGCTCTCCGCCATCTTTCCCTGAGTCACACAAAGAGTTTTTTTGCTCCTGATGCTCCTTCCGTCTAGATCCACTTCTGGTCCGCGGATCCATCCACCGACCTGACCAGTGGAGTATAACTTTCCTCCACCACCACTATGCCCGCCGATCGGTGGCCCCCGATCACGAGCCTGGCTGTCCTGGAGGCCCCCACCCCGGTGTCGGCCAGACCGGGTAAGGACGGCAGATTTCCTTTCCTAAAGGGGATTAATGAACCAGATGGGTTTTTACAACAATCAACGATGGTTTCGCGGTCTTGATCACTGAGACTAAGTTTACATTCCAGATTTTATTAATTGAACTTAAATTCCACCAGCTGCCATGGCAGGATTTGAACCCATGTCCTTCGAGCGTTAGCCTGGGCCCCTGGATTACTTGCCCAGTGACGATACCACTACACTGCCAGCTATCTCCCTATATTCACATTAAAAGTGTTGCTTTGGTCCGAAGTTCCGTCAGTTTAAGAACATACAAACAAGGAGCAGGAGTGGACCATTCAGCCCCTCAAGCCTGCTCCACCATTTAATAAGATCATGGATAACTTGATTGGAACCTCAAATCTGCAACCTGCCCACCCCACCGTAACATATCGCCCCCTTACTTACCAAGAACATATCCACCTCTGCCTTAAAAATGTTCAAAGACTCTAACTCCCATCAACTCGACGGCAGCATGGTGGCACAGTGGTTAGCACTGCTGACTCACAGCACCAGGGACACCGGTGTCGATCCCAGCTTTGGGTGAGTGTGCGGAGTCTGCACGTTCTCCCCGTGTCTGTGTGGGTTTCCTCCGGGTGCTCCGGTTTCCTCCCACAGCCCAAAGGTGTGCAGGTTAGGTGGGTTGGCCATGCTAAATATTGCCCCTTAGTGTTCAAAGGTTCGGTGAAGTTACAGGGATAGGATGGGCGATTAGGCCTAGCTAGACTGTTCTTTCGGAGGGCCCGTGTAGACTCGAGGGGCCAAATGGCCTCCTTCTGCACTGCAGGGATTCTAAGATTCCATAGGCAGATTAACCATTGCAGTTGATAGATTTGTTTTGTTAGGCAGGGTATAAAATGGATCAGGAGCAAGGTGCGGTACATGGAGTTTGGATACAAATGAACCACGATTTCATTGAAGGACAGAACGGAATAGGAACAAGCAGAGGTCATTCAACCCTTCAAGCCCTTGGAGTATAGTGTTCAATTCTGGTCGCAACACTACCAGAAGGATGGGGAGGCTTTAGAGAGGGTGCAGAAGAGGTTTACCAGGATGTTGACTGGTATGGAGGGTATTAGCTATGAGGAGAGGTTTGTTCTCACCGGAACGACAGAGGTTGAGGGGCGACCTGATAGAGGTCTACAAAATTATGAGGGGTATAGACAGAGTGGATAGTCAGAAGCTTTTTCCCAGGGTGGAAGAGTCAATTACTTGGGGGCATAGGTTTAAGGTGCAAGGGGCAAGGTTTAGAGTAGATGTACGAGGCAAGTTTTTTACACAGAGGGTAGTGGGAGCCTGGAACTCGCTGCCGGAGGAGGTGGTGGAAGCAGGGACGATAGTGATGTTTAAGGGGCATCTTGACAAATACATGAATCGGATGGGAATCGAGGGATACGGACCCCGGAAGTGTAGAAGATTTTAGTTTAGACGGGCAGCATGGTCGGCGCAGGCTTGGAGGGCCGAAGGGCCTGTCCCTGTGCTGTAATTGTTCTTTGTTCTTTGTAAGCCTGTTCCACCAGACCATTACTGATCAACTACCTCAGCCCTATTATTAGCGTACAGCAATCTATCGATCTCTGTCTGGAACGCATTCAACAGCCCTCTGGGATAAAGAATTCCGAAGATTCACTACCCTCCAAGCGAGGAAACTCCTCCTCACCTTTGTCTTAAATGGACTGCCCCTTCTTCTGGGACTGGACCCCTGTTCTGAGAATGGCCGATTCCAGTTCCTGCGCTCCACTGAGACATTTGGCCCAGAAATTAAATTATTTAATCTATTTGAGTGTGCTAAATTGGAAAGGTAACGGTAAAGTCGCCATCGTCCCATAGGGCAGCACGGCAGCACAGTGGTTAGCACTGTTGCTTCACAGCGCCAGGGTCCCGGGTTCGATTCCCGGCGTGGGTCACTGTCTGTGCGGAGTCTGCACGTTCTCTCCGTGTCTGCGTGGGTTTCCTCCAGGTGCTCCGGTTTCCTCCCACAATCCCCGAAAGAGGTGCTGTTAGGTGAATTGGACATTCTGAATTCTCCCTCAGTGTACCCGAACAGGCGCCGGAATGTGGCGACTTTCACAGTAACTTCTTTGCAGTGTTAATATAAGCCTACTTGTGACACTAATAAAGATTATTATGATTGTTACCAGAGGCTGCTTTCCCCTTTGAGGGGGGGAGCTGACCGGTGGTGATTTAACCTGAGGGTCACCACACCTCAGGCGAGGGTCAAGGTTGAGAAGGCGGGGCCTCCATGAATTAATCAGAAAGACACTCTGCACTTTCAAGCCTCTGATGTTAGGACGTTCACATTAAGTATGTCCAGGGCGCCACGGTGGTACAGCGGTTAGCACTGCTGCCTCACGGCGCTGGGGACACGGGTTCTCCCCGTGTCTGCATGGGTCTCACCCCCACAACCCAAAGATGTGCAGGGTAGGTGAATTGGCCGCGTTAAATTGCCTCTTAATCGAAAAAAAAAAAGAATTGGGTACTGTTAATTTATTTTTTTTAAACATTAAATATGTCTTTTGTTTAACCAAGTTGTGAGCTGTACTGAATCTCTGAGATGTATGAATTGGACATTCTGATTTCTATGTCGCTTAAACCAGATTATAAACTTTTAAAAACAGTATATAAGGCTAAGAGGCTAAGAGAACAATATCGGATTATAAGTTTTACAGTCTTAAACTCTTCTGTTAGAAGGCTTCCCAATATCTGTGCCTTTTCTCTACACATAATGGCTCTCATCGTAGTTTGCTTGTCCGTGAGTGTAGTGTGTTGCAGTTCTCTGTGTTCTCGATGTGTAGCAGGAGCTCCACAGGAGGGCGCTGCTGGCAATGAAGAGGAGGCCGGCCGTCATGCCAATGTACAAGGAAGGCCCCAGTTCGCGCTTGACGGCATCGGGAACGGCGGTGCTGCGGAAATCCCTCACGATGCTGCTGGCGTAGCGTGCCACCGGGATGAGCTGCATGATCCCCGTCACCAGGTAGAGGAAGGCAGCGGCCGAGACGATCCGGCCCTTGCAGGGCACGCTCTGGACCACCTTGGTCCAGCTGGCGCCGGCGACGCTGACCAGAATGCCCAGCGCCCCCAGCACCCCCGCCGTGGTGGTCAGGGCCCGGGCCACCTGGAGCTCCTGGCCCAGGATCAGCATTGAGTCGAACGTGTTGCAGACCAGCTCGCCCGTGCCCTGCCACACGCAGTCCATCCACAGGCCCTCCCAGGTCTGCTGTGCTGTCACAATGTTGGCCCCGATGAACGCCGGAACCTTCCAGAGGGGCAACGTGCAGGTCAGAATAACACAGATCAACCCGTGAACAGCCAGGAAGAGGGCAACCAGCTCAAGCACGACGGACCCCATGTTGCCCCCTTTAACGACCAAAGCAAACTCCCTTTTAAAAATATCCCACTGACCACCCAACCCAACAAAGGCACAAAAAAAAAGCCCTCAGCACTTAAAAAAAAAAGAGAAAATCTTCACTTTCTTAAAGCAGAACACACGCGTTGGCCAAACGAGGATATTGGTGAACTCAAATCTCTCTCCCACAGATCCTGTTGAGAATTTTTACCCCCCCCCCCCCGCAGTGCTTTGTTTTCTTCAGTCTTCCAGCATTTAGCTATAACCACAGGTTGGTCGGACCTCCCCAAACAAGTCTAACGCACCGAATTCCGGGGCGCTGGCAAATTCCATCAAGTCTTCACCCTCGGAAAAGTATTCAAACCCTAAAAAAGAAAGAACAAATCAAAGGTTTAATTTCAGGGGCTTTTGTTTCTCTATCCCAGAAAGGCAGGTGAAGAGTTAAAGGCCGATGGAAAGATTCTTCCTCTCGATGTCTTCAATCCCCAGATACACACACCCACCCACACACACACACACACAGGCTGCTCGCCCGTCACTGTAACCCACAGGTAACTCAGCAATAAGTGCACAATGAGCTTCCTCCAGCCACACACCAGGCAATGGCCTTGATACACTTAACTGTCAAGTAAGCCAGGAGTCGATGTGTGCTTCATACTTACACTGACTTCCCCCAACTTCCATCCAACAATCTCTGATGTGTTCAGCCCCCTCAAGCCTTGGGAGGGGAGACAACGATGCAGAAACTCTTCGTCTCACTGAAAAATCTTCAGGTCATTATTTTTGAAGATGCGCTAAATCAACATCTTCCCTTTAATCTCTCACCCCTGACTATTCTTCCATCCACTTATGATCTTCGAGTGACTTGATGTCTTTTCCGTGCGCCCCTTCTGTATCCAGAGTCTGTGTTGTGTGTGTGGTTTTTTTTTTTGAAGTGGTCTCATTTAAACATTTTCTTTGGGTCCCTCCCTCTCTCTTTCCCTCTCTCTCTCTCTCTCTCTCTCTGTTTGACGTTGAATTATTTTTCTCCACCCTTAGCAGAACTCCACTGCAGACCGGGGACTAAAGATTTCTGACCAATTCGCCTCCTCCTCTTATTGTTTTTAATTTCACGATAAGGGGAGTGTTGAGGAATAAATGAGCAGTATTTTAGCAACAGCCCTGACGTCCCCAGAGCCCCCCCCCCCCCCCCCCCCACTCCGACACCCCCACCCGCGGACTGACCAATCTTTTCCTCTCCCAGAGCCAACATGAATTGGCTCTGCCTCATACATTTATCTCGGTTCTGTATGGCAATCTGACATCTCAATAAGCCACATCTCCGCCACACGGGGGATGAATAACCACTACACTCCCTTTTTTTTTAATTAAAGAGAAGGGATTGCCGCATTACAAATCATGCCTGCCTTTGGCTCCTCCTGTTCTGTGAAGCCAAAGCCCGGATCTTCGCAAGGGTCGTTCTGCCTTTCCCTTCTTGTTACCCGCCCAACTGTACATGTCCTGAAGCCCTCTGTCTGTTTGCCAGCCAGTCAGATTCCCCCTACTGGCAACAGCCATCTCTAAGGGGGGGGGGACTTAACCGAATGGGCACCATGTCCCATAGCGAGCGCAATTAGCCACGTGCTTCCCGGCGCTCGCAGAGCCAAGAGACCCAATGCTACCTAACGTGACTCGAGGCTGCACTTGTCCCATTTCCTGCACGAAGGAGCCCCCAAGTGCAGGGGGAGATCGGGACACCATTTTAAAAATGGAAGAAGCGTTTATGCATTTCCATCCCCCCCCCCGACCCGATCACTGCCGCGCAAAAAATACTACCTTGGCTGTGCCAGCCTGGAACCCTGGAAGTACCCCTGCCAGCTGGCAGTGCCACCCGGGCATCTTGGCAGTACCAGGTTTGCACTCTGGTGGCACTGCCAGGGTGCCAGGGTGCGCATGCAAGCCAGGGTGTGTGGGCGCCACCCTGCCCAGTGGGCATGCACCTGGGGGCCTCCAATCCCCTGGGAGACCCCCCGATTGTGTGTGGAGACCAGTACCAAACAGCGCTTGCCCAAGGTCTCCGAGGGGACAGCTCCCAGCGCCTGGGTTACCCCAGGGAACTGCCTATTAAAGTGAGACTCGCTGCCCAAGGCCTCACAGGCTGGCAGTCCCCCCGTGGGTTCCGTGCCACACGGCCCAGTGCCAACAGAGCCTGAGGAGATGGAAAGCTTTGTTCCGGAGAGGTTACTGAGCAACCGTTGACAAATGGAACCGGGGCGGAGAGACGATGCATTTGACCGTCAGGAGAGTACAGACCTGATCGTTCGTCTCGGGCGTCCCCGACACACACGCCACTGACTCTGACTCCTGTGCAAGTGTTATCAATAATCCCACAAATGAAGCATTGTTTCCATGTGCAGTCAGCGTATTGAAGAAAGTCTAAATGTCGCTAAGCCACGCAGAGGATAGCCACAAACATATTCTCGCTCTGTGAAAAAATTCAGTTAAGAAGAACAACCTTGGAGATTGAAACTTTTATGTGAGAAGAATAACATTACACTTAAAATGTATCCATTTTAATGTTTTCTCTTCCAAATCTGATGGCTGAGAATAATGGATTCCGTGGAGGCCCACTGTCCAGCCCATTGCTCAAGTAGCGACACTTCAAAGTGAGCCTCGTAAATAATCCTAGATTGTTCTATCGTTACAGCATTAAAGGTTAGCTATCGAACTCCCCAACGGGCCTCTGTGCAAACACTCCTTCCAGTTTCAATCGGCCATTTCAGAGAGGCTTTTAAGAGTCCACCACATTGCCGTGGGGTCTGGAGTCACATGTAGGCCAGACCGGGCAAGGACGGCAGATTTCCGTCCCCAAAGGACAGTCGGTCATTGATTCACGATCACCATTTTTACTGAGACGAGGGGGGCGATTCTCCCAAAAGATTTCCAACTTCACTTGTGGTGGGTTTTTCAGGGGGTTTCCCAGTTCCCCGCCGCTCCGCAATGGCGCTTTGTCACTTCTTTGGACCCTGGGGGGGGTTTATCACCGGTTTCACCCACACTTGGAGGGCGCGACCCTCCAGCCTCGATCCGCTCTCGCTCGAGCGAAACGAGGTCGGTGAATAGCGGGAGTGGCCGAAAACGAAAACCGTGTCAGGTGCCAAACAGTTTGCGATGGGACTGGTCCGCTCCCCTGGGCGAAATCGGGATCTCACCGCAACGTGGCGAGAAACCAATTATCACCACTTCAGACCTATTTCCATACAATTTACGGGTAGCGACCCTGGGCGGGATTCTCCAATCCCGCGGCAATCCCGCGACGGCATTTACGACGGCGTGAACGGGTCGCTCCCACGTCTAATTCTGGCCCCTACAGGGGGCCAGCGGGCGCTGGAGCGGTTTGTGCCGCTCCAGCTGCAGATCCCGGCGCAAACCGGGCGCCGCGGGATCCGCGCATGCATAGTTGCACCAGCGCCTACAAGGACATGCACAGTGGCGTCTGCGCCAATGCATGCATGCGCAGTGACCTCTTTCAACGCGCCGGACCCGACGCAACATGGCGCAGGGCTACAGGCCCCATCCCCCCCCCATAGGCCGCCACCCGACCCTTCCACGCTGAGGTCCCGCCGGCCCAGAGCAGGTTAGAACGGCGCCGGCAGGATTCGGCTCTTTTCCCATGGCTGCTCGGCCCATCCGGGACCGAGAATCGTCGGGCCGACGAACGTGGAGCGGCCCGCGACTCTCGTCGCGCCACCATTATGGCGCCAGTGGCGCCGATTCCCGTGCCGGCCTCGGGGTGGCATGGCCCGTTCGCGGGGATTCTCCAGCCCGGCACGGGGCTGGGAGAATCCCACCACCTCTATCCAACGGCCTCCCAACATTCAGCGGCCTCCCCAGCAAGTGGTCACGCGGGCGCCAATTCGTACTCCTTGTGATAAACATGAACCTGGCGGAAGGGCTTCTGTGGGGAGCCGAGGAGGTGAGTAGCCACCTTTGCTCACAGGCAAAGAACCCGAGGGCGCTGGGATTGCCACCCCAGTGCTCGACGGGGGGTGGGGACCCTCCACTAGGGGGGGCCGCCAAGGGAGGGTGAGGGGGCGGAGCTGGGGACGTAACCATGCGCGGCACTACCTTGCAAGCTCATGGATCGCGTGGATCCGTTCCGGGAGAAACCCTTGTCCCTGCCCCACCGACCACCCATAACCCCCACTGACGGCCGAGGCCTCTGGCCGGGTGGCTGAAAACTATCGCGAATGGGGAATTGGTAATCATGGTTAAGTGAGCATTTCACACAACCCAAGTGGATCTCCGTGGGTGGGCGGGGCATGTAGCTTGTGGGAGTCATTGTCAAACACCCCAATCAGACCGTGATGCCTGGACACAGGGAGAGGCAACACCACACACACGCAGCAGCCAACACCCCAATGCCCAGGGGATGGGACACAGCTCCAGGCTGTCCCGGACTCCAAGGCCATGTTGTGCTCTCGCACGAGCGCAAGTGGGCAGGGAACCACTCCCGAGGTTTCAATTGCAGATTGATACATTGAATTTAAATTCCGTGGTGGGATTTGAACCCACAGAGCATTAGGCTTGGCCTCTGGATTATTTGTCCAGTGACATCACCTCTCTTACCCCACCCCGTACGGTGTTATGACCAACACGATGGCCACGGGGCCTAGCCAATTAGGCTCCCTGTGACTCTTGTGGAATATGTATCGCCTCGCTGAGGGGGTGGAGCCCATCAGTGACACCCCACTGAGGGGGCGGAGCTAATCAGTGACATCCCGCTGAGGAGGTGGAGCTAATCAGTGACACCCCGCTGAGGAGGAGGAGCTCATCAGTGACACCCCACTGAGGGGGCAGAGGTCATCAGTGACACCCCGCTGAGGGGGCGGAGCTCATCAGTGACACCCCACTGAGTGGGCGGAGCTCATCAGTGACACCCTGCTGAGGGGGTGGAGCTAATCAGTGACACCCCGCTGAGGGGGCAGAGCTAATCAGTGACATCCCGCTGAGGAGGTGGAGCTAATCAGTGACACCCCGCTGAGGAGGAGGAGCTCATCAGTGACACCCCACTGAGAGGGCGGAGCTCATCAGCGACACCCTGCTGAGGGGGCAGAGGTCATCAGTGACACCCCACTGAGAGGGTGGAGCTTATCAGTGACACCCCACTGAGAGGGCGGAGCTCATCAGTGACACCCTGCTGAGGGGGCGGAGCTCATCAGTGACACCCCACTGAGAGGGTGGAGCTCATCAGTGACACCCCACTGAGGGGGCGGAGCTCATCAGTGACACCCCGCTGAGGGGGCGGAGCTAATCAGTGACATCCCGCTGAGGAGGTGGAGCTCATCAGTGACACCCCGCTGAGGGGGCGGAGCTCATCAGTGACACCCCGCTGAGGGGGCGGAGCTAATCAGTGACACCCCACTGAGGGGGCGGAGCTCATCAGTGACACCCTGCTGAGGGGGTGGAGCTCATCAGTGACACCCTGCTGAGGGGGCGGAGCTAATCAGTGACAGCCCACTGAGGGGGCAGAGCTCATCAGTGACACCCCGCTGAGGGAATGGAGCTCATCAGTGACACCCCACTGAGGGGGCGGAGCTCAACAGTAACAGCCCACTGAGGGGGCGGGGCTAATCAGTGACACCCCACTGAGGGGGCGTAGCTCATCAGTGACACCCCACTGAGGGGGCGGAGCTCATCAGTGACACCCCACTGAGGGGCGGAGTTCATCAGTGACACCCCACTGAGGGGGCGGAGCTCATCAGTGACACCCCGCTGAGAGGGCGGAGCTCATCAGTGACACCCTGCTGAGGGGGCGGAGCTAATCAGTGACACTCCACTGACGGGGCGGAGCTAATCAGTGACACTCAGCTGAGGAGGTGTAGCTAATCAGTGACACCCCACTGAGGGGGTGGAGCTCATCAGCAGCACCCCACTGAGTGGACGGAGCTCATTAGTGGCACCCCACTGAGCGGGCGGAGCTAATCAGTGACACCCCACTGAGGGGGCGGAGTTCATCAGTGATGCCCCGTCAAGGGGGCGGAGCTATTCAGTGACAGCCCGCTGAGGGGGCAGAGCACATCGTCAGCACCCCGCTGAGGGGGCGGAGCTATTCTGAGACACACCACTGAGGGGGCGGGACTAATCTGTGATACCCTTCTAAGGGGGCGGAGCTAATCAGTGACACCCCACTGAGGAGGCGGTGTTAAGCAGTGACAGTCTGCTGAGGGGGCAGAGCTAATCAGTGACACCCTACTGGGGGGCAGATCTAGTCAGTGAGACCCTGCTGAGGGGGCGGAGCTAATCAGTGACACCCCACTGAGGGGGCGAGCTCATCAGTGAGACCCTGCTGAGGGGGCGGAGCTAATCAGTGACACCCCGCTGAGGGGGCAGAGCTAATCAGTGACACCCTGCTGAGGGGGCGGAGCTAATCAGTGAGACCCTGCTGAGGGGGCGGAGCTCATCAGTGAGACCCTGCTGAGGGGGCGGAGCTAATCAGTGACACCCTGCTGAGGGGGCAGAGCTAATCAGTGACACCCCGATGAGGGAGCGGAGCTAATCAGTGACACACTACTGAGGGGGTGGAGCTAATCAGTGACACCCCACTGAGAGGGCGAGCTCATCAGTGAGACCCTGCTGAGGGGGCGGAGCTCATCAGTGAGACCCTGCTGAGGGGGCGGTGCTCGTCAGTGACACCCCACTGAGGGGGCGGAGCTCATCAGTGATACTCAGCTGAGGGGGCGGAGCTAATCAGTGACTCCCCGCTGAGGGGGCGGAGCTAATCAGTGACACCCCGCTGAGGGGGCGGAGCTAATCAGTGACACCCCGCTGAGGGGGCTGAGCTCATCAGCGGGAACAAACCTGGCGCAAACACCTCGGTCCAAGTGTGAGTTGGGCGAGGGAGTCCCTTCGGGGAGTGGTGTTGAGAGAGTCTCTGTTCTTCGTCCATTAAAACCATTTTGCTTCCTTCCACCCCCGTGTGGTCACTTCCTCGACCTTCCTCGATGACCAAGTGGAATTGCAGATGGAATAAAGAGACATGGAGCCCAATCCTGCCCAGCAAACAACATAATACACAACGTTACGCCAACCAAACAGGAACAGGACAGAGGTTCCTGTACGTTGAAGAAATGTGTTTTTTTGGGGAAAGTGCCATTGTCGGGGATGAACTCCAGACCGTTATCCTGTTAACGGCCTGTCATGTGCCCACCTTTAGCATCATTTAAAAAAAATGTTTTTATATTTTTCATATCGTACAGAAGCGTAAACACATATTTAAAACAAAAATATACATCGGTCGTCTTCCATTATTTACATCAGTTGTCTTTCGTTGTTTACAACGGTTATGGTTTCTTCTACATTCTCCAATAGGCGTTCATTTCTAGCCGGGTCCACTGCCTCCCTCTCCCCCTTTTCTGCCTAACCTCCCCTCCCCTCCCCTCCTGGTTTTCTGGCGTGCCCTCTTCCCCAACAGTTCCGTGCCCTCTTCATCCATCAGTTCTTATGTCCTGTTCCTGTTTGGTTGGCGTGACGTTGTGCATTGTGTTGTTTGCTGAGCATGTTTGGGCTCCGTGCCTCTTTATTCCCCCCCCCCCCCCCCTTTCGTTTGCATTTGTTGTTGTATCGTGGTTCCCCTCTCACTGCATCTGGCTTATTGGCTGTTGGCTACAAACAGGTCCCGGGACAGTCGGGTGAACGGCTCCCATGTTTTGTGGAATCCCTCTTCCAACCCCCGGCTGGCAAATTTGATTTTCTCCATTTGGGGAGATTCCGAGAGGCCGGACAGCCAGTCTGCAGCTTTGGGTGGTGCTGCTGACCGCCACCCGAGCTGGATTCTGCGGCGGGCGATCAGGGAGGCAAAGGCAAGGGCGTCCGCCCTCCTCCCCAGGAATAGATCTGGCTGTTCTGATCCCCCACCACCTTGGACATTGCCTCGAAGAAGGCTGTCCGGTACCCAGCAAGCCTGGGGCAAGACCAGAACATGTGGGTGTGGTTGACCAGCCTCCTTGGCACTGTTCGCATCTGTCCTCCAACTCTGGGACGAACCTGCTCATTTGGGTTCGTTAAGTGGGCTCTATGTGGGCAGCACGGTGGCACAGTGGTTAGCACTGCTGCCTCACGGCGCCGAGGTCCCAGGTTCGATCCCGGCTCTGGGTCACTGTCCGTGTGAAGTTTGCGCATTCTCCCCGTGTCTGTGTGGGTTTCGCCCCCACAACCCAAAAGATGTGCAGGGTAGGTGGATTGGCCGCGCTAAATTGCCCCTTAATTGGAAAAAATGAATTGAGCACTCAAAATTTTTTTTTCAAGTGGGCCCTGTGTTAGGTTGAGCCTCACGCATGTGGCGGTGGAGTTGATCCTGTGCAGTGCTTCGCTCCAGTGTCCCCACCCTGTTTCAAACCCCAAGTCCTCCTCCTACTTCTCCCTCGTCTCGACCAGTGGTAAACCTGCCCTTCCCAGTAGTTGCCCATAGAGGTCGCCACAGTTCCCCCGCCCTAAGATATCTGCATCCAGTAAGTCCTCCAAGAGCGATTATTGCAGCATTGTGGGTATGTCTTTGTTTGCCTTCGGAGGACGTTTTTGACCTGCATGTACCGTAGCTCGTTACCCCTGTCAGCTGGAACCTCGCTGCCAGTTCCTCCAGTGTTGTCAGTCTGTTGCCTTGTGTAGAAGTCCCTAACTGCCAACGTCCCCCGCTCCTGTCTCCACCTTTTGAAGGTGGCATCCATTGTGGCTGGCGCAAATCTGTTGTTGTTGCAGATGGGGGCCTTGTCGGACATTTTGGTTAATCCGGTCGCAGTTGGTTCCATGACCGGAATGTTGCTATCACCACTGGGATCGTTTGTTCAGTGGGAATGGGAACCAGGACCCGGAGGGAGGACCCCGTGCAGGAGCCCTCCTCCATTGGTACCCACTCGGCTTCTGGCTCCTCAATCTACCCCTTTACCCGTCCTGCAGTTGCAGCCTCGGACCTTGAGCGACGTTCACGGGATGGTCCATCCGCCTGCCATCCCGCCAGGCATGGCCACCCTCCTTGGTCCCACACCGTTTTTGTGAAGGAACCAGCGGATGATTGCTAGCAATTGAATTGCGTCTCCCTGGCCAAGGTCACGTCCATTAGGATCACGTTCCATGTCAATAATCATCCAATCCAGATGGATTGGGCACTGGTGCCACCATCTCGGTTGTCGGTAAGGGCACTTTCGGAAAGATCCGGACAGCGGTACAACCCCTCCCTTTGCAGGATGCTGAGGCCCGATTGGCTATCTACATCGGGGGGTCGCTGGCGATCACTGGAACTACAACGGTCCCGCTCATCCACGGGCAGCGGTCCGCTTGCCTAGCCCGGGCCATGGTGTGGAGCAACGGCCCCGGTTTGATCGACCGCGATTGATTGCAGCGCCTTCGCCTCGATTGGCAGCAGGTGTTCCTTATGAGCTGGGGGGGGGCTGCACGCGATGCTGGCAAAGGACCCTGTAGTTTTCAAAATCGGGCTAGGCAACCATCCGCGACACTGCGTCAAGATTTTCCGTGGACCCTGAATCGCAGACGAGGTATTTCCGTGCTCGCACAGTTCCTTACGCGTTACTGCATAAGATGGACACAGAGCTCGATTGCCTCAAACACTTGGGCAGCATCCGCCTGGTGAAGCCCACAGATTGGGCAGCACCTGTCGTCCCTGTATTGAAACCCAACGTCGCCATGTGCCTTTGTGGCACCTCTAAGATGACCGTGAACGGGGCCTCCAAAGTAGCCCGTTACCCCATGCCGCGGATCAAAGTCTTTACGCCAAACTCAGCTCGACGGAAACCATGCGTGCCACCGGTTGGTGTTGGATGCAGACTCTCGGAAGTATGTGACTGTGAACACACACCGGGGGCAGTACGAGTATACCAGGGTGCCTTTCAGTGTATTGTCAGCCTGCGCCATTTTCCAGCGTGTGGTGGAGAACATGGCGCGGGGCCTACCGCGCATGGCAGTTTATTTGGACGACATGTTGGTCACTGGGATGTCGGACCAGGACCACCTGGATAACCGCGACGAGGTGCTCCGTCGCTTCACGGCCTCCATTGTTTGGTTCCATACAGAGAACCATGAGGCGACCTATCTAGGCTACCGCGTGGACCAGGGTGGCCTTCACCCAGTTGAAGATAAGATGCAGGCCGTCTGGCATGTCCACATTCCGGAGGGGGCTATGGAACTCCATTCATTCCTGAGACCCGTCAAACATTGTGGCACGTTCATCCCGGGCCTTGTGACAATGTTGCCCCTCCCCCCCCCCCCCGACAGAAGTACCTCAAGAAGGGCCAGGCGTGGATATGGGGTCCACCGCAGGAGATGGCATTCACCGGGGTGAAGAGGAAGCTTTTCTTCCTGGCTGCTCACCCATTTCGACCGTACGAGGCCGTTCGGGATCACTTGGGACGCCTCGCCCTACGGCATCGGGCTAACCAATCGCAGCCATTGTTGAAAGAGGAGAGGACTATTTCCCCCCCCTTGCGTCGAATAGGATTCAGCGATGGGCCCTCATTCTGACAGCGTATGAGTATGTACTGGAACACCACCCCAGGATGCAGATCGTGCACGCGGACGCCTTCAGTAGGCCCCCATTCCCAACCAAGCCACCAAACCGGCTAGTACCGACGAGATCATCGCCGCCACGCACCTCATAGACATGTTACCTGTCACAGCAGCCCGGATACATGCGTGGAGCCAGACTGATCCCCTCCTATCCAGGGTTCGCCACATTGTTTTACATGGAGCCCAGTATCGCGCGCTCCCCTGCAAACTGGAGACCTTTACGACCAAGATCGCGGAATTCAGTATTGAAGAAGGGATTCTCGTATGGGGCACTTGAATGGTGGCGCCCCAGAGGGTGTAAGGCGGACCGCCGCAACGGGCACGCGGGGTGTCGATGATGAAGATGGTTGCCCGCAGTCACGTGCGGTGGCCAGGTATGAATGTGGGCATCGAGCGGCTCGCCCAACACTGCCGAATATGGCAGGAGCAACAACAACTCCCACCGGCGGTGCCTCGTCACGCGTGGGACTAGCCAGTTCGCCCATGGGTGCGACTTTGCAAGCCCTTTTTTCGGGCGGTTGAGAAGGACTGCCTCTCGTCCCGTGTCCACGGCATCCCAGACATCTTGGTTTCAGGAAACGGGGCACCTTTTCCCAGCACGGAGTTTGGGACATTCCCGAGTACCACTCGCGACCCCTCAGATAGTGAAGCAGTCCATGTCCAAATGCAATAAGACCTGGACCACCGAATTGCTGGTCTCTTTGATTCGATTTCCTGCCTGATGGTGTATCTAAACTACTGAGGTTGCGGGTCCCAGACCTGAGTCAGGGTGTTGGGGAAACTAAACTCCTCTGCTTTGTTGGAAAGTGTTATTCTTCAAAATTGGGCAGCACGGTAGCATTGTGGATAGCACAATTGCTTCACAGCTCCAGGGTCCCAGGTTCGATTCCCGGCTTGGGTCGCTGTCTGTGCGGAGTCTGCACATTCTCCCCGTGTGTGCGTGGGTTTCCTCCGGGTGCTCCGGTTTCCTCCCACAGTCCAAAGATGTGCAGGTTTCTTGATTTCTTGATTTCTCGAGGAATTAAGGGCTATGGAGAGAGAGCGGGTAAATGGAGTTGAAATCAGCCATGATTGAATGGTGGAGTGGACTCGATGGGCCGAATGGCCTTACTTCCGCTCCTATGTCTTATGGTCTTAAGGTTAGGTGAATTGGCCATGCTAAATTGCCCTTAGTGTCCAAAATTGCCCTTAGTGTTGGGTGGGGTTACTGGGTTACGGGGATAGGGTGGAGGTGTTGACCTTGGGTAGGGTGCTCTTTCCAAGAGCCGGTGCAGACTCGATGGGCCGAATGGCCTCCTTCTGCACTGTAAATTCTATGGCCTGTGATCTAAAAGAAATCTCAGCTTAGATTCTACCTACCTGGTCAGGTGAAAGGTTCCCCATAGGTATATGACAAAAAAAATAGGGATCTCTCCAAATCTCCTGGCCAATATTCCTTCCTCAATAAATAATTGGGCATTCATCTCATTGATTGCGGGGCCTTGAAGCGTCCAGAAACGTTTGATGGTATAAATTAGAGTAATCACACTTCCATATAGTGCATTGCCCATATCTGAGACAGGTGATAAGACTATAAATAAATGCAAGTCTTACTTTATATTAATAATCAATTGCCAATACAGGATTGATTATTGCTGTAAAAAGAGACATCCTGTCGAAGCTTTTCATTTTAAACTCATCAGGTCAAAGATGCAAGAATATCTAACCTCAAAGGGAACAACTTTTGCTGCATGAGGAAACGGTTGGCAAGTGGACTCTAATTGGTTGAGATGTTGCCATGGAGAATGCAGCAGGGGGTAATTATCCCCAAGGTAATATTAAATGATTGGGGCGTTCTGACGATCCATCATCGTTATGTCACAGGCCGGCAGTTCCTTTATATATCTGCCTGACCTCTTTTTTTCCACATTCACCGCAAGGTTTCTTCAATAGTTTAGTCCATTGTGAGATACACAAAGGGGAAAATTAATGTGACCCTTGTTGCCGTGACGAGCAATCCAAGCAAAGAGTGGAAGCCATTCATCTATCTCTTCCAATTTGTAATTAGTCATTGAACAACCTGTCCCTGGATGACATGATTAATCTTCCATCCGCATCCTTTACTGTACAGCTGGACAAGCTGTTCTCAGATGAACAAATTGTATTTAGTCAACCATTAAGCGTGAAGATGACTTGAGACTTGGTGGTATTTAGATTCACATTAAACTCAGGCTCAGGGACGAACGGTTTCTCTGGCTATTGGCTGAACCAATGCAACCTTTGCAAAATGAGGCTGTGAGCCAAACAACAAAGAATAAAGAAAAGTACAGCACAGAAACAGGCCCTTCGGCCCTCCAAGCCTGCGCCGACCATGCTGCCCGACTAAATAAAATCTTCTACACTTCCGGGGTCCCTCTATTCCCATCCTATTCATGTATTTGTCAAGATGCCCCTTAAATGTCACTATCGTCCCTGCTTCCACTACCTCCTCCGGTAGCGATTTCCAGGCACCCACTACCCTCTGTGTGAAAAACTTGCCTCGTACATCTCCTCTAAACCTTGCCCCTCTCACCTTAAACCTATGCCCCCTAGTAATTGACCCCTCTACCCTGGAGAAAAGCCTCTGACTATCCACTCTGTCTATGCCTCTCATAATTTTGTAGACCTCTATCAGGTCGCCCCTCAACCTCCGACGTTCCAGTGAGAACAAACCGAGTTTATTTAACCCGGCCAGATTATTTAAATCTGGAATTTTGAAAGTCTAATGGCGACCATTGTCGATTGTTGTAAAAACCCATCTGGTTCACTAAGCCCTTTAGGGAAGGAAATCTGCCATCCTTACCCGGTCTGGCCTACATGTGACTCCAGACCCCCGCAGCTATGTTGACGTTTAACTGCCCTCTGAAAATGGCCGAGCGAAGGGCAGCACGGTGGCGCAGTGGTTGGCACTGCTGCCTACGGCGCTGAGGACCCGGGTTCGAATCCCGGCCCTGCGTCACTGTCCGTGTGGAGTTTGCACATTCTCCCCGTGTCTGCGTGGGTTTCACCCCCACACAACACAAAGATGGTGGATTGGCCCCGCTAAATTGCCCCTTAATTGGAAAGAATACTCTAAATTTAAAAAAAAAAAGAAAATGGCCGAGCAAAGTACTCAGTTGTATCAAACCGCGGAAAAGCCTCAAAGAAACCGGATGGACCACCGGCATCGACCGAGGCACCGTAAATGGCAAAGGCAGACGCAGCAAAGTCCTTTTGACTAACATCTGGGGCCTTGTGCCAACGTTGGGAGAACTAGCCAAGCTCAGCCTGACATAGTCATACTCACAGACTCATACCTGACAGATAATGTCCCAGGTGGCACCATCGCAAGGAACCTCCTGCTGATTAGCACACCCAGTACACCTCCATGTTGAGCACCATTGTAGGAAGCACTGAGGGTGGCAAGGGTGCAGATTGGCGTCTGGGTGTGGGACTTTAATGCCCATCACCACGAGTGGCTCGGCAGTGGCACCACCGACCGAGCTGGCCAGGTCCTAAAGGAATAGGTGCCAGGCAGGTGGTGAGGGAACCAACAAGAGGAAAAAACAGGGACAGGAGAGAGGACAACCGAACTTGCCCAACCTCTCAAAATGGGCTCGATCTGCTGGCCGCATCCCACCGGAATCAGAGTGGGATTCGACCACCCCCACGATTCCCGGCAGCCGTTATGCCTCGCGAGATCTAACCAGATCGCGACGCCGTCCACATTGGGTTGAAGAGCGCTCTTAACCGAGCTGACACTGGATCTAACCACATCCCGGCATCTATCGGCTTCCCCAAGGACACCCCTGCCAAGGGTCAGGGCCTGAGGGGGTGGGGGGAAGCCCATGGAAGAAGGGATGAGGGGTGAATGAAGCACGGAGGAGTGAAAAGCGGGTATGAAGGGGTCTCCTGGAGGCTGGGGGAGTGAAGGGTGGGGGTCCTGAAAGAGGAAGGGGCCCAAAGGGGTTGTGGGAAGGCCTGTAAAGGGAGGCCCTCGGTGACCCCATAGTGGGGTATCCTCACTTGCGGGGGTGTGGGGTAATGACCATGTGTGTGTGGGGTGACATTGCCCGTGGGTGAGGGGTGTGGGCGTCCCTCATGCTCATTTAGAGATCGGAGCACCCTTTCAAAATGGCGGCCCGATCTGGGAGGAGCCAGTCTATCCGAGGAGCCAGTCTATCCAGCGAGTTCAGCTCTCCAGTGGTGAACAAAATCCTGCTTGTCATCTACCCAAATGGGAACAGATTAGACGGGTGTTTCCCGGCGCTTGGAGTGCCAAGAAACACCACACTATCGAACGGCCATTTGGGTAGATCGGGTCCTCAGCATGACCGAGGCCGCACTTAGTCCCGTTTCCTGCACTGAGGAGTTCTGTTCACCAGGAGAGATGGGGACGCCATTTTTAAATGGAGTTCCAATCTCCCCAAGTCCCAACTCACTTATAAGGGAGTCCTCGCACCCCCTCCCCGCCCCTCCCACCCCCGCACCCATGCATGGCAACCCCAGGTCCGATCCCTGGTACGTGAAAAATACCAGCTTGACATCTTGTCAGTGCCATGCTGGCACCCTTGCAGTTCCCCTGCCAGCTGGCAGTGCCACCTGGGCACCTTGATAGTGCCAGCTCCTATTCACATCGCAATCTCGCAAGGCGTGACATAAGGCCGTAAGAACTAGGAGCAGGAGTAGGCCATCTGGCCCCTCGAACCTGCTCCGCCATTCAATGAGATCATGGCTGATCTTTTTTGGACTCAGCTCCACTTTCCGGCCTGAACACCATAACCCTTAATCCCTTTATTCTTCAAAATACTATCTATATCTTAAAAACATTTAATGAAGGAGCCTCAACTGCTTCACTGGGCAAGGAATTCCATAGATTCACAACCCTTTGGGTGAAGACGTTCCTCCTAAACTCAGTCCTAAATCTACTTCCCCTTATTTTGAGGCTATGCCCCTAGTCTGCTTTCACCCACCAGTGGAAACAACCTGCCCGCATCTATCCTATCGATTCCCTTCATAATTTTATATGTTTCTATAAGATCCCCCCCGCATCGTTCTAAATTCCAACGAGTACAGTCCCAGTCTACTCAACCCCTCCTCGTAATCCAACCTCTTCAGGTCTGGGATTAACCTAGTGAATCTCTTCTGCACACCTTCCAGCGCCAGTACGTCCTTTCTCAAGTAAGGAGACCAAAACTGAACACAATACTCCAGGTGTGACCTCACCAACACCTTATACAATTGCAGCATAACCTCCCTAGTCTTAAACTCCATCCCTCTAGCAATGAAGGACAAAATTCCATTTGCCTTCTTAATCACCTGTTGCACCTGTAAACCAACTTTTTGCGATTCATGCACTCGCACACCCAGGTCTCTCTGCACAGCAGCATGTTTTAATATTTTATCATTTAAATAATAATCCCTTTTGCTGTTATTCCTACCAAAATGGATAACCTCACATTTGTCAACATTGTATTCCATCTGCCAGACCCTAGCCCAGTCACCTAACCTATCCAAATCCTTCTGAAGACTTCCAGTATCCTTTGCACTTTTTGCTTTGCCACTCATCTTAGTGTCGTCTGCAAACTTGGACACATTGCCCTTGGTCCCCAACTCCAAATCATCTATGTAAATTGTGAACAGTTGTGGGCCCAACACTGATCCCTGAGGGACACCACTAGCTACTGATTGCCAACCAGAGAAACACCCATTAATCCCCACTCTTTGCTTTCTATTAATTAACCAACCCTCTATCCATGCTACTACTTTCCCCTTAATGCCATGCATCTTTATTTTATGCAGCAATCTTTTGTGTGGCACCTTGTCAATAGCAGAAGAGGGATCTCCCGGCATCTACCAGCCACACCACGCTGTTTTCCAGCGGCAACACGGTCAGTAGAACTCGCCCTCAGGTGCGGGCTTGACCAGGAAGAAACTCCCCAGGGCCCAGAAAAGTGACTAAGTGTGGTTATGAAATGAAAATTGCTTATTGTCACAAGTAGGCTTCAAATGAAGTTACTGTGAAAAGCCCCTAGATAGCGGTGGGGAGCTCGCCAACAGAGCCGGGGAGAAAATCCCAGCAAAACCCACCTGAAATTACACTTTGACACTTTTTTAGTTAAATCGTGCCCCATCCTTGTTTTGAAAGTAGCATTTTTACTCAAACCATCAGTTTGTGTGGTCCAATTTAATCAACTATATTTAGGGTTAACTCAGAAGGTTAGTTTATTCCGTATTGAAACACAACAGGGGTAGTGTGCGAGGAGGGAGATTTGCAACTTCACATGCAACTACACACAAATGACATGTAATGCAGTGGTATTGTCAATGGATAAGTATTCCAGTGACCCAGGGTAATGCTCTGGGAATCTGGGTTTCAAATCCCACCACAGCAGATGGTGAAATTTGAATTCAATAAAATTAAAAATCTAACAATGACCATGAAGGAAATCGGCCATCCTTACATAGTCAGGCCTACATGTGACTCCAGCTCCACAGCCATGAGGTTGACTCTTAAATGTTCTCTGAAATCATAGAATCATAGAATTTACAGTGCAGAAGGAGGCCATTTGGCCCATCGAGTCTGCATCGGCTCTTGGACAGAGCACCCTACTTAAGCCCATGCCTCCACCCTATTCCTGTAACCCCACCTAACCTTTTTTGGACACTAAGGGCAATTTAGCCCTTAGTATAGTGTTCAATTCTGGTCGCCACACTACCAGAAGGATGTGGAGGCTTTAGAGAGGGTGCAGAAGAGATTTACCAGAATGTTGCCTGGTATGGAGGGTATTAGCTATGAGGAGCGGTTGAATAAACTCAGTTTGTTCTCACTGGAACGATGGAGGTTGAGGGGCGACCTGATAGAGGTCTACAAAATTATGAGGGGCATAAACAGAGTGGATAGTCAGAGACCATTTCCCAGGGTAGAGGGGTCAATTACTAGGGGGCATAGGTTTAAGGTGCAAGGGGCAAGGTTTAGAGTAGATGTACGAGGCAAGTTTTTTACACAGAGGGTAGTGGGTGCCTGGAACTCGCTACCGGAGGAGGTGGTGGAAGCAGGGACGATAGTGACATTTAAGGGGCATCTTCATAAATCCATGAATAGGATGGGAATAGAGGGATACGGACCCAGGAAGTGCAGAAAATTTTAGTTTAGACGGGCAACATGGTCGGCGCGGGCTTGGAGGGCCGAAGGGCCTGTTCCTGTGCTGTACATTTCTTTGTTCTTGCTCTTTGTTCTTTGTCAGCATGGCCGATCCGCCTAACCTGCACATCTTTGGACTGTGGGAGGAAACCGGAGCACCCGGAGGAAACCCACGCACACACGGGGAGAACGTGCAGACTCCGCACAGTCAGTGACCCAAGCCGGGAATCGAGCCTGGGACCCTGGAGCTGTGAAGCAACTGTGCTAACCATTGTGCTACCTTGCTGCCCATGGTATGGCCTAGCAAGGGACTCAGCTGGTGGGTAATTAGGGATGGGCAACAAATGCTGGCTCAGCCAGTGACACTCACATCCCATGAACACACACAGTAAAAATACAGTGGAAAAGAGGGAGGTTTACAACTATGGATAACAACAGTAAAGGAACAGATGTCTAGTGATTTCCATAGTCCAGAAGGTCAAAGTCCAAAGGGGGTTTCTTTAGTGCAGGAGTTCAATTCAGATGAATCCCTGGATGGTGATAGCAGCACAAAGATCCTTTAATGCACCTGACAGTGCACCACAATGATGTTTCTGCACATAGACTGCCTTGGCAGGCGGTGCCCTGACGCTTTTAGAATAAAACAAGTTACAAGGAGCTGAGATGTGTTGCCGGCTGCTTCTTTGCTGCCCGTTTTTTCAGTTCTCAACCGAATGCAGAGATTCTAAAATGGTTACTTGATCCAGGTGACCTTCTTCCTTTCAGAGCGTCTTGTTTTAGGAAGCCATTACCTGGACAGGCCCTCTGACTCCGCTGGAGATGTCAGCTATTAAACTCCAAATGATTTTTATTTTGCCCTCAATGTTCCCCTCTTGAAATGTACCTGGGCAGTCTCAGGTGTGTGAGATGAGTCTGTCCACACCACTACAGGAATAATGAGCTTTGATCTCTGCGAAACCCTGGGTTCGTGATTATAACGTCCTTACAACATGGTGTGAGATTCCACAAGGAAGAGAGGGGAACTCTTTTGTTACTCCTATTGGAAGCTTCCAGCACAGAAGAGCAATCCTGTGAGTCATGTGCCCTGTAGCAGCCATCTTTTGGTTCAGAAAAAGGTTCATTTCGCAGTAGCAAAATAAAGTTTGGCTGTGCACAATTTTGACTTCTTGTATGTCTTATTGAGGTATCACAAGCAAATGATCTATGTGACACTGGCAGAGTTTCAGTCTCACCCTCAGTGCTTCTTCCAAGTGGTGTTCAATGTGGAGGAGCATTGATTCGTTCACGGATGGAGGATGGTCGGTAACAACCAATGGGAGGTTTCTTTGTCCATGTTTGACCTGATACCGAGACTTCATGGGGTCCAAAGATAAATATTGAGGACCCACAGGCTAACTCCCTCCCAAATGTTTTCCCATGTGCTGCCTACTCTACTGGGTCTACCCTACTGTGCTGTAGCAATTTGGTACATTGGATTGGTTTGCTAGGCTATTGGAGAAGACAGTTAACCACATTACTGCGTGTTTGGATTCAGATGTAATTCAAATGAGGCTAAAGACGGCAGATTTCCTTCCCTATAGGACATGAGTGAGTCTCTAGCCAGGGAAAAAGATTTTGATTTGACTTATTGTCACATGTGAAGTACAGTGAAAAGTATTTTTCTGTGGCTGAGGGATCATACACAGTACGTACATAGTAGACAAAAAGAATAATCGACAGAATACATTGGCAAATGGTACATTGACAAACAGTGATTGGTTACAGTGCGGGAACAAGGGGCCAAACAAAGCAAATACATGAGCAAGAGCAGCATAGGGCGTCGTGAATAGTGTTCTTACAGGGAACAGATCAGTCCGAGGGGGGGTCGTTGAGGAGTCTAGTAGCTGTGGGGAAGAAGCTGTTCCTATGTCTGGATGTGCGGGTCTTCAGACTTCTGTACCTCCTGCCTGATGGAAGGGTCTGGAAGAGGGCAATGCCTGGGTGGGAGGGGTCTCTGACAATGCTGCCTGCCTTCCTGAGGCAGCGGGAGGTGTAGACAGAATCAATGTGAGGGTTGCAAGCTTGTGTGATGCGTTGGGCTGAGTTCACCACACTCTGCAGCTTCTTGCGATCTTGGACCGAGCAGTTGCCATAGCAATATGAGAACTAAAGCGAAGGTTTAACAGGGTTGCAGTCAATAGTAAGGGGGTCAGGTAGCTCAGTTGGCTGGAAGGCTGGTTTGTGATGCTAAGGGACAACCTCAGCATGGGCTCAATCTCCATGCCAGCTGAGGTTAAGCATGAAGGCCCTGCCTTCAAAACTTTGCCCCTCGCCTGAGGTGTGGTGATCCGCAGGTTAAATCACCACCAGTCAGCTCTCTCCCCTCAAAGGGGAAACCAGCCTGTGGTCATCTGAGACTAAGGCGACTTTACTTAGTCAGCATTAAGCTGTCTCCTTGTCTTCTCACAGTTTTGGTACATTTCTCCATTACGACAGAGCAATTAAAATTGGGACGGTCCAGAGTAGCATTGCCAACTTTGATTCAAGGTATTACATAGAACATAGAACATACAGTGCAGAAGGAGGCCATTCGGCCCATCGAGTCTGCACCGCCCCACTGAAGCCCTCACTTCCACCCTATCCCCGTAACCCAATAACCCCTCCTAACCTTTTTGGGCACTAAGGGCAATTTAGTGCGGCCAATCCACCTAACCTGAACATCTTTGGACTGTGGGGGGAAACCGGAGCACCCGGAGGAAACCCACGCAGACACGGGGAGAACGTGCAGACTCCGCACAGACAGTGGCCTAGCGGGGAATCGAACCTGGGACCCTGGTGCTGTGACGCCGCAGTGCCAGCCAATACCAATTTTCGTAGTCTGTTACAGAGAAACGTTCAAAGAAAATTACAAATAAAAAAATCCTTTTTCACGCCCCAATGATTTTGCTCCAGGGTCACGCACAGGGTCATGACCTGGAGATTGACCCTTAATTCCTGGAGACGGCAGGCTAATCCAGGGTTCTAAACCTGAGAGAGAACTAGAGAGAGAGAGAGGCTGAAATTAAAGGAATGCAAACAGCCTATGGAAGCCTGGAGGAGATTACAGTTGTCGGGGGAGAGAAAGCCATGGAGGGATTTTAAGATCATCTCAAGATGATAAAACAGCTCACAGCAGTACAACATTAAATTTCAGATCATAGAACATTCCTAGAAGGGCAGTACGGTCGCACAAGTGGCTAGCACTGTGGCTTCACAGCGCCAGGGTCCCAGGTTCGATTCCCCACTGGGTCACTAACTGTGCGGAGTCTGCACGTTTTCCCCGTGTCTGCGTGGGTTTCCTCCGGGTGCTCCGGTTTCCTCCCCCAGTCCAAAGACGTGCAGGTGAGGTGGATTGGCCGTGATAAATTGCCCTTGGTGGCCAAAAAGGTTAGGAGGGGTTATTGGGTTACGGGAATGGGGTGGAAGTGAGGGCTTAAGTGGGTCGGTGCTGACTCGATGGGCTGAATGGCCTCCTTCTGCACTGTATGTTCTATATTCTATGTAAGAAGTCTCACAACACCAGGTTAAAGTCCAACAGGTTTGTTTGGAATCACTAGCTTTCGGTGCGCTGCTCCTTCCTCAGGTGAATGAAGGAGCAGTGCTCCGAAAGCTAGTGATTCCAAACAAACCTGTTGGACTTTAACCTGGTGTTGTAAGACTTCGTACTGTGCTCACCCCAGTCCAACGCCGGCATCTCCACATCATGGCTACATTCTATGATAATTGGATTAATGCAGGGCCCTTACCCGCCTGGCAAATCTCTGTACACTTCTCTCTCATTCCTCAGATAACATACTTTGAGTGCTTGAATATATTGATTAGATGACAATGTTTATCGCTGCTTCTCTCCGTGGACGCTCTGTAAGATTCATTACAGCTTTTCTCTCCGTCAGTGCCAGATCCAGGGCAGACGGTTCAAATGTCGAACAAGCAGGAGGAAACACGAGGGGAAACATTCATTAATCTCCCGTCGGCTCATGATAATCCAGTTAGATCGTGAGGTGAAGCCAAGGGCTGATGCCTTGAATCTAATTACCTTTATTCGTTTCCAAAGTGAATCACAATTTAATGTGTCAGTTCAGCTCAGTTGGTCATGAGGTCGAGGTTGGGGATGGGTCACGTACAGATATATCATTTGGGCCAACATGTCAGGGCAATACTGAGGAAGGCCCACAGGGTCAAAGGTATCCTCGCGCAGGCCCAATATTAAATCATGCGGGTAGACGTTGAGGGGAAAAGCGAAGTGGGGATCACCCATTGCTCTCAATAGCAGATGGACTAAGTGCTCACTTCATTTCTACCCGACTGTTCTTTTCATTTCTAAATCAGCCATTGCTCCCCAGAACTACGAAACTGAATTGCGTGATGTGCTTTGAAATACTTTGATGTGACAAGCGTGCTATCATAAGGTGAGCAATTATTCATTTTGCGAGTTGGATTAGGCTTCTTTGCTATTTCAAAGTGAGCACTGGACTGGAGCAGAGTATAAGGTTAATGAGTCACTGATACGGCTTATTTATGGGATGACTACGTGAAGTAAAGATCCAGTCCAGGCAATTATTGTTCTTTAAAGGACAGGAGTTGGGTGAATATCACAACATAGGAACGTCTCGATCGAAAAAGATCAGTTGCGAACAAGGTCGAGGTTTGTGAGGCAAATAGGGTCACAGGTGAATAAATCCCGTGTGAAACATGATGACTTTTGACTGTCTAGAAACGCCACAGTAAAAAGGAAATCTGAAGTTAAATGGAAGAGTTTTAATTGTATAGAACCTCAGTTAGGCCACACTTGGAGTATAGTGTTCAATTCTGGTCGCCACACTACCAGAAGGATGTGGAGGCTTTAGAGAAGGCGCAGAAGAGATTTACCAGGATGTTGCCTGGTATGGAGGGCATTAGCTATGAGGAGCGGTTGAATAAACTCGGTTTGTTCTCACTGGAACGACGGAGGTTGAGGGGCGACCTGATCGAGGTCTACAAAATTATGAGGGGCATAAACAGAGTGGATAGTCAGAGGCTTTTCCCCAGGGTAGAGGGGTCAATTACTAGGGGGCATAGGTTTAAGGTGCAAGGGGCAAGGTTTAGAGGAGATGTACGAGGCAAGTTTTTTACACAGAGGGTAGTGGGTGCCTGGAACTCGCTGCCGGAGGAGGTGGTGGAAGCAGGGATGATAGTGACATTTAAGGGGCACCTTGACAAATACATGAATAGGATGGGAATAGAGGGATACGGAACCAGGAAATGTGAAGATTTTAGTTTAGTCGGGCAGCATGGTCGGCACGGGCTTGGAGGGCTGAAGGGCCTGTTCCTGTGCTGTACTTTTCTTTGTTCTTTGTCCTTTGTTTATGTACCACTGGTCACAAAGAGGTAAAGACTGTGGGGCCTTTTCAAGGGAGATTAAAACTCTCCTTTCCTAAAAGAAAGGTTGGTAAAGGATAGAAACGGGAGCCAAACTTTGATATTTATTTGCAGAGTTACTCATTCCAAGCATACGCCTCCTAACCCCAATAATCACAGTTTCAGTTTGCATCTGTTTGTAGAGAATCAAGCGAATCCCCGGTTCATGACCTCCACCTGCAGACAATGAATATCCAATTAGCAAAACCTGAAGAATTATTGTGGGTGACTTTTTTTCAATAATTGTCGAAGACACAAACAAGGTCACGTTTAGAGTACCCAATTCATTTTTCCAATTAGGGGGCAATCTAGCGTGGCCAATCCATCTACCCTGCACATCTTTGGGGGTGAAACCCACGCAAACACAGGTGGAATGTGCAAACTTCATACGGACAGTGACCCAGAGCCGGGATCGAACCTGGGACCTCGGCGCCGTGAGGCAGCAGGGCTAACCCACTGCGCCACCGTGCTGCCCAAGGTCACGTTTATTAACTATTCTTATTTCCTCTGAGGAGGTACTGTTTTGTTGTGGTATTGGTGCCTGGCGTCAGATTGTAATTCTTCATGGTTTTTCTTTGGAAACATATTTTTTGTTTCTAGACATTTTGAGTGTTAAATGTGGTGAGCCACGAGTCAGATTGAATAGGGGTAGGGAGCAGGTTCCCATTCTTGAAAAACAGGAATAAACTAGCCTGGTTTATATGATGGTCCAACAGCAGTTATGAGCATTTTAATAGAATTGTGAATGTCAATATCACAACCTGCTTGAATGAGATTTAAATTCCCGATCTCTGGGTTCTTATCTGGCACCATGAAGACAGCAAGACCTCTACATCGGACATAAGCATCTGGACAAAAAACTTAATGGATGTTTCTCGAATTGCTATTGCAATTCAGCATCAAACTCCTTTATTTTGAACAGGCTACACCTTCAGCAAAACAGGAAAGGATTTCATATGGAAGAATTAGAATTTCCAGGAAACATCTTCGTCAAAGCCACACTCGAATATCCTCAATCCACACCAACGGAAGGTATAGGTAGCTCATAGACATCTTTGTAACAAAGATTGGGACCATTCCTTCAATGACATTTGCCTCTTCAAGCCCTTCCTATATCCCACTGGGTCAATCTTCAACTGAAATTGTCCCCACCTTTTACCTGAACTCATATACCCGCCCTGTACCTGAACTCATATACCCGCCCTTTACCTGAACTCATATACCCGCCCTGTACCTGAACTCATATACCCGCCCTGTACCTGAACTCATATACCCGCCCTGTACCTGAACTCATATACCCGCCCCGTACCTGAACACATATACCCGCTCTGTGCCTGAACTCATATACCCGCCCCGTACCTGAACTCATATACCCGCCCTGTACCTGAACTCATATACCCACCCTGTACCTGAACTCATATACCCGCCCTGTACCTGAACTCATATACCTGCCCTGTACCTGAACTCATATACCCGCCCTGTACCTGAACTCATATACCCGCCCTGTACCTGAACTCATATACCCACCCTGTACCTGAACTCATATACCCGCCCTGTACCTGAACTCATATACCCGCCCCGTACCTGAACACATATACCCGCTCTGTGCCTGAACTCATATACCCGCCCCGTACCTGAACTCATATACCCGCCCTGTACCTGAACTCATATACCCACCCTGTACCTGAACTCATATACCCGCCCTGTACCTGAACTCATATACCTGCCCTGTACCTGAACTCATATACCCGCCCTGTACCTGAACTCATATACCCACCCTGTACCTGAACTCATATACCTGCCTGTACCTGAACTCATATACCCGCCCTGTACCTGAACTCATATACCCGCCCTGTACCTGAACTCATATACCCGCCCTGTACCTGAACTCATATACCCGCGCTGTACCTGAACTCATATACGCACCCTGTACCTGAACCATTATACCTGCCTGTACCTGAACTCATATACCTGCCCCGTACCTGAACTCATATACCAGCCCTGTACCTGAACTCATATACCCGCCCTGTACCTGAACTCATATACCAGCCCCGTACCTGAACTCATATACCCGTCCTGTACCTGAACTCATATACCCGCCGTGTACCTGAACTCATATACCAGCCCCGTACCTGAACTCATATACCTGCCCTGTACCTGAACTCATATACCCGCCTGTACCTGAACTCATATACCCGCCCTGTTCCTGAACTCATATACCCGCCCTGTACCTGAACTCATATACCCGCCCTGTACCTGGACTCATATACCCACCCTGTACCTGAACTCTGATACCTCCCCTGTACCTGAACTCATATACCCGCTCGGTACCTGAACTCATATACCCGCCCTGTACCTGAACTCATATACCCGCCCTGTACCTGAACTCATATACAAGCCCTGTACCTGAACTCATATACCCGTGCTGTACCTGAACACATATACCCGCCCTGTACTTGAACTCATATATTCGCCCTGTACCTGAACTCATATACCCGCCCTGTACCTGAACTCATATACCTGCCCTGTACCTGAACTCATATACCCACCCTGTACCTGAACTCATATACCCGCCCTGTACCTGAACACATATACCCGCCCTGTACCTGAACTCATATACCCGCCCTGTACCTGAACACATATACCCGCCCCGTACCTGAACTCTGATACCTCCCCTGTACCTGAACTCATATACCCGCCCTGTACCTGAACTCTGATACCTCTCCTGTACCTGAACTCATATACCCGCCCTGTACCTGAACTCATAAACCCGCCCTGTACCTGAACTCATATACCCGCCCTGTACCTGAACTCAAATACACGCCCTGTACCTGAACTCATATACCCGCCCTGTACCTGAACTCATATACCCGCCCTGTACCAGAACTCATTTACCCGCCCTGTACCAGAACTCATATACCTGCCCTGTACCTGAACTCATATACCCGCCTGTACCTGAACTCATATACCCGCCCTGTACCTGAACTCATTTACCCGCCCTGTACCAGAACTCATATACCTGCCCTGTACCTGAACTGATATACCCGCCCTGTACCTGAACTCATATACCTGCCTGTACCTGAACTCATATACCCGCGCTGTACCTGAACTCATATACCCGCCCTGTACCTGAACCATTATACCTGCCTGTACCTGAACTCATATACCTGCCCCGTACCTGAACTCATATACCAGCCCTGTACCTGAACTCATATACCCGCCCTGTACCTGAACTCATATACCAGCCCCGTACCTGAACTCATATACGCGCCCTGTACCTGAACTCATATACCCGCCCTGTACCTGAACTCATATACCTGCCCTGTACCTGAACTCATATACCCACCCTGTACCTGAACTCATATACCCGCCCTGTACCTGAACACATATACCCGCCCTATACCTGTACCCGCCCTGTACCTGAACACATATACCCGCCCTGTACCTGAACTCTGATACCTCCCCTGTACCTGAACTCACATACCCGCCCTGTACCTGAACTCTGATACCTCCCCTGTACCTGAACTCATTTACCCGCCCTATACCTGAACTCATATACCAGACCCGTACCTGAACTCATGTACCTGCCCTGTACCTGAACTCATATACCCGCCTGTACCTGAACTCATATACCCGCCCTGTTCCTGAACTCATATACCCGCCCTGTACCTGAACTCATATACCCTCCCTGTACCTGGACTCATTTACCCACCCTGTACCTGAACTCTGATACCTCCCCTGTACCTGAACTCATATACCCGCTCGGTACCTGAACTCATATACCCGCCCTGTACCTGAACTCATATACCCGCCCTGTACCTGAACTCATATACCCGCCCTGTACCTGAACTCATATATCAGCCCTGTACCTGAACTCATATACCCGCGCTGTACCTGAACACATATACCCGCCCTGTACTTGAACTCATATATTCGTCCTGTACCTGAACTCATATACCCGCCCTGTACCTGAACTCATATACCTGCCCTGTACCTGAACTCATATACCCACCCTGTACCTGAACTGATATACCCGCCCTGTACCTGAACACATATACCCGCCCTGTACCTGAACTCATATACCCGCCCTGTACCTGAACACATATACCCACCCCGTACCTGAACTCTGATACCTCCCCTGTACCTGAACTCATATACCCGCCCTGTACCTGAACTCTGATACCTCCCCTGTACCTGAACTCATATACCCGCCCTGTACCTGAACTCATATACCCGCCCTGTACCTGAACTCATATACCCGCCCTGTACCTGAACTCATATACCCGCCCTGTACCTGAACTCATATACCCGCCCTGTACCAGAACTCATTTACCCGCCCTGTACCAGAACTCATATACCTGCCCTGTACCTGAACTCATATACCCGCCCTGTACCTGAACTCATATACCTGCCTGTACCTGAACTCATATACCCGCCCTGTACCTGAACTCATTTACCCGCCCTGTACCAGAACTCATATACCTGCCCTGTACCTGAACTGATATACCCGCCCTGTACCTGAACTCATATACCTGCCTGTACCTTAACTCATATACCCGCCCTGTACCTGAACTCATATACCTGCCTGTACCTGAACTCATATACCAGCCCTGTACCTGAATTCATATACCCACCCTGTACCTGAACTCATATACCCGCCCTGTACCTGAACTCATATACCCGCCCTGTACCTAAACTCCTATACCTGCCTGTACCTGAACTCATATACCCGCCCTGTACCTGAACTCATATACCCGCCCTGTACCTGAACTCCTATACCTGCCCCGTACCTGAACTCAGATACCCGCCCTGTACCTGAACTCATATACCATCCCCGTACCTGAACTCATACACCCGCCCTGTACATGAACTCATATACCCGCCCTGTACCTGAACTCATATACCCGCCCTGTACCTGAACTCATATACCCGCCCTGTACCTGAACTCATATACCCGCCCTGTACCTGAGCTCATATACCTGCCCCGTACCTGAACTCAGATACCCGCCCTGTACCTGAAGTCATATACCCGCCCTGTACCTGAACTCATATACCCGCCCTGTACCTGAACTCAGAGACTAGCCCCGGACCTGAACTCATATACCCGCCCTGTACCTGAACTCACATACCCGCCCTGTACCTTAACTCATATACCCGTCCGGTACTTGAACTCATATACCCACCCTGTACCTGAACTCATATACCCGCCCTGTACCTGAACTCATATACCCTCCCTGTACCTGAACTCATATACCCGCCCTGAACCTGAACTCATAGACCCGCCCTGTACCTGAACTCATATACCCGCCCTGTACCTGAACTCAGATACCCGCCCTGTACCTGAACTCATATACCCGCCCTGTACCTGAACTCATATACCCGCCCTGTACCTGAACTCATATACCCGCCCTGTAACTGAACTCATATACCCGCCCTGTACCTGAACTCATATACCCGCTCTGTACTTGAACTCATATACCCGCCCTGTACCTGAACTCATATACCCGCCCTGTACCTGAACTCATATACCCGCCCTGTACCTGAACTCATATACCCACCCTGTACCTGAACTCATACACCCGCCCTGTACCTGAACTCATATACCCACCCTGTACCTGAACTCATATACCCGCCCTGTACCTGAACTCATATACCCGCTCTGTACCTGAACTCATATACCCGCCTTGTACCTGAACTCATATACCCGCCCTGTACCTGAACTCATATACCCGCTCTGTACCTGAACTCATATACCCGCCCTGTACCTGAACTCATATACCCGCCCTGTACCTGAACTCATATACTCGCCCTGTACCTCAACCCATATACCCGCCCTGTACCAGAACTCATATACCCGCCCTGTACCTGAACTCATATACCTGCCCTGTAATGAACTCATATACCCGCACTGTACCTGAACTCATATCCCCGCCCCGTACCTGAACTCATATACCCGCCCTGTACCTGAACTCATATACCCACCCTGTACCTGAACTCATATACCCGCCCTGTACCTGAACTCACATACCTGCCCTGTACCTGAACTCATATACCCGCCCTGTACCTGAACTCATATACCCACCCTGTACCTGAACTCATATACCTGCCTGTACCTGAACTCATATACCCGCCCTGTACCTGAACTCATACACCCGCCCTGTACCTGAACTCATATACCCGCCCTGTACCTGAACTCATATACCCGCCATGTACCTGAACTCATATACCCGCGCTGTACCTGAACTCATATACCCGCCCTGTACCTGAACTATTATACCTGCCTGTACCTGAACTCATATACCTGCCCCGTACCTGAACTCATATACCAGCCCTGTACCTGAACTCATATACCCGCCCTGTACCTGAACTCATATACCAGCCCCGTACATGAACTCATATACCCGCCCTGTACCTGAACTCATATACCCGCCCTGTACCTGAACTCATATACCCGCCCTGTACCTGAACTCATATACCTCCCCTATACCTGAACTCATATACCCGCCCTGTACCTGAACTCATATACCCGCCCTGAACCTTAACCATTATACCTGCCTGTACCTGAACTCATATACCAGCCCCGTACCTGAACTCATATACCTGCCCCGTACCTGAACTCATATACCCGCCCTATACCTGAACTCATATACCAGCCCCGTACCTGAACTCATATACCTGCCCTGTACCTGAACTCATATACCCGCCTGTACCTGAACTCATATACCCGCCCTGTTCCTGAACTCATATACCCGCCCTGTACCTGAACTCATATACCTGCCCTGTACCTGGACTCATATACCCACCCTGTACCTGAACTCTGATACCTCCCCTGTACCTCAACTCATATACCCGCTCGGTACCCGAACTCATATACCCGCCCTGTACCTGAACTCATATACCTGCCCTGTACCTGAACTCATATACCCACCCTGTACCTGAACTCATATACCCGCCCTGTACCTGAACACATATACAAGCCCAATACCTGAACTCATATACCCGCCCTGTACCTGAACACATATACCCGCCCCGTACCTGAACTCTGATACCTCCCCTGTACCTGAACTCATATACCCGCCCTGTACCTGAACTCATATACCCGCCCTGTACCTGAACTCATATACCCGCCCTGTACCTGAACTCATATACCCGCCCTGTACCTGAACTCATATACCCGCCCTGTACCAGAACTCATTTACCCGCCCTGTACCAGAACTCATATACCTGCCCTGTACCTGAACTCATATACCCGCCCTGTACCTGAACTCATATACCTGCCTGTACCTGAACTCATATACCCGCCCTGTACCTGAACTCATTTACCCGCCCTGTACCAGAATTCATATACCTGCCCTGTACCTGAACTGATATACCCGCCCTGCACCTGAACTCATATACCTGCCTGTACCTGAACTCATATACCCGCCCTGTACCTGAACTCATATACCCGCCCTGTACCTGAACTCATATACCCGCCCTGTACCTGAACTCATATACCCGCCCTGTACCAGAACTCATATACCTGCCCTGTACCTGAACTGATATACCCGCCCTGTACCTGAACTCATATACCTGCCTGTACCTGAACTCATATACCCGCCCTGTACCTGAACTCATATACCTGCCTGTACCTGAACTCATATACCCGCCCTGTACCTAAACTCCTATACCTGCCTGTACCTGAACTCATATACCAGCCCCGTACCTGAACTCATATACCCGCCCTGTACCTGAACTCCTATACCCTCCCTGTACCTGAACTCATATACCCGCCCTGTACCTGAACTCCTATACCTGCCCCGTACCGGAACTCAGATACCCGCCCTGTACCTGAACTCATATACCATCCCCGTACCTGAACTCATACACCCGCCCTGTACATGAACTCATATACCCGCCCTGTACCTGAACTCATATACCCGCCCTGTACCTGAACTCATATACCCGCCCTGTATCTGAACTCATATACCCGCCCTGTACCTGAGCTCATATACCTGCCCCGTACCTGAACTCAGATACCCGCCCTGTACCTGAACTCATATACCCGCCCTGTACCTGAACTCATATACCCGCCCTGTACCTGAACTCATATACCAGCCCCGTACCTGAACTCATATACCCGCCCTGTACCTGAACTCATATACCCGGCCTGTACCTTAACTCATATACCCGTCCTGTACCTGAACTCATATACCCACCCTGTACCTGAACTCATATACCCGCCCTGTACCTGAACTCATATACCCTCCCTGTACCTGAACTCATATACCCGCCCTGTACCTGAACTCATATACCCGCCCTGTACCTGAACTCATATACCCGCCCTGTACCTGAACTCATATACCCGCCCTGTACCTGAACTCATATACCCGCTCTGTACTTGAACTCATATACCCGCCCTGTACCTGAACTCATATACCCGCCCTGTACCTGAACTCATATACCCGCTCTGTACCTGAACTCATATACCCGCCCTGTACCTGAACTCATATACCCACCCTGTACCTGAACTCATATACCCGCCCTGTACCTGAACTCATATACCCACCCTGTACCTGAACTCATATACCCGCCCTGTACCTGAACTCATATACCCGCTCTGTACCTGAACTCAAATACCCGCCCTGTACCTGAACTCAGATACCCGCCCTGTACCTGAACTCATATACCCGCTCTGTACCTGAACTCATATACCCGCCCTGTACCTGAACTAATATACCCGCCCTGTACCTGAACTCATATACTCGCCCTGTACCTCAACCCATATACCCGCCCTGTACCAGAACTCATATACCCGCCCTGTACCTGAACTCATATACCCGCCCTGTACTGAACTCATATACCCGCACTGTACCTGAACTCATATACCCACCCTGTACCTGAACTCATATACCCGCCCTGTACCTGAACGCATATACCCGCCCTGTACCTGAACTCATATACCCGCCCTGTACCTGAACTCATATACCCGCCCTGGACCTGAACTCATATACCTGCCTGTACCTGAACTCATATACCTGCGCCGTACCTGAACTCATATACCCGCCCTGTACCTGAACTCATATGTCAGCACCGTACCTGAACTCATATACCTGTCCCTTACCTGAACTCATATACCCGCCCTGTACCTGAACTCATATACCCGCCCTGTACCTGAACTCATATACCCGTCCCGTACCTGAAGTCATATACCCGCCCTGTACCTGAACTCATATACCCACCCTGTACCTGAACTCTTATACCCGCCCTGTACCTGAACTCATATACCTGCCCTGTACCTGAACTCATATACCCGCCCTGTACCTGAACTCATATACCCGCCCTGTACCTGAACTCATATACCTGCCTGTACCTGAACTCATATACCCGCCCTGTACCTGAACTCATATACCCGCCCTGTACCTGAACTCATATACCCGCCCTGTACCTGAACTCATATACCCGGCATGTACCTGAACTCATATACCCGCGCTGTACCTGAACTCATATACCCGCCCTGAACCTGTACCATTATACCTGCCTGTACCTGAACTCATATACCTGCCCAGTACCTGAACTCATATACCAGCCCTGTACCTGAACTCATATACCCGCACTGTACCTGAACTCATATACCAGCCCCGTACCTGAACTCTGATACCTCCCCTGTACCTGAACTCATATACCCGCCCTGTACCTGAACTCTGATACCTCCCCTGTACCTGAACTCATATACCCGCCCTGTACCTGAACTCATATACCCGCCCTGTACCTGAACTCATATACCCGCCCTGTACCTGAACTCATATACCCGCCCTCTACCTGAACTCATATACCCGCCCTGTACCTGAACTCATATACCAGCCCTGTACCAGAACTCATTTACCCGCCCTGTACCAGAACTCATATACCTGCCCTGTACCTGAACTCATATACCCGCCCTGTACCTGAACTCATATACCTGCCTGTACCTGAACTCATATACCGGCCCTGTACCTGAACTCATTTACCCGCCCTGTACCAGAACTCATATACCTGCCGTGTACCTGAACTGATATACCCGCCCTGTACCTGAACTCATATACCTGCCTGTACCTGAACTCATATACCCGCCCTGTACCTGAACTCATATACCTGCCTGTACCTGAACTCATATACCAGTCCTGTACCTGAACTCATATACCCACCCTATACCTGAACTCATATACCCGCCCTGTACCTGAACTCATATACCCGCCCTGTACCTAAACTCTTATACCTGCCTGTACCTGAACTCATATACCAGCCCCGTACCTGAACTCATATACCCGCCCTGTACCTGAACTCATATACCCTCCCTGTACCTGAACTCATATACCCGCCCTGTACCTGAACTCCTATACCTGCCCCGTACCTGAACTCAGATACCCGCCCTGTACCTGAACTCAGATAGCCGCCCTGTACCTGAACTCATATACCATCCCCGTACCTGAACTCATACACCCGCCCTGTACATGAACTCATATACCCGCCCTGTACCTGAACTCATATACCCACCCTGTACCTGAACTCATATACCCGGCCTGTACCTGAGCTCATATACCTGCCCCGTACCTGAACTCAGATACCCGCCCTGTACCTGAACTCATATACCCGCCCTGTACCTGAACTCATATACCCGCCCTGTACCTGAACTCATATACCAGCCCCGTACCTGAACTCATATACCCGCCCTGTACCTGAACTTATATACCCGCCCTGTACCTGAACACATATACCCGTCCTGTACCTGAACTCATATACCCACCCTGTACCTGAACTCATATACCCGCCCTGTACCTGAACTCATATACCCTCCCTGTACCTGAACTCATATACCCGCCCTGTACCTGAACTCAGGTACCCGCCCTGTACCTGAACTCATATACCCGCCCTGTACCTGAACTCATATACCCGCCCTGTACCTGAACTCATATACCCGCCATGTACCTGAACTCATATACCCGCTCTGTACTTGAACTCATATACCCGCCCTGTACCTGAACTCATATACCCGCCCTGTACCTGAACTCATATACCCGCTCTGTACCAGAACTCATATACCCGCCCTTTACCTGAACTCATATACCCACCCTGTACCTGAACTCATATACCCGCCCTGTACCTGAACTCATATACCCGCCCTGTACCTGAACTCATATACCCGCCCTGTACCTGAACTCATATACCCGCTCTGTACCTGAACACATATACCCGCCCTGTACCTGAACTCATATACCCGCCCTGTACCTGAACTCATATACCCGCTCAGTACCTGAACTCATATACCTGCCCCGTACCTGAACTCATATACCCGCCCTGTACCTGAACTCATATACCCGCCCTGTACCTGAACTCATATACCCGCCCTGTACCTGAACTCATATACCCGCCCCGTACCTGAACTCATATACCCGCTCTGTGCCTGAACTCATATAACCGCCCCGTACCTGAACTCATATACCCGCCCTGTACCTGAACTCATATACCCACCCTGTACCTGAACTCATATACCCGCCCTGTACCTGAACTCATATACCTGCCCTGTACCTGAACTCATATACCCACCCTGTACCTGAACTCATATACCCACCCTGTACCTGAACTCATATACCTGCCTGTACCTGAACTCATATACCCGCCCTGTACCTGAACTCATATACCCGCCCTGTACCTGAACTCATATACCCGCCATGTACCTGAACTCATATACCCGCCCTGTACCTGAACTCATATACCCGCCCTGAACCTGAACCATTATACCTGCCTGTACCTGAACTCATATACCTGCCCAGTACCTGAACTCATATGCCAGCCCTGTACCTGAACTCATGTACCCGCCCTGTACCTGAACTCATATACCAGCCCCGTACCTGAACTCATATACCCGCCCTGTACCTGAACTCATATACCCGCCCTGTACCTGAACTCCTATACCCGCCCTGTACCTGAACTCATATACCTGACCCGTACCTGAACTCATACACCCGCCCTGTACCTGAACTCATATACCAGCCCTGTACCTGAACTCATATACCTGCCCTGTACCTGAACTCATATACCCGCCTGTACCTGAACTCATATACCCGCCCTGTTCCTGAACTCATATACCCGCCCTGTACCTAACTCATATACCCGCCCTGTACCTGAACTCATATACCCGCCCTGTACCTGAACACATATACCCGCCCTGTACCTGAACACATATACCCGCCCTGTACCTGAACTTATATACCCGCCCTGTACCTGAACTCATATACCCGCCCTGTACCTGAACTCATATACCCGCCCTGTACCTGAACACATATACCCGCCCCGTACCTGATCTCTGATACCTCCCCTGTACCTGAACTCATATACCCGCCCTGTACCTGAACTCTGATACCTCCCCTGTACCTGAACTCATATACCCGCCCTGTACCTGAACTCATATTCCTGCCCTGTACCTGAACTCATATACCCGCCCTGTACCTGAACTCATATACCCGCCCTGTACCTGAACTCATATACCCGCCCTGTACCTGAACTCATATACCTGCCCTGTACCTGAACTCATATACCCGCCCTGTACCTGAGCTCATATACCTGCCCCGTACCTGAACTCAGATACCCGCCCTGTACCTGAACTCATATACCCGCCCTGTACCTGAACTCATATACCCGCCCTGTACCTGAACTCATATACCAGCCCCGTACCTGAACTCATATACCCGCCTTGTACCTGAACTTATATACCCGCCCTGTACCTGAACTCATATACCTGTCCTGTACCTGAACTCATATACCCACCCTGTACCTGAACTCATATACCCGCCCTGTACCTGAACTCATATACCCTCCCTGTACCTGAACTCATATACCCGCCCTGTACCTGAACTCAGATACCCGCCCTGTACCTGAACTCAGATACCCGCCCTGTACCTGAACTCATATACCCGCCCTGTACCTGAACTCATATACCCGCCCTGTACCTGAACTCATATACCCGCCCTGTACCTGAACTCATATACCCGCTCTGTACTTGAACTCATATACCCGCCCTGTACCTGAACTCATATACCCGCCCTGTACCTGAACTCATATACCCGCTCTGTACCTGAACTCATATACCCGCCCTTTACCTGAACTCATATACCCACCCTGTACCTGAACTCATATACCCGCCCTTTACCTGAACTCATATACCCACCCTGTACCTGAACTCATATACCCGCCCTGTACCTGAACTCATACACCCGCTCTGTACCTGAACTCATATACCCGCCCTGTACCTGAACTTATATACCCGCCCTGTACCTGAACTCATATACCCGCTCTGTACCTGAACTCATATACCTGCCCCGTACCTGAACTCATATACCCGCCCTGTACCTGAACTCATATACCCGCCCTGTACCTGAACTCATATACCCGCCCTGTACCTGAACTCATATACCCGCCCCGTACCTGAACTCATATACCCGCTCTGTGCCTGAACTCATATACCCGCCCTGTACCTGAACTCATATACCCGCCCTGTACCTGAACTCATATACCCACCCTGTACCTGAACTCATAAACCTGCCCTGTACCTGAACTCATATACCCACCCTGTACCTGAACTCATATACCCACCCTGTACATGAACTCATATACCTGCCTGTACCTGAACTCATATACCCGCCCTGTACCTGAACTCATATACCCGCCCTGTACCTGAACTCATATACCCGCCCTGTACCTGAACTCATATACCCGCCATGTACCTGAACTCATATACCCGCCCTGTACCTGAACTCATATACCCGCCCTGAACCTGAACCATTATACCTGCCTGTACCTGACCTCATATACCTGCCCAGTACCTGAACTCATATACCAGCCCTGTACCTGAACTCATGTACCCACCCTGTACCTGAACTCATATACCAGCCCCGTACCTGAACTCATATACCCGCCCTCTACCTGAACTCATATACCCGCCCTGTACCTGAACTCATATACCCGCCCTGTACCTGAACTCATATACCTGCCCCGTACCTGAACTCATATCCCCGCCCTGTACCTGAACTCATATACCAGCCCTGTACCTGAACTCATATACCTGCCCTGTACCTGAACTCATATACCCGCCTGTACCTAAACCCATATACCCGCCCTGTTCCTGAACTCATATACCCGCCCTGTACCTAACTCATATACCCGCCCTGTACCTGAACTCATATACCCACCCTGTACCTGAACTCTGATACCTCCCCTGTACCTGAACTCATATACCCGCTCGGTACCTGAACTCATATACCCGCCCTGTACCTGAACTCATATACCTGCCCTGTAACTGAACTCATTTACCCGCCCTGTAACTGAACTCATATACCCGCCCTGTACCTGAACACATATACCCGCCCTGTACCTGAACACATATACCCGCCCTGTACCTGAACTTATATACCCGCCCTGTACCTGAACTCATATACCCGCCCTGTACCTGAACTCATATACCCGCCCTGTACCTGAACACATATACCCGCCCCGTACCTGAACTCATATACCCGCCCTGTACCTGAACTCATATTCCTGCCCTGTACCTGTACTCATATACCCGCCCTGTACCTGAACTCATATACCCGCCCTGTACCTGAACTCATATACCCGCCCTATACCTGAACTCATATACCCGCCCTGTACCTGAACTCATATACCCGCCCTGTACCTGAACTCATATACCCGCCCTGTACCTGAACTCATATACCTGCCCTGTACCTGAACTCATATACCCGCCCTGTACCTGAACTCATATACCCGCCCTGTACCTGAACTCATATACCCGCCCTGTACCTGAACTCATAAACCTGCCTGTACCTGAACTCATATACCCGCCCTGTACCTGAACTCATATACCCACCCTGTACCTGAACTCATATACCCGCCCTGTACCTGAACTCATATACCCGGCCTGTACCTGAACTCCTATACATGCCTGTACCTGAACTCATATACCAGCCCCGTACCTGAACACATATACCCGCCCCGTACCTGAACTCTGATACCTCCCCTGTACCTGAACTCATATACCCGCCCTGTACCTGAACTCTGATACCTCCCCTGTACCTGAACTCATATACCCGCCCTGTACCTGAACTCATATACCTGCCCTGTAACTGAACTCATTTACCCGCCCTGTACCTGAACTCATATAACCGCCCCGTACCTGAACTCATATACCCGCCCTGTACCTGAACTCATATACCCACCCTGTACCTGAACTCATATACCCGCCCTGTACCTGAACTCATATACCTGCCCTGTACCTGAACTCATATACCCACCCTGTACCTGAACTCATATACCCACCCTGTACCTGAACTCATATACCTGCCTGTACCTGAACTCATATACCCGCCCTGTACCTGAACTCATATACCCGCCCTGTACCTGAACTCATATACCCGCCATGTACCTGAACTCATATACCCGCCCTGTACCTGAACTCATATACCCGCCCTGAACCTGAACCATTATACCTGCCTGTACCTGAACTCATATACCTGCCCAGTACCTGAACTCATATGCCAGCCCTGTACCTGAACTCATGTACCCGCCCTGTACCTGAACTCATATACCAGCCCCGTACCTGAACTCATATACCCGCCCTGTACCTGAACTCATATACCCGCCCTGTACCTGAACTCCTATACCCGCCCTGTACCTGAACTCATATACCTGACCCGTACCTGAACTCATACACCCGCCCTGTACCTGAACTCATATACCAGCCCTGTACCTGAACTCATATACCTGCCCTGTACCTGAACTCATATACCCGCCTGTACCTGAACTCATATACCCGCCCTGTTCCTGAACTCATATACCCGCCCTGTACCTAACTCATATACCCGCCCTGTACCTGAACTCATATACCCGCCCTGTACCTGAACACATATACCCGCCCTGTACCTGAACACATATACCCGCCCTGTACCTGAACTTATATACCCGCCCTGTACCTGAACTCATATACCCGCCCTGTACCTGAACTCATATACCCGCCCTGTACCTGAACACATATACCCGCCCCGTACCTGATCTCTGATACCTCCCCTGTACCTGAACTCATATACCCGCCCTGTACCTGAACTCTGATACCTCCCCTGTACCTGAACTCATATACCCGCCCTGTACCTGAACTCATATTCCTGCCCTGTACCTGAACTCATATACCCGCCCTGTACCTGAACTCATATACCCGCCCTGTACCTGAACTCATATACCCGCCCTGTACCTGAACTCATATACCTGCCCTGTACCTGAACTCATATACCCGCCCTGTACCTGAGCTCATATACCTGCCCCGTACCTGAACTCAGATACCCGCCCTGTACCTGAACTCATATACCCGCCCTGTACCTGAACTCATATACCCGCCCTGTACCTGAACTCATATACCAGCCCCGTACCTGAACTCATATACCCGCCTTGTACCTGAACTTATATACCCGCCCTGTACCTGAACTCATATACCTGTCCTGTACCTGAACTCATATACCCACCCTGTACCTGAACTCATATACCCGCCCTGTACCTGAACTCATATACCCTCCCTGTACCTGAACTCATATACCCGCCCTGTACCTGAACTCATATACCCGCCCTGTACCTGAACTCAGATACCCGCCCTGTACCTGAACTCATATACCCGCCCTGTACCTGAACTCATATACCCGCCCTGTACCTGAACTCATATACCCGCCCTGTACCTGAACTCATATACCCGCCCTGTACCTGAACTCATATACCCGCTCTGTACTTGAACTCATATACCCGCCCTGTACCTGAACTCATATACCCGCCCTGTACCTGAACTCATATACCCGCTCTGTACCTGAACTCATATACCCGCCCTTTACCTGAACTCATATACCCACCCTGTACCTGAACTCATATACCCGCCCTTTACCTGAACTCATATACCCACCCTGTACCTGAACTCATATACCCGCCCTGTACCTGAACTCATACACCCGCTCTGTACCTGAACTCATATACCCGCCCTGTACCTGAACTTATATACCCGCCCTGTACCTGAACTCATATACCCGCTCTGTACCTGAACTCATATACCTGCCCCGTACCTGAACTCATATACCCGCCCTGTACCTGAACTCATATACCCGCCCTGTACCTGAACTCATATACCCGCCCTGTACCTGAACTCATATACCCGCCCCGTACCTGAACTCATATACCCGCTCTGTGCCTGAACTCATATACCCGCCCTGTACCTGAACTCATATACCCGCCCTGTACCTGAACTCATATACCCACCCTGTACCTGAACTCATAAACCTGCCCTGTACCTGAACTCATATACCCACCCTGTACCTGAACTCATATACCCACCCTGTACATGAACTCATATACCTGCCTGTACCTGAACTCATATACCCGCCCTGTACCTGAACTCATATACCCGCCCTGTACCTGAACTCATATACCCGCCCTGTACCTGAACTCATATACCCGCCATGTACCTGAACTCATATACCCGCCCTGTACCTGAACTCATATACCCGCCCTGAACCTGAACCATTATACCTGCCTGTACCTGACCTCATATACCTGCCCAGTACCTGAACTCATATACCAGCCCTGTACCTGAACTCATGTACCCACCCTGTACCTGAACTCATATACCAGCCCCGTACCTGAACTCATATACCCGCCCTCTACCTGAACTCATATACCCGCCCTGTACCTGAACTCATATACCCGCCCTGTACCTGAACTCATATACCTGCCCCGTACCTGAACTCATATCCCCGCCCTGTACCTGAACTCATATACCAGCCCTGTACCTGAACTCATATACCTGCCCTGTACCTGAACTCATATACCCGCCTGTACCTAAACCCATATACCCGCCCTGTTCCTGAACTCATATACCCGCCCTGTACCTAACTCATATACCCGCCCTGTACCTGAACTCATATACCCACCCTGTACCTGAACTCTGATACCTCCCCTGTACCTGAACTCATATACCCGCTCGGTACCTGAACTCATATACCCGCCCTGTACCTGAACTCATATACCTGCCCTGTAACTGAACTCATTTACCCGCCCTGTAACTGAACTCATATACCCGCCCTGTACCTGAACACATATACCCGCCCTGTACCTGAACACATATACCCGCCCTGTACCTGAACTTATATACCCGCCCTGTACCTGAACTCATATACCCGCCCTGTACCTGAACTCATATACCCGCCCTGTACCTGAACACATATACCCGCCCCGTACCTGAACTCATATACCCGCCCTGTACCTGAACTCATATTCCTGCCCTGTACCTGTACTCATATACCCGCCCTGTACCTGAACTCATATACCCGCCCTGTACCTGAACTCATATACCCGCCCTATACCTGAACTCATATACCCGCCCTGTACCTGAACTCATATACCCGCCCTGTACCTGAACTCATATACCCGCCCTGTACCTGAACTCATATACCTGCCCTGTACCTGAACTCATATACCCGCCCTGTACCTGAACTCATATACCCGCCCTGTACCTGAACTCATATACCCGCCCTGTACCTGAACTCATAAACCTGCCTGTACCTGAACTCATATACCCGCCCTGTACCTGAACTCATATACCCACCCTGTACCTGAACTCATATACCCGCCCTGTACCTGAACTCATATACCCGGCCTGTACCTGAACTCCTATACATGCCTGTACCTGAACTCATATACCAGCCCCGTACCTGAACACATATACCCGCCCCGTACCTGAACTCTGATACCTCCCCTGTACCTGAACTCATATACCCGCCCTGTACCTGAACTCTGATACCTCCCCTGTACCTGAACTCATATACCCGCCCTGTACCTGAACTCATATTCCTGCCCTGTACCTGAACTCATATACCCGCCCTGTGCCTGAACTCATATACCCGCCCTGTACCTGAACTCATATACCCGCCCTATACCTGAACTCATATACCCGCCCTGTACCTGAACTCATATACCCGCCCTGTACATGAACTCATATACCCGCCCTGTACCTGAACTCATATACCCGCCCTGTACCTGAACTCATATACCTGCCCTGTACCTGAACTCATATACCCGCCCTTTACCTGAACTCATATACCTGCCTGTACTTGAACTCATATACCCGCCCTGTACCTGAACTCATATGCCTGCCTGTACCTGAACTCATATACCCGCCCTGTACCTGAACTCATATACCCACCCTGTACCTGAACTCATATACCCGCCCTGTACCTGAACTCATATACCCGCCCTGTACCTGAACTCCTATACCTGCCTGTACCTGAACTCATACACCAGCCCCGTACCTGAACTCATATACCCGCCCTGTACCTGAACTCATATACCCTCCCTGTACATGAACTCATATACCCACCCTGTACCTGAACTCATATACCCGCCCTGTACCTGAACTCATATACCCGCCCTGTACCTGAACTCATATACCCGCCCTGTACCTGAGCTCATATACCCGCCCTGTACCTGAACTCATATACCCGCCCTGTACCTGAACACATATACCCGCCCCGTACCTGAACTCTGATACCTCCGCTGTACCTGGACTCATATACCCGCCCTGTACCTGAACTCATATACCTGCCTGTACCTGAACTCATATATCCGCCCTGTACCTGAACTCATATACCTGCCTGTACCTGAGCTCATATACCCGCCCTGTACCTGAACTCACATATCCAACCTGTACCTGAACTCATATACCCGCCCTTTACCTGAACTCATATACCCGCCCTGTACCTGAACTCCTATACCTGCCTGTACCTGAACTCATATACCAGCCCCGTACCTGAACTCATATACCCGCCCTGTACCTGAACTCATATACCCTCCCTGTACCTGAACTCATATACCCGCCCTGTACCTGAACTCCTATACCTGCCCCGTACCTGAACTCAGGTACCCGCCCTGTACCTGAACTCATATACCATCCCCGTACCTGAACTCATATCCCCGCCCTGTACATGAACTCATATACCCGCCCTGTACCTGAACTCATATACCCGCCCTGTACCTGAACTCATATACCCCCCCTGTACCTGAGCTCATATACCTGCCCCGTACCTGAACTCAGATACCCACCCTGTACCTGAACTCATATACCCACCCTGTACCTGAACTCATATACCCGCCCTGTACCTGAACTCATATACCAGCCCCGTACCTGAACTCATATACCCGCCCTGTACCTGAACTCATATACCCGCCCTGTACCTGAACTCATATACCCGCCCTGTACCTGAACTCATATACCCGCACTGTACCTGATCTCATATACCCTCCCTGTACCTGAACTCATATACCCGCCCTGTATCTGAACTCATATACCCGCCCTGTACCTGAACTCATATACCCGCCCTGTACCTGAACTCATATACCCGCCCTGTACCTGAACTCATATACCCGCCCTGTACCTGAACTCATACACCCGCCCTGTACCTGAACTCATATACCCGCCCTGTACCTGAACTCATATACCCGCCCTGTACCTGAACTCATATACCCGCCCTGTACCTGAACTCATATACCCTCTCTGTACCTGAACTCATATACCCGCCCTGTACTTGAACTCATATTCCCGCCCTGTACCTGATCTCATATACCCGCTCTGCACCTGAACTCATATACCCGCCCTGTACCTGAACTCATATACCTACCCTGTACCTGAACTCATATACCCGCGCTGTACCTGAACTCATATACCAACCCTGTACCTGAACTCATATACCCGCCCTGTACCTGAACTCATATACCCGCTCTGTACCTGAACTCATATACCCGCCCTGTACCTGAACTCATATACCCGCCCTGTACCTGAACTCATATACCCGCTCTGTACCTGAACTCATATACCCGCCCTGTACCTGAACTCATCTACCCGCCCTGTACCTGAACTCATATACTCGCCCTGTACCTGAACCCATATACCCGCCCTGTACCAGAACTCATATCCCCGCCCTGTACCTGAACTCATATACCCGCCCTGTGCCTGAACTCATATACCCGCCCTGTACCTGAACTCATATACCCTCCCTATACCTGAACGCATATACCCGCCCTGTACCTGAACTCATATACCCGCCCTGTACCTGAACTCATATACCCGCCCTGGACCTGAACTCATATACCTGCCTGTACCTGAACTCATGTACCTGCCCCGTACCTGAACTCATATACCCGCCCTGTACCTGAACTCATATATCAGCACCGTACCTGAACTCATATACCTGCCCCGTACCTGAACTCATATACCTGCTCTGTACCTGAACTCATATACCCGCCCCGTACCTGAACTCATATACCAGCCCTGTACCTGAACTCATATACCCGCCCTGTACCTGAACTCAGATACCTGCCCTGTACCTGAACTCATATACCCGCCTGTACCTGAACTCATATACCCTCCCTGCACCTGAACTCATATACCCGCCCTGTACCTGAACTGATATACCCTCCCTGCACCTGAACTCATATACCCGCCCTGTACCTGAACTCTGATACCTCCCCTGTACCTGAACTCATATTCCCGCCCTGTACCTGAACTCATATACCGCCCTGTACCTGAACTCATATACCCACCCTGTACCTGAACTCATATACCCGCCCTGTACCTGTACTCATATACCAGCCCTGTACCTGAACTCATATACCCGCCCTGTACCTGAACTCATATACCCACCCTGTACCTGAACTCATATACCCGCCCTGTACCTGAACTCATATACCAGCCCCGTACCTGAACTCATATACCCGCCCTGTACCTGAACTCATATACCCGCCCTGTACCTGAATTCATATACCAGCCCCGTACCTGAACTCATATACCCACCTGTACCTGAACTCATATACCCACCCTGTACCTGAACTCATATACCCACCCTGTTCCTGAACTCATTTCCCCGCCCTGTACCTGAACTCATATACCAGCCCTGTACCTGAACTCATATACCCGCCCTGTACCTGAACTCATATACCCGCCCTGTACCTGAACTCATATACCCACCCCGTACCTGAACACATATACCCGCTCTGTGCCTGAACTCATATACCCGCCCCGTACCTGAACTCATATACCCGCCCTGTACCTGAACTCATATACCCACCCTGTACCTGAACTCATATACCCGCCCTGTACCTGAACTCATATACCTGCCCTGTACCTGAACTCATATACCCGCCCTGTACCTGAACTCATATACCCACCCTGTACCTGAACTCATATACCTGCCTGTACCTGAACTCATATACCCGCCCTGTACCTGAACTCATATACCCGCCCTGTACCTGAACTCATATACCCGCCCTGTACCTGAACTCATATACCCGCGCTGTACCTGAACTCATATACGCACCCTGTACCTGAACCATTATACCTGCCTGTACCTGAACTCATATACCTGCCCCGTACCTGAACTCATATACCAGCCCTGTACCTGAACTCATATACCCGCCCTGTACCTGAACTCATATACCAGCCCCGTACCTGAACTCATATACCCGTCCTGTACCTGAACTCATATACCCGCCGTGTACCTGAACTCATATACCAGCCCCGTACCTGAACTCATATACCTGCCCTGTACCTGAACTCATATACCCGCCTGTACCTGAACTCATATACCCGCCCTGTTCCTGAACTCATATACCCGCCCTGTACCTGAACTCATATACCCGCCCTGTACCTGGACTCATATACCCACCCTGTACCTGAACTCTGATACCTCCCCTGTACCTGAACTCATATACCCGCTCGGTACCTGAACTCATATACCCGCCCTGTACCTGAACTCATATACCCGCCCTGTACCTGAACTCATATACAAGCCCTGTACCTGAACTCATATACCCGTGCTGTACCTGAACACATATACCCGCCCTGTACTTGAACTCATATATTCGCCCTGTACCTGAACTCATATACCCGCCCTGTACCTGAACTCATATACCTGCCCTGTACCTGAACTCATATACCCACCCTGTACCTGAACTCATATACCCGCCCTGTACCTGAACACATATACCCGCCCTGTACCTGAACTCATATACCCGCCCTGTACCTGAACACATATACCCGCCCCGTACCTGAACTCTGATACCTCCCCTGTACCTGAACTCATATACCCGCCCTGTACCTGAACTCTGATACCTCTCCTGTACCTGAACTCATATACCCGCCCTGTACCTGAACTCATAAACCCGCCCTGTACCTGAACTCATATACCCGCCCTGTACCTGAACTCAAATACACGCCCTGTACCTGAACTCATATACCCGCCCTGTACCTGAACTCATATACCCGCCCTGTACCAGAACTCATTTACCCGCCCTGTACCAGAACTCATATACCTGCCCTGTACCTGAACTCATATACCCGCCTGTACCTGAACTCATATACCCGCCCTGTACCTGAACTCATTTACCCGCCCTGTACCAGAACTCATATACCTGCCCTGTACCTGAACTGATATACCCGCCCTGTACCTGAACTCATATACCTGCCTGTACCTGAACTCATATACCCGCGCTGTACCTGAACTCATATACCCGCCCTGTACCTGAACCATTATACCTGCCTGTACCTGAACTCATATACCTGCCCCGTACCTGAACTCATATACCAGCCCTGTACCTGAACTCATATACCCGCCCTGTACCTGAACTCATATACCAGCCCCGTACCTGAACTCATATACGCGCCCTGTACCTGAACTCATATACCCGCCCTGTACCTGAACTCATATACCTGCCCTGTACCTGAACTCATATACCCACCCTGTACCTGAACTCATATACCCGCCCTGTACCTGAACACATATACCCGCCCTATACCTGTACCCGCCCTGTACCTGAACACATATACCCGCCCTGTACCTGAACTCTGATACCTCCCCTGTACCTGAACTCACATACCCGCCCTGTACCTGAACTCTGATACCTCCCCTGTACCTGAACTCATTTACCCGCCCTATACCTGAACTCATATACCAGACCCGTACCTGAACTCATGTACCTGCCCTGTACCTGAACTCATATACCCGCCTGTACCTGAACTCATATACCCGCCCTGTTCCTGAACTCATATACCCGCCCTGTACCTGAACTCATATACCCTCCCTGTACCTGGACTCATTTACCCACCCTGTACCTGAACTCTGATACCTCCCCTGTACCTGAACTCATATACCCGCTCGGTACCTGAACTCATATACCCGCCCTGTACCTGAACTCATATACCCGCCCTGTACCTGAACTCATATACCCGCCCTGTACCTGAACTCATATACCAGCCCTGTACCTGAACTCATATACCCGCGCTGTACCTGAACACATATACCCGCCCTGTACTTGAACTCATATATTCGCCCTGTACCTGAACTCATATACCCGCCCTGTACCTGAACTCATATACCTGCCCTGTACCTGAACTCATATACCCACCCTGTACCTGAACTGATATACCCGCCCTGTACCTGAACACATATACCCGCCCTGTACCTGAACTCATATACCCGCCCTGTACCTGAACACATATACCCACCCCGTACCTGAACTCTGATACCTCCCCTGTACCTGAACTCATATACCCGCCCTGTACCTGAACTCTGATACCTCCCCTGTACCTGAACTCATATACCCGCCCTGTACCTGAACTCATATACCCGCCCTGTACCTGAACTCATATACCCGCCCTGTACCAGAACTCATTTACCCGCCCTGTACCAGAACTCATATACCTGCCCTGTACCTGAACTCATATACCCGCCCTGTACCTGAACTCATATACCTGCCTGTACCTGAACTCATATACCCGCCCTGTACCTGAACTCATTTACCCGCCCTGTACCAGAACTCATATACCTGCCCTGTACCTGAACTGATATACCCGCCCTGTACCTGAACTCATATACCTGCCTGTACCTTAACTCATATACCCGCCCTGTACCTGAACTCATATACCTGCCTGTACCTGAACTCATATACCAGCCCTGTACCTGAATTCATATACCCACCCTGTACCTGAACTCATATACCCGCCCTGTACCTGAACTCATATACCCGCCCTGTACCTAAACTCCTATACCTGCCTGTACCTGAACTCATATACCCGCCCTGTACCTGAACTCATATACCCGCCCTGTACCTGAACTCCTATACCTGCCCCGTACCTGAACTCAGATACCCGCCCTGTACCTGAACTCATATACCATCCCCGTACCTGAACTCATACACCCGCCCTGTACATGAACTCATATACCCGCCCTGTACCTGAACTCATATACCCGCCCTGTACCTGAACTCATATACCCGCCCTGTACCTGAACTCATATACCCGCCCTGTACCTGAGCTCATATACCTGCCCCGTACCTGAACTCAGATACCCGCCCTGTACCTGAACTCATATACCCGCCCTGTACCTGAACTCATATACCCGCCCTGTACCTGAACTCATATACTAGCCCCGTACCTGAACTCATATACCCGCCCTGTACCTGAACTCACATACCCGCCCTGTACCTTAACTCATATACCCGTCCGGTACTTGAACTCATATACCCACCCTGTACCTGAACTCATATACCCGCCCTGTACCTGAACTCATATACCCTCCCTGTACCTGAACTCATATACCCGCCCTGTACCTGAACTCATATACCCGCCCTGTACCTGAACTCATATACCCGCCCTGTACCTGAACTCAGATACCCGCCCTGTACCTGAACTCATATACCCGCCCTGTACCTGAACTCATATACCCGCCCTGTACCTGAACTCATATACCCGCCCTGTAACTGAACTCATATACCCGCCCTGTACCTGAACTCATATACCCGCTCTGTACTTGAACTCATATACCCGCCCTGTACCTGAACTCATATACCCGCCCTGTACCTGAACTCATATACCCGCCCTGTACCTGAACTCATATACCCACCCTGTACCTGAACTCATACACCCGCCCTGTACCTGAACTCATATACCCACCCTGTACCTGAACTCTTATACCCGCCCTGTACCTGAACTCATATACCCGCTCTGTACCTGAACTCATATACCCGCCTTGTACCTGAACTCATATACCCGCCCTGTACCTGAACTCATATACCCGCTCTGTACCTGAACTCATATACCCGCCCTGTACCTGAACTCATATACCCGCCCTGTACCTGAACTCATATACTCGCCCTGTACCTCAACCCATATACCCGCCCTGTACCAGAACTCATATACCCGCCCTGTACCTGAACTCATATACCTGCCCTGTAATGAACTCATATACCCGCACTGTACCTGAACTCATATCCCCGCCCCGTACCTGAACTCATATACCCGCCCTGTACCTGAACTCATATACCCACCCTGTACCTGAACTCATATACCCGCCCTGTACCTGAACTCACATACCTGCCCTGTACCTGAACTCATATACCCGCCCTGTACCTGAACTCATATACCCACCCTGTACCTGAACTCATATACCTGCCTGTACCTGAACTCATATACCCGCCCTGTACCTGAACTCATATACCCGCCCTGTACCTGAACTCATATACCCGCCCTGTACCTGAACTCATATACCCGCCATGTACCTGAACTCATATACCCGCGCTGTACCTGAACTCATATACCCGCCCTGTACCTGAACTATTATACCTGCCTGTACCTGAACTCATATACCTGCCCCGTACCTGAACTCATATACCAGCCCTGTACCTGAACTCATATACCCGCCCTGTACCTGAACTCATATACCAGCCCCGTACATGAACTCATATACCCGCCCTGTACCTGAACTCATATACCCGCCCTGTACCTGAACTCATATACCCGCCCTGTACCTGAACTCATATACCTCCCCTATACCTGAACTCATATACCCGCCCTGTACCTGAACTCATATACCCGCCCTGAACCTTAACCATTATACCTGCCTGTACCTGAACTCATATACCAGCCCCGTACCTGAACTCATATACCTGCCCCGTACCTGAACTCATATACCCGCCCTATACCTGAACTCATATACCAGCCCCGTACCTGAACTCATATACCTGCCCTGTACCTGAACTCATATACCCGCCTGTACCTGAACTCATATACCCGCCCTGTTCCTGAACTCATATACCCGCCCTGTACCTGAACTCATATACCTGCCCTGTACCTGGACTCATATACCCACCCTGTACCTGAACTCTGATACCTCCCCTGTACCTCAACTCATATACCCGCTCGGTACCCGAACTCATATACCCGCCCTGTACCTGAACTCATATACCTGCCCTGTACCTGAACTCATATACCCACCCTGTACCTGAACTCATATACCCGCCCTGTACCTGAACACATATACAAGCCCAATACCTGAACTCATATACCCGCCCTGTACCTGAACACATATACCCGCCCCGTACCTGAACTCTGATACCTCCCCTGTACCTGAACTCATATACCCGCCCTGTACCTGAACTCATATACCCGCCCTGTACCTGAACTCATATACCCGCCCTGTACCTGAACTCATATACCCGCCCTGTACCTGAACTCATATACCCGCCCTGTACCAGAACTCATTTACCCGCCCTGTACCAGAACTCATATACCTGCCCTGTACCTGAACTCATATACCCGCCCTGTACCTGAACTCATATACCTGCCTGTACCTGAACTCATATACCCGCCCTGTACCTGAACTCATTTACCCGCCCTGTACCAGAATTCATATACCTGCCCTGTACCTGAACTGATATACCCGCCCTGCACCTGAACTCATATACCTGCCTGTACCTGAACTCATATACCCGCCCTGTACCTGAACTCATATACCCGCCCTGTACCTGAACTCATATACCCGCCCTGTACCTGAACTCATATACCCGCCCTGTACCAGAACTCATATACCTGCCCTGTACCTGAACTGATATACCCGCCCTGTACCTGAACTCATATACCTGCCTGTACCTGAACTCATATACCCGCCCTGTACCTGAACTCATATACCTGCCTGTACCTGAACTCATATACCCGCCCTGTACCTAAACTCCTATACCTGCCTGTACCTGAACTCATATACCAGCCCCGTACCTGAACTCATATACCCGCCCTGTACCTGAACTCCTATACCCTCCCTGTACCTGAACTCATATACCCGCCCTGTACCTGAACTCCTATACCTGCCCCGTACCGGAACTCAGATACCCGCCCTGTACCTGAACTCATATACCATCCCCGTACCTGAACTCATACACCCGCCCTGTACATGAACTCATATACCCGCCCTGTACCTGAACTCATATACCCGCCCTGTACCTGAACTCATATACCCGCCCTGTATCTGAACTCATATACCCGCCCTGTACCTGAGCTCATATACCTGCCCCGTACCTGAACTCAGATACCCGCCCTGTACCTGAACTCATATACCCGCCCTGTACCTGAACTCATATACCCGCCCTGTACCTGAACTCATATACCAGCCCCGTACCTGAACTCATATACCCGCCCTGTACCTGAACTCATATACCCGGCCTGTACCTTAACTCATATACCCGTCCTGTACCTGAACTCATATACCCACCCTGTACCTGAACTCATATACCCGCCCTGTACCTGAACTCATATACCCTCCCTGTACCTGAACTCATATACCCGCCCTGTACCTGAACTCATATACCCGCCCTGTACCTGAACTCATATACCCGCCCTGTACCTGAACTCATATACCCGCCCTGTACCTGAACTCATATACCCGCCCTGTACCTGAACTCATATACCCGCTCTGTACTTGAACTCATATACCCGCCCTGTACCTGAACTCATATACCCGCCCTGTACCTGAACTCATATACCCGCTCTGTACCTGAACTCATATACCCGCCCTGTACCTGAACTCATATACCCACCCTGTACCTGAACTCATATACCCGCCCTGTACCTGAACTCATATACCCACCCTGTACCTGAACTCATATACCCGCCCTGTACCTGAACTCATATACCCGCTCTGTACCTGAACTCAAATACCCGCCCTGTACCTGAACTCAGATACCCGCCCTGTACCTGAACTCATATACCCGCTCTGTACCTGAACTCATATACCCGCCCTGTACCTGAACTAATATACCCGCCCTGTACCTGAACTCATATACTCGCCCTGTACCTCAACCCATATACCCGCCCTGTACCAGAACTCATATACCCGCCCTGTACCTGAACTCATATACCCGCCCTGTACTGAACTCATATACCCGCACTGTACCTGAACTCATATACCCACCCTGTACCTGAACTCATATACCCGCCCTGTACCTGAACGCATATACCCGCCCTGTACCTGAACTCATATACCCGCCCTGTACCTGAACTCATATACCCGCCCTGGACCTGAACTCATATACCTGCCTGTACCTGAACTCATATACCTGCGCCGTACCTGAACTCATATACCCGCCCTGTACCTGAACTCATATGTCAGCACCGTACCTGAACTCATATACCTGTCCCTTACCTGAACTCATATACCCGCCCTGTACCTGAACTCATATACCCGCCCTGTACCTGAACTCATATACCCGCCCCGTACCTGAAGTCATATACCCGCCCTGTACCTGAACTCATATACCCACCCTGTACCTGAACTCTTATACCCGCCCTGTACCTGAACTCATATACCTGCCCTGTACCTGAACTCATATACCCGCCCTGTACCTGAACTCATATACCCGCCCTGTACCTGAACTCATATACCTGCCTGTACCTGAACTCATATACCCGCCCTGTACCTGAACTCATATACCCGCCCTGTACCTGAACTCATATACCCGCCCTGTACCTGAACTCATATACCCGGCATGTACCTGAACTCATATACCCGCGCTGTACCTGAACTCATATACCCGCCCTGAACCTGTACCATTATACCTGCCTGTACCTGAACTCATATACCTGCCCAGTACCTGAACTCATATACCAGCCCTGTACCTGAACTCATATACCCGCACTGTACCTGAACTCATATACCAGCCCCGTACCTGAACTCTGATACCTCCCCTGTACCTGAACTCATATACCCGCCCTGTACCTGAACTCTGATACCTCCCCTGTACCTGAACTCATATACCCGCCCTGTACCTGAACTCATATACCCGCCCTGTACCTGAACTCATATACCCGCCCTGTACCTGAACTCATATACCCGCCCTCTACCTGAACTCATATACCCGCCCTGTACCTGAACTCATATACCAGCCCTGTACCAGAACTCATTTACCCGCCCTGTACCAGAACTCATATACCTGCCCTGTACCTGAACTCATATACCCGCCCTGTACCTGAACTCATATACCTGCCTGTACCTGAACTCATATACCGGCCCTGTACCTGAACTCATTTACCCGCCCTGTACCAGAACTCATATACCTGCCGTGTACCTGAACTGATATACCCGCCCTGTACCTGAACTCATATACCTGCCTGTACCTGAACTCATATACCCGCCCTGTACCTGAACTCATATACCTGCCTGTACCTGAACTCATATACCAGTCCTGTACCTGAACTCATATACCCACCCTATACCTGAATTCATATACCCGCCCTGTACCTGAACTCATATACCCGCCCTGTACCTAAACTCTTATACCTGCCTGTACCTGAACTCATATACCAGCCCCGTACCTGAACTCATATACCCGCCCTGTACCTGAACTCATATACCCTCCCTGTACCTGAACTCATATACCCGCCCTGTACCTGAACTCCTATACCTGCCCCGTACCTGAACTCAGATACCCGCCCTGTACCTGAACTCAGATAGCCGCCCTGTACCTGAACTCATATACCATCCCCGTACCTGAACTCATACACCCGCCCTGTACATGAACTCATATACCCGCCCTGTACCTGAACTCATATACCCACCCTGTACCTGAACTCATATACCCGGCCTGTACCTGAGCTCATATACCTGCCCCGTACCTGAACTCAGATACCCGCCCTGTACCTGAACTCATATACCCGCCCTGTACCTGAACTCATATACCCGCCCTGTACCTGAACTCATATACCAGCCCCGTACCTGAACTCATATACCCGCCCTGTACCTGAACTTATATACCCGCCCTGTACCTGAACACATATACCCGTCCTGTACCTGAACTCATATACCCACCCTGTACCTGAACTCATATACCCGCCCTGTACCTGAACTCATATACCCTCCCTGTACCTGAACTCATATACCCGCCCTGTACCTGAACTCAGGTACCCGCCCTGTACCTGAACTCATATACCCGCCCTGTACCTGAACTCATATACCCGCCCTGTACCTGAACTCATATACCCGCCATGTACCTGAACTCATATACCCGCTCTGTACCTGAACTCATATACCCGCCCTGTACCTGAACTCATATACCCGCTCTGTACCAGAACTCATATACCCGCCCTTTACCTGAACTCATATACCCACCCTGTACCTGAACTCATATACCCGCCCTGTACCTGAACTCATATACCCGCCCTGTACCTGAACTCATATACCCGCCCTGTACCTGAACTCATATACCCGCTCTGTACCTGAACACATATACCCGCCCTGTACCTGAACTCATATACCCGCCCTGTACCTGAACTCATATACCCGCTCTGTACCTGAACTCATATACCTGCCCCGTACCTGAACTCATATACCCGCCCTGTACCTGAACTCATATACCCGCCCTGTACCTGAACTCATATACCCGCCCCGTACCTGAACTCATATACCCGCTCTGTGCCTGAACTCATATAACCGCCCCGTACCTGAACTCATATACCCGCCCTGTACCAGAACTCATATACCCACCCTGTACCTGAACTCATATACCCGCCCTGTACCTGAACTCATATACCTGCCCTGTACCCGAACTCATATACCCACCCTGTACCTGAACTCATATACCCACCCTGTACCTGAACTCATATACCTGCCTGTACCTGAACTCATATACCCGCCCTGTACCTGAACTCATATACCCGCCCTGTACCTGAACTCATATACCCGCCATGTACCTGAACTCATATACCCGCCCTGTACCTGAACTCATATACCCGCCCTGAACCTGAACCATTATACCTGCCTGTACCTGAACTCATATACCTGCCCAGTACCTGAACTCATATGCCAGCCCTGTACCTGAACTCATGTACCCGCCCTGTACCTGAACTCATATACCAGCCCCGTACCTGAACTCATATACCCGCCCTGTACCTGAACTCATATACCCGCCCTGTACCTGAACTCCTATACCCGCCCTGTACCTGAACTCATATACCTGACCCGTACCTGAACTCATACACCCGCCCTGTACCTGAACTCATATACCAGCCCTGTACCTGAACTCATATACCTGCCCTGTACCTGAACTCATATACCCGCCTGTACCTGAACTCATATACCCGCCCTGTTCCTGAACTCATATACCCGCCCTGTACCTAACTCATATACCCGCCCTGTACCTGAACTCATATACCCGCCCTGTACCTGAACACATATACCCGCCCTGTACCTGAACACATATACCCGCCCTGTACCTGAACTTATATACCCGCCCTGTACCTGAACTCATATACCCGCCCTGTACCTGAACTCATATACCCGCCCTGTACCTGAACACATATACCCGCCCCGTACCTGATCTCTGATACCTCCCCTGTACCTGAACTCATATACCCGCCCTGGACCTGAACTCTGATACCTCCCCTGTACCTGAACTCATATACCCGCCCTGTACCTGAACTCATATTCCTGCCCTGTACCTGAACTCATATACCCGCCCTGTACCTGAACTCATATACCCGCCCTGTACCTGAACTCATATACCCGCCCTGTACCTGAACTCATATACCTGCCCTGTACCTGAACTCATATACCCGCCCTGTACCTGAGCTCATATACCTGCCCCGTACCTGAACTCAGATACCCGCCCTGTACCTGAACTCATATACCCGCCCTGTACCTGAACTCATATACCCGCCCTGTACCTGAACTCATATACCAGCCCCGTACCTGAACTCATATACCCGCCCTGTACCTGAACTTATATACCCGCCCTGTACCTGAACTCATATACCTGTCCTGTACCTGAACTCATATACCCACCCTGTACCTGAACTCATATACCCGCCCTGTACCTGAACTCATATACCCTCCCTGTACCTGAACTCATATACCCGCCCTGTACCTGAACTCATATACCCGCCCTGTACCTGAACTCAGATACCCGCCCTGTACCTGAACTCATATACCCGCCCTGTACCTGAACTCATATACCCGCCCTGTACCTGAACTCATATACCCGCCCTGTACCTGAACTCATATACCCGCCCTGTACCTGAACTCATATACCCGCTCTGTACTTGAACTCATATACCCGCCCTGTACCTGAACTCATATACCCGCCCTGTACCTGAACTCATATACCCGCTCTGTACCTGAACTCATATACCCGCCCTTTACCTGAACTCATATACCCACCCTGTACCTGAACTCATATACCCGCCCTTTACCTGAACTCATATACCCACCCTGCACCTGAACTCATATACCCGCCCTGTACCTGAACTCATACACCCGCTCTGTACCTGAACTCATATACCCGCCCTGTACCTGAACTTATATACCCGCCCTGTACCTGAACTCATATACCCGCTCTGTACCTGAACTCATATACCTGCCCCGTACCTGAACTCATATACCCGCCCTGTACCTGAACTCATATACCCGCCCTGTACCTGAACTCATATACCCGCCCTGTACCTGAACTCATATACCCGCCCCGTACCTGAACTCATATACCCGCCCTGTACCTGAACTCATATACCCGCCCTGTACCTGAACTCATATACCCGCCCTGTACCTGAACTCATATACCCACCCTGTACCTGAACTCATAAACCTGCCCTGTACCTGAACTCATATACCCACCCTGTACCTGAACTCATATACCCACCCTGTACATGAACTCATATACCTGCCTGTACCTGAACTCATATACCCGCCCTGTACCTGAACTCATATACCCGCCCTGTACCTGAACTCATATACCCGCCCTGTACCTGAACTCATATACCCGCCATGTACCTGAACTCATATACCCGCCCTGTACCTGAACTCATATACCCGCCCTGAACCTGAACCATTATACCTGCCTGTACCTGACCTCATATACCTGCCCAGTACCTGAACTCATATACCAGCCCTGTACCTGAACTCATGTACCCACCCTGTACCTGAACTCATATACCAGCCCCGTACCTGAACTCATATACCCGCCCTCTACCTGAACTCATATACCCGCCCTGTACCTGAACTCATATACCCGCCCTGTACCTGAACTCATATACCTGCCCCGTACCTGAACTCATATCCCCGCCCTGTACCTGAACTCATATACCAGCCCTGTACCTGAACTCATATACCTGCCCTGTACCTGAACTCATATACCCGCCTGTACCTGAACCCATATACCCGCCCTGTTCCTGAACTCATATACCCGCCCTGTACCTAACTCATATACCCGCCCTGTACCTGAACTCATATACCCACCCTGTACCTGAACTCTGATACCTCCCCTGTACCTGAACTCATATACCCGCTCGGTACCTGAACTCATATACCCGCCCTGTACCTGAACTCATATACCTGCCCTGTAACTGAACTCATTTACCCGCCCTGTACCTGAACTCATATACCCGCCCTGTACCTGAACACATATACCCGCCCTGTACCTGAACACATATACCCGCCCTGTACCTGAACTTATATACCCGCCCTGTACCTGAACTCATATACCCGCCCTGTACCTGAACTCATATACCCGCCCTGTACCTGAACACATATACCCGCCCCGTACCTGAACTCATATACCCGCCCTGTACCTGAACTCATATTCCTGCCCTGTACCTGTACTCATATACCCGCCCTGTACCTGAACTCATATACCCGCCCTGTACCTGAACTCATATACCCGCCCTGTACCTGAACTCATATACCCGCCCTGTACCTGAACTCATATACCCGCCCTGTACCTGAACTCATATACCTGCCCTGTACCTGAACTCATATACCCGCCCTGTACCTGAACTCATATACCCGCCCTGTACCTGAACTCATATACCCGCCCTGTACCTGAACTCATAAACCTGCCTGTACCTGAACTCATATACCCGCCCTGTACCTGAACTCATATACCCACCCTGTACCTGAACTCATATACCCGCCCTGTACCTGAACTCATATACCCGGCCTGTACCTGAACTCCTATACATGCCTGTACCTTAACTCATATACCAGCCCCGTACCTGAACACATATACCCGCCCCGTACCTGAACTCTGATACCTCCCCTGTACCTGAACTCATATACCCGCCCTGTACCTGAACTCTGATACCTCCCCTGTACCTGAACTCATATACCCGCCCTGTACCTGAACTCATATTCCTGCCCTGTACCTGAACTCATATACCCGCCCTGTGCCTGAACTCATATACCCGCCCTGTACCTGAACTCATATACCCGCCCTATACCTGAACTCATATACCCGCCCTGTACCTGAACTCATATACCCGCCCTGTACATGAACTCATATACCCGCCCTGTACCTGAACTCATATACCCGCCCTGTACCTGAACTCATATACCTGCCCTGTACCTGAACTCATATACCCGCCCTTTACCTGAACTCATATACCTGCCTGTACTTGAACTCATATACCCGCCCTGTACCTGAACTCATATGCCTGCCTGTACCTGAACTCATATACCCGCCCTGTACCTGAACTCATATACCCACCCTGTACCTGAACTCATATACCCGCCCTGTGCCTGAACTCATATACCCGCCCTGTACCTGAACTCCTATACCTGCCTGTACCTGAACTCATACACCAGCCCCGTACCTGAACTCATATACCCGCCCTGTACTTGAACTCATATACCCTCCCTGTACATGAACTCATATACCCACCCTGTACCTGAACTCATATACCCGCCCTGTACCTGAACTCATATACCCGCCCTGTACCTGAACTCATATACCCGCCCTGTACCTGAGCTCATATACCCGCCCTGTACCTGAACTCATATACCCGCCCTGTACCTGAACACATATACCCGCCCCGTACCTGAACTCTGATACCTCCGCTGTACCTGGACTCATATACCCGCCCTGTACCTGAACTCATATACCTGCCTGTACCTGAACTCATATATCCGCCCTGTACCTGAACTCATATACCTGCCTGTACCTGAGCTCATATACCCGCCCTGTACCTGAACTCACATATCCAACCTGTACCTGAACTCATATACCCGCCCTTTACCTGAACTCATATACCCGCCCTGTACCTGAACTCCTATACCTGCCTGTACCTGAACTCATATACCAGCCCCGTACCTGAACTCATATACCCGCCCTGTACCTGAACTCATATACCCTCCCTGTACCTGAACTCATATACCCGCCCTGTACCTGAACTCCTATACCTGCCCCGTACCTGAACTCAGGTACCCGCCCTGTACCTGAACTCATATACCATCCCCGTACCTGAACTCATATCCCCGCCCTGTACATGAACTCATATACCCGCCCTGTACCTGAACTCATATACCCGCCCTGTACCTGAACTCATATACCCCCCCTGTACCTGAGCTCATATACCTGCCCCGTACCTGAACTCAGATACCCACCCTGTACCTGAACTCATATACCCACCCTGTACCTGAACTCATATACCCGCCCTGTACCTGAACTCATATACCAGCCCCGTACCTGAACTCATATACCCGCCCTGTACCTGAACTCATATACCCGCCCTGTACCTGAACTCATATACCCGCCCTGTACCTGAACTCATATACCCGCACTGTACCTGATCTCATATACCCTCCCTGTACCTGAACTCATATACCCGCCCTGTATCTGAACTCATATACCCGCCCTGTACCTGAACTCATATACCCGCCCTGTACCTGAACTCATATACCCGCCCTGTACCTGAACTCATATACCCGCCCTGTACCTGAACTCATACACCCGCCCTGTACCTGAACTCATATACCCGCCCTGTACCTGAACTCATATACCCGCCCTGTACCTGAACTCATATACCCGCCCTGTACCTGAACTCATATACCCTCTCTGTACCTGAACTCATATACCCGCCCTGTACTTGAACTCATATTCCCGCCCTGTACCTGATCTCATATACCCGCTCTGTACCTGAACTCATATACCCGCCCTGTACCTGAACTCATATACCTACCCTGTACCTGAACTCATATACCCGCGCTGTACCTGAACTCATATACCAACCCTGTACCTGAACTCATATACCCGCCCTGTACCTGAACTCATATACCCGCTCTGTACCTGAACTCATATACCCGCCCTGTACCTGAACTCATATACCCGCCCTGTACCTGAACTCATATACCCGCTCTGTACCTGAACTCATATACCCGCCCTGTACCTGAACTCATATACCCGCCCTGTACCTGAACTCATATACTCGCCCTGTACGTGAACCCATATACCCGCCCTGTACCAGAACTCATATCCCCGCCCTGTACCTGAACTCATATACCCGCCCTGTGCCTGAACTCATATACCCGCCCTGTACCTGAACTCATATACCCTCCCTATACCTGAACGCATATACCCGCCCTGTACCTGAACTCATATACCCGCCCTGTACCTGAACTCATATACCCGCCCTGGACCTGAACTCATATACCTGCCTGTACCTGAACTCATGTACCTGCCCCGTACCTGAACTCATATACCCGCCCTGTACCTGAACTCATATATCAGCACCGTACCTGAACTCATATACCTGCCCCGTACCTGAACTCATATACCTGCTCTGTACCTGAACTCATATACCAGCCCCGTACCTGAACTCATATACCAGCCCTGTACCTGAACTCATATACCCGCCCTGTACCTGAACTCAGATACCTGCCCTGTACCTGAACTCATATACCCGCCTGTACCTGAACTCATATACCCTCCCTGCACCTGAACTCATATACCCGCCCTGTACCTGAACTGATATACCCTCCCTGCACCTGAACTCATATACCCGCCCTGTACCTGAACTCTGATACCTCCCCTGTACCTGAACTCATATTCCCGCCCTGTACCTGAACTCATATACCGCCCTGTACCTGAACTCATATACCCACCCTGTACCTGAACTCATATACCCGCCCTGTACCTGTACTCATATACCAGCCCTGTACCTGAACTCATATACCCGCCCTGTACCTGAACTCATATACCCACCCTGTACCTGAACTCATATACCCGCCCTGTACCTGAACTCATATACCAGCCCCGTACCTGAACTCATATACCCGCCCTGTACCTGAACTCATATACCCGCCCTGTACCTGAATTCATATACCAGCCCCGTACCTGAACTCATATACCCACCTGTACCTGAACTCATATACCCACCCTGTACCTGAACTCATATACCCACCCTGTTCCTGAACTCATTTCCCCGCCCTGTACCTGAACTCATATACCAGCCCTGTACCTGAACTCATATACCAGCCCTGTACCTGAACTCATATACCTGCCCTGTACCTGAACTCATATACCCGCCCTGTACCTGAACTCATATACCCGCCCTGTACCTGAACTCATATACCCGCCCTGTACCTGAACTCATATACCCGCCCTGTACCTGAACTCATATACCAGCCCCGTACCTGAACTCATATACCTGCCCTGTACCTGAACTCATATACCAGCCCCGTACCTGAACTCATATACCCGTCCTGTACCTGAACTCATAATCCCGCCCTGTTCCTGAACTCATATACCCACCCTGTACCTGAACTCATATACCCGCCCTGTCCCCGAACTCATATACCCGCCCTGTACCTGAACTCATATACCAGCCCCGTACCTGAACTCATATACCCACCCTGTACCTGAACTCATATACCCGCCCTGTACCTGAACTCATATACCCGCCCTGTACCTGAACTCATATACCAGCCCCATACCTGAACTCATATACCCACCCTGTACCTGAACTCATATACCTGCCCCGTACCTGAACTCATATACCCGCCCTGTACCTGAACACATATACCCGCCCTGTACCTGAACTCATATACCCGCCCTGTACCTGAACTCATATTCCCGCCCTGTACCTGAACTCATATACCCGCCCTGTACCTGAACACATATACCCGCCCTGTACCTGAACAAATATACCCGCCCTGTACCTGAACTCATATACCAGCCTGTTCCTGAACTCATATACCCGCCCTGTACCTGAACTCATATACCCGCCCGTACCTGAACTCAGATACCTGCCCCGTACCTGAACTCAGATAGCTGCCCTGTACCTGAACTCATCTAGCTGCCCTGTACCTGAACTCAGATAGCTGCCCTGTACCTGAACTCATCTAGCTGCCCTGTACCTGAACTCAGATACCTGCCCCGTACCTGAACTCAGATAGCTGCCCTGTACCTGAATTCAGCTAGTTGCCCTGTACCTGAACTCAGATACCTGCCCTGTACCTGAACTCATATACCTGCCCTGTACCTGAACTCATATGCCCTCTCTGTACTTGAACTCATATACCCGCCCTGTACCTGAACTCATATACCCGCTCTGTACCTGAACTCATATACCCGCCCTTTACCTGAACTCATATACCCGCCCTGTACCTGAACTCATATACCCGCTCTGTACCTGAACTCATATACCCGCCCTTTACCTGAACTCATATACCCACCCTGTACCTGAACTCATATACCCGCCCTTTACCTGAACTCATATACCCACCCTGTACCTGAACTCATATACCCGCCCTGTACCTGAACTCATATACCCGCTCTGTACCTGAACTCATATACCCGCCCTGTACCTGAACTTATATACCCGCCCTGTACCTGAACTCATATACCCGCTCTGTACCTGAACTCATATACCTGCCCCGTACCTGAACTCATATACCCGCCCTGTACCTGAACTCATATACCCGCCCTGTACCTGAACTCATATACCCGCCCTGTACCTGAACTCATATACCCGCCCCGTACCTGAACTCATATACCCGCTCTGTGCCTGAACTCATATACCCGCCCTGTACCTGAACTCATATACCCGCCCTGTACCTGAACTCATATACCCACCCTGTACCTGAACTCATATACCCGCCCTGTACCTGAACTCATAAACCTGCCGTGTACCTGAACTCATATACCCACCCTGTACCTGAACTCATATACCCACCCTGTACCTGAACTCATATACCTGCCTGTACCTGAACTCATATACCCGCCCTGTACCTGAACTCATATACCCGCCCTGTACCTGAACTCATATACCCGCCCTGTACCTGAACTCATATACCCGCCATGTACCTGAACTCATATACCCGCCCTGTACCTGAACTCATATACCCGCCCTGAACCTGAACCATTATACCTGCCTGTACCTGAACTCATATACCTGCCCAGTACCTGAACTCATATACCAGCCCTGTACCTGAACTCATGTACCCGCCCTGTACCTGATCTCATATACCAGCCCCGTACCTGAACTCATATACCCGCCCTGTACCTGAACTCATATACCCGCCCTGTACCTGAACTCATATACCCGCCCTGTACCTGAACTCATATACCTGCCCCGTACCTGAACTCATATCCCCGCCCTGTACCTGAACTCATATACCAGCCCTGTACCTGAACTCATATACCTGCCCTGTACCTGAACTCATATACCCGCCTGTACCTGAACCCATATACCCTCCCTGTTCCTGAACTCATATACCCGCCCTGTACCTAACTCATATACCCGCCCTGTACCTGAACTCATATACCCACCCTGTACCTGAACTCTGATACCTCCCCTGTACCTGAACTCATATACCCGCTCGGTACCTGAACTCATATACCCGCCCTGTACCTGAACTCATATACCTGCCCTGTAACTGAACTCATATACCCGCCCTGTACCTGAACACATATACCCGCCCTGTACCTGAACACATATACCCGCCCTGTACCTGAACACATATACCCGCCCTGTACCTGAACTTATATACCCGCCCTGTACCTGAACTCATATACCCGCCCTGTACCTGAACTCATATACCCGCCCTGTACCTGAACACATATACCCGCCCCGTACCTGAACTCATATACCCGCCCTGTACCTGAACTCATATTCCTGCCCTGTACCTGTACACATATACCCGCCCTGTACCTGAACTCATATACCCGCCCTGTACCTGAACTCATATACCCGCCCTATACCTGAACTCATATACCCGCCCTGTGCCTGAACTCATATACCCGCCCTGTACCTGAACTCATATACCCGCCCTGTACCTGAACTCATATACCTGCCCTGTACCCGAACTCATATACCCGCCCTGTACCTGAACTCATATACCCGCCCTGTACCTGAACTCATATACCCGCCCTGTACCTGAACTCATAAACCTGCCTGTACCTGAACTCATATACCCGCCCTGTACCTGAACTCATATACCCACCCTGTACCTGAACTCATATACCCGCCCTGTACCTGAACTCATATACCCGGCCTGTACCTGAACTCCTATACCTGCCTGTACCTGAACTCATATACCAGCCCCGTACCTGAACACATATACCCGCCCCGTACCTGAACTCTGATACCTCCCCTGTACCTGAACTCATATACCCGCCCTGTACCTGAACTCTGATACCTCCCCTGTACCTGAACTCATATACCCGCCCTGTACCTGAACTCATATTCCTGCCCTGTGCCTGAACTCATATACCCGCCCTGTGCCTGAACTCATATACCCGCCCTGTACCTGAACTCATATACCCGCCCTATACCTGAACTCATATACCCGCCCTGTACCTGAACTCATATACCCGCCCTGTACCAGAACTCATATACCCGCCCTGTACCTGAACTCATATACCCGCCCTGTACCTGAACTCATATACCTGCCCTGTACCTGAACTCATATACCCGCCCTGTACCTGAACTCATATACCTGCCTGTACTTGAACTCATATACCCGCCCTGTACCTGAACTCATATACCTGCCTGTACCTGAACTCATATACCCGCCCTGTACCTGAACTCATATACCCACCCTGTACCTGAACTCATATACCCGCCCTGTACCTGAACTCATATACCCGCCCTGTACCTGAACTCCTATACCTGCCTGTACCTGAACTCATATACCAGCCCCGTACCTGAACTCATATACCCGCCCTGTACCTGAACTCATATACCCTCCCTGTACCTGAACTCATATACCCGCCCTGTACATGAACTCATATACCCACCCTGTACCTGAACTCATATACCCGCCCTGTACCTGAACTCATATACCCGCCCTGTACCTGAACTCATATACCCGCCCTGTACCTGAGCTCATATACCCGCCCTGTACCTGAACTCATATACCCGCCCTGTACCTGAACACATATACCCGCCCCGTACCTGAACTCTGATACCTCCGCTGTACCTGGACTCATATACCCGCCCTGTACCTGAACTCATATACCTGCCTGTACCTGAACTCATATATCCGCCCTGTACCTGAACTCATATACCTGCCTGTACCTGAACTCCTATACCCGCCCTGTACCTGAACTCACATACCCAACCTGTACCTGAACTCATATACCCGCCCTTTACCTGAACTCATATACCCGCCCTGTACCTGAACTCCTATACCTGCCTGTACCTGAACTCATATACCAGCCCCGTACCTGAACTCATATACCCGCCCTGTACCTGAACTCATATACCCTCCCTGTACCTGAACTCATATACCCGCCCTGTACCTGAACTCATATACCTGCCCCGTACCTGAACTCAGGTACCCGCCCTGTACCTGAACTCATATACCATCCCCGTACCTGAACTCATATCCCCGCCCTGTACATGAACTCATATACCCGCCCTGTACCTGAACTCATATACCCGCCCTGTACCTGAACTCATATACCCCCCCTGTACCTGAGCTCATATACCTGCCCCGTACCTGAACTCAGATACCCACCCTGTACCTGAACTCATATACCCACCCTGTACCTGAACTCATATACCCGCCCTGTACCTGAACTCATATACCAGCCCCGTACCTGAACTCATATACCCGCCCTGTACCTGAACTCATATACCCGCCCTGTACCTGAACTCATATACCCGCCCTGTACCTGAACTCATATACCCGCACTGTACCTGATCTCATATACCCACCCTGTACCTGAACTCATATACCCGCCCTGTATCTGAACTCATATACCCGCCCTGTACCTGAACTCATATACCCGCCCTGTACCTGAACTCATATACCCGCCCTGTACCTGAACTCATATACCCGCCCTGTACCTGAACTCATACACCCGCCCTGTACCTGAACTCATATACCCGCCCTGTACCTGAACTCATATACCTGCCCTGTACCTGAACTCATATACCCGCCCTGTACCTGAACTCATATACCCTCTCTGTACCTGAACTCATATACCCGCCCTGTACTTGAACTCATATTCCCGCCCTGTACCTGATCTCATATACCCGCTCTGTACCTGAACTCATATACCCGCCCTGTACCTGAACTCATATACCTACCCTGTACCTGAACTCATATACCCGCGCTGTACCTGAACTCATATACCAACCCTGTACCTGAACTCATATACCCGCCCTGTACCTGAACTCATATACCCGCTCTGTACCTGAACTCATATACCCGCCCTGTACCTGAACTCACATACCCGCCCTGTACCTGAACTCATATACCCGCTCTGTACCTGAACTCATATACCCGCCCTGTACCTGAACTCATATACCCGCCCTGTACCTGAACTCATATACTCGCCCTGTACCTGAACCCATATACCCGCCCTGTACCAGAACTCATATCCCCGCCCTGTACCTGAACTCATATCCCCGCCCTGTGCCTGAACTCATATACCCGCCCTGTACCTGAACTCATATACCCTCCCTGTACCTGAACGCATATACCCGCCCTGTACCTGAACTCATATACCCGCCCTGTACCTGAACTCATATACCCGCCCTGGACCTGAACTCATATACCTGCCTGTACCTGAACTCATATACCTGCCCCGTACCTGAACTCATATACCCGCCCTGTACCTGAACTCATATATCAGCACCGTACCTGAACTCATATACCTGCCCCGTACCTGAACTCATATACCTGCTCTGTACCTGAACTCATATACCAGCCCCGTACCTGAACTCATATACCAGCCCTGTACCTGAACTCATATACCCGCCCTGTACCTGAACTCAGATACCTGCCCTGTACCTGAACTCATATACCCGCCCTGTACCTGAACTCATATACCCTCCCTGCACCTGAACTCATATACCCGCCCTGTACCTGAACTGATATACCCTCCCTGCACCTGAACTCATATACCCGCCCTGTACCTGAACTCTGATACCTCCCCTGTACCTGAACTCATATTCCCGCCCTGTACCTGAACTCATATACCGCCCTGTACCTGAACTCATATACCCACCCTGTACCTGAACTCATATACCCGCCCTGTACCTGTACTCATATACCAGCCCTGTACCTGAACTCATATACCCGCCCTGTACCTGTACTCATATACCAGCCCTGTACCTGAACTCATATACCCGCCCTGTACCTGAACTCATATACCCACCCTGTACCTGAACTCATATACCCGCCCTGTACCTGAACTCATATACCAGCCCCGTACCTGAACTCATATACCCGCCCTGTACCTGAACTCATATACCCGCCCTGTACCTGAATTCATATACCAGCCTCGTACCTGAACTCATATACCCACCCTGTACCTGAACTCATATACCCACCCTGTTCCTGAACTCATATCCCCGCCCTGTACCTGAACTCATATACCAGCCCTGTACCTGAACTCATATACCTGCCCTGTACCTGAACTCATATAGCCACCCTGTACCTGAACTCATATACCCGCCCTGTACCTGAACTCATATACCCGCCCTGTACCTGAACTCATATACCCGCCCTGTACCTGAACTCATATACCCGCCCTGTACCTGAACTCATATACCAGCCCCGTACCTGAACTCATATACCTGCCCTGTACCTGAACTCATATACCAGCCCCGTACCTGAACTCATATACCCGCCCTGTACCTGAACTCATAATCCCGCCCTGTTCCTGAACTCATATACCCACCCTGTACCTGAACTCATATACCCGCCCTGTACCCGAACTCATATACCCGCCCTGTACCTGAACTCATATACCAGCCCCGTACCTGAACTCATATACCCACCCTGTACCTGAACTCATATACCCGCCCTGTACCTGAACTCATATACCCGCCCTGTACCTGAACTCATATACCAGCCCCATACCTGAACTCATATACCCACCCTGTACCTGAACTCATATACCTGCCCCGTACCTGAACTCATATACCCGCCCTGTACCTGAACACATATACCCGCCCTGTACCTGAACTCATATACCCGCCCTGTACCTGAACTCATATTCCCGCCCTGTACCTGAACTCATATACCCGCCCTGTACCTGAACACATATACCCGCCCTGTACCTGAACACATATACCCGCCCTGTACCTGAACTCATATACCAGCCTGTTCCTGAACTCATATACCCGCCCTGTACCTGAACTCATATACCCGCCCGTACCTGAACTCAGATACCTGCCCCGTACCTGAACTCAGATAGCTGCCCTGTACCTGAACTCATCTAGCTGCCCTGCACCTGAACTCAGATACCAGCCTGTTCCTGAACTCATATACCCGCCCTGTACCTGAACTCATATACCCGCCCGTACCTGAACTCAGATACCTGCCCCGTACCTGAACTCAGATAGCTGCCCTGTACCTGAACTCATCTAGCTGCCCCGTACCTGAACTCAGCTAGCTGCCCTGTACCTGAACTCAGATAGCTGCCCTGTACCTGAACTCAGCTAGTTGCCCTGTACCTGAACTCATATACCAGCCTGTTCCTGAACTCATATACCCGCCCTGTACCTGAACTCATATACCCGCCCGTACCTGAACTCAGATACCTGCCCCGTACCTGAACTCAGATAGCTGCCCTGTACCTGAACTCATCTAGCTGCCCTGTACCTGAACTCAGATAGCTGCCCTGTACCTGAACTCAGCTAGTTGCCCTGTACCTGAACTCATATACCAGCCTGTTCCTGAACTCATATACCCGCCCTGTACCTGAACTCATATACCCGCCCGTACCTGAACTCAGATACCTGCCCCGTACCTGAACTCAGATAGCTGCCCTGTACCTGAACTCAGATACCTGCCCCGTACCTGAAATCATATACCCGCCCTGTACCTGAACTCATATACCCGCCCTGTACCTGAACTCAGATACCTGCCCCGTACCTGAACTCAGATAGCTGCCCTGTACCTGAACTCAGATAGCTGCCCTGTTCCTGAACTCATATACCCGCCCTGTACCTGAACTCATATACCCGCCCGTACCTGAACTCATATACCCGCCCGTACCTGAACTCATATACCCGCCCTGTACCTGAACTCAGATAGCTGCCCTGTACCTGAACTCAGATACCTGCCCCGTCCCTGAATTCAGATAGCTGCCCTGTACCTGAACTCATCTAGTTGCCCTGTACCTGAACTCAGATACCAGCCTGTTCCTGAACTCAGATACCCGCCCTGTACCTGAACTCATATACCCGCCCGTACCTGAACTCAGATACCTGCCCCGTACCTGAACTCAGATAGCTGCCCTGTACCTGAACTCAGATACCTGCCCCGTCCCTGAACTCAGATAGCTGCCCTGTACCTGAACTCAGCTAGCTGCCCTGTACCTGAACTCAGCTAGCTGCCCCGTACCTGAACTCAGCTAGTTGCCCTGTACCTGAACTCATATACCAGCCTGTTCCTGAACTCATATACCCGCCCTGTACCTGAACTCATATACCCGCCCGTACCTGAACTCAGATACCTGCCCCGTACCTGAACTCAGATAGCTGCCCTGTACCTGAACTCATCTAGCTGCCCTGTACCTGAACTCAGATACCTGCCCTGTACCTGAACTCAGCTAGTTGCCCTGTACCTGAACTCAGATACCTGCCCCGTACCTGAACTCAGATAACTGCCCCGTACCTGAACTCAGATAGCTGCCCCGTACCTGAACTCAGATACCTGCCCCGTACCTGAACTCAGATAACTGCCCCGTACCTGAACTCAGATAGCTGCCCCGTACCTGAACTCAGATAGCTGCCCTGTACCTGAACTCATCTAGCTGCCCTGTACCTGAACTCAGATACCTGCCCCGTACCTGAATTCAGCTACCTGCCCCGTACCTGAACTCAGATACCTGCCCCGTACCTGAACTCAGATACCTGCCCTGTACCTGAACTCAGATAGCTGCCCCGTACCTGAACTCAGATAGCTGCCCCGTACCTGAACTCAGATACCTGCCCTGTACCTGAACTCAGATACCTGCCCTGTACCTGAACTCAGATAGCTGCCCCGTACCTGAACTCAGATACCTGCCCTGTACCTGAACTCAGATACCTGCCCTGCACCTGAACTCTGCTCGTTGCCCTGTACCTGAACTCAGATAGCTGCCCTGTACCTGAACTCAGATACCTGCCCTGTACCTGAACTCAGATACCTGCCCCGTACCTGAACTCAGCTTGCTGCCCCGTACCTAAACTCAGATACCTGCCCTGTACCTGAACTCAGATACCTGCCCCGTACCTGAACTCAGATACCTGCCCCGAACCTGAACTCAGATACCTGCCCCGTACCTGAACTCAGATACCTGCCCCGTACCCGAACTCAGATAACTGCCCCGTACCTGAACTCAGATACCTGCCCCGTACCTGAACTCAGCTAGCTCCCCCATACCTGAACTCAGCTAGCTACCCCGTACCTGAACTCAGATACCTGCCCCGTACCTGAACTCAGATACCTGCCCCGTACCTGAACTCAGCTAACTGCCCCGTACCTGAACTCAGATACCTGCCCCGTACCTGAACTCAGCTAGCTGCCCCGTACCTGAACTCAGATAGCTGCCCCGTCCCTGAACTCAGATAGCTGCCTTGTACCTGAACTCAGATACCTGCCCCGTCCCTGAACTCAGCTAGCTGCCCTGTACCTGAACTCAGCTAGCTGCCCCGTACCTGAACATATACCTGCCCCCTACCTGAACTCAGATACCTGCCCCGTACCTGAACTCAGCTAGCTGCCCTGTACCTGAACTCAGATACCTGCCCCGTACCTGAACATATACCTGCCCCCTACCTGAACTCAGCTAGCTGCCCTGTACCTGAACTCAGCTCATTGCCCTGTGCCTGAACTCAGCTCGTTGCCCTGTACCTGAACTCAGATACCTGCCCTGTACCTGAACTCAGATACCTGCCCTGTACCTGAACTCAGCTCGTTGCCCTGTACCTGAACTCAGCTAGCTGCCCTGTACCTGAACTCAGATAGCTGCCCCGCACCTGAACTCAGCTCGTTGCCCTGTACCTGAACTCATCTAGCTGCCCTGTACCTGAACTCAGATACCTGCCCTGTACCTGAACTCAGATACCTGCCCTGCACCTGAACTCAGCTCGTTGCCCTGTCTCTGAACTCAGATACCTGCCCCGTACCTGAACTCAGATACCTGCCCCGTACCTGAACTCAGATACCTGCCCTGTTCCTGAACTCAGCTAGCTGCCCTGTTCCTGAACTCAGATACCTGCCCCGTGCCTGAACTCAGCTAGCTGCCCTGTTCCTGAACTCAGATACCTGCCCAGTACCTGAACTCAGCTCGTTGCCCTGTACCTGAACTCAGATACCTGCCCCGTGCCTGAACTCAGATAGCTGCCCTGTACCTGAACTCAGATACCTGCCCCATATCTGAACTCAGATAGCTGCCCTGCACCTGAACTCAGATACCTGCCCCGTACCTGAACTCAGATACCTGCCCCGTACCCAAACTCAGATACCTGCCCCGTACCTGAACTCAGATAGTTGCCCTGTCTCTGAACTCAGATACCTGCCCCGTTCCTGAACTCAGATACCTGCCCTGTACCTGAACTCAGCTAGCTGCCCCGTACCTGAACTCAGCTCGTTGCCCTGTCTCTGAACTCAGATACCCGCCCTGTACCTGAACTCAGATACCTGCCCCGTACCTGAACTCAGCTAGCTGCCCTGTACCTGAACTCAGATACCTGCCCCGTACCTGAACTCAGCTAGCTGCACTGTACCTGAACTCCGATACCTGCCCCATACCTGAACTCAGATACCTGCCCCGTACCTGAACTCAGATACCTGCCCCGTACCTGAACTCAGCTAGCTGCCCCCTACCTGAACTCAGATACCTGCCCCGTAACTGAACTCAGATACCTGCCCCGTACCTGAACTCAGATACCTGCCCCGTACCTGAACTCAGCTAGCTGGCCCGTACCTGAACTCAGATACCTGCCCCGTACCTGAACTCAGCTAGCTGGCCCGTACCTGAACTCAGACACCTGCCCTGTACCTGAACTCAGCGAGCTGCCCTGTTCCTGAACTCAGATACCTGCCCCGTACCTGAACTCAGCTAGCTGCCCTGTACCTGAACTCAGATACCTGCCCTCTACCTGAACTCAGCTAGCTGCCCCGTACCTGAACTCAGATTCCTGCCCTGTACCTGAACTCAGATAGCTGCCCTGTACCTGAACTCAGCTAGCTGCCCCGTACCTGATCTATGCTAGCTGCCTCGTACCTGAACTCAGATACCTGCCCCGTACCTGAACTCAGATCGCTGCCCCGTACCCAAACTCAGCTAGCTGCCCCGTACCCGAACTCAGATACCTGCCCTGTACCTGAACTCAGAATCCTGCCCCGTGCCTGAACATATACCTGCCCCGTACCTGAACTCAGATAACTGCCCCGTACCTGACCTCAGATCGCTACCCCATACCCAAACTCAGCTAGCTGCCCCGTACCCAAACTCAGATACTTGCCCCGTACCTGAACTCAGATACCTGCCCCGTACCTGAACTCAGATAGCTGCCCTGTACCTGAACTCAGATACCTGCCCCATGCCTGAACATATACCTGTCCCGTACCTGAACTCAGATAGCTGCCCTGTACCTGAACTCAGATACCTGCCCCGTACCTGAACTCAGCTACCTGTCCCGTACCTGAACTCAGATACCTGCCCCGTACCTGAACTCAGATACCTGCCCCGTACCTGAACTCAGCTACCTGCCCCGTACCTGAACTCAGATAGCTGCCCTGTACCTGAACTCAGATACCTGCCCCATGCCTGAACATATACCTGTCCCGTACCTGAACTCAGATACCTGCCCTGTACCTGAACTAAGGCACCTGCCCCGTGCCTGAACTCAGATAGCTGCCCTGCACCTGAACTCAGATACCTGCCCCGTACCTGAACTCAGATAGCTGCCCTGTACCTGAACTCAGATACCTGCCCCATGCCTGAACATATACCTGTCCCGTACCTGAACTCAGATAGCTGCCCTGTACCTGAACTCAGATAGCTGCCCCGCACCTGAACTCAGCTCGTTGCCCTGTACCTGAACTCATCTAGCTGCCCTGTACCTGAACTCAGATACCTGCCCTGTACCTGAACTCAGATACCTGCCCTGTACCTGAACTCAGATAGCTGCCCTGTACCTGAACTCAGATACCTGCCCCGTACCTGAACTCAGATAGCTGCCCTGCACCTGAACTCAGCTCGTTGCCCTGTCTCTGAACTCAGATACCTGCCCCGTACCTGAACTCAGATACCTGCCCAGTACCTGAACTCAGATACCTGCCCCGTGCCTGAACTCAGATAGCTGCCCTGTACCTGAACTCAGATACCTGCCCCATATCTGAACTCAGATAGCTGCCCTGCACCTGAACTCAGATACCTGCCCCGTACCTGAACTCAGATACCTGCCCCGTACCTGAACTCAGATAGTTGCCCTGTACCTGAACTCAGATACCTGCCCCGTACCTGAACTCAGATACCTGCCCTGTACCTGAACTCAGACACCTGCCCGTGCCTGAATTCAGCTAGCTGCCCTGTACCTGAAATCAGCTAGTTGCCCTGTACCTGAACTCAGCTAGCTGCCGTGTACCTGAACTCAGATACCTGCCCCGTTCCTGAACTCAGATACCTGCCCCGTACCTGAACTCAGCTAGCTGCCCCGTACCTGAACTCAGATAGCTGCCCTGCACCTGAACTCAGCTCGTTGCCCTGTACCTGAACTCAGATACCTGCAACGTACCTGAACTCAGATACTTGCCCCGTACCTGAACTCAGCTAGCTGCCCCGTACCTGAACTCAGCTAGCTGCCCTGTACCTGAACTCAGATACCTGCCCCGTACCTGAACTCAGCTAGCTGCACTGTACCTGAACTCCGATACCTGCCCCATACCTGAACTCAGATACCTGCCCCGTACCTGAACTCAGATACCTGCCCCGTACCTGAACTCAGCTAGCTGCCCCCTACCTGAACCCAGATACCTGCCCCGTAACTGAACTCAGATACCTGCCCCGTACCTGAACTCAGATACCTGCCCCGTACCTGAACTCAGCTAGCTGGCCCGTACCTGAACTCAGATACCTGCCCCGTACCTGAACTCAGCGAGCTGCCCTGTTCCTGAACTCAGATACCTGCCCCGTACCTGAACTCAGCTAGCTGCCCCGTACCTGAACTCAGATACCTGCCCCGTGCCTGAACTCAGATAGCTGCCCTGTACCTGAACTCAGATAGCTGCCCTCTACCTGAACTCAGCTACTTGCCCCCAGCTAGCTGCCCTGTACCTGAACTCAGCTAGCTGCCCCGTACCTGAACTCAGATTCCTGCCCTGTACCTGAACTCAGATAGCTGCCCTGTACCTGAACTCAGCTAGCTGCCCCGTACCTGAACTATGCTAGCTGCCTCGTACCTGAACTCAGATACCTGCCCCGTACCTGAACTCAGATCGCTGCCCCGTACCCAAACTCAGCTAGCTGCCCCGTACCCGAACTCAGATACCTGCCCTGTACCTGAACTCAGAATCCTGCCCCGTGCCTGAACATATACCTGCCCCGTACCTGAACTCAGATAACTGCCCCGTACCTGACCTCAGATCGCTACCCCGTACCCAAACTCAGCTAGCTGCCCCGTACCCAAACTCAGATACTTGCCCCGTACCTGAACTCAGATACCTGCCCCGTACCTGAACTCAGATAGCTGCCCTGTACCTGAACTCAGATACCTGCCCCATGCCTGAACATATACCTGTCCCGTACCTGAACTCAGATAGCTGCCCTGTACCTGAACTCAGATACCTGCCCCGTACCTGAACTCAGCTACCTGTCCCGTACCTGAACTCAGATACCTGCCCCGTACCTGAACTCAGATACCTGCCCCGTACCTGAACTCAGCTACCTGCCCCGTACCTGAACTCAGATACCTGCCCTGTACCTGAACTAAGACACCTGCCCCGTGCCTGAACTCAGATAGCTGCCCTGCACCTGAACTCAGATACCTGCCCCGTACCTGAACTCAGATAGCTGCCCTGTACCTGAACTCAGATACCTGCCCCATGCCTGAACATATACCTGTCCCGTACCTGAACTCAGATAGCTGCCCTGTACCTGAACTCAGATACCTGCCCCGTACCTGAACTCAGCTACCTGCCCCGTGCCTGAACTCAGATACCTGCAACGTACCTGAACTCAGATACCTGCCCCGTACCTGAACTCAGACTCCTGCCCCGTGCCTGAACATATACCTGCCCCGTACCTGAACTCAACTAGCTGCCCTGTACCTGAACTCAGATACCTGCCCCGTACCTGAACTCAGATACCTGCCCCGTACCTGAACTCAGATACCTGCCCCGTACCTGAACTCAGCTAGCTGCCCCGTACCTGAACTCAGCTAGCTGCCCTGTACCTGAACTCAGATACCTGCCCCGTACCTGAGCTCAGCTAGCTGCCCTGTACCTGAACTCAGCTACCTGCCCCATACCTGAACTCAGATACCTGCCCCGTACCTGAACTCAGATACCTGCCCCGTACCTGTACTCAGCTAGCTGCCCCCTACCTGAACTCAGATACCTGCCCCGTAACTGAACTCAGATACCTGCCCCGTACCTGAACTCAGATACCTGCCCCGTACCTGAACTCAGCTAGCTGGCCCGTACCTGAACTCAGATACCTGCCCCGTGCCTGAACTCAGCTAGCTGCCCTGTTCCTGAACTCAGATACCTGCCCCGTACCTGAACTCAGCTAGCTGGCCCGTACCTGAACTCAGATACCTGCCCCGTGCCTGAACTCAGCTAGCTGCCCTGTTCCTGAACTCAGATACCTGCCCCGTACCTGAACTCAGATACCTGCCCCGTGCCTGAACTCAGATAGCTGCCCTGTACCTGAACTCAGATAGCTGCCCCGTACCTGAACTATGCTAGCTGCCTCGTACCTGAACTCAGATACCTGCCCCGTACCTGAACTCAGATCGCTGCCCGGTACCCCAACTCAGCTAGCTGCCCCGTACCCGAACTCAGATACCTGCCCTGTACCTGAACTCAGAATCCTGCCCCGTGCCTGAACATATACCTGCCCCGTACCTGAACTCAGATACCTGCCCCGTACCTGACCTCAGATCGCTGCCCCGTACCCAAACTCAGCTAGCTGCCCCGTACCCAAACTCAGATACTTGCCCCGTACCTGAACTCAGATACCTGCCCCGTACCTGAACTCAGATAGCTGCCCTGTACCTGAACTCAGATACCTGCCCCATGCCTGAACATATACCTGTCCCGTAACTGACCTCAGATAGCTGCCCTGTACCTGAACTCAGCTCGTTGCCCTGTACCTGAACTCAGCTAGTTGCCCCGTACCAGAACTCAGATAGCTGCCCTGTACCTGAACTCAGATACCTGCCCCGTCCCTGAACTCAGCTAGCTGCCCTGTAGCTGAACTCAGATACCTGCCCCGTACCTGAACTCAGATACCTGCCCTGCACCTGAACTCAGCTAGCTGCCCTGTACCTGAACTCAGATACCTGCCCCGTGCCTGAACTCAGATAGCTGCCCTGTACCTGAACTCAGATACCTGCCCCATTTCTGAACTCAGATAGCTGCACTGTACCTGAACTCAGATACCTGCCCCATTTCTGAACTCAGATAGCTGCCCTGTACCTGAACTCAGATACCTGCCCCGTACCTGAACTCAGATACCTGCCCCGTACCTGAACTCAGATAGCTGCACTGTACCTGAACTCAGATACCTGCCCCATTTCTGAACTCAGATAGCTGCCCTGTACCTGAACTCAGATACCTGCCCCGTCCCTGAACTCAGCTAGCTGCCCTGTAGCTGAACTCAGATACCTGCCCCGTAGCTGAACTCAGATACCTGCCCCGTACCTGACCTCAGATCGCAGCCCCGTACCCAAACTCAGCTAGCTGCCCCGTACCCAAACTCAGATACTTGCCCCGTACCTGAACTCAGATACCTGCCCCGTACCTGAACTCAGCTAGCTGCCCTGTACCTGAACTCAGATACCTGCCCCATGCCTGAACATATACCTGTCCCGTACCTGAACTCAGATAGCTGCCCTGTACCTGAACTCAGCTCGTTGCCCTGTACCTGAACTCAGCTAGTTGCCCTGTACCTGAACTCAGATGCCTGCCCTGTACCTGAACTCAGATACCTGCCCCGTACCTGAACTCAGCTAGCTGCCCCGTACCTGAACTCAGATACCTGCCCCGTACCTGAACTCAGATACCTGCCCCGTACCTGAACTCAGCTAGCTGCCCTGTACCTGAACTCAGATACCTGCCCCGTGCCTGAACTCAGATAGCTGCCCTGTACCTGAACTCAGATACCCGCCCTGTACCTGAACTCAGATAGCTGCCCTGTCCCTGAACTCAGATACCTGCCCCGTAGCTGAACTCAGATACCTGCCCCGTACCTGAACTCAGATACCTGCCCCGTACCTGAACTCAGATACCTGCCCTGTCCCTGAACTCAGATACCTGCCCCGTACCTGAACTCAGCTTGCTGCCCCGTACCTAAACTCAGATAGCTGCCCTGTACCTGAACTCAGATACCTGCCCCGTACCTGAACTCAGCTACCTGCCCCGTACCTGAACTCAGATACCTGCCCCGTACCTGAACTCAGATACCTGCCCCGTACCTGAACTCAGCTAGCTGCCCTGTACCTGAACTCAGACACCTGCCCCGTGCCTGAACTCAGATAGCTGCCCTGTACCTGAACTCAGATACCTGCCCCATACCTGAACTCAGCTAGCTGCCCTGTACCTGAACTCAGATACCTGCCCCGTACCTGAACTCAGATACCTGCCCCGTGCCTGAACTCAGATAGCTGCCTTGTACCTGAACTCAGATACCTGCCCCGTACCTGAACTCAGATCGCTGCCCCGTACCCAAACTCAGCTAGCTGCCCCATACCCGAACTCAGATACCTGCCCTGTACCTGAACTCAGAATCCTGCCCCGTGCCTGAACATATACCTGCCCCGTACCTGAACTCAGATACCTGCCCCGTACCTGACCTCAGATCGCTGCCCCGTACCCAAACTCAGCTAGCTGCCCCGTACCCAAACTCAGATACTTGCCCCGTACCTGAACTCAGATACCTGCCCCGTACCTGAACTCAGATAGCTGCCCTGTACCTGAACTCAGATACCTGCCCCATGCCTGAACATATACCTGTCCCGTACCTGACCTCAGATAGCTGCCCTGTACCTGAACTCAGCTCGTTGCCCTGTACCTGAACTCAGCTAGTTGCCCTGTACCTGAACTCAGCTCGTTGCCCTGTACCTGAACTCAGATACCTGCCCTGTACCTGAACTCAGATACCTGCCCTGTACCTGAACTCAGCTAGCTGCCCCGTACCTGAACTCAGATACCTGCCCTGCACCTGAACTCAGCTAGCTGCCCTGTACCTGAACTCAGATACCTGCCCCATTCCTGAACTCAGATAGCTGCCCTGTACCTGAACTCAGATACCTGCCCCGTACCTGAACTCAGATACCTGCCCCGTCCCTGAACTCAGATACCTGCCCCGTACCTGAACTCAGATAGCTGCCCTGTTTCTGAACTCAGATACCTGCCCTGTACCTGAACTCAGCTTGCTGCCCCGTACCTGAACTCAGATACCTGCCCTGTACCTGAACTCAGGTACCTGCCCCATACCTGAACTCAGCTAGCTGCCCTGTACCTGAACTCAGATACCTGCCCCGGACCTGAACTCAGATAGCTGCCCAGTCCCTGAACTCAGCTAGCTGCCCTGTACCTGAACTCAGATACCTGCCCCGTACCTGAACTCAGATGCCTGCCCTGTACCTGAACTCAGCTAGCTGCCCTGTACCTGAACTCAGATACCTGCCCCGTACCTGAACTCAGATGCCTGCCCTGTACCTGAACTCAGATACCTGCCCCGTACCTGAACTCAGCTAGCTGCCCCTTACCTGAACTCAGATACCTGCCCCGTACCTGAACTCAGATACCTGCTCCGTACCTGAACTCAGATACCTGCCCCGTCCCTGAACTCAGCTAGCTGCCCTGTACCTGAACTCAGATACCTGCCCCGTACCTGAACTCAGCTAGCTGCCCTGTACCTGAACTCAGATACCTGCCCCGTACCTGAACTCAGCTAGCTGCCCTGTACCTGAACTCAGATAGCTGCCCTGTTCCTGAACTCAGATACCTGCCCTGTACCTGAACTCAGATACCTGCCCCGTACCCGAACTCAGATACCTGCCCCGTACCTGAACTCAGATAGATGCCCTGTCCCTGAACTCAGATACCTGCCCCGTACCTGAACTCAGCTTGCTGCCCCGTACCTGAACTCAGATACCTGCCCCGTACCTGAACTCAGATACCTGCCCCGTACCTGAACTCAGCTAGCTGCCCTGTACCTGAACTCAGACACCTGCCCCGTGCCTGAACTCAGATAGCTGCCCTGTACCTGAACTCAGATACCTGCCCTGTGCCTGAACTCAGATACCTGCCCTGTACCTGAACTCAGATACCTGCCCTGTACCTGAACTCAGATACCTGACCCGTACCTGAACTCAGACTCCTGCCCCGTGCCTGAACATATACCTGCCCCGTACCTGAACTCAACAAGCTGCCCTGTACCTGAACTCAGATACCTGCCCCGTACCTGAGCTCAGATACCTGCCCCGTACCCGAACTCAGCTAGCTGCCCTGTACCTGAATTTGGATACCTGCCCCGCACCTGAACTCAGCTAGCTGCCCTGTACCTGAATTGAGATACCTGCCCCGTACCTGAACTCAGATACCTGCCCCGTACCCGAACTCAGCTAGCTGCCCTGTACCTGAACTCAGATACCTGCCCCGTGCCTGAACATATACCTGCCCCGTACCTGAACTCAGCTACCTGCCCTGTACCTGAACTCAGACACCTGCCCCGTACCTGAACTCATATACCTCCCCCGTACATGAACTCATATACCTGCCCTGTACCTGAACTCAGATACCTGCCCCGTACCTGAACTCAGCTAGCTGCCCCGTACCTGAACTCAGCTACCTGCCCCGTACCTGAACTTAGATACCTGCCCCGTACCTGAACTCAGATACCTGCCATGTACCTGACCTCATATACCTGCCTTGAACCTGAACGTGTACCTGTTCACGCCAGCGGGATCATCGGGTCTTGCCAACAGTGCCCCCCACGGTGGGTTTCTCGACAGCATGGTAGTGGATTCAATGGGAAATCCCATTGATAGCAGCAGAAGCAGAAGATCCTTTCACTGGCCAATGACAGGCCGCCTACTGTCGCCAAGAAACATGCCATGGAGAGGCCAGAGAATCTCGCCCAGTGTGTCACATCGCTGCCAATAACAGCTGGCACTGAAATAGGGAAATAAAGGCAGTCAGAGGCGAAACAAAACGGGTAACGGGAACGAGTGTACAGCCAAGGGAAAAGAAGCACACGAAGACATCATGGGGCGGCGACTGAAAACAATCATGGTCCTCAATCCATTCGCTGACAATCGTGCGAGGTTAAAATCGCGGCCAAGCTCCGGGAGATACAAGATGGTAGAGGACAGAGATCAGAAGGGAAGAAACATGATCAGTGAGTAGCTATAGAATCTGACGGTACAGATGGAGGCCATTCTGCCCACTGTGCCCATCCCACTCACCCTCCAAAGCCCGACAAATTTCTCTGCATTAAACTGCAGTCGCCATGTGTCTGCCCACTTCACAAACCTGCCCGTGTCCTCCTGCAGCCCCCGTTACCGTCCTCCCCAGTATTTACACTTTCCAATTTATTGTAATCAGCAAGCCTTGAAATGATGCCTGTGTGCCCAAATGCAGGTCAATAATATATTAAAAAGATGCGTGGTCCCAGTATAAAACCCCTGGGGACCCCCAGTGTAGACATCCTTCTCGTCTGAAAAGGAGCCATTGACCATTATCTCTCGCTTTCTATACCTTCACCAATATCCTTTCAATCCTACCGCCTTTATTTTTTTTAAATAAATTTAGAGTGCCCAATTCATTTTTTTCCAATTAAGGGGCAATTCTGCGCAGCCAATCCACCTACCCTGCACATCTTTTGGGTTGTGGGGGCGAAACCCACGCAGACACGGGGAGAAGGTGCAAACTCCACACGGACAGTGACCCAGAAACCGGCTTTATTTTAAACGAGCACGGCGAAAGACTAGCCTTTCAGAAGGAGGAAATTAATTTGACAGTGGCCAGTCTGACGGTGCACACCGTCCGGTTAGTTCCTGGAGTGGGGGAAACAGGGAGAAAGTCGAAAATGTTCAAGAGAAACCAAAGTTCTGCGCTCGCGGAAACACCGGCCGTCGCGGGTAAATCATTAACAGCGAAAGTCAGGTGGGAGTCTGCAGTCATATTTTCCGGGCAGTAAGCCTTAGCAAAGCGATAACTTCCTCTCTGAAAGGAGTGTTAAAGATAACAAACGACTCCTCTGCTGATTAAAACCTAGGCAATTGAATCAAACAAGCTATATATTTATTGCTGAGGGTGTGCCTGAGGAACAAATGTCTCAGGAAGGTTATTCCTTTTAATAAAGTTTGAGCTGACTGGAGCTGGCTCTGTAGCTCAGTTCAATGCTGACAATGAGGGGACAGAAAAATAATGGGGCATCTAATTCGACCCCAATCAGCGGGGTAGACGGTGGCGTTGTGGCATTGTCACTGGGCTAGCAATCCAGAGACCAGGGCTAATTCCCCTGGAGGCGTGGGTTCAAATCCCACCATGGCAACTGGTGGAATTTAAATTCAATTAAAAAATTCAACTTCGGGCAGCGAGGTGGGGCAGTGGTTAGCACTGCTGCCTCATGGCGCTGAGTTCCCAGGTTCGATTCTGGGTCACTGCCCGTGTGAAGTTTGCACATTCTCCCCGTGCCTGCGGGGGTTTCACCCCCACAACCCAAAGATGTGCAGGGTAGGTGGATTGGCCACGCTAAATTACCCCTTAATTGGAAAAAATGAATTGCGTACTCTAAATTTAAAAAAAAAATTCAATTTCAACTCATGCCCTCCATGAAAGAATATTTAAAAGCAATTAACCCGTACATGGAATTATGAGGAATGATTCTACTTCCCATCCTTCTTAATGGAAATCTTGATGGAAAGATACAAGTCAAGTATGATAGTGTTCCATTGACATGAATCTGCCTGGAGGGGCGGCACGGACACGCAGTGGTTAGCACTGCTGCCTCACGGCACCTAGGACTCGGGTTTGACCCCGGCCCCGGGTCACTGTCTGTGTGGAGTTTGCACATTCTCCCCGTGTCTGCGTGGGTCTCACTCCCACAACCCAAAGCTAATATAATAATCTTTCATTGTCGCAAGTATGCTTTCATTAACACTGCAATGAAGTTACTGTGAAAAGCCCCTAGTCACCACATCCCCGGCACCTGTTCGGGTACACTGAGGGAGAATTCAGAATGTCCAATTCGGGACTTGTGGGAGGAAACCGGAGCACCCGGAGGAAACCCACGCAGACACGGGGAGAACATGCAGACTCCGCACAGACAGCGACCCAAGCCGGGAATCGAACCTGCGACCCTGGCGCTGTGAAGCAACGGTGCTAACCACTGGAGCCTTCATGAATAACCTCAGCCGATTCATGAATTGAACCCGCGCTTCTGGCCTTGTTCACAAACCAGCTGACCAGCTCAGGTGGATTGGGCACGCTAAATTGCCACTTAATTGGAAAAGTTAAGAAATATGTATTAAACAAAATGTATCTGGCTGGAGGCAGCTGTCGACAATATTAAAGTGCCTCAATTGGTCTGCGTCTCTCCTGGTAATGCATTTAGAATGGCAGTATAGATCATAATCAAGCAATTTATGGAGGAGAAACAGATTATAGATGATTTGGAAGGACTCTGTGATATAAATTTGTTAATGTATAAGGAAGTTGATGGGAGCAGACAGACAAATACGGAGAAGGCATAATCAAAGGTATAATTAAGCAGTCCTTAAGAAGGAAGGGAGGCAGTTACCTTCCAGCAGTGTCAGACTGCGGACAGGCCAGATTTCCAGCCACCAAGCCTGAAGGCCAGGTTTGCAGCAAACAAACTTCCAAGCCTTAGAGCCAAGGCAGTGCAGAAAACCTTTGTAGCGGCAGTTTTAAAGTATCTTGGCTGGGCCAGGAAAAAGACGGTTTCCAGATTTGTGTATCATCCCTGTATTATGTGGTAACTATAGCCGGTTATTCAATTTGGATATCGTTTGGGGAACAGGGGAACTCTTAGAGTTCAGGTATCATAGAGATATTGCGTGAGAAGGGCTACATTTGATAGAAACTGTCTGTGTTTAGTAATTGATACATCGTAATTGCATAAGTGTAGAGTCGGCCTGATTGTGTACATTTGTTTTTTGTTGATAAATAGTCTTTAATAATTGTTACACGATGACTGGGCTATTCGTTGTCACTGGGGTTTCTCTTGTCGCCTCACACCGAAACAAGATAAAACTATACACCACCCCGAACCGGTGTTCTAAGTTGGGATACCCTCGCAGATGACATCACTGTGCTCCGATACAGCCACGCACTGGGAGAGCCGAAATTTCATCTCTGTTTCACACTTACCTGATCTCGATCAAGGCTGCGCCAATCTGTTCCCAATTCCGGTAACTCCTGATGGTGCGTCCCAGGATCGAGCAGGTTGACCTATGCCCCCCCCCCTCCCATCTCCCCATAGTCAAGCAGTCTGCTTACACAACCTGTCTACACTTACAGCCACAGCCACTTTGCTGGAGCCCTGATGTCTCTCGTGTAACAGTATCCCAGTATCAATGGAAATGGTGACTGGGAGAGGTGGGAATGACGGGATGAAGGTTGGGAAAGTAGACTTTCCCTTGCCCTGGGAGCTTCGGTGCCCACACTATAGGGACGTGGAGAGAGAGCAGAAGAGGTTCACAAGAATGGTTCCCGAGATGAGAAGCTTCAGCGATGAGGAGGGATTGGAGAGGTTGGGATTGTTCTCCTGGAAGAGAAGGAGACTGAGGATATTTGATTGAGATGAACAAACAGAGTCGATGGGGAGAAACTGATCCCCCTCGTGAAAGGATCGAGAACGAGAGGGGCACAGATTTTTTCTTTTCAAATTGAGTACGCAATTCATTTTTTCCAATTAAGGGGCAATTTAACGTGGCCAATCCACCTACCCTGCGCATCTTTGGGTTGTGGGGCGAAACCCACGCAGACACGGGGAGAATGTGCAAACTCCACACGGACAGTGACCCAGAGCTGGGATCGAACCTGGGACCTCGGCGCCGTGAGGCAGCAGTGCTAACCCACTGCGCCACCATGCTGCCCCCTAGAGGGCACCGATTTAAAGTGATTTGCAAAAGCAGCAAATGTGATGTGAGAAAACCCTTTTTTCACCCAGCGAGTGTTTGGGGCCTGGAACGTACGGCCTGGAAGTGAGGTGGAGGCAGGTTCAATCGAGACATTGAAGAGGGCGTTAGACGATTATTTGAACAGAAACAATGTGCAGGGGTTCAGGGAAAAGGCAGGGAGCGGCACTGAGTCACGATGCTCGTTTGGAGGGATAGTACAGATGCGATGGGCCGAATCATATTAAACACGTAGAATTCTTACAGTGCAGACGGATGCCATTTGGCTCATCGACCCTGCACTGACCCTCTGAAAGAGGACCCTACCTAGGCCCATGCCCCAAACCTATCCCCGAAACCTGATAACCCCACCTAACCTTTTGGACGCTAAGGGCAATATAGCGCGGCCAATCCATCTAACCCGCAGATCTTTGGACTGTGGGAGGAAACCGGAGCACCCGGGGGAAACCCACGCAGACACGGGGAGAACGTGCAGACTCCGCACAGACAGTGACCCAAGCCGGGAATCGAACCTGGGACCCTGGAGCTGTGAGGCAGCAGAGCTAACCACTGTGCCACCCAAATAGCTTCCTTCTGCACCGTAGCAATCCTGTGATTCTGTCAGTGTTAGCAAGAGCTTTTCTACAACAGAAATAAGAACAGAAAGAGCTGGATAATCTCAGCAGGCCTGGCAACTTCTGTGGAGTGAGAAATAGAGGGGGCGACTCTCCGAGCTCCGCGCCGGGCCGGAGAATCGGCGCCTCGGCGCCACAACGCCGGCACGCAATTCTCCGAGGTGCGGCGAATCGGCGCCATTTGCGGCGGAGCGTTTGGCGCGGCGCCGGCCGCTGGAATCGGCGGGGCCGCCGATTCTCCGGCCCGAATGGGCCGAGCGACAGAGTCCCGCCGTCGCCGTTCACCCCCGGTCGCTGCCGGCGGGAACTCTGCGCTCACGGCCGGGGGGCAGCCTGTGGGGGGGGGGCCTCCGATGGGTCGGCCTACTTTCTGGCGCGGCCGGCCCCTGAACACCGAGTCGGGGCCAGCGCGCTAAAGAAGTCCCCCGCGCATGGGCAGGTTGGCACAGTGCCCATTTGGCGCCGCGAAAGGAGGCTGGACCGGCGCGAACCGCTCCAGCACAACCGGTCGTACCCGGGCCCGGTTCGACGGCGTTCACGACGGCACGAACACTTGGGCTCCATATTGTAGAATCGCCCCCCGAGTGAACCTTTCGAGTTGAATATGATTTCTTCGGACCATATGCAGTTCCGTCACATCGAATGGCAGAGCAGGCTCAATAGGCCACGTCGTCTCCCCCTGCTCTGATATCTGGTGTAAGAACGCGAGAATGAGTCACAGACAGAAAGACACAAAATAGCTCCTCTCTCCATGGTGTAAAATGTTACGATTCCCAACCTTCAGGAATGAAAAACCACAAAGTATTCTGTCACACCAAGAGTGGTGAAAATCTGCAATTCTTTACCTTAATATCTGTGGGCGTTGCAACATTGCCATATTCACGACTGGGGTGGCTATTTATTGGGTAAGTTCAAAGGCAGGAAAATGAGGTTGAGGTGCAGATCAGCCATGATCTCCGCCCGTTCCCTGTAATTCCTAAACCATTAAATGTTCTAATCAGTCCTGGATCGGACATCAATCGCAGCCAGAAAATGCAATGAGATACTGCCGCCAGTAAATGGGTGTTTCAGCAATTGCTTTGAGATTAGGCCCGGCAGAATAAGTGCCTCCTCACGCTTTGACTCACAGCTGTTGGAATTAATGATGGTTTGGAGGTGGGAGAGAACTTGCCTAATCGCTCATCAATCACTCCTGCTGTCTCAGAGTTAATTCTCTTCATCCCCTCCTTTTCGTGCTGTGCGGTCAGTCTCAGTCAGTTCCAGAGATAGGGCAGAGCGAAAGGAGGAAATAGGAACAAATAAAATTTGGTTCAAGAACGTTTTGAATTCACTGAGGTGCTTTTGGACTGTTAAGATCATAAGATATAGTAGCAGAGTTAGGCCACTCGGCCCATCGAGTCTGCTCCGCCATTCGATCATGGCTGATATGTTTCTCATCCCCATTCTCCTGCCTTCTCCCCATGACCCCTGATCCCCTTATTAATCAAGAACTTATCTATCTCTGTCTTAAAGACACTCAGTGATTTGGCCTCCACAGCCTTCTGCGGCAAAGAGTTCCACAGATTCACCACCCTCTGGCTGAAGAAATTCCTCCTCATCTCTGTGTTAAAGGATCGTCCCTTTAGTCTGAGATGGTGTCCTCTGCTTCTAGTCTTTCCTACAAGTGGAAACATCCTCTCCACGTCCACTCTATCCAGGCCTCGCAGTATCCTGTAAGTTTCAATAAAATCCCCCCTTCATCCTTCTAAACTCCAACGAGTACAGACCCAGAGTCCTCAACCGTTCCTCATACGACAAGCTCTTAATTCCAGGGATCATTCTTGTGACCCTCCTCTGGACCCTTTCCAAGGCCAGCACATCCTTCCTTAGATACGGGGCCCAAAACTGCTCACAATGCTCCAAATGGGGTCTGATCAGAGACTTATACAGCCTCAGAAGTACATCCCTGCTCTTGTATTCTAGCCCTCTCGACATGAATGCTAACATTGCATTTGAAATTAAATTAAATGAAAATCGCTTATTGTCACAAGTAGGCTTCAAATGAAGTTACTGTGAAAAGCCCCTAGTTGCCACATTCCAGCGCCTGTTCAGGGAGGCTGGCCTGCCTTGGTCTGCTTTCAAAGCCAGCGATTTAGCCCTGTGCTAAATCAGCCTTCCGAGCTGCCGACTGAACCTGCAGGTTAACCTTAAGAGAATCTTGAACAAGGACTCCCAAGTCCCTTTGTGCTTCTGATTTCCTAAGCCTTTTCCCAATTTAGAAAATAGTCTATGCCTCCATCCTTCCTTCCAAAGTGCATAACCTCACACTTTTCCACATTGTATTCCATCTGCTACTTCATTGCCCGCTCTCCCAGCCTGCCCAGGTCCTTCTGCAGCCCCCTTGCTTCCTCAACACAACCTGTCCCACTACACATCTTTGTATCATTTGAAAAACCTAGCATGGGTTTCCTCCGGGTGCTCCGGTTTCCTCCCATAGGCTCTGAGAGACCTGCTGTTAGGTGAATTGAGCATTCTGAATTCTCCCTCTGTGTACCCGAACAGTGTGGTGACTAGGGGATTTTCACAGTAACTTCATTGCAGAGTTGATGTAAGCCTACTTGTGACAATAATAAGGATTATTATTATATATACACTCCCCGGTACACCCTTACGGGGTTGCTGCTTGGTGGGTGACTTACTGGCTGACTTTATTTACTCTGAGATACCCTCCACTCCCAGCGGAGTACAGGGAAGACAAGCATTCCTACCCCATAGGTCCTTTGCGGCATATTATCTCCCTGTCAACGGGATTTGGGAAGGGGCTGGTTTAGCACAGTGGGCTAAACAGCTGGCTTATAATGCAGAACAATGCCAGCAGCGCGGGTTCAATTCCCGTACCGGCCTCCCCGAGCAGGCGCCGGAATGTGGCGACTAGGGGCTTTTCACAGTAACTTAATTGAAGCTGACTTGTGACAATGAGCGATTGTTACTATTATTTCCCTTTGAACTCACCTTCCCGCCGCAAAATCGGCGGGAGGGGCGCGCGGTCGCTGGGACCAGAAGATCCCGCCAGCGCGCACGTCCTGAAAATCCGGCCCCCATGTGAAAGGCTTTCCTCACTGGATCAGTAACCCAGGAACACTGACCAATGATCCGGAGAATGCAAACTTGATTTCAGCTTTTAAACTTTTAGAAATAATTAAACTGGCACCGATTCGAAAGTGACCGCTGAAGCTGAGGGATTGTTGCGGAAACTCAAACGGGCCGTCCGTACGAGCCTGGCCCACTCGAGTGGGTGCAGTCCAGGTTTATCAGACTGGTCCCTGGGATGAGAGACTTCAGTGACCTCGTTAGATTGGGCCTGTCTCCCTCGGCGAAGAGAAGTCGGGATGGGTCTGGACAGAGTGGGCCGGGGGAAACTGTTCCCGCTTCGACCACGTTCGGGAACGAGAGGTCACAGTCATTGGCAAGAAGGAAAATGCCAAATACTGCGGCCGCTGGAAACCCGAAATGGAAACACGGAAAATGCTGGAAAAAGTCAGGCTGCGGGATTCTCCGTCGGTGGGATTCTCCGCTTCGCCGCCCGCGGATTTCACGACGGCGTGGGGGGGGGGGGGGGGTGGCCACAATGGGAATCCCCATTGGCCGGATGCGGGAACGGAGAATACCGTTGCCAGGCGGGGCATGCCGCGCTGGAAAGCGGGGCTGACGGGGCGGAGAATCCCACCCCGGAGGTCGGGAAGCCTCCGGAGAGGAAGAAACAGACTGGCACGTGGGGTGGGGGCAGTGAGGAGGGACTAGCGTACAGAGAGGCAAGAACATTTCCATCACGAGCTGCTGTTCGAAGATAAGTGGTTCAGGGCAACTTGGAGTGGGGGTGGGGGGCCGTCGCACCATGGCATCCTGGGATGGGGCGTCAGGGTAGACGGGGAGAGGCCGCATCGGGGTGGAGGCAGCCAGACTGGAGTTGGGGAGGGTTGAACTCCTGGGAGGGGCGGTCAGTCTGGGGTGGGGGTGTGGGGCGGATGGGATCGTAAGGGGGGGGTCGGGGAGAGGTGGTCAGTCCAGGATTGGGGTATGGATCAGACCGGATCGCACCAGGACTGTGGGGGGGGAGGGGTCGGGGAGGAGGGGGGTGAGTCTGGGAGGGGTAGGGTCAGAGTGGTATGGGTGAGGATCGGATGTGGGGATGGGGTGGGGGGATGGGCCAGTCCAGGAGTGGGGTGGGCAATCGATCCGAGGGGGGGGGTGGTCATTCTATGAGTGTGGTCCAGTGTGGGACGGGAGGGTTAGTTCGGGAGGGGGGAGGTCGGGTTGGCCGGGGTGGGGGGAGGGTGGAGCGGGAGGCGGCTTGAGAACAGGATGGTGGGGGCGGTTAGTACTGGAGGGGGGGAAGGGGGGGCAACAGCCGGAACGGAGTGAGAGTTCGGACCAGAGAGAGAGAGAGTCAATCCGGGAGGGGGGAAGGGGGGGGGGCGGTCACATTGGGTGGAGGGGGTCAGACTGGGCTGCGGGGTCGGGACTGAACAGGACGGGGGTGGATTTTGCTCAGGAGGGAGGGGGGGGTCGGGTCGAGTTGGAAGTGGGGGTGGTATGGTGGGCCCCCTGGGGAGGGGGAGGGGGGGAGGAGCGTGTCTGTCCCATGCGAGGCTGGGTATGGATTTAGTGATAGAGTAACTATCGGGGTAAAACTCCGGAACCACCCAAAGTTAGCTTTTTAATCACTTCTGTCAGGTGGTTCCGGTTGTGTTATGTTATCTGGGATAACACAGGCTGCAATTCAATGCAGCTTCCACCTAAAGATACTCCAGACTTTGAAGTAAGTTCAATGTAATTTGTTGAACCATTAGCACAGTTCTCTATGAGTTTGACTCTCCTGCTAATCTTGCTGTAGTAACTCAGTCTAACTAACCAGTCTGCTCTAAGCCACGTGGTGGGTGTGATGCTTCTGATCTGCCCCTGTCCTACGCTCTAAGTGTCGCCTGTGGAAAGAGACAGAACATGTGTGCCCTTTCTTTATATATGGGTTGTGTAATGCCCCCTTGTGGTAGTCACCTCTGGGTGTCTTGACTGCTCATTGGTTGTGTCCTACTCTAAGTGTTCATTAGCTGTATGTCTGCATGTCATGACGTCTCTGGTGCTCCCTCTAGTGTTTACTTAGTCGTAGTGCATTTACATTGACCCCTTTTGTATTGACAGTGATGCACATCACCACAGTTCCCAGACCAGCGCAAATATCCAGAGGAATTTAGCACGTCTTCCTTGGGAATTTCCGAGAGGGATTCCTCAGGGGTCATTGGGGTGCCCCTTAAATGCGACTCTGGGGAATCAGGGAGTTATGGGCCAGAGTTAACGTTTCGGATCTAAATGACTTTTCTATGCGGTGCGGATCGACAATGTGCTGCCTGAGGGTGTGATGGAGGGTCGACCATGTATTTCAATTGGATTGAATAAAATAATGACAGGGCTGATGGGGGAGTGAGGCCTTTCTGAGGGCCAGCAGAGGGGTGAAGGGCCGAATGGCCTTTTTCTGTGTGGTAACCATTCTATGATGTATGATATGTACTCCAGTCTCACGCCAATGTGGTTGGCACCTCACGGCTTCCTGGAATATAGAGTATAGCGGGGAGGGCCGACACATTCTCGGGCATCCTAGGGTAGCGGGTGACAAATGACGTCCTTGACAGCGACGATCATACCCTGAGGAAGATCTTGACAAGGTGCAGGGAGCGGCGGGGTGCAATGGAGCTAGCCACCGGGAACAGTCAGCACCTTTGAACAAAGCTGGGGAAGAAAACGGGTTTGCTTGCCAACCTCACACGAGCTGCTGGTTCAATCACAAGGCTTCAGGGCTTTGAAGTGTAGCAATGCGTGGGTCTCCCGCCTGTGCGTTCGGCTCCCACGTTATCTCCTGCTGGGCCTGGTACGGACTGATAAGTTATTTCGCAGGAACATCAAATACCTTTTGTTCTGATTTACACATGAGCTAATCCCGGCAGCATCCCCTTTCGAAAACGTTGAGCGCTCCCTTGTCACTTATCCTGAGAAGGCAGAGAATTTGACATCAACAACGGTAACGTACCTTTAACTAGCACCTTTCAGGTAATAAAGCAGCTCTCGCTTCACAGGAATATTACAAACATTCGAATGAGGGGTAAAAGGAGGCCCCCTCGAGTCTGCTGCCCCATTCAACAAGATCACCATTGATCCAATTGTAACCTCGACCCCACACTCCTGCCGACCCCCGATGACCTTTCACCCCCTCGTTAATCAGGAATCTATCCAGCTCGGCCTTAAAGATATTCGAAGATTCTGCTTCCCTTTGAGGAAGCGAGTTCCAGAGACTCACCGCCCTCCGAGAGAAATATTCTCCCCATCTCCGTCTTAAATGGGCGACCTCCTTATTTTTAAACAGTGGCCCCCTCGTTCTAGATTCTCCCACAAGAGGGAAGGTCCTCTCCACACCCACCCTGTCAACACCCCCTCAGGACCTTACGAGTTTCAATCCAATCTCCTCTCACTCTTCTAAACTCCAGCAGATACGAATCTAACCCCTCCAACCTTTCCTCATCAGACAACCCGCCCAATCCTGGTGTTAGTCTGGTCAACCTTCTCTGAACTGCTTCGAACTCATCGACACCTTTCCTGAAATAAGGAGACCAATACTGCGCACAGTACTCCAGATGTGGTCTCGCCAATGTCCTGCACAACTGAAGCATAATCTCCCTACTTTTGCCATTAATTCCTCTCACAATAAATAGGTACATTCCAGGAGCTCTCCTAATTGCCTTCTGTGCATTAGCAAGGAACATTTAACACTGGGCAGCATAAGGAGATATTCGGTCAGCTGACCAAAATCCTGGTCAAAGGAGTTTTACGGTGTTTCTTGAAGGCAGTGGAGGTAGAGAGGTGTAGGGAGGCAATTCCAAGGCTTCGGGCCTAGGTCGTCAAAGGCATGGCCGTCAATGGTGGGGCAATTAACCAGGCTTTGGGGGATGCCTGAGAGGGTCACAAGACTGAAGGAGATGAAAGAGAAGGGGGAGGGGGGGTTTGTGAGACAGTGGAGGGATTTGAAAATGAGGATAAGCATTTTAAAATGGAGGTATTGCTTCACCGGGAGTCAATGTAGATCGCCGAGGAGGGGGGTGACGGGTGAACTTGGTGCGAGTAAGGACGTGGACAGCAGAGTTTTGGATGGCCTGATATTTCCAGTACAGAGGAGACTGTTCAGCCCCTCATGCCGTTGCAAGCGCTGTCCAATTAGTCCCACTCCTCTCGTCCCGTATAACTCCACCCTTTGTCAAATTGTTAGTCTGCGTCTCAAGAGATTCCCCGCAGGGGTTAATCGGCTCTGTTCGACAGGACCAACCCGTGGATCAGGTTCGTACCAGCTGTTCGGATCCCGGCCGAGGTTAATGCAGAGTCGGCCTCATCACCCTGTCAGCGGTGCAACAAGAATCCACGGCATTTTGAAATGACTGCGGACGCTGGAATCTGAAACGCAAACAGAAAATGCTGGACAATCTCAGCAGGTCTGACAGTATCTGTGGAAAGAGAGGGAGCTATTGTATTGAGTCTGGGTGAGTCTTGTTCAATGCTGGAGAGAACTGGAAATAGGGTCAGATTTATACTGGAGTGGGGGAGCGGTGTGGAGCGGTGGGGCTGGAGATTTGCAAAGCTGCTGAGGACAGAAAGGAATATAAATAGCTATAAATGGCGGTGGTCAAGACTAAGAAGGACGCTGATAGTGGGACAGACAGAATGTGTGAATGGCCACCTTTTTCCCAATTAAGGGGCAATTTAGCGTGGCCAATCCACCTAACCTGCACATCTTTGGGTTGTGGGGGTGAGACCCATGTAGACACGGGGAAAATGCGCAAACTCCACACGGACAGCGACCCGGGGCCGGGATCGAACCCGGGTCCTCGGTGCCGTGAGGCACGAGTGCTAACCACTGCGCCACCATGCTGCCCTGAAATTGCCCGGATTTGACACCGACAAAGAGAGATGAGGCAGGGAGTAGCCGTGCGATGCACATGATAGTTTGTCGAAATAACGACGAGGGTTCAACTGGCCTGCTATCGCCTTTGGATACAGCACCTCCTTGACCCTGCCAGCCACAGGTTGGAACTTACATTCATTAAAACATGCCTGTGTTCGGAAGGTTAGCTGTGTTCGATGCCCAGTTTGGAAGGCTGAACTCAGTATGCGGAAAGAGTGCCTTCCCTTTTTCCGGGAAACTGGTATCCCGGAGAATGAACGCCGCACAGTCATTTTGCTAACTATCTGCGTGGCGCACATACCGACGGTGCGATACAATGCCTCACATATCCAGCAGCTCCAGACACTAAGGGCTGGGTCCTCCGGTCCGGCGGCCACGAGTTCCTGGACGGCGGCCCTCGCCGGCAGCGGGATTCTCCGTCTCCGCCACCTGCCAATGGGATTTCCCATTGAGGTCACCCCACACCGCCGGGAACCCCCCCCCTCCCCCCCCCCCCCGAGCGAGGGAGCGCTGCCCACGCAACGGACAATCCCGCCGGCAGAGAATCCCGCCCTAAGACTTTCGAACAGCTAGTAACACTGTTGGGCATCGTTTCAACCCCAAACCGTCCGTGATTTTGCAGCTTTAACGTGGCGGGAAGGAGCCCGGGTGAGTCTGTCACCGGGTTTTCTCTGAGATTGCGGATGTTAGCTGAGTCCTGAGAGCATGGCACCTCCTTGGCTGAAACGCTGCCGGTCCGCTTCGTCTGCGGCATCAAAAATGTGGCCACATGGAAAAAAAACTGCTGGTCAAACTGTCCTTCAACCTGTCGCAAGCCCCCTGTGCGCGCAGGAAATCCAGGGGGTGGAGTTAACGCTTTAGGGCGACCCCTCCCAAGACCGGTACCCCGCCCTGGACCAGGCAACGTACAGGCCCCTGTACGTTGCCCAAACACTGAGTCACCCCAATGAGATACCTCCCGGAATCTGGGGAAAGAGGTCATTGTGGGTCAGGATCCAGACGCCCCGATAGAGGAAGGCATTCACCTCGGACACGCACCTTCCATCTGGGTCAACCAGGGAATGACAACTGCATGCCGTTAAATTGTATGGCGGCGGCTAAATGAGTGGCCCCATAAACGTCGCGGTGCAGGTAAACGGGCATCTGATATGGAGCTGGGCTCTGGAGCTGAAGGCCCCTTTGTGGGGCAGAAGGCCTTTCTGCATAAAGAAGGGGAGCCATTCTTTATGACATTGGAGCCAAGAGGCACTGAGGCTCGATTGGTCCCTTGTACTTGCGAACCGCTGGAAGTTGCAGGAACCACCATCACCCCGGGGGTTTACGGGCACCAGTCGATGCATATCTCAGTAATCGTGGTTGAAGGCAATGGACCCAGCTTGTTAGGGCGTGATTGGCTGAGCCAAATCTACAGCTAAATTGGCAATGTGTTTTCCAGATGGAATCCAGAGGCTTGTGCGAGGTACCAGGGAAGTATCCTAGAGTCTTTCAGCCTGGATTGGGAAATATAAAGGTTGTCAAAATCCAGGTCGACTTGGATGTGCAGCCGAGATACTTCAGAGTTTGCCCGGTCCCTAATGCATTGCTGGTGAAGGTGGTGGCCGAGCTCCGTTGGTTTGAAGGATTAGGGATCATCCAGGCCCCATACGCTTCACGAATTGGGCAGCACCAGTGGTTCCAGTGTTGAAGCCGGACAAGATGGTCCGGTTATGCAGGAAGTATAAACTGACGGTGAAAAGGCTTTGCGCCTTGACTGCTACCTAATGCCCGCATAGAAGACCTCTGAGCTAAATTGGCAGGTGGCCTTTCGCTTGCCAAGCTCGATATGAGCCATGCGTATTCGTAGCTGGAGTTAGACGCGGCCTCCCAAAGATCCATAACTACAAACTGTAGCCATCTAAGATGGCCACCTGCAAAGGACTATGGGAATTATGGCCAACCCAGGACTCAGACAGATACAGAGCCTATGTGTATCTGAAACGCAGGTAACCAGACCTGATCGAAGCCCCCGCTCGTTTGCAATTTAATGGCCCATTTTCCCAGGACAATAGAACTCCAATCAAGAAACCGATACAGCCACAGACTGATCGGCGCCACTCCCTTTACTCAGAAAGCACAACTGCCAAGGTCAATGACCGCGAAGGACTTGCCCAGCTACCAAGGCACCCGCCCCTTTATTGGCCGAAATCGAAGACAGTGATCAGAGCCCTGTCGAACTATTGGGTCCAAGGTTAAGGACCGCTCCAAAGAGCGCAAAATCCCAGAGAGATAAAAGAGAGCACAGCCATGTGTTCTGTCTCTCTTGGATCCGGCCTGTGCCAGCCCAACTGTAGCAGGAACAGCCAGCCAAGTTCAAGACCAACAATCGCTACCTGACAGATGAGCCCAGCAGAGACAGAGCCACTTTCTTCGAACCAGCCACGTGAAATCCAGATAAAGGTCTTATCCATTTGCACAGTGCCGGTCACCCTGAAGTTAAGTATAGGTTATTGTAGCTGATAGGTGTAGTTTAACTCGTAGTAGATATTGTGTTTGCATGTCGAGGTAACTCTTGTGTATGTAAATAAACCATTTTTTGAACGAACTAGCTGGTTGTATGGTTATTTGATCGATATAAGGGAAGGTGTGTGGTTCACCAACATTATCATTAATATTAGCAACAGTATTGGCGACGCTGTAGGAATCAAAACGAGCAACAAAGCACAGATGGGAAGGCAGTGGCGCCATGGTATTGTCGCTGGACTAAGTAATCCAGAGATCCAGAATCATTCTCTGTCGACCCTGCGGTTCAAATCCCACCCTGGCAAATGGTGAAATTTGAATTCAGTAAATATCTGGAATTGAAAGTCAAAACGTGACTGTGGTATTATAATAACTATCAGCATTACAAGGGTTAATGTAGTGTCGAGAGTAGCCACTAGAGGTAGCTGCAGATACAACTATATAAGGCAGTGGTGCTTTCCTTCGGGGAGGAGTCTGTGCAGGAGATAACTAGTGAAAGTCATAAGAGCAGATAGTGTGAGAAGGTTAGATTATATTTCATACCAGTAGTGAGATTAGCAGTAGATGAGTGTAGTTAGATGGTCGCAATTCTGTATTCTTAAGGATTAAGTGTCGAATCCCAGTTGGGTAGTGTAAATAAAATCATAGCTTTGTTTTAGTAAAAGCTATTTTGTGGTCTTTGTGGAACACTACGCCTACCATCCTAAATAAGCAACACAAAGATCACCACAGTGACCATGACACCTTTCCCAATTGTCGGATCAGGAAATGGTTCACTGATGTCCTTTAGGGAAGGAAATCTGTTGTCCTTTTTAAAAAATAAATTTTGAGTGCGCAATTATTTTTTCCTGCACTGAGGGGCAATTTAGCGCGGCCAATCTACCTGCCCTGCACATCTTTGGGTTGTGGGGGGGGTGAGACCCACGCAGACAAAGGGGGAATGTGTAAACTCCACGCGGGCAGCGGCCCGGAGCCGGGATCGAACCTGGGTCCTCAGCACCGTGAGACAGCAGTGCTAACCACTGCGCCACCGTGCCCCCCCCCCGCAATCTGTCGTCCTTACCTGGTCTGGCCTACATGTGACTCCAGACCCACAGCAATGTTGACTCTTAAATGCCCTCAGGGATGGGCAATAAATGTTGGCACAGCCAGCGACGCCACATCCCGGCATTGCGGCGGGTATGAATACGCCCGACTACTCTTCGGCGGGTTGTCCGGCCTGTGCCATATTTCAGAGAGTAATGGGGAATATTCTGTGTAGATTACTGAGAGTAACAGTATTCATGGACAACTTAATAATCACCGGAATAACCGAGCAGGAACCGCTGGACAACCTGGGGGATGGCCCGGAATCTGGCTCGAATTCAGCGGTGTATTCGTTTGAACATCGGCCGGGAGCTCAAATTGCCACTGCATTGAGCCAGCTGCCCTTGCCAAGTAGCGCTCCATCCCCCACCTCCCAGGGCGGGCAATGTTGGCGCCACCCTAAACTTTATGGAGTTGTTGCCCGTCACCGTGCCCAGGATCAGAGAGCGGACCCAAACGGGCCCAGTTCTTTCTAAAGTTTGGCATTCCGTATTGTACGGTGGTCAACGTCGTCAATTCCCGGGAAAATTGAGAGCTTTCCCATCAGAGATGTCCGGGTTTAGTGTCGAAGACAGTATCCTGCGCAGTCATCCCGGGAAAAGGCCAGGAGTTGATCTTGAAGGACCTCCATGACGGACACCCAGGAGCGTCCGCAGCTACGTTTGGTGGCCGGGCCTTGGATGTGGACATCGAACGTAAGACACAACAATGCAGCATCTCTCATGAGCACCAAAAGCATCCGCCGGTCCTGGGAATGGCCGGGGAAGCCATAGGAACGGTTGTAGGCCAACTTCGCCGACCCATTTCAAAGTTTCATGTCCCTCCTTCTGATCGAAGCTCATTCCAAATGGCTGGAGGTCCACAAGGAGGCGGCGAGAACCTCCAGCGCAATGATTGAGAAGCTGCATTTGTCCTTCAGCACGCATGGCCTACCTGAAGTGGTGGTTGCGGATAACACCACACCCTTTACAAGTGAGACGTTCTGTGGTTTCCTGAAAGCTGACAGGATACGACACATCCGTACTGCTCCATACCAACCGGCAGTACAGACACTCCAACGTGGGCTGCGGGAACAGTCTTCGGGGTTGATGGACACAAGGTTGGCCCAATTCCTGTTTTGCGACAGGGCCAGCCACACTGTGACTGGGGTGGCCCCGGCTGAACTGATCAAGGGCCAGAGACTTCGTACCCGCCTTACCACGGGTTTTCCCCGACATAGGCCGGAAGGTTTACCGCAACCAGGACCACCAAGGGTATTGCCCCGATCGATATTGACCTCCCACGCTCTTCGTACCTGGTGACGCAGTATTTACCCACGGCCTTTGCAGACATGGCCCGGTGGGTCCCCGGGACATTCGTCTGCCAGACAGGGCCGGTTTCCTATCGGGTCCAAGCCCAGGGGGCTGTAACTTGGATCACCTTCGGTCCAGGCGACTGGTTCCACATAAATCTCCTCGTGCACGGACGGTCCTTGTAAACCCCAAAGGCCTTACCCACACAGACCAGAGCAAAGCCGCTAGGGGCCCAGACATCAACATGGGAGGAGCTGCCGACACAGATTCCGACACGGAATTGAAGGGGGATTCTCCAGACTTTGTGGGGGGAGGGATGTCGTGACCAAAACAGGATTAACGGGGTAGCAACAGTCAGATTCCCCACTAACCTCGCAGAATACGAGCTCCCCCATTAGGGGGGTGGAAAACTCTAATTGTACAACAATTATTTGTGATATAAAGTCAGCAGGTTTTGGCACCGAAAACCAGACCCGGCAGGGATCTGTCGTGTGGTGTACAAAATAGTGGGCGGCACAGTAGCATAGTGGTTCGCACAGTTGCTTCACAGCACCAGGGTCCCAGGTTCAATTCCGGTCTTGGGTCACTGTCTGTGCGGAGTCTGCACGTTCTCCCCGTGTGTGCGTGGGTTTCCTCCGGGTGCTCCGGTTTCCTCCCACAGTCCAAAGATGTGCAGGTTAGGTGGATTGGCCATGCTAAATTGCCCTTAGTGTCCAAAAAGATTAGATGGGGTTACTGGGTTATGGGGATCGGGTGGAGGTGTGGGCTTGGGTAGGGGGCTCTTTCCAAGGGCCGGTGCAGACTCGATGGGCCGCATGGCCTCCTTCTGCTCTGTAAATTCCATGAAAAAAGGAACAAGGCAATTTCAGTCCCAATTGGCTCCTGTGGAAATCCAGTTTCAATGAAAATTTTAATTTATTTTTGACCTACTCGGGGGGAACTTTTCGTGGCGGACAAAAACAAAGAACTTCGATTGTTGTAAAAACCCATCTGGTTCACCGACATGTGACTCTCGGCCCAGAGCAACCTGGTTGACCCTTAACTGCCCTCTGAACTGGCCAGACAGGCCACTGAGTTCAAGGGCAACGAGAGTGTGCGAAATGCTGGCCTTGTTCGCAAAAATAAAGAATAATAGATTTGACTTGTCTTTCCCACACTGTTTTAAAAAAACATCTGCTACAATCTTTCCACGGGAGTGATCTTACATTAAGGGCGGCACGGGGGCACAGTGGTTAGCACTGCTGCCTCACAGCGCCAGGGACCCGGGTTCATTTCCGGCCTGGGGTGACAGTCTGTGTGGAGGTTGCACGTTCTCCCCGTGTCTACGTGGGTTTCCTCCGTGTGCTCCTGTTTCCTCCCACAGTCCGAAGATTAACATAGAATTTACAGTGCAGAAGGAGGCCATTCAGCCCATCGAGTCTGCACCGGCCCTTGGAAACAGCACCCTACCCAAGGTCAACACCTCCACCCGATCCCCATAACCCAGTAACCCCACCCAACACTAAGGGCAATTTTGGACACTTAGGGCAATTTATCATGGCCAATCCACCTAACCCGCACATCTTTGGACTGTGGGAGGAAACCGGAGCACCCGGAGGAAACCCACGCACACACGGGGAGAACATGCGGACTCCGCACAGACAGTGACCAAGCGGGGAATCGAACCTGGGACCCTGGCGCTGTGAAGTAATTGTGCGATCCACAATGCTACCGTGCTGCCCTTACCCACATCCCAAAATGGGGATATCGGGAATACAAGGGTGACAAATTCCAAATTTCATTACCCGTCAATCTGGCCTCAATAAAAGTCGAGATGGATTTGCAGGTACAGCATTAGTTATTTTATTTGACTTGCAAGCCTGATTCAAATCACAGAGGCACAGGACACAGCTAGTCTCCTACACCCCGGGAAACGAATGAAGAAGGAGACAAAGGGATTTCTGTAAATACATTCAAATGGCATCAAGTTTCACATACACGATTCCCATAGGTCATCCTATACCCCTCCTGACCTGGCCATACATTCTAATTGGCTCACTTCCAATCCCCTCCTCTGGCCCCCTATTACCCAGCATCCTTTTCTCCTCCTTTGGTGGACACACCTCCTCCTTGCTTTGCCATACGGTCTGAAATCCTTTGTCTGTGAACTCACCAGGATGAGACTGGCCTATCTCTACATTACAGTCACTAATATCTCTAAAGTAACTATTTTATATCACATTCGTCAAGGTGAATTGGCCGAGGAAGGGTGCTGTTACAGAGGGTCAGTGTAGACACAGGCAGCTGAATGAGCTTTTTCTGCACTGGGAGGACTCTATGGTTCCATTTTTTTTAAAATGTAACGTACCCAATTAATTTTTTCCAATTAAGCAGCAATTTAGTTCCTATCCACCTACCCAGCACACCTTTGGGTTGTGGGGGTGAAAACTATGCAGAAACGTGGAGAATGTGCAAACTCCACACAGACAGTGACCCAGAGCCGGGAACGAACCTGGGGCCTCGGTGACGTGAGGCAGCAGTGCTAACCACTGCGCCATCGTGGCACCCCCGGATTCTACGGTTCTATGATAGAGATGTGGTATCTGATGTAGATATGCTAACTGATGGAGGTGTGCTAACTGATGGAGATGTGGTATCTGATGGAGATGTGGTATCTGATGGAGATGTGGTATCTGATGGAGATGTGGTATCTGATGGAGATGTGGTAACTGATGGAGATGTGGTATCTGATGGAGATGTGGTATCTGATGGAGATGTGGTAACTGATGGAGATGTGGTATCTGATGGAGATGTGGTATCTGATGGAGATGTGGTATCTGATGGAGATGTGGCAACTGATGGAGATGTGGTATCTGATGGAGATGTGGTAACTGGTGGAGATGTGGTATCTGATGGAGATGTGGTATCTGATGGAGATGTGGTATCTGATGGAGATGTGGTATCTGATGGAGATGTGGTAACTGATGGAGATGTGGTAACTGATGGAGATGTGGTAACTGATGGAGATGTGGTAACTGATGGAGATGTGGTATCTGATGGAGATGTGGTAACTGATGGAGATGTGGTAACTGATGGAGATGTGGTATCTGATGGAGATATGGTAACTGATGGAGATGTGGTAACTGATGGAGATGTGGTATCTGATGGAGATGTGGTATCTGATGGAGATGTGGTAACTGATGGAGATGTGGTAACTCATGGAGATGTGGTAACTGATGGAGATGTGGTATCTGATGGAGATATGGTAACTGATGGAGATGTGGTAACTGATGGAGATGTGGTAACTGATGGAGATGTGGTATCTGATGGAGATGTGGTATCTGATGGAGATGTGGTATCTGATGGAGATGTGGTATCTGATGGAGATGTGGTAACTGATGGAGATGTGGTAACTGATGGAGATGTGGTATCTGATGGAGATGTGGTATCTGATGGAGATGTGGTAACTGATGGAGATGTGGTAACTGATGGAGATGTGGTATCTGATGGAGATGTGGTATCTGATGGAGATGTGGTAACTGATGGAGATGTGGTATCTGATGGAGATGTGGTAACTGATGGAGATGTGGTAACTGATGGAGATGTGGTATCTGATGGAGATGTGGCATCTGATGGAGATGTGGTATCTGATGGAGATGTGATATCTGATGGAGATGTGGTATCTGATGGAGATGTGGTATCTGGGGAGATGTGGTATCTGATGGAGATGTGGTAACTGATGGAGATGTGGTAACTGATGGAGATGTGGTATCTGATGGAGATGTGGTAACTGATGGAGATGTGGTAACTGATGGAGATGTGGTATCTGATGGAGATGTGGTATCTGATGGAGATGTGGTAACTGATGGAGATGTGATATCTGATGGAGATGTGGTATCTGATGGAGATGTGGTATCTGATGGAGATGTAGTATCTGATGGAGATGTAGTATCTGATGGAGATGTGGTATCTGATGGAGATGTGATATCTGATGGAGATGTGGTATCTGATGGAGATGTGGTATCTGATGGAGATGTGGTATCTGATGGAGATGTGGTATCTGAAGGAGATGTGGTAACTGATGGAGATGTGGTATCTGATGGAGATGTGGTAACTGATGGAGATGTGGTAACTGATTGAGATGTGGTATCTGATGGAGATGTGGTATCTGATGGAGATGTGGTATCTGATGGAGATGTGGTATATGATGGAGATGTGGTATCTGATGGAGATGTGATATCTGATGGAGATGTGGTATCTGATGGAGATGTAGTATCTGATGGAGATGTGGTATCTGGGGAGATGTGGTATCTGATTGAGATGTGGTATCTGATGGAGATGTGGTAACTGATGGAGATGTGGTATCTGATGGAGATGTGGTATCTGATGGAGATGTGGTATCTGATGGAGATGTGGTATCTGATGGAGATGTGGTAACTGATGGAGATGTGGTATCTGATGGAGATGTGGTATCTGATGGAGATGTGGTATCTGATGGAGATGTGGTAACTGATGGAGATGTGGTATCTGATGGAGATGTGGTAACTGATGGAGATGTGGTAATTGATGGAGATGTGGTATCTGATGGAGATGTGGTAACTGATGGAGATGTGGTAATTGATGGAGATGTGGTATCTGATGGAGATGTGGTAACTGATGGAGATGTGGTATCTGATGGAGATGTGGTAACTGATGGAGATGTGGTAACTGATGGAGATGTGGTATCTGGTGGAGATGTGGTGTCTGATGGAGATGTGGTAACTGATGGAGATGTGGTATCTGATGGAGATGTGGTAACTGATGGAGATGTGGTATCTGATGGAGATGTAGTATCTGATGGAGATGTGGTATCTGATGGAGATGTGGTATCTGACGGAGATGTGGTATCTGATGGAGATGTGGTATCTGATGTAGATGTGGTATCTGATGTAGATGTGGTAACTGATGGAGATGTGGTAACTGATGGAGATGTGGTATCTGATGGAGATGTGGTATCTGATGGAGATGTGGTAACTGATGGAGATGTGGTATCTGATGGAGATGTAGTATCTGATGGAGATGTGGTATCTGATGGAGATGTGATATCTGATAGAGATGTGGTATCTGATGGAGATGTGGTATCTGATGGAGATGTGGTAACTGATGGAGATGTGGTATCTGATGGAGATGTAGTATCTGATGGAGATGTGGTATCTGATGGAGATGTAGTAACTGATGGAGATGTAGTATCTGATGGAGATGTGGTATCTGATGGAGATGTGGTAACTGATGGAGATGTGGTAACTGATGGAGATGTGGTATCTGATGGAGATGTGGTAACTGATGGAAATGTGGTAACTGATGGAGATGTGGTATCTGATGGAGATGTGGTAACTGATGGAGATGTGGTAACTGATGGAGATGTGGTATCTGATGGAGATGTGGTATCTGATGGAGATGTGGTAACTGATGGAGATGTGGTAACTGATGGAGATGTGGTATCTGATGGAGATGTGGTATGTGATGGAGATGTGGTATCTTCTGGAGATGTGGTAACTGATGGAGATGTGGTATCTGATGGAGATGTGGTATCTGATGGAGATGTGGTAACTGATGGAGATGTGGTATCTGATGGAGATGTGGTATCTGATGGAGATGTGGTATCTGATGGAGATGTGATATCTGATGGAGATGTGGTATCTGATGGAGATGTGGTATCTGGGGAGATGTGGTATCTGATGGAGATGTGGTATCTGATGGAGATGTGGTATCTGATGGAGATGTGGTATCTGATGGAGATGTGGTAACTGATGGAGATGTGGTATCTGATGGAGATGTGGTAACTGATGGAGATGTGGTAATTGATGGAGATGTGGTATCTGATGGAGATGTGGTAACTGATGGAGATGTGGTAATTGATGGAGATGTGGTATCTGATGGAGATGTGGTAACTGATGGAGATGTGGTATCTGATGGAGATGTGGTAACTGATGGAGATGTGGTAACTGATGGAGATGTGGTATCTGGTGGAGATGTGGTGTCTGATGGAGATGTGGTAACTGATGGAGATGTGGTATCTGATGGAGATGTGGTAACTGATGGAGATGTGGTATCTGATGGAGATGTAGTATCTGATGGAGATGTGGTATCTGATGGAGATGTGGTATCTGACGGAGATGTGGTATCTGATGGAGATGTGGTATCTGATGGAGATGTGGTATCTGATGGAGATGTGGTAACTGATGGAGATGTGGTAACTGATGGAGATGTGGTATCTGATGGAGATGTGGTATCTGATGGAGATGTGGTAACTGATGGAGATGTGGTATCTGATGGAGATGTAGTATCTGATGGAGATGTGGTATCTGATGGAGATGTGATATCTGATAGAGATGTGGTATCTGATAGAGATGTGGTATCTGATGGAGATGTGGTAACTGATGGAGATGTGGTATCTGATGGAGATGTAGTATCTGATGGAGATGTGGTATCTGATGGAGATGTAGTAACTGATGGAGATGTAGTATCTGATGGAGATGTGGTATCTGATGGAGATGTGGTAACTGATGGAGATGTGGTATCTGATGGAGATGTGGTAACTGATGGAAATGTGGTAACTGATGGAGATGTGGTATCTGATGGAGATGTGGTAACTGATGGAGATGTGGTAACTGATGGAGATGTGGTATCTGATGGAGATGTGGTATCTGATGGAGATGTGGTAACTGATGGAGATGTGGTAACTGATGGAGATGTGGTATCTGATGGAGATGTGGTATGTGATGGAGATGTGGTATCTTCTGGAGATGTGGTAACTGATGGAGATGTGGTATCTGATGGAGATGTGGTATCTGATGGAGATGTGGTAACTGATGGAGATGTGGTATCTGATGGAGATGTGGTATCTGATGGAGATGTGGTATCTGATGGAGATGTGATATCTGATGGAGATGTGGTATCTGATGGAGATGTGGTATCTGGGGAGATGTGGTATCTGATGGAGATGTGGTATCTGATGGAGATGTGGTATCTGGGGAGATGTGGTATCTGATGGAGATGTGGTATCTGATGGAGATGTGGTATCTGATGGAGATGTGGTATCTGATGGAGATGTGGTATCTGATGGAGATGTGCTATCTGGGGAGATGTGGTATCTGATGGAGATGTGGTATCTGGGGAGATGTGGTATCTGATGGAGATGTGGTAACTGATGGAGGTGTGGTATCTGATGGAGATGTGGTAACTGATGGAGATGTGGTAACTGATGGAGATGTGGTAACTGATGGAGATGTGGTAACTGATGGAGGTGTGGTATCTGATGGAGATGTGGTATCTGATGGAGATGTGGTATCTGATGGAGATGTGGTATCTGATGGAGATGTGGTAACTGATGGAGGTGTGGTATCTGATGGAGATGTGGTATCTGATGGAGATGTGGTATCTGATGGAGATGTGGTATCTGATGGAGATGTGGTAACTGATGGAGGTGTGGTATCTGATGGAGATGTGGTAACTGATGGAGATGTGGTAACTGATGGAGATGTGGTAACTGATGGAGATGTGGTAATTGATGAAGATGTGGTATCTGATGGAGATGTGGTATATGATGGAGATGTGGTATCTGATGGAGATGTGGTAACTGATGGAGATGTGGTAACTGATGGAGGTGTGGTATCTGATGGAGATGTGGTAACTGATGGAGGTGTGGTATCTGATGGAGATGTGGTAACTGATGGAGGTGTGGTATCTGATGGAGATGTGGTAACTGATGGAGGTGTGGTATCTGATGGAGATGTGGTAACTGATGGAGGTGTGGTATCTGATGGAGATGTGGTATCTGATGGAGATGTGGTAACTGATGGAGATGTGGTATCTGATGGAGATGTGGTAACTGATGGAGATGTGGTAACTGATGGAGATGTGGTATCTGATGGAGATGTGGTATCTGATGGAGATGTGGTATCTGATGGAGATGTGGTAACTGATGGAGATGTGGTAACTGATGGAGATGTGGTATCTGATGGAGATGTGGTATCTGATGGAGATGTGGTATCTGATGGAGGTGTGGTATCTGATGGAGATGTGGTATATGATGGAGATGTGGTATCTGATTGAGATGTGGTATCTGATGGAGATGTGGTATCTGATGGAGATGTGGTATCTGATGGAGATGTGGTATCTGATGGAGATGTGGTATCTGATGGAGATGTGGTAACTGATGGAGATGTGGTATCTGATGGAGATGTGGTATCTGGGGAGATGTGGTATCTGATGGAGGTGTGGTATCTGATGGATATGTGGTAACTGATGGAGATGTGGTAACTGATGGAGATGTGGTATCTGATGGAGATGTGGTAACTGATGGAGATGTGGTAACTGATGGAGATGTGGTAACTGATGGAGATGTGGTATCTGATGGAGGTGTGGTATCTGATGGAGATGTGGTAACTGATGGAGGTGTGGTATCTGGTGGAGATGTGGTATCTGATGGAGATGTGGTATCTGATGGAGATGTGGTATCTGGGGAGATGTCCTATCTGGGGAGATGTGGTAACTGATGGAGATGTGGTAACTGATGGAGATGTGGTATCTGATGGAGATGTGGTATCTGATGGAGATGTGGTAACTGATGGAGGTGTGGTATCTGGTGGAATTGCGGTCACTGAAATGCCAGACCCTGGACTCCGGAAGATCGGTTCGAGAATGTTACTTTCTCTTTTTTAATGCTCTTTAAAGCGGGTGAAACTGAGGCTGGGAGACCGCTTGCTTGTCCTTCCGTGAGGCAGGATGCCAAGTTGCCGCAACGTCATGGTTATTTATTAGGACGCATGGGCACCACAGGAGCAGCGTTAAACTGCGGCCGAGATCCCGGGCAGGCAACCGGCACCAGGACAACAGGGTGTTTCCGGCTGGCTCCTTTTCAATTGGAGAAGTTAAATAAATCTGTTTGACGTGGAAGTTGTCAGTGTAATGTGAATTAAATCAACCAGGCAGTCCCTGCTCTTTAGCAATTCTAAGGCAGCGCCAGGGTCACAGTTGGCACTTACCCACGCTCCGTCATTCTGCAGATAAGGAGGGATTGATGAGGGAATGGTTTCAGGGATTAGGTCACCGTACTATGAGCGTGTGTCCTGGCCCAACCGTTTCCATGGAGATGGTGTGATGCGTGTCCTGACTCGCTGGCACACTGCAGTGGTTAGGTATCACCCAGTTAACCCTGTAAACACCAGGTCCACATTCCGAAACCCAGACAGAGACCCAACCCAATCGAGCCTGCCCACCTGCCCACACTCCTTCCACAGCCAGGAGGCCCGGGTGTGGCCAATCTTGAATGAGTGATCAGTGGGAATTTGAATAATGAGACACAGGGATGATTGCCAAGGCGCTCACTCACCGACACTGGCTCTCAGTCTGGCCATGCACACTTTAAAGTATTCTCATCCTAGCCTTCAATACTGGGGCTGGTTTAGCACAGTGGGCTAAATAGCTTGCTTGTAATGCAGAACAAGACCAGCAGCGCGGGTTCAATTCCCGTACCGGCCTCCGCGAACAGGCGCCGGATTGTGGCGACTAGGGGCTTTTCACAGTAACTTCATTGAAGCCTACTTGTGACAATAAGCGATTATTATTAAATCTCTCCATGGCCTCCCCCTCCCCCATCTCTATAATCTCCTCCAGGCCCCTCAATAAATCCTCCAATAAGAAATAGGAACACGAGTAGGCCATTCGGCCCGTCGATCCTGCTACACCATTCAATAGGATCATGGCTGTTCCGACATTCCTCATGTCCACTTTCCTGCCCTTTCCCGGTATCCCTGATCAGCAATCTATCTGTCTCAGCCTTAAATATACACAAGGACTCTGACCCCACAGCTCTCTGTGGTAAGGCGTTCCAAAGACCCACAACCCTTTGAGAGAAGGAATTCCTCCTCATCTCAGTCTGAAATTGGCTCCCCTTTATTCTGAAACTCTGCTCTCTGGTCCTAGACTCTCCCATGAGGGAAACGTCCTCTCAGCATTGACCCTGTCAAACCCCTTAACAATCGGATATGTTTCAATGAGATCACCGCACATTCTTGTACTGTTTTTAATGTACCACTGCTGGTTAATGTTTCAGCTGCCTGAGCGCTGGAATTCACCTCCGAGAAACCTCCCTCTCTTCCTTGGAGATGCTTCTGAAAACCTACCATTTTGACAAAGTTTTTGACCGGGTTTGTATGTGGTTCAGGTATTTGGCAATGATGCAATGAAGTGACTTCAGACATTTTATGATGTTATCGAAGCTGGGCGGAATTCTCCGTTCCAGCAGCTGAGCGTTCTAGCCAACGGAGAATCCGCTGGTGGTTCACGACAGGAAATCAGCTCAAGCTCCTCGCCGCTTCCGGTACCGTTGCGGGGCTCGCACCAGCGGCGTGTGAACCACCCGCGAATCGGGCGGAAAACGGCCGGGGAATGGTCGGGACCCGGGCCGGGCATGCGCGGGCGGGGCTGATGGCCTGCACCGGCCACGCCCCAAAACATGGCACCAGCCGTGCTGCAACCCTGACAGCCGACCCCGACCCCACAGCCCACCCCCCCCCCCACCCCCTCCACCAGTCCCCTCAGCCCGAGCCCAAGGTCAGCATTTATGTCCCATCTTTAATTGCCCTTGAACCAAGTGGGTTGCTCGGCCATTTCAGAGGGCAGTTTAGAGTCACCCACATTGCTGGATTAACATGTAGGCCAGGCCAGGTAAGGACGGCAGATTTCCTTCCCTAAAGGGACATTAGTGAACCAGATGGGGTTTTTACAACAATCCTTTCATGGTCGCCATCTAATTCCAGATTTTTATTGAATTCAAATTCCCTGTGTGGCGAGGGCACAGAATATGCTCTGGGGGTGGGGGGACTTCAATGTCCAGTGGCTCGGTAGCACCACCACAGACCGAGCAGGCCGGGTCCGAAAGGACAAACTGCTAGACTGGGACTGCAGCAGGTGGTGAGGGAACCAACAAGCGGGAAAAATGTACTAGATTTCATCCTCACCAACCTGCCTGCTGCAGGTGCCTCTGTCCATGACAGTATCGGTAGCAGTGACCACCGCACAGTCCTTGTGGAGACAACGTCCCATCTTCACACTGAGGATACCTCCATCGTGCTGTGGGACACGACCACCGTGCTAAATGGGATAGACTTCAAACAGATCCAGCAACTCCAGACGGGGCATCCACGCGGCGCTGGGGGCCATCAGCAGCAGCAGAATTGTATCAACCCCAATCTGTAACCCCCTGGCCCGGCATATCCCCCACTCTGCCATTACCACCCAGCCAGGGGATCAACCCCGGTTCAGTGAAGAGTACAGGAGAGCATGCGAGGGGCAACATCAGGCTGACCGAACAATGAGGTGCGACCTGGTGAAGCTACAACACAGGACTACTTGTGAGCCAAACAGCATAATCAGACATTAATAGACAGAGCTAAACGATCCCACACCGAACACATCAGATCTCAGCTCTGCAGTCCTGCCACACCCAGCCGTGAATGGTGGTGGACAATTAAACAACTCACTGGAGGAGGAGACTCCACAAATATCCCCATCCCCAATGATGGAGGAGCCCAGCACATCTGTGCTAAAGACAAGGCTGAGGCATTCGCAACAATCTCCAGCCAGAAGTGCCGAGTGGATGGTCCGTCTCGGTCTCCTCCGGAGGTCCCCAGCCTCACAGAAGTCAGGCGTCAGCCAATTTGATTCATTTCACGTGATATGAAGAAACGGCTGAAGGCACTGGGTACTGCAAAGGCTCTGGGCCCTGACAATATCCCAGCAATAGACTTGTGCTCCAGAACTTGCCGCACCCCTAGCCAAGCTGTTCCAGAACAGATACAACACTGGCATCTACCCGGCAATGTGGAAAATTGCTTGGCGCAGTGGTTAGCACTGCTGCCTCACAGCATCGAGGTCCCAGGTTCGATCCCGGCTCTGGGTCACTGTCCATGTGGAGTTTGCACATTCTCCCCGTGTTTGGGTGGGCCCCACAACCCAAAGATGTGCAGGGTAGATGGATTGGCCACGCTAAATTGCCCCTTCATTGGAAAATGAATTGGGTACTCTAAAAAAAATTTTTTTAAGTGTTCCTGTACATAAAAATCAGGACAAATCCAATCCAGCCAATTACTGCCTAACAGTCTACTCTCCATCATCAGAAAAGTGATGGAAGGAATCATCAAGCAGCACTTACTCAGCAATAACCTGCTCACGGACGCTCAGTTTGGGTTACGCCAGGGTCACTCAGCTCCTGACCTCATTACAGCCTTGGTTCCAACTTGGACAAAAGAGTAGTGTCCACATTGACTCTTACCAACTTTTACAGATGCACCATAGAAAGTATCCTATCTGGCTGCATCACAGCCTGGTATGGCAACTGCTCAGCCCAGGACCGCAAGAAACTTCAGAGAGTCGTGAACACCGCCCAGTCCATCACACGAACCTGCCTCCCATCCATTGACTCCATTTACACCTCCCGCTGCCTGGGGAAAGCGGGCAGCATAATCAAAGACCCCTCCCACCCGGCTTACTCACTCTTCCAACTTCTTCCATCGGGCAGGAGATACAGAAGTCTGAGAACACGCACGAACAGACTCAAAAACAGCTTCTTCCCCACTGTCACCAGACTCCTAAATGACCCTGGTATGGATTGAACTGATCTCTCTACGCATAGGGGCTGGTTTAGCACAGTGGGCCAAAGAGCTGACTTTTAAAGCAGACCAAGGCAGGCCAGCAGCACGGTTCAATTCCCGTACCGGCCTCCCCGAACAGGCGCCGGAATGTGGCGACTAGGGGCTTTTCACAGTAACTTCATTGGAAGCCTACTTGTGACAGTAAGCGATTTTCATTTCTTCTCTGCTGAGTAGCACTACAGTCCGTACGCTTCCCCCGATGTTTGTGTCTATGTATTTCCATTGTGCCCTGTGTATTTGTCATGTATGGAATGATCTGTACGCAGGACAATACTTTTCACTGTACCTCGGTACACGTGACAATAAATCTAAATTTAAATCCAATACTCTCTGCCTCGGCTAATAAAGGCAAGTATCCCATTTGCCTTCTTAACCACCTTATCTGCCTGTCCTGTTGCCCCCAGGGATCTATGGACATGCACACCATGGTCCCTGTCATCCTCTGCACTTCCCAGCGTCGTACTTTACTCGTTGCTCCTCTCAAAATGCATCGCCTCACACTTTTCAGGGTTAAATTCCCCTTTCCACAGTTCTGTCCGTCTGACCTGCCCGTCTATATCATCCTGTAAGGCTTTCATCCTCGCTATTTACCACAGCGCCAACTTTCATGTCGCCTGCAAACTTACTGATCATACCCCCGACATTAACATTAGATCATTAATGCACACTACAAACAGCAAGGGCTCCGCACCAATCCCTGCGGAACACCACGGGACACAGGCTTCCAGTCACAAAGACAACCTTTCACCGTCACCCTCTGCCTCCTGCCACTTCGCCAATTTTGGATCTAATTTGCCCAATTGCCCTGGATCCTGTGGACTCTACCTTCTCGACCGGTCTCCCATGCGGGACCCTGTCAAAGTCCATGTAGACTACATCGCCTACGCCTCATCTACCCAGCGAGTCATTTGTAAGACAACACCTCCCGTTGATCGAACCACGCTGACTATCCTTGATTAACCCTTGCCTCTCCAAGTGGCGATCAATTCTGTTCTTCATTAATTTTTCGAGGGCAGCACGGCGGCGCAGTGGGTTAGCACTGCTGCCTCACGGCGCCGAGGTCCCAGGTTCGATCCCCGATGTCCGTGCGGGGTTTGCACATTCTCCCCGTGTCTGCGTGGGTTTCGCCCCCACAACCCAAAGATGTGAGTCTAGGTGGATTGGCCGAGCTAAATTGCCCCGCAATTGGAAAAACTAAAGGAATTGGGTACACTAAATGTATTTTTAAAAATTAAAACAAAATTCTGTGTTCTTTTGCCCAGGAACTCCAGGAGTTCTCGGCCATTTCAGGAGGCATTTAAGAGTCAACCATATTGGCCAGGCCGGGTAAGGACGGCAGATTTGGACCATAAGACATAGGAGCAGAATTAGGCCATTCGGCCCATCGAGTCTGCTTCGCCATTCGATCATGGCTGATATTTTCTCAGCCTCATTCTCCTGCCTTCTCCCCTTAACCCCTGATCCCCTTATTAATCAAGAACCTATCTATCTCTGTCTTCAAGACACTCAGTGATTTGGCCTCCACAGCCTTCTGCGACGAAGTGTCCCACAGATTCCTTCCCTAAAGGACATTGATGAGCCAGATGGGTTTTTACCCTGGGGCTCTGCATTACTCGACAATACCCCTGGGCCAAGGCCTCTCCCTTCATCCCCGGAATCTTCCCTCCATCCCAATTCCCCAGCAGGAAAACACGGGGCGGGGGAGGGGGTGGGAGAATGCATCTATCAGATGGGCCTTCCAGTTTGTCATTGAGGAGGTCCACCTTCCTCCCTCATTGGTGGGACAGTAATGTTGGGCAGCTTTTCAATATGGCAGGCGGGGGGGGGGTGACGGCGGGGCGAGCGCCCTGCCCTCCGGGAACACAGCGCTAACCCCCTGGATTTATAATCATAACGCCGAGGGCCCAAGGGGTTTCCAGAGGGCCCCTGCAGCGGGAAAGACTCCCTTTCCCCCATATCCGGGTGGGAGAATTCCGCCCTGAGTGTTCGGGCTGACACACAGCGAAGCTGGTATTGCAGTACGATGCCGCCATCTGCTGGTCGCCAACAGTACTACACAGAACAGGAAGGAAAGAGGCATCATTGAAATTAGGACTGCGTCACCGAACACTCCTTCCTGATAGTCAGTCACTGGCGTAACTGCAGGGTGTGACCCGGGAACAAGGGGGAGACCGGGGTGGGGGGGGGGGGGTTCTGATCCTCGCCCCCAACACCCCTCTTCCTCCCCCCCTCCCCACCCACCCCCACACTCGCTCAGTAGCCCCTCTTGTCACTCCACACTGGTCAGGGCTGCTGCCAGACCCCATGCCAACCACAACATTCCCCAACCCTCCAATCACTAGGGTTGCCAACTCTGGTTAAATGGATTCCTGGAGGCCTCATCGTATGACCTGCCCCCGGAAACCGGAGCACCCGGAGGAAATCCACGCAGACACGGGGAGAACGTGCAGACTCCGCACAGACAGTGACCCAGCGGGGAATCGAACCTGGGACCCTGGCGCTGTGAAGCCACAGTGCTAGCCACTTGTGCTATGGTGCTGCCCAATTCCAGACCCAGTTTAGGTGGATTGGCCACGCTAAAATTGCCCCTTAATTAGAAAAATGAATTGGGTACTTTACATTTATTTTTTAAAAGGCCACATGTAGACGGAGCCAGCGGGACTCGGACTTTCTTTGCGGGCGCTCGGCCCATCCTGGGCGGAGAATTGCCGACGCGGCCCCTGACCGGCGCCGCACCGACCGCGTTGGTGCCAATTCTCCACCCAGAACTGGTCACAATATTCCAGCTAAGGTCTAACTCGGGTCGGGTGCTCTGACTGTGAGATGTGGCAGGTCCGGGAGGCTTCCAGCGTCCCGGATGGCTTCATCTGCAGAAAGTGCACCCAACTGCAGCTCCTCACAGACCGCATGGTTCGGTTGGAGCAGCAATTGGATGCACTTAGGAGCATGCAGGTGGCGGAAAGCGTCATAGATCGCAGTTATGTAAGTGTGGTCACACCCAAGGTGCAGGCAGAGAAATGGGTGACCACCAGAAAGGGCAGGCAGTCAGTGCAGGAATCCCCTGTGGTTGTCCCCCTCTCGAACAGATATACCCCTTTGGATACTGTCGGGGGGGATAGCCTATCAGGGGAAAACAGCAGCAGCCAGAGCAGTGGCACCACGGCTGGCTCTGATGTTCAGAAGGGAGGGTCAAAGCGCAGAAGAGTAATAGTTATAGGGGACTCTATAGTCAGGGGCACAGATAGGCGCTTCTGTGGACGTGAAAGAGACTCCAGGATGGTATGTTGCCTCCCTGGTGCCAGGGTCCAGGATGTCTCCGAACGGGTAGAGGGAATCCTGAAGGGGGAGGGCAAACAGGCAGAGGTCGTTGTACATATTGGTACTAACGACATAGGCAGGAAGGGGCATGAGGTCCTGCAGCAGGAGTTCAGGGAGCTAGGCAGAAAGTTAAAAGACAGGACCTCGAGGGTTGTAATCTCGGGATTACTCCCTGTGCCACGTGCCAGTGAGGCTAGAAATAGGAAGATAGAGCAGACAAACACGTGGCTAAACAGCTGGTGTAGGAGGGAGGGTTTCTGTTATCTGGACCACTGGGAGCTCTTCCGGGGCAGGTGTGACCTGTATAAGATGGACGGGTTGCATCTAAACCGGAGAGGCATAAATATCCTGGCCGCGAGGTTTGCTAGTGTCACACGGGAGGGTTTAAACTAGTATGGCAGGGGGGTGGGCACGGGAGCAATAGGTCAGAAGGTGAGAGCATTGAGGGAGAACTAGGGAATAGGGACAGTGTGGCTCTGAGGCAGCGCAGACGGGGAGAAGTTGCTGAACACAGCGGGTCTGGTGGCCTGAAGTGCATATGTTTTAATGCAAGGAGCATTACGGGTAAGGCAGATGAACTTAGAGCTTGGATTACTACTTGGAACTATGATGTTGTTGCCATTACAGAGACCTGGTTGAGGGAAGGGCAGGATTGGCAGCTAAACGTTCCAGGATTTAGATGTTTCAGGCGGGATAGAGGGGGATGTAAAAGGGGAGGCGGAGTTGCGCTACTTGTTCAGGAGAGTATCACAGCTATACAGCGAGAGGACACCTCAGAGGGCAGTGAGGCTATATGGGTAGAGATCAGGAATAAGAAGGGTGCAGTCACAATGTTGGGGGTATACTACAGGCCTCCCAACAGCCAGCGGGAGATAGAGGAGCAGATAGGTAGACAGATTTTGGAAAAGAGTAAAAACAACAGGGTTGTGGTGATGGGAGACTTCAACTTCCCCAATATTGACTGGGACTCACTTAGTGCCAGGGGCTTAGACGGGGCAGAGTTTGTAAGGAGCATCCAGGAGGGCTTCTTAAAACAATATGTAAACAGTCCAACTAGGGAAGGGGCGGTACTGGACCTGGTATTGGGGAATGAGCCCGGCCAGGTGGTAGATGTTTCAGTAGGGGAGCATTTCGGTAACAGTGACCACAATTCAGTAAGTTTTAAAGTACTGGTGGACAAGGATAAGAGTGGTCCGAGGATGAATGTACTAAACTGGGGGAAGGCTAATTATAACAATATTAGGCGGGAACTGAAGAACATAGATTGGGGGCGGATGTTTGAGGGCAAATCAACATCTGACATGTGGGAGGCTTTCAAGTGTCAGTTGAAAGGAATACAGGACAGGCATGTTCCTGTGAGGAAGAAAGATAAATACGGCAATTTTCGGGAACCTTGGATGACGAGTGATATTGTAGGCCTCGTCAAAAAGAAAAAGGAGGCATTTGTCAGGGCTAAAAGGCTGGGAACAGACGAAGCCTGTGTGGCATATAAGGAAAGTAGGAAGGAACTTAAGCAAGGAGTCAGGAGGGCTAGAAGGGGTCATGAAAAGTCATTGGCAAATAGGGTTAAGGAAAATCCCAAGGCTTTTTACACTTACATAAAAAGCAAGAGGGTAGCCAGGGAAAGGGTTGGCCCACTGAAGGATAGGCAAGGGAATCTGTGTGTGGAGCCAGAGGAAATGGGCGAGGTACTAAATGAATACTTTGCATCAGTATTCACCAAAGAGAAGGAATTGGTAGATGTTGAGTCTGGAGAAGGGGGTGTAGATAGCCTGGGTCACATTGTGATCCAAAAAGACGAGGTGTTGGGTGTCTTAAAAAATATTAAGGTAGATAAGTCCCCAGGGCCGGATGGGATCTACCCCAGAATACTGAAGGAGGCTGGAGAGGAAATTGCTGAGGCCTTGACAGAAATCTTTGGATCCTCGCTGTCTTCAGGGGATGTCCCGGAGGACTGGAGAATAGCCAATGTTGTTCCTCTGTTTAAGAAGGGTGGCAGGGATAATCCCGGGAACTACAGGCCGGTGAGCCTTACTTCAGTGGTAGGGAAATTACTGGAGAGAATTCTTCGAGACAGGATCTACTCCCATTTGGAAGCAAATGGACGTATTAGTGAGAGGCAGCACGGTTTTGTGAAGGGGAGGTCGTGTCTCACTAACTTGATAGAGTTTTTCGAGGAGGTCACTAAGATGATTGATGCAGGTAGGGCAGTAGATGTTGTCTATATGGACTTCAGTAAGGCCTTTGACAAGGTCCCTCATGGTAGACTAGTACAAAAGGTGAAGTCACACGGGATCAGGGGTGAACTGGCAAGGTGGATACAGAACTGGCTAGGCCATAGAAGGCAGAGGGTAGCAATGGAGGGATGCTTTTCTAATTGGAGGGCTGTGACCAGTGGTGTTCCACAGGGATCAGTGCTGGGACCTTTGCTCTTTGTAGTATATATAAATGATTTGGAGGAAAATGTAACTGGTCTGATTAGTAAGTTTGCAGACGACACAAAGGTTGGTGGAATTGCGGATAGCGATGAGGACTGTCTGAGGATACAGCAGGATTTAGATTGTCTGGAGACTTGGGCGGAGAGATGGCAGATGGAGTTTAACCTGGACAAATGTGAGGTAATGCATTTTGGAAGGGCTAATGCAGGTAGGGAATATACAGTGAATGGTAGAACCCTCAAGAGTATTGAAAGTCAAAGAGATCTAGGAGTACAGGTCCACAGATCACTGAAAGGGGCTACACAGGTGGAGAAGGTAGTCAAGAAGGCATACGGCATGCTTGCCTTCATTGGCCGGGGCATTGAGTATAAGAATTGGCAAGTCATGTTGCAGCTGTATAGAACCTTAGTTAGGCCACACTTGGAGTATAGTGTTCAATTCTGGTCGCCACACTACCAGAAGGATGTGGAGGCTTTAGAGAGGGTGCAGAAGAGATTTACCAGAATGTTGCCTGGTATGGAGGGCATAAGCTATGAGGAGCGATTGAATAAACTCGGTTTGTTCTCACTGGAACGAAGGAGGTTGAGGGGCGACCTGATAGAGGTATACAAAATTATGAGGGGCATAGACAGAGTGGATAGTCAGAGGCTTTTCCCCAGGGTAGAGGGGTCAATTACTAGGGGGCATAGGTTTAAGGTGAGAGGGGCAAAGTTTAGAGTAGATGTACGAGGCAAGTTTTTTACGCAGAGGGTAGTGGGTGCCTGGAACTCACTACCGGAGGAGGTAGTGGAGGCAGGGACGATAGGGACATTTAAGGGGCATCTTGACAAATATATGAATAGGATGGGAATAGAAGGATACGGACCCAGGAAGTGTAGAAGATTGTAGTTTAGTCGGGCAGTATGGTCGGCACGGGCTTGGAGGGCCGAAGGGCCTGTTCCTGTGCTGTACATTTCTTTGTTCTTTGTTTTGTAGAAGTTCAGCAGAAGCTCCTGGCTCTGTGTCATAATATACACACAGGTATGTGATGGTGCACAGACAGGCAGTGATTGACACACAGGATGACCAGTGAACACGCAGAACACAGCAGCCAATCACCAGACAGGACACGACCACTATAAAGCCAGAGGGCACTAGTTTTCCCGCTCTCTCGGGATCCAGCCTCTGAGACAGTCAGAGCCCATGAGCAGCAACTAGAACATACACCATGTGGTCGTAAGATAGTCTGGTCAGGTTAGCCTCAGGTCTCCAGTCAAGTCAGCATAGTGTCAACCCACAGTTAAAGTATGTATGATAGTTAAGAGTTCAATAAAATCGAGTTGCATTTCTTCAAGTGTTGGAAGCCTGTCTCTCTCACTGCTGCAGTAACCGCCGTCCCCGCAGACCCGGCTTACCCAACACATCATGGTACCAGTGAGTTATGTTTGAGTTTGACGGACCTACCTTGAGATAGTCTGCCTTTGACCAGCGATCAGCCATCCGGTAACATGGACAGCGTCCGCCCTCCCCTGCAGCTCCGCATCGCCGGCAACCTCGGCCCGCAGCTCCGCATCGCCGGCAACCTCGGCCCGCAGCTCCGCATCGCCCGCAACCTTAGCCCGCAGCTCCGCATCGCCAGCAACCTTGGCCCGCAGCTCCGCATCGCCGGCAACCTCGGCCCGCAGCTCCGCATCGCCGGCAACCTCGGCCCGCAGCTCCGCATCGCCCGCAACCTTAGCCCGCAGCTCCGCATCGCCGGCAACCTCGGCCCGCAGCTCCGCATCGCCGGCAACCTCGGCCCGCAGCTCCGCATCGCCGGCAACCTCGGTGCGAACTGGAAGATTTTCAAGCAGAAGTTCCAGCTGTACCTTGACGCCACTGACCTCGAAACCGCATCGGATGCCAGGAAGATCGCTCTCTTCCTCTCTACAGCTGGGGACCACACTATCCACATCTTCAACTCCCTCACCTTTGCTGAAAGCGAGGACAAGACAAAGTTTAAAACAGTCCTGCTGAAGTTCGACAGCCACTGTGACATTGAAGTCAACGAGAGCTTTGAACACTATGTGTTCCAACAGAGGCTGCAGGGTAAGGATGAACCTTTCCAGTCCTTTTTAACCCACCTCCGTATCCTCGCGCAGTCCTGCAACTATGGCTCCACTTCCGACTCCATGGTCCGATCGTTTTCGGGGTCCACTCCGATCCCCTTCGTCAGCAGCTCCTTAAAGTTAAGCAGCTCACCCTTACCATCGCCATCGAAACCTGCGTCCTCCACGAGCACGCCAACAACCGGTACTCCCATATCAAGGTGACAGAGATGGCGCGGCAAGGCCCCCACGACGCGGAGCGGGTGCGGGCCGTAAAACAGATCCAGGGCCTGAATCTGGGTGAGGGCGACCATTTCACGTGCTTTTCCCGGCCTCCTGCGCATGCGCACCATGACCAAGGGGACGGCGAGGCCGACGACCGAGCTGCGCAGGTGCGCACATCGTTCAACCGCACCGCGCATGCGCGGTGGCGCACGGCGTGTCCTGATGCCGGCGCCATGATGTGCAACAACTGTGGCTCCGCCCATTTAAAGCGGCAATGCCCCGCGAAATCTCGACGCTGTCTCCAGTGTGGCAAGCTTGGCCACCACGCAGCCCTGTGCAGATCTGCTCAACTGCCCACCGCACAGCGATCCCAGTCGCAGGAACGTCCGGTTAGCACAGCAACCCGTTGCAGACTCCGACTCTGACAAGGTTCCAGATTCCGACACCGAGGGCCTCACATCCCCATTCCGGGTGGGCATCATCACCAAGCGTACGATGCTTTCAGCGAAGAAGGTGAAACAACTGCCAGTGATGAGCATTGACCCGGACGACTAGTGGTGTGCCACCCGTACGGTCAATGAGGCTCGCATACGCTTCATCTGGACACCGGCGCTTCAGCGAACCTCATTTCAAAGTCTGACCTTGACACCATCCGCGTCAAGCCAAGCTTTCTTCCACCGGCCTGCCAGCTCCTCGACTACAATGGCAATGCCACTGCTGCCAGTGGCTCATGCCAGCTTGCGGTGTCCCATCATCCTTCAGAAGCAACCCTGCATTTTGAAATCGTAGGAACCAACAGAGCTTCCCTGCTCGGTGCTCGGGCCGGCAAAATCCTGAATCTTGTGCATCAGGTTCACACCATGTCATCCACTGGGGCAACGGCCTCGCCAGATGTCAACTTCCAAACCCAATTAGATGACATCATAGCACGATACCACAGCGTCTTCGAAGGTATGGGTACACTACCTTACCGATACAAGGCACTGCTGAAGCTGAACGCCACATCTGTGGTTCATGCCTCCGACTCAATAGAGCCAAATGCCCGTTCGGTCAAGCAGAAATAAAGTTCCTTGGCGACCATATTTCTCAGTTCGGTGTGCAGCCAGATGCAGACAAGGTGTCGGCGATCAACGCCATGAAGACCCCGGAGGACAAGAAGGCGGTCCTCCGCTTCCCAGGGATGGTCAATTTCCTTGGGAAGTTTATCCCCAACCTTGCATCACAAGAACAAAGAAATGTACAGCACGGGAACAGGCCCTTCGGCCCTCCAAGCCCGTGCCGACCATGCTGCCTGACTAAACTACAATCTTCTACACTTCCTGGGTCCGTATCCCTCTATTCCCATCCTATTCATGTATTTGTCAAGATGCCCCTTAAATGTCACTATCGTCCCTGCTTCCACCACCTCCTCTGGCAGCGAGTTCCAGGCACCCACTACCCTCTGTGTATAAAACTTGCCTCGTACATCTACTCTAAACCTTGCCCCTCTCACCTTAAACCTATGCCCCCTAGTAATTGACCCCTCTACCCTGGGGAAAAGCCTCTGACTATCCACTCTGTCTATGCCCCTCATAATTTTGTAGACCTCTATCAGGTCGCCCCTCAACCTCCTTCATTCCAGTGAGAACAAACCGAGTTTATTCAATCGCTCCTCATAGCTAATGCCCTCCATACCAGGCAACATCCTGGTATCACCCACCACAGCTCTCCGCAATCTTGTAAAAAAAACTACAGACTTCCAGTGGCTCCCCGCTCATGAGCGAGAGTGGCGTGAGCTCAGGGCGAAACTCACCAAGGCCCCGGTACTGGCATTTTTCGACTCCGCCAAGGAGACGAAGATCTCCACCGACGCCAGCCAGGCTGGCATTGGGGCAGTACTCCTCCAGCGGGACGAATCCTCCTCCTGGGCCCCAGTCGCATATGCCTCGAGAGCCATGACCCCTACTGAGCAACGATACGCTCAGATTGAAAAAGAATGCCTGGGCCTCCTCACAGGGATTGACAAATTCCATGATTACGTGTATGGACTCCCCAAATTCACGGTCGAGACAGACCACAGGCCATTGGTTCACATCATCCAAAAAGACCTCAATGATATGACGCCACGGCTACAACGTATCCTCCTCAAACTCCGCCGCTACGATTTCGCCCTGGTCTACACCCTGGGCAAAGAGCTCATTGTGGCCGACGCACTCTCTAGATCCATCACCACGCCGGGTGAGCAGTCGGACTTTGTCTGTCAGACAGACGCTCAGGTGAAGTTTTGTGCATCCAACATTCCGGCCACTGATGAAAGGGTCGTGCAAATTCGTCAGGAGACGGTCAGGGATCCTTTACTCCAGCGGGTGATGCACTATCTCACGGAGGGTTGGCAAAAGGGGCAGTGCCCCCAGATTTATAATATAAAGGACGATCTAGCGGTAGTGGGCGGCACATTAATGAAGTTGGACAGGATAGTAATCCCACAGAGCATTCGAGAGCTGGTCCTCGGCCAGATCCACGAGGGTCACCTGGGGGTCGAAAAGTGTCGCCGTCGAGCCCGAGAGGCAGTATATTGGCCAGGCATCAGTCAGGATGGGGAAGGTAAATCAAAATTCAAGACGGCCCTCCTTAAGTTTGACAGTCACTGTGGCATCGAGGTGAATGAAAGTTTTGAGCGCTATGTATTCCAACAGCGTTTGCAGGGTGAGGATGAACCTTTCCAGTCCTTTCTCACCCACCTCCGCATCCTTGCGCGGTCCTGTAATTACGGGCCCACCTCCGACTCCATGATACGCGACCAGATTGTTTTCTGTGTTCAGTCGGACCCCCTACGCCAGCAGCTCCTCAAGGTAAAGCAGCTCACCCTAGCGACCGCCATCGAGACCTGCGTGCTACACGAACACGCCACTAGTCGGTATTCCCACATCCAAGCGGCTGAAACGGCGCGGCAAGGTCCCCACGAGGCAGAACGGGTCCAAGCAATCGAGCAACTCCAGGGCCTCAGCCTGGATGAGGGCGGCTTTTCGCGGACTCCCGCGCTTGTGCGCACCGAATGAGGGGACGGCGACGTCGACAAACGTACTGCGCAGGCGCGCACCACGTTCGACCGCACCGCGCATGCGCGGTGGTGCAGCGAACGTACTGACGCTACAACGTGCGGCAATTGTGGCTCCGCCCACTTAAAGCGGCAATGTCCTGCCACATCCCGATGATGCCTGCGATGTGGCAAACTTGGCCACTATGCTGCTTTCTGCAGATCAGCTCAGCCTGCCAACTCTCGTCGCTCCAGCCAGCCTCGCAGGAATGTCCGGGCCATTCAACCCACGGTCACCGAGCCCGATTAGGACCTGCTACCCGATATTGACAACAAGGAACCGAAGGCGCGTTTCCGAATTGGTATCATTACAAAAAACAGGCTGTCCCCGAAGCAAAGAATCCAGCCTCGATCGGTAAATAGCATCGATCCGGACGATGAGTGGTGTGCCACCCTTACAGTCAACCAGAATTCGTCGCCCACCTCGGAGACTAAATTTATGAACTTTTCAAATTTATGGACTCTCTGAATTGTTTCGTTGCTTTGTTTGATCGTTTCCCTGGTTTGTATATAGTGTTGATCTCGTTACTCTTGTTGCATACTGCTTCTCTGCACCAGGCACCTTCCCATGTAAATAGCTCAGTTATCATGTACGTAGTCCTGTAAATATGTCTTCGCACCCCACAGGTAGTTAGGGACATTCTCACCATACATTATTTATTACCACACACATACATTTTTTTATAAAAGGGGGGATGTCATAATATACACCAGTATATCATGGTGCAGACACACACTGATGGACACACAGCGGGACCAATCAACACACACAACACCGCAGCCAATCACCAGTTAGAGCACACTCACTATAAAGACAGGGGGCATCAGAGTTCCCGCTCATTCGGGATGCAGCCTCTCAGAAGGACAGAGCTTACAGCACAGATCCTCACCATGTGCTGAGTGCATAGACTGGTTCGGACAGGCATAGGTCTTTAGTTTAATCTAACATCGTGTTAACCTACAGTGAAAGTATGTTCAACAGTTTCTAACTTAATAAAATAGTGTTGCACTATTTTAAGTGTTGGTGGCCTGTATGTGTTCCACGGATCCAGAGCACCCAACACATCAGCGGCCCCTGACCCCCCCTTGAGGCGGTCCACCAGAACTCGTCGCCCGCCACAGAGACTGAATTTATAGACTGAATGTTGCATTACCTTGTGATCCGTTTACACATCTGTACATATTGTTTTGTTCTAATTTGTTATCTGCCCTCTATCTGCACTAGACACCCTCCCATGTGAATATGTTAACATACTTTGTATATGGTCAGGCTCCTGTACACACTCACTATTTATTGACCCACATACATTTTTATTAAGAAAAAAAAAAGGGGGGAGATGTCATAATATACAGACAGGTATACGATGGTGCACAGACAGGCAGTGATTGACACACAGGATGACCAGTGAACACACAGAACACAGCAGCCAATCACCAGACAGGTCACGATCACTATAAAGCCAGTGGGCACTAGTTTTCCCGCTCTCTCGGGACCCAGCCTCTGAGACAGTCAGAGCCTGTGAGCAGCAACTAGACCATCCACCATGTGGTAGTAAGATAGTCTGGTCAGGATAGCCTCAGGTCTCCAGTCAAGTCAGCATAGTGTCAACCCACAGTTAAAGTATGTATGATAGTTAAGAGTTCAATAAAATCAAGTTGCAGTTCTTCAAGTGTTGGAAGCCTGTCTCTCTCTTTGCTGCAGTAAACGCAGTCCCCACAGACCCGGCATACCCAACACATCACTCTGTGTCCTTATTAATAAAGCCCAGAATACTCACTGCTGTCTCCACCTAGCCCGCCACCTTCAGTGATCTCTGCACCAATGTATCCAGTCCCCGCGCTCTCTTTAGGGTTGTACCCGCCATTTTATATTTTCTATCCATATTCTTCCTGCCAACATGAATCACTTCACCTTTCGCCGCACTGAAATTCATCTGCCACCTGTCTGCCCACTCCAGCAACTTGTTTATGTTCCCTGTGGACTAAAAGGGACAACAGCAATATGGATACGGAATTGGATGAGCAACAGGAAAGAGTGTGGGAGTTGATGGATGTTTTCCGGGCCGGAGGGAGGCTTGGAGTGGAATTCCCCAGAGGTTAGTCAATATCAGTAACCTTGCTTTTCCTGTTTTATATTCATGATGCAGACCTGGTTGTATAGGGGACAATTTCGACGTTTGTGGGTGATACAAATCTCAGCAGCATTGTGAAGATGTTCTGAGAGAAGCACAGAATTGCAGGTTACAACAGGACATTGACAGGATGCAGAGCTGGGCTGAGAAGTGGCAGATGGAGTTCAACCTTAATAAATGTGAAGTGATTCATTTTGGAAGATCGAATTTGAATGCTGAATACAGGGTTAAAGGCAAATTCTTGGAAGTGTGGAGGAACAGAGGGATCTTGAGGTCCATGTGCGTAGATCCCTCAAAGTTGCCACCCAGGTTGATAGGATTGTTAATCATAGATCATTGATTTTACAGTGCAGTAGGAGGCCATTCGGCCCATCAAGTTTGCACCGTCCCTTGGAAAGAGCACCCTACTCAAGCCCACACCTCCACCCTATCCTCGTAACCCAACTTTATGAAATGAAATGAAAATCGCTTATTGTCACAAGTAGGCTTCAAATGAAGTTACTGTGAAAAGCCCCTAGTCGCCACATTCCGGCTCCTGTTCGGGGAGGCTGGTACGGGAATCGAACCGTGCTGCTGGCCTGCCGTGGTCTGCATTCAAAGCCAGCGATTTAGCCCAGTATGCTAAACAGCCCCTAAGGGAAATTGATCGTGGCCAATCCACCTAACCCACGGTTCGATTCCGGCTTGGGTCACTGTCTGTGCAGAGTCTGCACATCCTCCCCGTGTCTGCGTGGGTTTCCTCCGGGTGCTCCGGCTTCCTCCCACAGTCCAAAGATGTGCAGGTTAGGTGGATTGGCCATGCTAAATTGCCCTTAGTGTCCAAAGATTGCCCTTAGTGTTGGGTAGGGTTACTGGGTTATGGGGATAGTGTGGAGGTGTTGACCTTGGGTAGGGTGCTCTTTCCAAGAGCCGGTGCAGACTCGATGGGCCGAATGGCCTCCTTCTGCACTGTAAATTTTATGATAAATAAAACGTCTGTGTGGAGCTTGCCCATCCTTCCTGTGGGTTTCCTCCGGGTGCTCCGGTTTCCTCCCACAGTCCAAAGATGTGCAGGTTAGATGGATTGGCCGTGATAAATTGCCCCTTTCGTGTCCAAAGATGTGCAGGTCAGGTGGGGTTACTGGATTTGGGGGACAGGACGAGGAGTGGGCCTTAGGCAGGGTGGTCTTTCAGAGGGTCGGTGCAGACTCGATAGGCCGAATGGCCTCGTTCTGTACTCTGGGGCCTCAATGGAAAAAGGTTTGCGAGATGATTTGAAGGAAGACATTGCCCTTTTAATGGAGAGTCACTCTGCAGGCAACCCAGCACCAGACAACTGTGACGCAGTGCAGCAAAACGTGTAGAATTCGCAGTAGGCCGCAGCTCTATCTCTGCCTTCATCCATCTGTGCTTTTCCCAGCGAATTCCTCTGCTGCTGCTCGATAATCCCATCCCCCACCCCCCCACCGCCCCGCTCAGTGTTATCCAAGCATCTAGTTCCTACCCCACCCCCGCCCCTCGATTGTCCAACACAATCCAGTTATATAGGTTGATGCCGAAGACGAGGGGGAGGGGAGCCTTTCTTCGTCAAGTCTTTTTCTCCGCCTCCCTTCAGCTTGTTTGAAAATGATGAAGGAATTTGATGGAGTAAATCAGGAGAATTTGTTTCCACTGGCAGGTGGATCAGTAACCAGAGGGACACATGTTTATGACCCTTAGCGAAAGAATATAAGAATAATCTTTATTATTGTCACAAGTAGGCGTACGTTAACACTGCAGTGAAGTTGCTGTGAAAATCCCCTCGTCGCCACATTCCAGCACCTGTTTGGGTACACAGAGGGAGAATTCAGAATGTCCAATTCACCGAACATCACGGGCGGGATTCTCTAGTCCCGCGGCAGAGTGTCCACGCCATTGTAAACGCCGCCGCGTTTTACGGCGGCGAGAATAGGCTGACCCGACAACTAATTCTGGCTCCTACTGGGGGCCAGCATGGCACTGGAGCGGAGTGCACGCCGCGTAGGAAAGGAGGCTCCCAGCCACAGAAGCCGGCCTGCCGATTGGTGGGCCCCGATCGCGGGTCAGGCCACATCGGAGGCCCCCCCCTGGGGTCGGACCCCCCCCCCCCACACACACACAGTCCGCCCCCCTCGATCCTTCCACGCTGAGTTCCCACCGGCTGAGAGCAGGTGTGGATGGCGCCGGTCGTGTGCCGGGGCGGCGCGGCCCGAATCGCGTCGGCCGCGGGGATCCTCCGTCCCGGCCCCGGGCTGAGAGAATCCCGCCCCACGTCTTTCCAGGGCTTGTGGGAGGAGGTTCGATCCCACCCAGTGAGAACGACAGATAATCTGTTCTGGGAAAGGAGTGGTTGCCGGGTGCGCAGAACTAATTGGACAGCACTTTCAAAGAATTCCAAAAGATGTGCTTGTTAGGTGGGTTACTGGAATAGGGCGGGGGAGTGGGCCTAGGTATGGTGGGTGCAGATTCGATGGGCTGAATGGCCTCCTTCTGCACTGGAGGGATTCTATGGATGTAAATGGGGGTGACGAAGACTAAGACAGTAGCTGATAGTGGCACATACAGAGATTGGAATGTGTGAATGGCAGAACAAAGATTAGCAGTGTGTCAAAGGGCAACTAGTCCTCTACGGACTCGCACAAAGGGCTGAATGTCCTCTTTCTGTGATTCGAGCCCAGGGGATTAAGTTTTTTCTTTTCTTGTTTTTTTTTCAAATTTCGACTACCCAATTCTTTTCTTCCAAAGAAGGGGCAATTTAGCGTGGCCTATCTGTCTCCCCTGCACACCTTTGGGATGTGGGTGTGAAACCTATGCATACATGGGAGAATGTGCAGACTCCACACGGACAGGGACCCGGGGCCAGGATCGAACCCGGGGCCTCAGCACCGTGAGGCAGCAGTGCTAACCACTGCGCCGCCGTGCTGCCCCGTATCACCTCCCCGCGCGCCTCATTCTTCATCGTCGTGGGCTCAGACTGTACTTGATAAATGGTTGCTCCTTGTTCCCGTGCTCTGACGGAGAGATGCTTTGTAGTTACAGCAACCCAGAATAGAAGAGGCAAATTAATAATTCGGCCCTAAACTGTGAAGTCAACTCTGCCTCCTCAATCTGAAACATTCTAGGTGATTTTCAATTCCCCAAAGGAAGGAAATGTAGGTCATTTATATCACAGTAGCTTCTTTTTTATATATAACTACCACTCTTGAAAAAGGAAATGTGTATTGTGTGATGTTGCATTTACAGAACTAAATTCAAAACTATACAACAAATAGAACCAGAAAATATAATTTTAGTCTTATTGTTCTATAGTTGCCAGAATCCTGAGGATCCTGGGATTATATTCACTGGAGTTTAGGAGGTTGAGGGGAGATCTAACAGAAACTTACAAGATAATGAATGGCTTAGATAGGGTGGCGTAGGGAAGTTGTTTCCATTAGCAGGGGAGACTAGGACCTGGGGGCACAGCCTTAGAATAAAAGGGAGTCACTTTAGAACAGAGATGAGGAGAAATTTCTTCAGCCAGAGAGTGGTGGGTCTGTGGAATTCATTGCCACAGAGGGCGGTGGAGGCCGGGACGTTTAGTGTCTTTAAGACAGAAGTTGATAAATTCTTGATTTCTCGAGGAATTAAGGGCTATGGAGAGAGCGCGGGTAAATGGAGTTGAAATCAGCCATGATTGAATGGTGGAGTGGACTCGATGGGCCGAATGGCCTTACTTCCGCTCCTATGTCTTATGGTCTTATGGTCTAATCCTCGTTGTTCTGGATTTACACCCAGCAGCATTTAAAATTAATCACTTGCCTCCTCTCATAAAGATGTTGACTCAAATGGAGGGGCCAGGAATGGACCATTCAGTCCCTCAGGACTGTTCCCCCACCTCAACATCAGAAAAACTAAGGAGCTGGTCACTGACTTCAGGAAGTGAAGTGTCGTACACACCCCTGTCAGCATCAACGGGGCCGAGGTGGAGATAGCTGACAGCTTCAAATTCCTTTTTTAAAATAAATTCAGTGTGCCCAATTCATTTTTTCCAATGAAGGGGCAATTTAGCGCGGCCAATCCACCTAGCCTGCCCATCTTTGGGTTGTGGGGGCGAAACCCACGCAGACACGGGGAGAATGTGCAAACTCCACACGGACAGTGACCCAGGGCCGGGATTGAACCTGGGACCTCGACGCCGTGAGGCAGCAGGGCTAACCACTGCGCCACCGTGCTGCCCTAGCTTCAAATTCCTCGGTGTGCACATCACCAACAATCTGTCCTGGTCCACCCACGTCGACGCTATGACCAAGAAAACACAACAGTGTCTATACTTTAGCGGGGAGGCTGTGGAGTAGTGGTATTGTCACTGGACTAGCAAACTAGAGACCCAGAGTAATGCTCTGGCGATCCAGCCTCAAATCCCACCACTGCTGATGGTGAAATTTGAATTCAATAAAATTGAATTGGGCGGCGCGGTAGCACAGTGGTTAGCACTGTTGCTTCATAGTTCCGGGGTCCCAGGTTCGATTCCCAGCTTGGGTCTTTGTGGAGTCTGCACGTTCTTCCCGTATCCTCATGGGTTTCCTCCGGGTGCTCCGGTTTCCTCCCACGAATCCCGAAAGATGCGCTGTTAGGTGAATTGGACATTCCGAATTCTCCCTCCGTGTACCCGAACAGGCGCCGGAATGTGGCGACTAGGGGATTTTCACAGTAACTTCATTGCAGTGTTAATGTAATGTGACAATAAAGATTATTATTATATATAATGGGGCAGCACGGTGGTGCAGTGGGTTAGCACTGCTGCCTCACGGTGCTGAGGATGCGGGTTCAATCCCGGTCCCGGGCCACTGTCCGTGTGGAGTTTGCACATTCTCCCCGTGTTTGCGTGGGTTTCGCCCCCACAACCCAAAGATGTGCAGGTTAGGTGGATTGGCCACGCTAAATTGCCCCTTAATTGGAAAAAATTAATTGGGTACTCTAAAATTAAAAAATAAAATTATTATCCATAATGGTATTTAAAAATGGGTTTAAGATGCATTCAGCCAGTATGTCTGCTAAAGCTGTGCTTAAGAGGTTGTAAAAGTAAGATATTTTTTTGATTTTGCAGAGGGGAGTGTTCTGTTGATGAATTTGAGAAGCATTTACTTGTTTGCAGATAGGTGGCTAATGGAATAGTGTTTTGATTTGGAGGTCCATGGAGTGTAGATACTTTATGAGAGATATTGTATTTGGTTCTGGATAACCAGGTCCTGGGACATTGTGTGGGAGGAGCCAGATCTGTCTGTAGTGGCAGTTTGCCATGGGGTTTTGGTCTGACAAGAAGTGTCTTTTTCAGTTTCTCCTGAATGGTTCTCTCTAGGTTCGCCACACGAGAAAAGCAAGTAAACCTTTTTTTTTCTCAATTTAGAGTAGCCAATTCTTATTTTTCCAATTTAGGGCACTTTAACGTGGCCAATCTGCCTACCCTGCACGTCTTTGAGTTTGTGGGGGTGTAACCCATGCAGACAGGGGGAGAATGTGCAAACTCCACACGGACAGTGACCCGGGACCGGGATCGAACCCGAGTCCTCAGCACCGTGAGGCAGCAGTGTTAACCACTGCACCACCGTGCTGCCCCAAAAAACAAGTAAACCTGACTGTTAACTTTATTTCTAAGTGGTATTTGAACTACATTGGTTTGCTTAATTGGAATATGTAGTGGTAGGTCTAGGATGTAAGTTAAAATGTTTCCTTTTACTTAAAGAATGTTGTAACTGTTATCTGTAAAGCTATTTCTTTGCTGCTAATGTCGTTACTTCTGTGTTTCAATTAAAGTGTGTTTTAATGTAAAAGATACCTTGGCCGGGATTCTCCGAGTCTGCGCCGGGTCGGAGATCGCCGGGTCGGAGATCGCCGGGTCGGAGACTCCGCGGGCGACGGGCCGAACGTCCGCCAAGTTCCGCCGGCGTGGTTCAAACCTGGTTTGAACACCACCTGGCGGGAGTTCGGACCCGTGGCCGCTGTGGACATCCTGATGGGGGGGGGGGGGGTGGGCGGGGGCTGGGGGGAATCTGACTCCGGGGGGGTCCAGGCCCACGATCGGGGGCTACCAAACGGCGGGTGGCTGTGATCTGGAGGGGGCATCCCTCGTTCTGCGCGGGCCCGCTGTTCGGTCACCGACATGGTGCTCCGCATCAGCGCGGAGACGGCAACCACGCGCATGCGCGGGTGCGTGCCGGCTGTCTCCGCGCCGGCGCATGCGTGGATCCGCGCCGGCCGTGCAGGGCCGCCTTTTGGTGCCGGAGCAGCGCGCATCACTCCGGCGCCGTGAGGCAGCAGGGCTAACCCACTGCAGGCTTGCAAACATACTGGTTGAGCCTCAAGCAGTTGCCAGTCAGAGTACTGGAGTCGGTGGCTTCGGAATGGAGACTCTAGTGGGGGCTCAAAGACAGTGGCTAAGCTCTTCCCGATATTTAGTTGCAGGAAATGTCTGCGCATGTGGCACTGGATGTCAGACAATCCCAAGACGGTGGAGGAGTTGAGGGAAGTGATGCCACTGAGGGCCGGCGTGAGGATGGGCAATAAGAGGGAGCCAAGGATAATACTCGGAACACATCCCAGACATAACAGAGCCAGGAGTGAAGCCATTGCAAGCGATTCTCTGGCTACAATTAGATAGATAAGAATGCAACCCAGGGGAACTGGGCTGACTGATGTTGGTGGGTCACCAATGTAAGAGGTTGAGAAAGAAAAATGTACATTTATTTAGCACTTTTTACAATGACTTAATGCCTCAAAGAGCTTTAAATCAAATGAACTCCTTGTGAAATGTTATCGCTGTGACAGTATAGGAAACACGGCAGCCAATTTATGCACACAAACAGCAATGAGCAGGTAATATTTGATCCAAGTTTTTTTGTGTGATGTTGATTGAGGGATGAATGTTGGCCAAGGTACTAGGGAGGACTCCTTTGCTCTTCTTCAAAACAATGCCATGGGGTCTTCACATCCACCTGAGCTGGCACAAAGCCTCTGAAAGAAGCACCTCCGACAGAGCAGTACTGAGGAGGGGTCCATCCTGAGTTTTGTGCCTGAGAAGGGATAGTCACAGTGGTAATCAAAGAATAGCACCCAATGGTAGAGGAGTCCAGAACCAGGGGGTCACAGTCTGAGGCTACGAAGTAGATCATTGAGGACAGATTGTGGCTTCAAGCCGAATTCCGCTCCCCCCATAACCTTTGACCCCCTTGTCCATCAAGAATCTATGTGTCGGACTTCCGGGTGCGGCTATGCAGAGCTAGGTCGCATATTCGGTAGCTCCTGGTTGGAACGGACTTTTGGGCTCGGTACAGGGCCCCCACGGCATTTGTTTGCCATTTCCCCTGTGTGGGAAGGCGGCTGCACAGTAAAAGATTTGGCTGCAACTGCAGGATAAACAGGGCCTCTTCCAGCATGCAGGCGGGGGAAGGGCAAGCTTAAAGCTGCAAGCTGACCTGAGGGCCTGTATCAAAGGTGAATTCTAGCAGCAGAGGGAACAACTGTGAAAAGACCTCATCAAGGCCACTGAAGGGACTTCCGGTTGCGGTGATGCCTAGCTAGCCGCACGCTTCGGCGGCTCCAGCTCCGACGGACCTTCGGGCTCTTTTAAGAGCCCCAACGGGAATCTTTCGACAACGCAACCCGGTGTGGGGTGTGTGAGAAGGGAGTCCCCCCCCAAACGAAGGAGGAAAAAAACGGCGGCGGCGGCTGCAGCGCGAGGAATCGTCGACCAAAGGGTCAGAAAGAGAGAAGTACAAGATGGCGGCGGAGAAAGCGCAGGCGACATGGGGGCCTGAGCAGGATGAAATCGTGAGACGGTGCGTGGAGCTGCTGAAGAGGGAGGTGCTGACCCCGATGCTACAGGCAATTGAGGGGCTCAAGGAGACATTAAAGACCCAGGAGATTGAGCTCCGCGTGGTGGAGCAGACAGATATTGAGGACGAGATCCTGGGCCTGGCGTTTAAGACTCAGACGCATGAGGCACTTCATAAAAAGTGCACTGAAAGGATCGAGGCCCAAGAAAACGGAGCGCGAAGGAAGAATCTTCGGATACTTGGTCTCCCTGAGGGTGTGGAAGGAGTGGACTGTGGAGCGTACACAAGTAAGATGCTGAGCTCACTGATGGGTGCTGAGGCCCCTGCGAGCCCCATGGAGGTGGAGTGGGCAAATCGGATTCCGGCGAGAAGACCAAAAGCGGGAGAACCACCCAGGGCGATAATCATGCGATTTCACCGCCTTAAGGTCAGAGAAGAGGTCCTGAGATGGGCAAAAAAGGTGCGGAGTAGCAGATGGGAGAACGCTGTGGTACGGATATACCAGGATTGGAGTGCAGAGGTGGCGAGAAGGAGGGCGAGCTTCAACCGAGCCAAAGAGGTGTTGCATAAAAGGAAGGTGAAGTTTGGGATGCTGCAGCCGGCAAGACTATGGGTCACGCATCAGGAGAGACACCATTATTTCGAGACGGCGGAGGAAGCATGGTCCTTCATCAAAGAAGAGAAATTGGACCGGAACTGAGGGACTGATGCTGCAGGAAATGTTATTGTTATTGTTTTTGTTAATGTTACGGTGGAAGTTAATTGAGAAGTAAACAGGGAAGGGGGGAGACATTGGGGAAATGTGGGCGCCGGTGAGGGGGGAAAGACGGGACATAGTCGGAGAATGGGGAAGGAGAGGGGGAGGGGAAAGGGAGCTGCGCCATAAGAGGCGGGTCAGGTAAAGGGATGTTCCCGCGCCAGAAAGAATAAGGCGGGAAGACAGGCGCAAGGGAGTTCCCCCACACGGGGGGGGTCGAGGAGTGAGCAGGAGTAGCCGGGGTCAGTTGAAGTCAGCTGACTTACGGAAGTGATATGGGGGGAGCAATCATGCTAGATAGGGATCTAACTGGGTTACTGCTGCGGAAATCCAAAAGGAAATGGCTAAAGAGTGGGTGGGCGGGAATGGTGTGCGACGCTGGGGGAGCGAGCGGGAGCGCGGAAGCGGGATATGGGACTGGCCTAGAGAAGGTGATGGCTAGTCGACACGGGAGGGGGGCAGGTAGCCCCCTAGTGAGACTGATCACGTGGAACGTGAGAGGCCTGAACGGACCGATAAAAAGGGCCCGAGTGCTCGCGCATTTGAAAGGACTAAGGGCAGACGTGGTTATGCCCCAAGAGACGCACCTAAAGGTGGCGGCCCAAGTTAGGCTAAGGAAAGGATGGGTGGGACAGGTGTTCCACTCAGGACTGGACGCAAAGAACAGAGGGGTGGCCATTTTGGTGGGGAAACGGGTAGCATTTGAAGCAAAGAACATCATAGCAGATAGCGGAGGTAGATATGTAATGGTGAGTGGTAGGCTGGAGGGAATGGAGGTCGTGTTGGTTAATGTGTATGCCCCAAATTGGGACGATGCGGGATTCATGAGATGGATGCTGGGGCGTATACCGGATCTGGAGGCAGGAAACTTGATTTTAGGAGGGAACTTTAATACGGTGCTGGACCCGGGGCTAGATAGATCCAGCTCAAGGACCGGAAGGAGGCCGGCAGCGGCCAAGGTACTTAAGGGGTTTATGGACCAAATGGGGGGAGTGGATCCATGGCGATTTCTTAGACCTAGGGCTAGGGAGTTTTCCTTCTTCTCCCATGTCCATAAAGTGTACTCCCGGATAGATTTTTTTGTTCTGGGAAGGTCGTTGATCTCTAGGGTGGAAGAAGCTGAGTATTCAGCCATAGCGGTTTCGGATCATGCCCCACATTGGGTGGACCTGGAATTAGGAGAGGAAAGGGAGCAGAGAACACTCTGGCGATTAGATGTGGGACTGATGGCGGATGAGGGAGTGTGTGCAAGAGTGAGGGGGTGTATTGAGAGATACCTGGAGGTCAATGACGACGGCGAGGTCCCTGTGGGAGTGGTCTGGGAAGCATTAAAAGCGGTGGTCAGAGGAGATCTGATCTCTATTGGGGCCCACAAAAGGAAAACAGAGGCCAAGGAAAGGGAAAGATTACTGGGGGAGATTTTAAGGGTGGACAGGGAATTTGCAGAGACCCCGGAGGAGGAATTGTACAGGGAGAGGAGACGACTCCAGACGGAGTTTGACCTTCTGACCACCAGAAAGGCGGAGGTACTGTGGAGGAAGGCACAGGGGAGGAGGTATGAATATGGGGAAAAGGCTAGTCGCCTGTTGGCGCATCAATTGCGAAAGAGGGCAGCAGCGAGGGAGATAGGAGGAATTAGAGACGAAAGGGGAGACACGGTGCGAAGGGCAGGAAAGATAAATGAGGTGTTCAAGACCTTCTATGAGGAACTGTATAGGTCTCAACCCCCAGAGGGAGAGGAGGGGATGTGGCAGTTCCTGGACCAATTGAGGTTCCCGAAAGTGGAGGAGCAGGAGGTGGCAGGCCTGGGGGCGCCGATTGAGGTGGACGAGGTTATTAAGGGACTGGGAAGCATGCAAGCAGGGAAGGCCCCGGGGCCAGACGGGTTCCCGGTGGAATATTACAGAAAATATGTGGACTTGTTGGCCCCGTTGATGGCGAGGACGTTCAATGAGGCCAGGGAAGGGGGGACTCTACCCCCGACGATGTCGGAGGCGACGATATCGCTAATTTTGAAGAGGGACAAAGATCCGTTGCAGTGCGGGTCCTATAGACCTATTTCACTATTGAACGTGGACGCCAAATTGCTGGCAAAGGTACTGGCATCGAGGATAGAGGACTGTGTCCCGGGGGTGGTGCACGAAGACCAGACAGGGTTCGTAAAAGGGAGACAACTGAATGTTAACGTGCGACGACTATTAGGGGTGATAATGATGCCCCCAGTGGAGGGGGAGGCAGAGATAGTGGCGGCAATGGACGCAGAGAAGGCATTTGATAGGGTGGAGTGGGAGTATTTATGGGAAGTGTTAAGGGGGTTTGGGTTTGGGAACGGGTTTATTAGCTGGGTTAGACTTCTTTATGGGGCTCCAACGGCAAGCGTAGTTACAGGTCGACATAGATCGGAGTATTTCCGACAAAAGGGGAACAAGACAGGGATGCCCGCTGTCTCCATTGTTGTTCGCGTTGGCAATTGAACCTCTGGCCATGGCGTTGAGAGACTCCAGGAAATGGAGAGGGGTGATTAGAGGGGGAGAAGAACACCGAGTCTCGTTATATGCGGATGACCTATTGTTATACGTGTCGGACCCAGCGGGGGGGATGATAGAGGTTATGCGAATTTTGAGGGGGTTCGGGGAATTCTCGGGGTATAGGCTAAACATGGGGAAGAGTGAATTATTTGTGATACATCCAGGGGACCAGAGTAGAGAGATAGAAGGCTTACCGCTAAGGAATGTGGAAAGAAACTTCCGATACCTGGGGATTCAGATCGCTAGGAGCTGGGGAACCTTGCACAGACTTAATCTGACACGGCTGGTAGAACAAATGGAGGAGGACTTCAAGAGGTGGGACATGCAGCCTCTATCGCTGGCGGGCAGGGTGTAAGCAATTAAGATGATGGTCCTCCCGAGGTTCTTATTTGTATTTCAATGTCTCCCTATACTCATCACCAAGACCTTTTTTAATAAAATAGATAGGAGCATCACGAGCTTCGTGTGGGCAGGGAAAGTTCCGAGAGTAAGGAGGGGGTTCCTTCAGCCTAGTAGGGACAGAGGAGGACTGGCACTACCGAACTTGGGTGATTACTATTGGGCCGCCAATGTGGCAATGATACGTAGATGGATGATGGAGGGTGAGGGAGCGGCGTGGAAAAGACTGGAGAGAAAGTCCTGTAAAGGGACGAGTTTAGAGGCGCTGGTGACGGCGCCGCTACCGTTCTCACCTAAAAAGTTTACCACGAACCCGGTGGTGGTGGCAATACTGAATATCTGGGGACAGTGGAGGCGACAGAGAGGGGTGCGGGGAGCCCTGGTGGGGTCCCCTATCAGGAACAACCATAGGTTCGCCCCAGGAAGAATGGATGGAGGATTTCAGAGCTGGTACCAGTTGGGAATTAGGAAGGTGGGAGATTTATTTATAGATGGGACTTTTGCGAGCTTGGGAGCATTGGAGGAAAAGTATAAGTTGCCCCGGGGAAATTTCTTGCGATATATGCAGGTGAGGGCGTTTACTAGACAACAGGTGAGGGAATTTCCGTTGCTCCCGACGCAGGGGATACAGGACAGGGTGCTTTCAGGGGTGTGGGTCGGAGAGGGCAAGGTGTCAGAGATTTATAGAGAGATGAGGGAAGAGGGAGAGGAGTCGGTGGGCGAACTAAAAGGAAAGTGGGAAGAAGAATTAGGGGAGGAGATAGAGGAGGGTATGTGGGCTGATGCCCTAAGCAGGGTAAATTCCTCTTCCTCATGCGCCAGGCTTTAAGGTGCTACATTGAGCACACATAACGGGGGCAAGATTGAGCAGGTTCTTTGGAGTGGAGGACAAATGTGGGAGGTGTGGCGGGAGCCCGGCAAACCACGCACATATGTTTTGGGCGTGCCCAGCACTGGAAGGGTATTGGAAGGGAGTGACGGGAGTGATTTCGCAGGTGGTGAAGGCCCGGGTCAAACCAGGCTGGGGGTTAGCTCTATTTGGAGTTGCGGAAGAACCAGGAGTGCAGGAGGCGAAAGAGGCCGATGTCATGGCCTTTGCGTCCCTAGTAGCCCGGCGCAGGATCCTACTCATGTGGAAGGAGGCGAAACCCCCCGGACTGGAGGCCTGGGTAAATGATATGGCGGGGTTCATTAAACTGGAGCAGATAAAGTTTACCCTGAGAGGATCGGCTCAAGGGTTCACCAGGCGGTGGCAGCCATTTCTCGACTACCTAGGGGAACGTTAGAGGGAAGACAGATGACCAGCAGCAGCAACCCAGGGGGAGGGGGGGGGGGGGGGGGGGGGGAGGGGGGGGTTTAGTTTAGTTTAGGTCAATAGACAATGGGGTTTTGTTACCTGTGTATTGTTAAAAATTTCTGTTTTGTTATTGTTTCGTTTGCTTTGTAAGAGGGAAAAATTGTTGTTTGGAAAAAAATTTCAATAAAATATATTTTAAAAAAAAGAATCTATGTGTCTCAGCTGAAAAATATTCAATGACCCAGCCTTCTCTCTGGGGAAAAGGATTATACAAATTAAGGGGCGGCAGAGTGGCATAAGGGTTAGCACTGCTGCCTCACAGCACCAGGGATCCGGGTTCAATTCCAGCCATGGGTGACTGTTCTTTAAAAATAAATTTAGAGTACCCAATTATTTCTTTTTCCAATTAAGGGGCAATTTAGCGTGGCCAATCCACTTAACCAGCATCTTTGGGTTGTGGGGGCGAAACCCACGCAGACACGGGGAGAATGTGCAAATTCCACACGGACAGCGACCCAGGGCCGGGATTCGAACCCGGCTCCTCAGCGCCGTAGTCCCAGTGCTAACCACTGCGCCACATGCCTGTGGTGATTGTTTGCGTGGAGTTTGCACGTCCTCCCCGTGTCTGTGTGGGTTGCCTCCGGGTGTGCCGGTTTCCTCCCACAGTCGAAAGTGGGGTTACAGGGTAGGACAGGGGCTTGGAAGGGGTGCTCTTTCAGAGGGGTGGGTGTGCAGGCTTGATGGGCCGAATGGCCTCCATCTGCACTGTAGGGGGGGAATTCTATGATTCTGAGAGAGGAGGAAACATTCTGTCTTAAATGGGAGACCCCTTATTCTTTAACGATGTCCACTTGTTCCCGTCTCTCCCCCACATAGACAAAACCTGAAATCTGGACTCCAGCTCCCAGAGTTACTTTCACAGCTCCTGGCCAGTTAATTACTGCAACACTTCGCTGGCAATGAGCGGATGGTTTCTGGTCCACATGTTTGCATGGAGCCAATAGGAAGGGGCTATTCGTGAGGAGCCACCCCATTTTATAAGCTTTGTTACAAGTAGATTTGCAAGGACCAAGAGCGGTGCAGTTAGCCATTGTATACGGGTTTTCGGCAAATTCTTCTTTTCCCCGCCCCTCCCTGCACAAAACGAAAGATGAGGGAGATCGTACATCTACAAGCTGGTCAGTGCGGCAACCAGATAGGGGCCAAGGTAAGAAAGATCCACTTTGTTACAATTTGCATTTCTGAATCTTAAAAAAAAAAGGATTGAGTGTTCCAAATGTGCTTGGCTGTAACATGAACCGAAATTCGTTTTAAACAATGGCCTGGAGATTTACTAAAGGTTAATTTGGGTTTGAATTTCTTTTGATTAAGTGGATGGATGGATAGCATAGGATAAATGAGGCAGGAATTTGAAATTCTCTCGCTTAAATCATTAATAGCCCATATATAGATAGGGGAGCGGATTGTGTACAAATCTGATTGAAAATATATTTTTTCTTGGTTTCAAAAGAAATGCAATATTACAGTTGAACGATTTTTTTTTTGGGGGGGGGGGGTTCACTGTTTCAAACCCACGCGATGTTAGCTGAAGCAGGGATATTTTAAGATTTGGTGGTGGCTACACCCGAGAGAAATAGTCCCCGATCAAAATGTTTCCAGTCGAGTAGCGAGAAGCTTTTTTGGTTACTAAATGTCCGCCTTAAGACCTACTGGTGTTGTAAGACTTCTTACTGTGCTCCCCTTAAGAACAAAAGAGCAATAAAAGGATAGAACCTGTCCCTATTGTATTACAAGGAGGGGGTATGCAACTAATATGTACATTTTATACAAAGTAATCAAAATGATCTATCCCTGATTCGGCTGCTGAGTCAAATTATCGTTTCTTGTTCAGGATGTAATTTCTTTGTGTCAATTTCCAGGGAAATTGATCCTTCGCGTAACTTCAAAACTGATTCATGTCAATTTCTCCTTTGATTGAGAGAATTTTTTTTTGCTGGGGTGGGACGAGGGTGCAATTTCTCTTGTTTTCCAGGGAAATTGATCCCATGCCATTGATTTTTGGGGGTGATGGCACAGATGACGTAATGTGGTGGTGGGGAGTGGTCCCCTCCAGGGAACGATGGCCATTATGGTCTATTCTCCTCCCTTGCCTTGGGATTCCTGGATTTCAAAGGACCACGCCTCTCGGTAATTGACATGGCCTCTTATTGGTCGCGATGCCCTGGAAGGGGAGTATCCTGCCGTTAGCGGAGGCGCCAAACAAGCCAATGGGCAGATGTGGCGCCAAAACGGTACTTTTTAAAAAATATATGAATTCCTATCTGGAGGAGAGCTAGTTTTCCGCGCCCCCCCCCCCCCCCCTTTGACTGCTACCTAGGTCCCTTAAGACCTACTGGTCTGGGACCAAGGCACAACCACACTTTGCAATCATGTTTTTATTTTAAACCTTTGTCTTGATGCACAAGTGCTGTTGAGTTGACTGTATGATGGAAGGAAGAATAAAGAGGCTGTGTTGCAAAACTTCCATATTCCACAGTCACGAGGGAGATCCTTTTCTACTTCTAGTTATTATTTTAATTTGGAGTACCCAATTTAAGGGGCAGTTTAGCGTGGCCAATCCACCTACTCTGCACATCTTTGGGTTCTGGGGGTGAAACCCACGCAGACACGGGGAGAATGTGCAAACTCCACACGGACAGTGACCCAGAGCCGGGATCGAACCTGGGACCTCGGCGCCGTGAGGCAACAGGGCTAACTCTCTGCGCCACTGTGCTGCCCTTGATTTTCACAGTAACTAATTGCAGTGTTAATTGAAGGCTACTTGTAACACACTTAGTTTAATGCAAGTTTTGAGCATGCTGTCCACCTCGAAATGGGCGATCTAAGGAATTAGTCCGCATCAGTATCATCCAGGAAGAAGTGAATCTCTGGAACCCCCAACAGAGCAGAAGGAGGCCATTCAGCCCATCAAGCTGAGCTTTTGGGGAAATTCAAGATGTGTATTAATTTTTTTCCCTTAAAATTCAGAGTGCCCACTTCATTTTTTCCAATTAAGGGGCAATTTAGTGTGGCCAATTCACCTACTCTGCCCATCTTTGGGTTGTGGGGGCGAAACCCATGCAGACACAGGGAGAATGTGCAAAATCCACGGACAGTGACCCAGAACCGAGATCAAACCTGGGACCTCTATGCCGTGAGGCGGCAATGCTAACTACTGTGCTGCCAAGATGTGTATTATTTAAATTTCTGTACATCACTTGGAGCTTTATTTGGGCCCTTTACCAAGACACCACATTCGCAGGCAGTAGTTTGAGTGTAACAGGACAATTTGATAAGTAATATAAACGGTTCCACGCAATAGTTTACAAGCCACCCACATCCTTTAACATTATCAATACCCCAGTCACAGTTTGGTCAGTAGACCATTTACCCCTCATTCATTATTGCATCAATAGACCATTACCACATAGCTGCATCCTGAATTACAATGAACAAGGTCACGGCTTGCAAATAGAGTGTAAATTGTCCCCTGTTAATGATCAGAGCTGGGAAACTCGAGCAGTGTAGTTATTTTGAACCATTTTGCTTCTATTCTTAAACTGTGTTTCCCAGACTTGACCATCTATTTAATAATTCTGCATTGTTCTAATGTCTTATCCTTTGTCTCTGTAATTGTCTTGTCTCATGCTCCAGGTTACTCTTAATCAATGTGTGACATCCTTAATTTATGCCTAACCTAATAAGCGCAATCATTGAATTCCTATAGTGCAGACAGGCCATTCGGCCTATAGAGTCTGCACTGACCCTCCGAAAGATCACCTCCCCAAGGTTCACCCCCCACCTTTTTTAATGATTTGATTTATTGTCATATGTACCGAACTACAGTGAAAAGTATTTTTCTGCAGCTGGGGGAACGTACGTACATAGACAAAAAAAAAGAATAATCGACAGAGTATATTGACGAAGGGTACATTGACAAACAGTGCTTACAGTGCAGAACAAGTGGCCAAACCAAGCAAATGCATAGGCCGTAGTGGATAGTGTTCTTACAGGGAACAGATCAGTCCGAGGGGGAGTCGTTGAGGAGTCTAGTAGCTGTGGGGAAGAAGCTGTTCCTATGCCTGGATGTGCGGGTCTTCAGACTTCTGTATCTTCTGCCTGATGGAAGGGTCTGGAAGAAAGCAAAGCCTGGGTGGGATTTGATTTATTATTGTCACATGTATTAGTATACAGTGAAAAGTATTGTTTCCTGCATGCTGTACAAACAATGCATACCGTACATAGGGGAGGAAGGCGAGACTGCAGAATATAATGATGCATTTATAGCAAGGTGTAGAGAAAAGATTAGCTTAATACGAGGTAGGTCCATTCAAAAGTCTGATGGCTGTAGGGAAGAAGCTGTTCTTGAGTCGGCTGGTACGTGACCTCAAACTTTGGTATCCTTTTCCTGACGGAAGAAGTTGGGAGAGAGTATGTCTGGAGTGCGTGGGGTCCTTAATTATGCTGGCTGCCTTTCAGAGGCAGTGGGAATTGTAGACCGAGTCAATGGAGGGAGGATGATTTGCATGAAGGACTGGGCTACATTTACGACCTTTTATAGTTTCCTGCGGTCTTGGGCAGAGCAGGCTCCATACCAGGCTGTGATGCACCATAGAAAACATTCTTTCTGGTTGTATCTGTAGAGGTTGGTGAGAGTCGTAGCTGACCTGCCAAATTTCCTTAATCTTCTGAGGAAGTAGAGTCGTTGGTGGGCTTTCTTAACTATAGTGTCGGCATGGGGGGACCAGGACCGGTTGTTGGTGATCTGGACACCTAAACTTTTAAGCTCTCGACCCTTTCTACTTCGTTCCCATTGATGTAGACGGGGCATGTTCTCCACTACGCTTCCTGAAGTCAAGGGGGTCTCTGATAATGCTGTCTGCCTTCCTGAGGCAGCTGGAGGTGTAGACAGAATCAATGTGCAGGTGGCAAGCTTGTGTGATGGACACCAAGGGGCAATTTAGCATGGCCAATATACCTAACTTTCACATCTTTGGACTGTGGGAGGAAACCGGAGCCCCCAGAGGAAACCCACGCAGACACTAGGAGAAGGTCCAAACTCTACACAGTCGCCCACGGTCATAATCTAACCCGGTCCGTGGCACTATGAGACAGCAGTTCTACACACTGCCACCATGCCGCTCTGAACGGTAGCACAGTAGTTAGTGCTGTTGCTTCACAGCTCCAGGGTCCCAGGTTCGATTTCCCCCGCTGGGTCACTGTCTGTGGAGTCTGCACGTTCTCCCTGTGTCTGTGTGGGTTCTCTCCGGGTGCTCCGGTTTCCTCCCACAGTCCAAAGATGTGCTGGTTAGGTGGATTGGCCGTGCTAAATGGTGTCCAAAAAGCTTAGGCTGGGTTACAGGTGTAGGGTGGAGGTGTGGGCTTAAGTAGGATGCTCTTTCAAGGGACCGGTGCAGACTTGACGGCCTCCTCCTGCACTGTAAATTCTATACTCTGAACTAGCTTAGGAAAAAAACAGTGTAGACACTTGTAAAGTACCTAACAACCTTGTACAAGGAAAACAATATTTCCTACAGTATGCAGGCTTGAAATGAGAAGATTCGATCATCAGCGGAGGCAAATTTTTGGCCACCACAGACTGCCGTTGGAATAGATTCTGGCTTTCATTCCTGCCCGATAACCTGGAGTTGCCACTGTGGATAATGACTTCCAGATTTGGAAAAATTCAGCTCTGCTGTTGCATTGCAATGTTTTTCAACTAAACCTCAACGAGCACCCCTAAAGGATTCAGCAAGTTCAGGCCATTTTTTCAAGGGTTGTTCCTGGGTTTAATAATCTACCTTTCCCTTTGTGTTTTGTGGGATTGGGGTGCACAATTTCACCATCTACTATAGGATTCCTAACTGAAAAAAACACTTCTGTATAGTTTGATGTGGAAAACATTATCGGGTTTGCAAAGTTACTATAGATATCGTGGTTAGAGCGGAAGAGGTCATCAGGCTCATCGAGCCTGCTCTGCCATTCAATGAGACCATGACTGATCTCCCACTGATAATCCTCAATCCACTTTCCCACCTCATCCCCATCAACCTTGCTGATTTAAAAATCTGTATCTCAGCCGTGAACGTATAATGTAATAACCTTGTTTGTCACAAGTTGTCTTGCATTAACACTGCAATGAAGTGACTGTGAAAAGCCCCGAGTTGCCACGCTCCGACGCCCGTTCGGGTACACGGAGGGAGCATTCCGAATGTCCACTTCACCTAACAAGCTTCGGGAATTGCGGGAGGAAACTGGAGCACCCGGAGGAAACCCACGCAGACACTGGGAGAACGTGCAGACTCCGCACAGACAGTGACCCAAACCGGGAATCGAACCTGGGACCCTGGAGCTGTGAAGCAACAGTGCTAACCACTGTGCTACCGTGCCGCCAGATACTTAACGACCCAGCCTCTACAGCTCTCTGCGGTAAAGAATTCCACAGATTCACTCCCCTCTGAGCGAGGAAATTCCTCCTCATCTCTGTCTCAAATGGGCGACCCCCTGACTCTGAGATTGTGCCCTCTGGTCCTAGACTCTCCCACAAGAGGAAACCTCCTCTGTGTCTCCCCTGTCAAACCCCCTGAGAATCTGATGTCTCAAAAAGGCTGCCTCTCATTCTTCTAAACTTCAATGAGTACAGACTCAACCTCTCCTCATTAGAAAATCCCTCCATTCCCAGAATCGAAGTGTTTGGTTAGGAGCTCATTCCAATGAATAGTGTTATGGGCGAGGCGTTTTCAGAACCCCAAAATGTATCATGGAGTTCAACCAACCTCTCCCTTTAATGTATTTGTTGCTTTTTGGGATTACAATTATGGACACGTGGGTTTTTTAACACACAACAGTTTATTCCATGAACTCAACTTAACATCTTAAATAAACATTGGATCTCTTTTTTTTAATAAATATTTTATTGAAGATTTTTGGTCAACCAACACAGTACATTGTGCATCCTTTACACAATATTATAACAACACATAACAATGACCTATTTTATAAACAAAAAATGAATAAATAATAAATAACAAAAATGAAAACTAACCCTAATTGGCAACTGCCTTATCACAAGTAACACTCTCCAAAAATATAATTTTAACAGTCCAATATATAATTACCTGTCGCAACGACCTATATATACTGTATAATATGTATTAACAACCCTGAGAGTCCTTCTGGTTCCTCCTCTTTCCCCCCCCCCCCCCCCGCCCCCGATCCTGGGCTGCTGCTGCTGCCTTCATTTTTCCATTCCATCTATCTTTCTGCGAGGTATTCGACGAACGGTTGCCACCGCCTGGTGAACCCTTGAGCCGACCCCCTTAGAACGAACTTAATCCGCGCTAGCTTTATAAACCCTGCCATGTAATTTATCCAGGTCTCCACCCCCGGGGGCTTGGCTTCTTTCCACATTAACAATATCCTGCGCCGGGCTACTAGGGACGCAAAGGCCAAAACATCGGCCTCTCTCGCCTCCTACACTCCCGGCTCTTGTGCAACCCCAAATATAGCCAACCCCCAGCTTGGTTCGACCCGGACCCCCACTACTTTTGAAAGCACCTTTGTCACCCCCATCCAAAACCCCTGTAGTGCCGGGCATGACCAAAACATATGGGTATGATTCGCTGGGCTTCTCGAGCACCTTGCACACCTATCCTCCACCCCAAAAAATTTACTGAGCCGTGCTCCAGTCATATGCGCCCTGTGTAATACCTTAAACTGAATCAGGCTTAGCCTGGCACACGAGGACGACGAGTTTACCCTGCTGAGGGCATCTGCCCACAGCCCCTCCTCGATCTCCTCCCCCAGCTCTTCTTCCCATTTCCCTTTTAGTTCATCTACCATAGTCTCTCCTTCGTCCCTCATTTCCCTATATATATCTGACACCTTACCATCCCCCACCCATGTCTTTGAGATCACTCTGTCCTGCACCTCTTGTGTCGGGAGCTGTGGGAATTCCCTCACCTGTTGCCTCGCAAAAGCCCTCAGTTGCATATACCTGAATGCATTCCCTTGGGGCAACCCATATTTCTCGGTCAGCGCTCCCAGACTCGCGAACTTCCCATCCACAAACTGATCTTTCAGTTGCGTTATTCCTGCTCTTTGCCACATTCCATATCCCCCATCCATTCCCCCGGGGCAAACCTATGGTTGTTTCTTATTGGGGACCCCCCCAAGGCTCCAGTCTTTCCCCTATGCTGTCCCCAAATCTTCAGTGTAGCCACCACCACCGGGCTTGTGGTGTAGTTCCTCGGTGAGAACGGCAATGGGGCTGTCACCATAGCCTGCAGGCTGGTCCCCCTACAGGACGCCCTCTCTAATCTCTTCCACGCCGCTCCCTCCTCCTCCTCTCCCATCCACTTACTCACCATTGAAATATTAGCGGCCCAATAATACTCACTTAGGCTCGGTAGTGCCAGCCCCCCCCCCTATCCCTGCTACGCTGTAAGAATCCCTTCCTCACTCTCGGGGTCTTCCCGGCCCACACAAAACCCATTATGCTCTTTTCAATCCTTTTTTAAAAAAGCCTTCGTGATCACCACCGGGAGGCACTGAAACACAAAGAGGAATCTCGGGAGGACGACCATCTTAACCGCCTGCACCCTCCCTGCCAGTGACAGGGATACCATATCCCATCTCTTGAAATCCTCCTCCATTTGTTCCACCAACTGTGTTAAATTTAACCTATGCAATGTGCCCCAATTCTTGGCTATCTGGATCCCCAGGTAACGAAAGTCCCTTGTTACCTTCCTCAACGGTAGGTCCTCTATTTCTCTACTCTGCTCCCCTGGATGCACCACAAACAACTCACTTTTCCCCATGTTCAATTTATACCCTGAAAAATCCCCAAGTATCCGCATTATTTCTGGCATCCCCTCCGCCGGGTCCGCCACGTATAGTAGCAAATCGTCTGCATACAAAGATACCCGGTGTTCTTCTCCTCCTCTAAGTACTCCCCTCCACTTCTTGGAACCCCTCAACGCTATCGCCAGGGGCTCAATCGCCAGTGCAAACAATAATGGGGACAGAGGGCATCCCTGCCTTGTCCCTCTATGGAGCCGAAAATATGCAGATCCCCGTCCATTCGTGACCACGCTCGCCATCGGGGCCCTATACAGCAGCTGTACCCATCTTATATACCCATCTCCTCAACACCTCCCACAAATAATCCCACTCCACTCTATCAAATGCTTTCTCGGCATCCATCGCCACTACTATCTCCGTTTTCCCCCTCTGGTGGGGCCATCATCATTACCCCTAACAGCCTCCGTATATTCGTGTTCAGCTGTCTCCCCTTCACAAACCCAGTTTGGTCCTCGTGGACCACCCCCGGGACACATTCCTCTATTCTCATTGCCATTACCTTGGCCAGGATCTTGAGGGAAATGGGTCTATAGGACCCGCATTGTAGCGGGTCCTTTTCCTTCTTTAAGAGAAGCGATATCGTTGCTTCAGACATAGTCGGGGGCAGTTGTCCCCTTTCCTTTGCCTCATTAAAGGTCCTCGTCAATACCGAGGCGAGCAAGTCCACATATTTTCTATAGAATTCGACTGGGAATCCATCCGGTCCCGGGGCCTTTCCCGCCTGCATGCTCCTAATTCCTTTCACCACTTCTTCTACCTCGATCTGTGCTCCCAGTCCCACCCTTTCCTGCTCTTCCACCTTGGGAAATTCCAGCCGATCCAAGAAGCCCATCATTCTCTCCCTCCCATCCGGGGGTTGAGCTTCATGTAATTTTTTATAAAATGTCTTGAACACTCCATTCACTCTCTCCACTCCCTGCTCCATCTCTCCTTCCTCATCCCTCACTCCCCCTATTTCCCTCGCTGCTCCCCTTTTCCTCAATTGGTGCCAGCAACCTGCTCGCCTTCTCCCCATATTCGTACGGTACACCCTGTGCCTTCCTCCATTGTGCCTCTGCAGTGCCCGTAGTCAGCAAGTCAAATTCTACATGTAGCCTTTGCCTTTCCCTGTACAGTCCCTCCTCCGGTGCTTCCGCATATTGTCTGTCCACCCTCAAAAGTTCTTGCAGCAACCGCTCCTGTTCCTTACTCTCCTGCTTCCCTTTATGTGCCCTCATTGATATCAGCTCCCCTCTAACCACCGCCTTCAACGCCTCCCAGACCACTCCCACCTGGACCTCCCCATTATCATTGAGTTCCAAGTACTTTTCAATGCACCCCCTCGCCCTTAGACACCCCCCCTCATCTGCCATTAGTCCCATGTCCATTCTCCAGGGTGGGCGCCCTCCTGATTCCTCCCCTATCTCTAAGTCTACCCAGTGTGGAGCGTGATCCGAAATGGCTATAGCCGTATACTCCGTTCCCCTCACCTTCGGGATCAACCCCCTTCCCAGCACAAAAAAGTCTATTCGCGAGTAGACTTTATGGACATAGGAGAAAAACGAGAACTCCTTACTCCTAGGTCTGCTAAATCTCCACGGGTCTACACCTCCCATCTGCTCCATAAAATCTTTAAGTACCTTGGCTGCTGCCGGCCTCCTTCCAGTCCTGGACTTCGACCTATCCAGCCCTGGTTCCAACACCGTATTAAAATCTCCCCCCATTATCAGCTTTCCCGTCTCCAGGTCCGGAATGCGTCCTAGCATCCGCCTCATAAAATTGGCATCATCCCAGTTCGGGGCATATACGTTTACCAAAACTACCGTTTCCCCCTGTAGTTTGCCACTCACCATCACGTATCTGCCCCCGTTATCCGCCACTATAGTCTTTGCCTCGAACATTACCCGCTTCCCCACTAATATAGCCACCCCCCTGTTTTTCGCATCTAGCCCCGAATGGAACACCTGCCCCGCCCATCCTTTGCTTAGCCTAACCTGGTCTATCAGTTTCAGGTGCGTTTCCTGTAACATGCACACCTTAAGAAACTTAAGGCAGATGTGGTTGAGTACCCGTGCCCTCTTTATCGGCCCGTTCAGCCCTCTCACGTTCCACGTGATCAGCCGGGTTGGGGGGCTTCCTACCCCCCCCCCTTGTCGATTAGCCATCCCCTTTTTCCAGCTCCTCACCCGGTTCCCACGCAGCTGTATCTCCCCCAGGCGGTGCCCCCCCGCCCCTCCCATACCAGCTCTTCCCCCCCCCCCCCTCCCCACCCCAGCAGCAGCAACCCAGTAATTCCCCCCCACCCCCGCTAGATCCCCCGCTAGCGTAATTACTCCCCCCATGTTGCTCCCAGAAGTCAGCAAACTCTGGCCGACCTCGGCTTCCCCCCGTGACCTTGTCTCGCACCGTGCGACGCCCCCTCCTTCCTGCTTCTCTATTCCCGCCATGATTATCATAGCGCAGGAACCAAGCCCGCGCTTCTCCCTTGGCCCTGCCCCCAATGGCCAACGCCCCATCTCCTCCACCTCCCCTCCTCCCCCCATCACCACCTGTGGAAGAGAGAAAAGTTACCACATCGCAGGATTAGTACATAAAACTCCTCTTTTCCCCCCTTTTTAACCCCCCCCCCCCTTCGCCCCACCACTTTGTTCAAACGTTCTTTTTAATAACCCGCTCATTCCAGTTTTTCTTCCACAATAAAAGTCCACGCTTCATCCGCCGTCTCAAAGTAGTGGTACCTCCCTTGATATGTGACCCACAGTCTTGCCGGTTGCAGCATTCCAAATTTTATTATCTTTTTATGAAGCACCGCCTTGGCCCGATTAAAGCTCGCCCTCCTTCTCGCCACCTCCGCACTCCAGTCTTGATAAACGCGGATCACCGCGTTCTCCCATTTACTGCTCCGAGTTTTCTTTGCCCATCTAAGGACCATTTCTCTATCCTTAAAACGGAGGAATCTCACCACTATGGCTCTGGGAATTTCTCCTGCTCTTGGTCCTCGCGCCATCACTCGGTATGCTCCCTCCACCTCCAACGGACCCGCCGGGGCCTCCGCTCCCATTAACGAGTGCAGCATCGTGCTCACATATGCCCCGACGTCCGCTCCCTCCGCACCTTCAGGAAGACCAAGAATCCTCAGGTTGTTCCTCCTTGTGTTGTTCTCCAGTGCCTCCAACCTTTCCACACATCGTTTCTGATGTGCCTCATGCGTCTCCGTCTTCACCACCAGGCCCTGTATGTCGTCCTCATTCTCGGCTGCCTTTGCCTTCACGACCCGAAGCTCCCGCTCCTGGGTCTTTTGTTCCTCCTTTAGCCCTTCGACCGCCTGTAGTGTCGGGGCCAACAGCTCTTTCTTCATTTCCTTTTTGAGCTCTTCCACACAGCATTTCAAGAACTCTTGTTGTTCAGGGCCCCATGTTAAACTGCCACCTTCCGATGCCATCTTGGTTTTTGCTTGCCTTCCTTGCCGCTGTTCTAAAGGATCCACTGCAATCCGGCCGCTTTCTCCTTTTTTCATCCGTATCCAGGGGGGATTCCCTTCTGGTTTACCGCACGGTGTTTTTAGCCGTTAAAATTGCCGTTGGGGCTCCTATCAAGAGCCCAAAAGTCCGTTTCACCGGGAGCTGCCGAAACGTGCGACTCAGCTGGTCATCGCCGCACCCGGAAGTCAACATTGGATCTCTTAACACCCCTTACTTCAACGATAACTCAAACTATTGCAACAGTAAATAATTCCTTAAACTGTTCCTTCAAACTTCCAAAAGACTTAACACCTTCGAACAGTATCACATCAGGTTAAAGGATATATATGTTTTCTGCAGAATGGCAGAGATATGTTAGCTTGGTTGATTTCTGCTCCAGCACCTTGGGCGCGATTCTCCACTCCCGCGCCGGTTGGGAGAATCGCCTGGGCCGCCAAAATTTCCGGGGACGCTGGTCCGATGCCCTCCCGCGATTCTCCCAAGCGGCGGGAACGGCCCGGTCACTTTTCGCGGGCCGGAGAATCGCCGGAGACACCGAAAATGGCGATTCTCCGGCACCCCTGCTATTCTGAGGCCCGGATGGGCCGAAGGGCCGGGCCAAAACGGCGGGTTCCCCCCGGCGCCGTCCACACCTGGTCGCTGCAGTTGTGGGTGGTGCGTGAATGCTGGCGGGGGGGGGGGGATCCTGCACCGGGCTTTACCTGGAATGTGGGGTGGCCCGTGATCGGTGCCAACCGATCGTCGGGCCGTCCTCTCTGAAGGATGACCTCCTTCCTTCCGCAGCCCTGCAAGATCTGTCCGCCATCTTGCGGGGCGGACTTAGAGAGGCCGGCAACCACGCATGCGTGGGTTGGCACTGGCCAACCCGTGGATAACGCCCGTTATGCGGCGCCGGCTGCGTCATCTATGCGACGCCGCTTTTACGCGGGCGACGAGGCCTGGCGCGTGTAGATGACGCGGCCCCGATACTGGCCCATTGTCGGGGCCTGAATCGGTTGGGGCCGTTTCGCACCGTCGTGAACCTACGGCGCGGCCACTTCGGCGTGGGAGTGGAGAATCTCGCCCCTTGTTGTTTTCCTGCAGCTCTCTGGAAACACACACACTGCTTTTTAAACTGCGATTTAAAAACCTACAAAATGGCTGAACTGAGCTGAGCTCCGCCCACTCTATGACATCACTGTTTTCTTAAAGGTACATTGCTTAAACATCCAGATCTTACAGGCACTCTCGCATGATAATAGACACCGACTGAACTGAGCTAACAGTGGAATGAGTATGAATTGAGGCTTTCTGCTTTATAGGGTCAGAGTCGGCCTTGATGTATGCTCGACTGTTAGACGGGTTGTGGTTGTGTGGAGAAACTGAGGATTCTTCTCGCCGGTTTTCCAGGTCCGTGTGCCATTGGGGTTGGATTAAAAACCACAACCACTGCTTTATTCCATTGCCGGCAGCAACTGTCTCAATAAATGAGCCCTCACCGAGCGTGTTGATGAGATTTGTACTGTGGGTGAAGTGAGCTATGGTGGCTGAGTTGGCCAACAGCCAACTGGGCCTGCAGCAGCGAAGGCTTCACTGTGTCAAACTGAAAGTCTTCCATGTGGTGTAACCAGATGGTGACAGGACTCTGACTGACCTCCCCATATTAAACCTCCTCGCTATCAAGAGGCAATTGTAAACGGGTTACGGGGGTAAAGGGAATAGGGTGGCAGCGAGGGGCTTAAGTAGGGTGCTCTTTCCAAAGGCCGGTGCACTCGATGGGCTGAATGGCCTCCTTCTGCACTGTAAATTCTATGACTGGACACGATATCCACCTTGTAGCTTGTCTCGAGTTGAAGTTTGTGTAAGAGCTTTGACGACGTGTCCTCCGGCACCGAACGTTTGGTCCGTTCCGTTGCCGCTGTCCGACCTGCAGAGTTTGTCCAGAATGTTCTGGTTTTGCTTCGGAGTCCAGCCGAGATTTGCTTTCATAAAAGGGGAGAGCATCCGACATGATTCCGAGCTGCCAAGAGTGCAGGGATTGTGAAAACAAAGCCAGGATTGCCTCCCTCCCTTTGTTCAATCCCAGCAATTCTGTGCTGAACAAAGCCCAAGACCCCTTTGGTTGTCTCTGTCTATATTTTTTTGTCAAAGCTATTCCTTGTTCAAACGTGTGATTGAGTCGCCGCTGATCGCGTGAGCTGTGAGCGGTTTAATGAGGGTACAAATCCCTCGGAGGGTCAGATGGTGCAACAGAAAGGAGTCTTTGTCTCTGAGGCAATTCTGTTTTTTTATTTCTTCACCGTTTGTTCCTGTCTGATCTTTGTTTTTTGTTTCTGGCGGGGTTTTCTTGTGCAGGAATGTAGCTCCCAAGTAACCAGCAGGGTAGATTTTTTTTAAGCCCCAGTTCCTTTGTTCTTTAGCTGCCACCCCCTCCCCCTTCCCCAGCATCGACAGATCTCTGAGAGATGAGTCCCAGTTTTCCCTTTGGGGGGGTGGGGGGAAATGTGCTTCCAGGCACCCTCCCCGCTGACGGATTTCTCTCTACCGCCCATGTCCATGGCTTTGTCTGGGGGAGGGGAGGAGACCATAATGGGACTGTGATTGCAATCCGAATTAAATCATAGAATCCCCACCGTGCAGAATTGTTGGTTGTGAGGGCACAGTAAGAAGTCTTACACCAGGTTAAAGTCCCAACAGGTTGTTTTTGTTGTTTTTTTGGAATCACTAGCTTTCGGAGCACAGCTCCTTCCTCCGGAGAGCCGGGAAGTGATGGCAGCTGTGGGAGTTGTGCGTAAAATCCTTTTGCTATGAGCTGCTGTTGATCTGTGGGGAGTGGGAGGTGATGCGTGTGAATGTGATTTTTTTTTTTTTTTTTTTTTTTTTTTTTTTTTTAAATTGTGGTGTAGGTTCCCTCTACCCACAGCTCCACCAGCGTTCGTTCTAGAAGACTGAACAATGGACTATTTTAAAAAAGAAAAAATTTAGAGTACCCAATTCATTTTTTCCAATTGAGGGGCAATTTAGTGTGGCCAATCCACCTACCCTGCGCATCTTTGGGTTGTGGGGGCGAAAGCCACGCAAACACGGGAAGAATAGGCAAACTCCACACGGACAGTGACCCAGAGCCGGGATCGAATCCGGGACCTCGACACCGTGAGGCTGCAGTGCTAACCACTGCGCCACCGTGCCGCCTCTACAATGGACTATTTAGTGTGCTGATGGTGTCCCTCCCATTCTGGCGACAGAGGAACCCACTGCTTCAGTGGAGTTTTTCAAATGTCCCTTTTCCCCTGTCAGCCAGCAACCATCCCCCCCCCCCCCTTCATCCCCAGCCAGTTTTATTTTGCGAGCTAGCTGAATACCAGCGTCAGACATTCCCAAGCCATCAAGATGTGGCGTCTCGCCAGCTGTAGCGAGTCTGTCGTGCTTGGACCTGCACCCGTTACTTTTCTGCAACCGGGGAAGATATCTGCTCCCTTGCTGGTTAAGTCCCTGATTTAAATCTGGATGTGGCAAACAGTGTGGACATTCAAAATGGACCATTTTAACCTTGCTCATGCTTCTTTTACTGTGACGACCTACAATAGCCACTGCTGAAAAATGCACATTTTTTTTTTTAAAAAAAAAAGAAAAGGAATTGTTGAAAATAGTTTTATTCATCGATAAATCCAGCAGGGAACTCTAAAGGAGCATTTTTTCCAACCAGAGTGTTTTTTCTTTCTGCTGTCGTTGGGAGTTGAGCATGTGTCGCCCATCCCTAGAGCTGCATGTCTGGCTCGAGCATTTTTCCAACCAGTGGTTTTCCTTTCTGCTGTTGGAGTTGAGCATGTGTTGCCCGTCCCTAATTGCCCTTGAGCTGAGCGTCTCACTCGGCCATTGTCCGAGGGGTAGTTAAGAGTCACCCACATTTGCTGTGGGTCTGGAGTCACGTGTCGGCCAGACCGGGTAAGAACGGCAGATTTCCTTCCCTAAAGGACATTAGAGAACCAGATGGCTTTTTATGACAATCCGTGATGGTTTAAGACCATAAGACATAGGAGCGGAAGTAAGGCCATTCGGCCCATCGAGTCCACTCCGCCATTCAATCATGGCTGATTTCAACTCCATTTACCCGCTCTCTCTCCATAGCCCTTAATTCCTCGGGAAATCAAGAATTTATCAACTTCTGTCTTAAAGACACTCAACGTCCCGGCCTCCACCGCCCTCTGTGGCAAAGAATTCCACAGACCCACCACTCTCTGGCTGAAGAAATTTCTCCTCATCTCTGTTCTAAAGTGATTCCCTTTTATTCTAAGGCTGTGCCCCCGGGTCCTAGTCTCCCCTGCTAATGGAAACAACTTCCCTACATCCACCCTATCTAAGCCATTCATTATCTTGTAAGTTTCTATTAAATCTCCCCTCAACCTCCTAAACTCCAATGAATATAATCCCAGGATCCTCAGACGTTCATCGTATGTTAGGCCTACCATTCCTGGGATCATCCGTGTGAATTTCCGCTGGGCCCCCTCCAGTGCCAGTATGTCCTTCCTGTGGTGTGGGGCCCAGAATTGCTCAGTATTCTAAATGGGGCCTAACTAATGCTTTATAATGCTTCAGAAGTACATCCCTGCTTTTATATTCCAAGCCTCCTTGAGATAAATGACATAGTGGGCGACACGGCAGCACAGTGGTTAGCACTGCTGCCTCACGGCGCAGAGGACCCGGGTTCGATCCTGGCCCTGCGTCACTGTCATGTGGCGTTTTCACATTCTCTCCGTGTCTGCGTGGGTCTCGACTCCAAAAACAAATGTGCCGGGTAGGTGGATTGGCCACACTAAATTGCCCCTTAATGGGGGGGGGAAACGGTCACTCTAAATTTTTAAAAAATACATCCTTGCCTGGTCTGGCCTAGTCTACACGTGACTCCATACCCACAGCAATGTGGTTGACATCTTAACTGCCCTCCAGGGCAAGTAGGGATGGGCAATGAATGCTGGCACAGCCAGAGACTCATGGATGAATAAAAAAATTTTAAAAATAGGAATCATTCCTGACCAAAGCAAACTATTCCTGACGTTGGCAATCTGAAATCAGCACATTCGGTCACAGATGTGAAACTCTTTCTCTTGCCGCAGATGCTCTGATCTGTTTTCTGTTCCTTATTGCAAGATTCCTGCTGCTGTTTACTGCCAGCATTTTTCTGGCTCCAACACAAAGTATAGAATCCTTTAAAAACATGAACATGCCAAAGCGATGATGTGGCAGAGGAAACTGATTGGCTCAGTGACCCTTTTTATTTTGACCTTGACCCATCTCGCTTCACAAAATGGCTACCAGATCCATCTCGCTTCACAAAATGGCTACCAGACCCATCTCACTTCACAAAATGGCTACCAGAGCAGGTCCGAGTTCAGGAATCCTGCGGCGAGTAACTCTCCTCCTTGAGGTGTTGGGTGCTCCGAGGTACAGACAAGCCAACACGGTTGCGATTGGTACAACGCAGTTTTATTCCATCTAACTATTTATACAACAGACCTGGTACTCAGCACGTTGTGACTGTGTGAGTGTCTTGCTAATCAGGTCCTGCCCTGTGCTGTCTCCAGATGGACTGCCCAGGAAGTGTCCTGTTTCATGTCTTATACTGTGCCTGCTCTTGTCTGATTGGCTGTCCTGTTATGTGTGCTAATTGGTCCGTTGGTCTGTCTATCATTATGTATGTGTTATGATGTATGTTTGAATATCATGACACTCCTGACTCCCCAAAGCATGTCCACCACCTGCAAGTTACAAGTCAGGAGTGTGATGGGATACTCTCCACTTGCCTGGATGAGTGCAGCTCCGACAACAATCGAGAAGCTCTGTACCATCCAGGACCAAGCAGATGGCTTGATTGGCACCCTTCCCAACGCACAATGGCAGCCCTGTGTATCCTCTGCAAGGTGCACTGCAGTCACAATCCTTGGATGGCACCTGCCAAACCTACAGCCGTCCCCATCTCTAAGGATAAAGGCAGCAGACCCTTCGAAACTCCCATGACCTGCAAGTTCCCCTCTAAGAATCACGCTCCATCCTGACTTGGAAATATATTTCTGCCACTGGGTCGAAATCTGGGAACGTCCTCCGAAACAGCACCCCAGGTGGCACACAGCTGGGAATGTGAGGATGCAGAGATGCTTCCGTGTGATTTGGACATGTTTGAGTGAGTGGCAGATGGGGAAATGCGAGATCCTCCTTTGGCAGATTATTATCCGAATGGCTTCTGGATTGACGGGAAGGAGGTGGGAAATGTGCAATGATTCTAACAGGGTAGATGCAAGAATGATGTGTGCCATGAGGGGGTCTCGAACCAGGGACCACAGTCTGAGGATACGGGGGAGACCATTTAGGACAAGGATGAGGAGAAATGTCTTCATCCAGAGGGGGGTCAGCCTGTGGAATTGGTTGCCACTGGGTGCAGTTGAGACCAAAGCATTGCCATGATTTTAAGAAGGAGTTAGACCACAGCACTTTGGGTATAGTGGGGGTGGGAGGAAAGTGGGGACAGACTATAGAGCTGTATAATCAGCTATGATCATAATTAATGGCGGAGAAGGGCCGAATGGCGGGTCCTATGTTCTGTGTGGGTGTACCTACATCACCGGGACAGCAATGGTTCAAAATGGTGGTTCATTGCCACCCTCTCGAGGGCAGTTGGAGATGGGAGCAAATATTGCCTCCACCCCAGAAGAGGTTTCTACCCCTTCTTTAAGTTCTGAGGTAGAACCGCTTGCCTCAAGTCGTCGTCATGCTGTGAAGACTTCAAGGGGGTGAGACCCACGCAGACGCGGGGAGAATGTGCAAACTCCACACGGACAGTGACCCCGGGTCCTCAGCGCCGCAGTCCCAGTGCTAACCACTGTGCCACAAGCCACCCCTATCTCGGGTAACTTTGACCAGGCTAGGAGGTAGCTGGAGATTGGGGGATGTGGTGTTTATAATGGCGTGCTGATTTAAATGGGCCGACTGGCCTCTTTTCTGTTCTCCATGATGGCGTTCGGCAGTCAACTGTTCGCGTAAGCGTTGGGCTTGGTGTGAGGGTGGGGGGCTGTATTTGAGTTTCGAACTTGCTGGCTATCCTGCCCTGTGTGTGCTCCCCCCCTGAACTGTACTAACTCCACTCTCTGGTCTCCTTTTGCAGTTCTGGGAAGTAATCAGTGATGAGCATGGCATCGACCCCACTGGTAACTACAATGGCGACAGCGACCTCCAGCTCAACCGCATTAATGTCTACTATAATGAAGCATCAGGTACTGACTTGTCTTCTGGTGCGGGGAGAGTTCTCCCTTGGTAAGGGGGGGGGGGGGGTTCAGTTTCGAGATTACTGTAGGGTCAATTCGATGTAATGTGCCCTTGGGTAATTGCATCTCCTGTTTTGATGCTGGGTTAGGTTGAGAGAGTGCATTCGCCGTTTAGTGCAGTGCTGGGTGAGACTGACTTTCAGGCGGACGTTATCTTTTATTTCAGCTTGTAATGGTTTGCATGGCAAACTCAGAAATAGCAGGCAGCCCACAATCGAGAGCGAGGGGGTCTAGAAGCTTCTGCCTGGAGACCGAAGGCAGCAGAGGGAGAGCTGCTTCCGCCTTGAGGGTCCAGTGGCTTCGCCTGGTTTCCTTTCAAAAAACACCACCACCTGACTGGAACCACTCGCTGTAGGTTGCCGGGCAGAATACTGTCCCTGGCCAATCCATTGGCCATCAGCCAACCAATCAAAACAAACCCCTCCAATCTCTTGGGTGCCATAACGTTTGGGTTCTTTAACTTGATTTTATTTGATTTATTGTCACATGTACCGAAGTACAGTGAAAAGTATTTTTCTGCGGCCGAGGGAACGTACACTGGTTAAAAAAAAATAACCAACAGAGTACATTGACAAATGATACATCTGACAAACAGTGATTGGTTACAGTGCGGAACAAGGGGCCAAACAAAGCAAATACATGAGTAAGAGCAGCATAGGGCGTCGTGAATAGTGGCCGGGATTCTCCGCGCAAAATCGCGCTAGGCGTGGGGGCGGAGAATGGGGTGTCAGACCGGCGATCGGGTCCGATGCCGGGACGCGAGCCTCCGGAGAAGCGGTGGCACTTGCGTGCGCGTGGTCTACGGTGCCGGTCGGGGGCTGTTGAAAAGCGGTCTCGGCGGTCGGCCGGCTGAGTTGCTGCCCGGCGTGGTTCACGTATGGTTCCACTTGGCGTCGCGACTGTCCTGGTGGGGGGGGGGGGGGGGAGGCGGGTTAATCAGTCTCTGGCAGGAGGGGGGGCCTCCATGGTGGTCAGGCCTGTGATCAGGGACCACCGATTGGCGGGCTCGCACAATCTGGGGGGGGCGGGGGGGCCTACCTTCCGCACCGGACCGCGGTGTGGATCCGCCATGTTACGCAGGGCTGGCGAGGAGCACTCCGGTGCCATGGTGGCCACGGAATCGCTGGGCCAAGTGGCCTGTTTGGCGCTGGCGTAAAACACTCCGGTGTTTACGCCGGCGTCAACGCTTAGCCACCATTTTGAAGAATCCCGGCCAGTGTTCTTACAGGGAGCAGATCAGTCCGAGGGGGAGTCGTTGAGGAGTCTAGTAGCTGTGGGGAAGAAGCTGTTCCTGTGTCTGGATGTGCGGGTCTTCAGACTTCTGTACCTCCTGCCTGATGGAAGGGTCTGGAAGAAGGCAATGCCTGGGTGGGAGGGGTCTCTGACAATGCTGCCTGCCTTCCTGAGGCAGCGGGAGGTGTAGACAGAATCAATGTGGGGGTGGCGAGCTTGTGTGATGCGTTGGGCTGAGTTCACTTCATAAACAGACTGGGCTGCATTGTCACCAATTCTTCTAGTTCATAAAGTGACTGAAGGCACTCTGCCCTGTTGTTGTTACAGCCAACGGTTAGTTACCAACCTGCCTTTCCTCCTTTCCCTCTCTCAGGAGGTAGATATGTTCCCCGTGCGATTCTGGTGGACTTGGAGCCTGGTACAATGGACTCTGTTCGTTCTGGGCCATTTGGGCAGATATTCAGACCAGATAACTTTGTGTTCGGTAAGTAAAGGCCCATTGAGGTCTACCCCTTTCGTGTTCTGGTTTTTGCTGCTTTTTATCGTCGGGAGATCATAATTTTTCTGCTCCTGGGAACCCTGCAAGTAGCTCTCGTTTGAGATAGTAGACCTCCTTAAATATCTTTTGGGCTGGAGGAGTGCAAATCTACATTCCTCCTCCTCTTCCCATGTCAGGATTGTGTCCCACCCCAGACACTTGAGCGCACTCGAGGCGGACACGCCCTGCGCAATCGTGAAGGACGGCGCACTGTCAAAAGTTGCCGTCTTCTAGTTCTGCATTGGGGCAGCACAGTAGCATTGTGAATAGCACAATTGCTTCACAGCTCCAGGGTCCCAGGTTCGATTCCGGATTTGGTCACTGTCTGTGCGGAGTCTGCACATCCTCCCCGTGTGTGCGTGGGTTTCCTCCGGGTGCTCCGGTTTCCTCCCACAGTCCAAAGATGTGCAGGTTAGGTGGATTGGCCGTGTTAAATTGCCCCCAAGTGTCCAAAATTGCCCTTGGTGTTGGGTGGAGTTACTGGGTTATGGGGATAGTGTGGAGGTGTTGACCTTGGGTAGGGTGTTGTTTCCAGAGCTGGTGCAGACTCGATGGGCCGAATGGCCTCCTTCTGCACTGTAAATTCTATGAATAGATGACCCTGAGGCAGTATTGTGAAGAGCAGACGAGATAGCTCTAGTGACCTGGGTGCAAATCTATCCTTTAATCAACGTCACTTGGGAGCAGGTGAGCTGGTCACCTTCAATTACTGCTTGGCAGCTTGCTGTGCACAGATTGGGGCTGTAACTCGACTACCCAAGTACTTGGTTGGCAGTGAAGTGCTTTTGCGAGTCCTGAGGATGTGTAGGGCGTTACTCCAATGCAACCCTTTTTTTTTTTTTCTAGATGGGATTCGGGGAGGGGGGAAGGAGTTGGGGGGGGGGAACTGGATCTTCATGATCTTATTACTTGAAAAAGGCACCTCTGATGGATCAAAATGTCGCCGCTGGCTTTGTCGATTGTAGGCCCAAAAAGTACAAGTTTGTCCCCTGATCCTCTGGGTTGGGGAATGGGATTTGTACAGGGTTCCTACAGACAGGGTGGGTTAGGGCGGATGGTTGGCCTGCGTGGAGCTGTGGAAATGTTTAGCGTGACCTCCGCTCACCTTGTTGAACCTTGTTCTTTGGGTGTTTTTGTTTTGCAGGTCACAGTGGAGCAGGGAACAATTGGGCCAAAGGCCACTATACAGAAGGCGCTGAGCTGGTCGACTCCGTGCTGGACGTGGTGAGGAAGGAGGCCGAGAGCTGCGACTGTCTACAGGGTTTCCAGCTCACCCACTCGCTGGGGGGTGGCACTGGCTCGGGTCTGGGCACGCTCCTCATCAGCAAGATCCGCGAAGAGTACCCCGACCGGATCATGAACACTTTCAGCGTGGTGCCCTCCCCCAAGGTTTCCGACACGGTGGTCGAGCCGTACAACGCCACGCTGTCGGTCCACCAGCTGGTGGAGAACACTGACGAGACCTTCTGCATTGACAACGAGGCCCTCTACGATATCTGCTTCCGCACCCTCAAGCTGACCACCCCCACCTACGGGGACCTGAACCATCTCGTCTCCGCCACCATGAGCGGTGTCACCACCTGCCTCCGCTTCCCCGGCCAGCTCAACGCCGACCTGCGCAAACTGGCGGTCAACATGGTGCCCTTCCCCCGCCTCCACTTCTTCATGCCTGGCTTTGCCCCGCTGACCAGCCGGGGCAGCCAACAGTACCGGGCCCTGACGGTGCCCGAGCTCACCCAGCAGGTGTTCGACGCCAAGAACATGATGGCGGCCTGCGACCCCCGGCACGGCCGCTACCTAACGGTGGCCGCAATCTTCCGGGGCCGCATGTCCATGAAGGAGGTGGACGAGCAGATGCTCAACGTCCAGAACAAGAACAGCAGCTACTTCGTGGAGTGGATCCCCAACAACGTCAAGACTGCCGTCTGCGACATCCCGCCCCGGGGCCTCAAGATGGCCGTCACCTTCATCGGCAACAGCACCGCCATCCAGGAGCTCTTCAAGCGCATCTCTGAGCAGTTCACGGCCATGTTCCGGCGCAAGGCCTTCCTCCACTGGTACACGGGCGAGGGCATGGACGAGATGGAGTTCACAGAGGCCGAGAGCAACATGAACGACCTTGTCTCTGAGTACCAACAGTACCAGGACGCCACAGCGGAGGAGGAGGGAGAATTCGAAGAGGAAATCGAACAAGACGAGGCCTGAGCGAGAAAAATTGACGGCCCTTCCCAAGTGAACATAAAACATACCTTTTTAAAAAAAGAAAGGCTAATGTTCAACAGGGTTCGAATTTAAAAAAAATCTTGTGTGGGGCAGCCATTTTGAGCCGGCGAATTCATCATAACGTAACATTGCCCAATCATATCGCGAGGAAGACCCCAAAATCTGCTTTACGTTGAAATGGGCTGTATTCATTGTGCGAGCCTGGTGACTTTTTAAAAAAAATTCTTGAGTTTTATTCTGTTTTTTGTAAGTACTTACTGACTTGATCGAAACGGGGTGAAGGTAATTAAGTGAGGAATTGGGTACAATTGGGTGGTCTGTACATCTGAATGGGCTGGACTGATTGCTCACAAAGGGTTAAATTATGTAGCTTGCTATCGGATGTATTGAATTCTGCCTGTCCTCCTGATTTCATGCCGGGCCTGTCACTCTTGATTACATTGCTTGAACTCTGGGCCCTACGTTACAATATTCCGCTGCGATACGAAAGTAGATTCCGCGGCCCCCCCCCCCCCCGCCCCGTTTTATTTTCAACTGAGCCATGTATTCCTTTATTTTTTTCCTCATGATTTTTGGCTGCCTCTCTCTGTCGTACATCAGCATCGCCGTTTCAGCCAAATTCTGGGCACGCAATAAAGATGGCAGCATTCCCAGAATATACTTGGGAATCCAGCCCCAGACTTGCCTCTTCGATTTAAAAATAAATAAATTCCTGAATCCCAACCGTCGCTTCGCTCGACGGAGCTGTGGTTTGATATGTAGCGGAATGAATCCCACTTCTCCCTTGCCTTGGGGCCTAGTGAGATTCCTGAAACCTAGTTTCGTGGATTTTTAACTGTTTCCTGTTTGATTGTTTTCAACTTCGTACTTGGGTGTACGCCATCTGGCTGAATTTCAGAGTTGACCCAATGTAGCTAGTCAGCAGCCCCCCCCCCCCCCCCCCCCCCCCCGGCACCCTTCTCCTTGCCCTGGTTTTTTTTTTAACCTAAAGAAATTTGTTTCAAACTGTCCGTTAGAGGTGGCGATAAGTTACACTCTGCACAGACAGCCCATCTCCCAGCTAGAATTTTGTAAAGGAAAGCTGGGAGGGGGGGGTTCTCCTCTGATTGAGCTTCCAACCAGACTGGCAGTTGATGATTCCGTTGGGGCTGGGAAAGGGCCCTTGTCTTCCTGGTGCTGGCGGCCATTTTGAGAGCCGAGATAGTGGGGACAACTCTCCTTCTTTTGTGCTGGTGGCCATTTTGAGAGCCGAGATAGTGGGGACAACTCTCCTTTTGTGCTGGTGGCCATTTTGAGAGCCGAGATAGTGGGGACAACTCTTTTTTTTTTTTAAACCCGTTGAGCTTGAACCCATGAAGGATTTTGTGATGCAGCGTTTAGAACTAGAAGCGACCACTTGCTTCCACACTGCTTGCTCAGTACCTTTCCGTCGTGTCTTCCTAGTCCCTCATGTTTCACTACTTTGATGTCATGTAACTTGTTGTTTGGATCATACTCTTCTGTTTTTCCTCTTTCTTTGTTTTTTTTTCATATTGGAAAGTATAGAGCCAGCCTTTTTCTGAACTGACAAATAAAACCATTTCTTTTTTGGCGATTTATGTCCTCATTCTTTTTTTTGTTGTGAGTAACACACTTTTGCGGTTGAATTTTAAAACTATTTTTAAGGGCAAGAAATCGGTAAACCAGAAAGTGGCGACTAAAGCAATCACCGGGTATGTTTTACAAGCTCAATTTATTGTATAGGAAACCTCCTCTCCTTGCTCCATCTGGCCTGTTTATGGCTCCAGTCTCACATTGACATTGTTGACTTCCACTTCTCCTTTTGCAAATGGCCCCAGCAAGTGAATCGATGCACCATTGCATGGACCTGGCCAAGTTGAACATGGCCGCAGAAGTGAGGAAGAGGGATCAATGAGGATTATACAAGTTTGGAATCCGAATGGTGGTACAGTGGTCATGGCGTTGGGAACTCTGGTTCAATTCTGGCCTTGGGTGACTATGGAGTTTGCACTCTCTCCCCGAGTCTGCATGGGTTTCCCACGGGTGCTCCAGGTTCTTCCCACAGTCCAAAGATGGGCAGGTTAGATGGGGTTGCGGGGGAGTAGGCCTAGGTAGGGGGCTCCTTCAGAGGGTCGGTGCAGACTTGCTGGCCTGAATGGCCTCCTTCTGCACTGTAGGGGTTCTATGATTTTGCCCTCTTGAACTAGAGCCAGATCCTTTGTCGATCACTTTATTTGTTCATGGGATGTGTGTTGCTGGCCAGGCCATCATTTATTGTCCATCCCTAATTGCCCTTGAGAAAGTAGTGTGTCTCTGCCATAAACTGCTGCCGCCCATGAGTTGGAATAACACTCGTCTTTGCTGTTGGGATTAAATTTTGTTCCCTCTGGTTTTCGATCCTGAAGTCGAGGGGGGGCAGTTTCCACCTACTCCGTCCACACACCTTTTCTTTTTCAAAACCCCTCTATCAAATCCAAGGAAGAACGCTTTTTCCAAACTCCACGTTGTTGAAATTCTTCGTCTCTGGAACCATTCGCTGGTACTTTCTAAAAGTGTGGTTCCTGGCACTAAACTCAATACTCCATTAGAGACCGAAGATTATTTGAGTTGATGTCCTGTGTAGATCACCAGGCTGTCGTCCAGTTTCTGCTGCTTGTTGAGATTCACAAATCGGGGGTGGGGGGGGGGCGATAGCGTGGAGGAAAAAATCTCGATGAGGTTCCGTCATTGGACTAGTAATTCCAGGGTCATGCTCTGGGACCCTGGGTTCGAATCCCACCTCGGTAGATACCGTCTGCAATTAGAGATCTAATGATCATAAAGCCATTGTCGTTTGGAGAACCAAATGTCCGTTTGGGAAGAAAGTCTTGCCTGGCCTCCATGTGACTCCCCATCTACCATAATGTAGACGGCTTAGCACGTCTCTGTTCGTGAGCAATTTGAGGCGGTCAAGAATACTGGTGCAGCGAGCGTTCAAACTGGTCCCAGAGTGTTTCTAGAGCAATTGCCGTTTTCTGACCGACAAGTCCTCGGGTTGGCAATGGTGGCAATCCATGCAATGCTGTGGGTTGACTTTGCCTGTAGCGGCTGCTACAGTTGATCATGGCTTCCGCGCCCTGATTGGCAGATCGTGGACAGAATCTGACTTTACGAGTACTTTTCTTCTGTATTTACAAATGAGAGGGGCCGTAATGTTGAAGAGGACAGTGTGAAACAGATTGGTAAGCTTGAGGAAATACTTGTTAGGAAGGAAGATGTGTTGGGCGTTTAGAAAAACTTGAGAATTGTCAAGTCCCCCGGGCCTGACGGGATATATCCAAGGATTCTATAGGAAGCAAGAGATGAAATTGCAGATCTTTTTGTCCTCGCTGTCAACAGGGGTTGTACCAGGGGATTGGAGAGTGGTGAATGTCGTGCCCCTGTTCAAAAAAGGGACTAGGGATAATCCTGGGAATCACAGGCCAGTTAGTCTTACTTCGGTGGTAGGCAAAGTCATGGAAAGGGTACTGAAGGATAGGATTTCTGAGCATCTGGAAAGACACTGCTTGATTAGGGATAGTCAGCACGGATTTGTGAGTGGTAGGTCTTGCCTTACAAGTCTTATTGAATTCTTTGAGGAGGTGACCAAGCATGTGGATGAAGGTAAAGCAGTGGATGTAGTGTATATGGATTTTAGTCAGGCATTTGATAAGGTTCTGTAGCCACGTAAAATGGCTGCATTCCGATTAATCTGGCCAAAACCCAGTTTGAAATGGCTAACCCGAAAGACTGCTGGGAAAAGCAGCTAACAAGACACAAACAGGCAGCTGCAGACAGTATTGCATATTCGGCTCTGGGAAGTTAGCCCAGATCGATACTCAGGGCTATCAACAGCCCATCAACCCAGGTATTTGCAGTTACATTCAGGACTGTTTGCAGCCCATCTATCCAGACATCTGCAGTTAAATCGGCTATCCCCGGGAACAATTGCAACATATTAGCAATTGAATACCGGGCCAGACCTGTCGGCGCCTGCAGTGGCCGAAACAAAGACAGGTGAACGACCACCCCCCGATCGAGGAATCGCCTCCCCATTGGACACATCGACCCCAGAGATGGGGACAGATCCAATCACTTGGGACTCAGGGTCAAGGGCCGCCCCGGGAGGCGGGAAGCCCCTGGGCCCTATAGAAGTGAGGGGCCAAGTTCAGATCTCTCTCTCCTCTTCGCCTGCTCGAGACCTTCGCAAGACCAGCCACCGGCAAGTGTAAGTTTGAATCCAGCGATCGCTATCCGGTAGAGACACCTAGCCACCGACCTGTAGCAGCCTTTTGAATCCCACCGGCCAGATCTGATTGGACAAGCCATTCGTTTCCCTGACCTGGTGGGCTCTTCCTAAGTTAAGTATTGGCCAGTAGTGATAGGTTTATTATATAGAAAGTAGTATTAGGGTATTAATATTGCTTGTATATAATAAGTGACCGTTGTTTTAACCCTTACTAAGCGGTGTGCTGTATTATTAATCATAACCTGAACTTGAACCACGTGGTGGTATCATAAAGATACCTGGCGACTCATGAGCAAAGGTGACGTAATCAGAGCCAATAGACTAAGGTTAAAAAGAGCAACAGTTCCCCATGGTAGGCTTCTGCAGAAAGTAAGGAGGCATGGGATAGTGGGAAATTTGGCCAGTTGGATAACGAACTGGCTAACTGATAGAAGTCAGAGAGTGATGGTGGATGGCAAATATTCAGCCTGGATCCCAGTTACCAGTGGTGTACCGCAGGGATCCGTTCTGGGTCCTCTGCTGTTTGTGATTTTCATTAATGACTTGGATGAGGGAGTTGAAGGGTGGGTTAGTAAATTTGCAGACGATACGAAGATTGGTGGAGTTGTGGATAGTAAGGAGGGCTGTTGTTGGCTGCAAAGAGACATAGATAGGATGCAGAGCTGGGCTGAGAAGTGGCAGATGGAGTTTAACCCTGAAAAGTGTGAGGTTGTCCATTTTGGAAGGACAAATATGAATGCGGAATACAGGGTTAACGGTAGAGTTCTTGGCAATGTGGAGGAGCAGAGAGATCTTGGGGTCTATGTTCATAACATCTTTGAAAGTTGCCATTCCAGTGGATAGAGCTGTGAAGAAGGCCTATGGTGTGCTAGAGTTCATTAACAGAGGGATTGAATTTAAGAGCCGTAAGGTGATGATGCAGCTGTACAAAACTTTGGTAAGGCCACATTTGGAGTACTGTGTACAGTTCTGGTCACCTCATTTTAGGAAGGATGTGGAAGCTTTGGAAAAGGTGCAAAGGAGATTTACCAGGATGTTGCCTGGAATGGAGAGTAGGTCTTAGGAGGAAAGGGTGAGGGTGCTAGGCCTTTTCTCATTAGAACGGAGAAGGATGAGGGGCGACTTGATAAAGGTTTATAAGATGATCATGGGAATAGATAGAGTAGACAGTCAGACTTTTTCCCAGGGTGGAACAAACCATTACAAGGGGACATAAATTTAAGGTGAATGGTGGAAGATATCGGGGGGGATGTCAGAGGTAGGTTCTTTACCCAGAGAGTAGTGGGGGCATGGAATGCACTGCCTGTGGAAGTAGTTGAGCCGGAAACATTAGGGACCTTCAAGCAGCTATTGGATAGGCACATGGATTACGGTAAAATGATAGTGTAGATTTATTTGTTCTTGAGGGCAGCACTGTAGCATTGTGGATAGCACAATTGCTTCACAGCTCCAGGGTCCCAGGTTCGATTCCGGCTTGGGTCGCTGTCTGTGCGGAGCCTGCACGTTCTCCCGTGTCTGTGTGGGTTTCCTCTGGGTGCTCCGGTTTCCTCCCACAGTCCAAAGATGTGCAGGTTGGGTGGATTGGCCAATGATCAATTGCCCCCCAAGTGTCCAAAATTGCCCTTGGTGTTGGGTGGAGGTGTTGACTTTGGGTAGGGTGCTCTTTCCAAGAGCCGGTGCAGACCCAATGGGCCGAATGGCCTCCTTCTACACTGTAAATTCAATGATGATCTATGATTAATCTAGGACAAAGGTTCGGCACAACATGGTGGGCCGAAGGGCCTGTTCTGTGCTGTATTTTCTATGTTTACTGTGTGTACCGCCCCCGACAGGTTTGTTCACTAGCTTTCAGGTGTTGAGCAAGACCATTACTTTTATTCAACTGAGGAATTGGGCACACTATCCGGGTAAGCCATTTGAGGTTAAAACTGCAGTTAAATATCGAGCGTTCTGGGCAGTTTTTGTCTCCCATGTTTTGGGAAAGGATATACTCTCCTTGGGAGGTGCTTCAGTGAAGGTTCACTGGATTGGTCCTTGGGATTGGGGTGGGGGAGGGTGTCGTGTTCTTCATCCTGGGGTAACACGGACTGCAACTGGATGCAGTCAGACTGTAAGGCAGACACCAAACTTCTGCCTTACATCCAAACGATTTATTGAACTTCTTTAACAATGCACACAGCTTGCTGTGGGTTGACACTCTACTACTCTAAGCGTACTAACTCTAACTAAATAGACCAGACTACCTCTGAGCCACATGTAGAAGGTGCTGACTGATATATACACCCTGACTGTCACTACAGTTGTCACCAGTGGAAAGAGGCGGAGTGCTGATGCCTTGTGTGTTATAGTAGGAAGCCACCCTCTTGTGTTCTGTCTGGTGATTGGTTGTGTTCTGCCCTGTGTGTTGATTGGCTAACCTGGGTGTCTGTCACTACCTGTCTTTACCTCATGATGTGCGTTGGTGCATACTATGACAGAGGGGATGTCCTCTGAGAGGCTGACAAAACCGTATATTCTCTGAAGTTTAGAAGAATGAGGTGATCTAATTGAAATGCACACTATTCATAGATTATCATAGAATTTACAGTGCAGAAGGAGACCATTCGGCTCATCGAGTCTGCACTGGTTCTTGGAAAGAGCACCCTACCCAAGGTCAACACCTCCACCCTATCCCCATAACCCAGTACCCCACCCTACACTAAGGGCAATTTATCATGGCCAATCCGCCTAACCTGCACATCTTTGGACTGTGGGAGGAAACCGGAGCACCCGGAGGAAACCCACGCACACACTGGGGAGAACGTGCAGACTCCGCACAGACAATGACCCAAGCCGGAATCGAACCTGGGACCCTGGAGCTGTGAAGCAATTGTGCTATCCACAAGGCTACCGTGCTGCCCCTATTCTGAAGAGTTCTGACGGGGTGGATGCTGAGAGATGATCTCGCGTTCTCTCCCCCCCCCCCCCCCCCCCCAATCCCCCATGTCAGGGAACCTAAAGCATAGGAGGGGGGGGAAATGCTGAATTTGGCAGGCGGCACGGTAGCAGAGTGGGGAGCACTGTTGCTTCACTGCTGCAGGGTCCCAGGTTCGATTCTTGGCCTGGGTCACTGTGCGGAGTCTGCACGTTCTCCCCATGTCTGCGTGGGTTTCCTCCGGGTGCTCCGGTTTCCTCCCACAAGTCCCAAAAGATGTGCTTGTTAGGTGAATTGGACATTCTGAATTCTCCCTCTGTGTACCCGAACAGGCGCCGGAATGTGGCGACTAGGGGCTTTTCACAGTAACTTCATTGCAGTGTTAATGTGAGCCTACTTGTGACGATAAAGATTATTATCCCATCAGATCAGCAATCTCAGTGAATGGTGGAGCGGACTCGGTGGACTGAATAGCCGTCTTCTGATTTAACCACTATCTATAGTAACTTTGCAAACCTGATAATGTTTTCCAAACTATACAGCAGTGGTTTCTGAGATGAGCAACCCTATAGTAGATTGTGAAATTCTGTGGAACCCCAATCCCACATAACATAAAAAGGAAAAGCAACCAGATTATTAAAGCCAAGAACAACCCTTGAAAAATGGCCGGAACTTGCTGAATCCTTTAGGGGTGCTCGTTGAGGTTTAGTTGAAAAACATTGCAATGCAACAGTAGAGCTGAATTTTTCCAAATCTGGAAGTCATTATCCACAGTGGCAACTCCAGGTTATCAGGCAGGAATGAAAGCCAGAATCTATTCCAACGGCCGTCTGTGGTGGCCAAATATTTGCCTCCGCTGATGATCGAATCTTCTCATTTCAAGCCTACATACTGTAGGAAATATTGTTTTCCCTGTACAAGTGTCTACATGGCTTTTTCCTGAACAAAACTAGCTCATGGCATCGTAGAATTTACAGTGCAGGTGACCATTCAGCCCATCGAGTCTGCACCGGCCCCTGGAAAGAGCACCTCCACCCTAGCCCCGCAACCCAGCCTAACCTTTTTGGACACCAAGGGCAATTTAACATGGCCAATCCGCCTAACCTGCACATCTTTGGGCTGTGGGAGGAAACCGGAGCACCCGGAGGAAACCCACGCACACACGGGGAGGACGTGCAGACTCCGCACAGGCAGTGATCCAAGCTGGGAACGAACCTGGGGCGCTGGCGCTGTGAGGCAACAGTGCTGACCACTGTGCTACCATTGAGGGCAGTACTGCTATCTCAGAGCGCATGGGATCCGGGTTCGATTATGACCTTGGGCGACTGTAGAGTTTGCACGTTCTCCTAATGTCTGCGTGGGTTTCCTCCCACGGTCCAAAGATGTGAAAGTTAGGTGGATTGGCCATGATCAATTGCCCTTGGTGTCCAAAGGTGGGGGTGTGAGCCTAGGTGGGATGATGCAGACTCTATGGGCCTAATGGCTTTTCTGCACTGTAGGGATTCTATGATTGTGCTGATTAGGTGTGTGGGCTTCGGGAGGGTGCTCTTTCCAAGGGCCAGTGCAGGCTCGATGGGCCGAATGGCCGCCTTCTGCACTGTAAATTCCATGATTCCCTGTCGTGGGATCGGAGAATCCTGCCCAGGGTCTCACTTTTAGGATAAGGGGACTATCATTTGGGGCTGAGACGAGCAATTTCTTCACTCGAGGGTTGTGAATTTGTGGAAACCTCCATCGCAGAGGGTGCTCCATTGCCGAATATATTTGAGACTGGCATGGAGGTTCATAGTAACTCGGAATTATGGGGAGCAGCCAGGACAATGGGGCTGAAGCCCACAATCGCCCATGATGGGCTGAATGGCAGAGCAGGCTTGACAGAACATATGGTGCACTGCTATTTTTGGGGGGGTATATTAATTTTTGTAAATAAAGCAAGCTTTCCAGTTGGATAGATTTCATCCGCATCACTGATAACGCCTCCACATCCTATCCTGCCATCTCGCACTACTAATCGCTCAATATGTGGCCTTTTCTCCCGCTGGCTGTTTCTGTATGGCTTCAAAGGATTTTACTTTGATCTGAAGTGTTCCCCACGGAAATAAATACTTCCACTGATCCTACTCTTTTTCAGGCAGAACAGCGAAAGATGTCCTTTGTAATATCACATGAACCATCAAACTTCACAATGTGGGCCTCGCAGCTTCGCATATTCAGTCGTGCAATATGAGACACCACTGGCCTGGGCCGAGTTTATTGCCCATCTCCAATAGCCCTTCTAGTGGCTTGATACAACTGTGTGTCTCGCTCGGCCATTTCAGAGGGCAGTTAAAGTCGAACCGTGGGGTCTGGAGCCACATGTAGGCCAGACGGGGTAAGAATGGCAGACTTCCTTCCCGAAAGGATATGAGTGAATCAGATGGATTTTTACTACAATCGATTATAGTTTCCTGGTCACGCTTGCCGATGCTAGCTTTTTATTCCCGATTGTATATAATGAACTATTTTAATTTCCCCCGGTAGGATTTGAAGGCATGTCTCTGGATCATCGGTCCTGCCCACAGGATTGCTAGTCCATTAACCTAATCTCAGCACCTTCCAAACCCATGGCCACCACCATCTAGAAGGCCGAGAGCAGCAGATACCTGGGATCACCCCCACCTGGAGGTTCCCCTCCAAGTCACTCCCCATCCTGACTGGGAAATATATCGGCCGTTCCTTCAGTGTCGCCGGGTCTAAATCCTGGAGCTCCCTCCCTAACAGCACGGTGGGTGTACCTACAGCTCAGGGACTGCAGCGGCTTCAAGACGGCAGCTCAGCACCACCTTGTCAAGGGGCAATTAGGGATGGGCAATAACTGCTGGCCTACCCAGCGACGTCCACATGAAGTCAGTTGCAGTCTTGTTATGGTGAGTGGAATTCAGATGATCTGAAATTTAAAATGATTTAATCTGTGACTGGTACATTGGCCTCCTCAAAGGGGAGTGGGAATGTGTCTCTCGGGCATGATTACGTAAGAACTAGGAACAGGAGTAGGCCATCTGGCCCCTCGAGCCTGCTCCGCCATTTAATGAGATCATGGCTGATCTTTGTGGACTCAGCTCCTTAGATATCCACGTTCGATATGATGTGCTTGTGTAACCTACCTCTTCTTTCACCCGAGGAAGGAGCAGTGCTCCGAAGGCTAGTGATTGGAAACAAACCTGTTGAACTTTAACCTGGTGTTGTCAGACATCTTACTGTGTCCACCCCACCGCAGTCCAACTTCGGCATCTCCACATCGTAGGTGGTGTTCGAGGGTTGCAAGGGTTGAGGGTCAGAGGTTAGGGACAGGAGTGATGCCAGGGGCATACAGGTGGGCGCTGACCCTGGCAGCTCGAAGGAGCTCAATCATCTTGCGGCATTGCAGGCCAGTCCTCGTTCCGCTGCCAACTCTCACGCCCTCCGCCATCATCCCAGGTTTGGTGTCAACTGCCCATCGTGGGGATTAGGATGTCTCCTCTCCTCCACAGCATTCTGTTTATGTTGGCATCCAGGAATCTCGGTACAGCTCTCCTTGCAGGAAGCATTCAAAAGCTGCTCCATCTCTCCCAAGGAGAACAGGTGACTCCTGACTCCAGCGAATCGCTGGCCTGGGGAATCGGGAATCCAGCGAGTTAACGTGGCCCAATTGCACAAACTGAATCTCACATCATCCTGGCTTTGAAAGAACAAAGAAAAGTACAGCACAGGAACAGGCCCTTTGGCCCTCCAAGCCCGTGCCGACCATGCTGCCCGACTAAACTACAATCTTCTACACTTCCTGGGTCTGTATCCCTCTATTCCCATCCTATTCATGTATTTGTCAAGATGCCCCTTAAATGTCACTATCGTCCCTGCTTCCACCACCACCTCCGGCAGCAAGTTCCAGGCACCCACTACCCTCTGCGTAAAAAAACTTGCCTCGTACATCTCCTCTAAACCTTGCCCCTCGCACCTTAAACCTATGCCCCCTAGTAATTGACCCCTCTACCCTGGGGAAAAGCCTCTGACTATCCACTCTGTCTATGCCCCTCATAATTTTGTCGACCTCTATCAGGTCGCCCCTCAACCTCCATCATTCCAGTGAGAACAAACCGAGTTTATTCAACCGCTCCTCATAGCTAATGCCCTCCATACCAGGCAACGTCCTCGTTAATCTCTTCTGCACCCTCTCTGAAACCTCCACATCCTTCCGGTAGTGTGGCGACCAGAATTGAACACTATACTCCAAGTGTGGCCTAACTAAGGTCCTATACAGCTGCAACATGACTTGCCAATTCTTATACTCAATGCTCCGGCCAATGAAGGCAAGCATGCCGTATGCCTTCTTGACTACCTTCTCCACCTGTGTTGCCCCTTTCAGTGACCTGTGGACCTGTACTACTAGATCTTTCTGACTGTCAATACTCTTGAGGGTTCTACCATTCACTGTATATTCCCTACCTGCATTAGCCCTTCCAAAATGCATTACCTCACATTTGTCCGGATTAAACTCCATCTGCCATCTCTCCGCCCAAGTCTCCAAACGATTTAAATCCTGCTGTATCCTCTGACAGTCCTCATCGCTATCCGCAATTCCACCAACCTTTGTGTTGTCTGCAAACTTACGAATCAGACCAGTTACATTTTCCTCCAAATCATTTATATCGTGAGCTCTTTGTATAAAACAGGAGAATTGCGGCATACAGATCTGTTTGCCTTACATCAGGAAAAATGCCAGAATCTATTAGAAAGGATGTGACAAATAGACACTTGGATCATCATGATCTGCTTGACCATAGTCAGCGTGGATTTACAAATGGGAAATCATGTTTGACGAACTTGTTGCAGTTTTTTGAGAATGTCACTAACAAAATTGACAAAGAAGGGTCAATGGACATAGTATGCTTGGATTTTCAGAAGGCTTTTGATTATCATAGAATTTACAGCGCAGAAGGAGGCCATTCGGCCCATCGAGTCTGCACCGGCTCTTGGAAAGAGCACCCTACCCAAGGTCCACACCTCCACCCAGTCCCAGTAACCCCACGGGCAATTTTGGACACTAAGGGCAATTTATCATGGCCAATCCACCTAACCTGCACATCTTTGGACTGTGGGAGGAAACCGGAGCACCCGGAGGAAACCCACGCACACACTGGGAGGATGTGCAGACTCCGCACAGACAGTGACCCAAGCCGGGAATCGAACCTGGGACCCTGGAGCTGTGAAGCAATTGTGCTATCCCCAATGCTACCGTGCTGCCCGAAGTAAGTTCGCGGATGACACCAAGGTTGGTGGAGTGGCAGATAGTGCTGAGGATTGTCAGAGGATACAGCAGGACAGAGATAGAATCATAGAATTTACAGTGCAGACGTACTCTACCCAAGCCCACATCCTATCCCGTAACCCAGTAAACCCACCCAACCACGCGCACACAGGGAGAACGTGCAGACTCCTCACAGGTAGTGACCCAAGCCGGGAATCGAACCTGGGACCCTGGCGCTGTGAAACAACTGTGCTAACCACTGTGCTGCCAAGTCGGGCAGAGAAATGGCAAATGGAGTTTAATCCTGGCAAATGGAGTTTAATCCAGGCAAATGTGAGGTAATGTATTTTAGGACGTCTAACATAGAGGAGAAATTTACGGCAAATGGCAAAACTGAGGAATGTAGAAAGTCAGTGCAGGGCCACATCTTTGAAAGTGGCAACACAAGTGGACAAGGTAGCCAAGAAAGCAGACGGAATGCTTGCCTTCATTGGACGGGGCATCGAGTATAAAAACTGGCAAGTCATGCTACAGCTGTATAGAACCTTGGTCAGGCCGCACTGGAATATTGCACACCATTCTGGTCGCCGCACTACCAGAAGGATGTGGAGGCTTTGGAGAGGCGTAGGGGTGGTTTATCAGGTGTTGCCTGGATTGAAGGGTGTTCATTAACAGTGTTCAAAAGGCATCTCGACAAGTACATGGATAGGATGCGTATAGAGGAATATGGCACTAGGAAGCGCTGAGGGTTTTGGCCAAGGTTGGTATCATGACTTGGAGGGCCGAAGGGCCTTCTTCTCTGCTTCACTGGCCTCTTTGTTTTTTTGATTAAATCCCCCACAGGAGGTTGATTAGCAATTTAAAAGCACATAGGATATGTTACGTCCTGTGTTGTGGCCGTGGTAATAATGCACACAGCACATCTAGTTCTTTGACTAGTAAGATAACTGACGAACTATGGTACAAACGGTAACGAATTATTGAATTCTCCTGGAGCTACTTCTAATGTGACTACCTCGTGTACGACTTACTACCAACTGCCCTGTGAAGTCACATGGTGGATCACCATCCCCATTGGTGGTCGGAGGTGGTACATCCAACTATATACATTGCTATGCATATGCATAACACCACAGGGTAGGAGGCAATATACTCTCATGGATTGATTGGCTAACAGGCAGAGGGTAGGAATAAATGGGTCATTCTCGCGTTGAGGCTGTGGCTAGTGGGGTACCGCAAGGATCAGCACCTGGGCCCTAGCTGTTCACAATATACATCAATGAGTTGGTCGTGGGGACCACAGTTTGCAAATAGTACAAAGCGGGGCGGGAATGTATGTTGTGAGGAAGACATAAAGAGGCTACAGGAGGATTTGGACAGGTTCCGTGAGTGGACACTAATATGGAATATAATGTGGGAAAACCTGAGGTAATCCATTTTGGTCGAAGGAACAGATGTGCAGAGTATTTCCTGAATGGTAAGAAATTTGCAAGTGGGCAAGAAATAGCGGGTTGAAGGTGAAACACAACCTCATTTTGGTGGGGGGGGTGTCCTCTGAGACCATTGGAGGCATTTCCCCCTCCCTCCCCACATCGTGCACTCTCTTTAATTCTCCCCCCCCCCCCCCCCAATCCCTTCACCCCCAGCAGCCGCTATTTGGGTGGACAAGCTCCCTTTTCAGTCAAGGGGAGGGGGTGGACAAGGCGATACGGCACCCCCCACCCCCTCATAAAATCAATCCCGTAAAACTACAGTACTTAACCTCGGCATTCCATCCCACTGCTGGGTTCCCTCTGCTCAATGGTGCTTTTCAAACTTTTTGTCCGGGGTCCCATTTTTACCAACTGGCCAACCTTCGGACCCTCGCCGGCCGACCTTTGGGCCCCACGCCGGCCGGCCGACCCACGCTGGCCGACCTTCGGACCCTCGCCGGCCGACCTTTGGGCCCCATGCCGGCCGGCCGACCTTCGCGCCCCACGCCGGCCGACCTTCGCGCCCCATGCCGGCCGACCTTCGCAACTCATACCGGCCGACCTTCGCGGCCCACGCTGGCCGACCTTCGCGACCCACGCTGGCCAGCCTTCACGACCCACGCCGGCCGGCCTTCACGACCCACGCTGGCCAGCCTTCGCGACCCACCCACGCTGGCCGACCTTTGGACCCCACGCCGGCCGACCTTTGGACCCCACGCCGGCCGACCTTTGGACCCCACGCCGACCAGCCTTCACGACCCACGCCGGCCGGCCGGCCTTCGCGCCCCACGCTGGCCGACCTTCGCAACTCACACCGGCCGACCTTCGCGACCCACGCCGGCCGGTCTTCGCGACCCACGCTGGCCGACCTTTGAGACCCATGCCGGCCGACCTTCACGACCCATGCCGGCCGACCTTTGGGCCCCACGCCGGCCGGTCTTCGCGACCCACGCTGGCCGACCTTCGGGACCCTCGCCAGCCGACCTTCGGGACCCTCGCCGGCCGACCTTCGCGACCCACGCCGGCCGACCTTCGCAACTCACACCGGCCGACCTTCGCGACCCACGCCGGCCGGTCTTCGCGACCCACGCCGGCCGGTCTTCGCGACCCACGCTGGCCGACCTTTGAGACCCATGCCGGCCGACCTTCACGACCCAGGCCGGCCGACCTTTGGGCCCCACGCCGGCCGGTCTTCGCGACCCACGCTGGCTGACCTTCGGGACCCTCGCCGGCCGACCTTCGCGACCCACGCCGGCCGACCTTCGCGACCCACGCCGGCCGACCTTCACGACCCACGCCGGCCGACCTTCGCAACTCACACCGGCCGAACTTCGCGACCCGCCATTTTCTCTTACCTTGTTTGCTCCTAACAAAATGGAGGAATCACAATTGCGCCAAAAGCACGTAATGGCGATGTTCGGGGCCTTGGCTGTTAAGTAATGGGTTAAGAGTTAAGTAATGCATTAAGAGACATTGCAATTAGTTGTCTCATTTATGTTAAGTATCCATTAATTGACACTGATATGTAAAGGGGCTTCAGGTGGCCTCTGTCAGGTGATGTGTTAAGAGTTTTGTGCAGAGGCTGTGGAACTGAAATAAATGGTGTTTGGTGAAAAGGAACAGAACTATTGACTCTTCACACAACGGTAACTAAAACGTATAACAATGGTAGCAGAGGATGGTTGCTGTGCAAATGTGAAGGTTTGAAACATACAACTTTTCCTGATCAAACCAAGGAGTGAGCGAGAAGGAGAAAAAAAAAGATACATGGCTGAACCCAGGATAAAGATGGCTGGATATGACTATCCCCCCTTATTTTCTGAAAGGGAATCGTACGACCAATGGAGAAGTGCAGTAGTTATGTGGACTAAGGTAACTGCTTTGGGAAAGAGAAAACAAGGTATGGCATTGGCTCTTTCTCTACCATATGGCAGTAAAATCCAAAACAAAGTACTTTCTGAGCTGGAATTGGAAGAGTTAGACTCAGAAGAAGGTCTGGAGACTCTATTACATTATATGGATAAGACTTACAAGAAAGATGACTTAAGTGCGTACAAAGCATGGTCGGATTTTGATAAGTTCCGGAAAATAGAGGAATTCTCCATGGAAGACTATATAATGGAATTTGGCAGACTATATAAAAGGCTGCAGAAACACAACCTGGAATTTCCACAGTCTGTGTTGGCCTTTAAATTACTTGACTGTGCTAGAGTGAGCAACATGGATAGGCTCCTGGTTTTGACAGGAGTTCAGTTTACGGATGAGGATACCTTATTCGATCAGATGACAAAAGCTTTAAAGAGGTTTCTGGGGAAACATTCGATTCCGATGACTCAAATAGGTCAGTCTGCGAAAAAGCAGAATATGGAAGATACACTACTAACAGGATGGCAAAATTGTACGGCTACGAACAGGGCCCAAGACTATAGAAGGATATCGAGACAAGGAAATTATGAAGTCATAAACCCAGTTAGAACTTACAGTGGGAAGATGAACCCCAGAAATGCACGGGGCATGATAAATCGATGATTTCGATGTGACTCTCAATACCATTATGTCTTCAACTGTCCAAAACGTTATGATAAGAGTGTTTGAAGCAACACATGACACGGAAGAGTCAGAGAGGAAAAAGATAGTGACCAGAGAACATAGAACGTAGAACATTACAGCGCAGTACAGGCCCTTCGGCCCTCGATGTTGCGCCGACCTGTGAAACCACTCTAAAGTCCATCTACACTATTCCCTTATTGTCCATATGTCTATCCCATGACCATTTGAATGCCCTTAGTGTTGGCAAGTCCACTACTGTTGCAGGCAGGGCATTCCACGCCCTTACTACTCTGAGTAAAGAACCGACCTCTGACATCTGTCCTATATCTATGTCCCCTCAATTTAAAGGTATGTCCCCTCGTGCTAGACATCACCATCCGAGGAAAAAGGCTCTCACTGTCCACCCTAGCCAATCCTCTGATCATCTTGTATGCCTCAATTAAGTCACCTCTTAACCTTCTTCTCTCTAACGAAAACAGCCTCAAGTCCCTCAGCCTTTCCTCATAAGATCTTCCCTCCATACCAGGCAACATTCTGGTAAATCTCCTCTGCACCCTTTCCAATGCTTCCACGTCCTTTCTATAATGCAGCGACCAGAATTGCACGCACCAGAGTTTTGTACAGCTGCAACATGACCTCCTGGCTCCGAAACTCAATCCCTCTACCAATAAAAGCTAACACACCGTACGCCTCCTTAACAACCCTCTCAACCTGGGTGGCAACTTTCAGGGATCTATGTACATGGACACCGAGATCTCTCTGCTCATCCACACTGCCAAGAATCTTACCATTAGCCCAGTACTCTGTCTTCCTGTTATTCCTTCCAAAATGCATCACCTCACACTTTTCTGCATTAAACTCCATTTGCCACCTCTCAGCCCAGCGCTGCAGCTTATCTATGTCCCTCTGTAACTTGTAACATCCTTCCGCACTGTTCACAACTCCACCAACTTTAATGTCATCTGCAAATTTACTCACCCATCCATCTACGCCCTCCTCCAGGTCATTTATAAAAATGACAAACAGCAGTGGCCCCAAAACAGATCCTTGTGGTACACCACTAGTAACAGGACTCCAGTCTGAACATTTCCCATCAACCACCACCCTTTGTCTTCTTCCAGCTAGCCAATTTCTGATCCAAACTGCTAAATCACCCTGAATCCCATGCTTCCGTATTTTCTGCAGTAGCCTACCGTGGGGGAACCTTATCAAACACTTTACTGAAATCCATATACACCACATCAACTGCTTTACCCTCATCCAACTGTTTGGTCACCTTCTCAAAGAACTCAAAAGAAGACATTGTCCTATTAACAAGCAATTTTATGCCGAAATGAGGGTGTTGGTTGCAGAATCCTTCAATTGTGCTGTATTGGACAGTGGCTGCACATCTACTGTGTGTGGAATTGACTGGTTAAAATGTTACCTGGACTCCTTGAATGCTGAAAGTCGTAACAAGGTTAAGGAATTTGAAAGTTCCACAAGTTTCAGGTTTGGGGATGATAATACTCTGAAGTCGCTGAAAAGAGTGATGATCCCTTGCAATATTGCCGGAGTGAATCATTTCATTAGCACGGATGTTGTATCAAGTGAGATACCTTTGCTTCTGAGCAGACCGTCGATGAAGAAAGCACACATGAAACTGGATATGAAACAGGATAAGGCAACAGTTTTTGGAAAGACGGTGGACTTACAATTTACACAGTCGGGACACTATTGTATTCCATTACTGAAAAATAATATTTCAACTAGAGTGGTTAAGGATGTGTTAATGGCAGTTGAAAATGGGACTTCCGCTGATAAAAAGCTTGTTGTATTAAAACTGCATGGGCAATTTGCACATCTGTCTCCTCGGAGGCTGAAAAATTTATTAAAGGATGCAGGGGTAAGGGATGACGACTATACTAAACTGAAAGAACAGGTTAGTGATTGCTGTGAAGTTTGTAGGAAGTACAGAAGGACACCAGCACGACCGATAGTAACCCTACCTTTGGCCAGGGATTTTAACAACATTGTGGCCATGGACCTTAAGATCTGGGATAAGGCCATTTTTCCGAAAGGACAACTACCAAAAGTTGGTACAAAGGTGACATACTTGCCTGAAGGGTCTAGTCAATGGAAGGATGCAATTGTTATTAGAGCAGGGAAGGCCACTGAAAAGTATAAACATTGGTTGAATGTACAGCATTCAGGGGAGGGAGTTGAGACAATGGATTGGGAACACAAAGTTCAAAAATGGAGGTCACAGGAACGCAGTGCCAGTTCAGATAGTACATCGGTTAGTGAACAGGTCCACAGGAAAAGGTCGAGAATTTTGAAAGGACATCCCACAGCAGATCGGAAAGATCAAGCAGTAGCAGTATAGAACAAGTTACCAGGCAGGAGAGGGGACGTAGTTTATCAAGGTCTCGGAACATGAGTAAGACTCCGAATACTAATAGGAGTAGAAGCTCACATGCACGTGAGGTTTTGGTGGCTTCCAATAAATTATATGAAAAGTTATCAAAGATTCTAAACAGCAAGAACTGCATAGTTGGAGTGAATTTGGGGTATACACGGAAGTACCGGATAGGGGACAAAGAGCTCTGTCCCACAGATGGATTTGCACGGAAAAGATTCTTCCGGATGGAACTTATAAGGAAAAGGCCAGGCTTGTGGCAAGGGGATTTGAAGAAAGCTTAGAAGATCAGGATTTAAGAGTAGATTCACCTACAGCAGGAAAGGTTATTTTAAAGATCTTCTTGGCTCTATTAGCCACAAAGGCATGGGAATGCAAATCTATAGATATAAAAGCTGCCTTTTTGCAGGGGCATCAGCTCCAGAGAGACATTTTTCTCCGTCCTCCTAAAGAAGCAGCTAACACAGAAGGGGTAATCTGGAAGTTGAACAAATGTGTATGTGGTTTAAATGTTGCATCTAGAGTCTGGTAGTTTTTGGTGAGGTCAGTTTTGTTAAAGTTAGGCTGTTACCAGTTGAAAGTAGATCCGGTAATGTTTTACTGGCACTATAAAGGGAACCTTTCTGGCATCTTTATGATGCATGCCAAATAATTTTTGTGGGGTGGGACTGGTGATTTTGAAGCTTTTGTAATCTCTGGTTTGAGGAAAGAATTCCGGGTCGGAAGTCAGGCTTCCGGCATTTAAATATATTGGACTGGAAATCGGACAGACTAAGTTAGGGGCAACTTTACGTCAGCAATCTTATTTGGAAAGCATCAGCCCAATGGCAATTAGTCGTGGCCGGGTTTCCACAAAAAGATGCAAGGTTTCAAAGATGGAAAAAGGGCAACTGCAAAGTTTAATTGGGCAACTGAATTGGTTAGGTAGACAGACTAGACCGGACGTGAGTTTTGATGTCTTAGAGTTGAGTACCAAAATGAATGATCCCAAAGTGGAAAACGTAATAAGAGTAAATAAAGCGTTTGGCCAAACTAAAAATGCAGGAGTGTGTTTTGAGGTTCCCTGTTTTAGGTGACCTTAGGCACTTGAAATTCCTAGTTTATAGTGATGCGTCCTATACAAATCAAGCACAGGAGGTTTTATAATTTTCCTCTTGGGGAACAATGGTAAATGTTGTCCTCTTGTGTGGGAAACAAAGAAAATAAGGAAAGTGGTCGAAAGCACGTTGGCTGCTGAGACGTTAAGCTTTGTAGAGGCGGTGGATATGGCCTTTTGTCAGATATTGACAGAAATTTAACTTTTGGATATTGTTGATGAAGGGCGCCTGTTTCTGTGATTTTATTTTCCAAAGAAAAAACAAAATTTGAAAAAAAAGAAGGGGGGAAATTGCGGGTGTGTTTTTGAGTTTCTTTAAATTTTGTTTTCACCTAATTATTTTTTTCTCCAAGGAAGGGGAGACTGTTAAGTAATGGGTTAAGAGTTAAGTAATGCATTAAGAGACATTGCAATTAGTTGTCTCATTTATGTTAAGTATCCAATGATTGACACTGATATGTAACGGGGCTGCAGGTGGCCCTTGTGTCAGGTGGTGTGTTGTTGAGAGTTTTGTGCAGAGGCTGTGGAAGTGAAATAAATGATGTTTGGTGAAAAGGAACAGGACTTCTGACTCTTCATACAACGGTAACTAAAAGGTATAACAGGGGCCTGCTCTCTGCCTCCCTCAGGCAGAAAGATTATAAAGAATGTTTAAAAAATCTTCTGCGTCTCCGATTGCTCAGATTTGCGGTCTTCGGCACGTTTAATCAAAGAGACCAAAGCCCGTGTCATCGTCAAACTCTTCAGATTCTTCCTGTTTCTCCTCTTTGATTTTCTCTTCAGCAGCAACACGGGCAGCGGTGGAAACAACTGCTGCAGCAGCTGGGGCTCGATGACCAGCACCAACGTTACAGATCAGACTGTTGACGTCAATATGAGCCAATGCCTTGGCAAACAGACTGGGCCAGAAAGGCTCAACGGTCACACCAGCTGTTTTAATCAGGGCATTGAGTTTGTCTTCGGTGACCGTGACCTCGTCGTGGTGCAGCACGAGCACGCTGTAGGTACAGGCGAGTTCCGAGGTGGAGGACATGGCGCTGGATCTCTGCGGGTGGGTCCCAACGGTGCGAGTCGCCGGTGGTGGGGGGGGGGGGGGGGGGGCTCTGCCTTAGCTTCGTTCAGAAGATCCGAGCACTTCCGACCCGGGCAGAGCGAGCAGCAGCCGGCTTTTAACTATGCCTGCTGCGAGCGGCCTTTTTAACCATATAACAAAAATGCGGCCGCACTTCGCATGTGTTCCCGCTCATTGGTCCCGCCTGCGTACAACTCTATGCATGTGCATCTATGAGCAGGCACGCATGCGCAGTGCGGCGGTATTTTTTTTATATGGTAAAAAGGCCACTCGCAGCCGGCACAGGTAAAAGCCGGCTGCTGCGCGCGAATGTGCGTAATCGGTAGCTCCGTGACGGACGCCTCCGCGACACTCCCGACCCACCCGCGGGGTGCGCCCCCGACTTTGAAGATCACTGCTCTAGTCTGTGATTAACGCAAACCTCTTCCCAATAATGAATCCCTTCCCCTTTCCTCCTCTATTCCCTTCCTCCTCCAGCCTCCACATCAATGTTCAACCACGCCACGTACCACCAGAATCGCACAGTGGGCTAAACAGCTGGCTTGTCATGCAGAAGGCGGCCAGCAGCGCGGGTTTCAAATCCCGTGCCGGCCTCCCCGAACTGGCGGCGGAATGTGGCGACTAGGGGCTTTTCACAGCAACTCCTTTGAAGCCTACTCGTGACAATAAGCGATTGTTATTATTAGAATCTCGGGCTGACACTTCTCGGTGCCGTACTGAGGGAGTGCAGCACTGTCAGAGGTGGAGTCTTTCGGATGAGGTGCCAAATCGGAACTCCCACTGCGGGGGCAAGTGTTCCCATGGTCACTGTGTTGAAGAGCTGGGGGGGGGGGGGTTTGGTGGGTTGATCCCAGTGTTCGAGCCACTGGCACTCTCGCTCCCAGTGGAAGTGTCACAATGATGGGAGAATGACGTTACACCAGAACAATCTGGCTAATCCAGTTTCCATTGGGAATATAAAAATAAGTACAGAATGTACAAGTTTAAAGTTGGACTGAATTACATCAGCATGTCTAATAATTCAAATCACTGAGACGTCCATCGCGGTTTTCGAGTCACAATGGCAATCCGATCTTGATACAAAATTCCTGGGAGAAGGTGAATTTATACAAAAGCAAAACTAGCTTAGCTGAATGTGGCAACCACTACACTCCAGAAACACTGCAGATTGGCATGTCAATGCTGACCGGTTTCTATGGCAACACTGGTGAGGCCTACCTTCCAGGCAGCCAGCTGCAACAGAATGAGATAATGCCAGGAGACCCACTTTCTCTCTCTCTCTCCTCAACTGTAATTCAAAAGTTCAGCGAGAGTAACAGAACAGATTGGGTTACAAGGTGGGAAGTTTGTGCCGACGATTAAGGCAAGGAATAACGCAATTAGCAGCTGCCAATTGCGTTTGGGAATCATGGGAAAAGCCTTTGAGAGAAGCAAGTCAATGCTGCCCGGCCCGAGGAATGTGGGTCACAGACGAAACGATCCCAGCCCTCTCCCGCCAACTTCCTGTCGGAACCCGGCCAAGAGGACAAAAAGCAGCTCCCCGACGGAGGTGGGTCACAGCGGGGGTAATTAGGGTCAGGGCATCCTGGAGAAGGATAGGCACCTTGGATACAGCAGAGGTAATCCTCCGGCATCTCGGGGCTGCAGTCCGACGAGCTGAGCAGTTTAACTACGGTGCAGAATTAGAATTCCTACAGTGCAGAAGGAGACCATTCGGCTCATCGAATATGCCCCAGCACTCTGAAAGAGCACGCTACCCAGGCCCATCCCCCCGCCCTATCCTTGTAACCACCGAACCTGCACATCTTTGTCCTGTGGGTGGAACCCAGAGGAAACCCACACAGACACACGGAGAACGTGCAAACCCCACACAGACAAGCACCCTCAGCAAATTCTAGGTACAAAAGCAGGAGAGACAAAAGTCGGAGAACAGGCACGAACAGACTCAAAAACAGCTTCTTCCCCGCTGTTACCAGACTCATAGAATCTCATAGAATTTACAGTGCAGAAGGAGGCCATTCAGCCCATCGAGTCTGCACCGGCCCTTGGAAAGAGCACCCTACCCAAGCCCACACCTCCACCCTATCCCCATAACCCAGTAACCCCACCCAACACTAAGGGCAATTTTGAACACTAAGGGCAATTTAGCATGGCCAATCCACCTAACCTGCACATCTTTGGACTGTGGGAGGAAACCGGAGCACCCGGAGGAAACCCACGCACACACGGGGAGAACGTGCAGACTCCACACAGACAGTGACCCAAGCCAGGAATCGAACCTGGGACCCTGGAGCTGTGAAGCAATTGTGCTAACCACTATGCTACCGTGCTGCCCAAAACCCGCTCCTAAACGACCCTCTTATGGACTGACCCCATTAACACTAAGAACATAAGAACTAGGTGCAGGAGTAGGCCATCTGGCCCTTCGAGCCTGCTCCAACATTCAATGAGATCATGGCTGATCTTTTGTGGACTCAGCTCCACTTTCCGGCCCAAACACCATAACCCTTAATTCCTTTATTCTTCAAAAAACAGATATCTTTATCTTAAAAACATTTAATGAAGGAGCCTCAACTGCTTCACTGGGCAGGGAATTCCATAGATTCACAACCCTTTGGGTGAAGAAGTTTTTCCTAAGCTCAATCCTAAATTAACTTCCCCTTATTTTGAGGCTATGCCTCCTAGTTCTGCTTTCACCCGCCAGTGGAAACAACCTCCCCGCATCTATCCTATCCCCTTCATAATTTTAAATGTTTCTATAAGATCCCACCACATCCTTCTAAATTCCAATGAGATGCACCCCTGTATGCTTCACCCAATGCCGCTGTTTATGTAGTTACATTGTGTACCTTGTGTTGCCCTATTATGTATTTTCTTTTATGTACTTAATGATCTGTTGAGCTGCTCGCAGAAAAATACCTTTCACTGTACCTTGGTACACATGACAATAAACAAATCCAATCCATCCAATAGATTCTTCCTGAAGTGAAACATCACGTAGAAACAGAATGCCCCACCATTTGGGGGAATCCTCGCTCACGACAAAATTGCAAACAATGAAGATGTTTTGCAACGGGAGTCAATTAGATAGGTTCCAGCAGGAGTGGCACTGTGTTTTGCACTGGGACCGCGGCGCTGAGGATCTGGGTTCGAATCCCGGCCCTGGGTCACTGTCCGTGTGGAGTTTGCACATTCTCCCCGTGTCTGCGTGGGTTTCGCCCCCACAGCCCAAAGATGTGTAGGTTAGGTGGATTGGCCACGCTAAATTACCCCTTAATTGGAAAAAGAAGTAATTGGGTGTCATGATATTCAGGTAAACATCATAGCACATACATACATACATACTGATGGACAGATCAGTGGACCAATCAACACACACAACACGACAGCCAATCACAGGCAAGAGCATACACAGTACAAAACAGGGAACACGACACTTCCTGGGCACTCGAGCAGGAGACGGCTCGGGGCACAGTGCTCATTCCAAGCCACTCAGACATCCACCATGTGCTGAGTGCCACTACAAGATAGAATTAGGAATAGGTCCACAGAATCAAGGGTCATGATCGAACCTCAGTAAACAGTTTACCAGTGTAAATAGATGTTTGAAATAAAACTGCGTTGTACCATTCGCAACCGTGTTGGTTCGTCTGTGTAGCAGAGCACCCAACACTTCATTGGGGCATCTAAATTTATTAAAAAGAAGATAGGTTGCAGCATTGCGAGGGCAGCATTGGTCTGTGTAGGTACAGTACAACAAACTGTGTTACCCATATGCGGCAGACATTGAGCAACACAAAATGCAGTGAGAATATTTTTAAAAAGAGACAATCCCCATTTTGGAACCTCATGAATCACCTCAAAAGCAGCGGACAAAAATCAGTGAATGTTTCAGAATTGAACAGAGCCCGTTATTACAGCTCCAGACCGAGAGATTCAGACAGGGCGGCACAGTGGTTAGCACTGCTGCCTCACTGCGCCAGGGGCCGGGTTCAATTCCGGCCTCTCGTGACTGTCTGCGTGGAGTTTGCACCTTCTCCTCCCCCATCTATGTGGGCTTCCTCCGGGTGCTCCGGTTTCTTTCCACAGTGCAACTATTGTAAGGTTTAACCAATCAGCTAAATCAACAAACTGAGGGACAAATTAAAAGGGGACGCTCCTTAAAGGGGCACTGCCCTAAATAAAAACAAAAAGCAAATGAAACGTAAAAACGTCAAACCAAACGGTGATTAAAAGGGGTCGATAAAGCACCCCAGACCCTTGTAGTTTTTAACCTCACCACTATTCTTAGAATTCCCCCTGTACCAAAAAGGGCTGATTTATTCTAAATGATGAGTAGGGATTCTCCTTCCCCGACTCCTACGCAGACACAGGCGAATGCTATTCGGGTCAAACTAGTATTTCAAGTTATCCCCCGGTATAACTCGTATCTTCGTAGAAGAATTTTATCTACTTACCACTTAGTAACTTACACACGGGTCCAGCTTGCTAAGTGAAGTAAAGTAAACTTTAAAGAGAAAATAATAACCACTCTTTCAGGTTATCAATTTGAACTTAACTTTATTTTCAAGTTAAAAGAGAATAACTGCTTTTACAGAAAGGTAGAAAGATCTTTTCCTGTTCGGACCAGTTGCAGACTTTGAAGTCTCTCTTGACAATCAGGCTTCTTTAACTTTTGGTCTTCTGCTGAGTTCTCTGGGCTGCTCGGTCTGTCGATGCTGCTTGCCCCATCACCGAGGAAGATGCTCTTCTGATTATCTGCTCATTATCCCCAGTTTTTATAGCCATTTGGGGCTCCTTAACCTTTGAACCTGGCACCCTTCAGACTGTCTGCATGACATTTGGTAGGCTAAATTTTAGCAGTTTAGAAGCGTGGTTCTGCTTGTACAGAGATAGTGCAGTTTCATCCTCCCTAGCTCGCCATCCCTGACTGCATTTTTCTCGCTTTGCTTGACATGTCATAAATTTATATGCCTTAGTTCGCACTCTTTTGGTTTCATGTCTTTTCTGATGCACTTTTTCTCTGATTCGACTCGGGTCATCTTCAGGTTAAGCTAATGTCATGTTAGTGTTATCCCCCCTGAGTCTAACTTTCTCTGTTTTGGCCATCTTCAAAAGGCTTTAACTTCAAATGTGATGTACGTTATAATGTTACCTTGTCACCTTTTAGTTTCCTCAATTTATTAATCAGTTGTTTCATTTTATTACTTTTCACACTTTAACATTTGTTCCTTATCTTATACTTTCAATTCTGGCTGCTTTTCCTAATTGTTCAATTAAGTAACTCCTTACTAAAGATTTGTGAGATACTGTTCCTTTTCCTATAACTTTAAGAGTTTTTAAGTCAATCAAATGTCTTTTCTAACTTTGTGAACTAAAATGAAGCTCCTATCAGTTTTCATCCCTGTCTGTGAAGTTGTCTGCTTTCAAAACAGGCTGCTGCTGTTAACCCCTTGTGGGACTTCTCCTTTTTTATTTAAACGCCTCAGGTATTCTTAGTGTTATTTTCATGTTTCAAATTTCATATTCTTCTAAGTTTTCACAACACCCTGTAGTGCCCACCAGCCATGGAAGGCCTCGAGGGTGCCCGTGGACACCGCTGCTCCCTCTCCAGGGATACCCGGCAGCGAATGAAGCAGCGGAAGTGGGGCAGACAGTCAGGCTGGATGACCTGTAGATGGCAAGTTTTTGCCAGGCCCAGGAGCAGGTTCACGAAGAGGTCCTCCCCCTTCCCCGCCCCTTTCTGAATGGGGTCCCTGTAGATAAGGAGCTTGGGGCTGAAGTGCAAACAAAATTGTAAAAGGTTTGGCACAAAACTAAAAACAGGGTGCAGCCTAAAACGTTTAACGTTGACGTGGTCCACGGACTTGACAAGGCCGCAAAACAGGCAGGTATCTTGGGAGTCTGTGAACCGGTACAGGTGACGGCTGCAAGCAAAACCCTCCAGTCCAGATCCCATAAGATTAAGGCGGCGGTCATCTCCATCGTGGGTCTTCCACAATTGAAAGATGTGCAGGTTAGGTGGATTGGCCATGATAAATTGTCCCTTAGTGTCCAGGGATGTACGGGTTAGGTGGATTGGCCGTGTTAAATTGTCCCTTAGTGTCCAGGGGTGTACAGGTTAGGTGGATTGGCCGTGATAAATTGTCCCTTAGTTTCCAGGGATGTGCCGGATAGGTGGATTGACCATGTTAAATTGCCCTTTAGTGTCCAATGATGTGCTGGTTAGGTGGCTTGACCATGTTAAATTTCCCCTTAGTGTCCAAAGATTTGCAGGTTAGGTGGATTGGCCATGCTAAAATTGCCCTTTAGTGTCCAAAGATGTGCAGGTTGGTTGGTTTGGCCGTAATAAATTGCCTACAAACATGTGCAGGTTAGATTACAGGGTTCCAGGGATGGGAACAGGCCTGGGTTGGGTGCTCTTTCAAAAGGCCGGTGCAGACCCGATGGGCCGAATGGCCTCCTTCTGCACTGTAGGGATTCCATGAACGATACTCTGATTTCCAGATAAATCTTTCTGTTCAGGCTGCATGTCCGCTGAAGGCTGTGCTGCTCCCCCGCCCTGTCAGAAAGGCTCTCAATAAAAAGAGAATTTAACATTCAAGGCCAGGATGAACGTCCGGAGACTTGGACACATGTTCCCTTTGCAGCGTGTCGAGGTCTCGGCCTTGTCATGGCTCCCATCTTCTCAGGAGAGAGGAAATGGATAAGCGAACAATTGCTCGCGCAATGGGTGGCCTTGTTGACAAAGGCTTTAGTGCGGGTAAGTGAATAGGTGAACATGGAGGTCACGGAAGGCATACTTTACTGTACTGCTATTTGGTCCATTATACACGTCCTGTCTCATTGAAAGAGCTACCTACCTCTTGATACCATCCCAGTGGCTCAAGAATAGGGGCTATATGTAGGGGCTGGTTTAGCACACTGGGCTAAATCGCTGGCTTTTAAAGCAGATCAAGGCAGCAGCACGGTTCGATTCCCGTACCAGCCTCCTCAAACAGGCACCGGAATGTGGCGACTAGGGGCATTTCACAATAACTTCATTTGAAGCCTACATGTGACAATAAGCGATTTTCATTTTCAAGAATCCAGCCAGCTAGCAACTTCCTAAGATAAATTTAGGATGACAGTGATGCAAGCGTTTGCTTTAAAAATAAATAAATATAATTATTTTTTGTTGCACACATTTAGGATATTTACTGGTCCTCATGATCCCCACTTTTGCAGATTTTCACACACAGATGTAAACTCAGTGACACGTGAAGAGACTGAGTTACGATGAGAGCGGAGTGGGACATAAAATGGCCGTCCCCATAGGTTTCAGCTGCACTCAACATGGCAAATTCTCAATTAACGGTAGCAGTATTGATCCAAACATAGAACCGTATAGTTCCGTGCTGCTTCATTACAGGCACAATAGAGGTTGCCCAGTCACTATTAGTTTTTTAAAAAATTTAGAGTGCCCAATTATTTTTTTCCAATTACGGGGCAAATTAGCATAGCCAACCCACCTACCATACACATCTTTGGGTTGTGGGGGTGAAACCCATGCAGACACGAGGAGAATGTGCAAACTCCACACGGACAGTGACCCAGGGCTGAGATCGAACCCGGGTCCTCAGCGCCGTCATGCCGCCCATCCAGTCACTGTTAGTGATGGGTTCTAAGCCTCCTGTATTCTCAAGTCTCGTTAGTTCAGCGTCTACCGTTGGACATATGACGTAGGGTACTGTTCTAGTCTTGAGACTCTTAGGCTGGCTGTTTTGCTTGATCTTAAGTGGCATTTTTAATCCTTTCATGGACCTCACTATGTCCTCAAATACACTGCTGTTTTCTCTAAGATCCTCTGTAGATCTGTTTTAGAATCAACTAATCTGTTCACAGCAGTTCAGCTTTTTCTTCTCTAGCCAAAGAGAGCTGGAAAACGTTCTTGGGCAACATGGAGTGACAGCTCCACAGTTAACTCTACTCTGACTATGCTGTATCCTCTTAGAGGCACTATTTCCTTGGGATGACATCTGATGGCTTTAATGGTGGATGATTCAATTTTTCCTCATCGGCGATCCCGGGAGTTAGGGAGACAGCAGCTTCCATTTTTATACACCGTCCATTTAATTTGTGGAACTACCCAGAACCGATGTGATTCACCTTGGACTGAAAGTAGATTTAACATCAATTCCTCGTCAGATCGATGCTTGTGTCTTCTTACTGTTTTCTCTTCCACGCTGTCAATTCTCCTGGCGGAATTAATTTTGCTTCTTCCTTTAGGTGTGTGCTATTCCATTCTCCGCTCGCTCTTCTCTGGAGAAAATGGTTTACTCCAGCGAGCTTGCGCTATGTGGCTAATTCGGCCGCAATTTTCCCATTGGCTATCTCTGCTCCACCAACCGGCCTGTGATGATCCATTATTGTACATTGATGACCCGCCTGTTGCTGGGTAGACTTCCCCTGGCCAGCAGCCAGTTTATGGATCCTCAACCCTGCTCCAAGCTGAGAAGCCACCTTAGCAGCAAGCTCCATCGAAACAGCTGGTTGAGGAGCTGGTTTAGCACAGTGGGCTAAATAGCTGGCTTGTAATGCAGAACATGGCCAGCAGCGCGGGTTCAATTCCCGTACCGGCCTCCCCAAACAGGCGGCGGAATGTGGCGACTAGGGGCCTTTCACAGTAACTTCATTGAAGCCTACTTGTGACAATAAGCGATTATTATTATTAACAGCTATCTCTGAGGCTGTTTTCAGACTTAATGTTCAGTTAAGGCCTCAAACCACAAACCAAGCAGTCCCGAATTGTATTGGAAGGATTAAAAACCAATAGGCTCACACAGGTTATTGCCTGCTAGCTGGTAAATTCTCAAAGACAGACACGACGCCCAGGTCCCAGGTTCGATCCCGGCTCTGGGTCACTGTCCGTGTGGAGTTTGCACATTCTCCCCGTGTCTGCGTGGGTTTCGCCCCCACAACCCAAAGATGTGCAGGTTAGGTGGATTGGCCCCGCTAAATTGCCCCTTAATTGGAAAAAATGAATTGGGTACCCTAAATTTATATATTTTTAAAAAATTCTTAAAGACAGAAAACTAGCGATGAGAAGTCAGTTGTTGCTGATGATGAGAAACCAATTATTTCAGCTCGGTCTACAGATACAACTTAAGGAACCTTGATATATAAATTATCGAGAGGCAGGAGTCAGACAGTTCGCACACAAAAATTTAATTGATCATCCTCCGCGCAAAAACCTCAAATGAATTTAATTTTCTCAAGTCTGAGAAACCCCACCTTGTCGCTTCGGGGGCTCCGAGTCCCTCCACCCGAGTAACATCCATCTCCGGGCCTCCAGGGAGGCAAAGGCCACGACGTCAGCCTCTCTCACCCCCTGGGCTCCCGGGTCTTCCGACACACCGAAGATCGCTGCATCTGGACTCGGAACCACCTTCATTTGTAATACCTCTAACGTGACGTCAGAGAACCCCTGCCAGAAACCCCTCAGACACGCCCAAAACATATGGTCGTGATTTGCAGGACAACCCCCGCACAGCCCCCACACCTATCCCCCACCCCCTCAAAGAACCTGCTCATCCGGGCGACAGTCATGTGCGCCCTGTGGTCCACCTTAAACTGTATCAGGCTGAGCCTGGCGCAGGGCGAGGACGCATTGACTCTGCTCAGGGCCTCCTCCCATAACCCGGCCTCCAACTCCCCACCCAGCTCCCCTTCCCACTTCCTCTTCACCTCCCCTATCGGGGCCCCTTCCCACTCCATCAGCTCCTTGTAGATCTCTGAGTCCTTACCCTCTCCTACTCCTGTTCTCGACACCACCTTATCCCGAAGCCCCCGGAGCGGCAGGTACGGGAAGGTCGGAACCTGCCTCCGCACAAAATCCTCACCTGCAGATACCGGAACCCATTCCCCCCGGCAACTCAAACTCCTCCTCCAACTCCTCCAGGCTCGGTAAACTCTCATCAATAAAGAGCTCCCCAAATCTCTCAATTCCTGCCCGCTGCCACCTCCGAAACCCCCCCCCCCCGATCAGTCCCCCCGGAGCGAACCGATGATTATCACATATCGGCGCCTACACCTATGCCCCCCTCGAACCCCATGTGTTGCCTCCACTGTCCCCAGACCCTCGGGGCTGCCACTGCTACCGGGCTTGTGGCGTACCGGGCTGGTGAGATAATGCCCCCAACGTCAATAATGCCCCCAAACTCATGTCCTTACATGAGGCCGCTGCCACCCATTCCCGTACAAACCCCCCGCCCCCCACTTCCTGACCATTGAAATATTCGCCGCCAGTAATAGTTTTTTTTTCCTTTTTAAAAATAAATTTAGCGTAGCCAATTCATTTTTTCCAATTAAGGAGCAATTTAGCGTGGCCAATCCACCTACCCTGCACATCTTTGGGTTGTGGGGGCGAAACCCACGCAGACACGGGGAGAATGTGCAAACTCCACACGGACAGTGACCCAGAGCCGGGATCAAACCTGGGACTTCGGCGCCGTGAGGCAGCAATGCTAACCCACTGCGCCCTCTAATTTTATTATTTTGGTCCATGGACCCATAATCAGGATGGGCCTTTCACCTTTTTAAAGAAGGCCTTGGGAATAAAGATTGGGAAACTCGAGAAAACGAACAAAGATCTCGGGGGTGGGACCGTCATTTTAACTGTCTGTACCGGCCCCGCCAATGACAACGGGAGCGCATCCAACCTCCGGAAATCCCCCCTCATCTGTTCTACCAACCGCCCCTAATTCAGCTTATGCAGCCACTCCCGCGTCACCTGGATACCCCAATATCAAAAGTTCCCTCCAACCACCTTGAACGGCATCTCACCCAATCTCTTCTCCTGCCCACTGGCCTGAATCGCAAAGACCTCGCTCTTACCCATGTTCAATTTGTATCCCGAAAACCGGCTAAATTCCTCTAATATCCCCATAATCCCTCCAATTCCCCCCAGTGGGTCTGATACGTACAAAAGCAGCTCGTCCGCATAGAGCGAGACCTTCTATTCCCCCCCCCCGTACTATCCCTTGCCACACCCTCGACGCTCTCAATGCCAATGACTCTATAGCCAAGACAAACAACAGTGGGGAAAGTGGACATCCCTGTCTCGTCCCCCGGTGTAACCTGAAGTAATCTGATCTCACCCAATTCGTCCGCACACTCACCACCGGTGTCTGGTATAGCAACTGGACCCAATCCACAAATCCCTGCCCAAACCCAAACCGCCCCAGGACTTCCCATAAGTATTTCCACTCCACCCGATCAAAGGCCTTCTCTGCGTCCATGGCCACCACCACCTCAACCTCGCGCCCACCTGGAGGCATCATAATTACATTGAGCAACCTCCTAATGTTGGTCGGCAAATGCAGCCCCTTAATGACTCTCGTCTGGTCCTCCCCTATTACCCCTGGGGCGCAGTCCTCGATCCTCCTGGCCAGGATATTCGCCAAGGATCTTGGCATCCACATTTAACACGGAGATCGGCCTATATGACCCACAGTTTTCCGGGTCTTCAATGAGGGAGATCAACGCCTGTGACAACATTGGGGGCAGCACTCCCAACTCCTTTGCTTCATTGAACGCCCTTACCAACAGCGGTCCCAACACCCCCGAAAGCGTCTTATAAAATTCTACCGGGTACCTGTCCGATGCCAGGGCCTTACCCGATTGCATCGCCTCCAACCCCTCCACTATTTCTACAAGCCCAATTGGGACCCCCAGGCCCTCCACCAACTCCTTCTCCACCTTCGGAAACTCCAACTCTCCCAGAACCTCCTCATTCTCTCCTCCCCAGCCGGCGGTTCCGACTTAAACAGTTTATTACAAAACTCCCCAAACACCCCATTCACCCCCGCCGGGTCCAAGACCGTGTTCGCACCTTTATCCTTCATTTGCCCAATCACTCTCGCCGTCTCCTGCTTCCTCAACTGGTGCGCTAACATCCTGCTCGCTTTCTCCCCATACTCATACACCGCTCCTCTCACCCTTCGCAGCTGCCCTACCGCCTTACCCGTGGATAACGGCCCAAATTCCATTTGCAGCCTCTGGCATTCCTTTAACAGCCCTTCCTCCTGGGCCTCTGCATATCTCCTGTCCACCTGCAGGAGAAACTCCACTCTAACCACTGATTTCAGTTCCTCCCAGACCGTACCTGCCGAAACCTCCCCTGTGCCATTAATCTCAACATACCCCCGGAGGGCCTTCCTCACCCGCTCACACACCTCTTCCTCCGACTAACAGACCCACATCCAGCCTCCATTGGGGCAGTGCCCCCCTTCCTTACTCACTCCTAAATCCATCCAGTGCAGGGCATGATCCGACACCACTATTGCCAAATACTCGACATCTACCACCCCTGCCAACAGCGTCTTACCTACGAAAAAATCTATTTGGGATTACACATTGTGCACATGGGAGTAAAACAAAACTTCTTTCGCCCTCGGCCTCCCAAATGTCCACAGATCCACCCGCCCCATGTGCTCCATGAACCCCCAAAGCTCCTTAGCTGTAGCCGACACCATCTCCAACCTCGAGCTCGACCGGTTCAGTCTCGGATTCAAGACAGTATTAAAGTCCCCCCCCCCCAATCAGCCGATGAGAGTCCAGGTCCGAATCTTCCCCAGCACCCGCCTCATAAAGTCCATGTCGGCCCAGTTCGGGGCATAGATGTTGACCAACACCACCGACATCCCCTCCAGTTTCCCACTTAGCATAACGTACCCCCCCGCCCCCCCCCGCAGAGTCCACCACTATACTTCCCACTTTGAACGGCACCCGTTATTGACCAAAATCGCCACCCCCCTCGTTTTAGAATCCCACCCTGAATGAAACACTTGTCCCACCCATCCCTTCCTCAGCCTAGTCTGGTCCCCCACCTTCAGGTGCGTCTCTTGTCGTGTGACCACATCCTCCTTCAACCTCTTTAAGTGTGCGATCACATGGGCCCTCTTAACCGGCCCATTCATTCCTCGCATGTTCCACGTGACCAGCCTGGTAGGAGGGCGCCCTGACCCCCCCCACGCCAATCAACCATAGCCCCTCTTGGGCCAGCCTCCGGCCCGTGTCCCATACCTCCCAGGCCCATCCTCGGGCACCAACCGCCATCGACCCTCCTTCCCTTAGAAGGGGCTACCCGCGACCTCGCGGCGACCAAGAAACTCGCGATCTCACTAACGGTCGCCTCCCGTAATGTACAAGCGTACGTCCCCGATCGCACGGCGCCCCCTTCCTGGACATCATGGACCCCACCAGCGACCGTCCCCAGCCAACCCCAAGCCTGCGCCACGCGGCAGCCAGCCAACCCCGGGGGACCCAAGTGCTACTTCTGCGGACAGACAAAGCACCCCCGGCAGCGCTGCCTGGCGCGGAGCGCGCTCTGCAAGGCCTGCGGGAAGAAAGGACAGCTGCTGTGTGCCAGGCCCGCTCGATCACCGCTGTAACCAGGCCCATTGTTCTGAAACCCCCACGTGCAACCCGTGGGCGCCGCCATCTTGCTTGCCTCAGGACACGTGCGGCCCATGGGCGCCGCCATCTTCCCCCTCAATCAGGCCTCGTGCGGCCCGTGGGCGCTGCCGTCTTTAATGCCGCCCGCCACGTGGGCGCCGCCACCTTTCCCACCTCAGGACCCCTGCCCGTCGGGCATCTCATTGGGCCGCTCATTGCCTGCCAACCAGCCATGGGCCTTCCGACACCAGCTACAGCTCGCCTCCATCATGATCGACCAGTCCCGGCCGCACAACCTCGCAACCGCGTCGACGACGGTAAAGATCGATGGGCACAAGGGATCCTGCCTTCTTGACTCCAGGAGCACAGAGAGCTTCATCCACCCCGATACGGTAAGGCGCTGCTCCCTCGCGGTACACCCCATTAACCAGAGAATCTTCCTGGCCTCCGGATCCCATTCCGTGGCGATCTGGGGGTACTGCATCGCCACCCTCACCATCAGTGGCTTCTGCCTCTACGTCCTCCCCAACCTCTGCGCTGCCTTGCTACTCGGTCTGGACTTCCAGTGCAACCTCCAGAGCCTAACCCTGAAATTCGGCGGGCCCCTACCACCCTTTACTGTGTGCGGCCTCGCGACCCTTAAGGTCGATCCACCTTCTCTGTTTGCGAACCTCACCCCGGATTGCAAACCCGTCGCTACCAGGAGCAGATGGTACAGCGCCCAGGACAGGACCATCAGGTCTGAGGTCCAGCGGCTGCTGTGGGAAGGCATCATCGAGGCCAGCAACAGCCCAAGTGGTAGTGGTGAAAACTGGGGAGAAAAACAGGATGGTCGTTGACTACAGTCAGACCATCAATCGGTACACGCAGCTCGACGCGTACCCCCTCCCACGCATATCTGATATGGTCAATCAGATTGCACAGTACCGGGTCTTCTCGACAGTGGACCTGAAGTCTGCCTACCACCAACTCCCCATTCGCAAGGCGGACCGCCCACACACCGCGTTTGAAGCGGACGGCCGCCTTTACCACTTCCTTAGGGTTCCCTTCGACGTCACTAATGGGGTCTCGGTCTTCCAACGGGAGATGGACCGAATGGTTGACCGGTACGGACTGCGGGCCACCTTCCCGTACCTGGATAACGTCACCATCTGCGGCCACGTCCAGCCCGACCACGACGCTAACCTTTCCAAATTGCTCCACACCGCCAAACTCCTCAACCTAACATACAATGAGGAGAAGTGCGTGTTCAGCAACAACAGCTTAGCCATCTTCGGCTATGTGGTGCAAAATTTGTTCTAGGGCCCGACCCCGATCGCATGCGCCCCCTCATGGAACTCCCCCTCCCCCACTGCCCCAAGGCCCTCAAACGATGCCTGGGGTTTTTCTCATACTACGCCCAGTGGGTCCCTAACTATGCGGACAAGGCCCGCCCACTCATTCACTCCACCGTTTTCCCCCTGACGGCTGAGGCTCACCAGGCCTTCAACCGTATCAAGGCCGACATCGCCAAGTCCGCGATGCACGCGGTCGATGAGACGCTCCCCTTCCAAGTCAAGAGCGATGCATCGGACGTCGCTCTGGCCACCACCCTCAACCAGGCAGGCAGGCCCGTGGCATTCTTTTCACGCACTCTCCATGCCTCCGAAATTCGGCACTCATCCGTCGAAAAGGAGGCCCAAGCTATCGTAGAAGCTGTGCGGCATTGGAGGCATTACCTGGCCGGCAGGAGATTCACTCTCCTCACTGACCAACGGTCGGTTGCCTTCATGTTCAATAACACACAGCAGGGCAAGATCAAAAATGATAAAATCTTGAGGTGGAGGATCGAGCTCTCCACCTACAATTACGAGATTTTGTATCACCCCAGTAATCTCAACGAGCCCCCCGATGCCCTATCCCGAGGTACATGTGCCAGCGCACAAGTGGACCGACTCCGGACCCTGCACGATGATCTCTGTCACCCAGGGGTCACCCGGTTCTTTCACTTCATAAAGGCTCACAACCTGCCCTACTCCATTGAGGAGGTTGTGGCTATCACCAGAGACTGCCAGGTCTGCGCGGAGTGCAAACCGCACTTCTACCGGCCAGACCGCGCGCATCTAGTGAAGGCCTCCCGCCCCTTTGAATGCCTCAGCGTAGATTTCAGTACCTGCTCAGCAAGGGCATGGCCTCGAGCAGGCTAACCAGCTACAACCCCCGGGGAAACGGGCAGGTGGAGCGGGAGAATGGGACGGTCTGGAAGGCCGTCCAGCTGGCCCTATGGTCCAAACTTTTCCCAGTCTCCCGCTGGCAGGAGGTCCTCCCCAACGCACTTCACTCCATTCGGTCGCTCCCGTGCACCGCGACCAACGGAACCCCCCCCATGAACGTCTCTTTGCCTTCCCCAGGAAGTCCACCTCTGGTGCTTCGCTCCCAATGTGGCTGGCAGCTCCAGGACCCGTTCTCCTCTGGAAGGACGTGCGGCTCCACAAGGTGGACCCGTTGGTTGAGAGAGTGCAGCTACTCCATGCGAACCCGCAGTACGCCGACGTAGCAAAGCCCGACGGCCGCCAAGACACAGTCTCCCTCAGGGATCAGGCACCAGCTGGGTCCCCACACACCCCCACCCACCTGCCCCGGCGCCACCCTCCCTTCCCCCAGTGCACCCCACCACAACCCCCGCTCCAGGACGATCCGTCCACCCCTTAGTCCCACCCGGGGATGAAGATGAGGTCTACACGCTCCCGGAGCCATCGCCGACCGAGCCGACGCCTGCGTCACCACCGGGACTGCGGCGCTCCCAACAGAGGATCAAGGCACCCGTCGGCTGAATTTGTGAACTTTCGCCAAAATGTTAACCTTAAAATGCATGGAAATAGTTTTCCACCACCCCTGCTGGACTCATTTTTAACAGGGGGTGAATGTGGTAGTCACCACTGTTGTATACATCACATGAGATGTGATACGGTAAGGCTCCTGTACTACAGGTACGGGGGTAGATCCCTGCCTGCTGGCTCCGCCCAGTAGGCGGAGTATAAATGTGTGTGTTCACCGAGCTGCAGGCATTTCGGCAGCAGTTGCAGGAGGCCACACATCTCTGCGTAATAAAGCCTCGATTACTCTCTACTCTTGTCTCCATAAGACATAGGAGCGGAAGTAAGGCCATTCGGCCCATCGAGTCCACTCCACCATTCAATCATGGCTGATTTCAACTCCATTTACCCGCTCTCTCTCCATAGCCCTTAATTCCTCGAGAAATCAAGAATTTATCAACTTCTGTCTTAAAGAAACTCAACGTCCCGGCCTCCACCGTCCTCTGTGGCAATGAATTCCACAGACCCACCACTCTCTGGCTGAAGAAATTTCTCCTCATCTCTGTTCTAAAGTGACTCCCTTTTATTCTAAGGCTGTGCCCCCGGGTCCTAGTCTCCCCTGCTAATGGAAACAACTTCCCTACATCCACCCTATCTAAGCCATTCATTATCTTGTAAGTTTCTATTAGATCTCCCCTCAACCTCCTAAACTCCAATGAATATAATCCCAGGATCCTCAGACGTTCATCGTATGTTAGGCCTACCATTCCTGGGATCATCCGTGTGAATCTCCGCTGGACCCGCTCCAGTGCCAATATGTCCTTCCTGAGGTGTGGGGCCCAAAATTGCTCACAGTATTCTAAATGGGGCCTAACTAATGCTTTATAAAGCTTCAGAAGTACATCCCTGCTTTTATATTCCAAGCCTCTTGAGATAAATGACAACATTGCATTTGCTTTCTTAATTACGGACTCAACCTGCAAGTTTACCGTTAGAGAATCCTGGACAAGGACTCCCAAGTCCCTTTGCACTTCAGCATTATGAATTTTGTCACCATTTAGAAAATAGTCCATGCCTCTATTCTTTTTTCCAAAGTGCAAGACCTCGCACTTGCCCACGTTGAATTTCATCAGCCATTTCTTGGACCACTCTCCTAAACTGTCTAAATCTTTCTGCAGCCTCCCCACCTCCTCCATACTACCTGCCCCTCCACCTATCTTTGTATCATCGGCAAACTTAGCCAGAATGCCCTCAGTCCCGTCATCTAGATTGTTAATATATAAAGAGAACAGCTGTGGCCCCAACACTGAACCCTGCGGGACACCACTCGTCACCGGTTGCCATTCCGAAAAAGAACCTTTTATCCCAACTCTCTGCCTTCTGCCTGACAGCCAATCGTCAATCCATGTTAGTACCTTGCCTCGAATACTATGGGCCCTTATTTTACTCAGCAGTCTCCCGTGAGGCACCTTATCAAAGGCCTTTTGGAAGTCAAGATAGATAACATCCATTGGCTCTCCTTGGTCTAACCTATTTGTTATCCCTTCAAAGAACTCTAACAGGTTTGTCAGGCACGACCTCCCCTTACTAAATCCATGCTGACTTGTCCTAATCCGACCCTGCACTTCCAAGAATTTAGAAATCTCATCCTTAACAATGGATTCTAGAATCTTGCCAACAACCGAGGTTAGGCTAATTGGCCTATAATTTTCCATCTTTTTCCTTGTTCCCTCCTTGAACAGGGGGGTTACAACAGCGATTTTCCAATCCTCTGGGACTTTCACTTACTCCAGTGACTTTTGAAAGATCATAACTAACGCCTCCACTATTTCTTCAGCTATCTCCTTTAGAACTCTAGGATGTAGCCCATCTGGGCCCGGAGATTTATCAATTTTTAGACCTCTTAGTTTCTCTAGCACTTTCTCCTTTGTGATGGCTACCATATTCAACTCTGCCCCCTGACTCTCCTGAATTGTTGGGATATTACTCATGTCTTCTACTATGAAGACTGACGCAAAGTACTTATTTAGTTCCTCAGCTATTTCCTTGTCTCCCATCACTAGATTACCAGCGTCATTTTGGAGCGGCCCAATGTCTACTTTTGCCTCCCGTTTGTTTTTAATGCAACTGCTCGGCCCAAGATCGCAAGAAACTGCAGAGTGTGGTGAACTCAGTCCAATGCATCACTCGATCCTGCCACCCCCACATTGATTCTGTCTACACCTCCCGCTGCCTCAGGAAGGCAGACAGCATTGTCAGAGACCCCTCCCAACCAGGCATTGCCTTCTTCCAGACCCTTCCATCAGGCAGAAGGTACAGAAGTCTGAAGACCCGCACATCCAGACACAGAACAGCTTCTTCCCCACAGCTACTAGACTCCTCAACGACTCCCCCTCGGTCTGATCTGCTCCCTGTAAGAACACTATTCACGACGCCCTATGCTGCTCTTGCTCATGTATTTGCTTTGTTTGGCCCCTTGTTCCGCACTGTAACCAATCACTGTTTGTCGATGTACCATTTGTCAATGTTCTCTGTTGATTATTCTTTTGTCTACTATATACGTACTGTGTACGTTCCCTCGGCCGCAGAAAAATACTTTTCACTGTACTTCGGTACATGTGACAATAAATCAAATCAAATCAAATCAAATCAAATCAAGAACAAAAAACAAACCTGGAGCCGAAAAAAACAGAAATGGTCCCAAACAGAAGTTAACATCAACATCATAATAACATCTTCACAAAAAGTTCAAAGTCCACCTTCTCCTGCCAGTCCATTGCCTCTGACAAATTCTAACGCCTCCTCCGCCGAGCCAACGTACAATTCCCGGCCTTCATAGGTCACTCATTGACGTGCCGGGTACAGCAGCCTGAACTTCACCCCCTTCTTGTAGAGGGCTTCCTTGACCTTGTTAAAGCTCGCTCTCCTCTTGGCCAACTCTGCACCCAGGTCCTGGTACACTCGGATTTCACTGCCCTCCCAGGTGCAGCGCCTTGTCTGCCTGGCCCACCTCATAATTCGTCATTGTCCAGGAACCGGTGCATCCGCGCCACCATCACCCTCGGCGGCTCGATCCCCTGGGGCTTCCTCATTAGCGCCCTGTGCGCTCGATCCACCTCCAATGGCCATGCAAACGCCCCCTCTCCAAGCAGCTTCTCCAGCATCCTCCCCACGAACACGCCAGCATCGGCTCCTTCACTCCCCTCCGGCAGGCCCATGATCGGAATATTCTGCCTCCATGTCCGGTTCTCTAGGTCTCGACCTTCTCCTGGAGCCGCTTCTGCTGATCGCGCATCAGCCCCATCTCCGCTGCCATCGAGGCAAACTGCTCCTCATGTTCCGCTGCCACCTCCTCCATCTTCTGGATCGCCTGACCCTGGGCCGCCAGCCTCGTCTCAACGCAGTCGACCACCGCTCTGATCGAGCCTGGGCCAGGTCCTGCAGGCTCTCCTTCTGTTGCTGAGTGAACTTCTGGTTCAAGAAGCTCACCAGCTGCTCGGACGACCACTGAGCCATTCTCCTGAAAAGGCAGAAACTTGGCAGCTAGAATATAATGTAGAAAACGTGAAGTTAGCTACTTTGGTAGGAAGAATAAAGAAGCTGAATATTATTTAAATGGGGAAAGACGGCAGAAAACTGCAGAAAAGCGAGATTTGGGATTCCTCCTGCATAAATCACAAAAGGCTAGCGTGCAAGTTGAACAGGTAATTGAAAAGGCAAATAGACCATAAGACCATAAGACATAGGAGCAGAATTAGGCCACTCGGCCAATCGAGTCTGCTCCGCCATTCACATGGCTGATATGTTTCTCATCCCCATTCTGCTGCCTTCTCCCCATAACCTCTGATACCCTTAATTTTAAAAAATATATTTTTATTAAGGTATTTTAAAGTTTTTATAATAATAACAATAACAATGGGCGAAATTCTCTGGAAACGGCACGATGTCCGCCGACTGGCGCCCAAAACGGCGCAAATCAGACGGGCTTCGCGCCGCCCCAAAGGTGCGGAATGCTCCGCATCTTTGGGGGCCGAGCCCCAACCTTGAGGGGCTAGGTTGGCGCCGGACGAATTTCCGCCCCGCCAGCTGGTGGAGAAGGCCTTTGGTGCCCCGCCAGCTGGCGCGGAAATGACATCTCCGGGCGGCGCATGCGCGGGAGCGTTAGCGGCCGCTGACAGCTTCCCGCGCATGCGCAGTGGAAGGAGTCTCTTCCGCCTCCGCCATGGTGGAGACCGTGGTGGAGGCGGAAGGGAAATAGTGCCCCCACGGCACAGGCCCGCCCACGGATCGGTGGGCCCCAATCGCGGGCCAGGCCACCGTGGGGGCACCCCCCGGGGCCAGATCGCCCCGCGAACCCCCCCAGTACCCCGCCAGCGCCGCCTTGTCCCACCGGTAAGGTAGGTGGTTTAATTTACGCCGGCGGGACAGGCATTTTAGCGGCGGGACTTCGGCCCATCCGGGCCGGAGAATCGAGCGGGGGGGCCCGCCAACCGGCGCGGCGCGATTCCCGCCCCCGCCGAATCTCCGGTGCCGGAGACTTCGGCAACCAGCAGGGGCGGGATTCACGCCAGCCCCCGGCGATTCTCCAACCCGGCGGGGGGTCAGAGAATCTCGCCCCATGACATAAACATGGTATAATAAACATTCCCCCCCCCATCCCAATCTTCACACACCCCAACCATACAACAACAATCCACCCCCCCCCCCCCCCGGACTACTGCATCTGCTGACATTTTAATTTTCCCGAGAAAGTCGACGAACGGCTGCCCCCTCCGCATGAACCCCGCCGTTGACCCTCTTAAGGCGAACTTTATTTTCTCGAGACTGAGAAACCCAGCCATGTCGCTAACCCAGGTCTCTACACTCGGGGGCTTCGAGTCCCTCCACATTAACAAGATCCGTCTCCGGGCTACCAGGGAGGCAAAGGCCAAGACGTCCGCCTCTTTCGCCCCCTGCACTCCCGGATCTTCTGACTCTCCAAAGATCGCCACCTCCGGACTCGGCACCATCCGTGTTTTTAGTACCGTGGACATTGCCTGAGCAAAACCTTCTAAGCTTCGGGCATGCCCAAAACATGTGGACACGTAACAGCCTCCCTGAACAAGCGTTCGAATGTGGCGACTAGGGGCTTTTCACAGTAACTTCATTTGAAGCCTACTTGTGACAATAAGCGATTTTTATTTCATTTTCACACAATTTGCTGGGCTTCCCGCGCACCTCGGACACCTGTCCTCTACTCCAAAAAACCTCATCCTAGCCACTGTCATGTGTGCCCGGTGGACTACCTTAAATTGTATCAGGCTAAGCCTGGCACATGATGAGGATGTATTAACCCTGCTGAGGGCATCCGCCCATAGACCCGTTTCTATCTCTCCTCCCAGCTCGTCTTCCCACTTGCCCTTAAGCTCCTCCACCGGAGTTTCCTCCGCCTCCGAAAGCTCCTGGTAAATATCCGATACCTTCCCGTCTCCCACCCAGGTACTGGAGACTTCTCTATCCTGTATCCCCCGTGGGCATTATAAAAGCCTTTGAACATTGGCCTTGAGTTACCTGCCCTTTACAAATCCTGTCTGGTCTTCCCTGTATCCCCGTGGCGGCGGCAGCGGAAAGGCCGGCATCTGTTTTCTCAGGAAGTCTCGCACCTGCAAATATCTAAAACCATTCCCTACTGGCGATTTAAATTTATCGTCCAAGGTAGGAAAGCTCCCATCTGTAAATCGATCCCCCATTCTTCTAATTCCTGCCCTCTGCCATCTCCGGAACCCACCATCCAGCCTACCCGGTACAAACCGATGACTATTATAAATCGGGGTCCAAATCGATGCTTCCTCCACTCCCTTATATCTCCTCCATTGCCCCAAGATTCTCAGAGCTGCCATCACCACCGGACTTGTGGAGTATCGGGCCGGCGAGAACGGCAGAGGTGCCGTTATCAGTGCTCCCAGACTGGTGTCTTTGCATGACGCCGACTCCATCCGCCTCCGACCCCCCCCACCCCCCACTACCCACTTCCTAATTATGGCTATATTAGCCACCAGTAGTAATTGCAGAGGTTCGGCAGCACCAACCCACCCTGCCCCCACAAGTCCCGAAAGAGGTGCTGTTAGGTAAATTGGACATGCTGAATTCTCCCACTGTGTACCCGAACAGGTGCCGGAGTGTGGCGACTGGGGAATTTTCGCAATAACTTCATTGCAGTGTTAATGTAAGTCTACTTGGCAGCGCGGTAGCATAGTTGTTAGCATTATGGCTTCACAGCTCCAGGGTCCCAGGTTTGATTCCCGGCTTGGGTCACTGTCTGCGTGGAGTCTTAATGTTCTCCCCATGTGTGCGTGGGTTTCCTCCGGGTGCTCCGGTTTCCTCCCACACACCAAAGATGTGGTTAGGTGGATTGGCCATGATAAATTGCCCCTTAGTATCCAAAAGGTTTGATGGGGTAACTGGGTTACGGGGATAGGGTGCAGGCGTGGGCTTAAGTAGGGTGCTCTTTCCAAGACCGGTGCAGACTCGATGGGCCAACTGGCCTCCTTCTACGCTGTAACTTCTATGTACTTGTGACGCTAGGATAGATTATGGAAGAGCAGCATGGTGGCACATTGGTCTCACAGCGCCGAGGTCCCAGGTTCGATCCTGGCTCTGGGTCACTGTCCGTGTGGAGTTTGCACATTCTCACCGTGTTTGCTTGGGTTTCGCCCCCACAACCCAAAGATGCGCAGGGTAGGTGAATTGGCCACACTAAATTGCCCCTTAATTGGAAAAAATTAATTTCAAACTCTTAAAATTTATTTTTTTTAAATGCCCCTCAGTGTCTAAAATGTTAGTTGGGGTTACAGGGATACGTGGGCCTAATTGGGCGCTCTTTGCAAGGGCTGTGCGCAGACCGGATGGGCTGAATGGCCCCCTCCTGCACTGGAGATTCTCTAACTGGGTCTCTCTGACCCGACACCCTGGCTCCATTGTGACGTCACAGACAAGCAGACCCCGCCCCCGGGCTGCCACGTGCCGGCCGCAGCCAATGGGGGGGAGACGGCGGGCGGCGCGGTGACGTCACCCAGTCCGGGCCTGTGCGATCAGGCTTCAGCCTGAACGGCCGGACGAGAGGCAGAGCCAGGGAGCTGCAGGAGCAGGTGTCCGCCCGGTGAGAGACGCAGGGAGGGCGCCATGTCCCCAACAACCACACCGCCTGCGGCTGCACAGACACCCGGGATGAGGCCGGATTTCAGCTGCTCAGCCCGGAGCCCCCACCCACCCCACCCCAACCCCCCTCCCCCCCCCTCCCCAACCCCTCCCCCCCTCCCCTCACCCCCCTCCCCCCCTCCCCTCACCCCCCCCTCCCCCCCTCCCCTCACCCCCCTCCCCCCCACCCCTCACCCCCCTCCCCCCCTCCCTCACCCCCCTCCCCCCCACCCTCACCCCCCTCCCCCCCTCCCCTCACCCCCCCCCCCTCCCCCCCTCCCCCTCACCCCCTCCCCCCCTCCCCACCACCCCCCTCCCCCCCCTCCCCTCACCCCCCCACCCCCCTCCCTCACCCCCCTCCCCTCACACCCCCCCACCTCACCCCCCTCCCTCACCCCCCTCCCCTCACCCCCCTCCCCTCACCCCCCTCCCCTCACCCCCCTCCCTCACCCCCCTCCCCTCACCCCCCTCCCCTCACCCCCCTCCCCCCCACCCCTCCCCCCCTCCCCTCCCCCCCTCCCCCCCTCCCCTCACCCCCCTCCCCCCCTCCCCACACCCCCCTCCCCCCCTCCCTCACCCCCCTCCCCCCTCCCCTCACCCCCCTCCCCCCCTCCCCTCACCCCCCTCACCCCCTCCCCTCACCCCCTCCCCTCCTCCCCTCCTCCCCTCCCCTCCTCCTCCCCTCCCCTCCTCCCCTCCCCTCCTCCCCTCCTCCCCTCCCCTCCTCCCCCCCCCTGCTCCCCTCCCCCTCCCCCCCTCCCCTCCCCCTCCCCCCTCCCCCCCTCCCCCTCCCCTCCCCCTCCCCCCCTCCCCCTCCCCTCCCCCTCCCCCCCCCCTCCCCTCCCCCTCCCCCCCTCCCCTCCCCCTCCCCCCCCTCCCCCCCTCCCCCTCCCCCCTCCCTTCCCCTCCCCCTCCCCCCCTCCCCTTCCCCTCCCCCCCTCCCCCCCTCCCCCCCTCCCCCCCTCCCCCCCTCCCCCCCTCCCCTCCCCTCCCCCCCACTCCCCCCCTCCCCCCCTCCCCTCCCCCCCACTCCCCCCTCCCCCCCTCCCCTCCCCCCCCACTCCCCCCCCTCCCCTCCCCCCACTCCCCCCTCCCCTCCCCCCACTCCCCCCTCCCCTCCCCCCACTCCCCCCTCCCCTCCCCCCCTCCCTCCCCCCCACTCCCCCCCTCCCCTCCCCCCCACTCCCCCACTCCCCCCCTCCACTCCCCCCCTCCCCTCCCCCCCCACTCCCCCTCCACTCCCCCCTCCCCTCCCCCTCCACTCCCCCTCCCCTCCCCCTCCACTCCCCCTCCCCTCCCCCTCCACTCCCCCTCCCCTCCCCCCACTCCCCCTCTCCTCCCCCCACCCCCCCTCTCCTCCCCCCACCCCCCCTCTCCTCCCCCATCCCCCTCCCCATCCCCCCTCCCATCCCCCCTCCCTCCCCCACCCCCCTCCCCCACCCCCCCCTCCCCCACCCCCCTCCCCCCATCCCCCCCTCTCCCCCACCCCCCCTCCCCTCCCCCCCCCATCCCCCCTCTCCCCCACCCCCCCTCCCCTCCCCCCCTCCCCTCCCCCCTCCCCTCCCCCCCTCCCCCTCCCCCACCCCCCCTCCCCCACCCCCCCTCCCCCCATCCCCCCTCCCCCCATCCCCCTCTCCCCACCCCCCCTCTCCCCTCCCCCACCCCCCCTCTCCCCCACCCCCCTCTCCCCCACCCCCCCTCTCCCCCACCCCCCCTCCCCCCTCCCCCCCACCCCCCTCCCCCCCTCCCCCCTCCCCCCTCCCCCTCCCCCCTCCCCCCTCCCCCCCTCCCCCTCCCCCCTCCCCCCTCCCCCCTCCCCCCTCCCCCCTCCCCCCCTCCCCCCTCCCCCCCCTACCCCCCCTCCCTCCCCCCCACCCCCCCTCCCCCACCCCCCCTCCCCCACCCCCCTCCCTCCCCCCCCCACCCCCCCTCCCCCTCCCCCCCCCCACCCCCCTCCCCCTCCCCCCCCACCCCCCCTCCCCCCTCCCCCCCCACCCCCCCCACCCCCCCCCCTCCCCTCCCCCTCCCCCCCCCACCCCCCCTCCCCCTCCCCCCATCCCCCTCCCCCATCCCCCCTCACCCCCCCTCCCCCTCCCCCCATCCCCCCCACCCCCCCTCCCCTCCCCCCATTCCCCCCCACCCCCCCTCCCCCTCCCCCCATCCCCCCCTCCCCCACCTCCCCCCATCCCCCCACCCCCCCTCCCCCATCCACCCCTCCCCCCTCCCCCCATCCCCCCCTCCCCCGCTCCCCCTACCCCCCTCCCACCCCCTACCCCCCTCCCCCACCCCTACCCCCTCCCCCACCCCCCCCCCTCCCCCCCCCTCCCCCCCTCCCCACCCCCTACCCCCCTCCCCCACCCCCTACCCCCCTCCCCCACCCCCTACCCCCCTCCCCCACACCCCTACCCCACCCCCTACCCCCCTCCCCCACCCCCTACCCCCCTCCCCCACCCCTTCCCCCCTCCCCACCCCCCTTCCCCCACCCCCCCTCCCCCACCCCCTACCCCCCTCCACCCCACCCCCTACCCCCCCTCCCCCACCCCCTACCCCCCCATCCCCCCACCCCCTACCCCCCTCCCCCACCCCCTACCCCCCTCCCCCACCCCCTACCCCCCTCCCCACCCCCTACCCCCCCCTCCCCCACCCCCTACCCCCCCTCCCCCCACCCCCTACCCCCCACCCCCTACCCCACACCCCCTACCCCCCTCCCCCACCCCCTACCCCCCTCCCCCACCCCCTACCCCCCTCCCCCACCCCCTACCCCCCCTCCCCCACCCCCCTACCCCCCCTCCCCCACCCCCTACCCCCCCCTCCCCCACCCCCTACCCCCCCTCCCCCACCCCCTACCCCCCCTCCCCCACCCCCTACCCCCACCCCCTACCCCCCCTCCCCCACCCCCTACCCCCCCTCCCCCACCCCTACCCCCCTCCCCCACCCCCTACCCCCCTCCCCCACCCCCTACCCCCCTCCCCCACCCCTACCCCCCTCCCCCACCCCCTACCCCCCTCCCCCACCCCCTACCCCCTCCCCACCCCCTACCCCCCACCCCCCTCCCCCACCCCCCTCCCCCACCCCCCTCCCCCACCCCCCTCCCCCACCCCCTCCCCCCTCCCCCCCCTCCCCTCCCCCCTCCCCCTCCCCCTCCCCCCTCCTCCCCTCCCCTCCCCCCCTCCCCCTCCCCCTCCCCCTCCCTCCCCCTCCCCCACCCCTCCCCCACCCCCACTCTCCCCCACATCCCCCCACATCCCCCTCCCCTCCCCCCACATCCCCCTCCCTCCCCCCACATCCCCCTCCCCTCCCCTCCCCCCACATCCCCCTCCCATCCCCCCACATCCCCCTCCCCTCCCCCCACATCCCCCTCCCCTCCCCCACATCCCCCTCCCCTCCCCCCACATCCCCCTCCCCTCCCCCCACATCCCCCTCCCCTCCCCCACATCCCCCTCCCCTCCCCCCACATCCCCCTCCCCTCCCCCACATCCCCCTCCCCTCCCCCCACATCCCCTCCCTCCCCCCACATCCCCTCCCCTCCCCCCACATCCCCTCCCCTCCCCCCACATCCCCCTCCCCTCCCCCCACATCCCCCTCCCCTCCCCCCACATCCCCTCCCCTCCCCCCACATCCCCCCTCCCCTCCCCCCACATCCCCCTCCCCTCCCCCCACATCCCCCTCCCTCCCCCCACATCCCCTCCCCCCCACATCCCCCTCCCCTCCCCCCACATCCCCCTCCCCTCCCCCCACATCCCCCTCCCCTCCCCCCACATCCCCTCCCCTCCCCCCACATCCCCCTCCCCCCCACATCCCCCTCCTCCCCCCACATCCCCCTCCCCTCCCCCCACATCCCCCTCCCCTCCCCCCACCATCCCCTCCCCTCCCCCCACATCCCCCTCCCCTCCCCCACATCCCCCTCCCCTCCCCCACATCCCCTCCCCTCCCCCCACATCCCCCTCCCCTCCCCCCACATCCCCCTCCCCTCCCCCACATCCCCCTCCCCTCCCCCCACATCCCCCTCCCCTCCCCCACATCCCCCTCCCCAGCTCC